>NC_090329.1:88977863-90227863 GCF_035084215.1 Heptranchias perlo | reverse complement strand
AGGCGCTACATGGCCAAATTTCTAGCCGCTGATGTTCTACAGACCTGTCCATGTCTTCTCTCAGTCTTTTCTCCAGCAAAAATTAAGTTGCCTGAGTCTGCCTTGATAACTTAGTCCACTAGGAACTGGAGTCAGCCTGATCACTGATCTGTGCACCTTTTTTAAGGTAGAGCAACCAAAATGGCATGTCATGCCCTGCAATTCGCCTCACCATTGATTTATACATAAGAAAATAAGAAGCATGTCTTGTAAGATCACCACATTACAGGAAGGATGTAATTGCACTAGAGAGGGTACAGAGGAGATTTACGAGGATGTTGTCAGGACTGGAGAATTTTAGCTATGAGAAAAAATTGGATAAGCTGGGGTTGTTCTCTTTGGAATAAAGGTGGCTGAGGGGTGATTTAATTGAGATGTACAAAATTATGAGGGGCCTAGATAGAGTGGATAGGAAGGACCTATATCCCTTAGAGAGGTCAATAACCAGGGGGAATAGATTTAAAGTGATTGGTAGAAGGATTACAGGGGAGCTGAGGAAAAACATTTTCACCCAGAGGTTGGTGGGGATCTGGAACTCATTATCTGAAAGGGTGGTAGAGGCAGAAACCCTCAACTCATTTAAAAAGTACCTGGATGTGCACCTGAAGTGCCGTGACCTACAAGACTATGGACTAAGTGCTGGAAAGTGGGATTAAGTTGGGTGGCTCATTTTCGGCCGGTGAGGACACGATGGGCCGAATGGTCTCCTTCTGTGCCGTAAATTTTCTATTATTCTTTGATTCTATGGAGCAACATCTCCAGCCACCAGTGCAGCATAGATGTAATCCATTACTGAGCATGCTGAAGCATTGCTTATAGTGCCTTGATAGGTCAGGAAGCATCCCTCAGTATAACCCTGTCATACTTCACAAATCAAAGGGACACCTACATGGAGCAGGAGCCCTTTGGTGAGCAACTAGAGGTCGTCACTGAGAAGCCTGAGGAACCAAGGGGACGCAGCAGTAAGAATTCCCATGGCAGCTTCAAACCTTGACCTAGGACATTTTCTCCTAATGTTCCATCACAAGTCCTCCTTGCTTCTTCCCTGTACCCTACTAATAAATCATGATCCACAACATTTGCACTATCACCCTACACCTCTTTACTGCACGAGCTTTTCCCTAGTCACACAAATGAAACCATCTGCAGACTCTGCAACTCCTGTGCAAAACAATTCTATTGCCCAAAGTGTGAAGTGTCTCAGAATTTACTGCCTGCTATCACAAAGCTTCCTCTTCCTAGCAGTTTGTGTGAGTCGTGCTTGAACACCCAATCTGGTGCTTCTTCTTGGTGCAACACCTGTGACTGGAGCCTGTAAACTCTTCTGCAGGTGAGAGGGTGAGGTACATGCTTATATGAGATTGGTCATCAAATGGGCCAAAGGGATCTTAAAGGCATGCTTTTGCTACTCAAGAGGTCGGGAGGGAGGTCTGCAATATGCTCCAGATTATGTGTCACAAATAGAGGGGTGTTACACAGGGATTCCAGCCTCACTAAGTTCCATGGCCTTCTCGTGAGGCATGAAGGCTTTAAAGGTGGGGATGTGCCCTCTAGGGGGGATGCCTCTCGTGGGCATTGTGAGCTATTTTCTCCTGCACAAATACTGAGTAAGTGAGGGTAAGGCTAGCAGTTGAGGAGTGTGTGCGCCAAGTGGTACGGGAGAGCTGACGGTAGAGTTAGTATCATAGAATAATAAAGCACAGAAGGAGGACACTTGGCCCATCGTGCCTGTGCCGGCTCTCTGGATGAGCTATCCAATTAGTCCCATACCTCTGTTCTTTCCCCATAGCGCTGCAAATTTTTCCCCCTTAGTAGTTATCCAGTTCCCTTTTGAAAGTTGCTGTAGAATCTGCTTCCACCACCCTTTCAGGAAGTGCATTCTAGATCATAACAATTCACTGCATAAATTATCCTTCTCTCATGTCACCTCTGGTTCTTTTGCCAATTACCTTAAATCTGTGTCCGCTGGTAGCCGACCCTTCTGCCACTGGAATCAGTTTCTCCTTATTTACTCTATCAAGCCCTTCATGATTTTGAACACTTCTTTCAAATCTCCTCTTATCCTTCTCTGTTCTAAGGAGAACAATCCCAGCTTCTCCAGTCTCTCCATGTAAGTGAAGTCCCTCATCCCTGGTACTATTCTAGTAAATCTCTTCTGCACCCTCTCTAAGGCCTTGACAACTTTCCTAAAGTGCAGTGCCCAGAATTGGACACAATACTGCACTTGGGGCCTAACCAGTGATTTATAAGGTGTCACAGAGTCCTACCATCTCGGAACCTTCTTCATACGACAAACGATAGTCCTTGAACAATTTGTACTTCATACCACGTTTCTTTTAATTTACTCCACACAAAGTCACACTACAGTGCCTTTGGTACACCTAATACACTTCCCAATACACCGTACCTTTGGCGATGCCTAGTGCACTTTCCCAGTCCCAGGCTCTTTCAGCTGTCCGCAGCTACCTTGCAACTGCCCTTCAGCTCATCAGCTTCTTTACAGGTCTCAGAGCCCAAGCCAGCCCTAGTTACTTTACAGCTTCCTCTTTGAGCTGTGTTCAGGGGGCTCTGTCATTGCCGTCGCCGCAGCAACAGCAGTCCTGTTTCTCTTGTGCCTCACCCTTTTAACTCTCATCTAACTGGGGAAGGTCTCCACCAACTCCAGCCTTAATTACTTCTTAAAGGTGAGGTCTCTTAAAAGGGCCACACCCTTACTCAGGGATCAGGGTCCACAGTTACTCTGCTACAAAAGGTTTAGCAGAACTTCCTTGCTTTTGTACTTTATGCCTCTATTTACAAAGCCACAATCCCATATGCTTTTTTTAAACAGGCTTCTCAACTTGTCCTGCCACCTTCAAAGATTTGTGTACATACACTCCCAGGTCTCTCTGTTCCTGCACCCCCTTTAAAATTGTACCATTTAGTTTATATTGCCTCTCCTCATTCTTTCTACCAAAATGAATCACTTCACACCTGTGCATTAAATTTCATCTGCCATGTGTCTGCCGATTTCACCAATCTGTCTTTGTCCTCCTGAAGTCTGTTACTATCCTTCTCATTGTTTACTACATTTCCGAGTTTCATGTCATGTGCCAACTTTAAAATTACATCCTCTATACCCAAGTCCAGGTCATTAATATATATCAAAAAGATTTGGTCCTAATACCGAACCCTGAGGATCACCACTGTATACTTCTCTCCAGTCTGAAAAAATGTTCACCACTTCTCTCTGCTTCCTGTCCCTTAGTCAATTTTGTATCCATGCTGTCACTGCCCCTTTAATAACATGGGCTTCAATTTTGCCAACAAGTCTATTATGTGGTAATTTGTCAAATGCCTTTTGAAAGTCCATATACACAACATCAACCACACTACCCTCATCGACCCTCTCCATTACCTCATCAAAGAACTCAATCAAGTTAGTCAAACACGATTTGCCTTTAACAAATACGTGCTGGCTTTCATTTACTCGCCCATACCTTTCCAAGTGCCAATTAATTTTGTCCCGGGTCGTTGTCTCCAAAAGTTTCCCCACCACCAGTGTTAGACTGACTGGTGTGTAGTTGTCGGGTTTATCACTCTCCCCTTTTTTGAACAGGGTTGTAACATTTGCAATCCTTCAGTCCTCTGCACCAGTCCTATATCTAGTGAGGATTGGAAGATTGTGGCCAGAACCTCAGCAATTTCCACTCTTACTTCCCTCAGCAACCTAGGATGCATCCCATCCGGACTGGATCAAATTTCTACTTTGAATACTGAGGATTTTAAGCAGAATCACAGAATGGTTACAGCACAGAAAGAGGCCATACGGCTTGTCGAGCCCATGCTGGCTCTCTGCAAGAGCAATCCCGTTAGTCCCACTCCCTTTCTCCGTACACCCCTGTACACCCAAGTCCAAGTCATTAATATATGTCACGAAAAGCAGTGGTCCTAGTACCAACTCCTGGGGAACACCACTGTATACCTCCCTCCAGTCCAAAAAATATCCATTCACCGCTTCTCTCTGTTTCCTGTCACTTAGCCAATTTCGTATCCATGCTACCACTGCCCCTTTTATTCCATGGGCTTCAACTTTGCTGGCTAGCCTATTATGTGGCACTTATCAAATGCCTTTTGAAAGTCCATATACACCACATCAACTGCATTGTCCTCACCAACCCTCTTTGTTACCTCATCAAAAAACTCAATCAAGTTAGTTAAACACGATTTGCCTTTAACAAATCCGTGCTGACTTTCCTTAATTAACCCCCACTTGTCCAAGTGACTATTAATTTTGTCACAGATTATCATTTCTAAAAGCTTCCCCACCACCGAGGTTAAACTGACTGGCCTGTAGTTGTTGGGTTTATCCTTGCACCCTTTTTGAACAGGGGTGTAACATTTGCAATTCTCCAGTCCTCTGGCACCACCCCGGTATCCAAGGAGGATTGGAAGATTATTGCCAATACCTCCGCAATTTCCACCTTACTTCCCTCAGCAACTTAGGATGCATCCCATCCAGACTTGGTGGCTTATCTATTTTAAGTATAGCCAGCCTTTCTAGTACCTCCTCTTTATCAATTTTTATCCTATCCAGTATCTCAACTATCTCCTTTTTAACTGTGACCTCCTCTTTATCTATTTTCACCCTATCCAATATCTCTATAACCTCCTCCTTGATTGTGACATTGGCGGCTTCCTCTTCTTAGAATCATAGAGTCGTTACAGCACAGAAGGAGGCCATTCAGCCCATCGAGCCTGTGCCGGCTCTTTGTAAGAGCAATCCAGTTAGTCTTGTGGGTGTATCCTCTTAAAGTGGAGGAAGGGGTTTTAGATTGTACATGTAAGTAATGCTGTTAGGGGAACTGGGTAGCCATAGTTCAAGGTGTTGAGTTTTAACACCCCACCCCCCAACTCCTGTTCACCAGTGTACATGTAGAAGATCACGTGTCTGTTATAGATGTGTAACGGGCATGCTCTCCCCCACACCCTGGCATGCGGTGCTCTGCACTGGGAACCCAAAAGTGGAAAACTACCCTTCTAGCATCAGAATTCTTGCTCTATCAGTGAACATCACCTTAACAGAAAGTAAATGAGCAGATTTTGTTGTCGTTGCACTATTTGAAAAAGAGGGGAGCTTCCCTGGTGCCCTGGCCAACATTTATCCCTCAAACAAAACCATAAAAATTTCAGATGATCTTTACTCTGCAATGTTTATTTATTTTGTTCCTCTGCACCTCCCTCTTGTCCAAACACCCCTACATCTTCTCTCCACAAATGCTGACTGACCTGCTGAGTGTTGCTGGCATTTTGTATTTTTGTTTCACCCCCTAAACAAAACAAGTGTTCCAAGCACACTGCCAGACAAAGCAAGTCATTTTTAGGCTGCACTTGTTTCTGGAGTAATGGCAGGAGATATGGGTCACCCTCCTGTGGCCCAACCCCCTACCCACCCAAGCTCCCACTACCAGACAAGCCCCAGGGCAATCTACTGCCGAGACACAGTCTCCACATTGCACAATTCCAACAAGGACATATCGGTGCTGTAACCTCTTCCAGCACATCATCTCCCCCTTCCCCCCTGACCAGAAATAACGCCAGCCTTCTCACTAAGCACCCTTCACTCTAATGTATAGAAGCGTAAGCTATGTGTGTATGACCCTCACTGCATTTACCTGTAGGTATTAGTGAAATAAGTACTATCGAAATATTCTGTATGAAACCATTGCTGAGAGTATGTAAAATAAACTAAAATCTGCATTTTCCAGACAGCATAATTGGAGAGTCATCTGCAAGGACCTGATTGAAACAGAGATGAAAACAGCTTCATTTTTGACTGTGCAAATTTCATAATTTTCCTTTTTACATGAAAACAGCGATCGTCATTACATTAATGTCTTGTATCTGATATTACATCAGAAGATGTGAAACAGCTTTAATATACCCAAAGTAGCCTTAGTACCTAGATTGCTATTGACCACATAATAGTATGTTCTAATATTTTGTAAGTAAATGTTAAATATATGGGTATCCTGAAGATATGTTGGGTATGTGGGAGAACTCCTGTGGAAATTCTCCCTCATTACCCTAGAAATTATGTCCCTTTTTTGGCACAGAATTGGTGTTATTTTGTGGAAGGGATTAATTTGGGGCAGAATCCATTTCCACTGGATTTCTACCCCTTTCTGGTCAAATTATGAATTTCAAAGGGGGCGAGGGGACGACGGTTCTTCTGGTCACCTCCCTAAGAAATGCAGTTGTAAGTGGAGCCCATAAAGATGTACCCCAAAGGTACAAACATGGAGCAGCCAGCAGCAAAAAATGTCCATATCAAACACTGAGGCCAGACAGGCCCGCGGATCCCTTCCCTGGCAGAGTGTCAAGGTACCGTTCCAATATCCCAGTGCCCCCCCAGGGCAGGCATCCCAGTAATTCAGGCACTGGCATCTGCCCCTATCATGAAGATGACCCCCCCCCCACCACCCCCACCTCTGGGATCTGAGATGGGCTCATCGCTAGGAGAGACGGGTGGGCAGAAGTCCCACCCCATTGAACGCCTCGAGATGCTGCAACCAACCCAGAATTTCTAGGCTATTGTATAAAGGGATGTTGTGAAAGAGCAGCAGGTCTGGCACATGCCTTGGAGTGGCAGAATGGAGGTTCAATTCCACTGAGTTTCCAAACATATACACAATGAGAGTAAATCAGAGGAAGTGTAGGTAAGTTACATTGCTCCCAGTCATGGATGAAAAGAGACATTGGTAGAGTCACATGAACAGTCACTTGCTCACCTCAAAAGAAGATGCGTAACCATGTGGGTTCATGGGAGACTGAGAGAAAATAAAGCCATTCATACAAGTACGTGCAGCTACGGCCTAATTATTGTCCACACTTTTTGCCAATTTGTTTACAAAATTCTAATTCTTTTAATGCACCGTAATTCATTTTGTTTCATAAAATGTGTTTATTGCCAGTTATGGTCCATTGTGATTTTTACATAGGAATTTTAAGCACCACACGTACTTCAGAATCACTTTCTTGTCCTTTCAAGTAAATTGCAAATCAATAGTTGTAAAGATTTTTTCTGGGGTTGATTCTAATCATTACTCTGTTCTAAATTAACGTGTTCCATTGAAACTGACTGTTTCAAACTGATTGCAATAGGGCCCAAGACTAGGAATTGAATGAGGTGAACTCGAGCGCCCTCATGTGGCCCATATTGAGCAGTAGCATGCAAGTGCAGTTAAATCAGAAGTGATGAGAAGTTTCTTGTTTTCTGGATTCCCAGTAAGCCTTTCAGTAGAAAAGGAACCAAATATACTTTTCTGTTTGTACTAATTTAAAAGGCAGGATTGCATTTACTTGGATATCTGGGAATGATTACAAAGCAGTAATGTAATCAAGGTATTCAGATTAAAACATAAATGCCGGAACTATTAGAGCAAACCTTGAATGGACTCTTACTTACGTCATCCAAAATCCAAGAATAGGTTATTGCATTACAGGCCATCAAACAGCAGACATGAGACATACAGGGGGACCTGCAATCAGTTCAGGGAGATCTGTAAAAACAACAGGGCAATGATATTGGATAACTTTAATTATCAAAAGATAGACTGAAGTCATAAGATGAGGGTGCCGATGAAAAATGCATGTATTCAAAGTGTTTCTAATACCACAAAGAAAGAAGGATTGCTTGATTTAGTTCTGGGAAATAAAATGGAGCAAATCAATATTGTGAGAGTAGGGGACCAATTGGGAAATAATGACCATAACATATTTAAGTTCAATGCAAGAATAGAAAAGGATAAGGAACAGTCAAAGATGAGGGTGCCAGACTGGAAAAATGAAAAGTTTACTGAGATGAAAGAGATTGGTCCCAAATCAACTGGGCAGAAAAGTTAGTAAAAATGTTGATAGATCAGCAGTGAAAAGTCTTGAAGTATGAGATGCACAGATGAAAAGGGGGTGCATCAAAGAATAGAATTCCAGGGATAAGTCGAGAGATTGGCCCTGAAAAAGATGGGAATGCTCTGCTGTTGTAAATGTAGAAGTAGGTACTTACAAAATACCAGATATTGTGTTCAAATACATTCTGCTCACTGGTTCCATTTTAATCAGTGCTCGGAACTGTCTCAAGCAGGTGTATTCAATACCATGAGGCTACATTCAATACCACGGCACTGTATATAAGTGGACTTTCACTAAGTGTAAAACAGAGTTCACAAGCTCCTCCAATGATCTGAGCTTCAATACCCAATATAATATAAAGCAACATGCTCTAGTAGCATACATAACACATAATTTTACAGCTAAAGATTTAACGGGTCCCACAAGATTATGAAAGTCCCATGAGGGAGACTCTTGTAACCTGGCCCCAAGTATCTGAAGGTCAGAATGCAGTGCCCTCTTAAGTCTATCCCCGAGGGCCTCAATGACTGCAGATGGCAATGAAGCCCCCACATGTTCCTTTGATGTCTGCAATGAGGAAAATACTTCCCTGATGTTACATATGAGGGCAGTGAACCCCACCATGATCCCTGCCATCTGCTGCACATCCTGGAAGAAGAACCTCAGTGCCTGCACATAGGTCTGATGCTCCTTGAATTTCCTTCTTTTCAGAACAGAGCCCATGAGATCTGAGTGCCCTGACTTTTCAGCCAAGGGTAACTATCTCTGCACAGGAACAGCAAAACTTCTCCCACTACACACTCCGCCAGCTCCCTTGTGCTCTACCACTCTCCTCGTGCTAATTTCTCATTCCCACTATCTTTCTCCAACTGGTGATGGTCTCTGAGCTGGTGAGAAAGAGCAGGCAAGCGGGACTGAAAAAGAGGGCCAGTAACTGAGGGACCAGTCTTGCCCTCCTCCTCCTCCTCCTCATCATCATCCTCTTCGTCCTCATCTCCCTTCCCATGCTGCAACTGTAACTTCAGTGCAATGGAAGCCTAAACATGGTTTCTGCTGCACTGTCGGTGAAGTGACGATGGTGGAGTGAGAGCAGCTCCTATCAAGACACGTGGTATGCCATTGGGTGAAGTTCTTCAGGAGTTCTCCAATTCATCTGCCGTAACTTCGGCGGGAGAGCAGCGGAAACTCCAGAAAAATGGTGTAAATGGCGTTTATATCCGTTTTTTTTCTGGGGATTGGGCAATCAGGAGAACTCCTGCAGAAATTCACCCCCATAGTTTATAAACTTTGCTGACCTAATGCAGTAATCAGTAGCTGTATCATCGTATCAAATGGATAGCACGCACCACTTTTGCAGATCACAATTTTAACGGAGGCTGCAATTTTTTTTATTTATTTACTAAAAGCCGAAAGGTTGCCATTATGGCTGGGGGACATTGGATCTGCCACATTTTCAGTAGTCAATCAGAATGTAAAGCACTAAAGGCAGGAGCATGGCTCAGCAGCTTTAGCAAAGTTTTCAGCTCTTTCGGTCCCACGATAGGGACTCAACAGATGGCTCAGCAGCACCTTGGCGACTGTGTTCGGAATGGCTCAACACTTGTGTACACATCCAAACAAACCTGATCTTACACAAATCACAGGGGCAGATTATCATTTTCGGAAGTGGCAGAAAACAGGTGGTAGTGGATCAGACGTCCGACATACACTGACTTCAATGGACAGGATAATCAGGCCGGATGTTTAACGGGCAATCGATCCCCTACCGCCCTTGTTCTGGGTCAAAAGTTACCCCAAAATGTTTAAAGGAGAGTTTTGCCATTTCTTATAACTTAGAAATAAGTTGGTTAGATTGTTTTCCAGGAGAATTAAATTAATTTTTATGGATGAAGTTTTATTTATTCTTTAGACTAAACCTACAAGCTACAAAGAAATATGTATTCAACAGTATAAAGATCGGCTGCTGTAATAATGAACATAAAAATTAGCATTACAAAATGTTTCACAAATGTTCCAGTAGAATTCCAAATGCACCTTTTGTTAAACCGGGTGTCAGGGGTTACTCGGCCCTGGCAATGATTCAGCTCAGCACTCCCAACTGGGTATAACAAGGCTTTATTGTAACATTAGCAGAATCAATAATACACAGTATTCAAGCAACAATTAACAGACTCATGGTCAGTATTACCTGGTCCAAGCCTCTGGACAGCAACGCAGCGGGTAGGTCTTCTTCAAACCTGCTGTGTTTTGTGCCTTTTCACGCTCTTTCATTTATATCCTAACATTTGTCAAGTAACAAGGTTAAGGCCTCCTCTGAGGTCATCTGACAGTTAATAGGGTTATCTAACAATACCCCACTTTGAGAGTGAAAAATGTAGTTTTGATCCCTCAACAGGATGACTAAACATCTTCTCCCTCCTGCATAAGGGCAGCCAGCTCTAGATTATTAGCGCGTTGGTTAAGCATTTTAAGCATCCGCTGTAAAAAGCACATCATAATACTCAATTACAATAAAAGATGTGGAATGAGCTTTTTTTTTAGGGCTTGAACGATTGTTGGTATCCCACTAGCCCCAAATACAACCGCAGAGCCGTCTTTGACACTGGCAATGATAGACTCTATATAATGTCCACTTGTGGGTGTCAGGCATGTTTCCGTCGTGTGAAAACGTGATCCCCAGAAAAAATACTTCTGATTGTAGTAGCTGAGTTTCCTTGGGATTGATCTTTAGATCCTTAATCTGCCCAGAACATCCCGGAGCACTATCAGATGTTCTCACACCTTGGTGGCAATCAAAATGTCATCCACATATTGTAGAACAGACTGTGAGTGAGAACATCCCTTCAGTATAAATACTATATGATTGTGGAAGATTGTAGGAGGGTTATGGAACGCCTTTGGCAAACATGCCCTGGTGTATTGTTGGTCGTTGAAAGTAAAGGCGAACTTCTACTGATCTTTCGGGTGAACTGGAACACTCCAGAATCCATTGGAGATATCGAGGGTCAAAAAGATCTCGGTCGTCCTCGGGACCTGTGCCAGCAACGCAGGTGAATCTCCCACCACAGGCACGCACACAGGTGTGACTGAGTTTAATTTCCTGAATTCAATTGTTAATTGCCAACTACCATCTGGTTACTTTACCGGCCAAATTAGTGAATTCACCGTGAATGATCCCTGACGGATCACATTTTGCTCTTGCAGAGTGTCAATTGCAGCCTGTACACAAGGATGGCTGTCAGTGGGAATTGGATATTGTTTACATTTACCGTGGGGTGAGCCATTAACCCTTTCTTTTTCGTCTGACCTACCACAATCATATTTATGCTTAGGCGACACCCCACCCACCTGCTCCAAGATTGCTTGAACGTCTGGGTCAGAATGAGTGAGGGGAGGGTACGGTTCAGGTTTCTTAATTGCATACAACATCAGATATAATCATGGCAGACACATTAAACTGTTGTCCCATCACACCTTTTATCCACAAACATTGGTTCATATAATCAATCAATATCCGGTACCGGGTTAATGCATTGGATCCCAATAGCCCCCTACCCATTGGCAAAGTCATCGCGACCAGTTCAGGTATTGGCATCTGAATACCATCGATATTCAGATCAACGAGTCAATTGCATAGATTCTTGTACAAAGCCATTAAAGTCTTGCAGTGAATGAAAAACCCCAGTGACTCCTGCAAAGTCAGAGAGGTGTAAGGTGTGTAAGACAGTGACAATAGAACCAGTATCAACTAATGACATCTGCTGTGGGCTCCATTCGATCACAGCAGTGATGAAAGGCCGCTTGTCACATGTCCTCTGGAACCTTACTACTGGATCGTTATGGGGGCCAGAGCCCCGTCATTGTGGGTCCGGACGTGTTGGCTCACCCTTCACTGGTGGCACTGAGGCCTGGACCGAATGGACCTGAGGGAGGCCACCCCCAATTAATTGCTGATTGGTTAATAATGCAATTAATTTGTCCAATTTTTGATCTGTGGGGACAGATGTGGGGGTTTGTAGGGAGGTGGGTATTTGGACCTCAGTCCTGGACCTCCACACCTCTCCAGGATCGAGCAGGTGCACTTCGGCAATCTCTCGCCCCGTGTCCCAGTTTACCACAATTAATGTAAAGAATCTTACAACACCAGGTTATAGTCCAACAATTTTATTTGAAAATCACAAGCTTTCGGAGGCTTTCTCCTTCGTTCACCTCCTAATCGTTCCTGCTGAGGCCAAAGGCTGGGACATAACATACAGCTCATGCAATCTTTGTTCAAATACCTGTGGGTGCTCTTGCTGTCCCTGTTCACACCTACCAATTGCACCATAAATATCCTACTTCACCATAAACATCAGACCGATTCCCAGCATTGCAAGAATAGCATCCTTTACAGCTCGAGAGTTAGTGGCGGCGGCAAAGACCACTGGTTCCGACCGTGCCTTGAGGTCCGGACTCAAGCCATACAACAATATGTGGTTAAGATCCGGATCACCAAGTTCAGGATGACCCTGGGTGAAGACCCCAAATGTCTGAGCGAGCTCTAATGGGTCCCTCGGACCTCTCTCTTGTGCCATTGCCTGCTGTTCTATCGTGGGTGGTCAGGTGATCCTCCTCATAATTACTTGTTACTTGACTCACCTGATTAGTCCGGACTGTCTGGTGCACCACCTCTACCTGTCCCTGTGCTCCCTTAGGAGGATCATCATCATCATGGTAGTGATACGTCACATCCTCCAACGTTCCCCAATCAATCTCATCACCTCCAAACCCAAACTTGCTTGGATTACTGCCTCTACCATAACCGTTCTCTACCCCACCTGACTCCTGAGTGCTTGTATTTGCATCTGACACTGTCGATGGTCAGGTTTACCCATTTCCTTATTCCTTTCTGATCTTCTCTCAGCGCTCCTTTTGCATCCTCTAACTGCTGTTTTAACTTTTCTACTTCCTTTTTTAGCTTCTTTCTCTCACACTCCTGTACTGCCTGTTCTGACCCTTGCGCAGCTGCTAGGTTCACCAGCACTGATTGGTTTCCTAACATAGCACTTATCTCAGTGATTCGCAAATGAAAGCTCTCAATTGACTGCTGTAGTTCCTTTTACTCGCATGCGCTCTGGCACTTATGCTCCACCATTTCCTCCTTTAAATGTTTAGCCCTTTCTTCATTTTTAACTGCACAGAACCACATAGCATATCTGCACAAATGTTCTACTTGCTTGCCTGGCTTTATTTTCTTGGCCCCGACCTGTTCTGGTATCCAGGCACTCGTCTCCTCGAACGGTTCATCTGCTTTGGACATTATCAGGATCAGCGCCTTACCTGGTTTTACTACACCGCCTTTGACTTTCCCCTCATATTGGTGGATTCAGTCGGATTCCCCTTTCTTACTCATGTTGCTTAATTGTCGGAGGGTAGCACACCGCCCTCACTCCTAGTCTACTAAACTAGTATCCTCCCCCAGGAGTTAGGTTATGACCCTTTACAACCCAAAGGGATTCTGTTTCGGCTACTTCGCCTTGTTATTTGCCAAGTCCTGCCACGGGTCGCCACTTTGTTGGGCCGGGTGTCGGGGGGCACTCGGCCCTAGGTCACCCTGCCGATGATTCGGCTTGGCACTCCCAATTGGGCATAACAAGGCTTTATTGTAACATTAGCAGAATCAATAATGCACACAGTATTTAAGCAACAATTAACAGAATCAAGGTCGGTATTACCTGGTCCAAGCCTCTGGACAGCAACACAGCATGGTAGGTCTTCTTCAAATCTGCTGTGTTTTGTTCTTTTCGCGCTCTTTCATTTATATCCTTACGTTTGTCAAGTAACAAGGTTAAGTCCCCTCTGAGGCCGTCTGACAGTTGACAATTAATAAGATTATCGAACACTTTGCCTCCCCTCCCCTCCAAATAACTCAGTAAGCAGTGAAAAGGGGGAGAAACTGGTATTACTTTCATCAAAGTATAATGACAATTTATTCAACTTAACAATCATGTTCAGTTCTAAGACTATTAGATTTACCAATCTGTTTAAATTAAAGCACTACATTTACAAAACCAATCACTGGTTCTAGCATCAAATCATTAGGTATTCAAATTCGTTTCTGTCTGGGTCACAGACCCATAACTTTAATAAATTTTCATCAGAAATACAACCATGTATCAAAGATACTAACTAATGGGTTTGAATTAGTTGTAACATTAATTCAATGATTCTGAACCATAATAAAGCTCAAGGTAGAGTAACCAATACATGGATGGTATCATAGGTTACAATTTTTAATGTTGAAACTACACGATCAAAAAGAAGAAAATCTATTTTCCAAAATGGAAAACAGGTTAATTCAAAATCTCCAAAAAAAAATTTAAAACATGCCCCAAGTGAAGAACCCTTAGTTCTTCAGTCCACATGGCATTGGGCTGAAACTTTAAACCAAGGCACCTGTCTGCCAGATCAGATAGACATAAAGAATCAGAGAATCACTGCAGCACAGAAGGAGGTCATTCGGCCCATCGAGCCTGTGCCGGTTCTTTGTAAGAGCAATCCAGTTCGTCCCATTCCCCCACTCTTTCCCCGTAGCCCTGCAAATTTTTTCCCTTCAAGTATTTATCCAATTCCTTTTTCAATTAGTTTGAGGTGCTTTAGAGATTGAGGTCCTGTATTAGTTTGATGTTTTGTATTAGTTTGATGTTTTGTATTAGTTTGAAGTCTTCTATTAGATTGCGGTAGTATATTAGTTTGAGGCACTCTATTATGGATGCTTTGGTAATAATTTTCCAAAATTCTCTGGACTCTGCAAAGGTCCCGGCAGATTGGAAAACTGCTAACGTAACACCCTTATTTAAAAAGGGTAGTAGGCAGAAGGCTGGAAATTATAGACCAGTTAGCCTAACATCTGTGGTGGGTAAAATTTTGGAGTCTATTATTAAGGAGACAGTAGCAGAACATTTGGATAAACCTAATTTAATAGGATAAAGTCAGCATGGCTTTATGAAGGGGAAGTCATGTCTGACAAATTTGCTTGAGTTCTTTGAGGACATAACGTATAGGGTGGATAAAGGGGAACCAGTGGACGTAGTGTATTTAGACTTCCAGAAGGCATTCGACAAGGTGCCACATAAAAGATTATTGCTCAAGATAAAGAATCACTGGATTGGGGGTAATATTCTGGCATGGGTGGAGGATTGGTTATCTAACAGGAAGCAGAGAGTTGGGATAAATGGTTCATTCTCGGACTGGCAACCTGTAGCCAGTGGTGTTCCGCAGGGGTCCGTGCTGGGTCCCCAACTCTTTACAATCTATATAAACGATTTGGAGGAGGGGACCGAGTGTAACATATCAAAGTTTGCAGATGATACAAAGATGGGAGGGAAAGTAGAGAGTGAGGAGGACATAAAAAAACCTACAAGGGGATATAGACAGGCTGGGTGAGTGGGCGGAGATTTGGCAGATGCAATACAATATTGGAAAATGTGAGGTTATGCACTTTGGCAGGAAAAATCAGAGAGCAAGTTATTATCTTAATGGTGAGAAACTGGAAAGTACTGCAGTACAAAGGGATCTGGGGGTCCTAGTGCAAGAAAATCAAAAATTTAGTATGCAGGTGCAGCAGGTGATCAAGAAGGCCAACGGAATGTTGACTTTTATTGCTAGGGGGATAGAATATAAAAACAGGGAGGTATTGCTGCAGTTATATAAGGTATTGGTGAGACCGCACCTGGAATACTGCTTACAGTTTTGGTCTCCATACTTAAGAAAATACATACTTGCTCTTGAGGCAGTACAAAGAAGGTTCACTCGGTTAATCCCGGGGATGAGGGGGCAGACATATGAGGAGAGGTTGAGTAGATTGGGACTCTACTCATTGGAGTTCAGAAGAATGAGAGGCGATCTTATTGAAACATATAAGATTGTGATGAGGCTTGATCGGGTGGATGCGGTAAGGATGTTCCCAAGGATGGGTGAAACTAGAACGAAGGGGCATAATCTTAGAATAAGGGGCTGCTCTTTCAAAACTCAGAGGGTAGTAGGTCTGTGGAATTTGCTGCCCCGGGAAGCTGTGGAAGCTACATCATTAAATAAATTTAAAACAGAAATAGACAGTTTCCTAGAAGTAAAGGGAATTAGGGGTTATGGGGAGCGGGCAGGAAATTGGACATGAATTTAGATTTGAGGTTAGGATCAGATCAGCCATGATCTTATTGAATGGCAGAGCAGGCTCGAGGGGCCGATTGGCCTACTCCTGCTCCTATTTCTTATGTTCTTATTATGGGTACGGTAGCATAGTGGTTATGTTCCTGGACTAATAATCCAGAGCCATGAGTTCAAATCCTGCCATGGCAGCTGTGGAATTTAAATTCAATTAACTAAATAAAAATCTGGAATTAAAAAGAAACTAGTATCAGTAATGGTGGCCATGAAACTACCGGATTGTTGTTAAAACACATCTGGTTCACTAATGTCCTTTAGGGAAGGAAACCTGCCGTTCTTACCCGGTCTGGACTATATGTGACTCCAGACCCACAGCAATGTCCTCTGAGAGTTGTAAAATCTCGCTATGAAAAGTAACAACTGTGAGAGAACCTTCACTACATGGACTGCAGCGGTTCAAGAAGGTGGCTCACCACCATCTTCTCAAGGGCAATTAGGGATGGGCAATAAATGCTGGCCTTGCCAGCGATGCCCACATCCCATGAACGAATAAAATAAAATTAGTTTGAGGTACTAAGAACATAAGAAATAGGAACAGGAGCAGTCCATACGGCCTCTTGAGCCTGCTCCGCCATTCAATAAGATCATGGCTGATCTTCGACCTCAACTCCACTTACCCAATCCCCATAATCCCTTGATTCCCCTAGAGTCCAAAAACCTATCTATCTCAGCCTTGAATATACTCAACAACTCAGTATCCACAGCCCTCTGGGGTAGAGAATTCCAAAGATTCACAAACCATTGAGTGAAGAAATTCCTCCTCATCTCAATCTTAAATGGCCGACCTCTTATCCTGCGACTATGCCTCCTAGTTCTAGACTCTCCAGCCAGGAGAAACAATCTCTCAGTATCTACTCTGTCAAGCCCTCTCAGAATCTTATATGTTTCAATGAGATCACCTCTCATTCCTCTAAACTCCAGAGATACTCCCATAATACTCAATCTCTCCTCATAGGACAACCCTCTCATCCCTGGAATCAAACTAATGAACCTAAAAGAGATAAAAGATCTCTTGACACGTTTTGAAAGGAGAACAGGGAGTTCCCCTGGAATGTTCGCCAATATTCATCCCTCACCCAACCCCACCAAAACAGATTGTCTGTTCATCACACTGCTGTTTGTGGGACCTTGCCATGCACAAATCACCTGCCGTGTTTGCCTACAAAACAACAATGACTACACTTCAAAAGTGATTAATTGGCTGTGAAGTATCTTGGAATATCCAAAAGAAAATAAGAGATACGTGATGACTGCAAGTTCTTTTGTTTAAAGGAGCTAACAGTGTCCACAATCAAAAAATTAAATTCCTGGAATATTTTGAGCCATCATAGAACCGTACAGCACTGAACGAGGCCGTTTGTCCCATCGTGCCTATGCCGGCTCTTTGAAAGCTAACCAGTTAGACCCACTCCCCTGCTTTTTCTCCATTGCCCTGCAAATTTTTCCTTTTCAAATATATATCCAGTTCCCTTTTGAAAGTTACTATTGAATCTGCTTCCACCACCCTTTCAGGCAGTACATTCCAGGAGAAGAAGAAAAATAAAGCTGGTCTGCTCACTTAACAATATAAACTTCAAATATTGACTGTGATAGATCAAAGTTCAGTTCTATCTAATATCACAAGAATCTCTATCTTCCATCTTTTTCTTATGTAAAGAGTTTGTAACTTGTCTTCAGGGTGGCCATTTAATTTGATTATCGCTTGTGGGAAGCAACCTATCTTGTGTGTACATGAAATATATATTTTCTGCCTTCTGTACCAATGTCACTCCAAAGGCAAATGAGTTACTTCAGACTGCCGGATGGCCTAACTAGTGCGAGATATTAAGTTTACTCAGATGTTAGGTACAGATAATATTGATTACCAGGCTGTGAAAGGGTGGTTGAGTCACTTGTTTGCAATTGTTGATCCACCAGGGGATATAAGCCTGTTTTAGTAGCATTTCATCCATGGTGCTTTATGCTGGTGTTAATTGACACCTCCAAGGACAGAGAAATAAATACCAGCAGTTTTTTCTATTTGGCAGTTCCCTTCTTGCTGTACATGAGTGGAGGTTAATGAAGGACTCTGTGGGTATTTGATCTCATGTAAAAGTTTTTATTATGGGCATTAGGGCAAATTAAGAGGGGCTAATTTTAACTTTGGGCGATAATGTAAAATGGGCGATATCGAATTAGCCCCCCCATTATACGCCCGATCATATTTCCCTTCAATTAACTTCAATGGAAAGGAAAACCAGACGCGCTGTATAATGGGCGGCTAATGCGATATGGCCCAAAGTTAAAATTACCCCCAGAGTGTTTAATATAACAGAGAATAGACAGAAATGTAAGATATTTCATAGCATCTCTGCACTTAGTGAGAAATGGTATGATTTATCAATTTGCTTTCGCTTATACTTTTGCTTCTACCTATTTTATTTCTTAGTAAATCTGATTCATGCTGTAGCCTGAGCTATGCAATCAATATTCAAATCAACAATTAGCTGTGCCATGTAAATAGTCTGAGTAAATAGTCTGTACTTGCATGATGTAGACTGGATAAAAATCCACGTCAGTTGCAGGGGACCCAATATTTGAGAGTAGGACAAACTGTTTTGGTGCTGGAAGAACTATTATTAATTTTCCTTGCAACTCAAATAAACAAAGCAGTTGTAAAAATGGTATAAATATCTCATACGGATGGTACAAATGACAGATAACTTCATATGATAGAGTTCCCAGTATTACCATTTCTGTGGTGCAGATTGTAACACTGAGGTTAAAAGGGGCACTTCGTGCTCTGGTGATCAATAGGAAATTGTCGGGTTAGAAAGAGGTGAATCTTGCAATACCTCAGATCAGTCTTGACTCTTCTACATCTTCATTAATAATCAAAGTGGAGAGTTATCAATTTTGTGGGTAGATTTACAGCTGAACTTGGAGAAGGAATGAAAACAATGAGCACTTGGGTAGAGGATTGACATTCACAACTGTATGGTTATGCAAGTTACGTTTGGCAATATTAGTTCTGTCTACAAGCTGGGATGGGGTACTTACATTAAGATTTGGGAGACATAACTGTTAAACCTGCTCAACAGGATAATTCAGTAATTACAATAACAAATAAAAATTTAGGACCTAAATCAATGAACAGAAGGTGGTTTTATCGTGTAGTTAAAGCCCAAATTGAGATTGCAGCTTTGAAATCTTTCAACTGAAGTGATGTAAAATTTTTAAAAGTTCCTTTATCCTGAAGGTTTTTTTTACCTTAGATCTGATGGCCAATTCATATTGTCAATAAATATGTGTTTATACCCATTCAAAAGAATTAACACCTAGTCAAATGATGACACTTTATTCCCTCAGCAAGGTGGTCTTTTTACTTCACATTCACATTTGTCCTTTGAGCATGAAACTGAATACTTGGAGGCTCTTGCCCAGGATCCACGGCTACTGGTAAAGACCAGATGGATTCATTAATAGTAGAAATGGAGGAGCACTGTAATGAGTTTTGAGGATTGAAATGATCACGCATACTCTTCATGTATCTCTCAGGAGTGTTTGCTTTTTTCTTGAAACAAATGAAGTAGCACTTTGGAAAGAAATGGCAACATAAGATGCCATAGTTTGATGCTAAAATTGCAACCACTTGAACTGCTGAAAGATATCGATCATCAGTGTTGACATACACAGGGACAAAAGAAATCCATACAATTAAATAGATGAGCATGCTGAATGTGATGAACTTGGCCTCATTGTACCTATCTGGCAGCTTCCTGCCCATGAATGCAAACAGGAAACAAAATATTCCAAGTACAGCTATATATCCCAAAATGACACCAAATGCCACACTGGAGCCTTCTTCACATTTTAGTAAAATGATTTTAGGTATGTCATAACTTATTACGGAACGGGGACCTTTAAGTGCCAACCACAGTGTACAAACAATTACTTGAATCCCTGTACACATTACCAGAATTACTATGGGTTTATACAACTTCTTCATTTGTTCATGGACAATGGGATCAAGCTTAAACGCCAGAACGATCCTAAAAGATTTGATCAGGATCCAAGAAACACAAATAGTAAAGCTTATGCCAAAGAGTGGCTGTCTAATTTTACAGCCATAACCTGTTGGTTTACCAATAAAAAACCCAGTACTGACAAAGCTAAAGAACAATGAGAAGAGAATTATATAACAGAACTGGCCCCCAACAGCCTTTACTGCTGGCGTGTTCAAATTCAGTGTAAATATTATAATAATTACAATTATTAAAAGAATTCCTAAACAAGCAAAAACTACAAGTACAATTGCAAACCCATCATTCCATCTGAAGAATCCAATGGTTCTGTCATTACACTTTGAACTTCCAGCATCAGACCACTGGTCATCCGAGCACTTCAAACAGTTGTTCATATCTGCGATGAAATAAAAGTCCTTGTTAGGCATCCAGAGCATTCAAATCAAGCCCGCTTGATTAGCACCCCATCCATACCTTAAGCATTCACTCCCTCCATCAGCTCACCATGGCTACCATCCACAGTGTGTACCATCCACGGGATGCACTGCAGCAACTCGCCAAGGCTTCTTCAACAGCACCTCCCAAACCCACAACCTCTACCACCTAGAAGGACAAGGGCAGCAGGCACATGGGAACACCACCACCTGCACGTTCCCCTCCAACTCACACACCATCCCGACTTGGAAATATATCGCCGTTCCTTCATCGTCACTGGGTCAAAATCCTGGAACTCCCTTCCTAACAGCACTGTGAGAGAACCTTCACCACATGGACTGCAGCGGTTCAAGAAGGCGGCTCACCACCACCTTCTCAAGGGCAATTAGGGTGGGCAATAAATGCTGGCCTTGCCAGCGCCGCCCACATCCCATGAACGAATATATTAAAAAAATAATCAACAAAGTTGACAGAATTGTTATATTTGGACAAAATAGTCAAAAACTAGTTATACGTTCTATTAAGTTCCTGATTAGTGGCACTTCACATATGATAACTATTGTAACTTACCCCAGCTTTCAGCGTAGTATCCATTTGCACAAGGTACACAGTCATAACAGTAGGTGTATGTGGTTTGTGAGTTCTTCCTTTGTCCAGGTTTGCAGGATTGTGAGCAGTTAGAAATGCCTAATTGCCCTTGAGAAGGTGGTGGTGAGCCGCCTTCTTGAACCGCTGCAGTCCGTGTGGTGAAAGTTCTCCCACTGTGCTGTTAGGTAGGGAGTTCCAGGATTTTGACCCAGCGACGATGAAGGAACGGCAATATATTTCCAAGGCAGGATTGTGTGTGACTTGGAGGGGAACATGCAGGTGATGTTGTTCCCATGTGCCTGCTGCCCTTGTCCTTCTAGGTGGTAGAGGTCGTGGGTTTGGGAGGTGCTGTTGAAGAAGCCTTGGCGAGTTGCTGCAGTGCATCCTATGGATGGTACACACTGCAGCCACTGTGCGCTGGTGGTGAAGGGAGTGAATGTTTCGTGTGGTGGATGGGGTGCCAATCAAGCGGGCTGCTTTGTCCTGGATGTGACATCACACTAGAAGTGTGTGCGCACATTCTGCATGCCAACTTGGGTCCTTCGCAGTCCACGTAGAGCCTGCACAACAGGCGCCACATGGCCCAATTTAGAGCCCAGCGAATTATTAAACTAAATTAACTCTTCTTGTAAATTGAACTAAAATTAGGATGAAAAAGACACTTTCTCTCTCCCAGCTTTATGCACTTACTAGAGTGTATAACTGTGGGGAAGAAAACACTTCTAAGGAGAGGTAAGGGATAACAAAATGTCCATTGGTATGGGGAATTTAATTAATTTGGAGGGTTGTCTTTTGGGGGACATTAGCACTAAACTCGAAACTGGCCAATGTGAATCATTAAGTAAGTTTTTGCACTAGAAGAGAAGTCTCATAATTTTTCGATTATTGTGTACACACTTTTCCTGATTTCCATCTCTCACCTTCACCACTACAACCCTTTAGGAAACAGTACGAGGATATGCAGCACACCCCAGATATCAAAGTTGTATTTCTTTCCAGGGTTATTGTAACTGCTGCACTGTCCACCTGAAAACTGATGGTACTAAACAAAAAGGTAAACAGGGCTGGCTGGCAGTTTCTGCACAGACTTTAGTAGAAAATGAAATCTCACATTGTTTTGCAGTAATAAGTTAACTGTGTTGATTGAACTAAGCACATCAAATAATAATTCACTGCCTTTGTGGTGTTTCTGAAGGTTTCATCATAAATGTATATTATTTTATCCAGAAGTTTGTATTCTCCAACTATATTGAACTGGGGTTGACAATTGTAAACAATTTTACAATTTTATAACTTGGCGTTGTAAAATTGTTTATATTGAACTGAGTAGTGCCATTGATTATCACCCAATTAATTAGGTCATATCCATTGATGGAATCTCAAAAATTGTCAAAATAAAATGATCTACCCGCTTCTGTTAAATTCATCTTTTTCAGTTCTTCAAGTAGCTGCAGTTAAAAAAATAACTGATTATTACACACAGGAATATACATATAGTTGGTCATTGAAATACCAAAAATCATATTGAGAGAGATTTGGGTGTCCTCGTACAAGAAACACAAAAAGTTAGGATGCAGGTACAGCAGGCAATTAGGAAGGCAAATGGCACATTGGCCTTTATTGCAAGGGGTTTGGAATACAATAGTAAGGAAGTCTTACTACAATTGTACAGGGCTTTGGTGAGACCTCACCTGGAGTACTGTGTACAGTTTTGGTCTCCTTATCTAAGGAAGGATATACTTGCCTAGGGGGCGGTGCAACGAAGGTTTGCTAGATTGATTCCTGGGATGAGAGGGTTGTCCTGTGAGGAGAGATGGAGTTTAGAACAATAAGAGGGGACCTCATTGAAATGTACAAGATTCTCAAAGGGCTTGACAGGGTAGATGCTAAAAGGATGTTTCCCCTGGCTGGAGAGTCTAGAACTAGGGGGTATAGTCGCAGGATAAGGGGTCGGCCATTTAAAACTGAGATGAGGAGGAATTTTTTCAGAGGATTGTGAATCTTTGGAATTCTCTACCCCAAAGGGCTATGGATGCTGAGTCATTGAGTATATTCAAGGCTGAGATAGATAGATTTTTGGACTCTAGGGAAGTTGAGGGATATGGGGATTGGGTAGGAAAGTGGAGTTTAGGTCGAAGATCAGCCATTATCTTATTGAATGGCAGAGCAGGCTCGAAGGGCCATATGGCCTACTCCTGCTTCTATTTCTTATGTTCTTATATTCAATTCGCAATGGTAAGCTCTTTATGAGAGACGAAACTCAAAAAAGAGCCCAAACCTCAAAAAGGATCCCTTTACTGCACCAAGGTTTTTCTTTTCCATTTCTCATACTTGCTGTCTTCATACACAAGTTGGTGTAAATTTGTTTTGAATATGAACAGTCTTGTACTAAGGACCCATGCCCATGTGGAGCTGAGTTGATATTGCTCAAACTCATTTATATAAACTCTTTAAAGACAGTAGTGAAGGAAATGATTTCAGGACTGATTCCCTTGCATGGAAAGGCACTTGCAGGGAGCGCTGGCCAGGAAAGCACTAGTTTGAGGGAATTTGAGTTTAAGATTAGAGTGGGAGTATGGTTGGGCTTGGGGTCAGAGTTGGGGTTCGGATTAAAATTCGATTTAAAATAGAATTGGCATTAGGGTTAGGGCTAGGTTTGGGATTAGACTTAGAATAAGCATTGGGCTTGGGGTTGGGGTAGGGTTTAGTGATAGGGTCAAGGTTGCAGGTAGGGTCAAATACGCGGAAAGGGCAGGGGAGTGGGACTAGCTGGGATTGCTCTTGCAGAGAACCGGCACGGGCTCGACAGGCCAAATGGCTTCCTTCTGTGCTCTAACCATTCTATGGTTCTAAATATTGTAGGGCGAGTCGAAGTTTACACAAGCGAGGGGGGGGGATGGAATGGGATGATTGCCCCAACTTAATAAATCCACTTCAACTACTGCTTTTTCCATTATTGGAATAGGAAAGTCACTTTTAATACATCATGTAGAACAACAGCAAAAGTATTTTTTTCTGTACCACAGCAGGAAAAATAGCCCAAAGCTGCTGCTTTATTTGTCTATTTCAATTGTTATGATCCTGTTGCCAACTGGACATGAGTTCCAAACTAAGCTTAGTATTTAGCATTTCTTTATAGGGGAAAATAAATCAACATTGAATTTGATCCTTTAAATAATGTTGCATTTTGCAGGTTTTCCTCTGTAATGTAATAACAGCAAAGAAGAGAAAGTTTCAAATATTCTTCCAAAAATATACAATTCCACATTGTACAGCCAAATAAGATTTGAAAACAGATGTGCTGCAGAGCAATCAATGTTTACTGCCACATAACTAGAATGAAATATTACTCCAAATATCTCACTGATGTGGATTAAATCTGGTAAACTATTCAGTCAATAAAATGCAAAAATAGAATTTGAGAAAACCCTGACTTCAGAAATAGTCAAAATAAAATAATGATTTACTTATGCTGGTTATTATACCCATTGTAACAATTGTAGTAAATTAACCTGTTTCCTGTTTAGCCAGCCTGCCATGAAATACAACAAGAAGGTAAAAAGCCTTGTAAGAATCAATGGTGATGCTTTTTGATTGTTCACTGAACAATCATCCACATCTAACCACTGCCTAAGAGTTCCTGAGTTGGCAGCGTTGAGCTTGTAGATATTATAGTCATGTACTTGTAGTAAAACCATGCAAGAGTTACATGATGGAGATTGTTGTCAATCACAGACTGGTCATATAATGGTAACAATAGGGAATCTAGTATCACAATATGTGTACCTGCTCAGTTACTGCACTGCTTTTGAGACACAGGAACATTTACTTTAGAATTAATTAATACAGATTAATTTTCGGCAAGTATCAGAATAAAAAAAATCCACCCTCCATGGTGCAAAATCAAGTATTCTTTGACATGCTCCTTCTTGAGGAGGATTTTAGGTGGTTCCTCAGAGCATGAGCTATTGATTTGATTGCCAAGAACATTGCATAAGTTCCACCGAGCTCTACGTTTCTAACTAAATAACCATCATCAAAATCTACGAAGGGTTCATTTGTTTTGGTACAAGCAAGAGGTGACACCAGTTTCAAGGAGTCTGGAAGTGAGCAGCACTGTGAGCTTGAACCACATGTCTTTGTGTAATTGATATATTCATCCGAACAAGTAAAACGAAGTTGCCTGTATTCGTCAATGAACTTGTTAAGAGTTCCAGGCCTTGGCCTTTGGTTCTTTAAATGTGTTACATGCTCCTCTAATTTTCTGATTTATACTCTGTCCAACACTATAACCACTGTTAAGTGGCCTATAAACAACTCCCACCAGCATTTTCTGCTCCTTGTTATTTCTTAGCTCCACCCATTCTAAATCTACATCCTGATTTTCTGAGCTAAGAGCCTTTCTCACTACTGCTTTTACCTCATCCTTTATTATGAGAGCTATCCCCTCCCCCACCTTTTCCGTTTTGCCTATCTTTTCTAAAAGTCAAGTACCCTGGAATATTTAGTTCCCAATCTTGGTCACCCTGCAACCATGTCTCAGTAATGGCTACTAGATCAAACCCATGTATCTCTATTTGTGCCATTAATTCATCTATCTTGTTACGAATGCTTTGTGGATTCAGATAACAACTTTCCAATAACTGAAATTAAGCTAACGTGCCTATAATTTCCTGGTTCAGATTTGTTGCTTTTTTTGAATATTGCTACTACATTAGCCTCTCTAATCCATGGGAACAATCCCTCGCCCAGAAATTGGGTCGCATGGCTTTCGTTTTTAAGGCCCCAAGATGGTGGGCAGGAAGCACGTGCTCACTTCCAAGCGGAAGTGTGCTGCTCGCCTGATTGGGTAAGGACAAACAGGAGGCATCCTTTACCCATGCCTGAAGGAGATGTTAGGCCCTTTACATATACAAATAAAGGCCTAACACCTGCTTCAGGTCCCCGCTCCAACATTGGTTAGCCCTGAGGCAGCCACGCCTGAAGATCGCCTGCTAAAAAGGGAAGCTACTTACCTGTAAAGCACCATTCCAATCATTCCAGCTCCCAACCTCCCCCACAGTCCCCAAGATCCCCGATCGCCCTCCTCCCAACCCCAACCTCCAGGCTCCCTTACCCAATCTCCCTCCCCAGCCCAAAAATTAATTTGGGATCTAATTTTAATATAATAAAATACAAACTGCAGGTTACTTCTGATGCCAGTACAAAATCAGAACACAAATTTGCATGGGACATTAATAGGACAGAAATCTGGTGTAATAGATCTCCACCCATTTTTCCAATTGGTTATTCCCACTCTATGAACACATATGGGCATAACCAACCAGAAAATCTGCCCTAGCATGTTTAAAATTATCTACGAAATGGCAACACGTCCTTGGTTTAATCTGTTCGTTTTTAAGAGTAACACACTTACCTGAGGCAAGAGGATTAAATTCAATATTCTCGCAACGGATATTGAGATTTCAGAGTGGCCTTCCCCATAGCAGCTTTTACAACTGGCTGGTAATCCATAAAGTCGCATCGAGCTTCGAGGCAGTTTCCTGAGGTGTTGGGCTTAGAAAGAAACCTTATGGTTGCTGCTATGGCTCTGGAGGCATCTGCACAGGAGTCATATACTTCATATCCAAGTTTGATTCCAGGCATCAGAGTAGAATTGTTAATCATCTCAATGATGTATATCACACTCTGAGATCAGGGAAACCCATTAATGTCAAATCTTAGAAAAAGAAAAGAAAAATTGAATCTATTGTTACATTTTTTGGCTAATTTTGAAAACAATAATTAGTAAGTCTGTGGGGGATGGTGGTGTGTGTCAGCTTCACTTCTGACTTCTGAGCGGTCCGAATCGCTCCCACTCCCTGGGTTCCAGACCTTGGACTTATTTGGGGGTTGTGACAAAGTGCAGCAGACAACTGGTTTTAGTGCAAGAAACTTTGACCTTTATTCAAGAGAGAAAATACAACACAACAATCTTAACACTCTAATAAAATGGGGAACACTTCGGTACACACGAGGGAAATTACAGTAGAAAGATACCCCACCCCTCCCAATCCCACTGTACTAGCTAGGTTGGACACTAAAGGGCCAGAGAAAATGCTCACCAAACGAATCTTTGACAGTAATTCACCCAGAGGTAAGTCAGAAATAGATTGTAGAGTGGAAACTTTGCGGATCTTCGGTTTTCTCCCAAGTTGGTTTTCTTTGGTCGCGGTGGCTCAATATTACCCGGTTGGTTGGTGGTAATATTCGGTTGGTTGTTCCGTAAGGCCCTTGTTGGCGCGAGGTGTCTGATGGTCACTGGGGCTGTTGCTCTGGTTTCTTCTTGTGTGTCGGCCTGCTTCTAGAGCTGCTGATCTTCCATGTCGAACTGCCTTCCCCTCGCCTTGTTGTTTGCTGGAAACTGCTCTTCTTTCCAGACACAGGCAGAACCAAGACAAGCAGCCCACCAGAGAGAGCGAGAGAGAGAAAGAGAGCGCTTTCGCCTTGTGGATGTCTCTCTTACAATGGTCTTCGACCCTTTAAAAAAACACTTTGTTATCTGTTTAAACAGTTCTTACAAAGTCCTTAAGAATCTTTGATGGCTTTTTGATGGTCCCTCATCATGTTGCCATTGCTTCTCCCGATGGGTCATTGTTAATTCCGATTTGCTGATCACCTGATATACAGGCTTCCTTTTGTATCCAACATCCTAGGTGTTGATAGGTTTTGCATTAAAACAAAAACATGGCCCCACCATGTCTGGAGCAGTTGCCTCTTTCAATGGCTGACTGCCTTTTGAATTCATGCTGAGTGTCGACCACGTGCTGTCGGTTATGCATTAAAACAGAAACATGTCTGAAGCATTAATTCTCCGAAGTTCCACTGTGTGTGTGCTGTTGATTTTGTCTGGTGACCTCTCAACTATCCTTCCATTTTAGGATTATAGTCAATGGCCAAAGTTTTCCCATACTCAGGGTTTTTTAAGGTTTTTCTCCGGGTTTTGGGGGATCTGTGAATTTTGAGAATCTTACAAGTCTTAATAATTAAAGCAGGGACAATATGAAGGAACTGATTATACTCAGCTGTTCCCTGAGTACTATATTTTCCTGTGTAAAACTAAATCTATTCACCTATGGAGTATTGTAGCTAAATCTCAACAGGTAACTAGACCAACCACAAGGAATGATTGTCAGATAATAGTGGCACTGCTTCATGATCTCACAGCAATGTTTGTAGAGGGCATTTGTTTTGCTGCTGGTTTAAAAAAAGATTTTGTTTTCCAGATCATGTACCAAAACTCTTCAAATAGGCGTTATTAAACAAAGTAAGAGATAGGTAGTATGCTAAAAAATGTATTATAAGCGTTTGAATTGTTTTAAAATATATCAAATTACAATTTCCCTTGCCTTCATTCTGCAAGTATATATCAAGGCTCACTTTAAAAGTGATTTATAGCTCTAAAAGACAACACAGCGTAATGATTCAGTATTTGTAGCATTACTGAATTGCTGTAAAAGATTTATCACCATATTAAGCCTAGGTAAACATTTGGGAACCACCAGCTGTTAAAGTGGCATTTAACAAATGACACAAACTTCTCATCTGCCAGTTTATGTAACTTTCATCCCCACCTCTGCAAACTTTGAACCCGTTAATCAGTGGCAACACAGCCAGTGGCAAGAGAGAGTTCGGCTGTGGGACGGCCAGGGCAGCATCATGGCTGGTTTCACGAAATATATCAGCTCCTGTAACAGTTTACCCCCCTCACTCTGGCAAGTCCATACATTCCCAATTCTTCCCATTGAAATCAACATCTCGGTTCTTTCCCCTGAAATAACTCCACAGCCCTAACCCTGCCTTAAACCTAAGGTCAATTTCCCCCAAGCCTAACTTGGAAAGATTTTCTGGAAAAAAGGCCAACAAGAAGTTGGGAGGGAACAACAAGAAGGTTAACAGAGACAAGTTCATCTAATCAATTTGAGTGAACTCAAATTCAGGTCCCAAAGTCAGTGTGTTGATCCATTGGGGGGAATTTTAACCCCCTAGAACAGGCACAAGTGGGACGGGTGGCAAGTTAAAATTTTAAAAATCGGAAACCCTACCCCAACCCGCCTCCAACGAGCCCATTTCCGGTTTTAATGGAGGTGGGTTGGGGGGGGCGAGCGATTAACCTGCTCTCGAGAGGCGAGTCAGTAATTTAAATATGCTAATGAGGGTGCATGCCTCAAATTTTACCAGAGTTTTATATCTAACGGTGACGGACCGGGTTTCCCGGGGCTCGGGAAACCCGGCAGCTGAAGGGATGTAAGAACAGTCGGATCCAGCAGGTAAGTGCCTCTCCAACTTGCGGGCCAGGATGAGCAGGAGCGCTATCCCCCGGCCCCTCACGTCAACCTGCTTCCCTCCCCTCGATCGGCCGATCTCCCCACCCACAATCAGCCGACCACCCCACCGTGATCCGCCAAACCCCCAGCAACCCGATCTCCCACCTGACCCACGATCTCTCCCTCCCTCTACAATTTCCCCCCTGACCCCCAAGATCTCCCCCCCCCCCACAATCTCTCCCTCCGCTCCCCTGCTGAAGCCTATCAGCGCAGGCCTTCCCGCCCGACAGCCAGCCAGCCTCTCAATCTGGCTGGCTGCCTGCCTGAGAATAGAGAAATAAAGCCCCACGTGTGCGGAACAGTCAAGGGGTTACATGCCCGAATGTTAAAGGAAAAGAGCTTGCTAGTTTTCCTCCACCCACAAAAAATGGTAGAAACTCAAAGAGTGGTATTTAAGTCTAGTGCCTTAATTAAAGTGTGTAATTATACTTGACTGTATGACTGAGTGACACTTTACACGGCTGGCTGCAAGACCATACAGAAAGAGTCTCAATACTGCTTGTACAACTCTTATCAGTACAGTTGAAATTTTCATATATTTGGCCACCCAATGAACAGTGAGGCCGAAATCCCGATTACACCGAGTCCTGGTCTCATGTGGGAATTCTCAATCGGCCTTTTAGCAGGTGGGAGGGAAATTTGGCAAAGGGTGGAATTGGTACACAGCTGGAGATCCAGGGATCAGGGCTTGAACTCCCAAAGAAATAAGACCAACTTTTTTTTAAAATATTTTATTTTAGCCCCCTTTCAAAGAAAGTCACAGAGGGCATCCGTATGTTCTTTCTGGGGAGGAACCCGGCCCCCCTCCCCCTCACTCCCCAAACTGACTACTTGCTCTCGATTTTCCAGGCTCCCATACATGGCGGGCACTGTAAATGCCTTCCAGTGGTATAAGAGAACATTGCCATGTAAAACATGGAACCTCCCCCTGACTCCACGAACTTTGGCATCTTGCACTTATGCCAGGATGCAACCCTTGTGGATTATTGGGAGCTAGTATCTATGAAATTTCAGTTTTGTTGATATTCTGTACTGAAAAAGTCAACTTTCACATTTCCTTTAGAAATTGTTCTCTTGTTTATTCCAAGCCGTTACTGCAGACTACAATAGAATACTTCTCTGGTTTTCCTTCCATCTTACAATATGCTGAAAGGCATTTGTTGTGTATAAATGATCATTTTTAAACCATTGGTGCTGGTGTGACCACATTGTAAACACTGAAAGCTTTGACGTCTGTTTAATGCAACTGGATATTCCTGTTGGCCTCAATCCATTTTAATTGTGTCTGCATGTCATCTCTTTTGCCTACTTTAGGCATTGTTACATTCATCAACAGCCAAAAGGAAATTCAACAATTGTCTATACATTTTCTGTGTACAGTTTTGGTCTCCTTACCTAAGGAAGGATATACTTGCCTTAGAGGCGGTGCAAAAAAGGTTCACTAGATTGATTCCTGGGATGAGAGGGTTGTGCTATGAGGAGGGATTGAGTAGAAAGGGTCTATATTTTCTGGAGTTTAGAAGAATGAGAGGTGATCTCATTTAAACATGTAAGATTCTAAGAGGACTTGACAGCATAGATTGTGAGAGGATGTTTCCCCTGGCTGGAGAATCCAGAACTCGGGGACATTGTCTCAGGATAAGGGGTCGGCCATTTAGGACTGAGATGAGGAGGAATTTCTTCACTCAGCGAGTCGTGAATATTTGGAATTCTCTACCCCAAAGTGCTGTGGATGCTCGGTCGTTGAGTATATTCAAGACTGAGATCAATAGATTTTTGGACTCTAAGGGAATCAAGGGATATGTGGATCGTGCGGGAAAGTGGAGTTGAGGTCAAAGATCAGCCATGATCTTATTGAATGGTGGAGCAGGCTCGAGGGGCCATATGGCCTACTCCTGCTCCTATTTCTTATGTTCTTATGTACTTATAACTTCATATATGTGACAGGATCAGGATATTAAGGATCTTGGGTTTCGATATTCCAGCTTATATATTAGACTAAAGCTTAAAATCTATCCTTGGTACAATCTTTATCTTCAGAATCATGCAATTCTGAAAAGGAGAGAGGTTTCATCCCCACTCCTGAGAGAACTTCACAACAGAAGCAAGAGAATATAAATTTTTGTTGCACAAATTGAAAATTTTGAAACATTTCATCAACTTTATTTAAAATGATTTCACTTTCTCTTCCCTTATCCATAAAATAACAACATCAGAGTCTGACCTGCATATTTAGAGAAGGACCCCGTCAGTTTCAGGAAGACATCCTTGCCACCTGCTCAGAAGAGCAGGTTAAAATTGAAGACTGCAGGAAGAACACTGGACATCGGCAGGTAAGTTTCCTGGCCAAATTTAACTGCCCGCCTGCCCGAATACCGCCGGATGGGCAGGGTTAAAATCGTCCCTTAACTTTTAAAAATTGCAACAGGATAATTTAACAAAACAATCAACACAGCAAACTAATGTTAAGTCCTCCTGCCACGTAGCAATACAGTTTCAATAACCTAATATCAATAGTAAACATTGGCCCAGAAATTGCTTTTAAAATAACGGTGAGCTTAACAGCGCTCTCCATTATTAGCGGCAAAATGGAAGAGCATGTTCCGCTGACCACACATGCGCAGTTAAACACAGAAATCTGGACCTTGCTCTTCCTGGTTCACTGGCGATGTGACGGCTTCGCCTTAAAGGGATGTCGCTGGCTGCAATCAATGGAATCAACGGACCAGCGTCAACTTGCTCTCTTGCCCAGTTGGAAACAAATTAATCTCACCACAAAACAGGTACCCTCAATATTTTAGGTCTAAACTAAGTTTTAACAGCATGCTAAGTCTTAATGACTGCCAAACAACCTCTCTGGCACTAAAAATTAACTTCTAAAAACGTGGTGTCTCATTAGTCCTGATTTTAATAGTTTTTGGACATTTAAAAAAAAATTGAATTTTTTTTTTTACTTTTTCCTTCTGTCTCTTTTATCTCAGTCTTTTAATCTTATCCTCTCTTTATTTCACTTTCTCTATGTCATTTTACAATACCTCATCGGGCACATCTGGGTTTTTAGTCTGCGCTGTTTGTCTATGAACTGCATTACCTGGTTCTCACAGCGTGGCTTGCTTCAAGCTGATTAGTTGAGGGGCCTTAGAGATCCTTTCACCACTCACACAGCCCGGGAAAGAACACTGATGTTTTTTGACGTTGCAGTTCAAGGAAGTTGCCATCAAAAAGAACGCGTTAACTTAATGGGTGAATTTAATTCTAATGAGCGGCTGGTTCGCCACATGGAGCAATTTACAGGACATTATTTTTTTTGTAAAAGGAGCACTTTTCCCGGTTACAGTTAGAGGCCTGGATTTTCCTGTGACAAAACGTCTCTTTTTGGGTGGTGTCGAGACCTAAAATGAAGTAAAATGAGATGGCGTGGCACCACAATCCTGACCCAAAATACTGCCACCAATGACCAGTCGGGTATTGCTGCCAATCCAGAGTTCACTTTGCCGCATGTAAATAGGGTGGGTGGGTGTGATCAATGGACATATGTAACAATTACATACATTATATCCATACAGTCATAACAAATCCTCCCTACATGTACTCTGAATATATTAATGGTGCCCCGCCCTGCTCAAAATGTTCACACTGCTAATTTTGTCAATTATCCTTAAAACACATGGAATTTATCTTAACTAGTTGGTTAATTAGTTGATAACTGTGTTTTAATGCACAATGCAAAATCCATAGTTTGTGCAATCGAAATCAAGTGATATTTGTCAGCAGTGCATGAAAAATAACAATTAATTTGAGTCTGATTCTTCTAATGATCCCTTATTAGGAGTTGATATCACTGTCTCGGTGGTCAGGCACATGAATTGTAGTATATTACCACCATGACAAAGCAACCTCATTGTTAGTGGCAGGACCAAAACATTGGCCATAGGTTTCGCTGCAATGCCTACTGCAATGTATTCCAATTAGAAAACCAAGAAATTTTGGAATAAGTTTGCAACGGCAAGATCAGCATACAAAAGGGTTAAATTTACACGCACAGCGCCGATCTCACTACTGCAGGCAATTTTGGGATATTCTGACAATGCAGAATAACTAGGTGCAATTAGAAGGGACCATACATCTAACTCCCAAATGTGAAAAAGCTAATGAAATTAATTATAAACAGAAGATTGAACTACAATCTTTTGACAGCTAAGTGTTCAACCCATGGCGCTTTTCTTAACAGAAGATTTCCTCACTCTGCTATCCCTATGAGGTGCTCCGCCAGTGGCTTCAGTAGAGCTGGTGGAAGGCTGCTGTTGCTAATGTGGGGACCCTTGAGTTGTTGGGTACTCAAGCCTGAGAGGGCCTGGCTACAGACTGTGGCACCTTGGCTTCTGCCAGGGCAGTTTGGCTCATCTGGTTTTCTGCTATCATACTGGCATTGGTTGAGGGGATGGTGAGGGCACAAGCATGCTGACATCCCGAAAGAGGGCAACACGTGCTACTACCCTTGTGCCACTGCCACTCCCATGAGGCTAGGGCTCATCACTGCTACTGATCTGTAGAAGGACAGAGTGGAGAAGATGGGTGACTCCTTGAAAGCCCTATCTACTTGTTCCACCAATCTGTCCAAGGTGGACGTCTGCCTCCCCAAGGCGGAGCAGAGATTTCATAATATCATAGTAAGTACAGCACAGGAGGAGGCCATTCGGCCCATCATGCCTGTGCCGGCTCTTTGAAAGAGCTATCCAATTAGTCCCATTTCCCTGCTCTTTCCCCATAACCCTGTAATTTTTTTCCCTTCAAGTATTTATCTAATTCCCTTTTGAAAGTTACAGTTCAATCTGGTTCCACCACCCTTTCAGGCAGCGCATTCCAGATCACTACAACTGGCTGCGAAAAAAAAATGTTTCCTCAAGTCGCCTCTGGCTCTTTTGCCAATCACCTTAAATCTGTGTCCTCTGGTTCTTGACCTTTCTGCCACTGGAAACAGTTTCTCCTTATTTACTCTGTCAAAACCGGTCATGATTTTGAACACCTCTATCAAATCTCCCCTTAACCTTCTCTGTTCTAAGGAGAACAACCCCAGCTTCTCCAGTCTCTCCACATAACTGAAGTCCCTCATTCCTGGCACCATCTCTAAGGCCTTGACATCCTTCCTAAAGTGTGGTGCCCAGAATTGAACACAATAATCCAGCTGAGACCTAACCAGTGTTTTATAAAGGTTTAGCATAACTTCCTTGTTTTTATACTCTATGCTTCTATTAATGAAGCCCAGGATCCAATATGCTCTTTTAACAGCCTTCTCAACTTGTCCTGCCACCTTCAAAGATTTGTGTATGTGCACTTCTAGGTCCCTCTGTTCCAGCACCCCCTTTAGAATTGCTTCATTTAGTTTCTCTTGCCTCTCCTCATTCTTCCTAACAAAATGTATCACTTCACACTTCTCTTTGAGCCCAGAGTCTGCATGGCAGCAAGTTTGAGTTTCCACCAAAGCTGCAAAGCATGCAAGCATGTACTCCCCGTTGTGAGGTCGAGGCTGTGGCATCCCTCGAGGTGGCCACACTTTCCCAAGTAGACTGCAGAGTGTTGATACCGCGCAACATGACACCACTCAGGCTGGAAGGCAATGGCGGTGAAACTCCTTGGGAGGACTTCCAGTACCCCGTATAACTGCTTGTGAGAGGCAAGCAGTTTTCTTCTTATTGCTGGGCCCCTGAAGTCCTCATCTCTATCCCCCTAAGCAGAAAGGGGAGATAACCTTGCCATCGGCAATCTGTCGTTAGCGCTATCCCTTCTAGGTGGCAGTCAAAGCCTTTTGAAAGTAGCTTGATTCAATGACTGTGCCTCCTTGCTTTCAAACCAGGGCAACAGCTTTGCAATTATAAAATATTCAGCACTTCTAATTAGTATTTGAATTATTTTGAGACTATTAACAGTTAATGTTCATGATCATGTTTAAGGTGGGAGGGTTACATCTTAGAAATACAACTTAATAAGCACAGAGTTACTCTGACAAATATATCACGTCTGCAAACCAAGATTCAAATGGCACCCTGGGAAATATAGTAACATCAATGACAATTGCATTTAAGTCATATACTTTTCAATATAGAACAACAGTCTGAAATATAAAGGATGATAAATTGATTAGGAATATAGCACACAAAGAACATTTAGGAAAATGGAAATGATCACTCAAATCGTTTACTGTTTGCTTCAATATATAATTCAAGTTATGAGGGCCTTTTACATATGCACAAGCAGGAGTGATTCAATTTACTTATTTCTCTCAGACAGGAATAAGTTATAGAACAGAATAAAATGACACAATTGGTACATTTTTTAACAAACCCTGGTCCATCAGATCAAACAGTCTGCGTTTCTGTGAGACCAAATCAAGCCTTAACTCAGCTCTAAACCTCTGAAATTACTGTTAAATTGAAATCTGTCTCCCCTTTAAGATTTTTTTCACAGTTTAGATTTCCTGTAGAACAGAAATTGTTTACTGCAAGAGCTCAACATCAACTTTTTGATCACTTGGCCATCAAACAAGATCTCAACAGGTTTTGGATGCCAGAACACATCTCTTGACTGCCAAAGTCAAAATGATTGCACATTATTCTTAAGCTCTCCCCTGATTGAAGCACAGCCTTTTATTATTTTGCCATCTAATTGCTACAATGTTTGTACCTTTAGATTGTACAGTGACAAAATGCAGCTTCTGAACCTTGGGATTTAGTTAATTAGGAACATATATCTCAACATCATCATTATTTTCCATTCTCACCAGCTCTTATAATTCCCTTCTTTCATTAATATTCCTTTACACCACTGATACTTCATCACAGCATCCCTCATGACCGTCAAGCCTGATGCCTCTCCAGCTTTTTAGTTTTCCTCCCAATCTTTCTTAGCTTTTTGACGTTTCTCCAAATATTCCCTCTTAGTGTGCCTGTGTACTGTTCCCTCCTGCTCCCACAATGAGAGGAACTCAGAGCAATATTGAGAGACAGGTCCATCCACTTTAAAACACTGAAGTAGATTGTCACCTTGACGGTCATGGGGGAAGCTGTGATCAGCATATCAGTGGTGTGTAGGAGTATCATTGAAAGAAGACCTCGTATGAATGGAAAATAATAATGATGTCGAGATATGTTTTCCCAATTAACGAAATCCCCAGGTCCAATGGAATGAACATTGGGTGGGTTCTACAACGTGCGGGCGATCCGCTCCGACTGACTACTGCTCGGGTGATGAAGACAAAACTCTACCTCACTGTCTGAAACTAGACTCATTTTAGTTTTGGATTCACACCAACATGGAGGAACCAGAGCAGCTCCTGTCCCAACTCACATTCCCAAGTTCTCACTAAAAAGACACAAGATAGTCGTGTACTTGGATGCACATTGAAAAACCAGAAGGACACCAGTTCTGCATGTTCATACAAAATTAGAAATGAGCATTGCAAACATTATTGGTGTTCAGAGAGATTTGGGTGTCCTTGTACACAAAACACAGAAAGTTAACTTGCAGGCACGGCAAGCAATTAGGAAGGCAAATGGTATGTTGGCCTTTATTGCAAGGGGATTGGAGTACAAGAATAAGGAAGTCTTACTACAATTGTACAGGGCTTTGGTGAGACCACACCTAGAGTACTGTGTACTGTTTTGGTCTACTTATTTAAGGAAGGATATACTTGCCAAGGAGGCGATGCAATGAAGGTTCACTAGATTGATTCCTGGGATGAGAGGATTCTTGTATGAGGAGAGATTGAGTAAAATTGGCCTATATTCTCTGGAGTTTAGAACAATGCGAGGGGACCTCATTGAAACATACAAGATTCTCAAAGGGCTTGACAGGATAAATGCTGAGAGGCTGTTTCCCCTGGCTGGATAGTCTAGAACTAAGGGGCTTAATCTCAGGTTAAGGGGTTGGCCATTTAGGAATGAGATAAGAAGGAATTTCTTCACTCAGAGGGTGATGAGTCTTGGGAATTCATTACCCCAGAGGGCTGTGGATGCTGAGTCATTGAGTATATTCAAGGCTGAGATAGATAATTTTTTGGACTCTATGGGAATCAAGGGATATGGGGATTGGGTGGGAAAGTGGAGTTTAGGTCGAAGGTCATCCATGGGCAGAGCAGGCTCGAGGGGCCGTATGGCCTACTCCTATTTCTTATGTTCTTATTAGATATAATATTGTGTATAGTGAGGATGGATGCTGACTGCAAAATCAGACATACACTTTATGACTCCTCTTATTGGGTTTCCTGGCAGGTAGTTATTTTAGTCCTAGAAATATCTTTAGTTTTAATTTTGTCTCTTTATCTCAAGTTTTAGACTTATTTTAAGTACATAAGGCCAACTATTATTGTTTGTTATGTTAGTATGTGATCGCTTAACGTGGTGTTTTTCTGCTATTTTAATGGACACGCTAACCGATTTATTTTAAATAACCATGGAATCCCTATTTAGAATATTAGTAAAAACGCATTAAACATTCGTTTGCTTTTATTGCAAACAGCAATTTCCAGGCTTGTACAGTCTTCATAAGAAATGTAGGCCTCATTTTAGTCTAGCATTTTTGTCCTTAATTTTAGTTATATTTTAGTTTTAGTCTTAGAAAAAATGTTAGTCAAAAATGTCATTTTGCTTTCCATATTTTAATTCGAGCAATTACAGAATGTTTTTCATAATTTGTGTTTCACTTCTGTTGATTCGCTTCTATCACAAATCACAAAGGTAGAAGAAATATGGAGAAATTATAATTTCATCTGCTCTCGTAGTGATGGATTAGTAACCAGTGTTGTTTCAGTCCTGGAAATTATTCTAGTTTTAGATTTATCTTAAATTTTAGGCTAATTTCAGTTATGGTCTCCAAAAGAAATCTTTTCCTACACCAGGAATTTCCTCAGGGCTTCTGCTGCAATAACTTTGGCAGAAACCTGTTTTACGTATGTAAAATGGGTTTCCACCCAATTTCCGCCAAAGTTACGATCTCGGAGCGGGAGAAGCCCTAAGAAAATTCATTCCCCTAGTTTTAGTCTCGCTGTTAAAGAAACAATCATTTTAATCAACATAGAATCATAGAATCTTACAGCACAGAAGGAGGTCATTTGGCCCATCGTGCCTATGCCGACTCTTTGAAAGAGCTGTCCAATACACCAGGTTTTTCCCCATAACCCGGCAAATTAGTCTTCTTCGAGTACATGTCCAATTGCCTTTTGTAACTTCCAATGGAATCTGACTACCACCCTTTCACATAGTGCGTTCCAGATCTTAACAACCCTCTGTGTGAAAAAATTTCTCCTCATTTCCCCTCTAGTTCTTTTGTCAATTATTTTAAATCTAAGACCTCCAGTTGACAGACGAAACAGTTTCTCCCTATTTTCTCTATCAAAACCCCTCATTATTTTGAATACCTTTATTAGGCCTCCCCTTAACCTTCTCTGATCTAAGAAGAACAATCACAGCTTTTCCAATCTCTTCACATAACTGAACAATATCCATTAATATTTAGCCCCCATGTGAAAACTGAACCCCAGTCCATACAGATCAAACCAGCCCCATTTAAGTGGGTTTATCGTCTCAGCCCAGTATTTTATAAACCCCACAGTCAACATAAAGAATAAGAGAGCAAAAGCTGCTGCTTGCAGTCCCGTCAATGCATCAGGTTTACTGTGATTTGGTGATGGACTGGAAAGAGTCCACCTAGGAGAATATCGCCCTGATCTTTGGCACCTACAAAATCATTCAGTATATCACAAGATCTCACTAACCAGAAATGAAAAACACAGCAATAAAAACCACAGGCAACTTTCACCATCCACATGATTCTTCACAGTTCTACAGGACTCAAATGTAACCCAATGTACAACCTGGAGAATGAGTATCATATACAATGAGCTCTTCTTCATTACATTTACAAAAGGTTTCTATACAGCTTCATTAAGAACAGCTGTCGTTTAACTTTCAGACACTATTAAAACTATACCCTTCTCTGTTACTGATTGGTACAATGAAGGGAGGTGCCTTTTTATTCCCCTCAGTGCATTAAAATTGTGACTGGATTGTTCATTACAAGAAAAAGAATCTTCCTGCTAAACCAGTTAGACTTTCTTCAAATCACCATAGGGACAAAACACTCTTGTTGATAATTTTATCAACAAAACTCAGTGTGACTGATCTTCACAGTCTATAGGGCAAATTTTACAACTTAGCACTCACGATTCAGAGGTTCGCACACCCAGAGCACTAATCAGAATATCAGGCACAAGAATTAGCATGAACATTTCCCAACAATCCAATCTTCCATCCAATGAACAAAAAATCAGATGGACATTAACTTCAACATGCAATATTCCCATCAGTGCTCCAAGCACGCAAAGCTCTACACTGGGGGCACTGATTCATAAAATCTGGCCCTATGAGTTCAACAAGCCTAATAAGCACATACAGATTGGAAATTCCAAGAAAGCGTACCACTTTTGTATATGAGGGCCTATTTTTCAACCATTAATTTTATTGGATGGGAAATTATGTTAACGTGCCCATGATTTCCTGATACCCACGGCCGGTGGGTAAAGCTGCCCACAGCTACCACCAATTCACAAAATAACCCCATAATCATAGTAGGTACAGCACAGGAGGCAGCCATTTGGCCTATCATGCCTGTGCCAGCTCTTTGAAAGAGCTATCCAATTAGTCCCATTCCTCTGCTCTTTCCCCATAGCTCTGCAAAATTTTTCCCTTCAAGTATTTATCCAATTCCCTTTTGAAAGTTACTATTGAATCTGCTTCCACCACCCTTTCAGGCAGTACATTCCAGATCATTACAACTCGCTGCGAAAAAAAAATGTTTCCTCAAGTCACCTCTGGCTCCTTTGCCAATCACCTTAAATCTATGGGTCCTCTGGTTCTTGACCTTTCTGCCACTGGAAACAGTTTCTCCTTATTTACTCTGTCAAAACCAGTCATGATTTTGAACACCTCTATCAAATCTCCCCTTAACCTTCTCTGTTCTGAGGAGAACAATCCCAACCTCTCCACATAACTGAAGTCCCTCATCTCTGGTACCATTCTGGTAAATCTTTTCTGCACACTGTCTAAGGCCTTGACATCCTTCCTTAAGTGTGGTGCCCAGATTGAATGCAATACTCCAGCTGAGGCCTGACCAGTGTTTGATAAAAGTTTAGCATAACTTCCTTGCTTTCATACTCTAAGCCTGTATTAATAAAGCCCAGGATCCCATATGCTTTTTTAATAGCCTTCTCAACTTGTCCTGCCACCTTCAAAGATTTGTGTGTGCGCACTCCCAGGTCTCTCTGTTCCTGCAACCCCTTTAAAATTGTACCATTTAGTTTATATTGCCTTTCATCATTCTTCCTACCAAACTGTATCACTTCACACTTCTCTGCATTAAATTTCATCTGTCATATGTCCTCCTGAAGTCTGTTACTTTCCTCCACATTGTTTACTACATTTCCAAGTTTCGTGTCATCTGCAAACTTTGAAATTATACCCTTTATGCCCAAGTCCAGGTCATTAATATAGATCAAAAAGAGCAATGGCCCTAATACTGACCCCTGGGGAACACCACTGTATACTTCCCTCCAGTCTGAAAAACAAAGATAATACCATCATTTTTTTTTGCTGAATTTTGTGCGCATTAAGGTATGGAATATTATTGCTGTGAATGAAACATTATCCTATATCAGGCATCTTGTGTCAGCATCAAGTACTCCATTTCAGATATAACGTAGGAAGAAAACAAAGCTTAGCCACAACCTCAGAAGAGCAATTGCTACATCATATGAAACACTTTGCATGAGTTTTTCTACTTATCTATTATCTATTAAAAACACTGCAGTAGAAATTGCCTCATGCCAATTTTTGGCCGTCAAACGGGCACAGTGAACAATCCTTGCACCCAAAGACTGAGGCCCAAGGATTGCAAGAAATTGTTTCTCCGACCTCATTATAATAATAGCAGTAAGCTGCGACCACCAATCGGATGCCTCAATGAGCTTGCCACTCCGGGCCTACCTAATTCCGGCTGGCTGACCCGCAGGTAAAACCGGAGGATGAGGTGAGGGGGCAGGGCGAGACAAATGGGAGGAATTGGGGTAAGCGCAGGCTGGCAGTGGCCCACAGACTTGCTGTGGTGCTAGGAGGAGCACTCCTGCTCTTCCTGGCTCCACCTCAATGTAAGTAAAAACTAGAAAAACCCACCTTTCTTTCCACGGCCTTTAGTGGTTCCTTTAAGGACCATTGGGTAGGCCGCTGTAAAATTGCATAAGCTAGTCGGGGCGTGCATGATGTATGCCATGCATAATTTTTCACGAATATTGCAGAAGGGTCATGAAGCAGGTGCAGGGCCCTTATTTGAATGTTTAAATTGGATCAACCTGCTTTCAGATGGCTGCCAGGACTAATATGGCAGCCTATATGTTGCCGGCGCAGATAAAATTGGCGTACGTTGTGCCTGAAAAAAAGGCGCAACACATACTAATTTCTCCCCCACTGTCTGGTGGCAGAATGCCAAAATACTACGCCTGTAGGTGGCGTTGTGAGCACATCATGACATTAAATATTTTTGTGTGACTGGCCCCTAAAACAAAAATAAGTAACTTACCTTTGCAACAAAGCAAGAATGAGAAAAAAATGAGGAGCAGAGATCTTAAAAAAAAAACTTCAAAATACTTAATGTCAGAAAATAATTAAAAAGTCAAATAAGGAACAAGCTAAAAGGCACTTCCCTCTTGGTGTACACAAAATAAGGCCCAGTTATTGTGCACAAATTTCATACTGTTGTACTAGTGCTCCTAACTTTACAATTTTCCATATTGAATTCCATCTCCAATTCCCCGGGCTATCAACTTAATTTGTCCAAATTCTTTTGAATGTCATCAATCTTACCAACAATGATCACCTGACCACATCATTTGGTATCAATCAGCAAAATTTAAGAGCTAGACTAGAAAGTCCTCTTCCATATTATTTATGAAGTGTTGAAACAGCAAAGACTCAAAGCAGACCCCTTCAAACTCGCTATCTCAAAACAGACACTTGCTCATTTATCCTCATCTGCTTTCTATTGCCCTTTATTTTAATCATGAAGGATTAGCCCCCTAAGCATAACCTAAGTTAACAATTTTACAATACGTTATAGCCACTGGATGTCACTCTGCAACTCATGTAGTTACTTCTTGAAGAATTTCACCACATTCATGAATCGTTATCTTTCATTTCTAAAATTGTTCTCAAATTGTACTCATTTTATCTAATTGTTTCAATTTTTCTGACCGTTGTTAGATGTGATTTTAACTTTGTTACCCATATACTTGCCATATCTCTAACGCATCACTAACTTTATCATAAATTGCTATTTTCCGAGAAGGACACATCTGAAAAACAAAAAAGAAATTGTTAACTTCCTCAATCTTTCTGCATCCAGTAATAGTGCAACAGGCGAATTCTTTTCTTTACATGTCATCATGAAGTCAGCAGAATAACATGCAATTGTAAAGAAAAAAGAAAGAACTCACATCCTTGGGATGTCCCAAGGCACTTCACCGGCCCTGGAGTACTTTTGAAATGTAGGCATTAGTTTACACTTTTGGCGGAAAATTGGGCACAGGTGTATGACAGGCGGCTGATCTACAATGGCCAGTTTGCTGCCGGCACCGAAAGTGAAAATTATCCCCCCCACCGTAGTCATTGTTGTAAGGGTGGGCAAACATGGCAGCCAATTTGTGCACAGCAAGATTCCAAAAACAGCGCAGAGATAAACAATTAGATAACAATTAGAATTCTGTATAACTCTATGACTCTATTGGAATATGGGATTAGAGTAGACAGGGCTTGATGGCCGGCGCGGACACGATGGGCCGAAGGGCCTCTATCCATGCTGTATAACTCTATAATGGGCAGAATTTCCACAGCAGTTCTCTCAATCTCCCGCTGTAATCTCAGCAGAAACCCTGGAGAAACATCGTGAATGCTTGTTATATGTCATTTTCCGGGGTTTCTGCCAATCGTACGGCAGGCAATCAGAAGGACACCCATGGAAATTCCAGGCAAATCTCTTTTTTTAATGATGTTGGTTGAGGGATAAATGTTGACCAGGACAATGGGAGAATTTCCCTGCTCTTCATCGAATAGTGACATGGAAGGTAATTTTTCAACTGCCTTCTGCCCCATTAATGTTGGAAGGCGGGGCAGCCAGCAGTTCAAAATTACAAAAACATCACCCACTTCTTAGCCACCTGAGGCTGGCTGACGTAATTTTTAAGCGAACTTTCAAATGAGCGGCCAACGTTCCCCACTCAAAAACAGGCAGGAGCCGACTTCAATATGCAAGTCGAGGTCCTACGTCGGTTGTAGGACCATGTTTGCAATTTTCAGTACCAATGGCTGGAGCATGCACCGTGCATTCCATTGGCACTAAGCCTTCAGCGGCCCAACCGGCAGTCCTTAATGGACCGCTGAAAGCTGCTCACTAAACAGCCCCTAAAAATTTATCCCTGCAAGAATGCTTCTCCTGACCCCATAGTAAAGTTGTGACCCACTGCCAGTCGCTCTGTACTTCCTTCCAGTTCGGCTCTACTGTGAAGCTGCTGGGTTTCCCACTCCCTGTTTCGGTGTGCTGCCCGTCAACACTTATTGGGCGTTTGGCAGCTTGAGACCTGGAATCGAAAATGATTTGGGCCTTAAACTACTGGTATCAGGTGGGCAGTGCAATTACTTCGATACAGGTGAATGTTGAAAATCACCCCCAGATCTTTTACGTTCACCTCAGCAGGCAGTTGAGGCATCAGTCGCACATCTCATTTGACAGACTGCGCCTGTGACAATGCAACACTCCCTCACTACTGCATTAAGTATCAGCCTAGATTATGTGCTCATGTCTCTGGAGTGAGGCTCGAATCCAGAACCCTCTGACTCAAAAGTGGAAGTGCTACCACTGAGCCATGGTTGACACCAGTTTCAAATAAAAATTTTCAATAAAAAAGTGTTAAAAAAATCTCAGCTTGATCGCCCATGTACATGATGAATAAATTACAAATACAAGCTGAAATGTATACTAATGATAACTGCAATGGACAAAAAGCTCTCCAAATAAGGCTCCGCTTCCAACCTTTCCTTCCTCTTTAAGATTCTGGATCGTGTCATCACCACCCAACTCCGTGCCCACCTGTCCTGCCACTAGCTATTCAAAGCTTTTCAGTTTGACATCTATCCTGTTCACAGCAGCGAGACTACCCAGTTCAAAGTATGCAGTGACATTCTGTGTGTCTGTGACCACGGTACACTATCCATCCTTGAACTCTTCGAGCTGTCTGTGTTTTCAAGATGGCCGACCATACCATCCTCCTCCACTGCCGCTCCTTACAGATCCGCCTCCATTACAGTACCTTCAAATGGTTTCCTTCCTTCCTGCCCAAACAAAATCAGTATATTTCCTGCAATGATTTCTCCTCCTATACTCACATGATCATTTCCAGGGGTACTGCCTTCTCCTCCAGGGGTAAAAGAATACACAAGATATAAATATAGATAAGAAAGACCATTTGGCTCATCTTAACTCACCCATCCAGAAAATACAGTCACCCATCATGGCATCTAACAGTTTCTGATTCCAGGGCTTTTTCCTCTATTATCCCACCCTGAAGTCTATTCCATATGTTGATCACGTTTTGTGTGAAGAACTTGCTGAACTTGTCTTTCACCAGTTTTAACCCATGCCCCCTTGTCCTATTGTCACGGGGCAATTTGAATTAATTCTCCATACTTACTTTTTTCTGTACCATTTATTGTTTTGTATATCTCTTTAAGGTCACCTCAATTACTTCTTACAAGAATAAAAACCACAATTACCCTCAGTCTTTCCTCAAACTCAGTCTTCTGATGCTAGGGATCAGCTTTGAGGCCCTTTTCAGCTCTACTTTTGTGTATCTTGGTAAACAGAACTAGATACAGTATTCAAGGTGTATTCTGACCAGAGCATTGTACAGATCAAGTATGACTTCCGCTGGCTTGTGACTTGATGCTGGATGGTGTCTTGTTTGACCAGGGCACATATCAGCAAACTGGCACAGTCAACTCTACATCCAATTCTCAATTTGTAGTCTGAGCAAGTAGGACTCCATACCAATAGCAGAGTATCACTACATTGAGGCTCAGAAACAATAATTCCAACAACTTGTAATTACATAGTGCCTTTAATGCAGAAAAGCATCCCCAGGTGTTTCACAGGGGCATAAGAAAAAATGGACATGGAGCCAAAGAAGGAAAGATCCGAAAATATAATTACAAGGAGAGACTTGAGATTTCACCAAAGCAGAGGATGCTAAAAGGAGATTTAAATTAGAAAGAGTTTTCATAAAGTGAATAAACAAAGACTATTTCCTCTGGAAGGGGAAACATTGACAAGGGATCATTAATTTAAAATTATCACTAAAAAAGTGAGGAGAGGTGAAATTTCTTTTCACAGCGGATTGGTGGAGCATGGAGCAGTAGATTCAGAGACCGTTACATCTTTTAATGGAAAATTAGATAAATATGTGAAGTAACAGAAGATATGGGACTATAGGAGGAATTTTAATTCCCTCCATCTGGCAGAAACCAGGTTGAACAGGGGTTAAAATCCAAGTGGTACACTTACCGTTCTTTTACCGCCCTGCAGCCATTTTAACGCTGCTGCTTTCACAGGCAGATTAGGTGCCCACCTGTCTCATGCAGGAGCCTCATGAATACATGTAAATCGGGACCCTATGGCCTACATAGGACCCTGAAGTTATTTGAACGATCTACTGGGTGGGGGGTCCACTGCGGATGTTCTGCTCAGTAGAATCTGGCAGACAAGAAGCAGAGGCTTTCATAGGTAAGTAAAGAAATTATAATGTAGGCCCAGGAGGAGCAGGTGTGTTCTTATGGGTCTCACAAAGAAAGCTGCCTTGGGCTCCCCTTCTTCTGTGTTCGCAAAATCCTCCCAAACCCCACCTCGACGACTTATCCGTGTGTCGGTCGGGAGGCCTCTGGTCAGCATGATATTCACCGACCAAAACTCAGCGCACTCTCTCTGGATGCACATTTCAGACGGTCAGTTCATCGCATCAAAGTTAATGAAGCCTGCGTTAAAATGGACCAGGCCTCTCACAGCACCTATTGGGTGGCAGGCTCACTTGTTCCACCAACTGACTGACGGAGTTAAAATTCACTTTATGGGGAAAGGGTGGGACAGTGGGATTAGTTTTGGATTGTTCTAGCAAAAAGCTAGCATAGACAAGATGGGCCAAACTTCTGTGGTGTTTTACGCTAGCTTTACTATCACTACAGTGCTGGGATAGCCCCATTGCAAAAGCAATCTCAAGAGAAATACCAGGAATTACCAGCAAAAATTACACACAGGAGATGGTGATCCTCATGGGAGGTAAGATGATCACAATCTCCCTTGTGAAGCTCCTGAATGTGGCAGATAATTGGATTTGTTAAAAAAAATTATATTGATGCACTTGTTTAGTTCTGTTTGAATCCCAATTTAAGATCTCAGGGCAAGTGCTGTCAAGTTGCTGGTCATTAAGCCAATCTTGGGCTAGATAATGGCCCTTTCCTACTAAAGGGCTCTCTTATTTCAGGATGTTCCCTCACGCTGAAGTTCCTACTTGTTTTATTTCTTCTGCTCTTTGCTTTTCTCTTCCACCTGGCGGCTCTATAGTTGTCCCTGAAATTACATGGTCATCTTGTCCAGCTAGGTCAGGGGGAAGAATACACTTCAGGTAAAACCAACCCAACATTGCACTCCTCCTTCATTAAATAAAACATGTTCTATGAGTAGAGCTTGGCTACCACTGCCATTACTTCTAATCCATGATGTGGTCAGGAAGATGGTGTCAATGCACTCATACATTTAATCGTGAATTGTGCTGCTCACCATGCCACTCAGGAGGCATTTCTGGAACCTGTTGTCTATATCAAACCCCTGCTTCTCAGTTGTGCAATGGCCAATGAGTGGCTATCCTCCTGGAGATGGGCCAAGTTAGCTCCTAGATGATTAGCCTGGTGATGGGAAATTGGAACAAAGTCAATCCTTTGTGGCGGTCTCAGTCACCAATACCAGAGCCAGGCAGGTCCACAGCGCTCTAGGGCACTGTTGATCAGCATGGATCATTAATGGGATTTGGAGGGTAGACTAAAGGTTGGGATTCTTTTCACTTGGCTCCAGGTAATCTTCTAGTTCAATGCTTTAATGGGTAGGGCATCTGGACAAGCAGCAGAAAATTACTGATGCACTGTGCTGGTAAACTACATAGTTTCAGCTGGTTAAATTCCATCAGCATTCCTATATACACTTGAGTGTCCCTAAGCTTTGCCAGCCTCCACCTACCTTCTCTGGGCTTCGGCAAATGGAGTGCGTCCCTACGGGGAGAGAGTACGCAGTCCATATCAGTCAAATGATAATTCTACCTCTAGGGATTTCTCACTAGTTGGTTTGGAGAATATTAAGCACGGTGATGGGTTTCTGTATGTGTCGGGCAACCAGCCGACCAAAAAAAATACCTGTTTGGTTGGCTCCCTCACCAGGGTGCTGGTGAGGAAGGATACAGATTTATTCCAGTATGCTTTTACGTCACAGTTAGCTGATTGTGGTCAACTGGGTACTGATCTGGAATGTCTAAGATTTAATCTATGCTTTGTGCTTAATTAGCTGTTCTCAATCAGAACAGTGTTGGTGTGCTATAATTGTCTTCACTGACCCCAGGCTAGGGAGGGGGAAATCATCCAGCATGCCAGCTGCTACCATCTACTTGCAGGTAATATTTCTAGAACAATGATACTGAATAACTGGAATGCTGTTCTGCCAGCTTTGCTAACTTTCACAAACATCCTTATTGATTTGTTAGCTGTCATCAAGGACATGTCAGATGTAAGCAACTTATGTTGTCTTTCTGACCTGCAGCAAGCAAATCGCTTCACGGGCATGATTTTATCATGGCAGCGGGATGTCAGCTGGGGAGGGGGGGTGGGGGGGGAGGTGGGTCAATGGACGCGTGGGAAACCCACAAAATATTTTCCTACCTTTCCTCGAGCGATCACGATGTAATTGATGCTCATTAATGTGGCTTCCGGGTTTGGTGTCTCCAAGTTGCACAGCGGGCGCACTGCGCACCCGAATGACATGCTGTCAGCTGGAGTATTTAAAGGGCCATTGAAAGAATGACTTTTGTGGAAGTGAAAAGTAACTTATGAAAATGGAGCAGCAGAGGACCAAGCCGATGCCAAGGTTCAATGACTCCTCACTTGAGGTGCTGCTGGCCAGGGTGAGGAGGAGGAGGGAGACGCTGTAACCGGCAGACAGAAGGAAGTGCCCTGCCTCTGCCAGCAAGAAGGCCTGGCTCGAGGTGGCAGAGGAGGTGACCAGCAGCGGTAACATCTTCCGCAGTTGGGTTCAGTGCAGGAAGCGCTTCAATGACCTAACCAGGTCAGGAAAAGCGAGTATAGTTACTGATTCAACTGCATTCTATGGTGCACATCACCCCCCCTCACACTCTGCCCTGCGAAGCCTAGTCCATCAAATCACTCCTCACGCCCACTTAAGGCTCATCATCAACTTACCTTCCCTTTCTGTGCAATTCCTCACCTCCACATTTGTGCACCCACCACTGATGCAATGTGACAGATCCGTCGTGTATCTCTGATGCATCTCTTTCATTGTCAGCCTCACTCAAAGCAACTCATCCATTGGGTGACCACTTCACCCTCACTCACACGTCTGTACTTTCTTCCCTTGTAGAAGAGAGCTCAGAATGCACGGCAGAGGACGAGGACTGGAGGGGGGCCACCACAAATAGCGGTCCTCACAGAGGCAGAGGAGGAGGCCTTGGAATTGAGCCAAGCGGTGGAGTGCCTGTCCCTCGGGGATGCCGAGACTGGCACCCCGCAAACGTCTGGTGACAGAACTTTAACATCCCTCAAACAAAACATAAATTGATGTTATTAATGATTGACATGTTGCACACCTCAGTATGTTCATCGCAACATTAAATCTGTGATGATTCTTAATATTGCTGTATGTTCTCTTCCAGACCCTTCGAGGACTGAAGTCATGGAAGAGAGTGATTCCTCAGAGGAGCTCCCTGCCTCTGAGGGTGCTCCATCACATCTTCGCGAGCCATCCACCAGCACAGATACTCACACCTTGGTGGGTCCTATTAGAGAGGTAGTTGAGTTGTCACCTGGTGAGTCACCACACACAAGTGAGAACAAGCAGATGCTGGTAGCAGGGGCAGTGATGGAGAGTCCACATTGGTGGGCACACTCCTCTCCAAGCTCTGCTCAGCTGGGCACAGATGCTGAACCCAGGTGCCATCCTTGAAAAGGAGAATGATGGAGGGACAACAGCATCTTTACGAGGTACTGGAAAATGTGCCGCACACACTCTCCATAATAACGAAGAGTATGGAGGAGTCCACCTCCAGCATTAGTGGAATTGGGACACAGGTAAGGTTGGGAATGTCTGCGATGAAGAGAATGGCAGTGTTGGCCAGGGACTGCAGAAACTACTGAGTTTATTGAAGAAGTAACAGAAAGAGCAGACAAGGGTGATGTATTAGATGTATTATATTTGGATTTTCAAAAGGCCTTTAATAAGGTACTGCATTGTAGACTCATGACTAAGGACTGAGCATGTGGAGTCAGGGGTCAGGTAGCAGAATGGATATCAAGCTGGCTACAACACAGAAAACAGAGGGTAGGGGTTAACTACTCAGACTGGCAAAATGTGGGAAGTGGTGTTCCACAGGCATCAGTGCTGGGACCACTGTTGTTCACAAATTACATTAACGATTTGGACTCGGGAATCAGAAGTACAATTTCAAAATTTGCGGACGACATAATGCAAAGGAAGAATGCGTCAAAATGCAAGAGGACATTAATAAACTTGCAGAATGGGCATGTAATTGGCAAATGAATTTCAATATTGATAAGTGTGAGGTGGTACATTTTGATAAGAATAAGGAGGCCACATACTGCTTGGATAATAAGAGTCTAAATGGGGTGGAGGAACAAAGGGATCTAGGGGTGCAGATACACAAATCACTAAAAGTAGTGACTCAGATTAATAAGGCCATAAAAAAGGCAAACTAAGCACCGGGGTTCATTTCTAAAGGGATGGAATTGAAAAACAGAGAAGTCATGTTAAACCTGTATAGAACCTTGGTTAGATCACACTTGGAGTACTGTGCACAATTCTGGTCTCCATATTATAAAAAGGATATTGGAAAACATTTAAAAGATTCACAAGGATGATACCAGAACTGAGAGGATATACTTATCGAGAAAGGCTGACCAGGCTGGGGCTCTTTTCTCTAGAAATGAGGAGGCTGAGGGGTGACCTGATAGAGGTCTTTAAGATAATGAAAGTGTTTGATAGGGTAGAGGTAGAGAAAATGTTTCCACTTGTGGGGGAGTCCAAAACTAGAGGTCATAAATATATAATAGTCACTAATAAATTCAGTAGGGAATTCAGGAGAAACGTCTTTATCCAAAGAGTGGTAAGAATGTGGAACACACTACCACAAGGATTAGTTGAGGCAAATAGCATAGATGCATTTAAGGGAAAGCTAGATAAGCACATAGGGAAGAAAGGAATAGAAGAGTATGCTGATAGGGTTAGATGAAGAGGGGTGGGAGGAGGTTCATGTGGAGCATAAACACTGGCACAGACCAGTTGGCTTAATGGCCTGTTTCTGTGCTGTAGACTAGATGTAACTCGATGTAACAGCGAGATTGCAATGTGTCCTATCCCCGGTGGTAAGTTAGCATTCCAAGTACAGGTGAATTTTCATTTTGAAATTCAGTTGAGCTGTCATCTCTAATGTGTGGAGATGCCGGTGATGGACTGGGGTTGACAATTGTAAACAATTTTACAACACCAAGTTATAGTCCAGCAATTTTATTTTAAATTCTAAATTCACAAGCTTTCGGAGGCTTCCTCCTTCATCAGGTGAACGATGTGAAAATGAAATCCTCGAAATGAAATCACATTTATAATTCACAGAACAATGCTTGGTGAGTACAGACAGTTTTTTCAACTGCCCGTTGCCAAGGCAATCAGTGTGCTATCATAAATATATAATGATAGCACACATCGTTCACCTGACGAAGGAGGAAGCCTCCGAAAGCTTGTGAATTTAAAATAAAATTGCTGGACTATAACTTGGTGTTGTAAAATTGTTTACAAATCTCTAATGTGTGCAGGTATAATGAGGATCGTTAGCCTCTCGCATATCTTTCCAGTCCAAAGCAGACCTAGATCCCCTTCTGTAGTCAAGTTCAAATAGAGTGCTCAATGGAAGCATGAGGAACAGCACCACATAGATACTGCCTCACATGCTGAGTGTCTCCAGCATTTTCTGTTTTTATTTCAAAAGAGTGCTTGTCACAGACTTTTTAATAAAACAAGAATAGTGATCCAACCAAATGATAGACACAGATAAAGTACGACTGTTTCTGTGCACCTATGCACAACTTTCCTCCCTACACCTTACACCCCACCCCGCCCCACCGCGCCCCATCCCCGGCCAGCAGCAACCCTGATCCTGAAGCATTTAAACTATAATGCTGATAGGCTTATTATAGCAATGTCTGACCTTGTAAATACTGTGTAAGGAAAATTTACAATTGCATCAATATACAAATAAGTCTACAATTGTTTTAAAATAATAGAAGCAGATAAATTAAGCACAAGGACTTGTATTTGCAAATTAACAAAACAAAATAGGAAATTTAGGAGGGACTTTTTTTTTACTAAAGTGAGTAATAAGTACGTGGAACAGATTACCAGCACTTGTGGTGGAACAAGAAACTTTAATGGGCTTCAAGAAGGAACTAGACAGGTTCTTGTTAACAAATGGAATTCAGAGCTATTAAAAATGCAACAAGGGAATACTGTGGATAGGTGGTTAGATGGACCAATGGTCTTCTCCTGCCTGAAACTATGTTATATAATTGAGACACAAGACAATGGGCTCGATTTTAGCAGGCCTGCGGATTTCCGGCGGGTTGGGTTTCGGGAGCGTGGTCAACACACTCGGTGAAATTAGTGGGTTGCCCGCGCGATCGTAGCAGGCAACACACTAATAGGAATCAATTACCTGCTCCTCCGGGGTCCACGCCGCTGGTCTGCGCGTCGGGCGGGCTGCGCATGCGCAGTACGATCTGTCAGCTGGAGGCTCTCTAGTTAAAGGGGCAGTCCTCCACTGACAGATGCTGCAACCAATGGAACAAATTACAGCATGGAGCAGCCCAGGGGGAAGGCTGCTCCCAGTTTAATGATGCCTCACCCCAGGTATCATCAGATGGGGTGAGGAGGAGGGGGAGGACAGAGATCTTCCCCCCGGCGTGCGGGAGGAAGCGGCATGCCTCTGCCACCAAGAAGGCCTGGCTCGAGGTGGCAGAGGAGGTCACCTGCACCACCAACATATCGCCCACCTGCATACAGTGCAGGAGGCGCTGCAATGACCGCAGTAGGTCAGCCACAGTGAGAACACGAAGTCTTTCTCCTACACTCCGTCTGCCACAACACTGCCCCCACCCCACATCTCCTTCGGCACCGCCAACACTACTCTGTCACATCACCCTTCATACCCACTCAAACCCCATCCTCATCTTACCTCCACCTACTCACCTCGCCAGTACTCATCCTGCCACTAACACGCAACCCAATCCTCATACAATCTCATGGCTCCATCCCATACTCACCCTCTCGTGCATCTCCCTCACGGCCAGCCTCACTCAACCTGCCACCACCTGTGCTGCAGCCACAGGGCATGCATCACATATGTGCAGTAGGCAGCGTAAGGCAAACGTGTCGTCAGCATGAAGGGGGTGCACAAGGGTGTCTGAGGGTTTGCCATGGGTGTTACCTATATTGAATTTCAGAGCAACAAACATCACACATTATATTGGCACCACCACTGCCATGTCTCCGCGAATCCTGTCCGTTGTGTCCAATAATGCCCGCTCCTGGGTATCACTATGAGGACCCACCACTGATGCCACCCATCGTGTTACTGCAGAGTAGGTGCAGGTGTATTTGCAGGGCTCTTCCGTGCAGACGACTAAGAGACATCGGCGGTGTACCCGGCTGCACCCTGGAAGGATGCGGAGGAGAGGTTGTGGAGGGCAGTGGTGACTTTGACAGCAACAGGTAGGCCGTTGGTGCTGGGGCCAGCCAAGAGCAGCTCGGCATGAAAGAGCCTGCAGATCTCCACGACTACATGTCGAGCGAATCTGCGCCTCCCTGTGCACTGCTGCTCGGAGAGGTCCGGGGAGCTGCGCCTCGGTCTGTGGACCCTGTGGCGAGGGTAGTGCCCTCTGCGATACGTCTCTCTCTGCGGTAGCCCTCCCTCCTGCTGTGCAGGTGGGCGTGCAACAACACCGTGTTGGGGGGCTCCACGTCTCTGCGGCGGACGGCGTGGACTGCGAGGCTGGTCATGCTGTTCGTCCTCCGAGGGTGTCCACGCACCACCCATCTGGCAGGTGTTGGTCTGAGGGGTTGTGCAGGGTAGGTGGGTGGTTCCCCGGACTGGGGCTGCGGTTTCGTGTCGGTCTGTCCTCTGGCTTGGCGGGGGGTGGTGGGGGGCAGGGGTTGCCCTATGTGACGCGGTGGCCTCCTGCGTGGGTGAGGGCTCTCCCCCGTGGAGTGCACCTTGGCACCTGCCACAGGCTGCTGGCTGCAACACGCCTGGTTGGAGGGAGACTGTTTCCCCCAGTGTGTGAAACTCACTGCGATGAAGGTAAAATCCCACACTTCCTCTTTTGACAGCTGATTCAGCTCATTAAATGACCTCAACAAGCAAGGTAAGTACTCTCAAGTGGAACCCCGCTGGCTTTAATTGCCTGCGGGATTCGCACCAGCGGGGGCCACGCACGCAGCCCCGCACGTCATCGGGGAACCCGGAAGTGGTCGGGATCGCGGCCCGATCCGGTCACGTGACCAAATATCGGGATTTTCGGGGGCCCCCCGCTGGAAACCCTCAGGAAATCAGACGCTAAAATCGAGCCCAATGTGTTAGCACCCAGTAGAGCCCGTGCAGCTAATCACTTCCATACACATTACATGATGTAATTTCAATAACACCACCTTCAAATAAATATTTAGGTTTCATATAAAGTACACAAGTATACAAAAGCTGAGCCTGGAATCAGTGCACTGTCTCTCTTATGAAATTACACAACCGAGTATTCCAGTCTCTTAATATCTATTAACAGTTAAACAGCCTGATAGAGAAAGCAGGGAGTCCCAATAGCTCAGCGTAAAAAGTGAATGTTCCTGTCATGAGTTAATTAGTCTGGCAAGGAAATTCATATCGTGAACTTATCTGTCAAAACAAAAGTTTCATAACTTTAAAAGTGCAGGTAACTCATTTCAGAGTATCAGTGCGCAGCAGATAAAGGGAAGGCATTGATAGTGTTTGAGATCAAAAGAGGCAGCTGTTTTAATCAGCTCTCAGACATTCAAGTAAATACACATAAGCAAAACTTATGCTATTGAAAAGTCTAATCTTTTCCTATGCTTTTATGCTGTTACATTTAAATTCTTATTCAGTTATATAAAATACTGAATAACTAAAGATTCCTAGGAATCATGTTCACTGTGAAGGCTGCCTGTGTTTGGTGCTCTATTTTTCTTTGCTGGTTGTTGAGACCTTGCGATACATCTGGTGACATTGTAGGAGCCAGAAGCCCAGGAGATATTATTATCGGTGGAATCTTTCCAGTCCATCAACAAGTGGAGAATTTAACAATTCGCTCTAAACCAGACCCACTAAAATGCACAGGGTAAGTGTTTCATTATTTTGACTTTTATTCTGTTACATTATTGCAATAACCTGGAATGAAAAGTTAAACACACTTAAACATGACAAATTCAATCCGGTATGGTTTGGAGTTTAGATTTCATGCAAAATTAGTTTTCTTTGTTATGCAAGAAATCCAATCTGACAAAAAAATGGAGATGAGGCAGTTTCACTTGATTATAAGTTTTGAAGAAAAAAAACATTCCATTGATCAATCTGTTTCTGTTCTAAACTACTTTACTGCTTATATATCCAGTTTCGCAACCAATCCGAATATCAGCTTGAGTATGGATATTTGCATCAATCGGGCATCTTTATGCTAGTGTAAGTGCGCTGGCTGTTCTGGTCTGTGTTATTTTTGCCCTTTCAGTGGATTTTGTGCTAATCAACAAAGGAATGCAAGTACTGGGGGATGGAATGGAGGATTGAGGCACAGGACACTTCTGTTCCTGTTTGTATATTAAATCTGTAGTAGACATGGAAGTCACTGTGAGTGGAAGGTGAGAGCAGGTTAGGGGACCACAGCTTCTTCATGAAAGCACCAATAATCTGTTACTGGATTGTCTGTTCCACCAACTCATTCACCTTCGCCCACAAAACGAAATCTGCTTGCATTTTTGAACAGGTGTGAGAGATAGCACATTTAACCTAAATATCTGAGGTAAGTTTTTTAAGATTGTATTATATTAACATCAGAAGCACATTTTGTGGTGTGTTATTCTGGTTTAGCCAAAGGTCTTTGAAGAAAATTTAAAAGTTTAATTTATTCTCTTAGAATCATAGAAAGGTTACTGCAAGGAAGGAGGCCATTCAGCCCATCGAGTTCACGCCGGCTATTTGCAAGAGCAATCCAGCTAGTCCCACTCCCCTGCCCTTTCTCCATAGCCCTGCAAATTCTTTCCTTTCAAGTACTTATCCAGTTCCCTTTTGAAGGCCATGATTGAATCTGCCTCCACCATCCCCTCGGAAAGTGCATTCCAGATCCTAACCACTCGCTGCGTAAAAAAGTTTTTCCTCATGTCACCTTTGGCTCTTTTGCCATTCACCTTAAATCCATGTCCTCTGGGCCTTGACCCTTCCAGCAATGGGAACAGTTTCTCTCTATCTACTCTATCCAGACCCTTTGTGATTTTGAATACCTCTATCAAATCTCCTCTCAACCTTCTCTGTTCCAAGGAGAACAATCCCTGCTTCTCCAGTCTGTCCACGTAACTAAAGTTCCTCATCCCTGGAATCATTCTAGTAAATCTCTTCTGCACCCTCTCTAAGGCCTTCACATCTTTCCTGAAGTACGGTGCCTAGAACTGACACAATACTCCAGTTGGGGCCGTACCAATGTTTTATAAAGATTCATCAAGACTTCCATGCTTTTGTACTCTATGCCTATTTATAAAGCCCAAGATCCCGTATGCTTTTTTAACCGCTTTCTCAACCTGCCCTGCCACTTTCAACAATTTGTGCACATATACCCCAGATCTCTCTGTTCCTGTACCCCTTTTAGAATTGTGCCCTCTAATTTATATTGCCTCTTCTCATTCTTCCTACTGAAATATATCACTTCGCAAGTGCCCACCCATGCCACCAGCCTGTCTATATCCTCTTTAAGTCTATCGCTATCCTCCTCACTGTTTATTACCCTTCCAACTTTGTGTCATATGCAAATTTTGAAATTGTGTCCTGTACACCCAAGTCCAAGTCATTAATATATATCAAGAAAAGCAGTGGTCCCAGCACTGACCCCTGGGGAACACCACTGTATACCTCCCTCCAGTCTGAAAAACAACCGTTCACCACTACTCTCTGTTTCCTGTCCCTTAGCCAATTCTGTATCCATGTTGCTACTGCCCCCTTTATTCCATGGGCCGCAATCTTGATGATAAGCCTACCGTGCGGCACTTTATCAAACACCTTTTGAAAGTCCAATTGATTGTCACGGGGAAACGGGACCCACTACCACCAGGTTCAGGCAATGCTAATACACCTGCTTCATGATGCTTGCAGAACTGTTTAATTAAAGTCTAACACGATAGGGTAAATTTTGCAAGGCAAAGCTCCTGCTCAGCAGAGATACGGATCAGAGAATTGTGAAGAGGTCACTTTGCCCAAATCTGTGTGCTCATGATTTTTTAGTGACTACAATTAATCACTGGAAAATCAGGAGCACCGTGAATCAGGCGCACCGACCTCTGCATCCAACCAAGATTCCCCTTGACCGAGGCTCCAAGCCATGAACAGAGCTATAGGGTAGTTATATGGGCCACATTGCACTGCTCCAAGATTAATTGGACCATATCGGGACCAGCCAGGTCCTCAAAACAACTACTTGGGTGTAGCACCACCACTGCTATTTGTTAGAGTCTCCACCTCCATTCGATGTACTGTGTCTCTATAGAATGTCTTCACATCACATTTAGCCTTCCTTATGTTTCCAGCAGGGAGGATATAAATCTTGATTTGTGGAAGCAATCTGCGTCTTTGCAGTCTACAAAGTTATAGCTCTATCGCATGTATTCCTACACTTTTTCAACTGTTTTCGAGTTAGAGCAATAACATTGAGAAATTACAAAAAAAAAATCATGTTGTTATGATGTAAAATGCTGTACGGTACCATTTGCGAAAATTAAAACCTTAAACTTTAACATATCATTTGGCAGCTGTCACTTTCCTAATGCAATTCCCAATCATCAACAGATAACTGGGGAAACTAATTTGTGCAAAGGATATGTCATTGTTTACCAAAATTTGCACTCTTATTTGACAGGAGATTGCACACCTCTGGAGCACTGTTATGATTTTCCTACTGCACTAGATATTCCTTTCGTGCTCAGTGCCTAGGACCACTCCTATGAGCGAGCTCTTGCTCCCTACAAGTCAAAATGTGACCTTACACGCACGGTAGAGGTAATTCTGCACTCACGGGGACAGTGAGTTGGAGAATCAGGGCTACAATTTCGTAGCTTTATCTTCAACCCCCTGGGAATGTGGGAGCGCAGAATTAACCCCGATATCTGGCAATGTAGCTTTTTGCAGGGTCAAACATAGCATCCTGGTTATAATTTGTTCACTGGAAATGGCACAAGTCCTTGTGTTCTCCTAGTTCTTCAGATAACAAAGAGAATTACAAAAAAAATTCAAGCTATTAGATTGTATGACTTAGGCTGTAAACTATGATTCAGGTTTACTAAAAATGAAAATTAAACAGTACAAAAAGATCATCTCGGCAGATTTCGTTTGATTACAAGAAGTTATTTGACTCACTAAATCTGAGAGGGCTGCAGCAATGGCAATCACTGCCATGGTTGGAGCCGTCTGGCTGCTGTCCAAAAATAGCAGCCTGACGACCTCCAGCCAATCCCTGGCCCAAGGTCCCTTTTAAGGGAAAAAAGGGGACTTAACTTTGGATTCACTGCCTGCCCATCCCTGATCCTGGATGCAGGGTCTTAGGCCCACTTCTTCTGGGCACCCCTCGAAAAGAGGACCAATTGGCAAAGAAACAGGAAAATGAAGCCAGAGACCCAGGAATTCCCCCTTCTGAAAGTGTTATAATTCTTGCACCATCCAGTAGAGGGAGTCATTTAAATATAAAGAACTTTGTCTAACAATTTGAAGTTTATTAACTGCCTCTTTCTCTTTTGAAAAGTTCTTACTTGAAGGGCTCCTCTATAGAGTGCAGGAGACAGACGGGTCAGTGAACGACTCTACTGACTTCTGGCACAAAGCAAAGGTGATTTCACACTACAAGATTAATGTTAGTGTGAAGTGATTTTTATTTTGCCTCAAGGCTAAACTGGTATAGTGTAAATCAGGCCTGACCTGACTGAAGCTGGGACTCTCACTCTACTTTGCTCCAGTGACGAGTCAGACCCTGACTCTGGATTTAGGCTGCATTGACATGATAGGGCTGATTTTATGAATGCATGCACCTGTTGGGGAGGCTTACCTGTCGGGAGCACGTAACAGGTGCACGCAGACATGCTCCCCATGATTTCTAGTGCATTAAATTTAATGAGCCTGCAATATGCGCTCCGAATCAGTGAAGCTCCCAACCAGAATCATTCATTTGTAAAATTGGCCCTTATAACTTTAGTCTTGGTGTGAAGGCCTCGATTTTCCGAGGTCTTACTGTCCAATTTTGTGTGGTACTGGGGCAGACGAGGGTAAGAAATTAGCTGGAGAGTTGTTACACCAGCTCCCTGCTGATTGCTGCCACGTCTGGTATTTTCCACCAGAAGCAACAACAGCCACCAGATACATCTGTCCAAAAATGGGAGGGGTGTATTCTAATGAGGTATTAATGACAAAGTTACATAATTTGTCACATTATCCATCATTACCGCCATAGCAATGCTGGACACTAGGTATGCTTGCGTACAACAGCTACAGGTGGTGGGAATAGTTGTTTAAGAATTAATTCCCCCCAAAGGAATGGAATCGATTCACTCTGAAACCCACATAAATGAAATGATTCCAGTAGGACCAACTTCTTATTGCCCAGGAGACTGCAGTGAGTGCCCAGGGCCTACAGCAGCACTGATTTTGCCACTTCCCTCGAACGGGCTCTGCAGAGTAGGTAGAAAGCTGCAGGGAACCCGCTGATAAAATGCTGATTAGGCTGACCCCAGGATATTCCCAAGGATCAGCATCGGGCCAGGTAAACAGCTGGTACTCTTACGCTCCCCACCCACACCATGTTTCTGGCGGCAGTCACATCATTTGGGATAATCCATCTGTAGTGCCCTGCACCCTCAGTGATAAGTTAGAAAGATAGAATTTACAAAAAATTATCATTGACAATAGATGCTTATAATCTCAGTGGACATTGTCACCGTTCAGCAATTTCTTTCAAAAGCTAAATTTTCTTTTGACATACTGAAGTATCATTGTAAACTCTGGGGTCAACATGATGATGTCAAACAATTAACCTTTTTAATGCTTAGATTGAACAATTATTAAAAATCTTTTTTTTTAAGATTTGATGTCCAGAAATTTATCTGGGTCCAGGCTATGATATACACCATTGAAATGATAAACAACTCTACTCTACTACCAGATATTAAACTTGGATATGAAATATATGACACCTGTACAGATGCCACCAGGGCTATAACAGCTGCAATGAAGTTACTTTCTAAGTCAAACACCTCAGAAAATTGTCTGGAAGTTCGATGCAATTACACTGATTACCAGCCAATTGTAAAAGCTGTTGTAGGTGAATCCTATTCTGAGTTGTCGATTCCCATCGGAAGAATATTTAATGTAATCCTCATGCCTCAGGTATGTAAAGCATTACTATTGTGTAACACTTTTGTTCTATAGTCTTTGAAGATAACTGTGTTCCTGTTTGTGCCACTTTACTTATTCATGGGCCAGAGGTTGCTGTAGCAGAGCATCTGACAGCATCTGCCATTAGCTGGACTTACCCCTGCACCTTTCAGCTCAAAAAATTTTGCCCACAAAGTTGCTGAAAGTGCGAGCTGATAACGGTGCAGCATGGGAAACAGGGCATCTGGAATCTGAGTAAACAGGGCAAGCAGCAGGTCAATCCTTAATCAATGATATTTATGGATTGGGAAATAAACAGCGGAAGGATTGAGAGGGAAGGTTAATTAAAGGGGATGAGTTCAATGTCAAATCAGGTACAGAAACAGAAATAAAGACATGGAAAGAAAAATTGGGTTAACAGAGAGTAAAAAAAGAGACAGAAAGGAAAAGTAAGAAATTATTTTTTTTAAATTTGACATTTTTAAAATCTCTCTGAAAAATTCAAAATCTGAAGGAATGAGACTCCACACTTGTAATAGTTAATTTTCGGTGCCAAAGAGTTTGATTGGCAGTCATTAACACTTATCACATCGTTAAAAGGGTAGTTACAGTTGTAATTACTAGCCCTAAACATCTGCATCGAGTTTAGTTCGTATCGACTGCGCAAATACAGCAACTTCACCCCATTCAATGCACGTCAATGGTGAGACAGACAGCCTAATGCCATTTTCACGAAGCTAACGGTGGAGCCGCACAACTTGGACAGCAACGTTTGGATATTTGCATTTAATCGAACATCTGCTCCTCACCCGAAGTTGCTGTACCATTTAAGCATAAATAACGGCGAGCGCCATTAGTCTCACTGTTAATTTGACAGTAATATCTGGCCCCATAAGTATGGGTCAGACCTTGCTGGAGACGGGGGCATCTCGTGGCGCACGCTATTAGACTTTATCCTGCACCCTTCAGTTTGAAAACCTTTTGCGCCGTAACTTGCTGGAAGTGTGAGCTAATATCGGCATTTCAAGGGCAAAGGGGCATTTAGGAGCTTAGTGACTGGCAGGACCAACGGTGTATCTCCTTAACCAATGAGATTGAAGGATTGAGAAAGAAAAAGAGGAAAGATGGAGAAGGAGGGAAAATTAGAGTCAAATCAGGTACAAAAAAAAGAAATAAAGAGAGGGAAAGATTGATTGGATTGAGAGAGAAAAAAAAGACAGAAAGGAAAAGTAAGAAAAAATTTTAAAATTTTAAATTTGACATTTTTAAAATCTCTAACAACAATTTACTGCATGCAGAAATGAGTTTGAACACTTTAAATTGTTCCCATTCTAGAGAGGTTGATTGGCATTGCATTAACACTTATTACGTAGTTAAAAAGGTACTTAAGCTCGTAATTACCAGCCCTAACTTTCTGCAGAGAGTTTAATGGGCAGTTAATATGCAAATCGAGCAAGTACTTAAAAATAATGAGGAGGCTAAGGGTGAGATGCTGTTTGTGCGAAGCAAACAGTGGAGTGGCATAAATTGAGCAGCAAGTTCTGGATATTCACAACTCACGGTGTATCTCTTAATCCCCTGAACTTGCTGGCCGATTTGCACATTAATAACTCCATGCATCGTCTACACGCCATCATTTCTCCAGCAAGATTTGACCCTTTGTCTCATAGATTTGACCTCTCAGATACTTTCCCTTCAGTGACTATGCTATATATCAAATCTATCATAAGGTGACGTGCTCTTGTGGCTTTTCTCACTCTAGAAGAAACCTACCAGCTGCCTTTCAGTCTGTCGAGTATTAGAAAGTTGGATGAAGGCAACAATGAGGGAACATGTACCACTGTACACTTCTTCCCCAATTACATGGAGAGACTTTATGAATTCTATTACTATTAGCACAGCACTGCCACCAAGACCAGCAGCAATCCTTTGAACTACTGAACAAAAACAACATGCTGTTCAATAATGCAGTAGGATGTGTCATCATGCTTTATATGTATATAAATAGGTCAATTAAGCAGCCATCATTCCTTGAGTAAAGTTATGCTCCATTTACCATGCAAAGATCACAAATACTACTGGGGAAAATATCACTGGAATGACTGCCCCTTTAAGAGACCTTTTAGTTAAAAGTGCATGACATTTGCTACAATATTCTTTGTCTCCTCTGGAGGCTGACCTTATTTCCAAATGGCATGCAGTTACCATTCTGTTTAAACCTATACTTGATGCTAGGCAACCTATGATTGTCAAGGGATCAGCAAAACTGAGAAACCTTAATATTAATTTTATTAAATGCAATTCTAAAAAGTATAGAACTAAAATAGGGTTCAGAGAGCAAAAAAGGGAAATTGATGAAAGAGAAACTATGAGTTGGTTATTCATTTTCCTGTCCCAAAAGGATTAGAGCTGGACTTACGATCGCCACCTCAACCCCTCTTTGACCCAGCCCAGATTCCTGGATCGGGGTCATTAGCTATTCCTGGTGGTAATAAGGAGCCCAGATGTGCCCCTCAAGGAAATTCCAACAGTGCTGCAGCAAGTAGTGATGGAGCCACATTAAAGGGGCAGAAGACTGCAGCAAATCTCCAACTGAAGTCCTCGGCTGAGACCAAGGCCTTCAGCAGCTAAGCACTGGGAGCTGAAATGGAGGGAGAGGAAGCCTCTACTAGGCCCTCTCCCTCCATCAGAAAACTTCCGGGCCTTTACCACTGTTACCCCCAGTCTACTGTCACCTTCGACCAAGCGATCCCAGGGAGCAGTGGTAACTGAGGCAAATGGGAAGGAAATGGGACCAGAACACAGGCTTTGCCCAGATTTGTACATGGCAACCAAGAAAGGGGTGGCCAGTAGCATTCCTGACAGGGGCTGGGGGAGGACAATCCAGGTCAAGGTGCGAGGCAATGGAAGGCTACCACTTCCACTCAAATACAGGTGGGATCACAGAGGAAAATCCAGGCACTGTAAGTGTCTAATGGGTGTGTTTAACATAATCTTCATTGAACAACTTTCCTTTATTCTGAATGTTTTACAGATCAGTTTTGCATCATCTGCTGCAATCCTTAGTGACAAGGTGAGATTTGCATCGTTTTTACGCACTGTTCCGAGTGACATCCATCAGACAGAGGCCTTGGCTCGACTTGTCAGCAACTCTCAATGGAACTGGATTGGAATTATCGCTACCGATGATGACTATGGCAAGTCTGCAATGAACGATTTCATTTCAAAAGCACAGAACCATGACATTTGTATTGCTTTTCAAGAACTGATTCCAACATATGTGGGTGATGAACAAAGTGATGAAAGAATACAGGCCTTGGTTTCAAAAATTGAAAACACTCCTAATGCGAGTGTTATTGTTCTTTTTGCTAAACCACCACTTGTCATTAAACTGTTCAATGAAATCATTCAGCGTAAAGTGGCTAGAACATGGATTGCCAGTGATGCTTGGTCCATATCCAGAGCAGTTGCAATGATGCAGAATATCCAAAAAGTTGGAAACATATTTGGTTTTTCTTTCAAAAATGGAAACATTCCAGGCTTTCTAACACATTTAAAGAACCTAAGGCCGAGGCCTGGAACTCTTAACAAGTTCATTGACGAATACAGGCAACTTCGTTTTACTTGTTCGGATGAATATATCAATTACACAAAGACATGTGGTTCAAGCTCACAGCGCTGCTCACTTCCAGACTCCTTGAAACTGGTGTCACCTCTTGCTTGTACCAAAACAAATGAATCCTTTGCAGATTTTGATGATGATTATTTAGTTAGAAACGTAGAGCTCGGTGGAACTTATGCAACGTTCTTGGCAATCAAATCAATAGCTCACGCTCTGAGGAACCTCCTAAAATGTCAAGAAGGAGCATGTCAAAGAACACTTGATTTTGCACCATGGAGGGTAGATATTTTTACTCATAGTATTTATTTGCAGAAAATTATTATTCTTTAACTATAAAGTAATTGTTAAATGTTCCTGTAATTGTGTAGCAGTGCGGTAATTGAGCAGGTACACATATTTCGATACTAGATTCCCTGTCATAGCCATTATATAACCAGTCTGTGAGTGACAACAATCTCAGTCATGTGACTCTGCACACTTGTAACTACTAGACTCCCAGTATATTATATATGTGGCTATTATCCACAGGCTCAGTGTTGCTAATTCAAAAGGCATTGGCCAGATGTGGGTGACTGGTTCAGTGAACAGCACTGACATGCAAAAAATGTAACACCGCTGCTTCTTTAGCAAAGCCTTACCTAAATCTTAAAAAAAGCTTTGTACCTCCTTGTTATATTTCAAGGTCAGCATTGTAGGTTGGCTAACAAATCTATGAAGCTCCTGGAGATGTTTTTCTACCTTGAAAGCACTTTTAAATGTAAATTGTTGCCATTACTTTGCACGAAAGTGGAAAATGGGGTTAAGTTACTGCATCTACTGCCTTCTTGTAAATAGCTTTTCCTCAGCCAATGTGCACCTGAGCTCTGAATGTAGAAATGTGAGATGTGTCCCTACAGGGAATGAGTGTGCACTCCATACTGGGAAAATAGAAACTCTACAGGTCGGGGTAGTTTTCTCAGTAAATGAATTGGGGACTGTTATGGCAGTGATTTTCTGCACATGTCAGATACCGAGCTAACCAAAAAATAGTAACTAGCCTTTGAATTCCCAATCTTGCCAATTCTGTTAGTATAATAATCATCAGTCCTTTTGTTTGCAGTTACTTCAAGCTCTAAAAACGGTGAATTTCACTGAAGCGGGGAGACAGCTTTATTTTGACAAGTCTGGAGATTCCACAAATGGATATGACTTAATAAATTGGGTGATGGAGAATGGTACTGCACAGTTTAAAACGATTGGAGAATACAAACTTCTGGATAAAAAAATACACATTTATGATGTTACCTTCAGAAACACCACAAAGGTTAGAGTTTATTCTTTGATGTGCATAGCTTAATCATACAGTTAATTTGTTGTTGTAAGACAGTAATTTAAGATTCCTACTGTTATGATGAAGTTTGCCAGCTTCAGAAAATCTGCCAAGATCGCTGTACAAAGTAGGTGGGCAAAGAAGCAAGCCGTAAAGAGTTTACTCTCAACCTGTTACATCTTGACCAATTTTTTCGTGCAAAGCACTCAAGCAGCATTGCAGTTATTTCCCAGCTCACATGCATGCCCATACTGCAGCAGGGCAAACTGTCTAGCTGCAACTTCAAACTGGAAATATTACATAAGAAATAGGAGGAGTAGGCCATATGGCCCCTCGAGAATACTCCACCATTCAATAAGATCATGGCTGATCTTCTATCTCAACTCCACTTTCCCGCCCTATCCCCATATCCTTCGATTCTCAGTGTCCAAAAATCTATCGATCTCAGTTTTGAATACACTCAACGACTGAGCACCCACAGCCCTCTGGGATAGAGAATTCCAAATATTCACAACCCTCTGAGTGAAGAAATTTCTCCTCATCTTAGTCCTAAATGGCTGACCCCTTATCCTGAGACTATGACCCCTAGTTCTAGACTCTACGGCCCAGGGAAACAGCCTCTCAGCATCTACCCTGTCAAGCCCTCTAAGAATTTTATCACCTCTCCTTCTTCTAAACTGTCACACTAACGCCTGTAACATGTGCTGACATGGCAAGCTTCCAATAAAACCTAGTTAAGTGATGCATGTTCACTTACTCACACATATTGAGATGCAGCATAGGCATTTGGGTATCATCTCAAAACCACTTCTCTGCTTGCAGCACGAAGTGACATGGAACTGGAGGAAGCAAAGCTGGAGATGACTCTGGCACTTTCTTATCTTAAGTACATTTGGACAGGCTACCCTAGAAATTTCTCAGACACCAAAATATGTCTTTCTTCATCAGCTTTCCATGAAAGAAAGAATTTGCATTTATATGGTGCCTTATCGCATCCCCAGGATATCCCAAAGTGCTTTGCAATCAATGAATCACTTTCAAGTACAATCACTATTGTTGTGTGGGCAAATGTGACAGCCAATTTGCACACAGCAAGGACCCACAAACAGCAATGAGATAAATGACCAGATAATCTGTTTTTGGTGACGCTGATTGAGGGAGGAATGCCGGCCAGTACATCAGGAGGACTCTTTACTCTTCTTTGAATAATGTAATTGGATCTTTTGCATCCACCTGAGCAGGCAGATGGATCTTGGTTTAGTACTTCATCCAATGGACAGCACTTCCAACAATGCAGCATTCTACATCAAAGTGTCAGCCTAGATTATATGCTCACAGTGCAGCCTGAACCACAACCTTCTGAATCAGAGGCAAGAGTGCTACCAACTGAGCCAAGGCTGACACTTGAGGTATAAGTATTGCAGGAAACGGTCGCTCTCCACTTAGTTTGTCCTTCGTCCCTCAGTCCTAATTTATCAAAGTCACTCCTTAACAAATCCCAATTGCAAACATCACTAAAGGCTGAAATTGGAACTCAGACCTCCTAGTTGTGAGTCCACTGGTTTCTGATTAAATTAATAACTATATTCAGGCAAACACATTACCTCCAGTAGAAAATATGTTCATGGATGTGGAAAGACATTAAAAGGGACAAAATTTGCAATTTGTTTTTAACGTTACCATGCACCAATCCCATGGAAATTCAACCTCTCTGTTCACAAAGTGTTAATGTTTCTTTTAATGATTGATAAAACTTCTTTCTAAAAATAATAAAGGAATGAATGCGAGGAATGCCCTGAACAGACCAATAAACATAATAGCCTGTATGGTGCAGTTGAAAAAACAATGGTCAGGGTGATTGATGAGGTGTAAATAACTTTTAAATTCAACTACTATCACATTAAATCAATGATAGTTTGGGGGAATCAACTATTAATTATGTTTCTTCTAGGCTGTGTTTTCTAACTGTTCACAATCCTGCAAACCTGGACAAAGGAAGAACTCACATACCTCATACACCTGCTGTTATGACTGTGTACCTTGCGCAGAGGGATACTACTCTGTAGATCGGGGTAAGTACTAGTAATTCACACTGGTGGTATGACAATAAGAGCCAAATAGCCATCAAGCTGATCCCCAGTGTCAGAAGATTGAGTTCTGAGAAAAGACTGGAGAAACTAGAGCTGTTTAGTCTTGATAAGAGGCTACTAAGAAAGTGTCCAATAAAGATATATAAAATTTCATTGTCCTAGAAATTTCAGCACCGAAGGAGACCATTTAGCTCATCATACCAGTGTTAACTCCATATCAGAACTTTATGTTCCAATCCCATTTCCCTGCTCCTTAATATTTTTCCTCCAAGTTTTTATCCAATTTCCTCTTAAAATGTTATGATTCACTTGGCTTCAATTGCCATTTGTGGTAATGTATTTCAAATTTTGATAACTATTTGCATGAAAATTTCCTTCCAATCTCTATCTTTATGTTTTAGTACTGATTCTGATTAATCACCCCTTATTGCAGATTCATCAAATTGGAAATAATCTTTTGTTATATAATCTCTCAAATCTCTCCAAAACTTTAAACAGTTCTTTGATCTCTCCTTAACCTTCTCGTGAATATAGTCCTAGTTGTTCATGTCACTTATAATATGAGCAAGTATATGAAGTGATATAGATAAGGCCAATCCGGGGCACTACTTGGAGGTAGGTAAGACAGTAGAAGAATGGAGCATTGACTAAACCTAGTTAAAAGACAATTTAGAACTTCTTCAAGCAAACAGTGATCAATATTTGAAATCATCTACCAAGCATGATAGTGGAGGCAAAAATGTTTACATCCATTACAGACCCGGTTAAATGACATGATGCAGATTACTAGATGGACAAATTACAGTGACTGAATGGATTCCTTCATCTATATTCATCTTGTGGCCTTGTGAATGAAATGCCATTTAATAATATAAAATTTGCAGATCCTTCATAAATCATACACAAAATGTGAAGGTATCTTTTGAATATTTTGTCCAAATGTAATTCGGTCAGCTTTTTTGATTAATTTGAATGCTCTGGATGCCTAACAAGGACTTTTATTTCATCGCAGATATGAACAACTGTTTGAAGTGCTCGGATGACCAGTGGTCTGATGCCGGAAGTTCAAAGTGTAATGACAGAACCATTGAATTCTTCAGATGGAATGATGGGTTTGCAATTGTACTTGTAGTTTTTGCTTGTTTAGGGATTCTTTTAATAATTGTAATTATTATAATATTTACACTGAATTTGAACACGCCAGCAGTAAAGGCTGCTGGGGGCCAGTTCTGTTATATAATTCTCTTCTCATTGTTCTTTAGCTTTGTCAGTACTGGGTTTTTTATTGGTAAACCAACAAGTTATGGCTGTAATATTAGACAGCCACTCTTTGGCATAAGCTTTACTATTTGTGTTTCTTGGATCCTAATCAAATCTTTTAGGATCGTTCTGGCGTTTAAGCTTGATCCCATTGTCCATGAACAAATGAAGAAGTTGTATAAACCCATAGTAATTCTGGTAATGTGTACAGGGATTCAAGTAATTGTTTGTACACTGTGGTTGGCACTTAAAGGTCCCCGTTCCGTAATAAGTTATGACATACCTAAAATCATTTTACTAAAATGTGAAGAAGGCTCCAATGTGGCATTTGGTGTCATGTTGGGATATATAGCTGTACTTGCAATATTTTGTTTCCTGTTTGCATTCATGGGCAGGAAGCTGCCAGATAGGTACAATGAGGCCAAGTTCATCACATTCAGCATGCTCATCTATTTAATTGTATGGATTTCTTTTGTCCCTGTGTATGTCAACACTGATGATCGATATCTTTCAGCAGTTGAAGTGGTTGCAATTTTAGCATCAAACTATGGCATCTTATGTTGCCATTTCTTTCCAAAGTGCTACTTCATTTGTTTCAAGAAAAAAGCAAACACGCCTGAGAGATACATGAAGAGTGTGCGTGAGCATTACAGTCAGCAAGACGTAGTCAACTGTTGGCAAGCTTCAGCTATCAGTGAATCCATTTGGTCTGTACCAATATCTTCACCTCCCATGCAAGGACCTCAATTTTTTCAGTTTCCTGTGAATACAATAAGGCGTAAACATTTTCCAACTTTCACACAATCCTCTGTGGGTGACCGGCGTAATAGCTGGTAATAAAAATGAGGTCTCTGGCTTTTTTGAGATTTTGATTTCAGAGGCACTGGAACTAGAACATTTAGGAACCTGAAAATCAACTCCAATAACTTTACTACTTTCTAAAACCAGTGAAAAACAACTTTGGTGCAAACCAACTGACAACGGTGAGGGGCATGTGACAGAACTCACTCGTAACCAGAAGGTCCATATTGGGCCAAATCCAGGTATTTGCCTTAAACATGTAATGACATGATTGGAATTTCTTTGGTTATTACCCCCACCGAATGAAAGATTGAAGAATTGTATTCAGTGAGAATCTTCAAAAGCGTTCCAAAGGATTCACTGCTAATTTATACATGTGTTTTTTTTCCTAAAGAAATTGCTTTCAGTCGGATGATGCAAAGGAAATATCTCGGTATCTTAGGGTGCATTTACACTACAACAACTGGTTGGAGACAGGTAGATATAGTTTGTGTTCCATCCAGGCACAATCCAGGTTTCACTTCTTGGCTCCCAGCTGGTTGGAGATTTAGGTCTCCTTATTAGGAGAGTGTTCTGTGAATACCTGGATACAAACATGCACAAAGCTGTCTCCCAAAAGATTTTAAATTTATATGTTTAGATTTCGGATTAGAGAATCTCTGCTCTCTAAACAGTTGAATTAAAGACAAATGTAAGGAATCTTAAAACACCAGATTATAGTCCAACAGTTTTATTTGAAAATCACAATCTTTCAGAGCTTACCTCCTTCGTCAGGTGAGTGAGTGAAAGGTTCTAAAATCGCAAAGCATATATTAGGCTGGGAGACAATCACAGCAATCAAACATACAACAGAGTACCCTTCGTCGTCCAGTACTTCCCCGGAGCGGAGCAACTACGCCATGTTCTCCGCAGCCTTCAACATGTCATCAATGACGACGAACACCTCGCTAAGGCCATCCCCACGCCTCCACTACTCGCCTTCAAACAGCCACCCAACCTCAAACAGACCATCATTCGCAGCAAATTACCCAGCTTTCAGGAGAACAGCGTCCACGACACCACACAACCCTGCCACAGCAACCTCTGCAAGACATGCCAGATCATCGACACAGATACCACCATCACACGAAAGGACACCACCCACCAGGTACATGGTTCATACTCCTGTGACTCGGCCAACGTTGTCTACCTCATACGTTGCAGGAAAGGATGCCCCGGAGCATGGTACATTGGCGAGACCATGCAGACACTGCGACAACGGATGAACGGACACCGTGCAACAATCGCCAGACAGGAGGGTTCCCTCCCAGTTGGGGAGCACTTCAGCAGTCAAGGACATTCAGCCACCGATCTTCGGATAAGCATTCTCCAAGGCGGCCTTCGAGACACACGACAACGCAAAATCGTCGAGCAGAAATTGATAGCCAAGTTCCGCACCCATGAGGACGGCCTCAACCGGGATCTTGGGTTCATGTCACGCTACACGTAACCCCACCAGCGGGGAAAAAAAGTTATCTGTTTTTAATACAACTGGACATTCTCTCTCTCTCTGCCTTTCAGGTCTCTTTTTTTTCTCTTTCTGTCTATGTAATCTGACCCATTGCGTATTCAGTATACTGGGATGTAATGTTTTCCGTGGCTAACCTGTCTGAACACCAACGACACCTTTGATTGCTGTGATTGTCTCCCAGCCTAATATATGCTTTGCAATTTTAGAACCTTTCACTCACTCACCTGACGAAGGAGGTAAGCTCCGAAAGCTTGTGATTTTCAAATAGAACAGTTGGACTATAACCTGGTGTTGTAAGATTCCTTACATTTGTCCACCCCAGTCCATCACCAGCATCTCCACATCAGAATTAAAGTCAGGTAGATTTGCAAAGTGTCTAGGGGGGATCCAACAGATCGCATGACCACTTTGCAAATCACCTTTGGAACCTCATTAGATTTACACTCCGTGTGGTGCCAGACTGAAGCAGAATGAGCTACCACCTCCATGGAGTCTCACTCTGCTTCGCTCCACAGTCAGATTAGGCCCTTACACTGTATTTACACTGCCAGTTTAGTAGCGGCACAATCGTTCTGTACCAATGTTAAACTTGTAGTGTGAATGCATCCTTACTTACAGTTACCCTGATTCAGATGATACACTGGTAAAATTAAAATACCACATGTGCTGAATTTTCCTCTCCTGATCAGAACAAGAGATTTATAATTGGATTTTTATATCAGTTTCATGCTTTGGAGCTCAGATCAGTTGAAACATAAAAGCTGAGAGCTACTTGGAACGACAAACAAAATAACTAATTCTATAAAATAAAAGGGAAAAACTGCAACTGCTGGAAATCTGAAATAAAAACAGAAAATGCTAGAATCAGACAGCAGGTCAGCCAGAAATTGCAAATAGAAAGGACAATAATTCTGTACCATTTATACTATACCATTTGCAGCGATATTAAATGTGGAACATGAGATGTGACTGGAATCTCACAATATCTCCCGTTCTTATAAAACAAACACAATGGGCCCGATATTACCAGGGCGGCGGGTTCGTGGCGGGGGGGGGGGGGGGGGGTGGTGGCGATTGGGTGCGTGGGTAACGCGCCCGGTGAAATCAGTCTGCCCCGAACGCAATCGCAGGCTGATTGGATCCACTTACCTCTTGTTCGGGGTTCCCCACTGCTGAGCTGCGCGTCGGGCGGACTGCGCATGCGCAGTAAGGTCTGTCAGCTGGAGGAGCCCTATTTAAAGGGGCAGTCCTCCACTGACTGATGCTGCAACAAATAGAAAAAATTACAGCATGGAGCAGCCCAGGGGGAAGGCTGCTCCCAGTTTAATGATGCCTCACTCCAGGTATCATTGGATGGGGTGAGGAGGAGGGGGAGGAGAGAGATCTTCCACCCGTTGGGCGGGAGGAAGCGGCCTGCCTCTGCCACCAGGAAGGCCTGGCTCGAGGTGGCAGAGGAGGTCACCTGCACCACCAACATATCGCCCACCTGCATACAGTGCAGGAGGTGCTGCAATGACCTCAGTAGGTCAGCCGAAGTGAGTACACTTATTCATTCCCCTACACTCCGTCTGCCACATCACTGCCCCCACCCCACATCTCCTTCTGCACAGCCGACACTACTCTGTCACATCACCCCTCACACCCACTCAAAGCTCATCCTCACTTACTTGCATTTACTCACCTCGCCAGTACTCATCCCGCCACTACCACTCAACCCAATCCTCATACAATCTCATGGCTCTATCTCATACTCACCCTCTCATGCATCTCTTTCACGTTCAGCCTCACTCAACCTGCCACTACCTGTGCTGCAGCCACAGGGCAGGCATCACATATGTGTAGTAGGAAGCGTAAGGCAAACGTGTCGTGAGCATGAAAGGGATGCACAAGGGTGTTTGAGGGTTTGTCATGGTTTTTACTTATATTTAATTTCTGATCAACTCACATTACATATATTGGCACCACTACTGCCATGTCTTTGCAAATCTTGTCTGGTTTGTGCAATAATGCCCTTTCCTGAGGATCACAATGAAGACCCACAACTGATGCCACCCATTGTGTCACTGCAGAGTGGGTGTAGGTGTATTTGCAGGGCTCTTTTGTGCAGATGACTGAGAGACGTTGGCGATGTCCCCGGTGGCACCCTGGAAGGATGTGGAGGAGAAGTTGTTGAGGGCAGTGGTGACTTTGACAGCGACAGGTAAGAAGATGGTGCTCGGGCCAGCCGGGAGCAGCTCGGCATGAAGGAGGCTGCAGATGTCCACGACTACATGTTGAGTGACTCAGCCTCCATGTGCACTGCTGCTCAGAGGTTTCCAGGAAGCTGAGCCTTGGTCTGTGGACCCTGTGGCGAGGGTAGTGCCCTCTCTGCGACACATCTCTCTCTGCGGTTGCCCTCTCTCCTGCTGTGCAGGTGGATGTGTCACAGCACTGTGTTGTGGAGCTCCACGTGTCAGAGGTGGACGGCGTGGCCGGCGAGGCTGGTGATGCTGTTCGCCCTCCGAGGAGGTAATGACTGCAGCTATGGCGGCCCCCATCTGGAAGATGTACATCTGAGGGGGTCCACAAGGTAGGTACATGTGTCTGGACACCGGGGTAAATGTGCAAGTTGGTGAATTTTGTTGTTAGGAGGAGGGTGGTGGAGGCTAAACTTCGTCCAAAGTGACAGAGTGGCCTCCTGCAATGAGTGAGGGTCTCTCCCCCCACCTGTCAAATGGACCTTTGCAGCTGCCACAGGCTGACGCCTGCAACACGTCCATTTGAACTGGGAGTGTTTCCCCCAGTACAGGAAACAGTCCCAGTTGTTTGTAAATGACCTGAAGTACCTAGTTAATTACTTTAAGTGGCACCCGCCGGCTTTAATTGGAGCCAGGCTCCCGACCCCCCGCCCCGGGAATCCCCGATTTTCGGAGCTCCCCCGCCAGGAACGCACCCGATTGCGGGTGCTAAAATCGACCCCAATAAGGGGGTATTTTCCAAGTACATGTTGGTGTGCCGAATCTCTCTTGCAGCAAGCATATTGGAAAATCCCATGATTTTTGGATATGTATTGGTAGCAGCTGAGGTTTCTCACAACTAGCATATACTTGGAAAATTAGCCTGATTAGCAGATTTCCTCTGTTCACTATTTGTAATGAGGTCTTAAATACATTCCTATTTCAATTTATGTAATCTAGTTAGAATCATACATTAATACAGCACAGGAAGCGGCCATTCGGCCCATCGTGTCTGTGCCAGCTCTTTGAAAGAGCTATCCAATTAGTCCCATTCCTCTGTTCCTTCCCCATAGACCTGCAAATTTTTCCAGTTCAAGTATTTATCCAATTCCCTTTTGAAAGTTACTACTGAATCTGCTTCGAGCACCCTTTAGAATATAAGAAATAGGAGCAGGAGTACGCCATACAGCCCCTCGAGCCTGCTCCGCCATTCAATCCGAACACGGCTGATCTTCAAGCTCAACTCCACTTTCCTGCCTGATCCCCATTTCCCTTGATTCCCCTAGAGTCCCAAAATCTATCAATCTCAGCCCTGAATATACACAATGACTCAGCATCCGTAGCCCTTTGGGGTAGAGAATTCCAAAGATTCACAAACCATTGAGTGAAGAAATGCCTCCTTATCTCAGTCTTAAATGGCCGACCACTTATCCTGCGACTATGCCCTCTGGTTCTAGACTCTCTAGCCAGGGCAAACAACCTCTCAGCCTCTATCCTGTCAAACCCCCTCAGAATCTTATATGTTTCAATGAGATCACCTCTCATTCTTCTAATCTCCAGAGAGTATAGGCCCATTCTGCTCAAACTCTCCTCATACGACAACCCTCTCATCCCAGGAATTAATCTAGTGAGCCTTCGTTGCACCGCCTCTAAGGCAAATATATCCTTCCTTAGATAAGGAGACCAATACTGTACGCAGTAGTCCAGGTGAGGTCTCACCAAAGCCCTGTACAATTGTAGTAAGACTTCCTTACTCTGGTACTCCAACCCCATTGCAATAAAGACCAACATGCCATTTGTCTTCCTAATTGCTTGCAGTACCTGCATGCTAACTTTTTGTGTTTCTTGTATCAGGACACCAAGTCTCTCTGGACATGAACATTTAATAGTTTCTCACCATTTAAAACATACTTGGTTTTTCTATTCTTACCACCAGAGTGAATAACCTCACATTTCCCCACATATGAACATATTAATTAAGAGCAGGAGTTGGCCATTCGGCCCCTCGAGCCTGCTCTGCCATTTGATAAGATCATGGCTGATCTGATTGTGATCTCAACCCAACTTTCCCATCTACCTATTGACTCCCTTGTTAATCAGGAATCTATCTAACTCAGCCTTAAAAATATTCAATGACCCTGCCTCCACCACTCTGAGGAAGGGAGTCCCACAGAGAAAAAGTTTCTCCTTAGCTCCATCTTAAATGAGACCCCTTATTTTTAAACTGTGGCCCCTAGTTCTAGTCTCTCCCACAAGGGGAAACATCCCCTCGGCATCTACCCCTTCTAGTCCCCTCAGGATCTTATATGTTTCAATAGATCACATCTAATTCTTCTAAATGCCAGTGTATACAAGCCCAACTTGTCCAAACTTTCCTCATAAGATAACCCCCTCATCCCAGGAATCAGTCGAGTGAACCTTCTCTGAACTGCCTCCAAAGCAATTATGTCCTTTATTAAATAAGGAGACCAAAACTGCACACAGTATTCTAGATATGGTCTCACCAATGCCCTGTACAACTGTAGCAAAACATCTCTGCTTTTATATTCCATTCCCCTTGCAATAAATGACAACATTCCATTTTCCTTCCTAATCACTTGCTGTACCTGCATACTAACTTTTTGTGATTCGTGTACAAGGACATCCAGATCCCTCTGTACCTCAGAGTTCTGCAATCTCTGTCTATTTAAATAATATACTGCTTTTCTATTCCTCCTGCCAAAGTGGACAAGTTCACATTTTCCCAAATTATATTCCATCTGCCAAATTTTTGCCCACTCACTTAACCTATCTATATCCCTTTGCAGACTCCTTATGTCCTCTTCACAACTTACTTTCCTACTTACTTTTGTGTCATCAGCAAATTTAGCAACCATACATTTGGTCCCTTCATCCAAGTCATTGATATAGATTGTAAATAGTTGAGGCCCAAGCACTGATCCCTGTGGCACTCCACTCATTATATCTTGCCAACCTTAAAATGACCCATTTATGCCTACTTTCTGTTTCCTGTTAGCTAATCAATTCTTTATCCATGCTAATAGGTTACCCCCTGTACCATGAGCTCTTATTTTGTGTAGTAGCCTTTGATGCGGCACCTTGTCAAAAGCCTTCTGGAAATCCAAGTACACCACATCCACAGGGTCCCCTTTATCCACGTTGCTGATACTTCGTCAAAGAACTCTAATAAATTAGTCAAACACGATTTCCCTTTCACAAAGCCATGTTGACTCTGCCTAATTGCATTGAGATTTTCTAAGTGCCCTGCTATAACCTCCTTAATAATAGATTCTAGCATTTTCCCTATGACAGATGTTAAGCTAACTGGCCTGTAGTTTCCTGCTTTCTGTCTCCCTCCTTTCTTGAATAAAGGAGTTACATTCGCTATTTTCCAATCTGATGGGACCCTTCCAGAATCTAGAGAATTTTGGAAGATTAATACCAATGCATCTAATATTTCTCCAGCCACTTCTTTTAAGACCCTAGAATGAAGTCCGTCAGGACCTGGGGACTTGTCAGCTTTTAGTTCTAATATTTTTTTCAAAACCCTTTCCCCGGTGATTGTAAATGTTTTAAATTCCTCCCTCCCTTTCACCTCTTGATTCACAATTATTTCTGGCATGTTATTTGTATCTTCTACAGTGAAGACGGATGCAAAATATCTGTTCAATTCATCCGCCATTTCCTTATTCTCCATTATTAATTCCCCAGACTCTCTCTCTAGAGGACCAACGCTCACTATACTTACTCTTTTCCTTTTTAAATACCTGTAGAAATTCTTACTATCTGTTTTTATATTTCTAGCTAGCTTTCTCTCATACTCTAATTTCTCCCTCCTTATTATTCTTTGCTGTCGTTTATATTTGGACCATTCTTCTGACCTGCCACTAATCTTCGCGGAATTAGAGTCCCCTAGAGTCTTTTTTTCTCACTTTGCTGAGTGTTATGAAAGATATCATTAAATGTCTGCAATTGCATCTCTACTGACATATCCCTTAACCTAAGTTCCCGGTTCACTTTAGCCAGCTCTGTCTTTATGCCCTCATAATTGCCCATTATACTCCATCTGCCACCTTCTTGCCCACTCACTTAACCTGTCTATATCCCTTTGCAGACTCTCTGTCCTCCTCTCAGCTTACTTTTCCACCTAGTTTTGTATCAACAGCAAACTTGGATACACTACACTCAGTCCCTTCATCCAAGTCATTAATATAGATTGTAAACAGCTGAGGCCCAAGCAACAATCCTTGCGGTACCCCATTAGTTACAGCCTGCCAACCTGAAAATAACCCATTTATCCCGACTCTCTGTTTTCTGTCCATTAGTCAACCCTCTATCCATGCTAATATGTTACCCCCAACCCCATGAGCCCTTATCTTACATAACAACTTTTTATGTAGCTCCTTATCGAATGCCTTTTGAAAATCCAAATATACTACATCCACAGGTTCCCCTTTAGCTATGCTGCTAGTTATATCCTCAAAAAACTCTAATAGATTTGTCAAACTTGATTTCCCTTTCATAAAACCATGTTGATTCAGCCTGATCATATTATGATGTTCGAAGCACCCTATTACATTTTCCTTAATAATGGATTCCAGCATTTTCCCCGACAACTGAAGTCAGGCTAACTGGCCTGTAGTTCCCTGTTTTCTCTCTCCCTCCTTTCTTGAATAGCGAGGTGACATTTTCTACCTTCAAAACCGCTGGGACCATTCTAGAATCTAGGGAATTTTGGAAGATCACAACCAATGCATCCACTATCTCTGCAGCCACCTCTTTGAGAACCAGTGGATGTAGGCCATCAGGTCTGGGGGATTTATCGGCTTTTAGTCCCATTATTTTCTCAAGTACTTTTTCTCTACTGATATTAATTACTTTAAGTTCCTCACTCTCATTAGACCCTTGGTGCCCCATTATTTCTGGTATGCTTTTTGTGTCTTCTACTGTGAAGACAGATACAAAATATTTGTTTAACACATCTGCCATTTTCAAATTCCCCATTATAATTTCTCCTGTCTCAGCCTCTAAGGGGCCAACATTTACTTTTGCTACTCTTCCTTTTTACGTACTTGTAGAAGCTCTTACAATCTATTTTTATATTTCTTGCTAGTTTACTTTAATATTCTATTTTCTCCCTTTTTATAGACTTTTTGGTAGTTCTTTGCTGGTTTCCAAAACTCTCCCATTCTTCAGGCTCACTACGTTACTCGGCAGCATTACAGGCCTCTTCTTTTAATCAAATACTATCCTTAACTTCTTTAGTTAGCAACCGGTGGATCACTTTTCCCATGGAGTTTTTATTTGTCAATGGAATATATATTTGTTGAGAATATTGAAATATTACTTTAAATGTTTGCCATTGCTTTTCAACCGTCATACTCTTTAATTTAATTTCCCAATCTACCTTAGCCAACTCGCCCCTCATACCGATATAATTGGCTTTATTTAAGTTTAAGACACTAGTTTCGGACTTAACTATGTCACTCTCAAATTCAATGTGAAATTCTATCATATTATGATCACTCTTCCCCAGAGGATCCTTTACTGTGAGATTACTAAATAACCCTGTCTCATTACACAATACAAGATCTAAAATAGCCTGTTCCCTGGTTGGTTCCATAATGTATTGTTCTAGGAAACAGTCTCAAATGCATTCCATTAACGCGTCCTCCAAAGTACCTTTGCCATTTTAATTTGCCCAGTCCGTATGAAGATTAAAGTCCCCCATGATAACTGCATTACCTTTGTTACAAGCTCCTATTATTTCATGATTAATGCTTTGTCCATCGGTATTACTACTGTTAGGGGGCCTATAAACTACTCCCACTAGTGTTTTCTGCCCCTTGTTATTTCTTATTTCCATCCATACTGATTCTACTTCCTGATCTTCCAAGCTAACATCCTTTCTCACCACCTTTCTGAGCCAAGATCCTTTAAGGCTGTTCCAGTACGGCTACAACACTGGCATCTACCCGACAATGTGGAAAATTGTCCAGGTACGTCCTGTCCACAAAAAGCAGGACAAATCCAATCTGGCCAATTACCGCCCCATCAGTCTACTCTCAATCATCAGCAAAGTGATTGAAGGTGTCGTCGACAGTGCTATCAAGCAGCACTTACTCACCAATAAACTGCTCACCAATGCTCAGATTGGGTTCCGCCAGGACCACTCAGTGCCAGACTTCATTACAGCCTTGGCCCAAACATGGACAAAAGAGCTGAATTCCAGAGGCGAGGTGAGAGCCCTAGTAAAATTGAAATCAATGGGAATCAGGGGGAAAACTCTCCAGTGCCTGGAGTCATACCAAGCACAAAGGAAGATGGTAGTGGTTGTTGGAGGCAATCATCTCAGCCCCAGGACATTGCTGCAGGAGTTCCTCAGGGCAGTGTCCTAGGCCCAATCATCTTCAGCTGCTTCATCAATGACCTTCCCTCCATCATAAGGTTAGAAATGGGGATGTTCGCTGATGATTGCACAGTGTTCAGTTCCATTCGCAACCCCTCAAATAATGAAGCAGTCTGAGCCCGCATGCAGCAAGACCTGGACAACATCCAGGCTTGGGCTCATAAGTGGCAAGTAACATTCGCGCCAGACAATGACCATCTCCAACAAGAGAGAGTCTAACCACCTCCCCTTGACTTTCAATGGCATTACCATCGCTGAACCCCCCCACCATCAACAGCCTGAGGGTCACTATTGACCGGAAACTTAACTGGACCAGCCATATAAATACTGTGGCTACAAGAGCAGGTCAGAGGCTGGGTATTCTGCGGCGAGTGACTCACCTCCTGACTCCCCAAAGCCTTTGCACCATCTACGAGGCACAAGTCAGGAATGTGATGGAATACTCTCCGCTTGCCTGGATGAGTGCAGCTCCAACAACACTCAAGCAGCTCGACACCATCCAGGACAAAGCAGCCCGCTTGATTGGCACCACATCCACCACCCTAAACATTCATTCCCTTCACCACCGGTGCACTGTGGCTGCAGTGTGTACCATCCACAGGATGCACTGCAGCAACTCGCCAAGGCTTCTTCGACAGCACCTCCCAAACACCGCGACCTCTACCACCTAGAAGGACAAGAGCAGCAGGCACATGGGAGCAACACCACCTGCACGTTCCCCTCCAAGTCACACACCATCCCGACTTGGAAATATATCGCCGTTCCTTCATCGTCGCTGGGTCAAAATCCTGGAACTCCCTTCCTAACAGCAATGTGGGAGAACCTTCACCACACGGACTGCAGCGGTTCAAGGCAGCGGCTCACCACCACCTTCCCAAGGGTAATTAGGGATGGGCAATAAATGCCGGCCTCGCCAGCAACGCCCACATCCCATGAACGAATAAAAAAAGTCGAATAGCCTGTGTTATCGTAAAATTTGGGCTGTTGGGTTAAAGGCAACGATGAAGTGACTATTGGGTACATGGCGGTGGTCATTACCCTAAAACCACACCGAAATGCGCTTTGTGTAGATTAGACTAACCCTAATTAAAGCTTAAACATAACAATTGACTACTAACAAAATGGACACTACTAAACAAAATGGATTCTGTGACTGTGGGAAAGACAGTTAAAAGTGCTGAGTTTGTATATTCCAAAACTGACTTACAGTCTGGGAATACAAAAGACATTTCACAACGAACTGATAAAACTATAGAACCAGACTGCGTGAAACAAAGGCATACCGTCTTAAGGTGATAACAGTTGTTTTAATTTGATTGGTTAATATGTAAACAGTCCGTTGTTGCTGTGCGGGCTTAATTGGTTAATGTGTAAGCAGTCCGTTGTTGCCATGCGGGCTTAATTGGTTAATGTGTGTAATCAAGATTAATGATGTAAAAGCTACTGAAAGTCTGTATTTTAAAGGTATAAAAAGCATGACAACCATTTTGAAGTTGAGGAGGTAGTTGTGATACTGCGGAGTGTCCAGTTCTTCTCCCAAAGTACTTTGTCCAATAAACTGCATGTTGAATCTTTAAGTGGTGATTTTTCCCACAACAGCCTGTTAGATGCTGTTGCTCTCAGATTAACTTGAAAGTGGAGAGATTAGGGGAAACAAAGCTACCAAAAAACGCCAGAACAATTAAACACATACTTTGATTCTGTCTTCACAAAGGACGACACAAATAACCTCCCGGAAATGTTAGGGAACCAAGGGTCTAGTGAGAGGGAGGAACCGAAGGAAACCAGTATTAGTAAAAAAAAAGTGCTCGGTAAATTAATGGGGCTAAAGGCTGATAAATCCCAGAGTACTAAAGGAAGTGGCCTTGGAAATAATGGATGCATTGGTGATCATCGTCCAAAATTCTATAGACTCTGGAACAGTTCCTACAGATTGGAGGGTGGCAAATGTAACCCCACTATTTAAAAAAGGAGGGAGAAAAAAACAGGGAATTACAGACCAGTTAGCCGAACATCAGTAGTGGGGAAAATGCTAGAGTCTATTATAAAAGATGTGATAACAGAACACTTGGAAGGCATTAACAGGATTGGACAAAGTCAGCATGAGTTTATGAAAGGGAAATCATGCTTAACAAATCTACTGGAGTTTTTTGAGGCTGTAACTAGTAGAATAGATAGGGGAGAACCAGTGGACGTGGTGTATTTGGATTTTCAGAAGGCTTTTGATAAGGTCCCACACAAGAGGTGAGTGTGCAAAATTAAAGCACATGGGATTGGGGGGAATATACTGGCATGGATTGAGAATTGGTTGACAGACAGGAAACAGAGAGTAGGAATAAACGGGTCTTTTTCCGGGTGGCAGGCAGTGACTAGTGGGGTACCGCAGGGATCAGTGCTTGGGCCCCAGCTATTCACAACATATATCAATGATTTGGATGAGGGAACTAAATGTAACATTTCCAAGTTTGCAGATGACACAAAGCTGGGGTGGAATGTGAGCTGTGAGGCGGACGCAAAGAGGCTCCAATGTGATTTAGACAAGTTGGGTGAATGGGCAAGAACATGGCAGATGCAGTATAATGTGGATAAATGTGAAGTTATCCACTTTGGTTTAAAAACAGAAAGACAGATTATTATCTGAACGGTGATAGATTGGGAAAAGGGGAGGTGCAATGAGACCTGGGTGTCCTTGTACACCAGTCACTGAAAGCGAGCATTCAGGTGCAGCAAGCAGTTAGGAAGGCGAATGGTATGTTGGCCTTCATTACAAGAGGATTTGAGTACAGGAGCAGGGACGTCTTACTATAGTTATACAGGGCCTTGGAGAGACCACATCTGGAGTATTGTGTGCAGTTTTGGTCTCCTTATCTGAGGAAGGATGTTCTTGCCATGGAGGGAGTGCAACGAAGGTTTACCAGACTGATTCCTGGGATGGCAGGACTGACGTATGAGGAGAGATTGGGTCGACTTGGCCTATATTCACTAAAGTTTAGAAGAATGAGAGGTGATCTAATCAAAACATATAAAATTCTAACAGAAGTAGACAGACTAGATGCAGGGAGGATGTTCCCAATGGCTGGGGAGTCCAGAACCAGGTGTCACAGTCTCAGGATAGAGGGTATGCCATTTAGAACCGAGATGAGGAGAAATTTCTCTACCACAGAAGGCAGTGGAGGCCAAGTCATTAGATGTATTCAAGAAGGAGATAGATATATTTCTTAATGCTAAAGGGATCATGGAATATGGGGAAAAAGCAGGAACAGGGTACTGAGTTAGAAGATCAGCCACGATCATTTTGAACGGCGGAGCAGGCCCGAAGGGCCGAATGGCCTACTCTTGCTCCTATTTTCTATGGTCTATCCGGGGATGGATCACGTGTGTTCAGTGGAGGGAGTGTGGGATGTAGATGTGGGATTCCGAGCAGGGGAACACCCGACAGGTGTACGTGGATAGGTCCAGCTCAATAACGCAAGGAAAACATAGAACAGGGTGTGGAATTTATGACCCAGAGACAGGAATAGAAAGGGCCATAAAACTTCCCAAAACACAGTGCACAGCAGGCCGAACTGGCGGCCATGACCTATGTAATAACACACCCCAACAAATTCCCAACCCTCTATACCATATGTTCGGACTCGATGTTCACCCGCAACTCCTGCACCGAATATTTGCCGATATGGGCTAGATGAAGTTTTAAGTCTTCGGACAGGAAACCGTTAGTTTCCAACAGAGGGGCCGTTACCATCTTAAATGTCAAGGATAATAACCAGAAGGATTCAGAAGGTTAAGGCACAATCAAAAATGGAGCCTAAGTGGGAAGGCAACCAGAAGGCCGATGAACTGGCCAAAAAGGCGGCCATGGAAGGAGTGCCTTGGGACCCATACCAATCTGGACAAGTTACAGCCATAAGAAAAAGAGATGGACACCAGGAGGTGAAATTGCCCCCAGACTTGACACCGCTCCAAACACAAGATGTGGGATTAAAAGCGGTAATTAGGGAAAAGGAAGGAGGGGAACCAATTGAGGGACCTTTCGGAGCAGCAGACGTAGTAGTTAAAGAAGGAATGTTGCTTAAGGGAGATAAGTGGATTGTGCCCACGCAGTATAGGGAAGAATTCATGCAGCTCATGGGGGTCCGGGAGCCGGGCAACCAGAACCAGAAATGACGTGGAGGATAGTAGAGGAAGTGGGATGGTGGCCCCACTTCAGGGAGGATGTAAAGGAGTATTATAACTGTTTCGTGTGTGCTGCAAATAATCCAGACTCTCACCAAAGAAAGGTCCCGTTGGGATGCACTAGGAGGGTAGAGGGACCATGGCAGTCTATACAAAAACTTCATTGGGCCACTGCCCAACACAAAAATGGGCCATAAGTATTGTCTGGTGCTGGTAGATATATTCTTTAAGTGGGTGGAGGTTTTCCCTCGTCAGGCAGCCGTGGCATTAAACGTGGCTAGGATTCTGGTGAGGGAAGTGTTCTCCCGATGGGGACCGCCCCAGATAGTAGAATCAGATCAGGGAAGTCATTTCACTGGACAGGTTATGCAGGTCATTCTGAAGCTCCTAGGAATACAGGGAAATTAGCATGTGGCCCATAACCCCCAATCATCGGGTAAAGTAGAGAGAATGAACCGCACCATAAAAGGGAGGCAAGAGATAGGAGAGGACCCAAAGAAGTGCGATGAGGTCCTGCCCCTAGTCCTAATGAACATCAGGGCCAGTCTCTCTAAAAGCATGGGACATTCCCCACACGAGTTGATGACAGGGAGGTCAATGAGGGCCGATCCTCACTGAAACGCAGACTAAGGAGGTCACCTGAGCCAGGTTTGTGAGGGATCTGCATGATACTTTAAGGAAGCTGCATTGGGAGGCAGCTAATAAAATGGGAAAACAGCACCAAAAGAATAAAATGCTGTTGGAACCACAAAGCGCAGGAATGGAAAGTAGGGGACTAGGTCATGATCAGAAATTACACGAGAATAGGAGCATTCGAATCATTGTATAAAGGGCTGTACAGTATTGTGGATAAGGCAAGTCCCATGGTATATGCGGTACAACTGCCGAAACGGGTAAAATGGTTCCATATTAACCGGTGTAAGCTCTATGATCCCAAAGAGAGGAGAACAAAACAAACTAAAGCCCAGGGAACAATCATAAGTTTGATCAGTGCAAGCCTTCCTCCCATGTTGTGGGATGATGAGGATAACTCAGGGGGAGGGGCGGTGAGAAGGAGTAGTCGGATACCTCGGCCCAGGGTGCCCTGAATGCCTCCTCCTACGCCACCCCCTCGAGGGAAAGGAAAAGGATAGCAGTGATCAACCCGTACTATGTAAATATGTGAATAACTTTAGTTGAACCTGTGAAGGGAAGACCCCTCACAGAGCAGTGCTTTGTATTTTATTTTTCTTTTGTAGAAGCGAGTCGAACCAAGGACACGAGATGAAGTGGATACTGTGGCTGAACATGTTGGTGATCCAAATTGGAGCAGGGCAGGGGAGCCAGGGGGACATAGAGATATCTCTCGCTTACGGGTGTATGGGAGGAATCGGTCCCACTGTCAGTTTATATGCTATTAACATGAGCTGAGTCTTCGTTTTGCATTGCCCAGCTCCTCTGGGCCAAGTTAACATTAGTTGAGGCAGAATCTTTAACATTTACTGTTTTTTTTACAACTTTGTTCATTCAACATATAACATTTTACATCTATAAAGCAGTTTAATTTATGTTCAGGAGACTAATTCAAAATGTGGTCAGCTGTTATATATTCACAAGAAGCATTTAGCAAGATTCAATGCCAAATATAGGCAGTCCGGACCAGTGCAGAATCTATTTTTGTTAAGACAAATCTTGTTGACATTCATTGTAACATCCTCAATGAGATCTTCCGATATTCTAGCAGTGCGAGTCTGAGCTCTCGTAAAGCAGCACTCTGAATCGGAGATCTCATCAAATCTAGAGTGATACTGAGATCTTGTTAAGCAGTTCTGTGAGCCTGAGATCTCATCAAACAGCAATACGAGTCTGAGATCTCACTAATTTCACCAAATGGCAGCAAATCTAAGATCTCACGAAGTAGCAGTGCGAGTCTGAGATCTCATTACATCGCATTGTGACTGCAAGAGCTCCCTTAACTCCAGTCTGACTATACAATCTCACTAAATTGCAATGTAACTTAAATCTCATTAAATTACCATGTGACTGAAGTATTGTAGACTTTTACTTTTGCTTCATTGAATGATGAATTTCATCTGGAATATCTAATGCAAATGAGATCATGTTAAGAGATTTTTAAAAGTTTTATTAATGGAGTGTATAGTACAGTAATAGAATCATAATGTTATTTTTTTGTTTCCTTTTGTCTTGGCGCAGAAGTTCCTCTATATCTCCCCCTTGTGCTCCCAGTATCAGCTGAGTCTATGCAGCACCTACACCCAAAAGGGCTATAATCAATCTGCTTCCAGGATTCCAAGTGCACGACCTGCCCACTACACTTCTGTCCTTATGGGAAAGTACCTAGACTCTACATGATGCCTCCTCATTGTGATGTAGCTGAGATTGGGAATTCAGCAACGTGAGGGTTTGAAGCTGTGACAACCACTGCTGATATTTCAATATACTGTGGTCTTACAATGCCACCAAAAAATAGACCTGTACAAAACTTTTAACATGTAGCTTCTTATATTCTTTTTGGGCGAGAATTTCTGCAGGGGTTCACCTGATCTTCCACCATCACTTCAGGGTAGATGATCAGCGGGAATCATAGAAAGGTTACAGCATAGAAGGCGGCCATTCAGCCCCTCCACAAAAGCAATCCAGCTAGTCCCATTCCCCCACCCTTTCCCCGTAGCCCTGCAAATTTTTTGCCTTCAAGTACTTATCCAATTCCCTTTTGAAAGCCACGATTGAATCTGCCTCCACTACCTCCTCAGTCAGTGCATTCCAGATCATAACCACTCGCTGTGTAAAAAAGTTTTTCTTCATGTGGCCTTTGGTTCTTTTGCCAATCACCTTAAATCTATGTCCTCTGGTTCTTGACCCTTCCGCCAATGGGGACAGTTTCTCTCTATCTACTCTGTCTAGACCCTTCATGATTTTGAATAACTATCAAATCTCCTCTCAACCTTCACTGTTCAAAGGACACCAACCCCAGCTTCTCCAGTCTATCCACGTAACCAAAGCCCCTCATCCCTGGAATCATTCTAGTAAATCTTTTCTGCACCCTCTCTAAGGCCTTCACATCCTTCCTAAAGTGTGGTGCCCAGAATTGGACACAATACTCCAGTTGTGGCCCAAACAGTGTTTTATAAAAGTTCATCATGACTTCCTTGCTTTTGTACTCTATGCCTCTATTTATAAAGCCCAGGATCCCGTATGCTTTTTTAAACTGCTTTCTCAACCTGCCCTGCCACCTTCAACAATTTGTGCACATATACCCCCAGATCTCTCTGTTCCTGTACCCCTTTTAAGAATTGTACCCTTTAGTTTATAGATGTGGAGATGCCGGTGATGGACTGGGGTTGACAATTGTAAACAATTTTACAACACCAAGTTATAGTCCAGCAATTTTATTTTAAATTCACAAGCTTTCGGAGACTTCCTCCTTCCTCAGGTAAATGTTTTGTTTACCTGAGGAAGGAGGTAGAAACAATAATCCGGGATTTTAGTTTATAGAGGCATAGAGTACAAAAGCAAGGAAGTCATGATGAACCTTTATAAAACACTGGTTCGGCCACAACTGGAGCATTATATCGTTCTCCCTACCAAAACGTATCACTTCACACTTCTCTGCGTTAAATTTCATCTGCCATGTGTCCGCCCATTCCACCAGCCTGTCTATATCCTCTTGAAGTCTATCACTATCCTCACTGTTCACTACACTTCCAAGTTTTGTGTCATCTGCAAATTTTGAAATTGTGCCCTGTACACCCAAGTCCAAGTCATTAATATATATCAAGAAAAGCAGTGGTCCTAGTACCGATCCCTGGGGAACACCACCATACACCTCACTCCAGTCCGATAAACAGCTGTTCACCACTATGTTTCCTGTCACTAAGCCAATTTCGTATCCATGGGCTTCAAATTTGATGACAAGCCTATTAGGTGACACTTTATCAAATGCCTTTTGGAAGTCCAGATACACTACATCAACCGCATTGCCCGCATCACCCTTTCTGTTACCTCATCAAAAAACTCTATCAAGTTAGTTAACCACGATTTGCCTTTAACAAATCCGTGCTGGCTTTCCTTAACCAATCCACACTTGTCCAAGTGACTGTTGATTTTATCCCGGATTATTGTTTCTAAAAGTCTCCCCACGACCAAGGTTAAACTGACTGGCCTGTAGTTGCTGGGTTTATCCTTACACCCTTTTTTGAACAAGGGTGTAACATTTGCAATTCTCCAGTCCTCTGGCACCACCTCTGTATCTGAGGAGGATTGGAAGATTGTGGCCAGTACCTCCGCAATTTCTACCCTTACTTCTCTCAGCAACCTAGGATGCAACCCTGGAAAGCCTGGAGAAACAGCGTAAATGGTCGTTTTTAGCCATTCACGCTGTTTCTCCATGATTCCGCCAATTTTCAAGTGAAGTTATGGCAGAAGATCAGAAGAACCCTGCAGAAATTCCAAGCGATTGTTTCTTAAATGGGCTATTTAGGAGCTGAATGCACTTACTGGAATTCTTTAGTTTATAAAGTTAAATATATTACAATTAAGCCATCATAAATGAGCAGAGGCAGGAAATGTGAAAACCTGATCTTCCGTATATTCAGGTTCTTCATTGTTCTGCACTGCTTAATACAATCAAATTAGGATTTAAATGTAAGACATAATAGTCTCAATTTTCCTCCTCTTAGCCCTTGATATTTGAGCAATATTCTGTGGGGAGGTGAAAAATGGGCAGGAATGTTACATAAGATCGCCTTTCATTTGAGGGCTCACCCAATTTCCCACCACCATTTCCATCCATTGGTAGAAATACTGGCCTTATAATGAATGAGTGTATTTTAATGAGGTACTCATTGAAGTTGTAGTATCATACATCCCATTTCACATCATTAATGCCTCATTCATGTGAACATCAATCATGCCCAAATAATACAAGTGTCCAGCATTGCCTGATGGTAATGAAAAGGGCTCAGCAATTACATTAAAACGTTTCACAGAAAGCTTACTTCTCAAATGATTTGGATTTTTTTTTTCTTTTCTTGCCGCTAACAATTGCTTTACGGCTCTGATTCTTCACCCTCAATTCTAAAGGGCCCCAGTGGGTACCCTCTATCTCTGTTTTTTTTTGGTGGAAGATGACTAAGCGCAACGGAGGAAGGCCAGGCAGCACAGGAGGGCACAGCACCCACCTGCAGCTATCCCCACACTGGAGGATACATTGAGGATCTTGTGCTTCCAGCTGGCCCAGGAGCTGTTTGTGGAGATATCAGTCTATTATACCACATGCTGTAACCTACAGTCCACCTCCATCACAGTACTGCACTGCCTGTGGTTATAAAGGTAACAACTACCCAAAAATGTTATGCTAGTCAGTCCTGGCTGCCACTGGGGACATTGGCATATAGATGCATTAGACACCGATTGCAAGAGCAAGCCAGATGACAGAGCACTACAATTTTACAGATGCACAGGATTTTGCAAGGTCCAGGGTTCATTAGATTGCACCCATGTGGTCACAGGTGCTCCCTTGATCCCATCATGTACACAAACACAAAACAGTTCTACTTTCTTAATGTCCAGCTCATTTATAACCAAAAGCACTGCATGATGCATGTAAATGCTTACTTTCCTGTCAGCTGCCACAATGCCTTTATTTTAAGAACCATCCACAGGATGCACTGCAGCAACTCGCCAAGGCTTCTTCGACAGCACCTGTCAAACCCACAATCTCTACCACCTAGAAGGACAAGAGCAGCAGGTACATGGGAACACCACCACCTGCACGTTCCCCTCCAAGTCATACACCATCCAGACTTGGAAATATATCGCCGTTCCTTCATCGTTGCTGGGTCAAAATCCTGGAACTCCCTTCCTAACAGCACTGTGGGAGAACCTTCACCACACGGACTGCAGCGGTTCAAGAAGACGGCTCACCACCTCCTTCTCAAGGTCATTTAGGGATGGGTAATAAATGCCAGCCTCGCCAGTGATGCCCACATCCCATGAACGAATAAAAAAACCTTTGCAGCCAGAAAGCAAGTATCGACATAAGAACATAAGAAATAGGAGCAGGAATAGGCCAATCGGCCCCTCGAGCCTGCTCCGCCATTCAATAAGATCATGGCTGATCTGATCCTAACCTCAAATCTAAATTCATGTCGAATTTCCTGCCCGCTCCCCGAGGTGTATGCGGAGAGATCAAGGCTACGTTCTACTGGCACGGTTATTGATAAGTGGACATTTCCACGGCAGATGCTGAATATTGCTACAATGAGGTTTATTCTTCCACACAGAGCATATGATTGGCATTCAGAAGTTATACATCAGTTGCCTAGATCAGTCTGGCAATGCTCTGCAACAAAGTCCAGGTAGAATCTTGAGGATTTGAATGGTGTGCTGCCTGCTAAAGAACATTGCCTTACAAATAGACTTTACCATGGAGGCCCCAAAAGAGGAAGACCCTCAAGGGCAACAGTGGGGAGGATCAGCCAGAAGAGTGGGCAGCAGCGAAGAGGATGCCAAGGACACTTGTTGCCAGCTGCAAAATACATTAATCTCAATTTGATACAGGAGACATTCCTTTGACTACCACATTTGGCCACTGTATGGCTTGTCCAGTCTATATCTTCTGCCTCTTCACCACTAGAACCAGGCAATGGCATTATATGGCCACTGCTCTATAGTAAAGCAGACCAAATCGCCCCAGTAAGATCAATGAATCCCCGAAACATACTTGCCTGTATCCCAGCCCAATTGCTTGCAGACTGGAGAAAAAGCTCTTTCCAAATCAATAATGACATAGCACCTGAGGATTTTAATGGGGTCTATGCAAATAAGGCTGCGAGGAAAGGAACACTTGCAGGTGATGGCTAATGATATAAAGGGCTTCACACTACCTCCTAGCATTAATGAAAGCTCATAACACAGAGGGGAAGGAGGCTGAAAGTGGCAGATATGCTAACAGCATTGGATTCTTCGAAAGCACAGTTAGCTCTTCATAGTTCCCTCATTAAATTTCTTGCAGCACTGAATTGCCATGCGTGGGGACATAGAGTCATAGAGTTATACAGCACGGATAGAGGCCCTTCGGCCCATCGTGTCCGCGCCGGCCATCAAGCCCTGTCTAATCTAATCCCATATTCCAGCATTTGGTCCGTAGCCTTGTATGCTATGGCATTTCAAGTGCTCATCCAAATGCTTCTTGAATGTTGTGAGGGTTCCTGCCTCCACAACCCTCTCAGGCAGTGAGTTCCAGACTCCAACCACCCTCTGGGTGAAAAAGTTCTCTCTCAAATCCCCTCTAAACCTCCCGCCTTTTACCTTGAATCTATGCCCCCTTGTTAAAGAACCCTCAACGAAGGGAAAAAGCTCCTCAGTATCCATCCTATCTGTGCCCCTCATAATTTTGTACACCTCAATCATGTCCCCCCTCAGCCTCCTCTGCTCCAAGGAAAACAAACCCAATCTTCCCACTCTCTCATCATAGCTGAAGCGCTCCAGCCCTGGTAACATCCTGGTGAATCTCCTCTGCACCCTCTCCAAAGCGATCACATCCTTCCTGTAGTGTGGCGACCAGAACTGCACACAGTACTCCAGCTGTGGCCTAACCAGTGTTTTATACAGCTCCATCATAACCTCCTTGCTCTTATATTCTATGCCTCGGCTAATAAAGGCAAGTATCCCATATGCCTTCTTTACCACCTTATCTACCTGTTCCGCCGCCTTCAGGGATCTGTGAACTTGCACACCAAGATCCCTCTGACCCTCTGTCTTGCCTAGGGTCCTCCCATTCATTGTGTATTCCCTTGCCTTGTTAGTCCCTCCAAAGTGCATCACCTCGCACTTTTCCGGGTTAAATTCCATTTGCCACTGTTCCGCCCATCTGACCAACCCATCTATATCGTCCTGCAGACTGAGGCTATCCTCCTCACTATTTACCACCCTACCAATCTTTGTATCATCAGCGAACTTACTGATCATACCTTTTACATTCATATCCAAGTCATTAATGTAGACCACAAACAGCAAGGGACCCAGCACCGATCCCTGTGGATCCCCACTGGCCACAGGCTTCCAGTCACAAAAACAACCTTCGACCATCACCCTCTGCGTTCTGCCACTAAGCCAGTTTTGTATCCAAAGTGCCAAGGCACCCTGGATTCCATGGGCTCGTACCTTCTTGACCAGTCTCCTGTGGGGGACTTTATCGAAGGCCTTACTGAAATCCATGTATACCACATCCACTGCGTTACCCTCATCCTCACGCCTTGTCACCCCCTCAAAAAATTCAATCAAATTAGTGAGACATGATCTTCCCTTGACAAAGCCATGTTGACTATCCCTGATTAATCCTTGCTTCTCCAAGTGGAGACTAATTTTGTCCTTCAGAATTTTTTCCAATAATTTTCCTACCACTGATGTTAGGCTCACTGACCTGTAGTTCCCTGGTTTTTCCCTACTCCCCTTCTTGAACAATGGTATTACATTAGCGGTTCTCCAGTCCTCTGGCACATCCCCTGTGGCCAGAGAGGTTCTGAATATATGTGTCAGAGCCCCCGCAATCTCCTCCTTTGCCTCACACAGTAGCCTGGGATACATTTCGTCCGGGCCTGGGGATTTATCCATTTTTAGGCCTGCTAAAACCACCAATACCTCCTCCCGCTCGATGTTAATATGTTCGAGTATATCACAGTCCCCCTGCCGTATTTCTATGTCTACATCGTCCTTCTCCATAGTGAAAACAGATGCAAAAAATTCATTTAGAACCCCTCCTACATCTGCCGGCTCCACACACAGATTGCCATTTTTGTCCCTAATGGGCCCTATTTTTTCCCTAGTCATCCTCTTACCCTTAATATACTTATAAAACATCTTAGGATTTTCCTTTATTTTGCTCGCCAGTGTTATTTCATGGCCCCTCCTTGATCTCCTAATTTCTTTTTTAAGTATCCCCCTGCACTTTTTGTACTCCTCTCGGGCTTCCTCCGTCTTTAGCCTTTTATATCTGCCAAAAGCCCTCCTTTTTTTCCTAATCCATTCTCGTATATCCCCTGACATCCAAGGTTCCCTGGAGTTCTTGGAACCACCCTTGACCTTTACGGGAACATGTTGCCATTGTATGGTCTCAATCTCCCTTCTGAAAGACTTTTACAACACCAAGTTATAGTCCAGCAATTTTATTTTAAATTCACAAGCTTTCGGAGGCTTCCTCCTTCGTCAGGTGAACGATGTGAAAACATCATTTTCACATCGTTCACCTGACGAAGGAGGTAGCCTCCGAAAGCTTGTGAATTTAAAATAAAATTGCTGGACTATAACTTGGTGTTGTAAAATTGTTTACAATTGTCAACCCCAGTCCATCACCGGCATCTCCACATTCTGAAAGACTCCCATTGCTCCGATGCGGATTTTCCTACAAGCAGCTGATCCCAGTCCATTTTGGCCAGATCCTGCCTTATCCTATTAAAATCGGCCTTCCCCCAATTTAAAACCTTAATTTCCGGCCCCTCCCTGTCCTTTTCCATGACTACCTTAAATCTCACCGAATTATGGTCACTGTCACCAAAGTGCTCACCTACTAGCACTTCTTCCACTTGGCCGGCCACATTCCCTAGAATTAGGTCCAGTACCACCCCCTCTCTTGTAGGACTTTCTACATGCTGGCTCATAAAGCTCTCCTGGATGCACATTAAGAATTTTGTACCCTCTAAGCCTTTTACACTCTGAGTATCCCAGTTAATATTGGGGAAGTTGAAATCCCCCACTATTATTACCCTATTATTTGCACTATTTTCTGAGATTTGCCTACATATCTGTTCCTCTATCTCCCCCTGACTGTTTGGGGGCCTATAGTACACTCCCATCAAAGTGCTTGCCCCTTTTTTGTTTTTAAGCTCCACCCATATGGCCTCATTAGAGGAACCTGCTAATATATCATCCCTCCTTATGGCAGTAATTGATTCTTTAATTAATATTGCGACCCCCCCTCCTCTTATACCTCCCCCTCTGTCTCGCCTGAAGATTCTGTACCCCGGAATATTGAGCTGCCAGTCTTGCCCCTCCCTCAACCATGTCTCTGTGACAGCAACAATATCATACTCCCATGTGTTTATCAACACCTTCAGTTCATCCACCTTATTCGCAAGACTCCTTGCATTAAAATAGATGTCATCCAGCCTTGCCCTCACATATTTGCCCTGTCTTCCAAGCTGACTTGTTTTTTTTCTCTATATTTGGCTGCACATCACCCCCTATTGTAGCTCCACTCTGTATCCCATCCCCCTGCCAAGTTAGTTTAAACCCCCCCCAACAGTGCGAGCAAACCTCCCCGCAAGGATATTTGTCCCGCTCTGGTTCAGGTGCAACCCGTCCGACTTGTACAAGTCCCACCTTCCCCAGAAGCAAGCCCAGTGATCCAGGAAACTGAAACCCTCCCTCCTGCACCAACTCTTTAGCCACGCATTCATCTGTTCTATCCTCCTATTTCTATACTCACTAGCCCGTGGCACTGGGAGTAATCCAGAGATTACAACCTTTGAGGTCCTGCTCTTTAATCTGCTACCTAGCTCCCTAAATTCTTGATGCAGGACCTCATCTCCCTTCCTACCTATGTCGTTGGTCCCAATGTGGACCATGACCTCTGCCTGCTCACCCTCCCCCTTGAGAATGCCCTGTAGCCGCTCAGTGACATCCATGACCCTGGCACCAGGGAGGCAACAAACCATCCTGGAGTCACGTTTACGGCCACAGAAACGCCTGTCTGTTCCCCTTACGATAGAATCCCCTACCACTATAGCTCTTCCACTCTTTTTCCTCCCAGCCTGTGCAGCAGAGCTACCCCTGGTGCCAGGAAGTTGGCTGCTGCTGCCTTCCCCTGATAAGTCATCCCCCTCAACAATATCCAAAGCGGTATATTTGTTTGAGAGGGGGACGGCCACAGGGGACCCCTGCACTGCCTGCCTGCTCCTCTTACTCTGCCTGGTGGTCACCCAATTACTTCCTGCCTGTACAACCTTTACCTGCAGTGTGACCATCTCACTAAACGTGCTATCCACGACGTTCTCAGCATCGCGAATGCTCCATAATGAATCCATCCGCAGCTCCAGTGCCGCAATGCGGTTTGTCAGTAGCTGCAGCTGGATACATTTCCCGCACACATGGTCGTCAGGGACACCGGAAGGGTTGGTCCCGACTGCCCTGACCACTTCCTTTCACTGGGCCTCAGCATATCATTCTGGGAGCCTTTACCACTCTGTCCCAAATAGGGCCTCCCCCCTTTGCCTTACTTGGGCCTGCAGCTCTTCCAATGCTGCCCGAGAACCTGAGTAAACTCCTGGTTTCAAGAAAATCAGCTTTTGATGACACCGGATCCTTTTAAACTATTGTAAGTATTTAAATCCTGCACCAGCACGCCATTTCCCAGCCCCAAGCAGACATGCCAGAGTTTGCCCATGGTGTTAAATTAGGTTGACCCCAGAAATTTTGGCTGCATCCACAATGGTGTGATTGGATGGGCAGAAGTCCTGCCCTGCCACATTTCCAGTGGCAGTCGTGCTGTAGAGGAATATCTGAGCTCTTTTGAAATAAGTCTCTGAATCAGCAATCTCTAATTAATGGTATTGAGTGCCAGGAACCCGTAAACCATCTGGTGGGGTAATCTTGACAGCTAAGAGCAGTGTACAATAAACATTTCAATAACACAAAGGACGACTTGTATATTAGCCAAGTGATAAGGTTACATAAATATAATCTCACTGTCAGACTGATTCTATTCAGAGGCAACAATGCAATCAGCAACACAGGCTGGGTGGGACACTTTCAATGGATAGCACAAGCTTTTTCAAGTCATATGGCCAGTAAGGGGTTTGGGTAGGGGGGAAAAGACTGATTATCCTAGTTTCTACCAGGACAGGCGAGCATCACCAGTTCAGCTGCCTCATGTACCTTATTCTTTTGTCCAAGGAGAATGCTTCCCCACACACTTCTTTTCCATTCAACAACAGAACAGAGACTGGGTGTAAAACCTCCGACATTGTGCATGTGTATTCCAGTCGCCAGCCAAGTGATTGGTCCCAGATCCTCTTCACCTTTTTCTTGGTGGAGATCTTTTTGTTATGAAGAGTTATACCCAGAAAGGTAACTTTTCTCTTTCTCTCTCAGGTGACCAACCCACTCTATTTCCAACATTTCCTGTTTTTACTTCAGAACTTCTTTGCTCTTTGATAGTCGCTCATCAGTGACCTAGGTCTAATTTTATTCAAACGTGGGTTCAAGCTCTTCCCTGCCTTCCTTTTCTCCTTCAATACTTGAGTGGAGTGTGTTGGAAAATTCTTTAGGAGCCACACGCCCACCCACTTTAAGCACTTTCCACCAGAAATGATGTCAGGTGAATAATAGATCCATCCAAATATGGGCAGGCACATTATTAGATATAAAGGATAGGAAATATGTTATTTCCTGTCACTTATGCCTTAGCAATGCCAACTGAAAGAAAAGCTGGTATGTTCTTGGCACCAGCATTTCTATGGGTGGCAAAGGGGAGGGAGTTTAAAATGAAAGGGCTGGAATTTCTATACAATAAATTGCCAGATGTCACTTCCATCAGAAAATGTTAAAAGGTCATGTTGTTTCATATGAAATGAGATTCTAATTAAAAAAAAACTGCTTTAAGAGTTTGGGTTTGGTTCTGACATCCTTTTGATTATTTGTCACTTCACTTTCTTTAAGGTTACTGATGTTTGATTGATTCCTTGGGATCGGGAGTAGGAGAATTGAAGGGGATTTGAAAGAGAATGAAAAGCTAGAATATGAACATGCAACAAGTCATGAAAATAATTTAAAAGTTGCTTTTATTTTAAAATAAAGTTTATTAAAATTTGAGGGCAGCAAGATTGGCCGGCTGGGATTCCAGCCGAGGACCTAAAGTCAGTTCGGGGAGCGGTAGCTGGCAGCGGCCCACGGTTTTAATGTGGATCAGGTGGGAGCACTTATATTTCTCCTGGCTCCATGTTAAGGGAAGTAAAAAAAAAACTCACCTTTTTGGTGGTGACTTCCAGCACTCCCTTTAAGGACTGCTGGTTGAGTCAAATGTAGACCAGGTAATTCTGAAAGCAGCAGGCTCAATTTCCGGTTTGGGTCCTAAAACAGGCATTTTATTCACATATTCAAGCTGATTAAGCTGTTTAAAGGAAAACATATTTCACACTTACTGTTTAGGTCTAAATATATATTCTTTAGTGGTGTAAATAGTAAAGTTTGTTATCATGCGTGAGGCCTGGAATTTTTTTTCAGCACTTGTTTTGTCATTTTTTTTTTGATTTCCATTTCCCTGTCTGCCAACCATTTGAGATCATTAATACATTTATGACAATGCTGTTATTTTTCTACATGTGATGACTCATGTCTGTTTTCACCCTCTCAGTTTGGTAGAGTTGAGCTATTTGCAAAGAACGAACCTTTGAATGTGCTTTACCAAAAGGAACAATTTTATGAAACATGGTGACCACTGAACTTGAAACGTCAGATTGATGTTGCATTGTGTGTGTGAAATTCCTGTCTACTACTGCAACAAAAGCAATATAGTCAACAGAATAGCAACAACAGCATTTATATAGCACCTCTAATGTAGGACGACATCCTAGGAACACAAGACAAAAATTAACACCAACCCAAGGAGATATTAGAACAGATGACTAAAAGCTTGGTCAAAGACGCAAGTTTTAAGGATGGTCTTAAAGGAGGAGGTGGAGAGTAGTACTTTACATATGTCCGTATTAAGTTTCATTCTGCTCACCAATGCATTTCATCCAACTCATTTTGTATTTCCTGAGCTGCCTCCTAGTTTGGTATAATCAGAAAATTTGACTAATTTGATTGAGCTTTTGAATCAGAGTCATTGAAGTGAATTTTTTTTTGTTCGTGGGATCTGGGCGTCACTGGCAAGGCCGGCATTTATTGCCCATCCCTAATTGCCCTTGAGAAGGTGGTGGTGAGCCACCTTCTTGAACCGCTGCAGTCAGTGTGGTGAAGGTTCTCCCACAGTGCTGATGGAAGGGAGTTCCAGGATTTTGACCCAGCGATGATGAAGGAACGACGATATATTTCCAAGTTGGGATGGTGTGAGACTTGGAGGGGAACGTGCAGGTGGTGTTGTTCCCATGTGCCTGCTGCTCTTGTCCTTCTAGGTGGAGGTCGCAGGTTTGGGAGGTGCTGTCGAAGAAGTCTTGGCGAGTTGCTACAGTGCATCCTGTGGATGGTACACACTGCAGCCACTGTGCGCCGGTGGTGAAGGGAGTGAATGTTTAGGGTGGTGGATGGGGTGCCAATCAAGCGGGCTGCTTTGTCCTGGATGGTGTTGAGCTTCTTGAGTGTTGTTGGAACTGCATTCATCCAGGCAATTGGAGAGTATTCCATCACACTCCTGACTTGTGCCTTGTAGATGGTGAAAAGGCTTTGGAGAGTCAGGAGGTGAGTCACTCGCCATAGAACAACCAGCCTCTGACCTGCTCTTGTAGCCTCAGTATTTATATGGCTGGTCCAGTTAAGTCTGGTCAATGGTGACCCCCAGGAAGCTGATGGCGGGGGATTCGGTGATGGTAATGCCATTGAATGTCAAGGGGAGGTGGTTAGACTCTCTCTTGTTGGAGATGGTCATTGTCTGGTGCGAATGTTACTTGCCACTTATGAGCCCAAGCCTGGACGTTGTCCAGGTCTTGCTGCATGCAGGCACGGACTGCTTCGTTATCTGAGGGGTTGCAAATAGAACTGAACACTCTGCAATCATCAGCGAACAGCCCCATTTCTGACCTTATGATGGAGGGAAGGTCATTGATGAAGCAGCTGAAGATGTTTGGGCCTAGGACACTGTCCTGAGGAACTCCTGCAGCAATGTCCTGAGGCTGAGATGATTGGCCTCCAACAACCACTACCATCTTAGTTTGTTCTAGGTATGACTCCAGGCACTGGAGAGTTTTCCCCCTGATTCCCATTGACTTCAATTTTACTAAGGCTCCTTGGTGCCACACTCAAATGCTGCCTTGATGTCAAGAACAGTCACTCTCACCTCACCTCTGGAATTCAGCTCTTTTGTCCATGTTTGGACCAAGGCTGTAATGAGGTCTGGAGCCGAGTGGTCCTGGCGGAACCCAAACTGAGCATCGGTGAGCAGGTTATTGGTGAGTAAGTGCCGCTTGATAGCACTGTCGCGACACCTTCCATCACTTTGCTGATGATTGAGAGTAGGCTGATGGGGCGGTAATTGGCCGGATTGGATCTGTCCTGCTTTTTGTGGACAGGACATACCTGGGCAATTTTCCACATTGTCGGGTAGATGCCAGTGTTGTAGCTGTACTGGAACAGCTTGGCTAGAGGCGCAGCTAATTCTGGAGCATAAGTCTTCAGCACTACAGCCGGGATGTTGTCGGGGCCCATAGCCTTTGCTGTATCCAGTGCACTCAGCCGTTTCTTGATATCACGTGGAGTTAATCGAACTGGCTGAAGACTGGCTTTTGTGATGGTGGGGATATCGGGAGGAGGCCAAGATGGATCATCCAGTCGGCACTTCTGGCTGAAGATGGTTGCAAACGCTTCTGCCTTGTCTTTTGCATTAGAAACAATAATAGTCCCAATACTGATTACTGGGTTATCCCACCCAGCAATTATTCCCTTCCCTCCTCAAAATAACTCTTCTAACTAGTTATCCACTGTTTTCTATCCAACAGCCAATTTCTTATTCATTCCAAACGTTTCTGAATCCCCATGGTTTTGAGCTTAACTTAGCCTGTCACGCAGAAGTCTCGCACACCACATTCTAGCGCTTTCTACAGTCCACTTGATATACAACTCAAGGAGATTGGGCAGACAAGATGTTCCCCTCTGAATTCATGTTGATTGTTGTTTACTAGGTTATTATTAGACAGATAATCCTCAAGGTTACTCCTAATAATCAAATTCATTATTTTACACTGCAAGATTTACATTGCAAGACAAATGGCTCTGTAGTTGACTGCATCTGCTTATTTAAACATTTCTGAATTGGGTAGCCATTGCCACCCACCCCCCACCGCAAAATGTAAGACAGATAAAGGATGACTTCTTCCATAATCGCATATCTGAAGCCAATTTTAAATTCACATTTACTGTCTCGATTTTTCATATTTTCCCTATTTGATTGAACAAAAGTGCTCTCATTGCCATGTATATTGACTTCATTTTAGATCTCCACGTTATCTCTATCTACCCAGTATCTTTTCTCTTAACACTCAGCCTCCCTCTTATGTTTTAATAATTGGGTTGTGTTACATAGTTGCCTTATAAATTGAAAAAAAGGATAAAACTAATACAATCCACAAATTCTATTCATCACTTTATTTTTTCCATGAAACTAACTAGTACAACCATTTTCTAATTACAGCATTCCTTTCCTGACTATATATTATATTTGAAAGTATTTTATTAATGTGAAATGCAAGATTACAGTTCAAAAGACTTCTGTGGAATTTTCAAGTTACTGCTGTTTTGGGAAGGGGAGGTTTGAGAGTTCAAAGCCTCAGCTGCAACATCACACTTAAACATCTCATTATAAAGCACATCTATTTTGTCAGCTCTTTTAATTTTCCCCCACCTTATATTAGTGATTAATGCTGAAAAATCCCACATTAAATGAGTTTCGTTTCTTGAAATTCAAATTATTTTCCAACTGTGGTTTTTGCTGAAGTATATTATAACATGATCAATATGAAAAAGAAATAGCTTCCTTCTCGAACAATTAATGATTATCATGGTTTTTTGAAAAATCTTAGGAGACATTTGATTTCTGATGTTCACAACACAGTGGGTCTTATGTTATACTCATTTTGCATCAAGGCAAAGTTGCTACTGTATCCATCACTGTGCCCAAGGGCAAAAATCAGTACCATGCTGCAATGTAAACATGTATAGAAATCACCGTTCTATATAGCAGCAGTAACGGATTCCTAGTTGTATATTCCTTTTATTTAATATTAGAAAATAGTTTTTATTGAGATGTTTATTTTCCCTGGAGATATCAACATCTTAACTAGAAAAAAAGTGGGCTCGAGCAGCCAGGATAGCCGGGAACAGTAGGAGGGAGGCTCGGCCAATTTTAACATTGGCATCATTATCATGCCGCTTGCTGAACCATAATGGTCGGGAAGAGGCTGTCTGGCCATTAAAATCGGACAGCACGGAGGCCGCCGCTCGCGACTTGCGGGAATGGCCCCGACACAAGGTGAGTGGATAAGAGCTGCTCAGCAAGGGAATTGCGGTCTGAGGGGTTGAAGCCCATGGCAATAAGGTTTTCTTGCAGAGCCTGGAGGAGCACTCATGTTCCTCCTGGCCCATAAGAAAACTTCAAATACATTTTAAAAGCTTTCCTTACTGGGTCTTTTCTGACTTTCAATGCAGCTCTCAGTAGTTTTGACCTGGCGGGGAAGTCACCACTGTTCTACCGCTCAGCTTTCAGTTAAAAAGTCAGGTCCCGATGACATCATGAGAGCCCGATCTGCATAGTTAAAGAACTCTGCCAGATTCTGGTATGTGTCTTTGCCACAGGCTTCAACTCCAGATTGGAGCAGGAATGGAGGGGGGGGGGGGGAAGCCTCCGCTCGATTTTAACTGCCTCCCACCCGGTTTCCTCCAGTATCTTAATATGGACATTGCAAAAGCACCTTACTACTGTCTGCAAAACGGTGGTGAAAATGCTTTAAATTACCACTCTTGGCATTGTCTAGTGATGCCATTGACAGGAAGGCCAGAGTTTAAGTACCAAGCTTAGTTAACCTCAGCACTCAGGGTTCTCCTTCCCAAACAATCAGCTCCCAATCCCACCAGCACCAAGCAGAGCAGAGGAAAGGAATTCAGTGTGGGTCACATTTAGTATTCTCCTCAAATGCTATTACAGAATATTATGGACATCTGCCTTCCTGGCCACAGACTGGTATCTGCAGCTCGAAAACTACAATGAAAAGATAATTATTTTTTGGTTACAGAATAAACCTTTTAGTTGCAGAAAAAGTATATTAATGCCAGAAACAGAAAGCAAAATATCTTTACCACATTGCAAAATTTATAATACTGAATCTATTGATTTATTTTCCATTTGATTTAAACTGATCATATACCTCTATTTAATGCTTGCACTCTAGAGAAACCGCTTTTATTTTTTGACTGTTTGAATCTTTGAGGCTTCTTCTGGCCAGGTGTAAGAATCAATTACAAACTCATCATAATCAGTGCTGTAAATCAGGGAGCTGATAAAAGATTCTTTGTCTTTAGGTTCCGGATACACAGATGCCATTCCATTTCTGAACACATATTCAGCAATCTGGAAAGAAAGACGACACAGGAGGTTCAGTCCCGCAGCAGGAACTGCGTCACACTCATTCACTTCTTGAACGAGGCTTTCAAAAAGTCCCAAACTATTCTAACTGCCATCTACAGCTTTTAGAATGGTTTGTATTTATATACAAGGAAGCTTTCCACAGTTGTTCATTTATCTTAATGCCTTTTGATAATACCCATCTTCTGTTATTTTAAATACATGTTCTACTGTCTCAATGGAAAACCCATAATAAAAATCTTAACATTTAACAGCAGCACATTTTACAACTAAAGCTGAAATTATGGGTAAGCAAACCAGGTTACTTTTATAATAAATAAAATTAAAACTTTTATAATTCTTTGGCTCCTGAACTGCCTCCCACCTCACCCACCCATTTGCCCAACTCCTTCTTCAGACCCTCTCCATGAACAGATCTTCAGGCCACAGGCTTCTTATGTGCCAAAGGCACCTCAATCCTTCTCCCCGGGGATCTCACTGTGCATCAGTTGTCAGGTAACCCGCTGGTTCCCCACCTTGGCTCCATCCTGCTTGCCAGGCCTCACCACAGCTGCCCTCTCCTACTGATTGCCTGTCCGCTCACCATCACATGCCCTCAACTCTGTGCACACCAGCTCACATGCCATCTTAAAAACATTGCAACTATCTCCATTCAGCGGTGGAAACAAACCCCAACCCTGTAAGATCAACATTGTGGCTTTTCATCCAGCCCTTTATGCACCTCCTGTACACCTCTCCCTGCCACAGCAGCATTTGGACATTCCCCTCTCCCCCACACTAAGCATCATTTTCTCCTCCCCTTTCGAAGCAGTACTTCGGCTCTGCCCCTCTCCCCACCCACTGACCACCTTTTGGCCCTTCATCTCCCCCCCCACTCCCGTGAGCAGCAATTTAGTCCTCATACTTACTCGCTGAGCAGAGTGCTGAAGCAATCCAGGCCCCCTCCCTGAACAGGGAGATTGTTGCTGTCCCACTGACGCTCCCCCACCCCCCACAATAGAGAATAAAAACAGGCCCTGGGAAACTGTTTCCCAACTCCCATCATCACCAGACATGCAAATATCCTCTATCCCTTCCTTGTGTCCTCTTCTCCCTCCTTCGCTCCTCATTGTTCCCACACATCCACCCCCCACTCCTCACTCTCTTCTATTCTGTCCCTGTCCCTCCTCTCTTCCTTATGCCCTTGCTCCTTACCTGTCGTCTTCTCTTTCCCCCACCATCCTCCCCTCTTTCCCTTCCCACCCCACCACTGCCTCCTCCCTCGCTCACCTGGGTCCAATTATTCCTGCTCTCTAACCCTGCCGGATACTTGGTCTCGAGTCTCCAAGTGCAATGCCAAGATCAACTAGCCTTTTATAGAAGTCATCAGGCCAGTTGTGGTAGTTCAGTTCTTATTAACACAATGCAGCATTTGGAGAAAGCAGTATGGCAAACAGGTACTGCCTGGCTACTGACAATATTTCTCTTATGGATCTCTCTCAAAGTACTATATTGCTATCAAAGAGGAAAAAAAATGAATGTGACATGCCTGAATTGAAAAATTAATTATATATAATAAACTGCTTAATCTTTAAAGGAAATGTCCTTACCTTCACAGCCAGTGTTAGAGAAACAGTTCTGATAGTGTCAAGAGGAGGATATAAGCGGCCTTCAGCCAAATGTTCTTCGAGCACCTGCTCAGCTATAGCCTGGAATTCAAGAGCAAAAACATACAAGATGCAGGATTCCATAACAGTATTAAAATAAAATATTTGCATTGATGAGGTCTACAAGAAATGATTTTTCAGGATTTAATATGAAGCACAACTGACAAATAAATTGTGCAATCACAGTACGAACATTGTCTCTTCAATTGCAGAACCTTGGTCTTATCAAATTCAGCCATTCTCTAGGTAAATCAGCTTTTGTGCCCCAGACAACACCCTCCTGAGTTCTCTTACTCCACAGAACCAATGTTAGCCTCTGACGTCCTCTTCCAAGTGCTACAAAACCTCTGATTCCACCCCCCCTCCCACCAAGAGCACTGGCAGACCACCCCCCCTCCCCCAAACCAGAGTACTGGCAGGCCTCAGCTCCCTACCCGAGTGCTACCAGGGCTTGGCTACGTTTGCCTGGAGCATTACCAGGTCCCAGACTCCCTAGCTCATTCCAAGTCCTGGAATGTCCAATACCTCCCAGCCCCCGACCAACTCTGCCTGTGCCATCCTATGTGCCAACCTCAAAGATAATGCCCACATTCCCACCCAGCCTCCACCCCAATTTCTCAATTTCAGAAACCCTTTTGAATAAATTTGCTCCTCTCCTGCTAAAGTTAATAAGTAAGGAAGCTTCTTCCACTGCGCCCCCATAACCTCGGCAAAAGATTAGCGCAAAGCCCGTTCACATGCGCAAAAGGAAATTCTACTGAATTTACGGTGGCATAGTAGGATAACGTTCAGAGGAAAGTAACCCCCTAAATTGGAAAATATATTACATCAGTTTTCAGTTGCCATGAGCATTCCAATTCATTGCTTCTACACTGGGTATATTAACAATTGCATGGTCTCCAATCGCCAGGCCTCACCCTCCAGGTCTGTGGCCTCAGTATTTATACATTTTTCTGGGACACTACAATAATGGTAAATTATCAAAGTGAGCCCTGGATTATGCTGTTCCACATTGGGTGGAGGGCTGATGCATATGTCTATTGAAATAATTTGGAAAGAAATTTGTAAGAAATCTCCCCATTGACAGTAAATTAAACTTCTGGTTCCTGAAAAATAAAATGAACTTACTGCAGTTAGACAGAGCTCACTGATGGGATCTCCAGCCCCTCTGTTCTGGGGCAACTGCAGTTCATTGTGTAGATCAAAGATTTTGATATAGGCCAATTAAGGCCTTATGCCTTCCCTCTTCCTCCCCACGCTTCCCACTCCACCTCTGCCCTCTGCCCTCTCCCTCTATCCCTATCCCTCCCCCATTAGGCTCCAATTATTTCTGCCCACTAACCTTGCTGGATGTGAATACTTAGTCGCGTCTCCATGTGCAATGCTGAGAGAGATCAACTATTCTTTCATAGAATTCAGTATAGGCTTAAATTTGCAGATAACACAAGTAGGAAGTATAATTAATTCTTTAGAATACAAAAGGAAACTGCAAAAGGATACTGATAATATAGGGGAATAGACTGAAAAGTGTAAGTATGAGATAATACATTGGTAAAAAAAATAACAGCAATAACTTTACTCTGAAAGTAGACTCAGTGCTGTGGAAGAGCAAAAGAATTTGGGGTTACAGGTTCAACTGACATTAAAGGCAGCACCTCAGGTAGATAAGGTTGTAAAACAAAGCTAGGTTTTATCACAACATGTATACAATATAAAAGCCAAAAGGTAATGATGAGCCAATATAAAACCTTAATAAGACCTCACTTAGAATACATGTGCAGTATTGAGCTACACGCTGAAGGAAGTATATTGTGGCTTTAAGAGACGTTACAATCTAGATTCACTAGGATGCTGCTTGGTATTAGGACATACAAATATGAAGATAGACTTGAAAACTTGGGGCTTTTTTGTTAGAGCACAGATTATGGGATGATATGATTTGTAATTTTAAACACCAAAGGATTGGCCAAATTAGATACTGTTTCCAGTAGTTGAGGGATCTAGAATGGGACCATAGATACAAGATTAAATGCAAGAGATGAGAGCAAAAGAAACTCCTTAACATGGAGTGTTGTGAAGCTGCAGCAGTCCTTTCAGGGCCAGTGGTTGAGGCACAAACTATGTCAACATTCAAGATTAGATTGGATAGGTGGATGAAGAAAAAGTGAATGAACGGATATGGGAACAGGCGTGTAAATGTGATTAGGCTGGACTGGTTGGTTGAATGGCCTGTTGCAATTTTGTAACTTCTTTGCATTCCTATGTGAACACTTGTCGTCATCTTCTTTCTCACACGCACACAGCCAATACATCCAATATGAGTTTTACCTCAGTAACGCTTTTGAAATTTAACTTCTAGCCTTTGGTCAAATAAGATTGAAAAAGTTTTGACCAGAAACTGCTAGAAGAAAAAATATCCTTCCGTATACCTGACTGAATGATACTGATGCACCCTGGGAAATTAGGTAACTCTTCAGATGCTCAGACTGCACAATCCAAATTCAGCTCAGTTCTGGGCAAAAATATCCAGGCTTTTGGGGGAGGCTTAGACCTTCAAGTAAAAACTTTAACGAAGGCATTAAAACACCAAAAAGACAATTCAATGGTTAAGTTTAATCATGTTATAATGAAATGTATACTTTTTTGATTTAAAAAATGGTTAAATCCTTATTTTGGACACTAAAAAATTCAGTTACTGAGAAAAATCAGTGAATGAAAAAAATTTTCAGAAAGCATTTTGGAGCAATTTGAAACAGGTGGCCACATTGTACAGCAGGGAGATATACTCTCACTATGAGAGCATAAGAACATAAGAAATAGGAGCAGGAGTAGGCCATACGGCCCCTCGAGTCTGCTCCACCATTCAACACGATCATGGCTGATCTTCGCTCTCAACTCCACTTTCCCGCCCGATCCCCATATCCATCGATTCCCCTGGTGTCCAAAAATCTATATCTCAGCCCTGAATATACTCAATGACTCTGGGTTAGAGAATTCCAAAGATTCACAACCCTCAGTGAAGAAATTCCTCCTCACTTCAGTCCTAAATGGCTGACTCCTCATCCTGCAACTATGCCCTATCGTTCTAGACTCTCCAGTCAGGGGAAACAACCCCTCAGCCTCTACCCTGTCAAGCCCCCTCAGAATCTTACATGTTTCAATGAGATCACCTCTCATTCATCTAAACTCCAAAGGGTATAGGCATATTCTACACAATCTTTCCGCATAGGATAACCCTCTCATCCCAGGAATTAGTCTAGCGAACCGTCATTGCACCGCTTCTATGGCAAGTAAGTATATCCTTTCTTAGATAAGGAGACCAAAACTGTACGCAGTACTCCAGGTAAGGTCTCAAAGCCCTGTACAACAGTAAGACTTCCTTACTCTTTTACTCCAACCCCCTTGAAATAAAGGCCAACATGCCATTTGCCTTCCTAATTGCTTGCTGTACCCGCATGCTAACTTTGTGTTTCTTGTACCAGGACACACAAGTCTCTCTGGACACGAACATTTAATAGTTTCTCACCATTTAAAACACTGTTTTTCTATTCTTCCTACCAAAGTGAATAACCTCACATTCCCCAACATTATACTCCATCTGCCACCTTCTTGCCCACTCACTTAATCTGTCTATATCCCTTTGCGAACTCTGTGTCCTCCTCACAGCTTACTTTCCCACTTAGTTTTGTATTGGCATTAAACTTGGATACACTACACTCGGTCCCTTCATCCAAGTCATTAATATAGATTGTAAATAGCTGAGACCCAAGCACCCTTGCATCACCCCACTAGTTACAGCCCACTATCCTGAAAATGACCCGTTTAATCCTACTCTCTGTTTTCTGTCCGTTAACCAATCCTCTATCCATGCCAATATGTTACCCTCAATCCCAAGAGCCTTTATCTTGCGTATCAACCTTTTATGTGGCACCTTATCGAATGCCTTTTGAAAATCCAAATATACTACATCCACAGGTTCCCCTTCATCTACCCTGCTGGTTACGACCTCAAAAAACTTGAATAAATTTGTCAAACACAATTTCCCTTTCATAAAACCATGTTGACTCAGCCTAATTATATTATGATGTTTTAAGTGCCCTGTTACCACTTCCTTAATAATGGATTCCAGCATTTTCCCGACAACTGATGTCAGGCTAACTGGCCTGTAGTTCAGTTTTCTCTCCCTCCTTTCTTGAATAGCGGGGTTACATTTGCTACCTTCCAATCCACTGGACCGTTCTAGAATATAGGGAATTTTGGAAGATCACAACCAATGCATCCACAATCTCTGCAACCACCTCTTTTAGAACCCTTGGATGTAGGCCTTCTGGTCCAGGGGATTTATCGGCTTTTAGTCCTTTTAGTTTCTCTACTGATATTAATTACTTGAAGTTCCTCACTCTCATTAGCCCCTTGGTTCCCCACTATTTTTGGTATGCTTTTTGTGTCCTCTACTGTGAAGACATACAAAATATTTGTTTAACTTATCTGCCATTTCCTGATTCCCCATTATAATTTCTCCTGTCTCAGCCTCTAAGGGACCTATTAAATAGTAGTTCTTCTGTTTCACACAGCATGACACCTTTAACATTGAAGTATGTCACAGGAGTGCTAATGGAACATGTACTACATGTACCAAAGTTGATATTTAATACCAAACAGATCTTTTCATGCAGGACATGTTACATGGTTGGTTCCACACTTGTTCATGATTTGATACATACAAGCCCAATGACTCCCACAACTACCTTGGTTATACTTCTTTCCACCCCATTTGAAGAAAGGAATGCAGCCTTAGCTCCATGACTCAGTTTTATGACACACCTGTCATGAGGAAAGCAGTAGTCTCTGAAATTTCCATACTTAAAAAACTGTATTTAAAAAAAATTACCTGTAAAAGTTACATTTTGGCCAAACAGTCCCTCTGTCCTGAAGATTTACTTGAAGATACTGGGTAGCCTAAACAATGTGCACTTTTTTGCCATGTGTGTTTATAATGAGTAGTCTGTTGCAACAAATTTCTGGCACTAGAGGGCAGAGGAATGCTTTGCAAATACTACATGTGGTACATTGAAAGTTTGATGGGAAATATTGCTTAAGTAATCTATTTGCTTATTGTGCCAAATTAGATCTGTAAAACTGAAGATTGTTTACAATGTTTCCCATTTTAGTGGAGTCATGATCAATAATGAACCATATTCAGCTAAAGCAGCTATCTTGACCACTTTTCTGAAAAGAACAATGATATCAAAAGCCCATCTTCCATCAAAATTACTACACAAACACACACTTGTGGTCCCCAGTATCAGAAATTTGATATTGCAGGACTTATAACCATGGGAGCCAAGTCAGAGGGAATTTAACATGTACAATCTGCACAATTCAGGGTGGTTGCACAGTCACTGTGACTCCTTTAAGAGCACTAGAAATTTGAATCAGGTGCTTTAACTAGTGTACATGCTGCCACTGAGTCCAGCTCTTAATTCTGCCTGGTGTCATTCCAAAAACTTAATAGCGTTGCCACAGGTTTTGAGCACAATCGACTTCAACGATTCAGCAATTCAGGCCAGAGACTTTCCCGTGGCTATTTGAAGGAGCCCAATAGCTTGCTACACCAGTGATGGAAAGTGTGCAAGACAATGGTAGGGCAGCTATCACTGGAAGTGTTTCAAATTGTGTGTACACTTGTAAACTTAAAGAGCCTTAGCTCTGATCCTCCAAAATGTCATGCAAATTTAACACAAGTTGACGCTTATGCGCTCGTAAACCGGTTTACATGGATTATCAGAACATCTTAATATTTCTCCCCCTCTCCAAAAGCAAAAAGTTTGTTAACCTGTTTTAAGATTTTCTAAAATACCTTCAGCAAAAAGAAAATGGACATATTTTCAATTGAGAACAATGTTGGAGGATTCAAAATGTTCTAGTGTTTCAAACCACAATCAAATTTTTGTTTTCTCAAAAAGGGTTATGTGTGTCTTTTGTTTAGTAAATAACTGCAGTCTTCCTTCCTCATAACATCCTCCACAAGATGGAAGACTGGGTGAAGAACAAGCTCTACAGTTAGTTTCAATCTAAATCTTTTAAAAATAAAGTTCCTCAAACATTAAATCATTTTGAAAGCCCATTTAAAATAGTGGGCAAAATGTTTTTCATTCATTAAAATTATTTAATTCTAAAAAAAGATTAGCTTCTTACCTCATTAGCAAAAAAAAGCTATATTATACAGGTAGGTATTCTGTAATGAAATGGGATCATTTTCCAACTTTTCCGGCTGTTTCCCCACAGAAGCGCAAATGTACGCCTTGTGGTCAAGGCTCCCAATCAGAAGCATAAATCACTTTTGGGGACACTGATATAGCTTAAAAAATGCAATTATACATCTGGTCCCGATAACTTTATATGCAACATTTATTGCAGTAAGCAGTAATGCAGCAGGTTTCAGAGTTATTTAATACCAAGGAAAATTCAATGAAGGCAGAACAAGCTTGCATTAAATAGAATCTTTCACATCCTCAAGATGTCAGATAGTGCTTCAAAGCCAATTAATTAGTTTTGAAGTGTAATCACATTCATTCAACAGCAGGATTGTTACAAATCTGAGAAAATGGATTGGACTAGTAGCATAATCATTTGAGTGCTACCTAACCTGCCGAGAAGCTCCAGCATTTTCTTATCTTTTAGAAAAAAATGTCTAGGAGTTTGCATCAATGTTTCTTCTAACTTACAGTCTCGTTTTAGGCTGGTTAATTTTAAACCAATGTCCTCTGGTTTTCTCCTAACTGTTCAAGTCAAACATCTTACTTACGTCATATGTATCTTAGTATTTTAAAGGCTTGGAATCATGTTCCTCTCAATCTTCTTTTCTACAATGAAAATACATTTAGCTTTGTAAACTTCTCATAATAAAGTTAGAAGTTTTCAAACCTACCTTGTGACCTTTGCCAAACTCCCTCTTGTTGGAAGGTAGCATGTCCAGAATTGTACACATCATTCCAAAAAGAGCCTTGCCTATGATCTAAACAAGTATAATTTCATTCCATTTATAGGCAAATGCCCTCAAGACAGATCCTGTCTGAATATGTTCAGTATTTGAACATATTTGCTAACAACGGCTGCATTCTGACTGGAAACTTTCACAATTAAATCAAATCCTTTTCCACCTTTTCTTAAAGAAAGACACTCTTGTCGGCCCCAGAGCCATCTGACGATCCGGATTCTTTCCCCTCAGTCTGGTTCAGTAAAAACTGAAGTCGAATACATTTTAAAGTTCATCACAACTTTAATAGCAGGTCTTAGTCTGTAGCTTCAATTCAGATACCTGAGAGAATCCGAACGATTCTAACAGAATAAGGAGACAAAGACAAAGACAAAAACTCATACCTTTATACAGATCGATAGGGGTTGGAACATTAACACAAGAGTCAACACCAATCATAAGCCGAGCACAGGTTGCCATGCGAGGTTACATTATTGCCGGCCAATCCTAGATCGCCCATGTGCTGACCATGTTGCTGTTAGACATCAAAAGGGATACTTCCTCACCTTCCAACCTGGAATGTTCTTCCCTGTTCCTTCTGTTCCTTATCTCCCAACTTGGAATGTCTTTCAACTTTGGCTAAGCTCGTTACCTATATTGATCTGCCATAAACATGGAGACATTCAGACCAGTCCTTGAATCACATCAAAGACTCTACATTGCTAAGACCATGCAAACCTGCTGACTACGCAAACATATGGCCCAGCAGGAGGCCAGGCCACCTGTACCAATCTCAGTTACTAACTAATTAACCCTTTCTAACCATTTTGCATTCTGCTTCTTTGCCACGTAGGCATCTTAATATTTTACCAAAAACTGACCACGTAGGGATTCTCACATCCATCACTCAAACACTCGCTTCAGTTTGGTTCAACTAGACAGCTGGATGGAGAAGTACACAGAAACCAAAAAGAAACGGTGAGGAGGAAAAGAAAAACTGGGGAAAGGGGTAATTTTCACCTGCACCACTTGGACGATAAACTGCCTGAGCAGATTGCTGGTCTGTTGATTTTAATGGGAATGAAAATCAAGCTGGCTCTATAATAGGAGGCAATCCACTCCGTTAGTTTACTGCTCAAGCAATGAAGGTGAAAATTACCCCCTGGGATTCTTCTCTGTCTCTATACTTAGATCTCCTGTCAGTACTGATGGCAGCTTTAGCCTAAACTGTCCTCCCTCCCAGCTGAGGGAACATTGGTCCTTTAAAGTTGCTGAGTTCCAGCTGTTTTGTTAATGTTTCTCCAATGTAAATAAATTCAAAAAACTTATTAAATTAGACTGCAAGTATAGTGTCAGGCCAGGACATCCTAGACTGTTCTAAGCAATAGAATAATAAAAATTGTGTAATATTCACTATGGTATTATGTAGTTCAATAGAGCACAATGCAAGAAAATAAACTTTGCAAAAAGAATAAAAACAAGACAATATATTTTTGTCTGTATTTGCATGGTTCATATTTTAAAAAGGCAACTCAGTGTTTGAGAGTATGGTGCAATACCTTTACAAAATAATTGAGTTGATAGATGCTTCTGTACTCTAGTTAAAGTCAACTGATGCCAAAGTGCCATTAACAAAAATGTTTCTGTACTGCTTTTGCAAACCCCCAAGTGGGAAATAATCCCAAATTTCATCACAAACTAAATTACATGGAATTTTTAGTATTAGAATCCATAACACCACAAGCTGTATTGTTCATTAATCAGAACCCCTGCCTGTTTTAGTCGGTGTACAAAGAGTTGGAAAATGATACATTTATTACTGAATAGTTAAACTTGCTCTGACTCAACTGTGGTGGTGGTGAAATATAAATGCAATCACTTTTTCATATTTGGACTGTACTAATATTAAATTGGACATATCTGGACAATGTTAAATCTCAGAAGAAACATGTGAGAGTTTATAATCAATCAGCTGTGCTTCTTGCTTAACAACAACTATGGCATTGTGTAGCACAATATACCATAATCCAAAAACTGGATAGGTCTGCTGCAGCAGGGAGGGAAACACCTGCCTAGAACCAGCGATATAATTTTATATTGAATTATAATGAATTAAGAAAGTAAAAAGGTCATTTGAAATGTTTTTTTTAGGAATAGTAACTGAAGCACTATTTGCAACTCATAGCAAAGATAAATATTGCATGTATATGTTAATTTGTATTGTAACACAGTTCCATGTGCATTAACTGATATCCTTCAAGATTGCAAGCTGTCTCAAAATGCTACATCAATATTAGTTTCACTTCCATCAACCAACCACTTGTGGGATTTGTTTCATCAGCTTTCTAGGTAGGGTTCTTTATAATGCCAGGCATTTCACTCCAGGGGTAAGCATTGATTGGCAACCACATCGGAGGCGGTAGAGCTGACCCATTTATCAGCCCACCCAGCCACTGGAAGATTAGTGAAGGCGAGAACTATTAAGGAAATTTTGAGTCCAATTACCTCCAACCACAATTTATTTTTCCAATATTTGGTACAATAAAGTATATTTGGTGCATCAGTATATTTTAAAGGGGAAGCTGGAAAACTATTACAGGTCACCAAGACTTTTAATGAGAAATATATTTAAAATGTTACACAAAATAATGAGAAGTGATTCTGTTTTACATTTATGAAATAAAACTTTGTATTGGCTCATAATTGAGGCTCAAATTGTCTAATTATTTTGGTCCCTCCTGTGGTTTGCATTGTTTCCCATTCTGTATTCACAACACGTGGAGACCATTTTTCACATAAATATATTTAGTTTTAATGAGGAGCATTACATGTGCAGATTACTGTATAATAATCTCCATCTGCTGGACGTGCGCACGTTTGAATGGTGGGTGAGGATAGGGTCAGACTCAGCTGTAATTCCCAGATGAATAAACTGCCAACACTTGCATCTAACCTCAAGCAGGAATGACAGCTTGGGTGAGATCACAGAAAACCGTTGATACTACTGGAAGAGTACCCTCAGAATGAGTCGCCACCTTCAGCAGAGGGGGGAAAAGGAGAGAAATCTTGAAGGGGAGGAATTGAGAGTCTCCATTATTTCATCTGTGCAGACTCTCATTTCTCTTTAGAGGTGAGATACTTAACTGGGTGCAATCTTGAATATCCCCTAATGGAATAACTACTAAATTAATGAGATGTCTGTGCACCAATTACTTTTACTCAATAGTTTAAGAGCCAATAGTAATAGGCTCAATAGAAAGAAACATGCCCATCTTTTCATATATTGCACTGGCCACAGTGTAGAAATGAAATATTTTTGTGGGGTTTGCATTCCACACTACATTTAATTGAACTATTTCTGTAGTAAAGGGTAGAATTTCCTTGGGAGGCTCAGGAACTACCCCAACACATCCTGTTGACAGAATTTTAAAGGCCAGTAAAAATGAGACAGAATCCGACGTGATTGGGCTCGGGTCCATTTCTCGCCCCCGCTAATTGTAGGATTTTCAGGGCCTTAGTCTCATCATTTTCATTTTTCTTCTTTAGCAGATATCAAGCTGTTTTTAGTTTAAAAGGTAATTATCCAACAGAGCGTTAATCACTTTTTAATGAAAGTCTGCTCCACAGATCCACTACTCTGGGCAGGGGAATTCTGATCACAAGGTAGATTCAGATGAAAAATGCCCTCAGCCAATTTGATCACATCCTTCCAGAATAACTACCCAGCCATTTTCCCATTACATCATCGAGTTGTTTCTTAAAATGAGCCCAGTGTCCCAGCTTGAACCACTCTTCCCAGCGACCCAAACCAGCTGGTGATCGTCTTTTTCATCAGCAAATAACTTCTCAGTCTCATTAATTTTGCACTTATTAGGGCCAGTTTTATGAATGCATGCACCCAACATGGAGCCTTGTCCACAGGGAATGCAGGTGGACTTCCCAAGATGTTCTGTTAATTCATTTTAAATGGACAGAAAATCGTGGGAAGTACACCCACACTTTTCCAAGATGCTCTCCCAGTGGATGAAGCTCCATGCCAGCATTCACAAATAGGCCCTCTAGTCAAAATTAAATTCTCTGCTTACATTATTACTATTTGTTAACAGTAGCATTTTTAACATTCTTTAACAAACACTTTCATAACAGTCAAAATAAATCTGAGGCTATGCAAGCCAGAACAATAAAAGGGAAAAATGATACATTGACAGTTCCTACATGATGACAGCTGTGATTACAAAGCATTCAGCATTGGCAGTACCAACATAAGATATGGAACCTGATACGACGATATTAAATCATTCCAAACTAAACAAAATTCATAAATCCCTCTGCACCAAGAGCACATGATGAAAGAGGTACCCATGCAGGCTGAATCAGGCTATATGTAGCTGCTCTTAGGACCAGAACTGGAAATCTAACAATTTAGGCCAGAACTAACCCTCAAGTGCTTTAACAGGCCTTCAGTTGTCAGACTCGAATTAAAATTACTGATTTGTGCTGAAAATTATGCATAAGTGCAATAAAGACTAGCAGATCTCCAATGGTCTTGCTCCTGGCGATTCAGAAACTACACATTTATACAGAAGGATCAATATACAGTTTACTCCTGTTAATTCAAAGTCTCTTAATTCAAATTACTGGATGGTCTGAATTTTTTTTTAAGCACAAAAAAACAATTTTGAATTAACAGTAGGCTGTTCCATGTAATACACAATGGGGTAGAGTTTGCGCTTTGAGCGCAAATTGCACCCAAAAATTACACCGGCTAGGTTACAGTTCGAGTTTCCTCCAAAATACATTCACATAATCACAAATATAAAATCTTCCATGAATCAGTGCACTCTGACAGTAATCATTGATCTTTTTTCTTTGCAATAAAAAAATATTCATTGATGTATTCAAGAGTGGTAACCTGGTGCAGTTTTATTAATACAGCTGAAAATGGACTGATCACAAAAAACAAGCACTTTTAATAAGAGTGTCTGGTCCTCCACTTGTGATTAACCTGATTTTAAATAATTGAAAATGAATTTTAAAAAAACTATACTGAACCATTTATTACTTTCATTGCTGATTCGGCCGGATTGCGCTGATAAAACCACCGCAATCTAGCGGAAACTCTACACCAATGTATTACATAACACCAACCGATCTATGGACAAAAAAATATTGTGGGGGAGGCAATCCATGCATCAGTCATGCTGGCATTGTGCCAGATTGCGCCCACTGGGACATTGAATAGTGAGTAAGAACACTCAGAGATCAAAGATCTCTGACACCGCCGGACTTTGCGGGGAAAAGCTCCTTATTTGCATCTCAATGGCACGTGCCCGTTAACATTACGGGTGCTCATTAGAAGGGGGCTAGAAATGTGGCACAGGCCAGCATCTTTGTTTGCAGCTAGCAACCCAGTAGGAACTTCTTCAATGGTCAATTAGCCACAGTTACCTTATGGCTGATCTCTCCTCCTGAATGTCCAGGCCAGGACCCTCAGCTGGTACACCTCTTCTCACCCAGCATAGTAGTCGCCCAATTTTTGTATGAACCTGATTAGTTTATCATATAGTAGGTACAGCACAAGAGGCGGCCATTTGGCCCATCAGGCCTGTGCCAGCTCTTTGAAAGAGCTACCATTTAGTCCCATTCCCCTGCTCCTTCCCCATAGCCCTGCAAATTTTTCCCTTCAAGTATTTAACCAATTCCCTTTTGAAAGTTACTGTTGAATCTGTTTCCACCATCCTTTCAGGCAGTACATTCCAGATCATAACTCGCTGAATAAAAAAATGTTTCCTCACGTTGCCTCTGGCTCTTTTGTCGATCACCTTAAATCTGTGTCCTCTGGTTACCAACCCTGCTGCCACTGGAAACTCTTTCTCCTTATTTACTCTGTCAAAACCGTTCATGATTTTGGACACCTCTATCAAATCTCCCCTTAACTTTATTTGTTCTAAGGAGAACCACCCCAGTTTCTCCACATAACTGAAGTCCCCTAGCCAATTTTGTATCCATGCTGCTAATGTCCCTTTAATTCCATGGGCTTTAATTTTGCTAACTAGTCCATTATGTGGTGTTTTATCAAATGCCTTTTGGAAGTCCATATACACATTAACCCTCTCCATTACTTCAAAGAACTCAATCAAATTCGTCAAACAATATTTTCCTTTAACAAATCCGTACTGAATTTCATTTATTTGCCCATACTTTTGCAAGTGCCAATTAATTTTGTCCCAGATTATTGTCTCAAAGTTTCTCCACCACCATGTTATGGTCACTGTTTTCTAGATGGTCCGCTATCCTTACATAATTTACTTGCCAACTTCATTTGCTATAACCAGATCCAGTACTGCCTTCTTCCTTGTTGGATCAAAAACCTATTCATCTAGAAGGCAACCTTGGACACATTGTAGAAACCCTTCGACCTCTGCCATAATCTAGGTTGACACTCCACTGTGGTACTGAGATGCTCCGTATCTCGTTCCGCTTCTCCAAACATTTTTCTCACTCTTTCTCTTAAGATTTCTGTAAGTATCTTCTCTCTTCTAACTCCAATGTCTCTGCATGTTCCTTTACTTAATTTCTATGTCTTAACTTTGTTAAAGCCCAGGGTATGGATCAGGATGGCAGACAACAGATAGCAGTTCAAATATTGGAAGGGATCTTGGGATAGGAAAAGGTGGCGTAACAGCTGGTGTGACAATAGTGGCGAGAGACAATCTCACTTGCTGGGGCTTGGAGGTTTAGGCTGGGGTGGAGGCAGCAGAACAAGAGGGGCTGGAATGGAGTGACGGTCTGTGCTCAGGCTGGGGTTTTGAGCACAGTCTGGGAGCCCGGATCTGACCGCAGTCAGGGGATTGGGGACTCACCGCTCGGGAGGTGGGGCAGATTTGGGATCTGAGAGCACCCAAGGTAAACGGTGGAGGCGCTGGAATACAGGGAAAGGGCGCTGGTAGCGAAGAGGAAAGGCATCAAAGATTTTTAAGTAGGTTTATTTGTAAGTTTAGCGATTTGTGTTTTTTGTGTTATAAATGAAATATTTAGATGTAAAAGTCGGGGTTTGAAAAGCAACACGGCCACCAAAAGTTAGATTAAAAATTGTTTGAGTGATTTGATTTGTGGTATTTGCTGGTTCATTAACAGTACCTTTGAAGATAAAATAGCCATTACCAATTTTGTGCTCATTGCTGGTTATTGATTGATAGCTTTGCCTATGTGTTTAGTGAATGGAACTGGTCTTTGCTCAAATATCCATATGACTAAACGTGAACCAATTAGCATGGTTATGTGAGCCAATCATTATTTTTCGCTCAGACATGTGAAAACGTTTAATTCTAGAGCGACTGCAAGAGGCTAGACTCAGTTCTTCAGTGCAGCCATCTGCGAGGATGTATACGTGCACATTTACTGTGATCACTGGGAATTGAAAAATATAAGGCTACAACTGCAAAAATATTGGGTCAATAAATCTATTGATGTTATGGTCTATAATGTATACCTAGAGTCATTGAGCTATGATTTATACACAGTATGAAAGCAACTATTATCAGGCTTATTTTCATACCATATTTTAAACAGACTGCATCAAGTATGGATATTTTTGGCCATAACTTTTCCTGACCATTCTATAACAGCAATTATCTGCAGGCTTAACTCCAGTATCACCAATTTGAATTCTCCCACAATTTTTTTCCCCAATTATATATATATATATATATATATTATATATATATAAAAACAATGAAAATACACACATTTGCTGAACACCCTATTTTACTTAGGCACCCTACCAGTCTCAGCATGACCCTGGCAAAACCCCTAGTGTAAAAAGCCATTTTCAGCCATTTCCCTGCAGGTTCTGCCAGTCTCTTACTGGCGTTTAAGGGCAGACAAGTCAAATCCATCCACCCACCACCACCACCACTGAAATTTCAGAGCCAGAGTGTCATTGCAATACTGGTTTGAAACTGGGTCCTGTTTAGAGTCACAAGCAGATACAAGTTATATTGCTGACTCCAGCAGTGAAAGCATCTGACATCTAGCAAATCACTGGCTTAATCTGCTGCGCCATCAGGGGAGCCAATCTGCAAATTTCTGAAACTTCGAAAAGGCTTAAAATCTGCCGGTCGCCAGGTTTTACTGGCGGGACTGAGCATCACTGCTGCGATCAGCAGTTAAAATTACGTCAGGATCCAAATGATTTCATCAGTCCCCTAACATTTCAATATTAGAGGCCCCCGTCTGCCTGTGGCAGACAACCTCAATGCTGCCGAAAACCTGAAGATTAAAATGGCGGCAGGCACGAATGCGTCGGGAATGCAACGATTAACACCTGACCATTTTAACCCCTCGCCTGCCCAACTCCCATTGGACAAGCAGGATTAAAATCTGGTCTTGAGTCTATTTGGTACATCTTAACCTTTCCACAATCAGCATTAAAAAGGTTATCCATACAATTACATCCCATTAACTTACGCCACAGTATGAATAAATATCTTACCACTGGACTGTTCCAAATGACGGAGGGTTGCCCCCAAGTTTTCTGATGCCTACCTGTAGGTTCTGGTGAAGGAAGTCGGGACAAGGTGGGAGGTACTGTTTCCCAGCAACCGCAGGAGCATCCCCAGGGCTACCATCCAGCAGGCCTGGACAGAGGTGGCTGACAGGGTCAAGGTCACCAGCAGCACTGCCAGGACCTGACTTCAGTGTAGGAAAAGATTTAATGACCTCTCAAGAGCAACAAGGGTGAGTACAGCTTTTCATCTCTCCACCTCTCTCAACACCTGATAGCACTCCTTTCATCCCTTCCTCATCACTTTCAACAATTCCCTTCCCTCCATCCTATCCTTCAGCATACAATCATAAGGGCACACTACAACACTTCTTTCTCATTCCAAACACACGGACTCTCTCTTTGCACTCTTCACACCACACACAAACACCATTCTCTTCTCTCAGCTTTTGCACAACCACCAGCTGCTCCCACCGCTCCTGCCTCACTTCATGTGCCATGCACTTGGCTTTACATTCATCACCGCTCCATCCTCATTCCACCTTGCTTCTTATCCACCTCTCCACACAAGCACTATATGCACAATCCCTATTCATGGGCCGATTGGCCCCCTTCTCTGCCGTAAATTTCTATGATTCTATGACATCTCCACTTACCTTTTCAACAAGGCATTCACAAACTCTCTCCCTCTCCCTCTCCCTCTCCTTCTGAAGGACAAGTTAGTGCACGATGCCAGGGAGAGGACGAGAGCCCTCAGTCAAGTGGATCAAGGCGGCCTGGAGATTAGTGGCCCAGGCAAAGCCACGAGCATGGGATGAAGACTTTGGGGGCTCAGCCAGGAAAAGAAAACTGCTGGTCTCACACAAGCAGTAGTACGAGGTAGTAGAAGGGCTGCCAAAGTGTTTCAACACTATCGCTGAAAGTGTGGAGGAATCCGCTTCCAGCCATGAGATGCCATCTGGCATCATCACCCTGCAGTCTACCTGGGAGAGTGTGATCACCTCCAGGGACACTGCAGCCAGATCCACACAGCCAGGTCCCCACAAAGAGTCAGTGTCACTAGTCTTTACAGCTTTAGTGGAAGCTCAAACATCTGTCATGCAGGCTCTAGGCTGCATCTTGGAGAGACAGATATCCATCTGGGACAGATTGGTGAACCAAATAGATAAGATCTTTCAAGGAGTCACTCAATGTCTGCAACCTGCTCTCCCGCAGATCAGCGGAAGTGACGAACCCCAGCCCAACGGGAGTGTCAGGGACGCGATGGGAGTAGTACATGTTGTCACCTCTCAGGATGTCAGCACATTTGCTCCTTTGCCATCCCGTAAACCAATACACGCCATTATGCCAGCAAGTTAGCTGGGCCAGACGGCAGTAGCTGAAGTGCAACAGTCTACAGTCGGGCCTTCACAGGCTTGAACACCCAGTATTCATCAGCCACAAGGTCAAGGGTTGTGCAGTATACAGCATACCACTATGATGCAGGAGACTTGTAGTGGGACATATTATAGAATCATAGAAAATTTACGGCACAGAAGGAGGCCATTCAGCCCATCGCGTCCACGCCGGCCGAAAATGAGCCACCCAACCTAATCCCACTTAGACAAATATAGAACAGAAGACATAGATAGGGAGCCTCCAGGTCAGTTGAGGCATCTGAACCTCTGCTCCAGCATCCCTATGGTGTGCTCAATAATGATACTGGTGGCCCCCTAGCTTTGATTATACCTGTGTTGTTCAGGAATGGTGCAGTTGCAGAGGTTTGTCATGAGCCATGTGTGCAGGGGCTTGTCCCCAGCAGCAATCCTGCCATGTTTCTGGGAGGGTCGCTTATGGGAGGGATACAAAATTGACGGGCAGGGAAAGACCAGCTGGTCCATCAAGCCTACCCCACAAACAGAGGACTGTTAGAGGATAATGTATCATGACAGCAACTTGGGAACTATGCACAAACTTGCTTGATCCTGTTTCTGTGATCGGACACTATCCAAACGTTAATGGAGTGGCAGCCTTTTTGATTGATGAATGCTGCAGGCTGATGTTCTGGTGTCCTGATGGCAACATAGTCAATGATGCCCGGGATGTGAGGGAAGCCAACCGTTGCTGCAAATCCCTGAGCTCTCTCCTTTTGACTGTTTTGAGGTGAATGAGGTTGGTGGCATACTGGTTAGCTTTGGCAAACAGGCCATCAGTGACCTGCTTAATGCAGCTGAGCACTGCAGACTGGGAGATGTGGATGATGTCATCTGTAGCAGACTGGAAGGAGTCAGTGACAAAGAAGTTAAAGGGCTATAGTGAATTTTGACAGCCACTGGCAAAGCAGCAGCTCCTTTCTCCAAAATTGCCAAGTCCACATGAGTGGAGTTTCTGTTCACTCAATATGAAATGCACACTTTCTCCCTGTAAGGACACAACACACTTATCCAAGTTTAGAAAGCTTAGCTTGGCAACAGCCAAGACTTAAGGACCCTGAAGTGTGTGCAGGATCACTGCTGGGGTTTAAGCAGCTAAAATCACACAGCCTGGACCATTCCATCCATTCAGACATCGGGTTGCAGAGTTATCTGGCACCAAATGGGAAGAATCCCAACTCCCAGTGAGGGTCTAGCTCTCCAGATTCCTGCTTTGAGCTAGGCTGCATGATTAATCAACAATACCCTGGAATATCGTGGCCCTCCATGGCTCAGGTATTGGGTACATGAAGTGTGATGTACAGAAGTACAAGCAAAGTTTGTTTTAATATAAATTGCAGATAGATATATAGAAAGATGTCCTGTGTACCCAATACATCTTTGTGTGAAGTCACAACATACAAATTACACAAATATGAAAAATGTGATAATTGCTCAGCACTTAAAATATGCATTGCCTTTGATTCTAAAAACAATTAATTATACCTACTGTGCTGCTGCTTGCTTTCTTTCTTTGTTAGAATGCAGAGTTTCAAAGTTTTGAATTACTTGCGACAGCCCTACTTGCAGGCTCCAATGTTGAGTCTTCTGACTTTAGGGTTAAACTCAATTGAATCCAAAAAATTACCCAATCTAAAGATGAGTTGTGAAATTCAACTAAAACCTGGAATTTTGACATACTTCAGTTCTGGTGTGATGCATGTAATTGCTTTCTCTGTTTGCCAAAAGGAGAACTTTATTTTTCTTTGAACCAAGAGGCAGTATTGACAAAATGGGCACCTTCACCCCAGTTAGACCACATCTGGAGTACTGTGTACAGTTCTGGGCACTGCACCTTAGAAAGGATATCTTGGCCTTGGAAGGAGTACAGTGCAGATTCACCAGAATGTTAGCAGGGCTCCAAAGGTTAAATTTTGAGGACAGATAATATAAACTAGGCTTCTATTGCCTAGAATATAGAAGAGGTGATTTGATTGATGTTTTGGGGATTTTGAATGGAATTTAAAAAAAAAAAATCATTCATGAGATAAGGGCGTTGCTGGCAAGGCCAGCATTTATTGTCCATTCCTAATTGCCCTTGAGAAGGTGGTAGTGAGCCGCCATCTTGAACGGAGTGGTTTGTTAGGCCATTTCAGAGGGCAGTTAAGAATCAACCACATTGCTAGGATGAATTGATAGGGTAGATAGAGAAACTTTATCCACTGGTGGGGAGTCTAGGACAAGGGGACATAACCTTAAAACCAGAGCCAGGCCATTCAGGAGAGAAGTTAGGAAACATTAATTCACACAAAGGGTGGTAGAAGTGTGAAACTCTCCCACAGAAAGCAGTAGATGCTATCTCAATTAATAATTTTAAATCTGAGATAGATAGATTTTTGTTAGCCGAGGGTATCAAGGGCTGTGGAGCCAAGGCGGGTAAATGGAGTTAGGATACAGATCAGCCATGATCTCATTGAATGGCGGAATAGGCTTGAGGGGCTGAATGGTCTACTCCTGTTCCTATGTTCCAATCTCTTGCATCACATACAGATGGCTGAACAAAGGTTCATGGGGAAGGGGTGCTCAGGGGGCAGCTAATGATAGATGCCAACTCCTTTTAACATACTTCATGAAGATAGGAGTACGAATTTATTATTTACTTAAAAGTATTGTTAACCCTTCCAAAATTGTTTTGCTGAATAAACTCAAGTTTTCAGGTTACAAATATTTAATTTTACCTTTGTCCAAAAGCACATACTTGCTCGCAACAAATTTCACCCAATTCTTTAACTGAATTCACTCAAAAAATAAACACCCTGCATTCACAAGGTCTAAACATTGTTAATTTGAGAGAGGGGGGAGCAGATGGACAGATAGGTGCATACATAGAAACCATAGACTGCAATATCAGCTGGTGAACAGGAAACATACGCCCAGCTCAGGATTCTTCAATCAAGTATTTTACACAAATGTAACTAATGCAAACAACCAGAAACAAAAGTATTGTTGTCGATGTACATTAGAATCAGTATCGATGCTTAACTAATGTAAAAATACAGTACGACTGCATACAATATTTAAACCCAACCCCGATTAGGGTTGACTGGAACTTCAGCTCCGATTTACTGGCTGCATTTGAGTCAAGTGTTTTTTCAGTTTGCATTGAGAATCAACAATTGAGGCAAAAACCAAGAGTGTTCAGGCCTGTTTTTGACTTCCACTTATCTAATCAAGTCTATGGTATTTTGACTTTAGGCAAAACTGTGGTCTGTCCCTCTAAGTCAGTTCTTACCTCAACTACAAAAATAATCCAAAGGGTTGCTTTCAAAACATGTTCCTACCTTGTTGCAAATAATTAAGGGGTCCGAATGCTACTGTAAATTGTCTGAATAGTTTCCAAATATCATCAGAGCTCCTTTATACTGAAACTGTTTATAACAGCTGATTCTTATTACTTTTCAATAACATCATTTTGACATTAAAAAATCCAGTGCCTTGTCCAGCCTCATGTTGTAGTTTATGGTGAGCTCAAGTCTGGCATGGCATCAAAAGCAAATGAAAGGTGATGATCATTTAACTGGTAAAAGGGTATTAAAGTTGCTAGGTGATGAGTTCCTTTAAGATATCAGGCTATTCAATAATATAATTATAGACATAAACAGACAGAGTACAACAGGGGGATGGGTGAGGAATTATCTTTACGTGCGAATAGATGATTGTTAGTGAATCTATTGAGACAAATTGGCTCAGAATTGGAGTTTCAGGTCAGATCAAGTGACCCAGAGCTGCATAATGTACCACCTGAGGCTTATATTGAAAAATATACAGTTTAATGACATTTGCACAAATACATATGTTAATTCATCATATATTCACAATAGATTGCTATTAGGAACTGCCAATCATTTTAACTTCATACAATTGCTCCAAATCATGTGTACATACACACCAACTTAGAAAACTAACAAACATGGCTCAAAAGCTTAAAAAAATACCAAAAACCTGACAACTCAAAAACTAGTAATTACACAAAGTACAACGGGATGCAGACTTGTACCTCAAGCTGTAGACACCCAATCTCCTGCCATTCCATGCTGGCACTCTCCTTTCCTCCCCTTCCCATCCCTCTTCCTGGCCAGTCATGCTGGCAGTCTCCTTTCCACTCTCTTCCTCTCCGCTCATCCCCAGTACTAATCCCAGGTTCTTCCACCTCTCACAGCAAAAAAAGTCACCTCAGGAACAATACCAACAAAAAGGCATTTTACTTACCTGGCAATTTCCCTTTTTAAAAAATATTGTTACATTGAGTATGCTCTATAATGCAATAAAATACACAGTCCAGTCACTGCTGTTGCTGTGAATGGTTAAATGATTAAACGTGGCTGCATACTCTAGGCGGGAATTCCTAATCTTGTGGGAATTCCCACCCACAGTATTTAATCACTTTTGCAGCAGCAGTAAGACCTAAAGTGGATCTAGGGGTGAGTCGGGGAAGGCCAATTCATGTTGATTTTCAAATACAAATATGAACCAAACACTAATGGTTGGCATGCATGATATCTGCTTCACCTGACACAGCTTAATTAGCAAATGCAATTATTTACTATTTCAGATTTCACAAATTACATTCTAGGTTTCTGAAACAATCTCTTGTTACAGCAGCATCCTGCTCTCCTGTGTCTCAAAGTGCACATCTTGTGCCAAATATAGGATCTGCAACTATTCTCTGCGTCCCCAATCACAGATACTAGATTCAATCCAAGCACTCATGTGCAAGACTTCAAATGTATATAATCTGTAACAAGAGGTGGTTTCTCAACTCCTGGCATTTAAATGATTGGAAAAATTCAAAGCAATAAAACAACTGCATTTACTATTATTTTTCCTTCCTGGCTGTTCCAGTCCCCTCTGTTGCCCTTCCCTCCGGTGTATATTCCCCTTCCTCCCTAAAGCACATGCCTCTCTCCCATCCACCCCATGTTATCAGTGCTACTCCCCCTCACTCTTCTCCTAAGAGAAAGTTAGGAATGTTATTAGATGTTTAAACCTAGACTATGTAAACTGGGCAACCCCTTCCCAAATTGCATTCCCCAGTTTCTCTGCCTGGGAGCATCAAAGGAAGCAGTGCTAATAACAGGCACATAAATAAAACAGACAAAATAAAATAGACAACACGCGAAGATGAGCAGTATATTGAAGTCTGTCCCACCAAACTCTCCAAATGGTCACATTATCCTGGTGGCTGGGAATACCGACACCCTATTGTCGAACCCCAGCTTTGGAAATATTGAACTCACACTACTTTTAACCAAACATCAGGGGAAATTTTCAAAATTTACTGTGGAACCATGCCACGGTGTATTGTTTGTGTAGAATTAGCTCTATGCTTTTTTTGGAAGCAGCTGGCCTTAGTGAAGCAATTCAAATATTGCACTGTGCTATCTGTACACAGGCACTGACAAAAAAAATCTAAGTGACAACATTACTATGTGTGTGTGTGTGTGTGTGTGTATGTATAGTGGGAGTGAATACTGTCTTATATAATCCAAGTTGCTTCAAATTGGAAAGAAAAATGCAAAACTGATATTACTGTGTTTTGAGTCACAAGTATTACAATTTGTTCTTAATGGACACAAATTGTAAACAATCACACTGTGATCTGAAAAAGGGATGAAGTAATAAAACACTGCACTACCCACTTTATCTTCCAGCTGAAATTATTTTCTCATGTACTCTTATTCCACTTGGAATAAAGCTCTGGGTCAGCCAGAGTGCCAGATGCAGTAGAGAACCCATCAATTTTGTCGCTATACCACGTGTCATGCAATAGAAAAAAAATCAAGTTGCAGTTGGCTTGGAAACATACAGTTCTAGTCTGCTGATTCCATATTCAAAATATGGCCTTAAGGTTTTAATTAGAAATGCTACACTATTTGAAATTAAGGAGGCCTATGTAAAATACATGGGAAAGCTGCATTGAGGTATATTGTAATATTATTACACTTATTCAAATTAAGGAATGCAGCTCATTAAAAAAGTGTTCTACAATAATGGGATAAAGTACAAACATGCTGTATGGAGATAATGTGTACATGCAACAAACCAACCACCTTTTCTCATTAATTATTTTGGCATCTCCACAGCACTGATGTCAAGCTCTATAAACAGCCGGACCATGGGAAATCTCAATTATGAACATACACATTACCTCTGCTGCAATAAGAAAAATTTCATCTTGGATGTGTCTCACACCACAGGCTATGACCCCAAGTGCAACTCCTGGGAAAACATAGGCATTGTTACCCTGGCCTGGATATAACACATGTCCATCTGCAAGAGTAACTGGGTCAAATGGACTTCCACTTGCAAATATAGCTCGGCCCTGTAACAGAAAACGGGAAGAGAAAAAAATTGTTTAGAAATTAAATGCGAGGGGCTGGATCACATTTGCTTTTCAGATGAATAATTGTCTGACTTTTTCTTTGACATCTAGGCTGCAAAATTTGAGGGTCCACTCTGCCAGCAAGCGTGGCAACCGCTTGAGTACCAAACCAGTGACCCCATCCCAAATACCCGGACGGAGTCATTTGCATAGTCGGGGTGGGGGGGTGCTTCGCATCTGCAAAGGTGCCCAGACCTCCAGCTGGAATGTCAGCATGGTGCCTTATAGCTTCTACAGCAGACAGAAGGTCCAAGGAGGCCCCAAAGAAAATTTTCCTTTTCTGATCGTCTGCTTCTAATGGAGCAAGCTGGTGTCTTGGGGGAGGTCATCGATCTCAAGAGAGGTCCAATTACCTTTCGTTAGTGAAGGTTTGGGGTCGCTCAACGTCTTCAGAGGGATTCATACCAGTTCTTGACTGGCATGAACTCAACTGATGTTTATGGAGGGTGCAATTCCCAGGATAGCCCAGAAACTCCCCCAAGCATTCCCACCTGATGTTTGGGGGGGGGGGGGGGGGGGGGGGGAGTAGAAGCTGGCTGAAAATTCCACCCACTGCCTCCCTGCCAGAATTTAAAGGGCAAATAGGGCAGAGATTGCAGCATAACTGAGGTCTAACCCAAATATTGGGGCTTTCCACTCTCTCTAGCCTCAAATTTCAGTGCAATAGTCTTCAAAGGCTGTTGTCAAGGAAATTAATGTAGAGACAGCAGATATACATCATGGATTACTTACAACTCAGTCTGCTGAAACCACAAACATTCCAATCCCTGTATAGACTCAAACACTCTGCAACAGCAGGCATTGCAAGCAGCCCACACTAGGTTCTGGCATGGGCACAAAACCAGAGTCAGTCATTCAGACTCTCTCAGCATGCAGAAGTGCATCTAATGCACAGCTTTTAATTCTAAAACAAAGTTTACATAAGTTACATTCTAGCAGAACAAAAAGTTCCATAGCATCCCACACAAGTTGCAAAGGGCATCGACCATACTAGTACAATGTTTCAGTCTTCAAAAACAGGGCTCCAAAGGGCTCTCAGCTTTTATGGTTCATTGATTTAAAATGGTGCTTGTAACCCAATACAGAGGTACGCAGTAGTCCCAGTTTAACTAAATTATATCGGTCACTAAATTCCAGGCATCATGAGGTATATTTTCCTTCATTCATTAATGTTAGCAAAACAATTATCACAAGTATAAAACATGTATCCTCACTGAATACTCATGCTAACTTTTCCATCAACATTCACAGAGTAAAATATGTCCTGCATGTTCAGGTGACTTATTTTACCAAGAGGAAATCTATTTGCTGTGATAGAAAATATTGGTTCTGCTGCTCAGAAGTAGAAAAACGTGAAAGATTTCAGTCACACTTAAAATAAATTCTTCCATCACATAAATGTCTCATTTAAAATAAGCAACTGAATATTCAGCTGAATAAATGTTCCTATGAAGATACAATATTGCTTTCTCTTTACAGGTCAACATAACCTTTTTCTTCCCCCTATAGCTCTACAAGGTTGGTGCACTTTTTAAGTGACACCCCTTCATGCTACAGCTTAATGCATAGATGACAACCTAGAAAACTAGCAGAATTTGACCAACAGGTTCAAAAAAACCTGATACTTCCCGCAAAAAGCTGGCAACTCCAGAGTGGTCCTGACATGTAAATATGTAGTTATATAGGCTTTGTAACTTAAATTGTAGTCTATGCAACATTGCTTCATTTGTACTGGAGGAAATAAAACAAAGACCTGAAAGCTTGAGGGGGGAGTGCAAATGTTGAAGCACAAAATCTCTGGTGCATTTCTAGCAGTCTGGGAACTAACATGCTCCCTAGAAAACAGTGGCATTTTACATTAAAAATGAAGCATGCTGGTTAATTTTAAGCACTTACATACTTAGCAATTAACAGATTCTTAATCTTAAAATAAGGAAAAACAATCAGTAATGGTGGCCATGAAACTACCGGATTGTCGTGAAAACCCATCTGGTTCACTAATGTCCTTTAGGGAAGGAAACCTGCCGTCCTTACCCGGTCTGGCCTATATGTGACTCCAGACCCACAGCAATGCGGTTGATTCTTAATTGCCCTCTGAAATGGCCGAGCAAGCCACTCCGTTGTAAAATCTCGCGAAAAAGTCATGAATAAAACCGGACGGACCACCCGGCATCGCACCACTAGGCACCGCACATGACAAAGGCAAACCAAGCCCAGTCGACCCTGCAAAGTCCTACTCACTAACATCTGGGGACTTGTGCCAAAATTGGGAGCGCTGTCCCACAGACAAGTCAAACAACAGCCTGACATAGCCATACTCTCAGAATCATACCTTTCAGCCAACGTCCCAGACTCTTCTATCACCATCCCTGGGTATGTCCTGTCCCACCAGCAGGACAGATCGACCAGAGGAGGCGGTACAGTGATATACAGTCAGGAGGGAGTGGCCCTAGGAGTCCTCAACATTGACTCTGAACCCCATGAAATCTCATGGCATCAGGTCAAACATGGGTAAGAAAACCTCTTGCTGATTACCACCTACCGCCCTCCCTCAGCTGATGAATCAGTCCTCCTCCATGTTGAACACCACTTGGAGGAAGCACTGAGGGTAGCAAAGGCACAGAATGTACTCTGGGTCGGGGACTTCAATGTCTATCACCAAGAGTGGCTCGGTAGCACCACCACTGACCAAGCTGGCAGAGTCCTGAAGGATATAGTTGCCAGACTGGGCCTGCAGCAAGTGGTGAGCGAACCAACACGAGGGAAAGACTTACTTGACCTCGTCCTCACCAATCTACCGGTCACAAATGCATCTGTCCATGACAGTATTGGTGGGAGTGACCAGCGCACCACAGTGCTCGTAGAGACGAAGTTCCGTCTCCACACTGAGGACACCATCCAATGTGTTGTGTGGCACTATCACAGTGCTAAATGGGATAGATTCAGAACAGATCTAGCAGCTCAAAACTGGGCATCCATGAGGCGCTGTGGGCCAACAGCAGCAGGAGAATTGTATTCCAGCACAATCTGTAACCTCATGACCCGGCATATTCCTCACTCCACCATTACCAACAAGCCAGGGGATCAACCCTGGTTCAATGAGGAGTGAAGAAGAGCATGCCAGGAGCAGCACCAGGCATACCTAAAAATGAGGTGCCAACCTGGTGAAGCTACAACTCAGGACTACATGCATGCTAAACAGCGGAAGCAACATGCTATAGACAGAGCTAAGTAATTCCACAACCAACAGATCAGATCAAAGCTCTGCAGTCCTGTCACATCCAGTCGTGAATGGTGGTGGACAATTAAACAACTAACGGGAGGATGAGGCTCTGCAAAACATCCCCATCCTCAATGATGGGAGTCCAGCACGTGAGTGCAAAAGACAAGGCTGAAGCGTTTGCGGAACTCAAACTGAGCATTGGTGAGGTTATTGGTAAGTGCCGCTTGATAGCACTGTCGACGACACCTTCCATCACTTTGCTGATGGTTGAGAGTAGACTGATGGGGCGGTAATTGGCCGGATTGGATTTGTCCTGCTTTTTGTGGACAGGGCACACCTGGGCAATTTTCCACATTGTCTGGTAGATGCCAGTGTTGTATCTGTATTGGAACAGCTTGGCTAGAGGTGCAGCTAGTTCTGGAGCACAAGTCTTCAGCACTACAGCCAGGATGTTGTCGGGGCCCATAGCCTTTGCTGTATCCAGTGCACTCAGTCGTTTCTTGGTATCAAGTGGAGTGAATCGAATTGGCTGAAGCCTGGCTTCTGTGATGGTGGGGATATCGGGAGGCCAAGATGGAGCATCCACTCAACACTTCAGCCTCGTCTTTTGCACTTACGTGCTGGACTCCGCCATCATTGAGGATGGGGATGATTGCGCTAGAATACAATTCTGCTGCTGCTGATGGCCCACAGCGCCTCATGGATGCCCAAGTTTTGAGCTGCGAGATCTGTTCTGAATCTATCCCATTTAGCACGGTGGTAGTGCCACACAACACGTTGGATGGTGTCCTCAGTGCGAAGACGGGACTTAGTCTCCACGACGACTGTGCGGTGGTCACTCCTACCAATACTGTCATGGACAGATGCATTTGCGACAGGTAGATTGGTGAGGATGAGGTCAAGTAAGTTTTTCCCTCGTGTTGGTTCGCTCACCACCTGCCGCAGGCCCAATACTCACCAATAACCTGCTCACTGATGCTCAGTTTGAGTTCCGCCAGGACCACTCTGCTCCAGACCTCATCACAGCCTTGGTCCAAACGTGGACAAAAGAGCTGAATTCCAGAGGTGAGGTGAGAGTGACTGCCCTTGACATCAAGGCAGCATCTGACCAAGTGTGGCACCAAGGAGCCCTAGTAAAATTGAAGTCAATGGGAATCAGGGGGAAAACTCTTCAGTGGCTGGATTCATACCTAGCACAAAGGAAGATGGTAGTGGTTGTTGGAGGCCAATCATCTCAGCCCCAGGGCAGGGTCCTAGGCCCTAGGCCCAACCATCTTTAGTTGCTTTATCAATGACCTTCTCTCCATCATAAGGTCAGAAATGGGGTGTTCGCTGATGATTGCACAGTGTTCAGTTCCATTCGCAACCCCTCAAATAGCGAAGCAGTCCGAGCCTGCATGCAGCAAGACCTGGACAACATCCAGACTTGGGCTCATAAGTGGCAAGTAACATTCGCGCCAGAAAAGTGCCAGGCAATGACAATCTCCAGCAAGAGAGAGTCTAACCACCTCCCCTTGACATTCAACGGCATTACCATCACTAAATCCCCCATCAACATCCTGGGGGTCACCATTGACCAGAAACTTAACTGGACCAGCCATATAAATACAGTGGCTGCAAGAGCAGGTCAGAGGCTGGGTATTCTGCGGCGAGTGACTCACCTCCTGACTCCCCAAAGCCTTTCCACCATCCACAAGGCACAAGTCAGGAGTGTGACGGAATACTCTCCACTTGCCTGGATGAGTGCAGCTCCAACAACACTCAAGAAGCTCGACACCATCCAGGACAAAGCAGCCCGCTTGATTGGCACCCCATCCACCACCCTAAACATTCACTCCCTTCACCACTGGCGCACTGTGGCTGCAGTGTGTACCATCCACAGGATGCACTGCAGCAACTCGCCAAGGCTTCTTCAACAGCACCTCCCAAACCTGCGACCTCTACCACCTAGAAGGACAGGAGCAGCAGATACATGGGAACACCACCACCTGCACGCTCCCCTCCAAGTCACACACCATCCCGACTTGGAAATTTATCGCCGTTCCTTCACCGTCGCTGGGTCTAAATCTTGGAACTCCCTTCCTAACAGCACTGTGGGAGAACCTTCACCACACCGACTGCAGCGGTTCAAGGCAGTGGCTCACCACCACCTTCTCGAGGGCAATTAGGGATGGGCAATAAATGCCGGCCTCGCCAGCGACGCCCACATCCCATGAACGAATTAAAAAAAAAATCAGGAGAGGAAGACTGGGCCCAATGTGTGCTCAAAAATGTCAGGTTATGAAAAGGTCATTTTCTGGGTCAATTCCCTTCTGAAGCATCAGTGATTTCCCTTTAAGAATTCTAGAAACACAGAGAATGTCAAAAATCAAAACATTTTGGGTTCCTGTAACATTGCTATGTGTGTAATAGACTGAATATATTTAATAGGCAAAATTCTGATTTCCGTTCATGGTTCAATGTCTAAACATTTCTGACACAAATAGAATTTATGTTTCCGCTTCAGCTCTCCTTTTTGATTCTAGTAGCTAGCTATACACAAACCTATTACCAAAACTCGTTGGCAATAGATTTGTTACAGTGCACCATCTTTATATAAATAGGTGTCATGCACTCGGCAGACTTTTACAAACTCAACATAAACTTCTGGATCAAAGTTCCAACCACATTCATGCATTTCTTAGCTCACGTGTTTAACACCAGAGTGTAATTCAAGAAAAGTTAAGAAAATATATAAAACATTTCCATCTATGGTTTTGATTAACTTTTTGTGGGTTTCAATTAAAATAAGGATTTAAGGGCCATCTCCTTAAACTCTAAAGTGGAACCTCTTATGCAGAAAAATTAAACCAAGGTTTTGATGCCAAATTTTCACTCTAGTTTATGACCACGATTGTGATCAGCTAGCCAATCTTGAGGGAACCTTTCTTTTCCAAACTACAGTGCACTGAGTAATTGTTGAATTTTGCAGTTGTTTGCTGTTTTCATGACTATGATATATCATTTCTAACAATGTTGGGTAGATTTTCACTGTCTGGAGAAAATTGCCATCAGTTTGATAAATTAGTTCCAGTTATACGTCCTTTCCTACCAGGTCAGTGCAGCAGATCGATCACCTGCCCATGGTAGAAACCGCCCCATTTTCAGTTCATTGGAATGAAAACCAGGCAGGTTTTATAATGGATGGGTGATCCACTTCACTCTGCCAGGTTACTGCCCAAGCGGTGAAGACAAAAATCTACCCTGACATCTCCAAAGAAATGGCTTTCTGAAATAGTTTGCGATCGAACAACACGAGGCATCTCCTGTGCAGAAACAGCAGATGCGATTCACTTTTCAGTAGGACTGTGAACTGCTTAATGCAAAGGTTTAGAATTTACACTTGGGAAAATTGCTATCAGTTTGATAAATTAGTTGCAATTGTATGCCCTTTCATAGCAGGTCAGGTTGAAGCAGTTGAACACAAATTGAAAATAAGCCTTTTTTCTCCCCCCCCCCATCCCATGGCAGCCAGCATAAAAATCTTTACAAAAATGACAAATTATTGCTATAAAAACAAATTAAAAATCCAACTTTTTATTACCCAATTTGATTGAGTGCAGCTGGAGGCTTTGCATGCTTTTCTTCTCCCTCTTTTTACAGGAATATTTTCAGAGAAAATGTTGTGCAGACAGCTGTAATTTCTGTTTACCTCTCCTTGACAGAAGACATAATTGGTTTTGTACTCTCCAATCTATCGTAATTCAAAATCGCTTAATTCAAGTGACATGATAATGCAACTTTTTAAGATTAAATTCACATCTTTGCTGTGTTATTTATGGTGTTTAATTTAAATTATTGGATAATTTTTTAAAAAAAACAAAACAACTTTTGAACTATGTTGGGGGTGGGGGGGGCAGGGGACGAGTGTATCTGAACATTGCCCATCTAAAGAGGGATAAACCACACCCAGTCATGCCAGTGGGATCCAGAGTTGTGCCCTCTCTCCAGAGGAAAGGAGGAAAACTGGTGGCATCATTTCTAGGCTAGAATCATGCCCCATTCTGGTGTCAGGCTAAAGGTGTTTTTACAGTGATGGGCTTCTATAATTTGCTCATGGGAGGTTAACATCCATTTGTCTGCTACCCAATGTACATTCCTAAATCTGGCTCCCTTATTGGCAGAATTGTAGAGCCACAAACACTAAAAAGAACAGATGACATCATTGGAAGACTTCTCATTATAATTAATTTATGTTGGCTCAGTTAGTACCACTCTCACCTCAATTAGAAAATCTTTGGTTCAAGCCCCACTCTAGTGCAGTACTGAGGGAGTGCAGCATGGTCAGAGGTACCGTGTTTTGGATGAACTGTTTAGGTGGACCTAAAAGATTCCGTGGAAGTTTTTGACAAAAGGCAAGGGAGTTTTCTTTACGTTCTGCCCAACATTCTTGCCCCAGTCATGACCACCAAACACAGATTCATCAAATTTACTGGATGTGGGAACTTGCAGTGCACAAATTGGCTGCCACATTTGTAGGTATTACAACAATGACTGTACTTCAATAGTAATTCATTGGGTGTGAAGCATCTTGGGACATCCTAAAAGGCAGTATATAAATGCAAGCCCTTTCTCTTAATAGTCTGGCCCGATTACACAGTGCCAGTATAAACTTGCCACCTTAGCCTGTTTTTTTTTTGATTTGGCACCCACTAGAATGCAGAACTACATAAATTAGCACACGTTGACTACCATGGTGCATCATTTCCCCAACTTGGACGTAACACGCATGAAGGAATAGTTTTAGCATTATTTTGTTATTTTTTGGACTGTGGCAGTTAAAACAAGTTGGATTTATATACAACAACAACTTACATTTATATTACATCTTTAACGTAGTAAAACGTCCCAAGGCGCTTCACAGGAGTGTTATCAAACAAAATTTGACACCGAGCCACATAAGATATTAGGACAGGTGATCAAAACCTACATTCTTGCCCCAGCAGAGTTTTGGACAAGCACAAGTTTATGGAGGGTGGAAGATGGGAGGCCGGACAGGACAGGTTTTAAGGAGCATCTTAAAAGGAGGAGAGGTAGAGGCACGGAGGGGTTTAGGGAGGAAATTCTAAAGCTTAAGGCCTAGAAGGCTGAAGCGATTAAAATCAGGAATGCGCGAGAGGCAAGAATTGGTGGAGCGCAGAGATCTTGGAGGGTTGTAGGGCTAGAGGTTACAGAGAAAGGGAGGGGTGAGGCCACAGAGGGAATTGAAAACAAGGATGAGATTTTTAAAAATCAAGGCATTCCTGGACAGGGAGCCAATATAGGTCAGTGAGCACAGGGGTGAGGGGTGAACAGGACTTGGTGCGAGTTAGGATATGGGCAGCAGAGTTTTGGACAAGCACAAGTTTATGGAGGGTGGAAGATGGTAGTTGAGTCTAGAGGTAGCAATCATAGTGCCTTTAATGTAGAGGAAGGTCTCAGTGTTGCACAGAGATATAGGCCCTGATATTTACGAGGAGGGGGGGGGGGGGGGAGGAGTTGGAGAGGAGGGGTGTCCGATCACAAGGAGGTTAATAGGCGTGCTTGATGGGATGGGAGGAAAGCACTCCTGCACCTCCTGGCCCACAAGCAGTGCTGTAAAGGCATTTATCTGTTAGATCTAACCGTTCTTGCCTCCCTTCAGCTGCCAGGTTTCCCGAGGCCTGGGTAACCCGGCTGGCCAATGTTAAATCTGAACCACAGGTAAAATTTGAGACAAGCAGTCTCATTAAAATATTCACATTAGGGACTCGCCTCCGGAAAGCGGGTTCGGCACCCGTTGAAACTGGAAGTTGGAGGGGGGTTGGGGTCGGGGTGCCCATTTTTGAAATTTTAACACCTCCCTGCCACCCTACTCATCCTGGGGGGGTTAAAACTACCCCTATAAAACAAAAAATGGAGTTATGAGAATGGGTGACCTAAAGGAGGGCCTTAAAGGAGGTAGAGATTTAGGGAACAAATTCTAGAGCTAGAACTGTTGAAACAGCTGGAAAAACTCAGATGAAAATCAGCAGAATAAGTAGTCAACACAACTGGGCCGTTGAACCACAGGCTCGTGTCAAGTCTATAGCTCCATAAATTACAGAAAATTATTACTTTTTTTATCAAAATAAAAGGATGTTAGTGTTGGGGGGGAAGAAAGCTCTTACCATTTCAGACATCCACTTTCAATATCAAGCACTCCCGGGTCAGGCACAGCATAGCCAAGACCTTCTGAGGTTTAGGCTGAGGTACTTTGTTTAAGCAGAGTAAAGGGAGCTTAAAATAAAAAAACAACAAACACCATCGTATGGCATGTGATCGCAATACTCATATCTCACGGTGTACGCATGTGTACTCTAACCTTTGTGAGTTTGTTAGCAAAATAGTCAGATGAAAAGGAAAATACGTGAGCGTCTTTTGATTGCTGAGTGCTTTACTTCCTTCGTTAGAGTGTTGGTAGATGTTCAGTAAATATACACCACAGGTAAATGTACTTTATATGTGTATCAGTGTAGGTAAGGCGTCTTCTGTCTAAATTAATGCCTGTGGCTAAAATGGTGTAACCGTAGCAACACCTGTGGCTAGTCAGTGATTTCTATTGGACAACACTGATGTAGTTCATTAACAAAATTCTGCTTGACCTGAAAGTCATTTTTTCTTCGATAGAAGCCCCAAGATCCATCAGTCAATCTTAAGCAACCGAGACAGGTAATTAAAGCTCTGGTCAATTTCAGGGATGTGTGATGTGAATGCATTTGTTAATTATATCTGATCACATATGTAATTTGTGCAGATATGTTGACCTGCGTCTACTCTTCTGTTAATCCTGAAAGGAATATGTACATTTTCAACTGACAGCTTTTCACGCTATGACTTGCAATTTGTATCAGTGGTTTGTTTCATAAGAGTTAAAATGTTAGCTGGGAACTATTCTTGTCAATTTCATAGATGGCAGCATGGATGACTCCATGCTATATAAATGAAAGTTGTTGCTGTAGTAGTATTGTCCCATCAAAAGTATGGTTTGTAACATTTTCAGTCAATACAGCTTTGTTGGGATAGTCTTAATACTTTTGGTGGCGGGGGGGGGGGATTCTTAACCTGCCTAGCAGGAAACTGACGGGATTAGATCGGCCACCTGTTTTACACACTGCACGATTTGACTTTCCATTGACTTCAACAGAACGTATAATTGGGTGCCTGATCCAATTGGAAAGCTCTTTCAGAGAGCATCATAGTAGGTAAGGCACAGACAGTACTAAATGATTTGTTACTTCTTTAAAATAATATTTTCACTACAACACATTAATTGGAAATGACCTCTTGGAAAAAGAGGCAATATCACTGCATTTAATTACTGAAATGGTGCCACATCTACCATATAATGACACATTTGCACTTCAATACAAAGTTAGTTTTTGTCACCACATATGAAATGAGAATTAATTAATATGCAGAGTATGTTACTTTGAAACTGAGGCAAGACAGATGGGTGAACTTAAGTTCTCCACCTAATGTTCAATTACAAGCTACAGTAATGACAGGAGGTTCACTGTTGCTTCTGTGTGGGAGGATATGGACTTTTGTCCTTGATGAGATGAGCTCCTGATTTCCACCACAAAAGTAGATTACAAAAATCAGGTGTAGCAGCAGAGACCCAGCAACCAGTCTGCCTGCTTGCCTTCTGAGTCCTGGAATGGCACTCAACATAGGGAAACAGAGATGGGAGAAAATAAATAAAATAATGTTTTTTTAAAAAATTGGAAAGAATACACCAGGGTTCCCAATGCTCTCATGCACCTTATAATGGCCAGAGATACAGCCTTGGAGCATGCCTTCATCCTGGGTTCTTAGCCAAGGAAGGCATTTGACATGGGGAAACTTCAGGAGGAGAAAGAGAGAGAACAAAATAGCTTATCTAATATATTGTGTAATGCAAGAGATTTTAATCTCAAGGAGGCCTTTGTGACAAAATGTTTGTTGGTCCATAGTTAATTTCATTATAAATCTCAGAGGGAGATTTCTCAACACAGTGACAGGGCAAATGCCAATGGACAAATGCCAATATTACCCACATAGATTCCTGCTTATTTGTAATCCCAGACAAGATTTCAGCCAAGTGTCACAGATGTTTTGCAAAATGCAGTCTTACGGAAATTGAGAAATAAAATATCATAGTAGGTACGGCACAGGAGCCCGCCATTCGGCCCATCGTGCCTGTGCCGTACCTATGATACTCTTTGAAAGAGCTATCCAATTAGTCCCATTCCCCTGCTTTTTCCCCATAGTCCTGTACATTTTTTCCCATCAAGTATTTATTCAATTCCCTTTTGAAAGTTACTATTGAATCTGCTTCCACCACCCTTTCAGGCATTATATTCCAGATCATTACAACTCACCGAGTAAAAAAGTCGCCTCTGGCTCTTTTGCTAAATCTGTGTCCTCTGTTACCAGCCCTTCTGCCACTGGAAACAGTTTCTCTTTATTTACTGTCAAAACCATTCATGAATTCGAACACATCTATCAAATCTCCCCTTAACCGTCTTTGTTCCAAGGAGAACAAACCCAGCTTCTCCAGTCTCTCCACATAACTGAAGTCCCTCATCCCTGGTACCATTCTAATAAATCTCTTCTTCGCGCTCTCGCGCTCTCTCGCTCTCGCGCTCTAAGGCCTTGACATCCTTCCTAAAGTGTGGTGCCCAGAATTGAACAATACTCCAGCTGAAGCCTAACCAGCGTTTTATAAAGGTTTAACATAACTTCCTTGCTTTTGTACTCTATGCCTCTATTGATAAAGCCCAGAATCCCATATGCTTTTTTAAAAAAAAAGCCTGCTCAACTTGTCCTGCCACCTTCAAAGATTTGTGCATGTGCACCCCCAGGTCTCTGTTCCTGCACCGCTTTAAAATTGTATAATTTAGTTTATATTGTCTCTCCTCATTCCTCTTACCAAAATATGCTTCTAAACTTTCAACACATCAATTCAGATATTAAAACCTTAATACAACCGACAGCTCTTTATATTTCGAAAGTCAGCCACAGACAGACAAATGGCATGCAGCACTCCCCTTACATTAAACAAAGGCCCCTTAATATGGTTTAAGAAGGCTCAGTGAAACGCAGCACTTGTGATAGTCAGACACTAATACTAAGAGAACAACAGCATTATCCATTAAAGAAATAACCTTTCCTGCATTTGCTGCTAGTGGTTAAAGTCATTAATCCAGCTATCATGCTGAGAACATCACCCTTTTGCCTCAAACAAATTTGCTAAGGTAACAGGCAAATCTATCCCTTCACCATGATTGCTATCCTGAATATGCACCAGGGGATAGGAGAACATTTGCATTATCTTGCAGTAGCCTCAATCAACTTGCTCTGGCAACATCTAGACAACTTTGAAAATACAAGTCGAGTGCCATCTGGTACACAGCATTCTTAGTGAGGCTGGTTTTCCATTCGCACAAATATGAATAACTGCTTTCAGGTAAGAGGCTTCAAGGAAATATTAATTTAACTTCTGTAGGCACCACTTTAGATTGAAAATTCTTCCCCCTCACTATGATAAAGTTTCCCATTGTTAACAGAATAAGAGGTATACCTCAAATTCTGCTGGACAGTTTCATGGAATCCATCAATTATTTCTAATAGATTTTTGGGAATGTTCTAAAGGTCAAACTACCACTTACATTCATACAAATTTACTATATTGATAATTTTATTTCTGCAATCACAAGACCATAGAGTCAACCCTGCCTACTCACAATTAAAGTTCCATTTTACGGTAACAAAAAAAAACCTGATAAAAAATGCAAGTTAAAATCTGAAAAAATTGGTTCCTTTTCATCAGTTTTACCATGTCCCTCTCTTCACCTACTATTCAGCCGCCGAGGTCCTACATTTTGGAATTCCTTCCATAAAGCCTCGTGGCTCTCCACCGCCTTCTCCTTTATCACCCTCTTTAAAACCCACCTATTTTACCAAGTTTTTGGTCACCTCTCCTAATATCTCCTCCAATTGCATGGCATCCATGTCGTGTGATATGTTTCCTTTGATGCTCAATGACTGGACGGACGGATGGAAATAAAATGGAGGCCCAAAGCCACATGTAGCAGAGGACCACAGGTAAGGGACAGGTAGGCTATATTATGAATATTATAAATCCAGATCTGCTGCTCATGGTGAATCAGAGGATATACTCTTTTATGCTATGTATAATACAGTATCAAGGCCACTGATGTAGTGATTAAATGAAATTGTGCTTTTCTAAGAATTACATTTATTTAGTGCCTTATTACAATCTCAATGTCCCAAAGTGCTTTACAACCAATGGATTGCTTTTGAGGTGCAGACACTTGTTTTTGTCAGCAAATGTCATAGTAGAATCGTGCAGTGTGCAAATTGTCTAACAGCACACAAGTGAATGACCAGAAAATCTGTTTTTGGCAGTGGGTGAGTGAGGAATGTTGTCCATGACATCAAGAGAACTCTTGGTTTAACATATCATCCAAAAACAGCATCCCCAACAATACAGTACTCCTCAGTCGCGCACTAAAGTATCGGTCTAGATTATATACTCAAGTCCGCAATGGGACTTGAACCTACTACCTCCCGACTTAGAGGAGAGTACTATTGACTGAACCAGTGGCACTTTTTGTACTTGTGGTTATGGGAGTATCAGTAGCATTTGAGAGTTTCTGTTATGTGATGATGTCCATATTTTCATTTGACCATTGTTTACCTATTTATGGAATTTTATGTTTTAAATCCAGGATATACAGGAAGACAGTAGGAAAGAATTTCCAGGGTACGACTGGGGGAACAATCCAATGGATAGCAATTGTCATTTCTAGTCCTGTACATTCCAATAGGTGGTATTACATCGAATTAACAGCACAGAAAGGGGCCATTCAGCCCAACTGGTCTATGCCAGTGTTTATGCTCCACAGGGGCCTCCCCCCATCTTACTTCATCTCACCCTATCAACATATTCTTTTATTCCTTTCTCACTCACGTACTTATCTAGCTTCCCCTTAAATGGATCTATATTATTCGCCTCAACCACTCAATGTGGTAGAGTGTTCCACATTCTCATAACTCTGAGCAAATTAGTTTCTCCTGAATTCTTCATTGGAGTTATTAGTTACTATGTTATAATTAAGGCCCCTAGTTCTGGACTACCCCACAAATGTAAACATCTTCTCTACATCTACCCTATCAAACCCCTTCATAATTTTAAAGACTTCTTCCAGGTTACCTCTCAATCTTCTCTTTTCTAGTGAAAAGAACCCCAGCCTGTTCGGTCTTTCCTGATAATTGTACCCTCTCAGTTCTAGAATCATCCTTGTAAATCTTGTTTGCATTTTCTCCAATGCTTCTATATCCTTTTTGTAATATGGAGACCAGAACTGTGCACAGTACTTTAAGTATGGTCTAACCAAGGTTCTAAAAAAGTTTAACATAACTCCTCTGCTTTTCAATTCTATTCCTCGAGAAATGAATTTCTAGATTGTGGAATGGGAATTAGTTTAAGCATGTCGGGTGATGCATAATTGATAGCCATAGTCTCCTGGAGCTTGTTTGATTACCTTAGGGAATCAAGGGAGAATTTGCCAGAGTTTTTCTTGAAATTAGGTGCAGATGTTACTTTTTGTTTGTGGCTTTACCAGGAGTTGTCATTACTAGTGGTTAGGAACGATGGTTCACTGCCCAATGGGAATCAGGATATGGGCCTGGTTGTCTTTTCTTTTCTGATATTTGTATTAGCAGCCGGTAGATTCTCACCCCTCTGTCTCACTTTATGCAAGTTGTATCCAAGCAGATCTGCCTTAGTTCTTAACTGGGATATTAATGTAGTCCTTCATAAGCTATGGACCAACCATAAAATTCATTCAAATGTCTTATTTGAAGCGTATTACCTGTATTGGTACCATTTTGTTTTTGTACTCACCAATCTCTGGGCTTTAGGAAACTAAGTGTACATTCTCCACTGTAGCATTTAGCCAGTAAACATTTGAAGTCTGGCTAAGAGCCATTCTGCTAGTCCCTTGCCTACTTCTTAGACTTCTCAATCAGGTTTGCATTTACAGTGCCTGTAGAGTGGCTATGTGGAGTACACCTCACACATGCACCAGGTGCTACTGGGTAAATTGGACTTAACATGCAGGACAATATTTTTGGCAGACGTGCTCTGACAGCAGGAATCAGGGTTTCCTTGCTGGGGCGTTTGTCTACCTAAACTGGTGCTATTTTGTTATGGCTGTAATAATGTGTGCGGTATGCCTAAAGGACCAAGAACCTTGTAAAACTTCATTATTCTTTGGATTGTAGCATCCTTCATCTAGATCACTCATGACTACCCCCTCCCTTCCCCCCACAAACCCAGGGCCTGCTGGGGTCGTTATTGTTTTATGGCTAATAAGTTTTGAAGGAATTCGTATTTAGGATAGTGTAGATCAAAAACCAAACTTTCACACAGGTCCTGACCCTTTATTATGTTGGGGGCAGAGGGTCAGATGGTGGCAATTTCAACGACATAAGGACAAAAAAGTAATTCTCTAGAATCAATCAAGATTGGATAAGTTCTTTTGGTGTGTGAGGAGTTCTCTCGTTTGAAGAATGAAGGCCCTACAACATAAGCAATCCTTTAGGCAAAATAGAGCCTCTGAAAAAAATGTTAGTATAAACAGAAGAGGGAAAGGGAAAGGAAAGAGAATATCGGGAAGAAAAAGCAAGGTGTGAAGAAGAATGATTGAATTTTTATTTATTTTTAAAATCAAGTTTATTTTTATATTTAAGGGTTAATATTGCAGAAATAAACCTACTGGTGACAGTAGAGTTTATTACTGTAACATAGCTATTAGGGCTTGTTTCAGTATCAGTGTGTTAGCTAAAAACTCAAAAGCAGCTGGTCCAAAAAACTGGAGTCAGGACTCGTAAGAAATCAGGAGTCAGGATTGAGTAATGTGTATATAAATGCACAAAACTCAAAATAAATTTCAAATTAGAAACAATAACAACTATGGAGGGGTACTTTATTATAGCTTAGGTTTGGACAGGAATATTTCTGGTTATAACATTTGAGAGAGAGAGAGAGAGAGAGAGAGAGAGAGAGAGAGAGAGAGAGAGAGAGGAGAGAGACTAGAATGGCAGGCAATATTAATAAAGGATTCTAGAACAACACAAGTATGTTCTAGGGGGTTGCAGTAAGGCAGAATCCATATTGATTGCATTAGTAAATACAAATTTCCCTGTCCATACAAACCAAATAAGAGAATAGGGTTGCCAAGACACCTGGATTGTCCTGAAGTCTCCAGGAATTAAAGATTAATCTCCCGGACACTACTGTGCGCCACCTAGGAGAAAAATCATAGGGGCATAAAAAAAAATTGGAGCCGGGAAAAAAGACTATTTGACTGACAAACAAAAATCATCCAATCAGATATAGAAGAGTCTGTTCGCTTTCCAATTGGGCATGGGAAGGCAATGCACCACGACGATGGAGGGGTCAGATGACCAATGGCAGGCATGCGGGGGTGGGAGGTCATCTGCTGAAACCTCTGGAATATGCCCAGAGTCGGCAACCCTATGGAGAAAAGGACTCTGAAAAGATCATTGCCTGCATTTTAACTTAGCCTCTCAAACATATATACATTGGGACCACAAAGGTAGTAACTGATGCAAGTCTTAATATCCAGAGATAAACCTGGGCTGTGCGACAGATGCTTTGCTCTAATGTTGCAGGAAGGGAATATAAATAGGATCTTAGGAAGCATTGCTCCAGGGATAGAACACAAATCCCATTTTGCCATTTGGTCCATCAATTCTGTGCCAGCTCTTAGCTAGAGCAATCTGAAATTAATCTCACTGCCACACACTGTCCCCGTAGCCTTGTAACGTGCAGGAATGTGGCCCACTTGGATTCCAGAGTCCAGGAATTTTTTGAGATACAAAATGGGTTGCAGGCCGCCTGAATGTTTTTGGTACAATAAAGGAAATGGAAGAAAGACCCTGTATCTACTGCTTTGGGAATACACAGCCCCTAAAGTAAATGAGATTTTTTTTTTGGATGCTAAACTCTTGGTAATAAGGGTATCCCTTAAGTGATCTAACATTCTATCTCCGTCCATAAAATGCAGGGCAGTGACCTTGAAACGAAGGGGTAACCCTTGGTTGACTATCTCCAGCACTCAAATCCAAACATCTTGGGCATAATAGAGGGACTAAATAGTTGCATTGAGGTCCTCTGCTTTAATTATACAGCGTCTATGAGGCTGGGTCCAAGGGCAAAGCAAAGGCTCGGAGTTCGACGTTGAGGGAAAAATGTCCATCATGGGATGCTTTAATAAAGATGGGAGTAGGAAGTCACATGCAGGGTGCTTAGGACAAAAAAATGTGATTCCCAGAACCAAGATTGGACAAATTCCCAATGCGTGAATAATGGAGAACTTTTATTCTGTCCATTTTAGAGGTGGGAGCAACATTTATTTATTTATTTTTAAAATGAAAAGATTGACATAACGCAACCAGGTCAATCTTTTACTTGTATAAACATGCACAGCAGGAACGGCTGCTGATAGACAGTCATACATCCAAGGCATCTGACACAGCCCAATTGCACCTCAACAAGTAAAGTTGTCTGTGGAGTATTAAAAAAGCTCTTAACTGCACAAATACTATTTTACACAATGAAATGTAATCTTTCCTGCTTCTGCAAATTGTACCCAAGTTTAGATTTGCAAGAAAATTTTCATATATGTTGTAGTGTAGTGTAGAAAATCAAGAATATAATTTTTGAACTCAGACATTTAAAATACACGATGGAAACAGAGAACTTTACAGCACAGAAAGAGGCCATTTGGCCCCTTGCACGTGAGAGTGTCATGCACAGTCGCATTCCCCGTATCCTTTTAAATGTTTCTTTTTCATAATACTTAGTGTTTTTGCAACATCACTAACTGAGTAGTAGGAAGTATACTTTAAGTATGTTGAGTGTTTATATGCTACGAAATTACACTAACTCTCTAAAATGTGGTAGAAATGTTCAAACCTTCCCTGTCTAATAAGAATCAGTAATAATGACAGTGCTGCAGTCTAAATCTACAGTTTGAAAAGTGTAGTTTGCATGTGAAAGGCTTTACTTGCTCAGAAATGTCTTTCTTGTAAAAAGAAAACTTGAACTCTCACTTTGTGCCTTTATCCGCAACAATACGAAGCTCACTGTTTGCACTGCTGAATAAATATTACCCATGCCACTTAAATCTATCTCCAGCAAGTATTTGAATCAATGTGCTGGAATTCTGCAGAGTTCTCAGGAAGGTAGTGGCGTCACATTTGCTGCACAGAAACAGAGACAATTTAGTCCTTAAGATCAAAACTTAGTTGGCAACAAGAGGTTGCCATCAATGTCACAAAGTTTCAATTTTTAAAAAAAAATTGGGATTTTATTTGCTGGTTCTGAAGATCTTAGCAAGACAACAGTTAGTGCTAATATTCAGTATTCCTAAACACTAAATCAAATCAGCAAAGTAAAGCCATTATCAAACAAAAAATATTAATCTGTTACTGTGAATTATTTCTGTCCTCCTGGGCAATATAAAATCATAACTACAAGCAATTATAAAATGCAATCATTTTCAGGTATCACTTTTCAAATATTCACCCTGGAATTTGCTGTGCTCCTTAGGAATTGCATTTTGTATGATAAACCAGTCATGATAACCATTTCAGCTGTAGCATTCAAATAAGGTTATTTAAAATCAAGTATGAGTGCAAAAAGTTAGTAATAATTAAGTAAATGTTCATGTTTTCTTGAGATATTGTCTGTGTTATTATTGTAATTTTAGAGTGGTGAAACTTATCAGAAGTAAAGTTACATTTACAAATTGGATACAATACCTCAGTCAGACGGTAACATTGCTCAGCAGTGCACTCTGCTTTGCTGGTTGGGTTGCTCAAAGCAAATATAATTGGGTGCTTATTGAAGCTCGCCATGTCTTTAATGATCTGTTCAGTAAATGCACCACTGATTGCAGCAACTCCTGGAAGAAAGAGTCAAATAAAATCAATACACAGGATTCTGTTTCCATGTATCTTTAAGAATACTGTTCACACTCCCAGGGAAAAGGCAAGGAACAAGATATTGTTAGAAAGGTCAGCACTGCAAGCCAAGAACACTTTCTTACTGATACAGGACAGAATTCATCTAAGTACCATAAATAACTGCATACAAGGTGACCCACTTCCCAAATAAAAAAAACCTGAAAACAATCAATGATTTATGTAGGAGATGCCTAGTCATCACATCTCGCAAGAGTGCAGGAAATTTGATTTTAAATTTGCACTGGCCGTTCCACACACTGGTACCATTGTAGGGAGAAGGACCCTGGGAGTCAGAGAAGCAAGCAGTGCTAGATAATTCACAAATGCAGTGAGAGACTGGGCAGAGTAGATGAGTGCAATGCCCAGAGCTACTTAAGAAGAGTAGCGAATGAAGACTCTAGTTTCAGTCAAGCGTCTATATCTTTACGATATTCAAACCAAGCAAAAAGGTGGCAGCCTCTACTCATCCACTACTGCCAAGGGTTGCAAATCTAATAGACTTCATTTGTCTCATATTTTCCAGCCAATACTAGCCTGCAATCCAAATTTCTGGAACACGATACATTATAACAAGATTGACATACAAGAATATATCATGAAAAGTAATGTAAATTTGGTTTTAAGTGAGCTTCCTGTAATGCCTCTAAGCATGCTAGATTTTGCTAATACATTATTATTCAAATCACTATTAAAACTGCAATAAAATGCTATTATAAATAGCAGTTGCAAACAGTAACATTGCCCAAACATAAACAACATGTTCCTATGTGTTAAAATACCGTATCACATCACCGATGCTTGACTTGGACAAAAATAATGCACAGCACTTATGTTTTTTCTTGCTCCTCCCAAAAAAAAGGTTCACCAAACATGACAGTGCATCTTCATAGAGTGTTAATGACCTGACTCCCTCTCTAAGTTGAGCATTCCTCGCAACTTAAAAACACTTCGTTAAGTGACACTTAGGAACATAGGAACAGGAGTAGGCCATTCAGCCCCTCAAGCCTGCTCCGCCATTTGATAAGATTATGGCTGATCTGTGATCTAACTCCATATACCTGCCTTTGGCCCATATCCCTTAATACCTTTGGTTGTCAAAAAGCTATCTATCTCACATTTAAATTCAGCAATTGAGCTAGTATCAATTGCCGTTTGCGGAAGAGAGTTCCAAACTTCAACCACCCTTTGTGTGTAGAAATGTTTTCTAATCTCGCTCCTGTAAGGTCTGGCTCTAATTTTTAGACTGTGTCCCCTACTCCTAGAATCCCCAACCAGGGGAAATAATTTCTCTCTATCCACCCTATCTGTTCCCCTTAATATCTTATAAATTTCGATCAGATCACCCCTTAACCTTTGAAACTCCAGAGAATACAACCCCAACTTGTGTAATCTCTCCTCGTAACTTAACCCTTGAAGTCCGGATATCGTTCTAGTAAACCTACGCTGCACTCCCTCCAAGGCCAATATGTCCTTCCGAAGTTGCGGTGCCCAGAACTGCTCACAGTACTCCAGGTGCGGTCTAACCAGGGTTTTGTATAGCTGCAGCATAACTTCTGCCCCCTTGTACTCCAGTCCTCTAGATATAAAGGCCAGCATTCCATTAGCCTGTTTGATTATTCTCTGCACCTGTTCATGACACTTCAATGATCTATGTACCTGAACCCCTAAGTCCCTTTGGACATCCACTGTTTTTAACTTTTTACCATTTAGAAAGTACCCTGTTCTATCCTTTTTTGATCCAAAGTGGATGACCTCCACATTTGCCTACACTGAATTACATTTGCCACAGTTTCACAAATCCATGCTGGCTCTCTCTGATTAACTGAAAATTCTCGAGGTGTTCAGTCACCCTGTCCTTAATTATAGACTCCAGCATTTTCCCCACAACAGATGTTCGGCTAACTGGTCTATAATTCCCTTGTTTACCTCTCTCTCTTTTCTTAAAAAGCGGAGTGACATGTGCAATTTTCCAATCTCGAGGGACAGTTCCTGAATCTAGAGAACTTTGAAAGATTATAGTTAGGACATCTGCAATCTGCTCACCTACTTCCTTTAAAACCCTGGGATGGAAACCATCTGGTCCTGGGGATTTGTCACTCTTTAGTGCTATTATTCTCTTCATTACTGTTGCTTTACTTATGTTAATTTTAATCGAGTCCCTGTCCCCAATTCAACATTAGTTTTCTTGGGATTTCCGGCATTCTATCCTCTTTTTCTACTGTAAACACTGAAGCAAAGTAATTGTTCAACATGTCCGCCACTTCCCCATTGTCAATGACAATATCCTCACTTTCAGTTTTTACGGGGCCAACACTGCTCCTGACCACCCTCTTTTACCTAATGTAACTATAATAGTTCTTCATATTGGTTTTGATATCCCTTGCAAGTTTCTTTTCATACTCTCTTTTTGTAGCCCTTACTATCTGTTTTGTGACCCTTTGTTGATCTTTGTATCTTTTTCACTCGCCAGGATCTGTGCCATTTTTTGCCTTTTTGTATGCCCTTTCCTTATGTCTTATACTGTCCCTTACCTCTTTAGTTGTCCATGGCTGTTTTTTTTGGCAAGTAGAGTTCTTGCCCCTCAGGGGTATAAACTGGTTCTGTATCACGTTAAATGTCTCTTTAAACATTTCCCACTGATCATCAGTCGTTTTACCCATTAACAAATTTGCCCAGTTTACTGTGGACAGTCTCTGTCGCATCCCATTGAAGTCGGCCTTACCCAAGTCTAGAATCTTAGCAGCTGACTCACTTTTTTCCCTTTCAAACACTACATTGAACTCGACCATGTTATGATCGCTATTGGATAGATGTTCACGCACAGTTAAGCTGTTAACTGAATCTGGTTCATTACTCATTACTAAATCTAGTATGGCTTGCCCCCTTATTGCCTCCAGGACATACTGCTGTAGAAAACTATCCCGGACACACTCGAAATTAAAAACCTTTCTGACAGTTGCTAGTCTGCTTTTCCCAATCTATGTGAAGGTTAAAGTCCCCCATTAAGACCACTATGCCTTTGCTACACGCTTGTCTAATCTCTGCATTTATACAATCTAACACTTCAGAGCTGCTGCCAGGTGTCCTATATACAACTCCCACTATTGTCTTAGATCCTTTCCTATTTCTCAATTCAATCCATAAGGTCTCTGTTGGCTGCTTATCTCACGTTATATCCTCCTTTATCATTGAAGCGATTTCATCTCTAATCACTAAGGCTACTCCTCCCCTTCTTCCATTTTCCCTATCTCTCCTGTAGACCTTATAACCCAGTATATTTAGTTTCCAATCCTGACCATCCTGCAGCCATGTCATACCCTCCAATTTGAATTTGAACCTGTAGTTAATTTAATTTATTCCTTATACTCCGTGCATTTGTATATAGAACTCCTAGTTGGGCCACACACCCTAGCCTGACCTTCAGCTTTGATGCTGGGTTAATCGCCCATATTTTCCCATATGTACTCTCTGAACAAACATTACAGCAATATTCAGATTATAGGCAGTTGAATTATATAGCCCTCACTTTATAATTTAAAAATTTAAACAGGACAGGATGGGGTAGATTTGGAAGGAATACCATCAGGACCAGGAACCTTACTGGAGTCCAGAGAGCAGAGGATTCAACACAGCACTACTTGACATCAATCAAAATGGTCAAACAGAATAGAGCGATGGAGGGGATGATCTTTTCGAAGTTTATCGTAAATAGGTGCTCCAAGAGAAATTGAGCCAAAAATATCAGTTGTCTCTTTGGGAAAGCTGACAACTGTACAAATCAGGACAAAAAAAGATGAGAAAGAAGGATTTATGGAAAGCCTTTGCAAGGAACTTGACGGGGTGGCTGCTGGCAGGGTAGCAACACAGCAGTTGATGATTCTTTTCAATAAAGTTGTCCTCAGCAGATCTAATAATGGATTTGCAGAAATTATGAGCAGAGATAAACTTGACCTAGAATGATTCAGACTGATCAAGAAGCCATGGACAGAACTTTTACAAGACACGACAATAAGCTAGCCATGATTGAACCAAGATGATGTGCCAAATCTGACCGAAGAGGGAGAATGAAGCACAAAACCTGCCATACCAGCTAGAATCACACCAGTTACTACAGTGGCACAGATAGAAGGGTCATAAGATTAAAGGCAGCAATTGGAGCAGCAAAAGACAGTGGCAGTTAGTTGACTTACAGTGCCAAACAAAATGGAATGGGTTTAAAGAACATGATTTGTTAGAGAATTGTATAAAAGATAGATTTGAGATAGTGGTCAGAAGATCCCAGTATTGAGGAGGCAGATAGAGTGTAGAAGTTAGGATAGAAAGTAAGAAAATGCATTATACCTATAATTGCAGTAGGTTTAAGATCCCGAACCGCATCATCCAGGTTCCTCAGCTCTGGATGTGGGTGAGCAAACTGCAATTTCTGATGAGTCAGGTTAGCACGTCCCTTAAAGACAAAGGAAAATATCAATAATAACATGTTATTATAATGTTATTGACAAAACTGTTTAAAGCCTTTCTTTCTCATTGCTATTTGAAAAAAGTGTATTATTAAATTCTGTACAGTGTCTCAGATGCATCACTAGACTGTTCACATGCTCATAATTAAGTCTAACTATATTAAATGACAAGTCCCATTCCTTAACATTGTGGTTGATACTTGAATATTTATAAATACTTAAATATGTATAATAAATTTTCCTTTAAAAATATTTGTACATTGTTCAATATGTTAAACCCTAGATTTTCCACTATTAGCGTGGTTTATATGAGAATCACTGCCGGTGCGTTTTAGACACACTGAAGTAGAAGCGTTTTGCTTGAACCCAATTTCCCCATGGCAGCTCATTAGCATGATTCCAGATGCAGATTCAGACAGGTGTAAGGAACACATTTGTGGTAAGAGCATAAAATTGCATTTAAATGAAATATCTAGGAGCAAGGACAATCAAAGGGAGTATCACATTAGGGTGACCAATATTCTAATCCTTTGGGATGCCTCAAAAAGAATCTGAACCCGTAAAACATTTAAGCTAGAAAGGGGGGGAAAATAATTGATAAACTAATCAAACTTCGGGAGTATAAGACCCCTGGTCCAGATGGATTGCATCCGCGAATATTAAACGTAGTTAGGGAGGAGATAGCAGTGCCATACACACCACACACACACTGAATAGTGCCAGAGGACTGGCAGACAGCCAGTGTTATTCTTATATTGAAAAGGGGAGATAGAACAAGTCTTGGGAACGATAGACCAGTTAGCTTAAAAATCGGTGGTAGGAAAGATAATGGAATCTTTACTCAAAGATGTAACAGAAAGACATCTAGAGAATGAAAATATAATAAAGAATAGTCAGCACGGATTTCAGAAGGGAAAGTCATGCTTGACCAACCTTACTGAATTCTTTAAAGGAGTGACAGAAAGAGTAGACAAGGATAATGTAGTAGATATAATATATTTGGATTTTCAAAAAGGCTTTCGATGTGGTACCACACTGTAGACCCATGGCTAAGGTCAGAGCATGTGGAGTCAATGGACAGGTAGCAAAATGGATAGCAAGTTGGCTAAATGGAGAACAGAGAGTAGGTGTTAAGAGTAGCTACTCGGACTGGGAAAAGGTGAGAAGTGGTACTCCACAGGGATCAATGCTGGGACTACTGTTCACAATTTACATTGATGATTTAGATTCGGAAATCGGAAGTACTATTTCAAAATTTGCAGACGACACCAAATTGGCGGGTGCAGTTAATACAAAGGAAGAATGTGTCAAAATGCAAGAGGACATTAATAAACTTGTAGAATGGGCATGTAATTGGCAAATAAATTTCAATATAGACAAGTGTGAGGTGGTGCATTCTGGTAGGAAGAATAAGGAGGCTACATACTGATTGGATAATAACAGTCTAAACGGGATAGAGGAGCAAAGGGATCTAGAGGTAAGATACACAAATCACTAAAAGTAGCAACACAGGTTGATAAGGCCATAAAAAAGGCAAATAAAGCACTGGGGTTCATTTCTGGAGGGATAGAATGGAAAAGCAAAGAAGTTATGTTAAACTTGAATAGAACCTTGGTTAGACCACACGGAGTATTGTGCAGAGTTCTGGTCTCCATATTATAGAAAGGATATGGAGTCATTGGATAGATTCACAAGGATGATACCAGAACTGAAAGGATATACTTATCAGGAAAGGCTGAGGCTCTTTTCACTAGAAAAGAGAAGGCTGAGGGGTGACCTGATAGAGGTCTTTAAGATAATGAAAGGGTTTGATAGGGTAGACAGAAAATGTTTCCACTTGTGGGGCAGTCCAAAATTTAGAGGTCATAAATATAAGATAGTCACTAATAAATCCAATAGGGAATTCAGGAGAAACTTCTTCACCCAAAGAGTGATAAGAATGTGGAACGTGGAATAGTTGAGACAAATAGCATAGATGCATTTAAGGGGAAGCTAGATAAGCACGAGGGAGAAAGGAATAGAAGGGTATACTGATAAGGTTAGATGAAGTAGGGAGGGCGAGCCTCGTGTGGACCATAAACACTAGCATAGAGCAGTTGGGCCGAATGGCCTGTTGCTGTCAAACCTGACGTAACCCATTCTCAGTGTTTGCCAAGGATGAAGGGGCATGAGACGAAGAAGAGACAAGCAAAAATAAAGGGAAAGGAAACCCAAAGTGCAGGCATAAATCTGTTTGCAAATGATAGAATAGCCCAGCAGACAACCCCCATTGCACAGATGATTTTTACTGTCACAGGATAGGTCAGCTCTACGTTGCATTGTTGCTGGAGGCGTCCTTACAACATCACTGCATCTGCTTCTCTGTTGGCCCAGACTCTGAGAAGACTCTTCTCATGGTCATTGTGAAGTAGAAGCACCAAGGCCTGCATAAATAGCAGGTAGCATTGTGCTGGGTAGGTCCAATCAGGTATGTTAGATCTCAATCACTCCAGCAGGCAGTACCGCTGAAAGTTTGACAATATTTGATTGGGTACTTCCAAGACAGCATCAAATGATATGGTTGGTCAAACATTTGCGAATCTTAGTGATGCCATTGGACCTGTTGTCGCAGTTTCCTTTGTGAAGAGGAACCTCTACCAGCTTAATCGGTTTCCATAGTGAGGCCTGCCCATCTGCCTTCATATGAATGTGCAGATACCAGTAGATGGGCACAACCATCTCTCGTGCAGCCTGGCATCCGTCCATGGGTCCTGCTCCTTTTCCAAACATAACAGATAAGGTGATTCCCATTGGTGTCAGTAATGGTGCTGGGACAAAAAATAATTTACAAATTCCAACAGGAAAAAAAAGTAAAGAAAACAATTAAGAAATGGTTGATAAACATTCCCTTTCATATTACTGTATCCAGGCATCCAAATATCATCCAGAAATTTATACAAAAATCCAGTTTTAAAACTCAAGCAGCTTAAAAACTGAAAGATTGGTGTTAACCAAAATCTGCCTGAACAAAAACATTGACTTCAATGGAAGGTAAAATCAGGTGGCATTTAAAATGGGAGGCTGATCTGACCACCATCAGCTCCCCGACAGGCAGGTCAGGTTAAAATTACCCCCTTGATTTTAATTAAACATCATGTGGATCTCCTATTCAAAGCCCACCTTACAAGTTTTTCTTACAATCTGCAAGATGAACAACCCATTACTAATCAGCTGCTCTTGCAGGGAAAAGGGCACTAGCCAACTTACAATGAGAGAAGTAAAAATGAGAAAAGGGAGTTCTAAATTGTGATCACAATTATACACAAGAATAGATGCTTTGTACAGTTTATATTTACTTGTATTCTACCCCTGCTGGTTCTGAGAAAATTTGTTGGATTATCTAAAGACAACTTTAAAGGGTTGATTCTGTGATCCGGCGCTCCCAGCAAAAAGTGAATCTTGGGAAATCACACTTATTAAAATCAATGAAAAATACATGTCCCCGATTTATTGAAATGCACTCATATTGCAGAATCACCCCTTAACTGTGGAGAACGCTGATCAGGAAATTTGGAAATCACTCAACTTTCTCAGTAATCAACAGAGGGCACTATTTCCCAGAAAACATTTAAATCTCTTCAGCTTTGAAATAATGCTAAATATCTTCAGATTTAAGAAATCCACTCTAGATAATCCATCTCCCTCTACAAAACAGCACTTCATTTTTTCACATGGGGAATATTAAATTTAGACCAGGTGTAACTGCATTCACAACATCTAAAGTTTTGACAAAACGTGGAGTGTAGATGAAACAACATTGAAAACCAGCACTTGACATTTTAAACAGGGTCTTCAAAATAGTAGGGAACTAAAGTGTTAAGAATAATTCTGAAGAAAATTTAGAGTATTTTGATGTTATTTCTACTAATCACATATAATTGTGTGGACTGAAAGTCCCCCAGATAGCTTGCATTCCTTTGCAGAAATGCAGAACTTTAAAGGAGGAGGTCAGGTAGCACTCTTCAAAGAATCTAATTGTTTTCATCGTTCCCTCCTCTCCTTTAGGCAGTGACTCTTGCTGAACTATAGGTCAATAAGCACCAGCAGCCTCTGGTACCTTAATCTAACCGCACTTCTTTAGGTGACAGCCTGAGCAGTGAACGTTGACAGGTCATTTGTTCATTGGGACCATCCCAACTGAGCCCAGTGTCCACAGAAGCTCACCTTCCAGCAGGGCTCATCAGACAACGATCAGGAGTAAGATTGCCAGCTGGTTTTCCCCTCCCTGCCAAGGGATGTGGAGGTCAATTGCAGTAACCTCAGACCAGCCCCAGCTGATATCAGCTAACTCAGCACAGACCAGGGACAGAACAGAGGGCATTCGTGGTCTGCACAGATTAGTACTGCAACACAATACATTTGCCAATGAGCCACCAGAGGAATCAGACTGTGAATGTTAAGATTTTAATAAGCAATGTAATATTGCAAATGCTAAGGTTTGTACAGGGCTAAAGTTGGTTATCTGGAAAGAAAAGCCTTGGCGAATAAGGTGTTAGGTGTAATAGTTTATAAAATGGCCTTCTATATGTACCTAGTTGGGGTCAATCGTTATGGGGAAGAGAAATGCTGAAAAAAACTCAGGCTGGTCATTAGAAGAAACATTAACTGTTTCTCTCTCCACAGATGTTGCCTGACCTGCTGAGGGTTTTCCAGCATTGTCTGTTTTTATTTCTGGTCATTAGAAGGCTGCACTTAAGAAAAAGTGACTGAATCAGCAAACAAATCTCTGCCTTGATCCATGATGTCATGGGTAAAACTGGGTTAAATTTGATCTGCAGTTGAGATGCAAAGTTTTTCTGCTTTTATATAGCTCACAACTGTAGAATGAGGGTTGAAATAAAATGAGAACATTTATGTAGCCTTTGTGCTAACTTTTAGTTATATTAGGAAAAAGAGGGTGGTCAGGAGCAGTGTTGGCCCCGTAAAAACTGAAAGTGGGGATATTGTCATTGACAATGGGGAAATGGCGGACATGTTGAATAATTACTTTGCGTCAGTATTTACAGTAGAAAAAGAGGATAGCATGCCAGAAATCCCAAGAAAACTAATATTGAATCGGGGACAGGGACGCAATAAAATTAACGTAAGTAAAGCAACAGTAATGAAGAAAATAATAGCACTAAAGAGTGACAAATCCCCAGGACCAGATGGTTTCCATCCCAGGGTTTTAAAGGAAGCAGGTGAGCAGATTGCAGATGCCCTAACTATCTTTCAAAGTTCTCTAGATTGGAAAATTGCACTTGTCACTCTGCTTTTTAAGAAAGGCGAGGGGGGGAAACCGGAGAATTATAGACCAGTTAGCCTAACATCTGTTGTGGGGAAAATGCTGGAGTCCATAATTAAAGATAGGGTGACTGAACACCTCGAGAATTTTCAGTTAATCAGAGAGAGCCAGCATGGATTTGTGAAAGGTAGGTCGTGCCTGACAAACCTGATTAAATTTTTTGAAGAGATGACTAAAGTAGTGGACAGGGGAATGTCAATGGATGTTATTTATATGAACTTCCAGAAAGCATTTGATAAGGTCCCACATAAGAGACTGTTAGCTAAGATAGAAGCCCATGGAAAAGTACGGACTTGGTTAGGAAATTGGCTGAGCGAAAGGCGACAGAGAGTAGGGATAATGGGTAAGTATTCACATTGGCAGGATGTGAATCAGGGATCTGTCTTGGGACCTCAATTATTCACAATATTTATTAACGATTTAGATGAAGGCATAGAAAGTCTCATATCTAAGTTTGACGATGACACAAAGATTGGTGGCATTGTAAGCAGTGTAGATGAAAACATAAAATTACAAAGGGTTATTGATAGATTACGTGAATGGGCAAAACTGTAGCAGATGGAATTCAGTGTAGACAAATGTGAGGTCATCCATTTTGGATCAAAAAAGGATAGAACAGGGTACTTTCTAAATGGTAAAAAGTTAAAAACTGTGGATGTCCAAAGGGACTTAGGGGTTCAGGTATATAGATCATTGAAGTGTCATGAACAGGTGCAGAAAATAATCAATAAGGCTTATGGAATGCTGGCCTTTATATCTAGAGGACTGGAGTACAAGGGGGCAGAAGTTATGCTGCAGTTATACAAAACCCTGGTTAGACCGCACCTGGAGTACTGTGAGCAGTTCTGAGCACCGCACCTTCAGAAGGACATATTGGCCTTGGAGGGAGTGCAGTGTAGATTTACTGGAATGATGCCCGGACTTCAAGGGTTAAGTTACGAGGCGGGATTACACAAATTGGGGTTGTATTCTCTCGAGTTTCGAAGGTTAAGGGGTGATCTGATCGAAATTTAAGATATTAAGGGGAACGGATCGGGTGGATAGAGAGAAACTATTTCCGCCAGTTGGGGATTCTAGGAGTAGGGGGCAGTCTAAAAATTAGAGCCAGACCTTTCAGGATTGAGATTTGAAAACATTTCTACACACAAAGGGCGGTAGAAGTTTGGAACTCCCTTCCGCAAACGGCAATTGATACTAGCTCAATTGCTAAATTTAAATGTGAGATAGATAGCTTTTTGGCAACCAAAGGTATGAAGGGATATGGGCCGAAGGCAGGTATATGGAGTTAGATCACAGGTCAGCCATGATCTTATCAAATGGCAGAGCAGGCATGAGGGGCTGAATGGCCTACTCCTGTTCCTATGTTATATAGTCTACTCCTGATAATTCACAATTGCAGTTCAAACAAATTTGAATTAAGCAACTTTAAATTATCAGTAGACTGCAATAGTTATTTAAAGCAAACTGTGCAGCCTGTTGTCAAATTTGATTCCAGCAAGATACATGGATGAACTTTACCATTTTTTGTGCCTCATTACACTGCTTTTTTAAAAAAATGCTGCCGTGTCCAAACATTAATGTGAGTGCTGGGGACAGCAAAAGGGATCAGGCCGTGAAAGTAGAGAATAGAGCTGAAAAACCATGAGTACCTTTTTATACAAATAAGGCATTTTTAAGATTTATATGCAGGTGTATATTGACTCCTCCACCTTGCCTTGTGAAATACAATACTAATGTTCCCCATGCACTTTTAGCATGGCACACTGGGCACTTCCTACTACCTTTTCCAAGAAATTCTTTGACAGTTGTTTTAAACTGTGTCAGCTTTAAATTGGTGTCCTGGTCAATATTTATCCCTCAACCAACATCACTAAAGCAAATTATCTGGTCATTATCACATTGCTGTTTGTGGGACCTTGCTGTGCACAAATTGGCTGCCGCACTTCCTACATTACAACAGTGACTACACTTCAAAAGTAATTCATTGGCTGTAAAGCGCTTTGGAAAATCCTGAGGTGGTGAAAGGTGCTATATAAATGCAAGTCTTTTTTCTTTTTAAAGTCATGACCGTGAACTTGCCCTTTGTGAATATTGATGTACGAATGCTTAAAGCATTAGTATGAAATTCCTTTGTCCAGTAGTTGAATGGAAACATTAACCTTTCATCTTAAATGGGTTACTTCCCCTGTTTAAATGGTAACCAGAGGAAAATCATACTAATATGTTCAGTATTGTATGCTAATTCAGAGTGGAATTTCAAGCTGTATGTGTTAATGTCTAAAGGTTCTTACTGATGAGCCCTGATTCAAATGCCTGGGTGCTGCAATAACTACTTCCACAACTCAGCACCTTTTAGAGGCCATGGATTGCATGAAACAAAGCAGGAGTCTAGAAAGGATGATGGGATAAGCAGAACTTACAAGAAATTAATAGATAAAAAGTATAAAAAGAAAACATCAATATAAAAAAAGCGTAGTAAAAGTAAATTATATTTTCAGCTGTCGCTCCAAGGAAAGAAATGACCTTATTTTTCCTGCACCATTTAAAGCAATTTCCTCCCCAGCAGCCAAAAGAAATTCCAGTGTTCCAACGTGAGAATGTGTCGGAAATGCCTGATAATTAAATCACTTATAGGTATAATTTGTACGTAGAAATTTGGCAACATAAAAAAATCATCTACCTTGTCAGACTGACAGATATATGCATCCTGCACACATCATTGGAGTGCAGCCTAGTTTCATAGATTCAAGGGAATCCACATACTGAATATGCACAAAATTACTGTCAATGTTGCATAGGTGCTGCCACTCATGGTTTCCTACTTCTGATCATATAAAGACCCAGAACTTGCAGCGGTTCATTTTGAATTAACATCAACTCTCCCAAAACTAGGATTGTGGTATGTGGAGGATGCCCATCATTTAAAGGAGGTCATTATTTTTTCTTCATTTTGCATACGCCACACACCATAAGAACATTCCAAAGTGGTACAGATTCAGGAAAGGAAGGCCCCTAAATAGGAACTATAACACTTGCTGTCAGGACTGATCTGCCAAAGAGCCTGTTGCATACTGCAATTCAATCCAAACTGTCATGTTTATAGATATGCAAGGACTGCTCTGGATGACAGCCCTGCATATGCTATCAGTGGGACTCAGAGTGACGGCTAGGAAATAGCCATAGAAAAGAAAACTTGCTTACAGCGCTTCTTGCCTGCAAGGGCCCCTATGTTGTTCAGGCCTCGCAAATCACTTGAGCCAATTGTAGGATACCAGGCAATGGAGAAATACATCCAGCAACCTTGGCATCCACAGACACAACCTCCATCCTTGAACAAAATCATGGGAGCTGCTGGTCATCTCTGGATATTCCAAATATCTTGAGCTATCTCAAGATGGATATTCCTTGAGGATGAACTGTGAAGACAAAAGTGTCTGTTGCAGCTAAATACTAAGTCAGGAGATCAACTGTGTGTGGGATTACATCTCAACTAAGCAGAAATGAGTCTGTTCCCTGTCCCCTCTCGTTAATATAACAAAACACTGTAGCATTGTCCAAATGCATATATAATGGCTTACCCTGTATATAGCATTCCAGTAAACGCCCTAGCCCTGGAATAAGACCTGACTAAATAGGGCAAAATGTTTTAAATTTTTTCTTTGTAAAGAAGCAAATTGCTCTTAACCAAGAAATCATAGGCAGACTTCCCAGAATCAAAAATGACATTGATGAGCTTTATTTTCTGGCTGGGGTGGAGATTACCTCTTACAAAAAAAGGTAGGCAATGTAATGCATAGAATTATCAGGGCTGGTATGATCTCCTGGGTTAGTTTCAATTGCCAAAGAGATTGGTGAGGAATTTCCCAGATTTTCCCCCCCAAATTGGTCTGGCTTTTTAGCCTCTCCCAGGACATCACATGGTGTGGGGTGGGGAGAGTAGAGTATATATTGTGATACACAAGGAATCACAATTGCATGGAACGGGTTGGATGGATCAGAGGGTTGTTCCCCTTCCGTCATTGTTCGTATTTTCATCAGCGAGCATCTCGGGGAAGATACTGTTACAATGTTTTCCCCTTTCTTTTCTGCCACAATATTCTTTACTACAAGCACATCCCAGCCATATAACTTGCTGGCTTAAATCACTCGGCATTTCTGCCTCTTTTCACTTTCAGTTAGGAAAGATTCAGATAAAAGACTTCTGGAACACGTTCCACAGATCACTCTGCATCTTCAGCAGATATTTTTATTTCCTGTGCTACCAAATGTTAGTCAGTTAAGACTGACTACTTCTTTCAGACCTGGGAACATTTACAGGAGCTCTTGGCAGGCCGAACGACTCGCGTCTGCAAAAACAAAGATGCAAAAAGGGTTCCTCTGTGTACAGTACAAATATTGGATTCTATTTGGTGGCGAGTTGCAGCATTGAATGCTCCCAGATGAAGAAATAAATAAGTTGCGTGTCTTCCTGGCACAAATTCCAGACCGCTGTAGCAATTCGACACTTTGTCAGAAGTGTTAAACTCTTCTGGTTATTTCAAAATTGAGGGGTTTTGATAGAGTATACAGGGAGAAAATGTTTCCACTGGCAGGAGGGTCGATAACCAGAGGACACAGATTTAAGATAATTGGCAAAAAAGCCAGAGGGAGGCGAGAAATGTTTTTACTCAGCGTGTTATGATCTGGAATGCACTGCCTGAAAGGGTGGTGGAGCCAGATTCAATAGTAACTTTCAAAAGGGAATTGGATAAATATTTAAAAAGGAAAAATTTGCAGGGCTATGGGGAAAGAGCAAGACAGCAGGACTAATTGGATAGCTCTTTCAAAGAGCCAGCACAGGCATGATGGGCCAAAAGACCTCCTTCTGTGCTGTATGATTCTAAGTCTGATCTATTTTCATGAATTTTTGAGAATTCATCTGGATTGCATTTCTAAGGTGAAAAAAGCTGCTGACATCTGCATTACTATTCAAATCTCTTAGGCAAGATTTTAATATTATACGACATCTTCAATGAGAAGTAGGATATGCAAATCCAGTTGACAAATTGTATTCTTTCATTTTTTGTGGTGCAGTAGGTCTTAAGATCCACTTTGCACATATTTACTATCCTGTCCTTTGGATGGTCTACATATACCTTTTTAATTTTGCTTATGGATCTGCCTTTAGAAGTTTCTTTTGCTATTGTTAGTGCATGCAAGTAGCATTTAATAACATTTCAGTTTCTTTCCAGATGATGATTTCATTATCACAATAGAGCGTGCGTTCTGGAAGGTAAATGTAATGTGTGATTGCAACAGTGTTAGAGGGACTCCCAGAGAAGAATTTTTCTCCCTCCCAGGATACCTTTGCATAACTTATTTGAAGAATGAGAAAATAGATTAAATAACACAGCAGAGTGGAACTGGGAATAGTAATAGGAAAACCATGTGTCTGCAAGGGAATAGTAGCTATATCTATATACTCTTAACTGATGCCTATTGAGCATGTCTTGTCCCATCAGCAGGATAGACCAACCAGAGGCACAGTGGTGTTCAGTCAGGTGGGAGACCTCCAATTCCAGAACCCATTAAGGTTCACAGCTTCAGGTCAAACAAGGCCAAAGAAATCTCTTGTTGATCACCTACTTCCCCATTCGCGAAAGGCTCTTTGCCGATGATTGCGCATTACGCACCCACACTCTGGAGGACACTCAGCTTCAATCTGACTACTTTACTTTGATCGAGTGCCAGTGTTTTGGCCTTACAATCAACTTAAAAATGACAAACAATAATCAGCCCATACCTAGTCATCCAGTCAACCTCCTGTGGTTACAAACAATAATATACTACTTAAGGTCAGGGACATATTCTGCTACCTCGGTAGAGTTCGCTCAAAGAACACCTTAATCAACAATTGCGTCACTCACCGGACTGGCAGGTCCAGCTCTGCCTTTGGCAAACATGATCAAAGATTTGCAGGAACAAGGGGTTGATCTGTCAACAAAAGGCGCTATATACCGAGCTATTGTCCTCACTACTCTGTTAAATGGAATAGATTCGTGGATCTTCTACCTCCATCACATGACGTGACTTGATCATTTCCACTTGCACTGTCTACAACATATCACTGGCATCAAATGGCACAACAGGATGCCAAACACTAATGTCCTGAAGAGCTGCAAAATAGCTGGATTTGAGACCATGATAAAAAAATTCAAGTTACGCTGATCTGGACACATCGCTTGCATGCCTGATTGTAGAGTTCCCAATCCAGTCTTCTACAGTGAGCTGCAATCTTGATATTGTAACACAGGCAGACTATAAAGACACACCGTAAAATGTTGTAATATTAACCCCGCCACCTGGGAAAACATGGTCACCGACAGACCATGGCAGCATCAGTGAGAATGAATCGGAGGCTACAAGGTTGCGAAATCTGGCTGCCAACTGCCTGGAACACAAGGCACCTCATCTGGCTTCTAATAATGTGAGTGGCTGTACATTTGTGTCCACAATTGGACCCTTCTCCAATCAGCACACAAACAACTGAGACTCATCTGTCGACTAAATGGGAACCTCAGTCATTAGGACTTCCTCCCAAAAAATGTTAATCATCGCTTGGAGGAAGCTCTGCGGCGAAGCAAGGGTACAGAATATACTTGGAGGAGGAATTCAATGTCAACCACCAAGGTGACTCAGTGGTACCACCATTGACCGAACAGGCCAGTCCTGAAGGATATAGATGTTAGACTGAGCCTGCATCAAGTGATGAAGGAACCGACAGGAGGGAGCAGCCTACATGTCATAGTTATCACCAACCTGCCTGCCAGATACATCGGTCATAATAGCATCGGTAGGAATGGTCGCCACAAGATCTTTTGAAGACAAAGACTTGCCTCCATAGTGCGGACATCGTCCAACATGTAGTGCGACACCACCTCTGTGCTAAGTGGAACAGGTCTATCAACCCAAAACTGGGCATCGATGGGACACTGCAGGCCATCAGCAGAACTGTACACCACCACAACCTGTAACCTCATAACCCAACTTTTTAAAAAAAAATTCGTTCATGGGATGTCGCTGGCAAGGCCAGCATTTATTGCCCATCCCTAATTGTTCTCCTACAGTGCTGTTAAGTAGGGAGTTCCAAGATTTTGACCCAGCAACGAAGGAACGGCGATATATTTCCAATTCGGGATGGCGTGACACTTGGAGGGGAACATGCAGGTGGTGTTGGTCACGTGTGCCTGCTGCCCTAGTCCTTCCAGGTTGTTAGAGGTGTTTGGGAGGTGCTGTCAAAGAAGCCTTGGCGAGTTGCTGCTGTGCATCCTGTAGATGCTACACACTGCAGCCACGGTGCGCCGGTGGTGAAGGGAGTGAATGTTTAGGGTGGTGAATGGGGTACCAATCAAGCGGGCTGCTTTGTCGATGGTGTCGAGCATCTTGAGCTGCACTCATCCAAGCAAGTAGAGTATTCCATCACACTCCTGACTGGTGCCTTGTAGATGGTGGAAAGGATTTGGGGAGTCAGGTGGTGAGTCACTCGCCACAGAATACCCAGCCTCTGACCTCTTGTAGCCACAGTACGTGGCTGGTCTAGTTAAGTTTCTGGTCAATGGTGACCCCCAGGATGTTGATGGTGGGGGATTCGGTGATGGTAATGCTGTTGAATGTCAAGGGGAGGCGGTTAGACTCTCTCTTGTTGGAGATGGTCATTGCCTGGCACGAATGTTACTTGCAGCTTATCAGCCCAAGCCTGGATGTTATCCAGGTCTTGCTGCCTGCAGGCATGGACTGCTTCATTACCTGAAGGGTTGCAAATGGAACTGAACACTGTGCAATCATTAGTAAACATCCCCATTTCTGACCTTATGATGGAGGGAAGGTCACTGATGAAGCAGCTGAAAATGGTTGGGCCAAGGTCACTGCCCCGAGGAACTCCTGCAGCAATGTCCTGAGGTTGAGATGATTGGCCTCCAACAACCACTACCATCTTCCTTTGTGCGAGGTATGACTCCAGCCACTGGAGACTTTTCCTCGATTCCCACTGACTTTAACTTTACTAGGGCTCCTTTGGTGCCATACTCAGTCAAATGCTGCCTTGATGCAGTCACTCTCACCTCACCTCACCTCTGGAATTCAGCTCTTTTGTCCATGTTTGGACCAAGGCTGTAATGAGGTCTGGAGCAGAGTGGTCCTGGCGGAACCCAAACTGAGCATCTGTGAGCAGGTTATTGGTGAGTAAGTGCCGCTTGATAGCACTGTCAGCAGCACCTTCCATCACTTTGATGATGATTGAGAGTAGACTGATAGGGCAGTAATTGGCCAGATTGGATTTGTCCTGCTTTCTTCACTCCTTCATTACCATCAAGTAAATGGACCAAGCCTAGTTCAATGGACAATGTAGAAGGGCATACAAGGAGCATGAGACATAACTTTTACCCCTCATACCAAAACGATTGCATGGAGGTTTTTTTTTTACCTGAACAATGAGGCCTTTGGAGTCAACCATCCAGATCTTAGAAACAGCCTGCTGTCGAGGTGTCTCTTCCTTCTCCATTGCCATCACAATGAGATTCGCTATCCCCATAGCAGCCTAATTTAGGAGCCAGAAAAAAATAAAACACCAGATTTAAAAATATTGAAAGCTACTTTTTCTTAACTAAAATGCAAAACATACATATATAGCTTTTAAAATTATTTTCTCCTCTTCCAATTTGTCATGTGTCCCCATGTAACACACCATTCCGAGCTGAGTGAGTGGCAAACTACAATCATTCCACTCCAAAACCACTGATGCACAAGAACAGCACAGGGTGATTCTCTCTTATCTTTGCTCATTTACTGTGGAGAAATGCCTGATCTCTGCTTGGCAACTCAAAATAGTGGCATGGCTGAGATTAAAGTCTCAACATGTAGGGATTATGGGTACAAAACTGCCTCCTATTTACTGTTGCACGGTGCGTTGGTGATCCAATAGACTACAACGCTCTCAGTGAATCATTGTTGTAACTAATATTTTAGTCCAGCTGTAATTATTAGCCTGGGGTCCATTTTGACAGGATACAAAGTTTTTCTATATTTTGCTGGCCTAGCCCTTCGTGATAAGAGTTAAAAGCTTCCTTTTACATTGACACTTGAAATCAGAGGAATATTTAAGTTTTATCTGAAATCAGCCACATTCAATGGATTTGGATCAGTTAGGTTAATATTTGGATGACAGGATAGTAAACACCAATTATATCAAGGTTTGAGGCACAGCCTTTGATAACCCAGGCATGTCACAGGTGTTCACGAAGGTCACTGACATATTTCAGCAGTACATTTTTCATTATAATGGATCACACTTGTGGCTATTCCACAGATGATCTTAAAAGGGACTTTACTTTGAAGCTGTAGGCTTTACGGTCTTGCAATTGCCATTTTTAATGTATGGAAACTTCAATTTTAAACACACTACAAAGATTTTTTTAAAATGTGCTCCTTCAAGCCAGCTAGGGGGAGGGGCAACAGGTTGTCGCATACATTATGAGCGTTATCAAATTGAAAATTTGACTCAATACTTTTGAAACCGAAGTTTATGCAATACCATTGTACAAATAATCTGCTTTGAGAGTTCTTTGGCAAGTAGATCACCCACATATTCAGCAGGGAAGAGAGAGCGGAAGCCAGGCTGGGAATGAGGGAAATTACGGAGAATCAAGCCAGTCTGCTCTTGTGCAGCTTCTGGTGTCTGGTTTCATAGTTTCTTTGAGGGCTACCAGAGAGCAGGTCATGGATGGTGCATGGCAGAAGATGACCAACAGAAACAGAACAAAAATAAATTATAACTACTTTAAAATTGAAATCTCACCTTATACAGGGTGATTCTATTTACATGGTTGCTTTTAAATGCTTTCTGGAACACAAGTTCTGCTAAAATAGAAGACTTCCTAATAATCAAAAAGTCAATTATAGAATAAAAGTTTTACAGCACAGAAAGCAGCCATCATGTTTTGAGATTTTTTTCCACAGAAAGGATTTGAAAATTAGATATTTAATGTGTTGCATTTTAAAACAGTGAATTTGCACAGGTTTAAAAATGCACAGGCTGGAGTCAGAGACCCGGGGGGGGGGGGGGGGGGTTAGGTGTTAATGAGCCAGGCATAGAAACTAAGAACATTAAACAAGTTTATTTCATTTAATTGGCCTGATAAACATTGACACCTATTATGGTGGGAATGATTCTAGTTATACGAGCCTGACATTAGAGATGGTGTGGGATTTTTTAAATTATTTTCCTTGTTCATGAGGAGGGATCTGAAGTTAAATAAGGTAAAGAAAGAAAACACCTTGCATTTATATAGTGCCTTTCACAACCTCAGGACATTTCATAGACACGAACCATAGTCGGTGTTGTAATGTAGGGAACTGTGTCAACCAATCTGGACACAAAGTCCCACAAAGTGACAGGAGATAAATGACCAGATTATCTGTCTTTTAGTGATATTGGTTGAGGGATAAATATTGGCCAGGACACCGGGGAGAACACCCCAGCTCCTCTTCAAATAGTGCCATGGGATCTTTTACATACATCTGAGGGGACAAACAGGATCTCACAGTTTAAAGTCTCATCCAAAAAAAACACACCTCCAACAGTGTAGCACTCCCACAATATTACACCCAAGTGTAGTATGCCTAGTTTGTGTGCTCAAGTCTCTGGAGCGAGGCTTGAACCTACAACATCTGACTCAGAGGCAAGAGTGCTACCAAGGCTGACACTACCAGACAGATTTGATTATAACTGGTGTATGATGTTCATTTGCTATGTGTAAAATAAAGCAGCTTAATGATTCTTATCTGACATTGTCTCTGAAGTATTTTCAGTCCACCTACTGAATGATTAGAGGAGCACGTGAGGACAGAAGGATACGACAGATCACAAAGAGGTACCATTGTAACACCCATAGGGTACACCTATTGTAGGATTAGATTGGGAAAAGCACTTCTGAATATAATACACTGGACTGCTTAAACCTGGGGGAATATCTAAGGCAGACCTGAAATTTGCAAGAGTCGTTTGGCCCATCATGCCTGTGTCAGCTTCACCGTTGAGATCTTCACAATGAATAAAGAAACACCAAATAAAATTTGAGGAGCTAATTCATTGAAGTTGCTAGTTACTGATTTTCACCTGCAGACTTACCTCTCCAGCTCCTTGAAACAGGAATTTGTGATCTGATAATTTGTTCTTAGTGATGCGCAGAGCTGCCAGCAGACCTGCAACTGCCACTGCAGCTGTTCCTAAAACAGAAATATGTCTATTAATAGCCATACTATGTAAATATCCAAATGATTGAATTTGAAGTGCATGCAAGCTAAGGATATCAAATTATTCTGCCTTTATACACTTATTTTGTTGAAATCCTGAACTGAACAAGATAATTATGTTGTATGATTACATTACACATTTTGTCAGTGTATAACTTGAAATTCTTTAAAAAATAAAATAATTCATCCAGCAGATGTGAGCAATGAACACACACCACCCATCATATATGCCAATCATAGGTGTCAAAAGAAACTAACTTTTCACAGATTTAAATTATTTTGAATTTTACTTTGCTATGAATTGAAAACCACTAAGATCTTTTTGGAAGTTTTCATTCCGCACTCAAAGAATGGAATAAGTTCCCATTAAAAACTAATGGGGAATGGTCCTGGTCTTTTGCATAACTGGGAGGGGGTTCTGGGAATTTGGCAGTACTGAGCTGCATCTAGCAACACGGTGAGGTCCTTGGTTGAGCATTACTGTCAAGGGGAAGCTGGGGTTTGATAGAACTTGGTTGGGGGGGGGGGGGGGGGCGGGAGGGGGGATGACTCACTGATGGACTCCTAGTATCTTTTGGCAGTAAGTGGAGGGCATGGGCATGACAGCAATGGGCAGAGGAGGAAGGTCTCAGATCTGGCAGTATTGGCTTGTAACTTTTGAGAAAGTCTCAAGCATTTTGAATTTGGCATTTTATCATTTCAGATTGTGCAGTTTTGTCTCTGTGTTTCACCGTTATAAAGTATCAATGTTCTCCATACGCACAGCTGATGATCAGGACTTTTCTATTCGGTTTCGAAATTCAACTAATTTGTTTTTAATTTTAAAAAAAAGCTTAAATTATGAGAAATGATACTTGTGTTTCTTGCTCTCAGCTTAATATTCCACACAGCAAAGTCTGCAGGATATGTCTTCGACTGACAGAGTAATTGCTCTGGACAAAAATATGTTCTAGTCCAGGCTTTTGAGATAGGCCAAAGCCTTCAAATACATATTAGTGAAAACATTAAACAACAAGACCAATTAATTAACTCTAATGATGTTATTGTGAATTTTTTATTTTAAAACTTTTATTTCGGGTCTTAGTTTGGACATTCGAAAGTTACTGAAAAAATGGTAGTTGAAATATTTTCACAAAGTAATTTGAGTGGAAAAGATGATAGTATCACGCAGTGGTTAGTTTGTGCAATTACAGGTTGATGAGTTTAACATATGCTATTTCCATTATAAATGTGGATATGCACATTCATAATGGGCAAGTTGACAAAGTGGTAATAGGAAGTGAAGTTTTATAGACAGGCAGCACGTGCAGATACAAAATTCTTAAGATATGTTAAATATATACATAGACTCATTAAGCTTTATTACGATAATAATGGTTTTGTCAGTGGAGTAGCTTTATTATGTCACGGTATACGAGTTGAAAACAAAAGCCCTAGGAAGACAAGTTTCCCTGGGATTGCTTTCTGTTTAAGATTTAAATCACTTGAGGGAGAAAAATTGTTAAATATTCCTATAATGGAAAATTGTGATGTTTCTTTCAGTGATTCAAAACCATCAGTGAGTGGTCAATAATCTCACATAAATCTTATTTCTTTTCCTCTTTCACCAAAGGATACCCATCTATTGTATGAGTGTTTCATGTTTCTTGAGCAAGTATACATCGTCATACATTCTTTCATATTAAATGCTACCTGGGGTTCCTTAACTAATCTGTTTAATTTGCATAGTTCCCCATGAGCATTACCTTTTTCTTCCAAACCACTTATGCAGCTTTGGATCACCAGCAAAAGTACTTTCCGGTCATATTATTTGTGAGAAGTGTAAACAGTAAGAGTTCTCACAACAGACACCCATAAACAACACTAATTCCTGCCTGACAATGTTCTATTTACTTTGGCTTTAAACAGCAGAATTAATTTTCAATACAGTCTATTCCTCTAACTTCAAAATCACAATTTGGATTATCTATTAATTTGATTTCCCACCCCTCCCCCCCCCAAAAAAAAAAGTTTCTTGTGCCATTCCATTTAAATTGCTTAATTTGAATTCTTGAATAATTTGATTTAACAGCAAAAAACTCTAGATTAACAGGGGATGACTGTACAGCAAGCTGATTTGCCATTATTCAAAGAACTGCAATCTTCTTTAAACATCCCACATGTGGGACTTCATAAAACACCTTCTGGCATTCCAATTAAACTATGTCCCCTGCACAGCCCTCAACAAACTGGTTACCTCCTCAAAGAATTTCAATAAATACATGAGGCATGACTTATCGTTTCTAAAACCATGCCAACTTCCCTTTTATAGCCTCTGTGCTGATGGGACACTGACAGTATCTCGTAACATACTTGAGCATTTTTCCACTTCTCATGTTAGGAGCTTCACCTTATGCTCACTAATCTCCAAGTATATCCCACCTGTTCCAAATATCCTGTTGACATTTAAGTTCTGATTTTACAATGTCACATAAATTGGGGCTGCATATGTCAGTGGTGCAGACACATCTCCGCCAACAGCGTGGTAGCAAATCCTACTGAATTTTGCGATACAAGGCCCAACCCCTCATTTGTCCAAGCCCCTTGCACATGGAAAACATGTGCAGAGATATCAGGCCTGCAAGCCGGCTGATGGAAGCAAAATCTAGCTATCCCAGCAGAATTTATAAAAAGGAGGTTGCTCACCCTTAAAGGGGGAACATTTTTTCCCTCACATCTGACCAACAATTGCTGTATAGAAGAATGAGTGGAAGGAGCAATGTAAGGAACGCTGTTTCTATCAGCAAAAAAAGCCTTGAAGGTCCTTGCTATGAGAGGTACAGAAAAGGCTAAGTATTCTCAGAGCACATGTATGGAAAGAATCATGGAGCAGTTCAGTTTCCAGTCATTTACAGAAATGCCAAGGTAAATGGATGCGCCTTTGCGCGCACACATAAATGCCCAGCTTTATAAATATTACCAGCAAAATAAATCCAATTTTGAAATGCAGGCAAAAAAGGTGACAAACTAGCTTTAAGATGGCCTAATAAACCAGCCTCACCTGTTTGAGTAGTGGTGTGCAGTTTTTATGGGCAAGGCTAACACTGCAGTCAGTGCCTTCTGCATGGGACCTAGAAGTCTTAATTTAAATATTTCTGAAGTCCACTCATGCCAGTTACTCCGCCTCCTTCAATTCTTACAAAATTATGCCAGAGAGACATGCCAACTGGCCACTTCATTCCAGGAGTCAACATTTTGGGGGCCCAGTCCATATTTCAACATTTCTGACAAAATTCAGCACTGTCTGGGCTATCCTGCCTTAGCATCACTCCTACTGCTGACTATTTGAAATGATCCAAGACACCGAATGCAGTAGGTGGTAATTCTTGAGGGTAGAAATTCCTACCTATAGTATGTAGCAGCTGGAATCACTTCAAAAGCAGCAGGACTTGGGTTAAGAGCAGTGTTGTTGGGAGAGCAAGTGAAGGGAGGAGAAAAATGGAGGGTGATAGATAGGGAAGGGGTCAGAAGTTGGTAGTGGCACTTTAAGGTGGGGGAATGAAGAGAGTGGCAGATTCAAGGAAGTGGAAGAAGAGTACCAGCTTGAACTGTACTGGAGGGAGAAGAGCATCATCATTCTAAATTGGCGGTGGGGCGGGTGGGGGGGGGGGGGGGGGGGAGGGAGGGAGGGAAAGCAGGAAAGGGAGCAGTGCCAGTCAGAGGTGAGAGGGCTGGAGAAGCAGAGGTTGGCAATTGGACGGGGTACGATATTCTTCAGTAGACTGCATCTAAAAGGAGGTAGAATGCCTGTGTGGACCAGGGTTGGGGAGGGGGCTGGATGTCAGACAGTGATTGTTGACAACTTTTGTGGAAATGATAGTCTGGTTGGTTTGTTGAAAATCCAAATGTCACTTTGATTTTCTTTTCTTAATGGACTACAAATTTTTCAATTGTGAAGTTTAAAAAAGTGCTTAAAATGAACCACATTGCATCAATGTAAAAATTCAAAGTTTTCCAGGGAAGAGTGTTCCTGAACTCCTCAGAAATATACCAATGCTGTGCCTTCAACATTTGTTCTCACTTTTTCAGGCTTTCCTGAACTTCTGTTTTTTTTCCCCGTCCAATACAAGTGAAGGAATATTGTGTCGACCTACATTTTAGGTCAGAAAGCCAATGTAATTAATTGTTTCCATGCCAGGGCCACTCGAGTAGTCAGCTTTTTTGAAGGCATTAGCAGCGACTGCTGGTTTTTAGGTTGGCACGTATGCTGTAATGTTTGAGGCGCTTTATAACACATGTTTTACCGACCATTACATATGTTGTAAATTCCTGAGCTGTTTGATTGCATGTGGAATTAGTCCAATTTGATATGAAGAATTAGGTTAGTACACGCACCATTTCTTAATTCCTTCATATTTCAATTCATCTCATTCCTCAAAAGACCAATCTAGTTTTAAACTTGCACTTGTTCTATGCAATGCTAAACAAAGTACTTAGATCCTTCCTGCTGTGATCAGGAATCTTAGCATTTTTCTGTTACCACATCCATCAATCTTCTTAGTTAAACTCAATAGCCACTTATTATTAACCCTCATTATCGTTGGTTGCCATGTGTTTATTTGAAGTGGTCAGAATCAGAGCAAGACAGAGGTAGAAATTCGGATGCACCCGCGGAGGGCACAGGGTACACCTAAATTGTGAGGCCCGCGCCCCCGATATTGGCCTTGGGCTTCATTTCAATGGAGCCAGTCTGTGAAGAGGAAATCAAGATCGGGTCGGTGCTCACATCACAGCGGCCCTCAGGTAAGTGAAGCCAGGTTTTTGGAAGGGGAGGGGGGTGGTGAAGAAAGAAGATAAGAGACTGGAGAGGGGGAAGAAAAAAAACGAATTCAGGGTCAGGGGTAGGGGCGACCCATGTTCTTTAAATGTGGGGTCGGGAGGAGCACACCTGGTCCTCCCGGCTCCACATTCAGCTCAGTAAATTTCAGGAACTTACCTTTGTGTTAGGCCTTGCAGTTTCACCAACTGCAGATTAAACTTTGATTCATACACATCAGGATATACGTTTTCATATTGGCTGTGCCAATTTCTGATGGGATTTATAAAAGAAGTTTGTCTCAAATAGTTGTTTTCAGCTTCAACACCCAATTTTAAAGATTTTCACATCACAGCGTTTAAAACAAAAACAATACTTGGCAACTCAGTTGCAATCAAGTTTAAACTAATTTGGCAGGGGGGATGGGCACCAGAATGAAACGAGAAACAAGGTGCACAGAGGACTGGGAGGGACAAATAGCACTAAAAGAAAGAAGAGTTCAGAAATAGGAGGGATCAGACAGGGGGCAAATGCGAGGCAATCTAAGGTGAATTTGAAGTGCATGTGCGTAAATGCAGTTAACGTGGTAAATAAGGTTGGTGAGCTGCAGGCACAAGTCGCCACATGGCACTATGATAGAGTGGCAATAACAGAGACCTGGCTCAAAGAAGGAGAGGATTGGGAACTTAATATTCCTGTCTAACATTTGGGGAACAGTGATCTTAATATTAGGTTTAGAATAATTATGGAAAACGATAAGGAACAATCAAATGTAAAAATACTAAATTGGAAGAGGGCTAATTTCAGTGAGTTAAAAAGGGATCTTGCCCAGGTGGATTGGAACAATGGGAGGCCTTCAAGGAGGAGTTGGTTCGGGTACAGAGTAAACACTTTCCTATGAGGGGGAAAGGAAGGGCATCCAAAGCTAGAGCTCCCTGAATGACTGAAGATATAGAGATTAAAATGAAACTGAGAAAGGAGGCTTTTGATGAATACAAGGTTCATAATACAGTAGAGAACCAGGCTAAATACAGAAAGTACAGAGGAGATCTAAAAAAGGGAATGAGGGGCAAAGAGAGAGCATAGGAATAGATTAGTGGCTAACATAAAAGGGAACTCAAAAGTCTTTTTATTAACATATAAATAGTAAAAGCATAGTCAAAGGACAGGTGGGACATAAGGGACAAAAAAAAAAATCATCTTATGGAGGCAGAGGGCGTGGCTGAGGTACTGAGTACTTCACATCCGTCTTCACTAAAGAGGATGCTGCCATTGTGGCAGTGAAAGAGGTGGTAGCAGCGATATTGGACAGGATAAAAGATTGGCCGTACTCAAAAGTAGAAAAGTCAGCTGGTCCAGATGGGATGCAACCTAGGTTTCTGAAGGAAGTAAGGCTTTGGAGAGGCTCTGGCCACAATCTTCCAATCCTCATTAGATATGGGGATGGTGCCAGAGGACTGGATGATTGCAAATGTTACAACCCTGTTCAAAAAAGGGGAGAGAGATAAACCTGGCAATTACAGGCCAGTCAGCCTAATGTCGGTGGTGGAGAAACTTTGAGACAATAATCCAGGACAAAATTAATTGGCACTTGGAAAAGTATGGGCTAATAAATGAAAGTCAGCATGGGTTTGTTAAAGGAAAATCATGTTTGACTAACTGGATTTGAGTTCTTTGATGAAGTGATAGAAAATGTTGACTGGGGTAGTGCGGTTGATGTAGTGTATATGGACTTTCAAAAGTCATTTGATAAAGTACCACATAATAGACTTTTTAGCAAAATTAAAGCCCATGGGATTAAAAGGGACAGTGACAGCATGGATACGAAATTGACTAAGGGATAGAAAGCAGAGAGTAGTGGTGAACTGGAGGGAATTATACAGTGGTATTCCTCAGTGGTCAGTATTAGGACCACTGCTCTTTTTGATGTACATTAATGACCTGGACTTGGGTGTACAGGGCACAATTTCAAGGTTCGCAGATGACACGAAACTCGGAAATGTAGTAAAAAATGCGAAGGATAGTAACAGACTTCAGGAGGACATAGACAGACTGGTGAAATGGGTAGACAGATGAAATTTAACAGAAGTGTGAAGTGATGCATTTTGGTAGGAAGAATGAGGACAGGCAATATAAACTAAATGAAACAACTTTATAGGGGGTGCAGGAACAGAGAGACCTGGGGCTGCACATACACAAATCTTTGAAGGTGGCAGGACAAGTTGAGAAGGCTGTTAAAAAAGCATATGGGATCCTAGGCTTTATTAATAGAGGCGTAAAATACAAAAGCAAGGAAGTTATGCTAAACCTTTATAAAACACCGGTTAGACCTCAGCTGGAGTATTGTGTTCAATTCTTGGCACACTTTAGGAAGGACATCAAGGCCTTAGAGAGGATGCAGAAGAGATTTACTAGGATGGTACAGGGACTTCAGTTATGTGGAGTGATTGGAGAAGCTGGGGTTGTTCTCCTTAGAACAGAGAAGGTTAAGGGGAGGACTAGAGGTGTTCAAAATCATGTACAGTTTTGATAGAGTAAATAAGGAGAAACTTTTTCCAGTGGCAGAAGGGTTGGTAACCAGAGGACCCATAGATTTAAGGTGATCGGCAAAAGAGCCAGAGGAAACTTTTTTTTAAAAAAGTGAGTTGTAATGATCTGGAATGCGCTGCCTGAAAGGGTGGTGGAAGCAGATTAATTAGTATCTTTCAAAAGGAAATTGGATAAATACTTAAAGGGAAACAAATTTACAGGGCTATGGGGATAGAGCAGGGGAACGGGACTAATTGGATAGCTCTTTCAAAGAGCTGGCACAGGCGCGATGGGCCAAATGGCCTCCTCCTGTACTGTATCTACCATGATATTATGATGTGTGAACAAGAAAGTTGAGTTTCCATTTTGCAGGCCAGGACTACAATGTGCCAAAGTGAGCTGTTTAACAGTGGGTGGTGGAAACCTGATAAAAGTTATGGCTCAGTCAGGGCTATCAACCAATCCCACCGCAACAATGTCAAAATTATCTAAAGACCAACAATAGGCCTTTTTTGTGGGACAGCAGGGGTGTGAAAGAATGAAATCTGAAGCATATGGAGTCAGAATTTGAATAGCTGTACTTGCTGAAAATCTGCCTACAGGGCATTCTTTAATGTTTTACTTGCACAGAAGAACAAAATCTTTTACGCTATATTTTGAATATGAATATAACGGCTGATTCAGAGAAAACTATGAAATTACATTCACACCCATTATAAATTGCTTTTACCAGTGAAGACATTCATATACTGTGAATTATTTGATCACTTCCGAAACACATCAGACTACTCATTTTACGGTTTTATATACTGAGGCCACTGTATATACAACAGGCCATGGCAGACAAAAAAGATTATTCACTGTAGAACTAACATATTGTATGATGATGTGGAGATGCCGGTGATGGACTGGGGTTGACAATTGTAAACAATTTTACAACACCAAGTTATAGTCCAGCAATTTTATTTTAAATTCACAAGCTTTCGGAGGCTTCCTCCTTCCTCAGGTAAATGTTCAGGAGCTCCTCGAAGCCTACGCATTTATACATATAGAACAATACATGGTGTTTACAGAATGCCCCTGCAACTGCCCGTTGCCAAGGCAATCACCGTGTTCAGACAGAGAGGTGTCACCTGCAGAACCCCCGAATACACTCTCAAGACCAACCGCAACATCGTCATCAAACCAGCGGACAAAGGAGGAGCCATAGTCATACAGAACAGAACAGACTATTGCAAAGAAGCATACCGACAACTGGACAACCAGGAACACTACAGACGGTTACCCGCAGATCCGACCAAAGAACACACCCACCAGCTCAACAAACTGATCAAGACCTTCGATCCAGACCTTCAAAGCATCCTACGCACTCTCATCCCACGTACTCCCCGCGTGGGAGACTTCTACTGCCTCCCAAAGATACACAAAGCCAACACACCCGGACGTCCCATCGTATCAGGCAACGGAACCCTGTGTGAGAACCTCTCTGGATACATCGAGGGCATCCTGAAACCCATCGTACAGGGAACCCCCAGCTTCTGTCGCGACACTACAGACTTCCTACAAAAACTTAGTACCCACGGACCAGTTGAACCAGGAACACTTCTCACCACGATGGACGTCTCGGCACTATACACCAGTATCCCCCACGATGACGGCATCGCTGCGACAGCATCAATACTCAACACCAACAACAGCCAATCTCCGGAAGCCATCCTACAACTCATCCGCTTCATCCTGGATCACAATGTCTTCACCTTCGATAACCAGTTCTTTACCCAAACACACGGAACAGCCATGGGGACCAAATTCGCACCCCAATACGCCAACATTTTCATGCACAAGTTCGAGCAGGACTTCTTCACTGCACAAGACCTCCAACCAACACTATACATCAGATACATCGACGACATTTTCTTTCTATGGACCCACGGCAAGGAATCACTAAAGAGACTACATGATAACATCAACAAGTTCCATCCCACCATCAAGCTCACCATGGACTACTCCTCAGAATCAGTTTCTTTCTTGGACACACGAATCTCCATCAAAGACGGGCACCTCAGCACCTCACTCTACCGCAAGCCCACGGACAACCTCACGATGCTCCACTTTTCCAGCTTCCACCCTAACCACGTCAAAGAGGCCATCCCCCATGGACAGGCCCTGCGAATACACAGGGTCTGCTCAGACGAGGAGGAACGCGATGGACACCTACAGACGCTGAAAGACGCCCTAGTAAGAACGGGATATGACGCTCGACTCATCGATCGACAGTTCCGACGGGCCACAGCAAAAAATCGCATAGACCTCCTCAGGAGACTAACACGGGACGCAACCAACAGAGTACCCTTTGTCGTCCAGTACTTCCCCGGAGCGGAGAAACTACGCCATGTTCTCCGCAGCCTTCAACGTGTCATCAATGAGGACAAACACCTCGCTATGGCCATCCCCACACCTCCACTACTCGCCTTTAAACAGCCACCCAACCTCAAACAGACCATCGTTCGCAGCAAATTACCTAGCTTTCAAGAGAACAGCGTCCACGACGCCACACAACCCTGCCACGGTAACCTCTGCAAGACATGCCAGATCATCGACACAGATACCACCATCACACGAGAGGACACCACCCACCAGGTGCATGGTTCATACTCCTGTGACTCGGCCAACGTTGTCTACCTCATACGTTGCAGGAAAGGATGCCCCAGAGCAAGGTACATTGGCGAGACCATGCAGACGCTGCGACAACGGATGAACGGACACCGCGCAACAATTGCCAAACAGGAGGGTTCCCTCCCAGTCGGGGAACACTTCAGCAGTCATGGACATTCATCCACCGACCTTCGGGTAAGCGTACTCCAAGGCGGCCTTCGAGACACACGACAACGCAAAATCGTCGAGCAGAAATTGATAGCCAAGTTCCGCACCCATGAGGACGGCCTCAACCGGGATCTTGGGTTCATGTCACGCTACACGTTACCCCACCAGCGAACAAATGTTATCTGTTTTTAATATAATGGGTCATTTGCTGGCTTTCTCTGCCTTCCGGATGTTTCTGCCTCTCTCTGTTTTTTTTCCTGTTTGTTTTTTTGTTGAATGTGTATTCGGGGGTTCTGCAGGTGACACCTCTCTGTCTGAACACGGTGATTGCCTTGGCAACGGGCAGTTGCAGGGGCATTCTGTGAACACCATGTATTGTTCTATATGTATAAATGCGTAGGCTTCGAGGAGCTCCTGAACATTTACCTGAGGAAGGAGGAAGCCTCCGAAAGCTTGTGAATTTAAAATAAAATTGCTGGACTATAACTTGGTGTTGTCATATTGTATGATGTGGAGATGCCGGTGATGGACTGGGGTTGACAAATGTAAAGAATCTTACAACACCAGGTTATAGTCCAACAATTTTATTTGAAAATCACAAGCTTTCGGAGACTTTCTCCTTCGTCAGGTGAATGTTCACATTCACCTGACGAAAGAGAAAGCCTCCGAAAGCTTGTGATTTTCAAATAAAATTGTTGGACTATAATTTGGTGTTGTAAGATTCTTTACAATTAACATATTGTATATAAGAATGAGGGCTGCACACAAGAGGAATGGCTACACTAGTACACTGAACAGAAACTGTAGCCTAAAAAAGCTGTATTTTGCAAAATTCGGGTTAGTATTATAAATTTTGGCTCAGACTTATATTCAAGTGTTTTTGATTGTATTGTATAACCAGTACATCTCCTGCAGCACTGCGTATGGCAGGGCCTTTGATGTGCCTACCGTAATTGGGCACATGGGGCATGGTGCATGCACCTGTTCACGTGGGCACAGGAACCAGGTGAAAATGGTGCTCATTATCAGTCAGGCGTGCAGGTGGCACTACCCGCGTGCCTGTTTGCGAGGGGGGGGCGGGAAGGTGGGGAAGTCCGGTAATCATGATGCACTGACACCACTTAAAGGCAGCCAGCACCTACAAAGGAGGGGTGATCATATGGTGAATCACTGGCCACAAGTATGCAGGAGTTAGAGCAGGGGGAATAGGATGCCACACGTTGTTAGCTCACCGGAGGGCAAGATCGCATACTAGCTCAGCTACAGAGGATTCAGATGCTGGCTGAGGGCTCAGGCCACTGAAGACGACTGATGGGAATACACCAGGAACTGTTAGGTGCATTGGGCAGCCTACCAACCTTGCGAGTAACGGCTCAGAGCATGGAGGAGTCCAGCTCCAGCTTGAGTCAGGGGCTCCGCACATAGTGCAGACACCATTTTGTCCAACATAGAGCGAGTAGTCAGCTCTATGAACATGACAGTGGCGCCCATCACAATGCAGCCTCTGCTGACAGCTTCCATGGTAGCTCACACTGCTACCATGGAAACTCAGACAGTTGCCATTTTGCCTCTGGGGCCAGTGTTAACAGGGGCTTCCAGAGCATCACATCACTCCTGCACTCTGTTCTCGTGGAGAGCCATAGGAGTGATAAGGCACAGTCCCAGTCCCTTGCCTCCATGAGAGAGGCACCTCTCAAGATCACAGCATGCCTGCTCCCCCACCAACCACGCTGCCAGTGCCTTTATTGGTGCCACACAGCCAGCTGTGCCAGACTGCACCTACCCATGCCGAACTGCTGCAATCTGCAGCTGGGCCCTCAAGACCTACAGCTGCTCAAGGTCGCACACCATGGCCATCTGAAGTGTCCTTAATGGAAGCTCCGCAGCCTTCCACCTCCCCAGCTGTAGCCAAAGGGGAAAGAGCCAAAAGCAGTGCAGCACCAGCAAAAACTTCAGAAGTCAGAAATCAGTTGTAGAAGGCAGAAAATAGGCCAGAAAACCACCCAGCATCCTAAAAGAACAAACCAGCAACTAACATGTACGTAGTGGATGAGCCATTTAAATAGCACTGCTGCAGGGTCCTTGCTGCCTGTTAGTGCCATGAATTGCTAAGCCAGTTTATCACAGTGGGTCAGCTCAATTGTTAATTTTAAATCTGAGATAGATAATTTTTTTTTGTTAACCAAAGGTATTAAGGGATATGGGGCTAAGGCAGGGATATGGAGTTAGATCACAGATCAACCATGATCTCATTACATGCCAGGACAGGCTTGAGGGGTTAAATGGCCTGCTCCTGTTCCTATCTTCCTATGTTCCTAGCTGCTGGGGCAGACCAATTTCATAGAAGGGTCCAACAAGTATGGATATTAGCTAGCCCAGGTAAAAGTGGCCCTCTGGCTCCAGACAACACCACTACCATCAATTCATGTACTGGCCTAAAGCCACTGTATTACATTTGCCAACTGTATGCCTCAGTCAGGGGTCTGGAGCTCAAATCTTGCTCTGACAATGATGTCTGTGCTACTGATTGGATCACTTTCTGGCATTTTGGTGTGGCTCTGAGCAACACCATGGGAGGTTTGTTATTTTTAAAGCATGTCAGTCCCCATCCACTTGATCCCAGTCCGAATCCACAACCCAAATCCTTCCTAGTCTGGTCTAGTCCAACTTGAAATGGTGCGCCTCCGTTCTCAACTTACCTTGACCTACCCCAACCAACACTGCTATGTTCATGCCCCACACTGATAGAAAGATGTTTTTTTTTCTTATTGTATGTAACGAATGCTACAGAAGATCAACTATATAATAATAGTATGTTATAAAACATACATCCCTACACAAGAGCTTGCAGCCTTACATTCTGTCAACCTTATACCACCAGGTAAGATAGAATAGAGAGCAAAGAGTGAGCCAAACATGCATCTGGCCAGAGGTGGAGTGTTGCCAGAGCTTACTTCTAATTCAAATGACTAATAAAGCTGGTCACCCCAGCCAGAGAACATTTGCTAATGTTGAGATGCCCTCACGGGCTGTTATTCAGCTATCACTTTGCAATTTTATTGTACTTGAACAAGTTGAGACTACACTCAATACAGGGATAAACAATCCCTTTGTTAGCTATAGAAGAAATGTTAGGAAATAAATATCCACTTTTGCAGTGATATAATTAGAAATATTTTTAAGGGAAATGCACTTAAGTGAGATTGAAGTTGTTGAATATCTGTTCGCAATCCACATGAATTACTACCTGATTGAAAAGCCAAGTCAATAAAAACAGTAATTTATTTACACTACATTGCCAGTGAAATAATTTAAAAATCTTCAATTGCTCCTTCTCACTATCAAGTATCATCATTGAATTTTTTATGCATTAATAAATATTTTAATATACTTTCAGGTGTTTTTTTTAAACCAAATATTTAGGTACATAAACCCAGACACATAAAACAAACCAGTTTCAGGTTTTAAATAATGACAAACTTGAAATTTCCTTACAATCTGAAAGTACTATAATTACAGTAGATATATGATTAGAAAAGGTAATATCCTGTGTAGGCTATATTCCAGTTAATTTAATTCCTGTTGTATTCCTTTTTGGCAGTGGGAAGCCCTGGCAAAAATTAGGCTACACTTTCGGTTCAGTAAATTGAGTCAGACTCTCTGGGACGAGAGCATATTTTGAAAAGGAGTCTTGAGAGAGATACACTGTGACAAGGTAATATTACTGTAATGCCTCTAATACCTCTGAGTGAAGGTTAAGTGAAGGCCTCAGAATTACAGGAGCATTAACGAGGCAACAAGTACAGCTCTTTGTTTGATGCAGTTACTGGGAGAAACATCTGGCAGTAAGGCTTGATCTCTAAAAATGGTTGGGAATGGCAAGTATGTTCACATATAACAACAACTTGCATTTATATATCACCTTTAACATAGTAAAATGTCCCAAGGTGCATCACAGCAGCAATTATCAAACACAATTTGACAATGAGCAACATAAGGAGAGAGGTAGGTTTTAAGAAGCATGTTAAAGGGAGAGGTAGAGATGTTTAGGGAGGGAATTCCAGAACTTAGAACCTAGGAATCTGCAGGTACGGCCACCAATGGTGGAATGATGAAAATCAGGGATGTGCAAGAGGCCAGAATTGGAGGAGCATAGAGTCTCGGAGGTTTGTAGGGCTGGATGAGAATTTTAAAGTCAAGGCGTTGCTGGACCTGGAACCAATGTGGGTCAGCGAGCACAGGGGCGATAGGTGAACAGGACTTGGTGCATATTACGATACGGGCAGCAGAGTTTTGGACAAGCTCAAGTTTACGGAGGATGCAAGGTGGGAGACCGGCCAGGAGAGCATTGGAATAGTCGAGTCTAGAGGCGACAGAGGCATGGATGAGGGTTTCTGCAGCAGATTAGCTGAGGAAGGGGCGGAGACGGGTGATGTTACGGAGGTGGAAGTAGGCTGTCTTGGTGATGGAGAGGATATTTGGTTGGAAGCTCAGCTCAGGGTCAAATAGGACGCCAAGGTTGAGAACAGTCTGGTTCAGCCTCAGACAGTGACCAGGGAGAGGGATGGAGTCGGTGGCTGGAGAATGGATTTTGTGGTGGGGGCCGAAGACAATGGCTTCAGTCTTCCCAATATTTAGTTGGAGGAAATTTCTGCTCATCCAATACTGGATGTCAGACAATCAGCGTGACAAATCAAAGGCAGTGGAGGAGTAGAGAGGCGCGGTGGTGAGTTAGAGCTGGGTGTCATCAGTGTGCATGTGGAACCTGACGTTGAGTATAACATTAGTTACTAATTCCAGATTTGGTAGTCATAGAATCATGCAGCGCAGGAGGAGGCCATTCAGCCCATCATATCTGTGCCAGCTCTTTGAAAGAGCTATTCAATTAATGGCATTCCCCTGCCCCTTCACCACAGCCCTGCAATTTTTTCCCCTTCAAGTATTTATCCAATTAATTTTTGAAAGTTACTATTGAACCTGCTTCCACCACCCTTTCAAACAGTGCATTCCAGATCGTAACAACTCACTGCATAAAAAAAATTTTGCTCATCTCCCCTCTGGTTCTTTTGCCAATTACCTTAAATCTGTGTCCTCTGGTTACCGACCCTCCTGCCAATGGAAACAGTTTCTCCCTATTTACTCTATCAAAACCCTTCATAATTTTGAGTACCTCTATTAAATCGCCCCTTAGCCTTCTCTGTTCGAAGGAGAAGTCTTGCATTACATTTTAAATTTTATATTGAATGGCTTAACAGTCAACTCAGCACAGGCATTTAAATAAAGTATGCCTTCAGAAATTAAGTTGGCTAAAAATCTAATTGAATTGGATTTCTAATTGGGTTCCTGCTGATGCCCTGTTCAATTTACAAGCTTACAGGCAAAGCTCACCAGATGCATTGTGGCACAGCTGCTCCATGGAACAAAGGGATGCAAGGTTTGTGTCCATGGAACAAAGGGATGCAAGGTTTGTGTCCATGGAACAAAGGGATGCAAGGTTTGTGTCCATGATAGTCTTCATAGAGTTCTTGATTTCTACTGTGCCACTGTGAGGAGGTGCCCAAGAGACACACTCCTGCACAAGAGTGGGAAAACAGAAAGGAAAATCCCCCAGATGCTGTCACAAAATTGTCGCTGGTTGGTTTCAGAGAAGCGTAGATCGGGCCAGGCAGAGCAGCCACCTGTCCTCTATGACAGGGGTGGAGAGAGCAGGATAAGCAAAATACCTCCAAGGAGTCTCGCTTTCAATGAGCATTCCAAAAAATAAAGTTAAATCAAACCATGGCAAAGAATTTTAGCCAACTGACATCCTGTTTTTAAAAAAAAAATATTGCCCATTTATTAATATTTTTGTTTCAAAAGTGAGTACTGACATTATGGTGGAGAAACAGATTAGAGGAATTCCTAAAAATGAATAATGAGAAAGATGATCCACCGGTAGAACTGCAGTCATTATTTTATGGCGCATCAATAAGCTTGTTGGTTTGATTGTATGTTCAACTTTCTCACACTCTTGTAAGCAACCAGACCCACCAGCTTTGACATTTGGCAGGAATCTCAGGTGGCAGAATATGATCTCCCGCTTGCACTGTGCTATTAAATCCCAGCTTTGTGGTTTTCTTTTGTTTTCTTGCTCTCCAACAAGAGAAAACTATGGAAGTAGGACTTTCCCAGCATTCATAATCCCCCATTAAAACTAGTTCTATTAGAGATTCTGTGACAGCCCTGCCTCCATAATTTTCTTCTGCTTTCAATCTTTCTCCAGCAGAAATGATATAGAATCAGCTCTACTGCACAGCAATTCAAGCTAAAGCCACATTTTCACTACCTATTTGCATCGTTGTGAAGGTGGGAAAAATAAAAATCAAGATTCCATTCGTACTCAAATTCACACAAAAGGTGTTGTGCACTGTTACTAATGTGTTTTTAATGTTTGAAGATAACGAAGATAGTTCTTTTCAAATCATTAAAATCTGAGTGGTGGCATTGCAGCAGGCTACCAGAGTTTGTTTCAACCTCAAAACCAAACTTTTTTGGCAAGGCTTCATACCAGCTGCTTGTATACTACACCTAGTGTCCACACTACCCAGCATGAGACCATCTGTTTCAGATTATTTCCAAAAGGTGATTGGCTGATGGCACTTCAAGTAATTATCAGGGGATATGACTCAGGCACTCAAACAATAACTGAAGACAATCGGTGTCAGGGAGCAGCCATGTAACTAGTAACAACACAACGAACATGGATTAAAGCACAGATAGGTCATATCCTATTCTCTGTTTGATGGTTACAACTTAGTGCCTTCAACCACGTTTAAGTTTTTGCACAAGACTGACATCAGTGGTAGTAATTACTGTCCAAATTAGCACCCCCTCCCCATAAACAAAAATCAGGTGACTAGAACTCAGCACTTAAAAGATTTTCAAAAATAGAAGGATGTTAATAATATTGCTTTGTACAGATTTTTTTTAAAAAATGGAGTCCTGATGTTGAGACTCTTCAAAGCCCTGTCTCTGCTTAGAGGACACAATCCATGCATCATTTGTTTTGTTCCAAACCCCTGATAAAACAGCTTCCATTTAGGTTGTTTTTCCAGGCAATTTAATGCATGAATATGTACTTCTCGTGGCACTTTAATGACACAAACAGTTTCAGAATTATTCCATTTCACACAAGGTCACTGGTGTTTTATTAAACTACTGTATTAGGAAAACATTTGGGGAGAGAGCTGTGCACAGTATGTAGAATATACCACAACATTCTGAAACAAAATGCATATAAATCCTTTGCAATAACATACAATGCTAAATAAAGCAAGCCCTTCATTCCCACAGTTACAAACTTGTAACTTTGAAAACTCATTAAAACAAGGCTGTTGAGGAACTTCAACTCCAGACAGCTACAACAACAGTAGAGAGTGGCGTCTTGGGAACTACACCAATTGAAGAAATTAGGAGCCAGATGAATTGTTAGCTAACCATTTCAAAACTAAGATAGCTTTGTTGCAGGAAGAAAGCAAAGATCATCAAAAAGAAACAAGTCTACCCAGAGTGCCCTTTAACGTCTGCAGTGTTCAGGTTTTACTTACAGTAAATCTATCACAAGGCCCCCTGCTGGTTCAGCAAGTTTATCCAGTAAGCAGCTGAGCCACACAAACCAAGATGATCCCAGGTTGGATTTGTGATATCTGCTAGAATAGCCGACCTTAGGCAGGCCAGCAGAAGAGCTGCTACAATTGGGCTCAATAACCTGGGTAGGGAGGAGGAAAACTGCACAGAGTTCCCATTCTGGATATCTTCCACAGCCAAAAAGACTAGACAGTCATCAAAGCTTGCACAAGAACAACTGACATTTGGGCAAGATACCACAGTAGCGACTGGAACTACAGAACCATATCTCAATGAATTAAATCTCTTTAGGAATGGAGGGGCGAGGCAAAAATTGGCAAAAACAGAAAATGAAGCAATGTTGTAGCCTCAAGAGTCTACGTCAAATGCCCCCTCATGCTCTGCTAGTTTCCTTAATTCCACTTCTGTGTCTGCATCAGTGACTGGGTCCAATCAGCATATCTGCCTAAACGCCCCCATTTTACATTCGAGCTTAGTTTATGGTGCTGGGAACCATTCTCCAATGTAAATCATGTGCAAAGATATCCCACAAATGTAAGTTTCTGCTCCATTTCTCCTTTGAAAAGTCATTTATGAAAATGAGTCAGGAAAATATACTGTAATTTCTCATTTTGACAAACATTCCATTTATAAAGATGGGTAAAATGTGGATTTGTTCCAAATTAGATTTACAATAAGCTCAAATTCAAATTGTTTCAACAGTATTAAATGTCAAGGCAAATGTCTCCGATCCATTTGAATGGGAGAACATTCCATTTTGTGACCTCATGACACTTGTATTGATGTGACATCATGTCTTTTGTACATATGCTGGCTATAGAAATGTAGCTTGAGCTGTTTGTGTAATTCTCACTATCCCACAGCTGTTACAACTGAAATAAATCCTCAGCTCACCACATACGCAAGATACAATAGAACTATTTGAAATTTTAAAAAAATTATAATATATATAATGCAATAGTAGCTCTATTTGCATTGTGGTGCTATGCCAACCACTCATTTTGCTCACGCATCCAGTTGTGACTTTTCTTGAAAAGTAGTTAACTAATTTACAACAGTTTTGATGTTAAAAAAATTAATAATTTGCTAATCACTCAAAATGCAATGTAGAACAAATTTTAAGTGATAGGAGGTACAGTTATTGAGGACCCAATCTCAGCTGCACTGTTCCGAGGAGGCAGCAAGTGCAGGCCAGACTTCGCGCATACGAGACCAGCGAGAAAAGAGTCAGTTAAATTTGTCCTCACATTTGGGTCTATCCCTCGCCTCGCAAGGAATTTTACAACATGCGTCAATAACAGTCCATTGAGGATTTTATTTTTGATCCATTCCAGATATACGTAACAGTGGAAACGGATAAACTGTTCTTTACGAACCAATGAGATACTTCACAAAGTTGCATGAATTGGGCATTCAAAGCAACTCCATTGGTTAACACCTCACGAACATTTTAAACACCAAATTTTAAAAAAGTTAACCCCCAATCAAAACAATGTGTGCATACCAGTAACCGAAAACAGTAAAACATTTGCTTCAAAAAGTGGGCATATGTGCAATATCACAAAAACAATTATAAAGCTGGTTCATAGTAAATATTTCAATTAAGCAGCAACTTCAGCAAAAGAGCTGTGACACATAACATGTCAAATAAACCACAGTTGTAACTGGGCAACATTTTATAAACACATTTAAAACAATATGTATACTTCCAATATTAATGAAAGCAATGTTTTTTTATTAGCTCAAATAACTGCAGCTATTGCAATCATTCAGCAAACTTTTAATATCCTGCAATGAATGTTCATTTCAATTCCTCCTACTAATTTGTATGGTGACAGTTCTATTGGTTGAGTTATAAACTAAACCATAAAGTCCAACAATAGCTCCTTCAGTCACCACTTCAAGTCATCAGCCTGACATTTTTTCTTTCAACTCAAAATGAATCATGAGTAGAAATGCAGGTTTGTTTAACTTGCAGCTTTATGACTAATGAAACGGCTTTAAATTCCAACTCTGATATTACCTGGACAATCTGAGGAGGATAAGCCAACGCTCCCTAAGGTTTTGTTGAATAGTTTATTGATTATACAGGAGCATAGTTTCTAAGCTTTCACGTCATCTTTTATAATTAAAGAGCCAATGTTATATTAAAAAGTTTTATGTACTGATTTCTGTATGCGTTAATAAAAAAAAGTTAACTGCAGACAGATATGGGCTGATGGATTTATTTATTCATAACATTTGAGCAGAAGTTGACTCTAGAAATATAAAATATTACAGAAAACAATTTTTCCACAGTTTTGGTGCAGTTTGCACAATAGCTATTTTAAGAAGGGCACACTCAGAAATGATCTATATAATGAACAAACCTTTTTCATATCCACAATGTATATATTTACAATCCAGAATGATAAAATTAATGAGTAGTACCTTCATGAACTTGAGAAAATCACTATTTGCAGCATTAATTCAGTCACAATTTATGACAGAGATGGTCCCCTGCTTTTACTGCAAACAAGGCTTCAAATACCAAAATATTGTTGTTAAAGAAGCCATGGAGTGTCTGCATTTATTACCCATTCCTAGTTACCATAGCAATTGTTGTTATAGTCAACTGGCTTGTTATTAAGAGTCAGCCATGTAGTATGGGACTGGAGCCGTATGTAGACCAAATCAGTTAAGGGTGGCAGGTTCCCTTCCCTGGAGTATACTGGTGAACCAGTTGGGTTCTCATGATAATCCAGCAACTTTGATGATTATTTTTTCTGGTGCCAGCCTAATTACCTCATTTATTAAATTCAATATCTCAACTTTTCACGGGAGAGATTTTGAATTAATGATCTCTGTGTTGTTCGACTCGTACCATACACTACCATACCTGCATTTGGCCATCAGCCCCACCCTCACTGACCTCCTATGGCTCCCCATCCCTCAACATGTTGTATTTAAAATCCCCTCTCTTTTCTACAAATCCCTCCATGGCTTTGCCACTGCAAGGTCCTCCGTCTCTATAACCTCTCCCAAGCACTCCACTCCCCCATGAGGTGTTATCACCCGAGCTGATCATGGGTGAATTTCAGGAACCAAACCTAAGGGGTTAGGGAAAGGTGTGTGAGTGTACCCATGAGTAACAAATCACCTGGACATAATTTACTAAAGATATCAATCTGGTATAAATGTACCATCTAGTGAAGTTAGGAAAGTGTATTTGAGAATAAGTGATAGCTTTTTCATGGAGACGTTGTGTCCTTGCCAATACTGAACAATGAGAAAACTGCATTTTATAGTCTGGCCTTACCGGAGACATCGGTACCACGTAGGAGGAGGTAACCAGACACTCCCCGATCTTTTGATAAAATAACCTGAAAGCCCAAGAATGGCTATAGTGGACATGAGAGATACAAAATGTATGTTGCCATATGGAGGAAACAGAGACCAGGATGAAGAACATGATTACAAAGGCCTATGGCTTAGTGAGCGAATGGAACCACTCTTCAAACAGAGCAGTTGCTCTTACAGGATTAAATCCTAGTGGACATATGACATGTGCCATGCAACACAAGTTCGGAAATACCATGAGGAAAGAGACTGGCCAGCAGAAAGTATTACTTGTGATATCTTGCATGTGAGGTAACCAGTATGCAGAAATTCATGAAGATGATGGACTGAAGAACAGGTCTCAGTCATGCTCAGTTACTTGATAGCAGCACGACATGAAATGGTTAATGTAGTTCAGGAGATGGAGAAAACCTCTTAAACAAGGCACTGACGCATGCCCCATAGAGAAACCAACTAATGAAAATCAAAATAGAATTGAACTGGTACCTGTCAGAGCGACTGAAATTAAAGAGGGAAATAGAAATTTGGATTTCCAAAATTCAGGGTTAGGTTCCTTTGAGTTAATAAAATTGGGACAACTAAGGAAAAATAGCCACAAGGTGGATATTAGTAAAAGGAGAGCTGGAGAATCTTTTAAATCCATGATTTCTTGATATGGTACACTGTAGTTTTCTGTAAAGTATTATGATTTTCTTTGTCGATATCATGATAGGTGATGTTAACCAAATGAAACTGAAAAGCAATATGTATATGTCTAGGTGTGTTTATGTAATAAAATGCAACAAGGTGATCTTAGACAAGACCGAAAAGAAAGTTACAGGGTAAGGTGAAAATGACCCAGAGAGGTTTCACAGGTTCAAAGAGAGGGAGATGTAAGAATATGGTCGAAACTGGGTATAGTCAATTATTCCATCTCACAGCATCTAGATATTTAGCAAGACGGCGGTGCTGGGGGAAGACAAAGTTGCTGTCTCTGAACAAAAGCAGCCTGTAAATAAACAGCAGGAGATAAAAGATGAGGTAGTCACGTTACGTGGGACGGTGCACCAGTTGTTTAATACAGAACCAGCATGGGAGTGAGATAATTTATGACTAGGTGGTGAGACCAGAGACACGTATGTGCAGCATCAACAGCCGAATAGTATAAAGATAGGGCACTGCACCCAAAAGTTAGAGCTCTTGGGACAGTTGGAAGTTCACAGCCACTTGGACCAGAATAGTAAATGGCTCAGATAGGTATGTGATGCTGACAAAATGAGAATATTAGATACGGCCATGTGGCTGTTGGAGATTACAGTTGAAAGACTAAAATTGACATTGAAAAGGGAAACATCAACCTTTCGAATCATAAATGAAGGTAGCATACAATGTCAGGCAGAATACTCTCATATGGCTTTGCACTCATCTAAGAGATGATAATTGTTTTGATCATACTACTAATATGCAAAGCAAATCCTGAAGTCAACCGTAGACAGCAGATCTTGGAAACCACAGCTTTGCACAGTGGACAATAGAATTGGTGTGAGGACTCAAGCCGAACTCTCAGCTGCAAGGTGGGGACTGTAAGGTTATATAGATTAAGTTTTTTAAAAAAGGTATTTAAGGGAGCTGGGCTTGAAAGGGTTAAATAGTCTGCCTCTAGTTGAAATTGCTGTCTCAGAAGATAGACTGCTTGTGAATTAACTTGCTGAGGCTGCAGGATGACTGACAGCCTATGAGAATCTTTTTATTACAAACTAAGGTTGTGGGGGGGGGGGGGGGGGGGTGGGGAGGGAGGGAGAAGAGGGGGAAACACACAATGGTATCTTCACTCCTTCAGACATACTCGAATGCTGAAACTAGCTAGAACTCATGTTAGCTTCAAGGCCTATAGGATGATCCATCAACTGCAGAGACAGGGAAATTTGTGTTAAGAATCTTGTTGAGAATAAGGAGAGATAAGGAGGTTACAAGGTCCTGTCCCATCTGGGCAAATAAGTGTTATTTTGGGAAATGCTTGATTGTACGTATTTCACTGCAGTTCCGTTCTTTTGGGTATAACTAGGAGTCTGAGACTTTGTTAAGTGTAGAGGACTGAAAAGATATCTGGCAGGTAAACGAGAACACTTGCATCAAGAAACGTGGAACTAGGTTGCGGCTTCTACCCAAAAGGACAATCGGGTAATTAATAATTCTCAATTGTGCTTTGTAAACTACTTAAATACTGTAAGGTATTGATTCTTACCTGTGCTAAATAAAGTCATACAGCTATTAACCAGTATGGTATCAGTCTTGAACATTGAAGAGAGTCAAAATTGACTACAATTGCTAGTAGATCCTTCCGTCGTAACGGTCCTGTTCTTGGGAACTCCCTCTCTCTAAACCTCTCCATCTTAAAAATTCTTCTCAAAACCCATCTCTTCAGCCAAACTTTCCATCTCATTTTCTAAACACACTACCTGGCTCAGCATTCATTCCCAATTACCATCTGTAAAACACCTTGGGAAATTTTGATAATAGTGCTATTTAAAATTATATATTTGTTGTTTTCAATGATTAAAACGTTTTTAAAGTAAATGGAAAGATTCCCAAGTCATTAATTCCTCTCAATATGCCATTCAGTGCCACTTCCCTCCAGTCAACCTGAAATAATGTGTTTGCAGCTGGGCGCTGCATAAGGACCAAACTAGTTGAGTATGACATTACTTCATTTGTAATTTCACTCACATTTCAGATTCCAATGATATGGTAAAACCATTTCAACTTGATGTAATTCAGAAAGTTGTAATTTAATGCCTTTGGATTATACATGTCCTTAAAGTAATTACAGGTCATTAGACATGATCAGAAAAGAAGACCTTATAAACTGAACATTAAAACAGTTGATGTTTAGAAGAGGCACTATTACAATATCAGAGATGCCAAGGGAAGCATAAACAGAAGTTTCATTTTAATCACTGATTTGTTAAATACCAAAATACGTAATAGTTGAGGAGGAAACACAGTATAAACTTAAACCAACAAGTCAGCAGTGGATGCTACCAATTGATTAAAAGCAGTGACTTGTAAATATAACAAAGTTTAAAATAGCCATTTCAGTACATCTCTGAATAGGGAGGTTTCATGTGTAGCAGGGATGAGCACGAAACAAACTCTTAATTGGTTCAGGGTCTTTCATCCAGCAGAGATAACAAGAAAAAGCAAGAATGCTGGAAAAGCGTAACAGGGCAGTCAGCATCTAAAAGAAACACCCAGGGTTAAAATTACAGAAAGGACCTTCCATCAAAACTCACAAAGGATTGCAACTTCAATGCTAACTAAACTGAATTGCTTTCACTTTTAGATGATGTGCATTTCCCACATTTTCTGTTTTATTTTAGGGTCTCACATCACTCATCACCTATAAGGTGTAGGGGAAATTTTGACTTGCAAACTGCAGTCTCAAATCAGATTTCAGTTTAGGAAGGCTCAAATTTTAGAATAGCAACAAATCCTAAGCTGAAATGCAAATGCTCTTCAACAGTGCACACTCTGATATGTTGTGAACACATAAACCTCTTGCTGAATGCACAAAAGAGCAGTATTTACAGAAAACAAACTACATGACACAATCGAGCCATGGGTAAGTCCTAGGTGAGAGATTTTTGGTTGTGAGCCAATCACCTCCCCAAGGTATCACTGTGAGAAAACCAAAATGATTAAAATTGTTGCCTATTACTGATGAAATGGCTGCTCAAAGTCACCGACGTTCTTCAGTTATTGTTAGAATAACTGAATAGCATCTCCTAGTAACTACAGGATAGAAGATTTTAGCCAATTATTTATCAGAAATCACCAGGAATACATGATTTCACACCATGTCAATGGACCATTTTGGAGAACCAGAGATAAATGGTTGGGACCATTACAGAGTTGAATGCCATCCTCCATGCCTATATCCAACACAATGCAGCAATCCCAGGAACAAATGGTGGGTCAGCGATTATCTGCATCTGCCCCCCCCCCCCCCCCCCCCCCCCCGACAGAGAGCTCTCCAGGGTATGGTAACAGTGGTTATGTTACTGGACTAGTAATAAAGAGGCCTGGACTAAAACTCCTGAGTCATGAGTTCAAATCCCGCCACAGCAGCTGGTGAATTTAAATTCAATTAATTAAATAAAAATCTGGAATTAAAATACTAGTATCAGTAATGGTGGCCATGAAACTACCGGATTGTCGTAAAAATCCATCTGGTTCACTAATGTCCTTTAGCGGGAAGGAAACCTGCTGTCCTTACCCGGTCTGGCCGATAAGTGACTCCAGACCCACAGCAATGTGGTTGATTCTTAATTGCCCTCTGAAATGGCCTGGCAAGCCAATCAGTTGTAAAATCTCACTACGAAAAGTCATAAGAATAAAACCGGACGGACCACCCGGCATCGGACCACTAGGCACCGGACACGACAACAGCAAACCAAGCCCAGTCGACCCTGCAAAGTCCTCCTCACTAACATCTGGGGACTTGTGCCAAAATTGGGAGAGCTGTCCCACAGACTAGTCAAGCAACAGCCTGACCGCCATACTCACAGAATCATACCTTTCAGCCAATGTCCCAGACTCTTCTATCACCATCCCTGGGTATGTCCTGTCCCACCGGCAGGACAGACCCACCAGAGGTGGTGGTACAGTGATATACAGTCAGGAGGGAATGGCCCTGGGAGTCCTCAACATTGACTCTGGACCCCATGAAATCTCATGGCATCAGGTCAAACATGGGCAAGGAAACCTCCTGAATACCACCTACCGTCCTCCCTCAGCTGATGAATCAGTCCTCCTCCATGTTGAGCACCACTTGGAGGAAGCACTGAGGGTAACAAAGGCACAGAATGTACTCTGGGTGGGGGACTTCAATGTCCATCACCAAGAGTGGCTCGGTAGCACCATTACTGACCGAGCTGGCCAAGTCCTGAAGGACACAGCTGCCAGACTGGGCCAGCGGCAGGTGTTTAGCGAACCAACACAAGGGGAAAAACTTACTTGACCTCGTCCTCACCAATCTACCTGTCGCAAATGCATCTGTCCATGACAGTATTGGTAGGAGTGACCACCGCACCACAGTGCTCATGGACATGAAGTCCCGTCTTCGCACTGAGGTCACCATCCAACGTGTTGTGTGGCACTATCACCGTGCTAATTGGGATAGATTCAGAACAGATCTCGCAGCTCAAAACTGGGCATCCATGAGGCACTGTTCGCCATCAGCAGCAGCAGAATTGTATTCCAGCACAACCTGTAACCTCATGGCCCGGCATATTCCTCACTCTACCATTACCAACAAGCCAGGGGATCAACCCTGGTTCAATGAGGAGTGTAGAAGAGCATGCCAGGAGCAGCACCAGGCGTACCTAAAAATGAGGTGCCAACCTGGTGAAGCTACAACTCAGGACCACATGCATGCTAAACAGCAGAAGCAAAATGCTATAGACGGAGCTAAGCGATTCCACAACCAACGGATCAGATCAAAGCTCTGCAGTCCTGCCATATCCAGTCGTGAATGGTGGGGGACAATTAAACAACTAATGGGAGGAGGAGGCTCTGCAAACATCCCCATCCTCAATGATGGCGGAGTCCAGCACGTGAGTGCAAAAGACAAGGCTAATGCGTTTGCAACCATCTTCAGCCAGAAGTGCCAAGTGTATGATCCATCTCGGCCTCCTCCCGATATCCCCACCATCACAGAAGCCAGTCTTCAGCCAATTCGATTCACTCCAAGTGATATCAAGAAACGGCTGAGTGCACTGGATACAGCAAAGGCTATGGGCCCCGACAACATCCCAACTGTAGTGCTGAAGACTTGTGCTCCAGAACTAGCTGCGCCTCTAGCCAAGTTGTTCCAGTACAGCTACAACACTGGCATCTACCTGACAATGTGGAAAATTACCCAGGTATGTCCTGTCCACAAAAAGCAGGACAAATCCAATACGGCCAATTACCGCCATCAGTCTACTCTCAATCATCAGCAGAGTGATGGAAGGTATCGTCGACAGTACTTTCAAGTGGCACTTACTCACCAATAACCTGCTCACCGATGCTCAGTTTGGGTTCCGCCAGGACCACTCGGCTCCAGACCTCATTGCAGCCTTGATCCCAACATGGACAAAAGAGCTGAATTCCAGGTGAGGCGAGAGTGACTGCCCTTGACATCATGACAGCATTTGACCGAGTGTGGCACCAAGTAGCCCCAGTAAAATTGAAGTCAATGGGAATCAGGGGGAAACTCTCCAGTGGCTGGAGTCATACCTAGCACAAAAGAAGATGGTAGTGGTTGTTGGAAGCCAATCATCTCAGCCCCAGGACATTGCTGCAGGAGTTCCTCAGGGCAGTGTCCTAGGCCCAGCCATCCTCAGCTGCTTCATCAATGATCTTCCCTCCATCATAAGGTCAGAAATGGGGATGCTCACTTATGATTGCACAGTGTTCAGTTCCATTCGCAACCCCTCAAATAATGAAGCAGTCAGAGTCCGCATGCAGCAAGACCTGGACAACAGCCAGGCTTGGGCTCATAAGTGGCAAGTAACATTTGTGCCAGATAAGTGCCAGGCAATGACCATCTCTAACAAGAGTGTCGAACTACCTCCCCTGGACATTCAATGTCATAACCATCGCCGAATCCCCCACCAACATCCTGGGGGTCACCATTGACCAGAAACTTAACTGGACCAGCCATATAAATACTGTGGCTACAGGAGCAGGTCAGAGGCTGGGTATTCTGCGGCGAGTGACTCACCTCCTGACTCCCCAAAACCTTTCCACCATCTACAAGGCACAAGTCAGGAGTGTGATGGAATACTCTCCGCTTGCTTGGATGAGTGCAGCTTCAACAACACAAGATGCTCGACACCATCCACGATAAAGCAGCCCACTTGATTGGCACCCCATCCACCACCCTAAACATTCACTCCCTTCACCACCGGCACACAGTGGCTGCAGTGTGTACCATCCACAGGATGCACTGCAGCAACTCGCCATGGCTTCTTCAACAGCACCTCGCAAACCCACGACCTCTACCGCCTAGAAGAACAAGAGCAGCAGGCACATGGGAACAACACCACCTGCACATTCCCCTCCAAGTCACACACCATCCTGACTTGGAAATATATCGCCGTTCCTCTATCATCACTGGGTCAAAATCCTGGAACTCCCTTCCTAACAGCACTGTGGGAGAACAGTCACCACACAGACTGCAGCGGTTCAAGGCCGCGGCTCACCACCACCTTCTCTAGGATAATTAGGGATGGGCAATAAATGCCGGCCTCGCCAGCGATGCCCACATCCCATGAACGAATAAAAAACACCAGTCAGTGCATCCGAAGTGGATACTTTGAACACTGGCCTTCAGCCCTTGGTGGGGGATCATTTGGAAATAATACAGCGACTTTGGAGCGCTTCAGGGCAACATCTTTTCTCTGTAGGATCTACCCGATACCATCATGTCTGCCTTCCCACTGAAGTAGACACTCAGATCCCAGGTTCCAAAGTGGTGTGGCTGGAGTATGCCTTCACAATGTCATTCATCCTCCAGGTAACAGCTCGTGATCTTTCGAGCCAGCCCCCTCAGATGCCTGCTTATGTACCTGCAGTAGTGAAACGGCCTTCTGAAGGGTCTTCTTGGGACTCAGAAGCCCCGAGATGAGGGCTATTTTAGTCCCTGGAAGCTCACGATACCACAGCACAGCCAAACATTGCAGGTGTCCCTGGCCTTCTGGTATCACCTCAGCGTGGCATCAGGAGAGGTTTAAGAACAGCAGAGATAGGCACCAGGGTAAATATGGTAGTAAAAAGAAGCACCTTCTATAAATAAAATTGCGCATTGTAAGAACACTTTGTGATATGAAATGTGGTGTTCTGAAGTACATCTGTTCTTTGTTATTTGTATGTTCGGAGGTCAGTTTGCAAGTGGAGGTGGATTTTCTTTTATAGGTTCTTACTGAATCATTGCCTCGAAGCAGACTTCTTCAGAGACATCAAGGAAGCAGCTTGTTCTTTAGACTTTGGTAAAAGTGTAACTCCTGGTTACTTGTCATCATCTTTGGTGCACCCTCATAGACTGAGTGAAAAATCCTCTCTTTAGGAGCACAGCTGAAAAGATTTTTCTCTAATCTCTTCGGTCAAAGCTGAGGTTTTGGACAAAGCTTGTGGACATTGAGCCTGTGAGCTCATTCACTTCCTGGTTTGACAAGTAACTTACCCCTCTTTTCTATGAGCTTAACTGAAGTCGGGTGCAGTTCTGATGTAAATGGTGGAATTTCTGTGACAGCAGCTTTTGCCCTCGTTATCCTGTCATTTACCTACATGCACGATTTTGCAACTGGGCACATCTTATGCCAGCATTCACTTCCAACAGAAGTAGTGCGCACTTTAGAATGGGTATAACACTGGTATATTCAACTTATGCCCCAAATTCTAGTCCACTACGCCAGAATTAAACCACTTTTGTCCCCCGATCCCCTCCACCCACTTTCCCTGCAAAACAAATCTTGGAATTTCAGGCCCACAAGCATTAAAAGTAACTTTAATGGGCTGTTGCACCACTATTGATGATATCTAAAATTGCAAAAGAACCAGCTCGTCCTCTGCCGTCAGTCATTAAAAGTCACAGTGGCAGTAACAGACCGGTGAACTGTACTCAAGACACGTGTTTGAGTTCCATGCACACAACTCTGCCTTTCCCAAATTCACAATACTGCAATCAGGCAATTCAAACATGGGTTCCACTTGCACTCTTGTGAATACAGATGATACACATCCTTTAGTGCAATATAAACATGATATTTTGTTTCATGTTCCTTTTTTCTTCTCTATTCTTTTGTTTTCTACTCCTGCCTTCACAGTCAGCTTGGCAGCAGTTGCAAATTTCATTCTTGCATTTTCTTTTACTTTCCCTCAGACACCAAAAGACTGTCAGTAATTCTCAGCATGTCTCATCTTTTCTTAGAGAGTGCAAAAAGCAAGAGATCACAATGTGGACAGGCCTATCTCAGCATTCATAGCGTAATTGAAAGTCTTCTTTTTAAACCATAATGTGTTTATCTGAGTTGCCATATAATTCAGAAAGAATGAACAAACTTGTTTTTATATAGCATCATGGCAGGTCCTCAAGATGTCTTAAAATGCCGCACATCCAATGAATTACTTTTGAAATATAGTCACTTATTACAAAGGCAAATATGGTAGCCAATTTGCAAGTAGCAAGATCCCACAAATACGAGATGAATGACTAGTTAACTTGCTTTTAAATGGTCTTGGTTGCGGGAGAAACATTGGTTCAAATGCAAGAACCTTTCGCTCGTCTTCAAAAAATGCTATGTGATCATAGAATCATAGAAGGGTTACAGCACGGAAGGCCATTTGGCCCATTGAGTCCACGCCGGCTTTCAAGTACTTATCCAGTTCCCTTTTGAAGGCCATGATTGAATCTGCCTCCACCACCCCCTCGGGTAGTGCATTCCAGATTCTAACCACTCGCTGTGTAAAATAAGTTTTCCCTCAAGTCACCTTTGGTTCCTTTGCCAATCACCTTAAATCTATGTCCTCTGGTCCTTGATCCTTCTGCCAATGGGAACAGTTTCTCCCTATCTACTCTGTCTTGACCCTTCATGATTTTGAACACCCCTATCCAATCTCCTCACTACCGTGTCTGTTCCAAAGAGAACAACCCCAGCTTCTCCAGTCTATCCACGTAACCGAAGTCCCTCATCCCTGGAATCATTCTAGTAATTCTCTTCTGTACCCTCTCAAAAGGTCTTCACATCCTTCCTAAAGTGCAGTGCCCAGAACTGGACACAATACTCCAGTTGTGACCGAACCAGTGTTTTATAAAGGTTCACCATTTTCCCGAAAGCCTTTCCAACATCTACAAGGCACAAGTCAGGAGTGTGATGGAGTACCCTCCACTTGCCTAGATGTGTGCAGCTCCAACAACACTCAAGCAGCTCGACACCATCCAGGACAAAGCAGCCTGCTTCATTGGTACCCCATCCACCAACCTAAACATTCACTTCCTTCACCACCGGCGCACTGTGGCTGCAGTGTGTACCATCCACAGGATGCACTGCAGCAACTCGCCAAGGCTTCTTCGATAGCACCTCCCAAACCCGCGACCTCTACCATCTAGAAGGAAAAGAGCAGCAGGCACATGGGAACACCACCACCTGCACGTTCCCCTACAAGTCACACACCATCCTGACTTGGAAATATATCATTGTTCCTTCATCATCGCGGGGTCAAAATCCTGGAACTCCCTTCCTAACAGCACTGTGGGAGAACCGCTGCAGTCTGTTCTCAAGAAGGCTGCTCACCACCACCTTCGAGGGCAATTAGGGATGGGCAATAAATGCTGGCCTTACCAGCGATGCCCACATCCCATGAACGAATAAAAAAAATCATGACTTCTTTACTTTTGTACTCTATGCCTCTATTTATAAAGCCCAGGAACCTGTACGCTTCTTTAGCCACTTTCTCAACCTGCCCTGCCACCTTCAACAATTTGTGCACATATCCCAGATCTCTCTGATCTTTTACGTCCAACTGAACTACTAGAACAGGCAGACAGGGACTCATTTCAACATCATCTCCAGGAGACAGAACCTCCACAATGCAGCACTCACTTGAACCTAGAACCTTCTTATTCAGAGGTGAATCAGAAATCAAGCTTACACTCGAGATATATTGTATAACGACAGCCACATCTAAATAATCCCCAGTTCGTGTGTTTGTTTTAAAAATCAGACATTTTGTGCATAATCATCTCACTGGTGATCTAAGATCTATTTCAATTATAGCATGCATTGGGATTGTTGCTATCTGGAGTTTAAAGAACGAGGGGATCTCATTCAAACATAAAATTCTTAGAGGGCTTGACGGGGTAGATGCTGAGAGGCTGTTTCCGCTAGCTGGAGAGTTTGGAACTCGGGGTCATCGTCTCAAGTTAATGGGTCAGCCATTTAGGACTGAGATGAGGAAAAATTTCTTCACTCAGGTTTGTGAACCTTTAGAATTCTCTATCCCAGAGGGCTGTGGATGCTCAGCCATTGAGTATATTCAAGAATGAGATCGATGGATATTTGCACACTAAGGGAATCAAGGATTATGGGGATAGTGGAGTTGATCAGCCATGATCTTATTGAATGGCAGAACAGGCTCAAGAGGCTGTATGGCCCACTCCTACTTCTTATGTTCTTATGTCTTTTACCCCCAAACACATCACTGAGGAATAGATTCCGCACAAAATTTCTGATCCAAGGCCACTTCTGACTAGACATTTTAAAGCATGGAGGATGGGCTTGAATGAACAGTACATGACGACTAGATCTGTAAATTTATGAATATCTTCCTCGCTTGCACATATGATTACGTGGCAACTCTAAGAACTCGCAAGATGCTGGTTTAAGTATGACACAGATGTTTCATGTTAGCTGGGTGCACTATTATTTAGTTTTTGTACACCCCTCCTTAAAAAGTTCACAGACTGGTGCAATTATATCCTTTTAACATTGCAACCGTGCACAAATAATCCTAAACCTATTAGCTTTTGTTGGTTGATCTGTATTTGAAACTTCAAGAATAAACTGCTGCTTTGGTACTAAAGAAAAAAAGCCACACTGAAAAAAAAATCACAACTTTTGACATGGTTAAATGTTTAGATTTTGAAAATGCATGATGGTTTTAGTAAATTGCAGATAACAACCTGCATTTATGTAAGCCTTTAACGTAGAAGAACAGAGCATAAATAGATACAGGCGCCAGAGTTTTGGATGAGTTGAAGTTCACAGACAGTGAAGTACGGGAGACCAGTCTGGACAGCATTGGAATAAAAAATGCCTGGAGAGGACAAAGGCAGGGATAAGGGTATCAGCAGCAGTTGGATTAAGTTAGGGGAAGATGCAGCCTACGTTAGAGATGAAAGTACATGGTCTTGTGATGAAAAGGATATAGGTATGAAACCTCAGCTGAGGGTCAAATAAGAACCTGAGATTGCAAACAGTCTGGTTCAACCTGAGACAGTGGCCAGGAGGAAGGGTAGAAGGGTACGGAGTTTGTGGTGGGGCCAAAGGCGAGGCTTCAGTCTTCCCAATGTTTAACTCGAGAAAATGGCAGCTAATCCAAGATTGAACATCATCAGATAAGCAATCTGACAACAGAGGCAGTAGAGGGGTGGAGAAAGAGTTGGGAGAGCTGTGTGTCATCAGTGTACATGTGGAAGCAAACCCCATATATGCAGATAATGTTGCCAAGGGACAACATGAAGGTGAGGAAGAGGAGGGGGCCAAGAAAATAAATTCTTGGGGACTCTGGAGATAATGGTATGGAGGCAAGAAGAGCAGTCATTGCTGAAGGTGCCCTCACTGTGATTGGATAAGTATGAGTGGAATCATGTGAGAGCAATCCCTCTCCGAGCTGGATAACGGAGATGATGTTTTGGAGGAGGATGGTGATCAACTGTGTCAAAGGCTACAGAGAGGTCAAGAAGGGATACTGCACACAATCACAGTCACAGAAGATATCATTTGTGACTTTGGTTAGGGCTTTTTTGGTGCTGTGGTGGGGTAGAAAATCAAACATTGAGTTTTGGAAGAGAAGGGCATGGATTTGCGACACAGTCAAGACCTCTGGAGAGAAAAGGGAGGTTGGAGTTTGGGCAGTAGTTTGCAAGAGTGGAGGGGTCAAAAATGGGTTAATTGAGGAGGGGGTGATGGTGGTTTTGAAATGGTGGGGGACAGTACCCGAGGACAGGGAAACATTTACAATGTCAGCTAATGTTCTTTGACATACCACCACCTTTAACAAACTATTCTTTGTAGTTGACTCAGAGTCTATACAGGATTCTCCAGAGTTATTACTGTGGCACATTACCATACAACTGCTGAGTGCTGCCATGACACCATACTGGGAATCAACTTTAAGTTGCTTAAATGCTTTTACTATTATTTATTTAAAAAACAAGGCTGTTTGCTGGGGCAAGAGATTTTTCGGGAAGTATGACAGCGTCCTTCCTTCATTTTTACAATTGACAATTTTGTAAAAAATTATTTTATACTGATCTACAGTGCCAGAGTTAGCATCACATTTTGGATAAACACAAATCACTTCCTTGAAACTTATCTTTGGCAATGTATGAAGTTAATTGGAATGCTCTAACTTGATTCTAAGGCAAATGACAGAATTATTTTTATATTTATACTTGAGTTTCCATTCTGCATATTACTCCCTATTCCAAAAATGAGTCAACATTTATAGTGTGAGGGACATAAGTATTGTTTACTCTGAGTTACAAATGTTGTATGATAAGGGAATTTTAAAAGTATAACGTCCATTAATAATCATTGGTACAAAATAAATAAAACAAATAAAGAACAAATATTTGCTGTAATTTCATTTGAACTGCAATTACTGAAACTATAAAAAAATTTAGGAAAAAAATAAATATGTATTGCAAACCTTCCAACAGTCACACTACAAATTATGGTTACCAAAGTGAATATATCACCACCCTGTAATTTTGAATTGTGGAGAACAAATCTATATAAAACAACCCTAAGCTAACTCATCTCTTTAAAAGCAGGTTTTCTGAATGGTCTGGTGAATTGAGGGGCTCTGCTGTATTCCTTTATTTCCATTTGTACAACTATAGGCACAATTTAGGAGTTTTCATTTTAATACACACATCCAGATAGTATTCACTGCACTAACCTGAAATAATGAAAAGAAAATGCATGAAACCTTTAACTACAGTGATATGTGCTGATATGAATTGTTCCAAAAATAAATTCTCCTATAAATTTGACAAATCTACAGGATGTCTGGAAGAGATAAGCAGGAATACAAACTTGATACCATGTTTTTATTGAACTGTCCGATTCCAAGCTTTTACCACTTGGATTTTGATTTTTAGCTTTGTTTAGCGAAATACGATCCTTCTGAAACATGTGAAGTTACCAAGTTTTCAAAATTGTAGATAAATAGACCACCACCAACATACATGTAGTTATCTTCCAGCAACACTCAGGGATTTGTAAAATACATTTAAAAAAAAATAAAAGCAATTGAAGACTTACTGAAAACTTAGGGTAAGTGTCACAAACTTACCAGCCTACTGTTTGAATGAAGCATCTTGCAGTAAATCTCACAATGCATTACTTACAAGGCCTTACAAATTTCCAGTTACAAAGGCATTGTGACACTTAAGAAATTTAATTGCAACGCTTTAAAGGAGTGGGTCAACATTGTTCTTTTATCACCAGAACCTGCGCTTCAATTCATGAGAAATCTCTCGGTCAGCTGTAAGAGTCCTATGTGAAATAAGTTCATGAAATCTGAAACCAATTTCAACTTATAGTAGGCCAATTCCCTATGTTGTGCCATAAGGATGGCAGGTGTAGGAATTGGAATAATTCATAGTAGTGCCTCTGAGTGAAGACACCTTGATTAGTACAAAAGAGACCTATGAAGCTGCCCCCAGTGATATCAATGTGCAAATGCACATGATATAAGCCTGAGCCACATCGAAGACCGAACTAGTTTTCCATCCCTGTTCTGACCTCAGTTGACTTGTCAGCTGGGACAGCAGCTGACTTATCCATCAGCCTCAGCAAGACTAATCTGCCTGAATGGGCAGCACTGCCCACAACCCACTGACTGATTCAGTCTGGTACTAAAGTAGAACTTCATGTGACATCATGGAGAGTTCTACACGAAATATCAGTCCTCAGGTTATCCCTGATCAACAGTTCTCAAGAAGCACAAGAGATGTCTGAAGCATGTTAATAAGTGTACATGTAAATCCCTTTTTATAATACACAAGATTACATGACAACTTAGCACAATAATATTCCCCCTTTAAATGGATGAATGATACAGCTGTATATCTACAAATATTGATAATGTAGATTGCAAGACAATTGGCAGAGCAGAGTGAAAGAGAAATAGAAGCTCAACTTACAACATCGAGTTAAATCGAAACAGCATTTGGCCCAACTGGTCTATGCTCGCGTTTATGCTACATACGAGCCTTCTCCCTCCCTATTTCATCTAACCCTATCAGGATACCATTCTATTTCTTCCCCCCCATGCGTTTATCTAGCTTTCCCTTCAATGCATCTATGCTATTTGCTTCAACCATTCCTTGTGGTAGCACGTTCCACATTTTCACCACTCTGGGTAAAGAAATTTCTCCTGAATTCCCTATTGGATTTATTAGCGACTATTTTATATTTATGACTTTTAGTTTTGGACTCCCCCCTCAAGTGGAAATATTTTCTCTACATCTACCCTCACATCTTAAAGATCTCTATCAGGTCACCCCTCAGCCTTCTCTTCTAGAAAAGAGTCCCAGCCTGTTCAGCCTTTACTGATAAAGATGATACCAGAACTGAGGGGATATCCTTGTGATTCTTTGTTGCACCCACTCCAATGCCTCTACATCCTTTCTATAATATGGAGACCAGAACTGTGCACAGTACTCCAAGTGTATTCTAACCAAGGTTCCAAAGTTTAACATAACTTCTTTACTTTTCAATTCTATCCCTCTTGAAATGAACCCTACTGCTTGATTTGCCTTTTTTATGGCCCTATTAACCTGCATCGCTACTTTTAGTGAATTGTGTGTCTGTACCCTGAGATCCCTTTTGTATTAACTACACCCTCCAATTTGGTGTCAGACAACTATGAAAATCGGTGGGGTACCTCTGTTCAACACTTCTCAGGTGGAACGCATCTTCCATTACCATGTCCATCTGTCAGCTTAATTTCCTTTACTAGGGGTAGTACCTTAGCACAATTATCAGTGAAGAGTCTGAAAATCCACATAGAAAGTTCAGAGGGATAGTTTTATTTTTAAAAAATTGTTCATGGGATGTGGGCATCGCTGGCAAGGACAGTATTTATTGCCCATCCCTAATTGCCCTCGAGAAGGTGGTGGTGAGCCACCTTGAACCGCTGCAGTCCACGTGGTGAAGGTCCTCCCACAGTGCTGTTAGGTAGGGAGTTCCAGGATTTTGACCCAGCGACGATGAAGGAATGGCGAGATATTTCCAAGTCAGGATGGTGCATGACTTGGAGGGAAGTGAAAAAGGAAATAAGAGGGGCAGAGAGAATGAGAATAGACTGGTGGCCAACATAAAAGGGAATCCAAAAGTCTTCTACAAGCATGTAAGCAGTAAATGAGTAGTAAGAGGAGTGATGGGGCCAATTAGGGACCATAAAGGAGATTTACTCAGAGGCAGAAGAGATGGCCAAGGTACTAAATGAGTACTTTGCATCTGTCTTTACCAAGGAAGAAGATGCTGCCAGAGTCTCAGTAAAGGAAGATGTAGTTGAGATGCTGGATAGGCTAAAAATTGATAGGCTAGTTGTACTTAAAAGTAGATAAGTTAAAGGAAAATTGTGTTTAGCTAACCTGAGAGTTTTTTGATGTGGGCTCAGAGAGGGTAGATTAGGTGTATAGGGACTTTCAAAAGGAGTTTGATAAAGTGCCGCACGGTAGGCTTATCATCAAGATTGCGGCCCAGGGAATAAAGGGGGCAGTAGCCAATGCTGCATCCATGTCGCTAAGGGTCAGAAAACAGTAGTGGTGAATGGTTGTTTTTCCGACTGGAGGGTGGTGTACAGCAGTGTTCCCCAGGGGTCAGTGCTGGGACCACTGCTTTTCTTGATATATATTAATGACTCAGATTTGGGTGTACAGGGCATAATTTCAAAATTTGCAGATGACACAAAAGTTGGAAGGGTAGTATACAGTGAGGAGGATAGTGATAGACTTCAAGAGGATATAGACAGGCTGGTGGTATGGGCGGACACGTGGCAGATGAAATTTAATGCAGAAAAATGCAAAGTGATACATTTCAGTAGGAAGAATGAGAAGCAATATAAACTAGAGGGCACAACTCAAAGGGGTACAGGAACAGAGATCTGGGGGTATATGTGCACAAACCATTGAAGGTGGCAGGGCAGGTTGAGAAAGCGGTTAAAAAAGCATACAGGATCCTGGGCTTTATAAATAGAGGCATAGAGTATAGAACTATGGAAGTCATGATGAACCTTTATAGAACACTGGTTCGGCCACAACTGGAGTATTGTGTCCAGTTCTGGGCACCACACTTTAGGATAGATGTGAAGGCCTTAGAGAGGGGGCAGAAGAGATTTACTCGAATGATTCCAGGCATGAGAGACTTGAGTTACATGGATAGACTGGAGAAGCTGGAGTTGTTCTCCTTGGAACAGCGAAGGTTGAGAGGAGATTTGATAGAGGTATTCAAAATCATGAAGGATTTAGACAGAGTGGATAGAGAGAAATTGTTCCCATTGGCAGAAGGGTCCAGAACCAGAGGACATAGATTTAAGGTGATTGGCAAAAGAACCAAAGGTGACATGAGGAAAAACTTTTTTTACGCAGCGAGTGGTTAGGATCTAGAATGCACAGCCTGAGGGGGTGGTGGAGGCAGATTCAATCATGGCCTTCAAAACGGAACTGGATAAGTACTTGAAAATAAAAAAATTGCAGGGCTGCAGGGATAGGACGGGGGAGTGGGACTAGCTGGATTGTTCTTGCATAGAGCTGGCGCGGACTTGATGAGCTGAATGGCCTCCTTCTGTGCTGTAACCTTTCTATGATTCTATTGCCTACATGAAGGAAAAGGGGAACAATTCCAGCTATACTGAAAATTACTAAAATGGATTATAAGAAGCCACATTAATTCAAAAGCACTAAGAAGAAATATTTAAAACAAATTGTATGAAACCATGTGAAAAATGTAAACAGTTAAAGGTGCGAGTTAACTGTGTTGCACAGATGAACACAGATCTGGACAGATCCGATAACTGATGAAACATACAGCAAGAGGAGCCTTCCCGATCAGTTTGCAAGTAAACAGTTCTGCCATTATGGCATGTGCAGTGTAATTTCTATTTGAAAAGTGACTACTTCACCAAAAAATAATCTATCTTCTTCATGCAGCTATACTTATTAACCTGTCATTGGGAACGCTCCCACAGTAGCCTTTCACAGGAATGAGCAAGGATCCATCTGCCTAGTTAGATCCAGGTCAAAGTTAAGTTCTGCCAAACTACAAGTCTTTCTTTGCAAGATTTTGAGACAGTTATGAAGATATGGACCATACAAGCAGCTGCCTTGCAGATATCACATTTTGTCGCCTATTGGAGGTTAGCTCAGGCTACAACTATTACACATCAGAATGGATTGCATTCTTATGCATGTATTAAAAATTCATAAAATTGGGGGTGAGAGTGTGAGAGAGAGAGTTCGTGAGAGAAAGAAGAGAGAGAGAGAGAGAGAGAGAGAAAGTCGAGTTTCATACTAAAAAGAGCCAATCCAGATTAAAACAAGCAATTTTAAAAAGGTGTTCACAGCTAAGTTTCATTTGAAGACAGTACAATCAATGCTCTATTCTCTCATTGTATTTTACAAAGTGCTTTTTATTCATATCACAACTGAATCAGCAGAAAATGATGCACATGTGCAGCTGTTAAACATCAGGGTAAAGCTCAGCACATTCCTTAGGACAAAAAGGTGCAAAAAGAAAACTTCACCACCAGGAAAAAAAAAATGATGGTTTCCATGTTTAGGATGGTCTCAAGTGTTGACATGTTAATGTCAGAAGAAATAACTGAACAACTGCCAAAAGAATCTGAGTAACAGAGTAACTTCCAGTAACAGCTTGATCTTTTTCCAGGTAATTTTATATTAAAACAAAACTTTCATTTAAAGCTGTCTTACAAAACAATGGATTTACAGCAGAAAGAGAAATCAGGCTGAAACAGGCACATTGCAATTAAGAGACAGTCAAGAGCACGGTCACAGTAATTGAAACAAGTCTGCATAAATCAGATACACATCCTCAGTACTGAAGTAAAGTCTCTCATTTCCTTAAAGGGACTGCTATACTTCTCTCTTCCATGAGAGTCTGGTCTAGCAGTACAGCAGTTGCCAGAATACAGTGACTCCACCTCCTTAATCTGCATTACCTAATTTGCAATAATTTCAGATAACTCATTTTCAAATAACGAAATTTAAAACATTGAAAAGACTGAAGCCAGTGTCTTCGATCCCCACCACCAACTCCATCCCTCTCCCTGGCCACTGTCTGAGGCTGAACCAGACCAATCGCAACCTTGGGATCCTATTTGACCCCGAGATGAGCTTCCGACCACATATCCGTTCCATTATCAAGGCTGCCTACTTCCACCTCCATAACATCGCCCATCTCCACCCCTGCCTCAGCTCATCTGCGCCTAAAACCCTCATCTATGCCTTTGTTGCCTCTAGGCTCGACTATTCTCCTGGCCAGCCTCCCATCTTCCACCCTCTATAAACTTGAACTCATCCAAAACTCTGCTGCCCATATCCTAACTCGCACTAAGTCCCGTTCACCCATCACCCCTATGCTCGTTGACCTACATTGGCTCGCGGTCCAGGAACGCCTTGATTTTAAAATTCTCATCCTGGTTTACAAATCCCTCCATGGCCTTACCCCCTCCCCATCTTTAACCTCCTCCAGCCCTACAACCCTCAAATCTCTGTGCTCCTCCAATTCTGGCCTCTTGCACATCCCTGATTTTAAATCGCTCCACCATTGGCGGCCATGCCTTCAACTGCCTAGGCCCTAAGCTCTGGAATTCCCTCCCGAAACCTCTCCGCCTCTACTTCTCTCTCATTTAATATGTTCCTTAAAAACTACCTCTTTGACCAAGCTTTTGGTCACATGCCCTAATATCTCCTTATATGGCTCAGTGTCAAATACTGCTCCTGTGCGCCTTGGGACGTTTTACTAAGTTAAATGCAAGTTGTTGTAATTAAATCTCTCCATTTTACCACATTACTATCATCTCTGCCTTCAAAAGCCTCACAAAGCCCTTAACTCCAACAATGTAGTCAACCCACCCTCTTCCCTCCTCCTCGGTGTCCAACTTGCTCCACTGTAAGTACCCAGAGATGTTTTCTTCATGCAAGGAAAGCTATAGCAATTGTATTGACCTCCACCTCAAAGTACACAATACAAACTTTGTTTTTAAATCACTATGTGCATGAAAATCACAGTACAGTATTAACGTATTGCCCAAATTACTTTTTTGGGGGTATTTAACAGCAGATCACATTCTTTGAAAGTCGGAGTGATTACATCACAATTATAATTCTTCAATGGAGGACACAATGACATACCAAAAACATGGTGCATTCTGCCTAATGTCCACCAAGATGCCTGTCGCAAGCAGGGCAAAGGAAGCAAAAAAGAAAGCCGCTCCAAAGTGTATTAATGAAATATATATGACTGATTTTACCACAATGATCTCATTTCAGGGTTCACAGCATAGTTGTGGACCATTGAAAATTTGCTCTTAACCATCATAGAGCATTTTGAGATTATCCAATAAAAGAAATTAACAGTCATGTGGATCTCAGACTTTGTGCTTATAGTTATGATTTGCTGCACCGCTCAAGGAAGTTACTGTATTGTAGCAAAATATACATCACTTTCTATAAAATATATTCTCACCATATTCCTTAGTAATTAGCTCCAAATTATTACTCAGTGAATCTTACTTTGTGGACCCCATTAAATAGCACTGATAAACAGCTCACTGGCAAAAGAGAATCCAAATTGAAAAAAAGACCTTAAATAAAATAGTCAGCCTGAAGCGATTTAAAAGCAATATGACACACACATTCATATTGTAGCTATAAACTACTAGGGTCGCTCTCTGTTTAATTTATTATTTGAAACTCTGAATTAGATTAGTATAGTTATGCAGTCTTCAGGTTGAATTTATGCATGGTATCTGAACCAGAAGGCTACATTACTACCTAGCTGTCCATTGTTTTCTTCCCCTGAAGTGTTTTCACTCACTATTTTTCTTAGTGTCGAAAATAAAAGCTATCTAGTTTTAATTGATGCATATTGAAAGTAGCAAAATTAGTAGAAAGCTTGTGTTTTTAATTCTTCCATTGCTGATTCAAACCCAAGTAAATCAAGATAAATTTAAATAAAAGCACTTTTTAGTTCCTGAACTATGGTTAACAACTTTGACAGATATTCTAAAAATTTGGTTAAACAGGCTGAAAGATCCTGTCACTACCCTTGGATGGGATTTAACAGGCTCCTTTCATTAACCCTTGTGGAATCTATCTTTGGTTATGCGTAGTTGGTATGGTCTGTCATCACATTGCAGCAAGTTATAAGTTGAAAACATTGTACGTACCCTGGATATCATCATTGAAGGTGCAATACTTATCGCGGTACTTGTTCAGAAGACGAAATGCATTGGCGTTAGCAAAATCCTCAAATTGGATCAGTATGTTCTGGCCATACCTAAAAAAAAATGAATGCCGATTACAGGGAGATAGTTTCCAGAAAAATATATTAAATATTAAAACATTGGGCAGATTTTGCTGTCAAAATAATGGTGAGGCTGATGGCGCTCACAATTATTTATACGCAAATGCTACAGCAACTTCAGGCGAGAGGCAGATGTGCGGTTAAACATGGATATCCAAAAGTTGCTGTCCAAGATGCGCTGCTCCGCCGTTAGCTTCACGAAAACGGCATCTCGCTGTCTGACTCTGCATTGAATGGTGGGAAGTTGCTGTATTTGCGCAGTAGATATGAAGTAAACTCGCCACAGAAAGTTAAGTCTTGTCCATATCAGTCTAAGTGCCCTTTTCATGACATAAATGTTAATTACAGCCAGTCAACCTCTCTGGCACTGAAAATTAACTTTTACAAGGGTGGAGTCTCACTCCTTCAGGTGCTAGTTGTTGGAGATTGTAAAAAATGTAAAATTGAAAATTTTTTAAAAACTTTTCTTTTGTCTTTCTCTCAAATCAAATCTTTCTCTCTATTTCTCTTTCTGTACCTGATTTGACATTTAATTCACCCACCCTAATTTACACTCCCCCCTCAGTCCTTGCACTGTTAATTTCACAATCCTTTAATCTGATTAAGGAGATACACAGTTGCTTGCCCTGTTCACTCAGGTCCCAGATGCCCTGTTTCCCTCACTGTGACGTTATCAGCTCGCACTTTCACCAACTTGTCAGGCAAAATTTAAAAACCTAAGGGCAAGTCTAACTAACGGCAAATGCAGTTAGATGTCCTGTCTCAGCAAATTATGGCCCAATAGCTTTAGCATAGGCAAATAGAGAAGCTTACCAGATAGCAGAGGATCAGGGGATATAAAATGCAAACTTCGAGCAGTTTGCGTATGTTAACTGAAACCTGGAGACATTTTTCTGACTTATTTTAAGTTCCCCACACGATGATTAGTCCAAGAGGGAGACCAGATAACCTGTACTTCTAATAATGCTAAACAACAACAACTTGCATTTATATAGAGCCTTTAATGTCCCAAGGTGCTTAAAAGGAGCGTTATCAAACAAAATTTGACACTGAGCCACGTAAGGAGATATTAAGACAGGTGACCAAAGAGGTAGGTTTGAAGGAGAGTTTTAAAGGAGTAGAGAGGTAGATAGGTAGACAGGTTGAGGGAGGGAATTCGAGATCTTCGGGCCTAGACTGCTGCCATTGGTGGAGCGATTTTTTTAAAAAAAAATTCATTCATGGGATGTGGGCGTCACCGACAACGCCAGCATTTATTGTCCATCCCTAATTAAAATCGGGGATGCGCAAGTGGTCAGTATTGGAGGAGCGGGGAGATCTTGGAGGGTTATTGGGCTGGAGGAGGTTACAGAAATAGGAAGGGGACAAGTACACCACAAGTTCACGTGTTCAATCATTTTTATTTCCTCCCTATGTGTATTTCCCAATGGCTGAAAGACCAAGAATCATCTTGTGGGAATTGGCAGTAAGTAAATAATATCTTGCCTTTCCATAGCACTGTCCATTGGCACATCACTTTACTAAATCACTTTACTACATCACTTTACGACATCACTAGGATATCTCCTACCAGTTTAACATTATATATAACTTACATTTAACATTGTGAATTCTAGGCAAAGGAACATGAAAAAAAATAGAAAAATATTAATTATCCTTTTTCCAGGAAGTTGTTAGCTATTAGTGAGGGTGCAGAGGAGATTTACTAGAATGGGACCAGGGAAGAAAAGCTTCACTTACGTGGAGAGACCAGAGAAACTTGGGTTGTTCTCCTTACAGTAGAGAAGGTTAAGGGTAGATTTAATAGAGGTGTTCAAAATCATGACCGGTTTTGACAGAGTAAATAAGGAGAAACTGTTTCTACTGCAGAAGGGTCGGTAACCAGAGGACCCATAGATTTAAGGTAATTGGCAAAAAGGACCAGAGGCGACATGGAGATTTTTTTTTTTTTTAAAACCCAGCAAGTTATTACGATCTGGAATGCACTGCCTGAAAGGGTGGTGGAAGTAGATTCGATAACAACTTTCAAAAGGGAATTGGATAAATATTTGAAAGGGGAAAGAGCAGTGGAATGGGACGAATTGGCTAGCTCTTTCCAATATGGCCTACTCCTGCTTCTATCTTGTATGGTCTTATGGTCTTTCACAGAGTCGGTACAAGTATGGTGGGCTGAATGGCCTCCTTCTATGCTGTATCATTCTATGATGCATTGATTCTAGTGTAGGATGGAGTGAATGGCTTGAGCTTTTGTAGGAGCGATGATTTTTTTTGAATGCAAAGCCATTATTTAGATCCTCCATGTGCGATTGATACTGTATGCCTTTGCAGCATGAATAGAAGAATACCCACTTAGTCACTGATGGAACAGTCTTACAAGAATCCATTGGGTAATGAAAAAACAGGCTCTTTGCTATTTTGGACAGAATGTGTTACTTTAACACAGGAAACAAAAAGGAGCTGATTCGGCCTGACATTTCTTTAATATCCTGAAGGAAAATTCTCAAAAACTTTCTTTCAGCCTCCAAAAAGGCTGACCAGAATATCCATCCAACCTTGCAAATTATCTTGGAAAGCAATTGATTGCCATTTGAAAGACATACTTGAATGCTATGAACTACTGCTTTATTTATTTCCAGAAATATTTATTGTATAAACTTGAGTTCTAATGTGTATAGCTATGCCAGCAATGCACTCTGTAAAAGACATGTTTTTAAAAATACATTAATATATAAACAAGAGTACAATCTTTCTCTTTTAAGTAAGGAAAAAATTCTTACACAATGATTGTTAATTGTGAAATGTTTGACCGTTTTCCAGTTTGGATTTGTAGAATTTGCTTCATGAAATAAATGTTGTATAAAATAATACACTTCTCTTTCTAAAACCAAATATTTATCCAGCTCTCTTTTTTAAAAAAGGTTCTAATCAACATCCATTAACTACTTTATGGAAAAAAAAGTCATTCCAAGTTAAATAGCTCACTTACACTTACATTATCCATCCTCTTAGTATTTTAATAACCCAGGTCATTCTCCTCCTCTCAATTTTCTCTTCCCCAATGAAAACAAATCCAGCTTGGTGAGTCTCCCAACTCATAGCCCAAAAGTTCTGGAATAATCTCTTCTCTGAATCCTTACCAATGCATCAATGCCCTTTCAAAGTTAGGATGCACAAAACTGCACCACAATACTTTAAACATGGCCACATCAATGATGTCAGACGAGGTCATAACAAATTTTACAACTTTTTAAAAGTCTTGGGATGCAGCTTAGTATTTAATTAGCCTTACAGAATTATATCTTAACATTTAGTTCTGGGTACTAAATTATAGGAAGGCTAGTTGGGCCATGGTAAGTTTACAGCTAAGATTCACTGTAAATAACCTTTTATCTTTGGTATAATTTCAAAGAACTGCTCAAAAAATTGCAGCTTTCATTGGTACAGAGAAATTCAAAGGTGGGGGGGGGGCGGGGAAGAGACAGAGGTTTTCAAAATTATGAAAAGGTCTTGCAATGGGAAAAAGTGAAAGTGTGTTTCTACTAGTTAGCAAATCTATAAGCAGAATAAATTCAGGATTGCCATTGGAAGAACTAAGGTTAAGTTAAAAGTTTACTTTTTTCCCCCCCACAGAGGGTTATTGGATCATGGAATGCTTTATTTACCACATGGGGCTATTGAGGCTGAGCCTATATCATTTAAATGGAAATGGATGAGCATTTAAAATGGACAAATACAAAAAGATCAGGGGAATTGGATTAGATAGGTCCAGTTGAAGAGCCAGCACCAGCAAAGGCATGATGAGCCACATGGCCTCATTTTGTGCTCTTATTTTCATGATTCTGTAAACTTTCTCTATTGTATGGCTGGTTGTGCATCTTTGGTTTGACTGCAATTAGCTTTGATATGGCATTCAATGTTCCCATTTCTCATTCCAAGTAATGCAATACTTTATTTTTCACCATTATATATGGAATATTTTGTATTACAATATGCTTTACTGAGCCGCATTTACTCTGGATTCCGCCTGGTTTTCTGTCTGCAATTCTCCACAGAAAATACCAATTACCAAATATATGCGTAGTTATTTTAAAAGCTAACGTTCTCCACCTTTTTTTATATAAAAGCCTATTGCTGTGTACAATAAACTTGTGCAATCTCACCTTTCAAAATGCTAACCTAGTAATGATTCATCTACCTGTTAGAGTCCAGTTTGTGTAAATACAAGCAGTTCCAAACTACTACAGCATGAGCGTTGAACAGAATTTACATAAGGACCAACAACATACAAAAGTATGCCACCATTTATATTGTCAACCCGCTGATCCTACATTATTAATTGTACTTCCTTTGGAATTTGATACTTTCTTTTGTTAGAAGATTTCTCGCTAGTCTCAAGGTCTCCCCATTACATTCCACCAAAAAAAATCTCAATCACATTGCAGTTAAAAAAAATGCACATCACATTCCGCACCCGTAGAAAGACTGAGGGGAAAATTTCCAGTCGTGTTAAATGTTGCAAAAATCTGAGGCGAGTGGGTTGTGCACTTCAAGAAACAAAATAACAGATTACCTGCTAACCTGCAATTCCATTTACAGCACACCTATATTGACATGGAATCAATTTAAGAAGCCTGCACCCTGTTCAGTAAGTATCTGCTTATGTTCCACTTCTGTTCTGAGCTTAACTTTAAATTTTCTTTCATCTTTTGTACATCAAACAATCTGCCAGTACCCAGCCCTGCAAATCCAAAACTTCAACCTGGCAGCCACTCTCACCCCGAACTTTGGCACTGGCCTCTTCCTAGACATAACTCCCACATTCCTACCCCCCCCCCCCCCCCCCCACCCACAGCCATACAGCCCAATTTCTTCTTCAGCCTGCATGCAAAGCTACCTGAAGTGTGTTAGTATTTCAAATATTTAACAATACATTACAGCATCAAGACAATGACACAGAAATTGCGCTGAGCAGCAAATGAACCTCTCCCGCCGTTCATTAGTTATAAACCCGCCTATTTGCAGGCTTTTGGGGGGCCAACTTGCTTCAGTGGTGAGCTGCAAAAAGTGCTGCGTTCTTTCCTGGGTTTCTGTCAGCTGAGAGAGGGTTGCTCTCTCGCCCCTCAACCAATCAGCTTGAAGCATCCTTGACAAGCCGTGCAGAGTCAGAACCAGGAAGCAAAAGCTACAACAAATTCAAATGTAAAATCAGTTAGAAAAAGCAGAATAAAGAGGGGTAAGTGTTATCAATGGACAGCCATGTGGTGAAGGATAGAATACTAGAGCCTGGTCTTTAGTTGTTTCCAAGCTTTCATTCATCGAGATTCTCCTTACACACAAACACTCCACACACCCTAGATGAGCTCTCCTATAAAAAGGATACCAGAGAGCCCCCAATTGATACCCACCACCTGAATACAATTAACTGATATAAAACATACAATTAACAAAGAAATATTGAATTGAGGGGAAGAAAGAGTTTTTAAAAATTAAAATTTTTTAATATAAATCTATAACAATTAAAATCAGAAGTATATTAATTTTCAGTGCCAGAGAGGTTGTTTGGCAGTCATTAAGACTTACCACGTCATTAAAAGTTAGTTTAGATCAAAAAAACCCCAGCATATCTTTATGGAGATATCAGTTCGTTTCTAGCTGGGCAGTGCAACAAGTTCGTGCTGGTCCATTCATTCAACTGGTGAGCTGTCCTTCCCAAGCAGCTTTCAAGCGCACAGGACAAATGGTAGAGCAATTTCCGGATTTCCGCATTTGTCTGCGCATGTGTGCTTGCCAGAACTTCCTCATCCATTTGTCTGAACGGTGAGCCCTGTTAGCGTCGCTGTTATTTCATGAACAATTTCCAGGCCATTATGTTGAAAGCCTCGTCACCAAACCATGGGAAACAACGTTAAAATTGGTGCTGAGAAGTCAATAAAGGCAGCATGTACCCTCCTCTTCCCATCCTTTCCTCACCCAACACACACTATGCACCATCCTATTGCCCAACTTTCCTTTCCAAGGTTCTTGAAAATGTTGTCACTTCCCAGATCTGTGTTCGTCTCACCCACAACTCCATTTAAATCCATCTAAATCAGGTTTCATCCCCTCCCCCGCCACCTAACAGCACCAAAATAGCCTTAGGCAAAGCCATGAACAACATTCTCTGACTAACAGTGGTGCATCGTCCCTTCTCGTCCTACAGCCTTCAAACAGTTGACCATATCATTCTGCTCCAAATCCTCTCCCCCCACGGTCTAGCTCCACAAGAATGTCCTTGCTGGGTTCTATTCTTATCTATCTAATTGTAGCCAGAGCATCTCCAGCATGGATTTATTTTCCAACTCCCACATCACCATTGGACTCTCCATCCTTGGTCCCCTCCAGTTCCTCATCTACATACTGGTGTGGCCTTTCAAGTTGAAAATTTACCCCATTGCCTCTTAGTGACATCATCCAAGCACGTACACTGATGACACCCAGCTCTACCTCTCAACCAGTTCAGTGGCTTTGCGACATCAGACTGCTCGCCTGACATCCAGTTTTGGATCAGCTGTAACTCCCTTCAGCTTTGATCTTTCCAATGTTTAGCTATCATCTGAAGTCCTCACCACAAACTACGTACCCTCACCACTGACTTCATCCAGCATCCTGGCCACCGTCTCGGGCAGAATCAAACTGTTCACAAACTCAGCTTCCTGTTCCACCCTGAACTGCCCATATTCTCTCCATTACAAATATTGCCTATTTCCAATTTGTAACATTACCCATCTCTGTCCCTACCTCAGCTCATCTGCTGCTAAATCCCCGATCCATGCCATTGTCACCTCCAGACCTTATTATCCCAATTGCCTCCTGGCTGGCCTCCCAACCCAATCTTCCATAAATTTCAGCTCATCCAAACCTCTGCTGCCTGTATCCGACCTTGAACCATATCCTGTCAACTCCCATCTTTGCTGGCCAACACCTCAATTCTGCTCACTGTGATTAAATCCCACCCCTCAATAGACTCCTTTGCTCTATCTCTAACTTTCTCCAGCACTACAACTCCCTCAAAATCCACTATTCCTGACTCTAGCCTCTTCTGCACCTCCCCTTCCCTATGTCCCCACTGATGTACCTTCAGCTGCCTAGGTCCTAATCTCTGGAATTCTTCCCTAAACTTCTCCACTACTTTTAATGCCCTTCTTAAAAGCCAGTTCTTTGACTAATATTTTGGTACCCCTCCCAATCTTTTCTTTTTTGACTTATGTCTATTTTTCTTCATGCATATGTGAAGCACCTTCCACTTTAAGGGCACTACATAAATGCAAGTTGTCAGAATTAAATTGTTGTATATACCCACTGCATTTCAATAATAACGATTTAAATACAGTGGTATTTATAAAGGCCTCAGTCAGCAGGGGTCCTGCCAATCTCCCGCCTAACTGCGAAAGAATCGCCAGAAAAAGCAGTGACCCAGGTGCACTGGGTCTTATAATTTCTGGGTTCTTCTGGCATTCCATGTAAGGGAGTCTCTGCTCACTCCTTAAAAGGCAAACACTATTGAGGTGAGGACTCCCTGGGCAAGGAGTTCTTACTTTTCAGACTCATTCAGGACCTGGAGTAGTACTGGAGCCAGTACACCATGTGAAATGAGATTCACCAACTTCCAGATTAGGTGGTAGTTAGCCCCACTGGGTAGGAATTGGGATCCAGGTCGAGGAACTGGACTGGACCAAAGAGTGCCCGGAGTTTCTTTTTTTTAAAAATCAAAATCACCCCTCAGGAAGTCTGCATAGGATTCTGGGAAGGGAGAAAGGGAGGCCTGGGCACTCTCCACCCACCCCAAAAGGCTGCCAGGTGCTGAATCTTCCGGCTGCAGGTGCCATGAATGGTCAAGGTAAGTGAGGTCAACTGTCAAGTGGCATCTCCTAACTGCACCACTAGCCGCATCCACTGCTCCATGCACTACATCGCCCATCACCCTCACACCAACAAACTCTTCCAATCAGATGCTTCCTCTCACCCTCGCACACTAATACTGTTGCAAGCTGCACACCCACAACTCACAGGTCACACACACTGGCAAATATTCAATCACGACAGGCAAATCTCCCAAACATCTTGCAGGATACTCACCGACACAGCCCGTTTTCTTGCGGAAGGTGGTGCATAACAGGAGGCAGCAAGTGGCAGTGGCTCCATTGAACATGAACCTGCTGTCCTCTCAGGATAACAGCATTCCTGTCCCATCCCTGCCACTCTGCCAATGCCCTTGCTGTTGCCTGTCAGCTAGCCAGCTCACTCCCTATAGAGTATTGAAACTTTATTATAGGAACATAGGAATGGGAGTCGGCCATTTAGCCCCTTGAGCCTGTTCCACCATTCAATGAGATCATGGTTGATCTGTGACCCAACTCCATACGCCTGTCTTAACCAAAGGTATTAATTGATGTGAGGCTAACAAAAAATCTATCAATCTCAGAAGTAAAATTAACAATTGAGCTAGCATCAACTGCCGGTTGCAGAGGAGCGTTCCAAACTTCTACCACACTTTGCTTGTAGAAGCGTTTCCGAACTTCACTCCTGAAAGTCCTGCCTCTAGTTTTTAGGCTATGTCCCCTAGTCCTAGTACTCAAGTATAGAAGACCTCCAAAATCAGGTACAAATGCATCAGCAGCCAGAAGCAATAATCTAGCAACTAACCTATAAATCCTGCATGATCCTTTAAATAGCATTGATTTGGGTGGGGGGGTTCTCCATGCTGTTTACGACCTGTTCAGCTGTGCAAGGTTAAGACAATGCGTTGGCTGGAGCATTGAGTTCCAAAATTGCATCTGTCCCTTTAAATCAGCACTGCACACTGAACTACCACATATTGTCCCTACTTTACATGCTGCCGGCATTCGTTATCTGCACGTGCGCAAATGCCTTCACCAATATGGCATCCAGCGCACATCACACAAGAAGTGTGCACGTGCGCATTCCGGACACCATTTTGGATCCTTAGGAGGCCGCATATCGCCTACAAAACGGGCGCTATGCGGCCCAATTTATATCCCATAATCTCTGGTAATGTATCAGGTTAGTTTAAGTCTGGTAAAAAGAACAAACTTGCACTTATATAGCGCCTTTCAAATCCTCGATGTGCCAAAGTGCTTTACGGCGAACAAATTACTTTTAAAGTATGGTCACTTTTGTTTTATTGGCCTATGCAGTAGCCAATTTGTGCACAGCAATATTTCATCAGGATGCTTTAGAAGGGGGAATCAGCAACGTTGGTGGCCTTGAGGAGAGAAGAGGCAAGTTTGAGAACAGAAGCATATGGCAAAAAATAAAATTAATGGACCAAGATATATAAAGGTCTTAAGTTTGGAAACATAATATTTTATTTCCATAATTCTGACTGTTATAAGTGAACACTGGAAAATACCTTTTCGGATTAAACACATTTACTTCCAACAAGAATTCCCAAGCCAAGAACAGCACATCAATTTCTAACTCAAACCTGGCATGGAATGAGCCTTTCTGCAGGGTATATTTCATTCATATTCTATAAGAAAATTGAAATTATGTACACCAATATTCAGACTCAACAAATGGGAGGCAACATTAGGTACTTAGTATCACCGCTACATACCTGAATACATGAGGCATTGCATCAGATAAATTAGAGGCATCTTTCTTTTGGCCCAAGTATATATAAATCCAGATCACAGTGTAAAATATTTTCCACTCGTCATTGAAAAACAGTTTATGAAAAGAAGCCTTCAACACATTCTTGGCCTAAATCTAAGGATGGGGTCAATAGTTGGCTAGCAAACTCCTTTTGCATGGGCTCACATCCAGTCCAGACTGATGAAATTAAAATCTCCTCCTACTGGCCTGGGTTAAATCAGTTCGGGCAGTCTCAACACACTTTTTAAACTGTTGTGAAACTGCCACAGTTTGAAAATCTCAGCAAGGACATGAGGTTCGCTGGTGCATAAAATTGATACTTTTTCAGTGATCTTCTAAGGTTTAGCTTTAGGGCATATTGTTGGGGTAGAACCCATATTCTGTACTTGATTACGACATATCTGAATTGGTGCTTGATACGAACACTGTAGGGCTGATTCTGCATAACTGCCCTCTTGGCAGGGATCATCATCCATTGGGAGCACATATTTCAGGAACTCATGGATGCATTTACTAAGAAATTCTATCCATAACTTGGTGACAGCTTCCTTTGCAAAACAAAGGCCCCTGCAGAAGCTGCTCCTCTGACAAATGCAGCTTCATGCACCTCTGCCTGTATATTCTGGTGTAAGGGTACTGGCAGGTGGGTGCCACAGGTCACTGGTGTTGCCTGGCATTGCACCCCCTCTTCTTCCAAACAGCAAAGATACAAGGGAATTCCCAATGGAATACCCATTGTTCCCTGTGCGAAACAATGGGGTTGGGTGGGGGCGCAGGGGTGGAGAATGGTAGCCCCACAGCAAATTGCACAAAGACAGATGTCAAAGTTGTTGGCAACACAAAAACACACAGCTTAAAAAATGTCAGAAATAAGCTTCAAACTAATGCTAACAAACTAGTGCTGGGCTCTTCAATTTACTTTTCCACCATCCCCCCAGCACCTAGAAACCTGGATACAAGAGATATCAATGCAAGAGGTGGCATTGAGGGGAAATAGGCTGGATAACAATTTTCACCTCATTTACATGCTCATTGCAGCCACTGAAAATGACAGCAAACATCACTGCATGCAGAAAAAAAATGGGTGGAGATCCAACATTACAGAACTTGAACCAATTTTCGTGGACCAGATTAGGAAATCCAAGTGTCAGTGTTGTCATCAGGCACTTCCTGAGGAGGATTAACATGGTCACTTGCAGAATAAAGCTCCATGCGACCTACCACGACGAGCTGAGGAACAGTTCCCTGCAAGGACTGCCGTATCCCCCCATCCCTTATCAAAGGAACCGATTATTCTAGAGGGCTTGGGATATGGATCTGCCAAAAAATTCTAAGAATTTACAGGTAAAATAATGCAATCTAGTACATTTTCAGGTGCAGTGTGTTTACGGAAAACTATAATCATCTGCATTTACACAGACAGTCCCCTTTCATACACTATTGGAGACACTCAGACATTTCTTTCAATCTCCAAGCATGTTTGCATCATGTAGAATTACCATTAAAAGTATCTAGGAAAGAAACTTGGGTAATAATTGATCACTCATTAAAAGGAGCACAAGCAATGCAAGATGGTTATATAAAAATTAGCCCCTTTCCAGGAAGGCTGCTTTCACTCTGATTTGCCCTGATCCTCATGAATATAAATCATTATGCATTTGCAAAATCCACATTAAAGATTTGGACCCAAACTGTTCGTTGGGTTGCGGGTTTTTTGATCATGTTGTTTCTTCAAAGTATTTTGAGATTGCGTTATGTTTAAGAGCTGTATTTTTAAACAAAGTGACAGGCTGATTTATGCAATTCACTATTGATAGAATGAGGGTCAACGGTCTCATGCCAGGTCCATTAGCCAGGATGGCCCACATTCAACACGAGAACAGGATTTGTTAGGGTGGGTTTTCTTCATGTAGCCTGCCCAAAATTGAGTGGGAGAGTGGGGCGGGAGAGTGGGGCGGGGGAAATAAAGGGAAAAATTAGGTGACGAGGCCTATTGCTGCCTTCCCCACACATCAATTTCCCTCACCCTGCCAGGACAGCTGCTGGCCATTGTTTCCCTGCCTGTTGCATGCAAATACCAGCAGGGGCATAGGGCCCAGGTTCCCAACCCATTTCCCTCCCACTTAACTCTACTCACACCACTATCTGGTAGTTGTTCCTGGTTTGCAGCGGGAACGGCTCCACGTGCGGCAAACAGAGGGCCTATTGGAGGACTCCTCTCACTTCAATTCAGCCCCACTTAGCGGAGACTGAAGCCTTCAGCATCTGAGGCCTTTAGTGGGAAATGGATTGAAATACTAGGAATATAAATGCAACTCCACTTGCCTCAAATTTGCCACAAAAATCATAAATTTTCATGCCATGTTCTGTACGGAAGACTCTGGAAAGCCAAAATAGCTCCTATACGTGAACAGAAACAGGGCAAATGGAATCAGGGTGGTGTGTGAACCCAATTCAAAAGACACATTCAAGCACATCTTATATCAATGGCAACAGCTGAAAAAATCTCCCTGCTAGTCACACGAGCAGCAATATATAGCAGTGTCAGCCAATATGAGCACCAGCATGTTGATCACGAACAAGCAACAGTCAAAATGTAAATAGCAGCAGCCTGTCAATCCCAGATTGAGAAACATGTAGAAGAGCTTGTCTCATAATGGTCATATAATCAGTGCTTTCAACTAGACATTCTTTTTCCAACAAGCGTCTTCATCTTTGAATATAAAGGACTACTATCACTGGAGAAACTCGAATATGCTATCACAGAGCAGATGGATGATTTGGCAAAGGATTTTTTGAAACACATTTATAAATTTAAAGAATTTGCTTTTAACATTTAGAGGATTTATAACATATTTAAAGATACTATTTCCCAGTGTTAAGACAAATTTTCTCATGCCGTTCGCCAATTCTTCGAGGGATTAGAGTGATCTCTACTATATAACGCAATTTCTTAAATGAATCACAAGCTTTTTAGCTCTATTTCACAAACAGAAATGATATCCATCTATGGAAAGAAACTGCCACATAGTGATAATGTTTTAGTGAAATCAGCACTAGCTACTGAGCAATGCAAAATTACATTAGATGATGAGAATTTAAAATGGCCACAAAGGGCATGTCAAATGTAAACCTTCAGCTCATCCATTCATAGGAGCTAAAAGGAACACATTCTTGTGTTTTATCTGTGATTCAACTCAAGTATGTTGAGCACAGACATTACATATCCCATAATTCACAGCTCCACATAATAGGGCTGGCGGCCTCCTCACCTCAAACACAACGTACATATTTGACTTTGTTCCGATAAAGCCACAAATGATTTAGAATACTTGTTTATAGTCAATTATTGGTAACCATTTGATTTCTTTAAATATTTTTTAAAGAATGAGTTTTTCACACAGCCTATAAATGGGCAATACTGAACAGTAGAACTGACTCTGCTGATACAATATTTTACTGATGCATACTGTGTCATCTCACTGAAAATAAGAAATAGAAAGAGTCCATTACTATTGTGCAATGCTGAGCCAGAGAGGCAAGATGTCAGTTGGGTTCTGAACATGGTGAAAACCCAAATCAAGGTCAGGCAGGACTTCGCAACTTCCTCGGGAGGGGAAGTGACACCAGCAAATCACCACTCCGTACCTTATCGTGCATTGCAGGTGGCCAGATCGAGAGGGGAGCAATAGCAGAACTTTGGGAGTGGCTGCCAGGCGCCACTCTCTGCTGGGCAGTGGTGCACGCTGTGCAAGGATCAAAAAGGGATGTGAAAGGTTCAGCCTTAAATAATTGATAATTTTACCTGGGCCATTTATCACAAATCAGAAAATTGAACTTCAACCCTGTAACATTTTGAAACAAATACAAATTTTAAAAAAAATTATGAATCCTTTCATTGTGAATTTTTGAGATCAGGGCTATGAATCATAGAATCATAGAAGTTTACAACATGGAAACAGGCCCTTCGGCCCAACATGTCCATGTCGCCCAGTTTATACCACTAAGCTAGTCCCAATTGCCTCCACTTGGCCCATATCCCTCTATACCCATCTTACCCACGTAACTGTCCAAATGCTTTTTAAAAGACAAAATTGTACCCCGCCTCTACTACTGCCTCTGGCAGCTCGTTCCAGACACTCACCACCCTTTGAGTGAATGTATCTCTCCCCTCTCACCTTAAATCTATGCCTCCTCGTTATAGACTCCCCTACCTTTGGGAAAAGATTTTGACTATCCACCTTATCTATGCCCCTCATTATTTTATACACTTCTATAAGATCACCCCGAAACCTCCGACTCTCCAGGGAAAAAAGTCTCAGTCTATCCAACCTCTCCCTATAAGTCAAATCATCAAGTCCTGGTAGCATCCTAGTAAATCTTTTCTGCACTCTTTCTAGTTTAATAATATCCTTTCTATAATAGGGTGACCAGAACTGTGCACAGTATTCCAAGTGTGGCCTTACTAATGTCTTGTACAACTTCAACAAGACATCCCAATTCCTGTATTCACCTGTGACTCCACTTTCAAGGAGCTATGAACCTGTACTCCTAGATCTCTTTGTTCTATAACTCTCCCCAATGCCCTACCATTAACGGAGTAGGTCCTGGCCCGATTCGATCTACCAAAATGCATCACCTCACATTTATCTAAATTAAACTCCATCTGCCATTCATCGACCCACTGGCCCAATTTATCAAGATCCCGTTGCAATCCTAGATAACCTTCTTCAGGACTTGATGATTTGACTTATAGGGAGAGGTTGGATAGACTGAGACTTTTTTCCATGGAGAGTAGGAGGTTTAGGGGTGATCTGTCCACAATGCCACCAATCTTGGTGTCATCTGCAAACTGACTAACCATGCCTCCTAAATTCTCATCCAAATCATTAATATAAATAACAAACAGCGGACCCAGCACTGATCCTTGAGGCACACCGTTGGTCACAGGCCTCCAGTTTGAAAAACAACCCTCTACACCCACCCTCTGTCTTCTGTCGTCAATCCAATTTTGTATCCAATTGGCTACCTCACCTTGGATCCCGTGAGATTTAACCTTATGTAACAACCTACCATGCGGTACCTTGTCAAAGGCTTTGCTAAAGTCCATGTAGACCACGTCTACTGCACAGCCCTCATCTATCTTCTTGGTTACCCCTTCTAAAAACTCAATCAAATTCGTGAGACATGATTTTCCTCTCACAAAACCATGCTGACTGTTCCTAATCAGTCCCTGCCTCTCCAAATGCCTGTAGATCCTGTCTCTCAGAATACCCTCTAACAACTTACCCACTACAGATGTCAGGCTCACCGGTCTGTAGTTCCCAGGCTTTTCCCTGCCGCCCTTCTTAAACAAAGGCACAACATTTGCTACCCTCCAATCTTCAGGCACCTCACCTGTAGCTGTCGATGATTCAAATATCTCTGCTAGGGGACCCGCTATTTCCTCCCTAACCTCCCATAACGTCCTGGGATACATTTCATCAGGTCCCGGAGATTTATCTACCTTGATGCGCGTTAAGACTTCCAGCACCTCCCTCTCTGTAATATATACACTCCTCAAGACATCACTATTTATTTCCCCAAGTTCCCTAACGTCCATGCCTTTCTCAACCGTAAGTACCGATGTGAAATATTCATTTAGGATCTCACCCATCTCTTGTGGTTCCGCACATAGATGACCTTGTTGATCCTTAAGAGGCCCTACTCTCTCCCTAGTTACTCTTTTGCCCTTTTAATTATTTGTAGAAGCTCTTTGGATTCTCCTTTGCCTTATCTGCCAAAGCAATCTCATATCCCCTTTTTGCCCTCCTGATTTCTCTCTTAACTCTACTCCGGCAATCTCTATACTCTTCAAGGGATCCACTTGATCCCAGCTGTCTATGCATGTCATATGCCTCCTTCTTCTCAATCTCCCGAGTCATCCAAGGTTCCCTACTTCTACCAGCCTTGCCCTTCACTTTATAAGGAATGTGCTTACCCTGAACCCTGGTTAACACACTTTTGAAAGCCTCCCACTTACCAGACGTCCCTTTGCCTGCCAACAGACTCTCCCAATCAACTTCTGAAAGTTCCTGTCTAATACCATCAAAATTGGCCTTTCCCCAATTTAGAATTTTAACTTTTGGGCCAGACCTATCATTCTCCATAGCTATCTTAAAACTAATGGAATTATGATCACTGGTCCCAAAGTGATCCCTCACTAACACTTCTGTCACCTGCCCTTCCTTATTTCCCAAGAGGAGGTCAAGTTTTGCCCCCTCTCTAGTCGGGCCATCCACATACTGAATGAGAAATTCCTCCTGAATACACAACAAATTTCTCTCCATCCAAGCCCCTAATGCTATGGCTGTCCCAGTCAATGTTGGGAAAGTTAAAGTCCCCTACTATTACCACCCTATTTTTCTTGCAGCAGTCTGTAATCTCCTTACATATTTGCTCCTCAATTTCCCATTGACGATTTGGGGGTCTGAAGTACAATCCTATCAAAGTGATCTCTCCCTTCTTATTTTTCAGTTCTACCCATATAGACTCAGTGGGCAAACCCTCGGATATATCCCCTCTCACTACTGCCGTGATGTTCTCCCTAATCAAGAACGCAACTCCCCCTCCTCTCTTACCTCCTGTTCTATCTTTCCTATAGCATCTGTACCCTGGAACATTGAGCTGCCAGTCCTACCCCTCCCTTAGCCATGTTTCAGTAATAGCTATAACATCCCAGTCCCATGTACCCATCCATGCCCTGAGTTCATCTGCCTTGCCCATCAGGCTTCTTGCATTGAAATAAATGCAGTTTAATCTAGACTGCCCTTGGTCTTTGCCCTGCTTTCTCAGACCATCTGTCCGGTCATGTTTTGTACACTCTCCCTTACTGCCTTTTGTTTCTGTCACCACTTTACCTCCCACTGACTTCCTGCATTGGTTCCCATCCCCGTGCCACATTAGTTTAAACCTTCCCCAACAGCACTAGCAAACACTCCCCCTAGGACATTGGTTCCAGTCCTGCCCAGATGCAGACCGTCCAATTTGTACTGGTCCCACCTCCCCCAGAACCGGTTCCAATGGCCCAGGAATTTGAATCCCTCCCTCTTGCACCATCTCTCAAGCCACGTATTCATCCTAGCTATCCTGTCATTCCTACTCTGACTAGCTCGTGGCACTGGTAGCAATCCTGAGATTACTACCTTTGAGGTCCTACTTTTTAGTTTAACTCCTAACTCCCTAAATTCAGCTTGTAGGACCTCATCCCGTTTTTTACCTATATCGTTGGTACCTATATGCACCACGACAACTGGCTGTTCACCCTCCCCCTCCAGAATGTCCTGCAGCTGCTCCGAGACATCCCTGACCCTTGCACCAGGGAGGCAACATGCCATCCTGGAGTCTCGGTTGCGTCCGCAGAAACGCCTGTCTATTCCCCTTACGTGTTGTGGAGATGCCGGTGATGGACTGGGGTTGACAATTGTGAACAATTTTACAACACCAAGTTATAGTCCAACAATTTTTATTCACTATCTCCCTCAGTAATTTTTATCTGTGGTGTGACCAACTCACTGAACGTGCTATCCACGACTTCCTCAGCATCGCAGATGCTCCAAAGTGAGTCCATCCGCAGCTCCAGAGCCGTCAAGCGGTCAAACAGTAGCTGCAGCTGGACACACTTCCCGCAGGTGAAGGAACCAGGGACACAGGAAGGATCCCTGAATTCCCACATCCCACAAGAGGAACATGACACGGGTCTGGGATCTCCTGCCATGACTTAACCCTTAAGTTAGCTTAACAACTACAATGTCAAGAAAAAAAAGGATTTCCAAAACCATGTGGCAGAAAATGTATTGATTTGGCTTCGGCTTAACCTTCACCTTAATTTCCCCTGCTCCCACTCCTTTGGCTTCTTTGTACTCAGTCGTCCCTTAACCTCACCTTTCACATCAGCTTCTCCACCTACAGGCATCCTTCAACCTCATCAGCTCATGTGGCCTCATTAGCTCAGAAGGTTTTGATCATTGATGCACAGATCTTCAACCACTTTCTCATCTCTTTTGCCATCCAGATATCCCTACCTACTTCCAATCCTACTACACTCACCCACTGCCAGGGGAAAAAAAAACATCTGGTACCCTCCCCACCTCCAGCTCCAAAACATTCTCTAACTCCCCTTCCTCTAGCACTCAAGTCATTGCTGCTATTGTTGACCTGTTAAACAACTACCTAATGCCTACCTTCAATGTCCCCATCTCCTACTGTCCTAGTTCTGCAGCACAGTTTGCACCAGTCGGAGGGCTGCAGATTTGATCACAGATGACACGGTACCGTTGTATCCACCACCAAATCTGCCTCAACAATGTCGAGCATCACCACATCTCCCTCTCAATGGTCAAATTCTCCAACTACTTCAGGATCATTCTGGAGGGTAAAGAAAAGCCACAACTCTTCTTTCGCGCACCCCCCCCCCGCCACAATTCCCCAAGACAAACTGCCTCCTCAAAACTTATTTCACCCTTCTCTCTAACACCAAGTGCAAGGAGGTCATGAATTTCTTTGAATTAAGATCACGATCATTCATGTAACTGCCTCAGCCACCAACAACCCCTCCTCCTCTGATAGTCTTCGCCACTTCTCGTGACTTTCGCATTAACCAACATCATTTGTGTTTCCTTTTGCTCAGGTACCATCGTTCTCCCTTTCAAAACCACTGCCACCATCCCCTCCCCCTTCTTTTAAAAAAAACACAACCGACCCATTCAATTCCCACTATTGCACCATCTGTAATCTACCCTTCCTAAGGTCTCAGAATCATAGAATCATAGAATCATAGAAGTTACAACATGGAAACAGGCCCTTCGGCCCAACATGTCCATGTCGCCCAGTTTATACCACTAAGCTAGTCCCAATTGCCTGCATTTGGCCCATATCCCTCGATACCCATCTTCCCCATGTAACTGTCCAAATGCTTTTTAAAAGACAAAATTGTACCCGCCTCTACTACTGCCTCTGGCAGCTCGTTCCAGACACTCACCACCCTTTGAGTGAAAAAATTGCCCCTCTGGATCCTTTTGTATCTCTCCCCTCTCACCTTAAATCTGTGCCCCCTCGTTATAGACTCCCCTACCTTTGGGAAAAGATTTTGACTATCGACCTTATCTATGCCCCTCATTATTTTATAGACTTCTATAAGATCACCCCTTAACCTCCTACTCTCCAGGGAATAAAGTCCCAGTCTGTCTAACCTCTCCCTGTAAGTCAAACCATCAAGTCCCGGTAGCATCCTAGTAAATCTTTTCTGCACTCTTTCTAGTTTAATAATATCCTTTCTATAATAGGGTGACCAGAACTGTACACAGTACTCCAAGTGTGGCCTCACCAATGCCCTGTACAACTTCAACAAGACATCCCAACTCCTGCATTCAATGTTCTGACCAATGAAACCAAGCATGCTGAATGCCTTCTTCACCACCCTATCCACCTGTGACTCCACTTTCAAGGAGCTATGAATCTGTACTCCTAGATCTCTTTGTTCTATAACTCTCCCCAACGCCCTACCATTAACGGAGTAGGTCCTGGCCCGATTCGATCTACCAAAATGCATCACCTCACATTTATCTAAATTAAACTCCATCTGCCATTCATCGGCCCACTGGCCCAATTTATCAAGATCCCGTTGCAATCCTAGATAACCTTCTTCACTGTCCACAATGCCACCAATCTTGGTGTCATCTGCAAACTTACTAACCATGCCTCCTAAATTCTCATCCAAATCATTAATATAAATAACAAATAACAGCGGACCCAGCACCGATCCCTGAGGCACACCGCTGGACACAGGCATCCAGTTTGAAAAACAACCCTCGACAACCACCCTCTGTCTTCTGTCGTCAAGCCAATTTTGTATCCAATTGGCTACCTCACCTTGGATCCCATGAGATTTAACCTTATGTAACAACCTACCATGCGGTACCTTGTCAAATGCTTTGCTGAAGTCCATGTAGACCACGTCTACTGCACAGCCCTCATCTATCTTCTTGGTTACCCCTTCAAAAAACTCAATCAAATTCGTGAGACATGATTTTCCTCTCACAAAACCATGCTGACTGTTCCTAATTAGTCCCTGCCTCTCCAAATGCCTGTAGATTCTGTCCCTCAGAATACCCTCTAACAACTTACCCACTACAGATGTCAGGCTCACTGGTCTGTAGTTCCCAGGCTTTTCCCTGCCGCCCTTCTTAAACAAAGGCACAACATTTGCTACCCTCCAATCTTCAGGCACCTCACCTGTAGCGGTGGATGATTCAAATATCTCTGCTAGGGGACCCGCAATTTCCTCCCTAACCTCCCATAACGTCCTGGGATACATTTCATCAGGTCCCGGAGATTTATCTACCTTGATGCGCGTTAAGACTTCCAGCACCTCCCTCTCTGTAATATGTACACTCCTCAAGACATCACTATTTATTTCCCCAAGTTCCCTAACATCCATGCCTTTCTCAACCGTAAATACCGATGTGAAATATTCATTCAGGATCTCACCCATCTCTTGTGGTTCCGCACATAGATGACCTTGTTGATCCTTAAGAGGCCCTACTCTCTCCCTTGTTACCCTTTTGCCCTTTATGTATTTGTAGAAGCTCTTTGGATTCACCTTTGCCTGATCTGCCAAAGCAATCTCATATCCCCTTTTTGCCCTCCTGATTTCTCTCTTAACTCTACTCCGGCAATCTCTACCCTGTGGTGACCTCTCAACTTGCTGTACAAATCTCGAGCATCATTTCTGTCCTGCTTACAGCTTACAGCACTAAGTCACAACGCAAACACTGCATGTTGTCCTTCCTTGTCTGCTTTGACTTCTCCAATCACACCACCCTCATCCCCACCTCTGAAACCATCTTTGCATGGTTCTGCTCGCATCTGTTTTAGTGTGACCAGTGCATCTCCAGCAATGGCTTCTGCTACTGACCCCACAGTCACCGAGTTCATAAAGGATAATCCTCTTCCTCTGCTGGACTTGGTTCCAAGGAATGAGGTGGGCCAAGTGTCAGTCCGAGAGCATTTAGGGAGCAGGATCATAATATCATAAGGTTTAGAATAGCTATGGAAAAGGACACGGACCACTTTAAAGTAAAAATACTCAATTGGAGGAGGGCTAATTTCAGTGCGTTGAGAACAGATCTCACCCGGGTAAATTGGAATCAAAGATTGGCAGGAAAAACTGTAATTGAACAGTGGGCGGCCTTTAAAGAGGAGATGGTTCAGGTGCAATCTAGGCAAATTCCCACGAGGGGGAAAGGAAGGGCAACTAAAGCCAGAGCTCCCTGGATGACAAAAAGATAGTGAGTAAGATGAAACGGAAAAAAGGGGCGTATGATAGATGTCAACTTGATAACACAAGTGAGAGCCAAGCAGAATATAGAAAGTTCAGAGGGGAAGTGAAAAAGGAAATAAGAGGGTCAAAGAGAGAGTATGAGAATAGACTGGCAGCAAACATAAAAGGGAATCCAAAAGTCTTCTACAGGCATGTAAACAGAAAATGGGTAGTAAGGAGGGGTGGGGCCAATTACAGACCATAAAGTTAAATCTACTCATGGAGGCAGAGGGGATGGCTGAGGTACTAAATGAGTACTTTGCATCTGTCTTAACCAAGGAAGAAGATGCTGCCAGAGTCTCAGTAAGAGAAGATATAGTTGAGATACTGGATGGGCTAAAAATTGATAGAGGTACTTGAAAGGCTAGCTTAAAGTAGATAAGTCAGCCAGTCCGGATGGGATGCATCCTAGGTTGCTGAAGGGAGTAAGGGTGGAAATTGCGGAGGTACTGGCCATAATCTTCCAAACATCCATAGATACGGGGGGGGGGGGGGGGGGTGGTGGTGCCAGATGACTGGAGAATTGCAATTGTTACACTTGTTCAAAAAAGGGTGTAAGGATAAACCCAGCAACTATAGGCCAATCAGTTTAACCTCAATGAGGGGGGGGGGTGTGGGGGGCAATTTTTAGAAACAATAATCCGGGACAGAATTAACAAATCACTTAGATAAGAGTGGATTGATTAGGGAAAGCCAGTACATATTTGTTCAAGGCAAATCGTGTTTAACTAACCGGATAGTGTTTTTTGATGAGGTAACAGAGGGTAGATGAGGGCAATGCAGTTGATGTGGTGGAAACGGACTTTCAAAAGGAGTTTGATTAAGTGCCGCACGGTAGGCTTATCATCAAGATTGTGGCCCATGGAATAAAGGGGGCAGTAGCAACATGGATACAGAATTGGCTGAGGGTCAGGAAACAGTAGTGGTGAACGGTTGTTTTTCAGACTGCAGTGAGTTAGTGAGTTGTACGGTGTTGTTCCCCAGAGGTCGGTGCTGGGACCACTGCTTTTCTTGATATATATTAATGACTTGGACTTAGGTATATAGGGTACAAGTTCAAAATTTGCAGTTGACAAAACTTGGAAGGGTAGTGAACAGTGAGGAGGATAGTGATTGACTTCAAGAGGATATAGACAGACTGGTGGCATGGGTGGACACTTGGCAGACGAAATTTACCGCAGAAAAGTGCGAAGTGATACATTTCAGTCGGAAGAACGAGGAGAGGCAATATAAATGAGGGCACAACTCAAAGGGATACAGGAACAGAGATATCTGGGGGCATCTGTGCAGAATTCGTTGAAGGTGGCAGGGCAAATTGAGAAAGTGGTTAAAAAAGCAGACGGGATCCTGGGCTTTATAAATAGAGGCATAGAATACAAAAGTATGGAAGTCATGAAGAACCTTCATAAAACACTGGTTTGGCCACAACTGGAGTATTGTGTCCAGTTCTGGGCATTGCACTTCAGGAAAGATGTGAAGGCCTTAGAAAGGGTGCAGAAGAGATTTACTGGAATGATTCCAGGGATGAGGGAATTTAGTTTCGTGGATAGACTGGAGAAGCTGGGGTTGTTCTCCTTGGAACAGCGACAGTTGCGAGGAGATTTGATAGAGGTATTCAAAATAATGAAGGGTCTAGACAGAGTAGATAGAGAGAAACTGTTCCCATTGGCGGAAGGGTCAAGAACCAGAGGACATAAGTTTAAGGTGATTGGCAAAAGAATCAAAACTGAAATGAGGAAAAACTATGTAGCAACTGGTTAGGATCTGGAATGCACAGCCCGAGGGGTTGGTGGAGGCAGATTCAATCATGGCCTTCAAAAGGGAACTGGATAAGCACTTGAAAGGAAAAAATTTGCAGGGCTACGGGGAAAGGGCGGGGCTAGCTGGATTGCTCTTGCATAGAGCCAGTGCAGACTCGATGTGCCGAATGGCCTCCCTCCGTGGTGTAACCGATGATTCAATGATTCTCATCGACACGCTGCCCTTCGTTGATATTTCACATCGATACAGGGTAACAATATCCAGCTGTTCCTCTCCACCATTTCATTTGACCCCATGACCACCTCTCTGCTGTGAGACGGCCAGTCTGGCATTAAATTGTGGAAGAGCTTCAAACCTCATATCTGATCCACCATCGAGACCACTTACAATCTCTGATTTTCCTCTCCCTAATTCAGGAGCAATTACAACAATTTACTCACTGGATACACCTGCTGAACCACCGGATGAGCGTACTTATGATTTTACTTTCTAATTTAATAGCTAATCTTAAAACAACAAAGTATGGAACATGACGAGGCCAGTTTGTCAAGCCTGTTCCTTCTCCAGACATGGACAGAATCCAACTCATTCAATCTCCTGAACCACACACGAAAACTCCAAGCAGATAAAGCTGTGCAAACATTTTACTTGGCATCTGAAGCCAATCACGCAAAACTTCCAGAACATCAACCAATATACAGTCCACACCACTCAACCCCAAGCAGTCATATTCTACAAATGATACCTCCATGGTATCCATGAACACAGGAACCACCATGTTCCAAACAGTACTTGATCATCTAGGTCACTCCATAAATCTCTCAATCCCAGACTTAGATATTTAGCCAACCCTTTTTTTAAGATTCAATCAAAACATCATTAACTATATATTCTGAGAGTCTATTCCACGCTTCTACTGTTCCGTGGGGAAGGTTCTATTCTCTAGTGATACTTGAGCCTTGCTAATTGTAAACCTATGCACTTGAATTCTACGCTCCCAGTCCAGGTTAGAGCCCTGCTCGTTATTACAGTGCTAGTGCCTCTTCGTATTTTAAAAGACTGCATCACTTCCCCTTGCAATTTCTCAATTCTGTGAATCTCTCTTCATAATTAAGCCCCATGTCCTGGAATCATCTGTGTTGCTCTTCCTTGAGCCCTCGCCATAGCATCACTCTGTTTGAAGGTAGGATGCCCAAATTGTATATAAATTTCCATATATGGCATCACTGGATATCTATACAAAGGACAACTGGTTTCAATTTACATATCCTTGAAATGCAGTGCAGTACTTGATCAACTGGTTAACCGACTGGATATCCCATCCAAAATCTTCATTTTTCTACTTTTGCTATTAGACACTCAATTGTATATTCCAAATTTCCTGTTTCAATATGTAGCGCCTCAGTTATGCAAATCAGAATTTATTCCTTTGCCTAAAATAATATTTTTCATACATAATCACTTTCTGAACACATTATGCTGAGAAACTTGAAGAATTTTCTGGCACTTGTGTTATAATAGTCAAGGTTAAGATTTTCTCCTAACCCACTAAGACTTTAGTTCAAGCTGACAAAGGGGAACACAAGCATAAACATTCAATAAATGTATAACTAGTCTGTACAGAAATGTTCTACTTGGATCATAAAATATATAAACTATATACATAAAGGAACTACTTTGCACATCTTTGAGTGATTAAATAAGTAATGGTAAATCAGTAATTCCATCTGTACAATAAAAACAACTGCCAGCAACTTACTAATACTCAGCACAAATCTATATTTACATAAAAGTGATCAGACTTCAAAAATGTGCTGTTATGTGAGATTTGGCAGGGAGCTGAGCAAATTTATTGCAATTTTTTTTTTAAAAGGATGATTGTGGAACATTTCATGTTCAGATCAAAAGTTCTATATAAAAGCAGTGACTGGGATGGGATTTGGTACAGAAGATTTTTTTTTGGCATCGTTTGTAGTCCCATCATGTGCAGTCAGTTCCACACTACAATCAGCGAGACAAGAAGCAAGTAAGGCATCTCAAAGAATAACGGGCCAGAAATCGCACAGAGCGGCGAGGAAACGCTCACCGCAGCTCCTGCAAATTTAGTTAACGAAAATACTTACTGCGGGCTCTGTGGTGTCGAATTGCTTGAATTTGAACTTTAAACAAAACGTGCACCGTCGACCCAGCCTCTGCGCAGCGTGAGTTGCTGCGCAGCCGGAAACGTCTGTGAGAAGAGATTGCCCACAAAATCTGTCAGGAAGAGAAGTCACGCCCATAGATTGAGACTGCATTGCTCAAGCGGACTTCAAAGTTAGTATTCATATGTCATTGTAAATAAAAAAAATATTTTTTTTAATATATAAAAAGCCGAAGAAATAATTTAATTAAAAGACAAAAGGGAAAAGTAAAAACAATTTTTTTTTAAATGAACAAAAACTATTAACATTGGTAGTAATATGAGACGAACATCTTAAAAATTTAATTTTTAGTTGTTTGGCAGTCATTACGGCTAACCGCATTGTTAAAACTTAGTTTAGACCTGGTATTCTTAAGCGTACCTGTTTGGTGACGCAATTATCTGGGCAGATAAGCAAGTTGGCGCTTTTTCAATGATTTCTCTGATTGCAGCATGCAATCATAGCACCGGCAAACCATTGGAGCAAGTTCACAATTTCCACATTTTACTGTACATGTGCAAACACTCTGCAGAACTTGCTCCTTCAATTCACCACTAAAAATTGAGCGCTTTTGAGCTCCGTTATTTCGGGAGCGATTTCTGGCCCGTTGAGTGCAATTTTACAAGCCCCTGTTTGGTGACCCTTGCCCACCAAGTGACCTGAAATCTAATTATTTCGACTCCCAATTTATTTTCCCTTCCAGAAGGCATTGAGTACTTACTATGGTACAGTCCCATATGTGCCAAGTGCCCTCCAGTGCCTCTCTCAAATGCCCATTGTTCATGAGTGAGTCTTAATTGTGAATTCCAGCAAGCAATTCAATAAGTGGCAATCTGAACCCAATCTTGTCTTCATCTGACATTCACATGCGCACACTTACAGCAGCGGTCTTTGGATAGGAACAAGAGTAGGCCATTCAGCCCCTCGTGCCTGCTCCGCCATTTGATAAGATCATGGCTGATCTGTGATCTAGCTCCATATACCTGCCTTCGGCCCATATCCCTTAATACCTTTGGTTGCCAAAAAGCTATCTATCTCACATTTAAATTTAGCAATTGAGCTAGTATCAACTGCCGTTTGCGGAAGAGAGTTCCAAACTTCTACCACCCTTTGTGTGTAGAAATGTTTTCTAATCTCGCTCCTGTAAGGTCTGGCTCTAATTTTTAGACTGTGCCCCCTATTCCTAGAATCCCCAACCAGGGGAAATAGTTTCTCTCTATCCACCCTATCTGTTCCCCTTAATATCTTATAAACTTCGATCAGATCACCCCTTAACTTTCTAAACTCTAGAGAATACAACCCCAATTTGTGTAATCTCTCCTTGTAAATTAACCCTTGAAGTCCGGGTATCATTCTAGTAAACCTACGCTGCACTCCCTCCAAGGCCAATATGTCCTGCTGAAGATACGGTGCCCAGAACTGCTCACAGTACTCCAGGTGCGGTCTAACCAGGGTTTTGTATAGCCGCAGCATAACTTCTGCCCCCTTGTACTCCAGTCCTCTAGATATAAAGGCCAGCATTCCATTAGCCTTCTTGATTATTTTCTGCACCTGTTCATGACACTTCAATGATCTATGTACCTGAACCCCTAAGTCCCTTTGGACATCCTCTGTTTTTAACTTTTACCATTTAGAAAGTACCCTGTTCTTTCCTTTTTTGATCCAAAGTGTATGACCTCACATTTGTCTACATTGAATTCCATTTGCCACAGTTTTGCCCATTCACCTAATCTATCAATATCCCTTTGTAATTTTATGTTTCCATCTACACTGCTTACAATGCCACCAATCTTTGTGTCATCAGCAAACTTAGATGAGACTTTCTATGCCTTCATCTAAGTCGTTAATAAATATTGTGAATACTGGAGGCCCCAAGACAGATCCCTGCGGGACTCCACTGGTCACATCCTGCCAATGTGAATACTTACCCATTATCCCTACCCTGTCGCCTTTCGCTCAGCCAATTTCCTAACCAAGTCCGTACTTTTCCCTCGATTCCATGGGCTTCTAACTTAGCTAACAGTCTCTTATGTGGGACCTTATCAAATGCCTTCTGGAAGTCCATACAAATAACAACTATTGACAGTCCCCTGTCCACGACTTTAGTCACCTCTTCAAAAAATTCAATCAGGTTTGTCAGGCATGACCTACCTTTCACAAATCCATGCTGACTCTCTCTGATTAACTGAACACCGAGAATTTTCAGTCACCCTATCGTTAATTATAGACTCCAGCAATTTCCCCACAACAGATGTTAGGCTAACTGGTCTATAATTCCCCGGTTTCCCTCTCTCTCCTTTCTTAAAAAGCAGAGTGACATGTGTAATTTTCCAATCGAGAGGGACAGTTCCTGAATCTAGAGGGACAGTTCCTGAAATCAGAATAGGAAGCCCGCCCAATTTTCCTCTTCCTACCTTAGAGGTGCTGAGGACAAGTGTAGAGCTTCCACCTCCACTGCACCCGAGGTCAGCTAACTCACTATAGATCAAGAATTGAACCTGATATCTTCCTGATCTAAATCGTTCAGTCACTCACTAATCATGCTAAGACATAATAGGAATTCAGAAGTCCAACTTCTGCCATATTTCTGATTTTCAAAAGGTAGATGAGAGGTTTCACAGGCTTCAGTCACTTCAGTCATTTTTATGTACACACACATTAACTTTTACAAACTCTTCCAACCCTTCATAAACTTGAGCTCATCTGCTCTGAACTTGAACTCTGCTGCCCGTATCTGAACTTGGACCAAGTCCCGTTCACCCATCATTGCCATGCTCGCTGACCTACATTGGCTCCCAGTCCAACGCCTCACATTTAAAATTCTCATCCTTGTTTTCAAATCCCTCCATGGCCTCACCCCACTCTATCGCAGTGTCCTCCTCCAGCCCTCAGACCTCTGCACTCCTCCAATTCTGGCCTTTTGCACATCATCGACTTTAATCACTACACTATTGGTGGCCATGCCTTCAGCTGCCTACGTCCTGAGCTCTGGAATTCCCTCCCAAAACCCCTCTACTTCTCTCTCCTCCTTTAAGACGCTCCTTAAAACATACCTCTTTGACCAAGCTTTTAGTCACCTGTCTTAATATCTCCTTATTGGCTCGGTGCCAAATTTTGTTTGATAACCTTGCTGTGAAGCGCCTTGGGACATTTTACTACATTAAAGACGCTACATAAATGCAAGTTGTTGTTGTTGGCATCCTAGGCCGAAGTATATTCAGCTGCTTCATCAATGACCTTCTCACCATCGTAAAGTCATAAATGGGCCAGTTCACTGATAATTCCATAGCGTTCAGCTCCATTTGCAATTCCCACACATAGCAAGGCCTGGACAACATCCAAGCTTGGACCGGTAAATGGCAAGTAAGATTCATGCCACACAAGTGCAAAACATTGACCATTTCCAACATGAGAGCGCCTAAGCACCTTCCCATGACATTCAATGGCATTACTATCACCAAGTTTCCCCACCATCAACATCTTGGAGGTCACCAATGAACAGCTTCTCAACTGGAATGGCCACATAAATGTCATGGATAGTAGAGCAGATCAGAGGCTGGGTATTTTGCAGTGTGACTCATCACCTGATTCCCCAAAGTGCCTCCACCAACTATAAAGGCACAAATGTGGTAGAATACTCTCCACTTAGGAACATAGGAACAAGGAGTAGGCCATTCAGTCCCTCGTGCCTGCTCCGCCATTTGATAAGATCATGGCTGATCTGTGATCTAACTCCATATACCTGCCTTTGGCCCATATCCCTTAATACCTTTGGTTGCCAAAAAGCTATCTAGCTCAATTGATAAATTTAAATGTGAGCTAGTATCAATTGCCATTTGCGGAAGAGAGTTCCAAACTTCTACCACCCTTTGTGTGTAGAAATGTTTTCTAATCTCGCTCCTGAAAGGTCTGGCTTTAATTTTTAGACTGTGCCCCCTACTCCTAAAATCCCCTACCAGTGGAAATAGTTTCTCTCTCTCCACCCTATCTCCTTAGTATCTGATAAACTTCGATCAGATCACCCCTTAACCTTCGAAACTCCAGAGAATACAACCCCAGTTTGTGTAATCTCTCCTCGTAACTTAACCCTTGAAGTCCGGGTATCATTCTAGTAAACCTATGCTGCACTCCCTCCAAGGCCAATATGTCCTTCCGAAGGTACGGTGCCCAGAACTGCTCACAGTACTCCAGGTGCGGTCTAACCAGGGTTTTGTATAGCTGCAGCATAACTTCTGCCCCCTTGTACTCTTGTCCTCCAGATATAAAGGCCAGCAATCCAATCGCCTTCTTGATTATTTTCTGCACCTGTTCATGACACTTCAATGATCGATGTACCTGAACACCTAAGTCCCTTTGGACATCCACTGTTTTTAACTTTTTACCATTTAGAAAGTACCCTGTTCTATCCTTTTTTGATCCAAAGTGGATGACCTCACATTTGTCTACATTGAATTCCATTTGCCACAGTTTTGCCCATTCACCTAATTTATCAATATTGCTTTGTAATTTTTTGTTTCCATCTACACTGCTTACAATGCCACCAATCTTTGTGTCATCGGCAAACTTAGATATGAGACTTTCTATGCCTTCATCTAAGTCGTTAATAAATAGTGAATAATTAAGGCCCCAAGACAGATCCCTGCGGGACTCCACTAGTCACATCCTGCCAACGTGAGTACCTACCCATTATCCCTACTCTCTGTCGCCTTTCGCTCAGCCAACTTCCTAACCAAGTCCGTACTTTTCCCTCAATTCCATGGGCTTCTATCTTAGCTAACAGTCTCTTTTGTGGGACCTTATCAAAAGCCTTCTGGAAGTCCATATAAATAACATCCACTGACATTCACCTGTCCACTACTTTAGTCACCTCTTCAAAAAATTCAATCAGGTTTGTCAGGCACGACCTACCTTTCACAAATCCATGCTGGCTCTCTGATTAACTGAAAATTCGAGGTGTTCAGTCACCCTATCCTTAATTATAGACTCCAGCATTTTCCCCACAACAGATGTTAGACTAACTGGTCTATAATTCCCTGGTTTCCCTCTCTCTCCTTTCTTAAAAAGCAGAGTGACATGTGCAATTTTCCAATGCAGAGGGGCAGTTCCTGAATCTAGAGAACTTTGAAAGATTATAGTTAGGGCATCTGCAATGTGCTCACCTACTTCCTTTAAAACCCTGGGATAGAAACCATCTGGTCCTGGGGATTTGTCACTCTTTAGTGCTATTATTTTCTTCATTACTGTTGCTTTACTTATGTTAATTTTATCGAGTCCCTGTCCTCAATTCAATATTAGTTTTCTTGGGATTTCCGGCATGCTATCCTCTTTTTCGACTGTAAATACTGACGCAAAGTAATTGTTCAACATGTCCACCATTTCCCCATTGTCAATGACAATATCCCCACTTTCAGTTTTTAAGGGGCCAACACTGCTCCTGACCACCCTCTTTTTCCTAATATAACTATAATAGTTCTTCATATTGGTTTTGATATCCCTTGCAAGTTTCTTTTCATACTCTCTTTTTGTAGCTCTTACTATCTGTTTTGTGACCCTTTGTTGATCTTTGTATCTTTCCCATTCGCCAGGATCTGTGCCATTTTTTGCCTTTTTGTATGCCCTTTCCTTATGTCTTATACTGTCCCTTACCTCTAGTTATCCATGGCTTTTTTTTTGGCAAGTAGAGTTCTTGCCCCTCAGGGGTATAAACCGATTCTGTATCACGTTAAATGTTTCTTTAAACATTTCCCACTGATCATCAGTCGTTTTACCCATTAACAGATTTGCCCAGTTTACTGCGGACAGTCTCTGTCTCATCGCATTGAAGTTGGCCTTACCCAAGTCTAGAATCTTAGCAGCTGACTCACTTCTTTCCCTTTCAAACACTACATTGAACTCGATCATGTTATGATCGCTATTGGGTAGATGTTCACGCACAGTTAAGCCGTTAACTAAATCTAGTTCGTTACTCATTACTAAATCTAGTATGGCTTGCCCCCTTGTTGCCTCTAGGACATACTGCTGTAGAAAACTATCCCAGACATACTCAAGAAATTAAAAACCTTTGATAGTTGAGAGTCTGCTTTTCCCAATCTATGTGAAGGTTAAAGTCCCCCATTAAGACCACTACATCTTTGCTACATGCTTGTCTAATCTGCATTTATACAATCTAGCACTTCAGAGCTGCTGCCAGGGGTCCTATACACAATTCCCACTATAGTCTTAGATCCTTTCCTATTTCTCAATTCAACCCATAAGGTCTCTGTTGGCTGCTTACCTCTTGTTATATCCTCCTTTATCATTGAAGTGATTTCATCTCTAATCACTAAGGCTACTCCTCCCCCTCTTCCATTTTCCCTATCTCTCCTGTAGACCTTATAACCCGGTATATTTAGTTCCAAATCCTGACCCTCCTGCAGCCATGTCTCCTTAATAGCTATCATGTCATACCCTCCAATTTGAATTTGTGTCTGTAGTTCATCTAATTTATTCCTTATACTCCGTGCATTTGTATATAGAACTCTTAATTGGGCCACACACCCTAGCCTGACCTTCAGCTTTGATGCTGGGTTGATCGCCTTACGGTTTCTAGTTTTTACTTTACCTGTAGTGCCTAAAGTACACTTTCTTTCCGCTACTCTATGCTTTTCCCTTTCACTTGTTCTTGAACAATTTTTTGGACTATTTGTATTGCAAATTTCCGGTGGGTCTTCCCCACTCTTGCTGCTCTTAACTTTACTCCCTGCTCAGGTTCCCATCCCCCTGCCACTCTAGTTTAAACCTTCCCCTAGAGCACTAGCAAACACCCCCGCGAGGACATTGGTCCCGGTCTTGGATGGGTGGAGTTGCAACACCACTCAAGAAGTTAGACGCCATCCAGGACATGCAGTCCATTTGATCGGCATCTTATCCACTGTCTTAAACATCCACTCCCTCCATCATCTGCATACCGTGGCTGCAGTGTGTACTATCCACAGAATGCACTGCAGCAACTCACCAAGGCTTCTTCATCAGTCCCTCCCAAACCTACCACCTCCACTACCTGGAAGGACAAGGACTTCCCCTTCACGTGCTGCCCATCACCTCCAAGTCACACACAATCCTGACGTGGACATATATCGCCATTCCTTCATTGTCACTGGGTCAATATCCAAGAACTCCCTACCTGACAGCATCATGGGAGCACCTTCACCACACGACTGCAGCAGTTCAAAAAGGCCACCACCACCTTCAAGGCATGTGGGATGGGCAATAAAAGCCAGCCTTGCCAGCGATACCCATATCAGAGAATTAATTTTAAAAGTTGAAGTAGATTTTCTATTCCCTATGGAGTAACTTACATTTAAGCAAATCATGTGTTCGGATCACTTCAACACTCCCAGCAGAAAATTTGTTGTCCAGAATACAAAACAATTATCATCGAATATATCGTAGTATTTTTGTCTCCATTATTTACAAGCAGCTAAACATTAGCTTCAGGTTTTTGAGTGATCTTTCCTAATAATTTTTGTTAAATTCTAATCTATTATTAAGTTTTTCCTTTTAAACAGAAAAACACTCAAAAGTTGTATTTTTGCAGTGTTTTAAGTAAGATTTTTTTTTGCATTTTGAAGCCAATAGGTTTCTTAGTTAATTTGGATAAGTAGGATACACCCCACTTGGAGAGAATTCAATATGTAACAATTTATATCAATTTCTTTTATTTCCTCTTGAGTTTTACACCTTATTTACCACCTAAAGGATCAAGGAAAGAGGTGACCTGCTCTTAGCTTTTATGCCAATGTCCCTGTGTGTCTGGTTGCTAAGAGAAGAAAGGGCCCAAAGTTCCCACTTCCTATTGGGACATGTTCAGAATCTTCAGCAGCCCAGATAAGATTTTAGTGGATGAAATGTCATGGCAGAACTATAAGTTAACACTGCACTGCAGTTAGTAATATCGACTTGTATTCTGAGAAAGTTTTTCATTTACATCACTGTGCAGTTGGTGATGCATGCTTACCAAACAAACTGCAGAAGTGTTTATTTCTTTTAATCCCTGACATTCCATCCACCAAAAAGCCCAGTGGAATCCTTTTTTAAAAAGTCCTTTGAATAATACGGTAGATCAATAGGACAGTAACTCTGCATTCCACAAAAGGAAGAGGAGGGAGTGAAACAAACACCCAAAACTAATACAAGTTAATAACTGTTGCAGAATTTAGAGTCACTTGCAAAACATGTTTAGCATCTGTGCAAAGCAGTTTTAACTTCACACCAAAATCAAACTTGTGTAATGTAAATCGGGTGTTAACATCGGAACTGACTTTAAAGTAGAGATGCCCTCCGCCAGGGAATCTCATTCCACTTTGCTCCAGGGTAATGTTGTAGCCTGACCCTGGATTCAGGCTGAATTACACCAGCTGCAGAGCAAAAACCCTGTATACCTACACAACAATTCTAGTGTAAACACACCCTTACATTCTTTGTGCTATAAGCAACATGTTAGAAAACAAAAAAGAAATTTATTCAATCCATTTTGATTATTTATTTATTTAAATCTATTTTATTTATCTCTTAATTAAAATGATCAACTCTTGAACAGTCATGGACACAAATCATAGGTAGTTTGAATACATCTAATAAGCTACACTGCACATCAGTAAATCACGACATAATTGGGAAAATTTTATCTTGGAATCAGGTCACTGGATAACAAGTTGGTATGACATTTGTGGGCAACATTTCCCAAGTGAATTTACAGTTAAGTTTCCCTCCTTTTCCCACAGAAAATCTACAGTGGGAAAAATCACAGTCCTGATTTAGTCCAAACAAAGCAGGCTGTTTCATTGCAGAGTGAAACAGCAGCAAATTTGCTTGCCAGCGATATGCCTGGCACAGGGAATGAACATTATTCTCGAGTTGTTGCAACAGCTTACCATTCCCAAGCAACTCGTTTATTACTTTTTTTCCCAGTGCCGGCTGGAAAAAAAACAGATAACCATCTGCGTCAACAACAATCATATCCTAAGTATAGTGGTACTTTGGCAGAGTCAGGGAAGGTATACAAAAGAATTTACCTTAGAGACAAAATGCTTTTGTAGCACTAGAAAATCCAGCTGCAATTAATAATCCACCAGTGCAAAATTCACACTCAAAACAGTCCAAAATGCATGGGAATAGGGTGTAAGAGCCTACCATGGAGAAATTATTTTGCCATTTCTTCATTTATAGCTAAGCAATGAATTTATTGGTGTCTACCTAACAGCGGTAGCAACAGTAACAACTGCCTGGTGCTTTACATGGATGGATGGGGTGGGGGAGAAAGAATAAAAGGCAAACAAATGAAAGGGCAATTGCCAAGTCATGGTGAGAGTGTTAAAAGAGGTGACTGAAATCTTAGTCAAAAAGATGGGTTTTGATGAGGCTTTTAAAAAGGTGGAGAGAAAAGTGGAGAGGTGGAGGGGTTTGAGCAGCAGTTCCAGACAGTAGGATTCAAGGAGGCTGAACGTAGTACCACCAAGAGCAGGGGGATACAAGGCTGGAGGAGATTGCAGAAATAGGGTGGGGCAAGAGCATGGAGGGATTTGAAGATTAGGATGTGGATTTTAATACATTGAAGGATAAAGGAGTCAATGTGGGTCAGTGAGGATTGGAGCAATGGGCAAGCAGAACTTAAGTGTGAAACAGGATGCAAGCAGCTACCTTTTCAATAAGGTAGAACTTAGGATGAGAGGCTGGCAAGGGAACATCGAATCTAGAAGTGATAAAAGATTGGATAAGGGTTTCAGTAGGAGTGGGGGTTAAGTACTAATGAAGGCAGGCAACACTGCAGAGGCAGAAATGATCTTCATGATGGATAGGATGTGGGGTTTGAAACTCAGTTCAAGGTCAAACATGGTGCCAAGATTTTACATGGCCTGGTTTTGCCTGAGCAGGTGGAGACACTGGCAAGGGGATAGTGTGAATGGTGGGGGCCAAATTAATGCCTCTGGTCTTCCTGATGTTCAGTTGGAGGAAATTTTGGCAACGACAACTTGATGTCAGATAGATGGTCTGACAGCATGCCCCATGCCCATGGATGATGTCATCAAGGCACAGCATGTAGATGAGGAAGAGGATGGGGACCAAGCACAGGTCCTCAGGGGATCCCAGAGGTGACAGGAAGAGAAGCAATTGCTACAGATGCACTAGCTGCACTTAGACAGGTAGGAGTGGTACCGTACCAGAACAGTTCCATGCACTGGACAATAAAGGAGCAGTGATGGAAGAAAATAGGGTGATTTGGAAAAGTTGAGGAGGAAAAGGAGGGATAACACACCAGACATAATGGCCTGGCCAAAGTCACAAATGACATCCTGTGTGTGAAGTAATTTTGTAAATCACTTTCTGCACTGTAAAATGGTATTTCCTATTTACATTATTGTAAATAATGTAAATAGGAAATACCATTGCTTTGGTTCTGTCATCAAGGAAGAGGACACAAATAACTTCCCAGAAATGCTAGGGAACCAAGGGACTAGCAAGAAGGAGGAATTAAAGGAAATTAGTATTAGTAAAAAAAGTGCTGGAGAAATTAATGGGACTGAAAGCCGATAAGTCCCTAGGGCCTGATAATCTGCATCCCAGAGTACTAAATGGAAATAGTGGATGCATTAGTTATCATCTTCCAAAATTCTATAGATTATGGAATAGTTCCTGCAAATTGGAGGGTGGCAAATGTAACCCCATTATTTAAAAAAGGGAGAGAGAAAACAGGGAACTACAGACCAGTTAGCCTAACATCAGTAGTAGGGAAAATGCTAGAGTCTATTATAAAGGATGTGCTAACAGGACACTTAGAAAATATCAGGATTAGACAGTCAACATGGATTTATGAAAGGGAAATCATGTTTGACAAACCTCCTGGAGTTTTTTTTTGAGGATGTAACTGGTAGAATAGATAAGGGAGAACCAGTGGATGTGGTGTATTTGGATTTTCAGAAGGCCTTTGATAAAGTTCCACATAAGAGGTTAGTGTGCAAAATTATAGCACATGGGATTGGTGGTAATATACTGGCACAGATTGAAAATTGGTTAACAGACAGGAAAGAGAGTAGGAATAAATGGGTCTTTTTCGGGGTGGCAGGCAGTGACTAGTGGGGTACCGCAGGGATCAGTGATTGGGCTCCAGCTATTCACAATATATATCAATGATTTGGATGAGGGAACCAAATGTAATATTTCCAAGTTTGATGACTACACAAAACCAGGTGGGATTGTGGGTTGTGAGGAGGATGCAAAGAGGCTTCAAAGCGATTTAGACAAGTTGAGTGAGTGGGCAAGTACATGGCAGATGCAGTATAATGTGGATAAATGTGAAGTTATCCACTTCAGAAGGAAAAACAGAAAGGCAGAGTATTATTTAAATGGTGATAGATTGGGGAATGTTGATGTACAAAGGGACCTGGGTGTCCTTGTACACCAGTCACTGAAAGCAAACATGCAGGTGCAGCAAGCAGTTAGGAAGGCAAATGGTCTGTTGGCCTTCATTGCAAGAGGATTTGAGTACAGGAGCAAGGATGTCTTACTGCAGTTATACAGGGCCTTGGTGAGATCACACTTGGAGTAGTGTGTGCAGTTTTGGTTTCCTTACCTAAGGATATACTTGCCATACAGGGAGTGCAGCGAAGGTTCACCAGACTGATCCCTGGGATGGCAGGACAGTCGTATGAGGAGAGGTTGGGTCGACTCGGCTTGTATTCACTGGAGTTTAGAAGAATGAGAGGGGATCTCATTGAAACATAAAATTCTGACAGGGCTAGACAAACTGGATGCAGGGAGGATGTTTCCCCTGGCTGGGGGGTCCAGAACGAGGGGTCACAGTCTCAGGATACAGGGTAGGACATTTAGGACTGAGATAAGGAGAAATTTCTTTACTCAGAGGGTGGTGAACCAGTGGAATTCTCTACCACAGAAGGCTGTGGAGGCCAAGACACTGAATATATTTAAGAAGGAGCTAGATAGATTTCTAGACACAAAAGGCATCAAGGGGCATGGGGAGAAAGCGGGAATATGGTATTGAGATAGAGGATCAGCCATGATCATATTGAATGGCGGAACAGGCTTGAAGGGCCGAATAGCCTACTCCTGCTCCTACTTTCGATGTTTCTACGTTTCACCACGTGGGGTTCGTACCATGTAGACTAACTCCAACATCCTGCAAAGCCACATTTTAGGAGTGTCCCTGGGTCTGCTGGACAACCTGGGAACTTCTAGACTTAGTAAGGAATCTTTTTAGTATTGTGATAGAGCCTGCACTCCTCCAGCTCTCATAACATTTGAAATTACCTTTATAGGGAACTGTTTAGTCACTAAACTCACTGGAAGGCACAGATAGCAGCGTAGCTCAGGCCTGCTAACTCCTCACTGCACTATACAAATACATAGGAAGGGAGAGAAAAAAAATCTTGCATTTATATAACTCCTTTCACGGCCTCGGGACGTCCTAAAGCACTATACAACTAATTAAGCACTTGAAGTGTTGTCAATATTGTATTGTAGGGAAATGCAGCAGCCAATTTGTGCACAAGATGATCCCACCAACAGCAATGGGTTAATGGCCAGATAATCTATTTTAGTGATGTTGGTTGAGAAATATTGGCCAGGACACCAGGCAAGCTCCTCAGCAAGTCTTCGAATAGTGCCATGGCATCTTTTATGTTCACTTGAGGGAGCAGACAGGGCCTTGGTTTACCATATCATCTGAAAGACAACACTTTCGATAGAGCAGCAATCACTCAGTACTGCACGGAAGTGTCAGCTTAGATTTTGAGCTCAAGTCCCTGGAGTGGGACTTGAACCCACAACGTTCTGACTCAGTGGCAAGAGTGTTACCACTGAGCCACAGCTGACATTAAAAAAAGGAACATGACAGAACAGAGTGAGCTCAGAAACCTATGCCAAAGTCAAACACATGATTTTTAGCAGTCTATTGCATTGTGCTATTGAATGGTAGGGAAGTGTTTTGCACACAAGCATGAAAGTACTACAGCTGAAACAGGGTGCAATAAAATACTATGGGAACATCAGACTTGGAGAAGTGGCAAAAGGAGACCAATAAAGGAGTACCTGGAATTGGCAACTACTTCACTAAAAACTGAATCTCAAGAAAATTCTGTGACAAGGCTGAATGTCAACATGAAAGTAAACAGAGTCAATCATGACTACGCAATCTCCTGGAATGCACTCTGAATGAACTGACAGAACATTTTCGAAACTCAAGATCCAGAATAGGATAAACTCCTCCTCCCTCTTCCCATAATATTTAGATAACTAGAATAAAAAGCATTCCATTTCAATTCAATAAGAACCTTCTTTATTGGCATCGCAGATAATAGGGCATTTTTCTCAATATCCAAGTAGGTGATTACCTTCAATTTTCAGAACCCTGTCTCAAAATGGCAAACTTGCCTCTATAGATTACTTTTCTGACCCAAACATCTCCTGTGATCTCCCAACTCAATCATACAGCACAGAAGGAAGCCATTCTGCCCATCATGCCTGTGCCGGCTCTTTGAAAGAGTTATCCAGTTATTACTGTGGCTACGAGAGCAGGTCAAAAGGCTGGGTATTCTGCGCCGAATGACTCACCTCCTGACTCCCCAAAGCCTTTCCACCATCTACAAGGCACAAGTCAAGAGTGTGATGGAATACTCTCCACTTGCTTGGATGAGTGCAGCTCCAACAACACTCAAGAAGCACAACACCATCCAGGACAAAGCAGCCCGCTTGATTGGCACCCCATAGACCACCCTAAACATTCACTCCCTTCACCACCGGCGTACAGTGGCTGCAGTGTGTACCATCCACAGGATGCACTGCAGCAACTCGACAAGGCTTCTTTGACAGCATCTCCCAAACCCACGACCTCTACCACCTAGAAGGACAAGAGCAGCAGGTACATGGGCACACCACCGGCATGTTCCCCTCCAAGTCACACACCATCCCAACTTGGAAATATATCGCTGATCCTTCATCATCGCTGGGTCAAAATCCTGGAACTCCCTTTCTAACAGCAGTGTGGGAGAACCTTCATCACACGGACTGCAGCGGTTCAAGAAGGCGGCTCACCACCACCTTATCAAGGGCAATTAGGGATGGGCAATAAATGCTGGCCTTGCCAGCGACGCCCACATCCCATGAACGAATAAAAAAAAAATCCCACTTCCCCGCTATTTCCTTATAGCCTTGCAAAAATTTTCCTTTTCAAATACATATCCAATTCCCTTTTGAAAGTTCGTACTGAATTTGCTTTCACCACCCTTTCAGGCATTTCAGATCATATGCACCCAGCGGCATGTCAGTTTTTTTTGGGCTGGTGTTGCCAAGATGAAGTTGGCAAGGATGAGACTGGAGTTGTACATTTTGATGAGCCCAGCTGTTTAGCTGAACAGGTGGCCTCTTTCGCCAAGAACTTCAAAAACACAAGCTTGTTTAGCTGTGGAAATATGCACATGAACCCTTGAGGAAACTGCAGCTGAGTGCAAGTCCATTGCTGTACTTTTATAATCCACATAAATGTGAAACTACCTGTGCCTTATCTTATCAATTTAAACTTGGCACCTCACCTCCTATTTCCCCGTCTCCTACAGCCTTTCCTATCTGTCTTTTCATGAGATGTTAACTGAGGCCCCATTTGCCCCCTCAGGTGGATGTTAAAGATCAGGTGACATTTTCAAAGAGCAGGGGATTTCTCTCTCGTGCCCTGGCCAACATTTATCCTTCAACCAACACCACCAGAAACAGATTATCTGGTCATTTACCTCATTGTTTTTTGTGTGACCTTGCTGTGTGTAAATTGGCTGCCGCGTTTTCCCACATTACAGTGACTGCATTACAAAAGTACTTCATTGGCTATGAAGTGCTTTGGGACATCCCAAGATTGTGAAAGGCAATATAAAGATATATTTAATTAAAATAATTATTTAATTCTCTCTTTCTTGCCTACAAGCAACAAAGCTTCTTCCTCATATGAACTTGAAGTATTCAAACATGCTGTTCCTCCTCTAGTAGCAGTTCTTTGTGTTCTCGTTGTAAAGGGGAAGGTAGCACACAATCAGTACCAGAGTTAAAAGAATGTGACTGGCCAGAATACTACTTAACCCTGTTTGCATGCATACTATGATCAAACTTAAAGATGCAGGCTCCCTTTAAATACCTCTCAAGTATAACAAAACTCATTGTGCCAGGCAATGAATTCTCATGGTGGTTTGGAGTTAACATGGTACATTATTGTTTGCAGAGATTCCCTATAAATGATCCAGTTAATTATATCAAGAGACCATGAGGAGTTAGGTGAGTCATGCCTGTATAATTCCTACAGAATGTACATGGGGAACAGTGCCTTAATTTCCTTTGACCAATCTTCTCATGGCAGTTCGTGAGTGGTGGATTTTTCACTGACTGCCTCTGCAACCTTCCTCTATAAAGTCTTGATCACCATGAGGCTTACTGCCTCTTCCCCCAAGGAATCTCTCTCTTCTGGATTTATCTTCTGTTAGGACATCCACTGAAGCATCTGGAAGCCCTTCCTGTTGCTGAGTTCCCCACAACCACCACCGCCCCCCCCCCCCTTCTCCAAAGCTGCTCCTTCCTCAGTCATTGCTGCACTCCTCCCTGCCAAAAGGTGTGCTGTTTGTCAGCTGCATTTTTAAGTAATGAATTTCCTTCCCTCCCAGTGGTGGCAAACCAACAGGAAGCAGTATTACTGCTATAAACCCAAGAATACATAATTAGGCCCTTTGTGGGAAACTTGTGGATTAACAGCAGTGTCACAGAGGCGGACAGAAATCCCAGCCTGCCACTAAACTGCCAATTGGAGTCCAGCCCTCGAGTACAATGCATTCTGTAATTTTAACTTCACAAGTCAAAAAATTCTTCCAAATTCTAAAATGATGGCAGAAAATTATGCTTTCAAATTATTTGTGACACCTCTGAATTGCAACATCCATACATAATTCTGCAAATTTAATTCAGATTGAAGTATTTTTTCATAAATCTATACCTCAACCAGGAAGTCCAAAAAACTGTCAAATTCACAATGCTTTTGGCTAGACAACTGGTATTTGCACTAAGTAGTTGACCAGTCTTCAATAAGAGAGAAATGGCAGCATACCGTGCACCTCAACTCATGTTACGTTCTCAGCAGGCAAATTATTCTACTTTCTAGTCTCTATTCTTAATTCTATTTTAATACCAAAATAGTTAATTTCCCAGTGAAATTTGACCAAGGAATTGAAACTAAAAGTTACAGCATTTGCAATGGCCCAATTTACACAAATGTATAATTTGTAACTAATCTGGTATCGACAATTTGGTTAATTTGTTTAAATACTAAACCTCTTAAATGCTCTATTTTTGTGAACCAAGCTTACTCAATAACTAGTCACTAAAATTGTACATTGAAATCAACACTGAAGTAAAACTAGGTGACAGAATTAAAATCAACAGAAGTTCAATTTTGTGTTTCTATTCGGATGTAACAAGTATCCATGAAAATGATGTCCATTATTTGAGACTTCATGAACAATATAACTGTCACCCATTTCCTACTGAATTAGACACCACTAACATTTGATTTCAAAAAAATTATCCAAATGAGCACTAACATTAACTGTTATGTCAAATTTATTATACAAAATTTGTTTAATTGTTAAATAGATAGACTAGCGCAAATTCCAATTCCGACAAAGAATCAATTTAAGTACATGGAAGCAACAATCACAATTCCAGGCTACGATCAAATTGTTTTACTGGAAGAGACACTCATAAGATGTCTTGTCGCCATAGAAAAGAGAAAGTACTTGCATTTATATAGCTTATTTCATGACCTCAAGGCGTCCCAAAGCGTTTTGCAGCCAATGAAGTACTTTTGAAGTATGGTCACTGCTATAATGTAGGAAACGCAGCAGCCAATTTGCACACAGCAAGGTCCCACAATGAGATAATGACCAGATAATCTGTTTTTAGTGATGTTGATTGAGGAATAAATATTGGCCAGGAGATCTCTCCAGCTCTTCTTTGAATAATGCAATGAGATCTTTTACTCCCACCCGACAGGGCAGATGAGGTCTTGGTTTAACATCTCATTTGAAAAACCTCCATCAGTGCAGCACTGCCTCAGTACTGCACTGAAGTGTTAGGTTAGATTATGTGCTCAAGTCTCTAGTGGAAATTGAACCCACAACCTCATGCGCGTCATGATCAAAATAAATCCATTGTTGGAATGTGCACTTCAGTATACTTTATTATTCAAATTATAAAACTTAAATCTAAAAATCAAAATGTATATATTTTCTCCACAGATTGTGTCAAGATTTAAATTGTGGTGTGATTTGTGGTTTTGCTAAAATTTGTTCAAGGCATGTTTAATATATTTACTGGAGTATATGCAATATCTTCCCAATAATACAGATGCTATTTTATGCAGTAGATTATGACCAAGGGCAAGCTTTTCATTTGCCAAAGATGGCATCTTACAAGAAGCTTTATGATAGATTGAGGCAATGATTATGGAATTTGTATAAATGCACTTTTCATTTTCAGCATTCATAATGCCAAGGAAACCTAGTATTTTGCCAGGTTTAGCAAATACTTCCAAGCAAATATGATTAAGATCATTTTGGAATTGTTCCATACCAAATCCATCTAAATCATATAATAACCAGGGAAAGCAGCTTAGACTACAAAACAAGGGCAGGAAAAAACATGTCCGTTTATACTTCATTTAATGAATGGTTATTTACTTGATCCTTGACCTTAGGCTACAACTGCAGTTGATTATAAACATAAACAAACAATCATGAAACATATTTAAAAGCTACTGTATTTCTTCATACCGGACAGAATTCTTGAAACACAGGATTCATACGCATTCAAAACAGCACCAAGTCCAGATCAGTTATACTATACACACCCTACCTAATTGTAAGGCTGATAATTGTAACATTATAAATATAAGGACTTACTTCTCTTCATCGGGTTGGGTCCTATTTCACAGGACATTTACTTGAGCATGCTGCTCATTACAACATTCCAAGTAAGATATTGTACAGAGTGAACAGAATACATAAAATGTTCGTGATTATGCAGCGATGCAATTTTCCACATCGTCATCTACCAGATACCATGAAAAATTGCTCACGTATGTCCTAGCCACAAAAAGCCTAACAAATCAATCCCAGCCAATTACCACCCTATCAGCCTACTCCTAATCATCAAAGTGATGATAGCACTATTGATTCCTTCCAAGTGTACCTACTCACCAAAAATTGACAATTTGAAATACAACTCAATTTCTGTTTTAAAATAGTTAAACCTACAAATTTTTGTGTCAAAATATATACAAGTAAATCAATACCAAAAAGCAAACAGTTGGAAAAGGAAAGTTGATCAATAATTTAATCTTCACCAAAACGCCTTAAAGAATTTACCTTTCGCTGTTTTTATTTTATCCAAACGGTCATGTATTTATCTGGTTTATGAAGAGCAATTAGAATACAGTAATTAAGGAAGTATGACATTATGAGCTAACATTTAGACAATGCTTTATATCAATGACCACTATCGATGGTTGCGAGCAGACATCAGGTAAATCAAGGAAATCACCCACCCTTTTCGTACATTAAGCAAAGTATGATATAATTGGACTACACTGTCTGAAAAACGTGCTTATAAATAAATGTTATCAGGAATTTAGATGGAAGTAAACAGGGGGAAGAGTTTCTGAGCTTGAGCACAGAGGTTGGGAAAGACAGTGAGAGCAACGGAGTGTAGTGCTAACAGAGTGAGGACATTCAACTGGGGACTTGGTGCAGAGGGGGGGGGGGGGGAAGGAGGTGCTAAGTGATTTAAACAAAAGAGCTATTGACTAAGACTGAGTGGAGCCGCATGAGGAATCAAAACAAGGCAAGAAGGAGCATCGAGCGTAAGTCAATAAATATTTAGTTCATTGGTTAGTGTTTAAGTGGTTATTGTTTTAGTGTCAGATAAACAGTAAAGAATCTTTAAACTAAACAAACAGTTTAAATAACTGTTGCTGACATGGCAGGACATTCTTGGCCAGTCGCATGCACATCCTGTGCCGTGTGAGAACTCCAGAACACTGTGTCCTGGAAAACCACATGTGCAGGAAGTGGCGCCAACTGCTCGAGCTCAAAGTTTGAGCTTGAGGGATGGCAGGTATCACGACGGTGCATACGGAAAGCGGAGAGTTGCAAGGATAGGATATTTCAGGAGGCGGTCACCCCACGGCTACAGAGAGTTCAAGCTGAGAGAGAGTGGGTGAGCACCAGTCAGACTAGAAGGAACAAGCAGGCAGTGCAGAAGTCCCCTGGGAGTGTGGCACTCAAACTTCAAAGTCAAATATCAGTGAGTGGGGGGAGGGGGGGGGCAAAAGAAATGCAGCTGTCATAGGGGATTCAATAGTCAGGGGAATAGACAGGCGTTTCTGCAACCCCCGTGAGTCCTGCATGGTGTGTTGTCCTTTACCCTGCACCAAGGAGGCATCAGAGGGTGCAGAACATATTTGGGGGGGGGGGGGGGGGGGGGGAAGAGGAGAAAAAAAAAGAGGAACAGCCAGAAGTCATGGTCCATGTGGGTACCGATGACATGAGGGAAAAGGGTCGAGGTCCTGCAGTCAGAGTTTCAGAAGCTAGGGAGGAAGTTAAAAAGCAGGACCTCAAAAAGCTAGTAATCTCTGGATTACTCCCAGTGCCACTTGCTAGTGAGTATCGGAATAGTAGGAAAAGAAAGATTAATGTGTGGCTGGAGCAATGGTATCGGAGGGAGGGCTTCAGATTCCTGGTGCATTGGAACCAGTTCTGGGATAGGAGGGATCTGTTCAAGATGGACAGGTTGCAGAGCTGGGACCAATGTCCTCGTGGGGAGGTTAACTAGTGCTGTGGGGGAGGGTTTAAACTAATTTGACATGGGGTTGGGCACCCGGATGAAACATTAGAGAGGAGGAACGAGAAGCACAGAAGACTGGAGGAACAAGTAGCACTTGAGTAAAGCACAGTTCAGAAATAGGAGGGATCATACAGGGGGCAAATGCGAGGCAGTCTAAAATGAGATTGGAGTACATGTACGTAAAAGCACGCAGCGTGGTAAATAAGGTTGGTGAGCTGCAGGCTCAAGTCGCCACTTGGGACTAATATAGTGGCAACAACAGAGACCCGGCTCAAAGAAGGGGAGGATTGGGAACTTAATATTCCTGACTACAAGGTATGAGACTAGATTAGCAACTAATAAAAGGGAACCTAAAAGTCTATTATAAACACAAATAGTAAAAGGGTAGTCAAAAGGAAATGTGGGGCCAATTAGGGACAAAAAAAGATCTTCTTGTGGAGGCAGAGGCCATGGCTGAGGTACTAAATGAATACTTTGCATCTGTCTTCACTAGAGAAGAGGATGCTGCCATTGTAGTAGTAAAAGAGGGGGTAGTAGCGATATTGGATAGGATAAAAATAGATCAAGAGGAGGTAATTAAAAGATTGGCAGTACTCACCAAAGTAGAAAAGTCACCTGGTCCAGATGGGATGCATCCGATGTTACTGAGGGAAGTAAGAGTGGAAATTGCAGAGGCTCTGGCCACAATTTCACAATTCCCCTTCAATATGGTGATGGTGCCGGAGGACTGCAAATGTTACACCCAGTTCAAAAAAGGAGGGATAAACCCGACAATTACAGGCCAGTCAGCCTAATGTCGGCGGTGGGGAAACTTTGAGACACAATCATCCGGGACAAAATAAATTGGCACTTGGAAAAGTATGGACTAATAAATGAAAGTCAGCACAGATTTGTTAAAGGAAAATCATTTTTGACTAAATTGATTGCGTTCTTTGATGAATTAATGGAGTGGGTTGATGAGGGTAGTGCTGTTGTTGTAGTGTATATGGACTTTCAAAAGGCATTTGATAAAATGCCACATAATAGACTTGTTAGCAAAATTAAAGCCCATGGGATTAAAGGGACAGTGGCAGCATGGATACAAAATTGGCTAAGGGACAGAAAGCAGAGAGCAGTGGTGAATGGTTATTTTTCAGACTAGAGGAAGTATACAGTGGCGTTCCCCAGTGGTCAATACTAGGACGACTGCTCTTTTTGATATGTATTAATGACTTGGGGAGGGTATCAAAGTTTGCAGATGACATGAAAGTCAGAACTGTAGTAAACAATGTGGAGGAAAGTAACAGACTTCAGGAGGACATACACAGACTGGTGAAATAGGCAGATACACGGCAAATGAAATTTAATGCAGAGAAGTGTGAAGTGATGCATTTTGGTAGGAAGAATGAGAAGAGGCACTATAAACTAAATGGTACAATTTTAAAGGGGGTGCACACACACACAAATCTTTGAAGGTAGCAGAACAAGTTGAGAAGGCTTTTTAAAAAAGCATACGGGATCCTGGGCTTTATTAATAAAGGCAGAGTACAAAATCAAGGATGTTATGCTAAACCTTTATATAACACTGGTTAGGCCTCAGCTGGAGTATTGTGTTCAATTCTTGGCACCACATTTTAGAAAGAATGTCAAGGCCTTGGAGAGGATGCAGAAAAGATTTACTAGAATGGTACCAGGGATTAGGGACTTCAGTTACGTGGAGAGACTGGAGAAGCTGGGGTTGTTCTCCTTAGAAGTTAAGGGGAGATCTGATAGAGGTGTTCAAAATCATGAACTGTTTTGACAGAGCAAATAAGGAGAAACCGTTTCCAGTGGCAGAAGGGTCGGTAACCAGAGAGCACAGATTTAAAATGATCGGTGAAAGAGCCAGAGGCGACATGAGGAAAAACTTTTCCCCCCCCCCCTGCAGCGAGTTGTAAAGATCTGGAATGCACTGCCTGAAAGGGTGGTGGAAGCAGATTCAGTAGTGACTTTCAAAAGGGAATTGGATAAATACTCGAAGAGAAAAAAATTATTGGGCTACGGGGAAAGACATGGGGAATGGAGCTAATTAGATAGCTCTTTCAAAGAGCCAGCACAGGCACTATGGGCTGTACCTACTGTGACACTACATTATGTGAATCAGGATTTGTCTCAGACTTTTTCCGAAAGTGGAATAGCATGATTGTTAAAATTATAATGCAAAGATGAGCTAATAATAGTGAATCATTAAGAAGTATTTAATTGTTCATCAAACACACGGACTGCAGCGGTTCAAGAAGGCGGCTCACCACCACCTTCTCGAGGGCAATTAGAGATGGGCAATAAATGCTGGCCTCGCCAGTGACGCCCACATCCCGTGAACGAATAAAAAAAACAATGGGGCACAGGGCAAAAATACACATTTAATAACTGATTTGCTACAACCGAGTTAAACCCAAGGCTTTGAATGTAATAGCAATCGGAAAGAATTGCACATAAATATCAGAAAATGAGGAAAAAGGACATTTCATATACCATAACTTGACAGATCATTGTGCAAATAAATATGAAAGGTGTATTAGTGTATAACTCATTTCAGGAGTGTTTATTAAAATAAATCCTTTGGAACTCTCAATGGCATAGTGGCTAAAGCCACCAGTCCAAGTAGAAAGTCACGGGTTTGATGCCTGATCTGCACTAAGTTAGCTCACCGTACTCAGGGCAGCAGTTGGGCAGCTACAATTGCCTTGAGCACCCTGTGCTCTGGAATAAACAAAAAAAAGTTCCCACTCAGGACAGCTAGCCAGCATTTAATGGTGGAAAGTGTGTATAAGATGACACTGAATGAGGACAATACATATCTTGGCAGTGGTGCCCTCCAGCATTAAATAGGCTGCCAACACTCACCATCTAGGCTCATGTATGAAAGATGTCCCTTTGGATCATGTGCGGAGGACAGCCAGCACCATGAAACTATACTTCAGTAAAAGTTGGTGCATTCGGTGGAGAAAAAGGGGAAAAAAATTGGAGGACAAGTGAACTAAGCCCTTTAAAAAAAAGGATACTCAATAGCACGTTGCTAAATATGATAAATGTGAAAGTTTGGATGAGATAAACAGTGAGAGGGGAAGTATTAAGGAGATTAGTATCTTTGAAAGTAGATAAATCACCAGGCCTGGATGAAACGTATCCCAGGCTGTTGAAGAAGCAAGGGAAGAATTAGCGGAGGGTCTGACCATCATTTTCCAATCCTCACTGGATACAGGCATGGTGTCGGAGGATTGCAGAATTGCTAAGGGTGTACCATTGTTTAAAAAGGGAGCGAGGGATAGACCGAGTAATTACAGGCCAGTCAGCCTAACCTCGGTGGTGGGCAAATTATTGGAATCAATTCTAATGGACAGGATAAACAAACAGTCACTTAGAAAGGCACGCAGTAATCAATGACAGTCAGCATGGATTTGTTAAGGGAAGGTAGTGTCTGACTAACTTGATTGAATTTTTTGACGCCGTAACAAGGAGGGTCAATGAGGGTAGCATGTTTGATGTAGTCTACGTGGATTTTAGCAAGGCTTTTGACAAGGTCCCATATGGCAGACTGGTCAAAAAGGTACAAGCCCATGGGATAGAAGGGAAAGTGGCAAGTTGGATCCAAAATTGGCTCAGTGGCAGGAAGCAAAGGGTAATGGATGATGGGTGTTTTTGTGACTGGAAGGCTGTTTCCAGTGGGGTTCCACAGGGCTCAGTACAAGGTCCCTTGCTTTTTGTGGTATAAATTAATGATTTGGACTTAAATGTAGGGGGCATGATTAAGAAGTTTGCAGATGATACAAAAATTGGCCGTGTGGTTGATAGTGAGGAGGAAAGCTGTAGACTGCAGGAAAGTATCAGTGGACAGGTCAGGTGGGCAGAAAAGTGGCAAATGTAATTCAATCCGGAGAAGTGTGAGGTAATGCATTTGGGGAGGGCAAACAAGGCAAGGGAATACACAATAAATGGGAGGATACTGAGAGGTGTAGAGGAAGTGAGGGACCTTGGAGTGCATGTCCACAGATCCCTGAAGGTAGCAGGACAGATAGGTAAGGTGGTTAAGGCGGCATATGGAATACTTTCCTTTATTAGCCGAGGCACAGAATATAAGAGCAGGGAAGTTATGCTAGAACTGTATAAAACACTAGCTGGGCCACAGCTTGAGTACTGCACACAGTTCTGGTCACCACATTACAGGAATGATGTGATTGCACTAGAGTGGGTGCAGAGGAGATTTACAAGGATGTTGCCAGGACTGGAGAATTTTAAGCTATGAGGAAAGATTGGATAGGCTGGGGTTATTTTCTTTGGAACAGAGGAGGCTGAGGGAAGATTTAATTGAGGTGTATAAAATTATGATGAGACTAGATAGAGTGGATAGGGAGGATCTATTTCCCTTAGCAGAGAGGTCAATAACCAGGGGGCATAGATTTAAAGTAATTGATAGAATTAGAGGGGAGCTGAGGAAAAATGTTTTCACCCAGAGGATGGTGGGGGTCTGGAACTCACTGCCTGAAAGGGTGGTAGAGGCAGAAACCCTAATCACATTTAAAAAGTACCTGGATATGCACCTGAAGAGCCATAGCCTACAAGGCTACGGACCAAGTGCTGGAAAGTGGGATTAGGCTGGGTGATTAATTTTTGGCCGGCGGGGGCACAATGGGCTGAATGGCCTCCTTCTGTGCAGTGAATTTTCTATGATTCTATGAATTTGAGGGAGCTGGAGGTAAGCAGTGTAGTTGGAAGCATAAAATTACAGCGAGGTATTAACAGAGTAAGTGAATGGGCAAAACTGTGGCAAATGGATTTCAATGTAGGCAAGTGTGAGATCATCCACTTTGGACCTAAAGGATAGATCAGAGTATTTTCAAAATGGTGAAAAGCTCGAAACAGTGGAGGTGCAGAGACTTAAGGGTCCATGTACATAGATCATTAAAATGTTATGGATAGCTACAGAAAATAATTAAAAAGGTCTGATAGAATACTGGCCTTAATAACTAGGACTTGAATACAAGGGGGTAGAAGTTATGCTGCAGCTATAGAAAGCCCTGCTTAGACCACACCTGGAGTACTGTGTGCAGTTCTGGGCACCACACATTAGGAAGGATATATTGGCCTTGGAGGGAGGGCAGAGTAGATTTACTAGAACGATACCTGGACTCCAAGGCTTAAATTACGAGGAGATTTTTCACAAATTAGGATTGCATTCCCTGGCATTTAGAAGATTAAAGGGGTGATTTGATCGAAGTTTTCAAGATATTAAGAGGAACTGATAGGGTAGATAGAAAGAAACTATTTCTGCTGGTTGGGGAGTCTAGGATGAGGGGACAGAACCTAAAAAATTAGAGCCAGGACTTTCAGGAGTGAAGTTAGGAAACACTTCTACACGCAAAGGGTGGTAGAAGTTTGGAACTATCTTTCGCAAACAGCAGTTAATGCAAGCTCAATTGTTAATTTTAAATCTGAGGTTGATGGATTTTTGTTAACCAAAGGTATTGAGGGATATGGGGCTAAGGCAGGGATAGTTAGGTCTCAGGTCAGCCATGATTTCATTGAATGGTGGAACAGGCTTGAGGGACTAAATGACCCCCTGTTCCTATGTTCCAGTTCTTGAGATCACATCGTATAGAAGGATTAACAGCTGACACGTGGTCAGTGTGATCTCCTGGAACGGTTTTGATCGTCTGAGGGGAACGGAGAGGAATCTTCGAGTATTTTTTCCTCCTTATTGGCCCTGGGATCTTCTGCTTTTTGCCCTTTCCCAGAAGATTACATGGTTGCAGGCAGGGTAGGAAATGTCTAGTTGTGATGCGCCAGCCATCTCGTGTGGGGCAGGATTGATGAATCAGCTGGACATTTCCTGCCATTTTCGTACGTTTGTCATGTACCATATACATGAAGATCAAATGAACTGTGCTGGTCATGCCCACGAGTAAAAATTAAAGATGCAGTATGAAAAAAGTTTTAAAATTGCCTCATATTACTGTGGAATTTTTAGGTTATAACATAGAAAGTGCTTTAATGCTTCTCATGTAAAATGGTTTTGACCAACCTCCTGAAAAGCCCATTATTGGCAGGTAAAATTCCAACCACTGCTTTTTTATTATGTAAACTATTAGTCAATTTAAATTTCTAACATCAAATTTCTGGCACTGTAAACATTCACAAGAGTATTAAAGGTATTAGGGCCAGCATATAACCTTTACTGCTTACAATGAACTCCTCACTTAAGTTACTTGAGAAGCTGATTTTAAAACACTCATTTATTCTCCCAATCAACGACATAGAAGGAGATTAGAGTTGCAAGAAATGATTACAATACATTGAACCGGAACTTGCTCAGAGCAGTGTGGCAACATTCGCAGCAGTTCCTGCGAATTAAATGTATGAATTTACTTACTGCGAACTCCGTGGCGTGGACTTGTGTGATTTGGAAGTTTTCAAAAAAAAAATGCGCGACATCAACCCAGCCTCTGAACAGCACGGGTTGATTCGCATGGGAAATATACGAGAGAATGGAAGGCGCCCACAAAATCTGTCAGGAAGACAAGTCACGCCCACAGTAGGCAAGCAAATTCATTCATTTAAAGTAATATTCTGTATTGTAAATAAAAAAATATAACAAGTCAAAAGTAATTTAATTAAATTGAGGAGACAAGTGAATTTTTTTTAAATTTAAAATTCTTTTAATGACCAAAAGTTACGAGTAATATGAGACCCCACATTTTAAAAATTTCATTTTTTTTTCCAGTTGTTTGACAGTCAATAAGTCATCATGCTTTTAAAAAGTAGTGTAGACCTGGTATTTTTCAGCGTACCTTTTGGTGGCGTAAGTAGTTACGTTCCAGCTGGGCAAGTTTACGATTTTTCAGTGATTTCAATGATTATGGCATGCGATTCCCCTTTAATTCGCAGCTGTCAAATCGCCGGCAAACCAATAGGAGCAAGTTCACGATTTCCAGGTTTTAGTGCGTATATGCAAATGCGGGAACTTGCTCCTTTGATTCGCCGTCGGAGACAGAGGATGCCCATTGAGGTACCCCGTTTGTTTGGTGAGCAATTTTTGGGCCATTATTTCTGGATCAGTAAAAAAATTGAGCGAAGAAAACTATCTGCATACATCAATCACATTCTAAAGTGTTAAAAGTATACTGAAAAAGACTGAAAGACACGCTGGCTTACAGCCAGAATTTACAAGAACCTGGCAATCCCCAAACTTCATTCACCAAACAGCAATTACCTGGTTGACCCGAGCACCTAATTAGGCCACTTCCCCACAGGGAGCGCCTCAGCAATGGCCTTAAAGAGACAGGCCAGGCTTGCAGCTAAAGATCACAACCATGCACCCAGCCCCAGAATGCCAGTGCGCAATGCCCTATGCCAAAGGAGATTGGCTATTTTATTTGAAAGTATGCACTCCCACAGTGTGCAGTTATACTGCACAAATCAATCTGAAACAGCACAAGTTTTGATTCACATTGATAATCAAGCTGAAAGTTATACTGGCTCAGCATTGAACCCATTTCCTTGCAATTTGAGAGCCACTTTATGCACGGATAATGGAAGCAGGAAATGGCTAGGCAGGCAAGGATGGATGGTCATGCACATATTCTACAGCTCAGTTGCATGTCGTTTCTGCAGGTACAGTGTAAGCTTTATGAATGTGCTCTGGAGAGAGATTGGTTTTTAAAAAAAAATGGAAGACAGTACTTCTAAATGTTTTGTTGCTGCCCTGACATATTATGGTATTTGGTTTGGGGATTCCTTACACACTGAGGCTTTAATTGTATCATATACAGCTGTGCATCTGAACTTGGAGGCTGGAGTTATACTACACTCTGTCCACAACAGATCAGGACTGTAACCTTCTACTGGATTTCTGACCAGAATATGGTATGTATAAAATTACTTATCTGACACCCAAGTTATACTAACAATTTTGAATTGTTGTGAAGTGAAAGTTTGCACTAATGCTAATATAATGGCAGTCAAAAATAGTTTTAAACAGATGGTTTTTTAAAATCACAGATGGATCAATCATGCCTGTCAAATGAAAGACAGTGACCTTATACTAGGTTCTTAAAGTTGATTGAAGAAAATAAAATGTGCACATTGGAAGAGTCACCTTTCAGTACAATTTAGATGGGATTTTCCATTTAGGCATGGTATTTCTTCCCTTTCCCTGGTTACAGCCACAAAAAGTCAGGATTGAGTTGACAACATCTATGGTATTTTCCCCAAAATAGCAACGGAAGTTGTGATATAGTCATGTAAAGGAGGAACAATTAGTTGACTTCTGGGCAAGTCACTGTGTCTAGTTCTCAGATTTTCATTTGCACCAACAAAAACATCCATGGCACAGGAAGACCGTTAAGATGCATGAAGTGGACTGAGGATGGAAAGAGTCTGTAATGACAGCCTTATCTTGGTGAGGTTCCCTGCATCCTAATATGTGCATACTACAAAATGGCAGCCACAGCAAACCTTTGCTTCAGCATCAATTAATTTTTCTCCTTAAAGAGGAAGCATCAATCGTCCTTTAAAGAATTAAGCAGCTAAAAATGCTTTTTCTAAAAAATTAAGTCCACTTATAAAATACAATTTTATTCAAACATCAAGTGTGATGATACCAAGGGCGGTACTATGGAAGGCAGTGCTTCCATAACTAAACTAGTAACAATCAGTAATATAGTCTGGATTAACGGACTATCCATGATGGTTATTTCTCCTCCCTTATACTGAAGGGCTCAATAACTGCTCCTAGACAGTTCATTTATTTAAAATTATAAGAACTCAATGTTCAACTGATATATTTCCACAAAACACACAGAAATATTCATCCTGCCTTTAATTTTTACAATAATTAAAGGCCAGAATTTGTTTTTAAAATGATAGCCTGTGCTTAAAGGTTAAGGAACTCCCCTGCAGACATTACACACCCAGCCTGAAATTGTGCTGTGAAAGCAGTCTCAGATCTCCACCCATTTGCCAGGACCAGAACCCTGACCACCGGCACTGCCCTCCCACCCCCCCAATTACCAGAGTCAGGCAGGCTCAAGACTCAAGTGTTTACTGAAAGGAGCCCCTTAGTGCTGACCGACAGATAGATTGATATTCAAAATATACATAAAATAAAATATATATACTTTAAAGCTGTGGTAACCCAAATCTAAGATGGATTCCATTTGCTTTGATAAAATCTAAAATGGCTGCTAAGACACAAGGTCTGCAATCCAGTCATTCCAGAGAGAGAATTAGGTTGTGCGCTTTTAATCATTGTGAACTAGCTTGAGCAGGTGGTCAACATGTCTCCTGATGTTTGGCCTGCAGATAACATGTATTCCAACTACCAGCTTTTCAACCCAGATGTCAGTTTGTCTACATTTATACAAAACAGTTTTTTTTCCCCCAATGGCACTGGAGATTGCCAGTATCAACCAATCAAATCAGTTGGAAGGTGGGACTGGAGCCTGTCAGACTCAGGTTGGAGGGTGGACTAGAATTAATCAAACTTTACTTTCTCCCATTGTTTTTTGTGCACAAACATGAGGTAACATTTTTTTAAAATAAGCAGTTCATTTCTGAGAGTTGCAGTTATGCGTGTGTTAATTTAGTGTTTGACCTGGAAAAAAAGTTACATATAACAAAGGGACTGCTAAAATGCAGTTTCACAAACCTGGAGCATGGCAGGTTATTGTCTTGTATGAAATTTACTTTCTTCAATACTGGTTGCAGCTGCTTTTTGGCAATAGTGGATTTTCTGTGCTGTGAATGCATTAAATGGCTTTATTTAACAATTACGGTCGCACTCCTTGTGGAATTGACATGCTTTAGAAACGAGAGATTTTTTTGCCAATGATGTAGTGCCCATTGCACAGTGAAGTGGAGCTTAAATGATTTTGCAACAGCTTTTTGCAAGCTTGTGATGAATTTGGACTAACCATCAGTCTAAAGAAAGACAGTGACCACATTAGAGGTTGTATTCAAATTCTGCTACCTAGCAACTACTGTATCGGATAACTTACCTCCAGATAACTTATCTCTAGATAACAAGCTAAACTCTCACATCGGAAATGCAGCAACTACATTCAACCAATTGACACGTGCGTGCGGAATAGGAAATTAATATTGATACTTAGCGATGCAGGTCCACCAAACTTGTGTTCGGAGCACGCTCCTGTATGGCAGTCAGACCTGGACCACCTACCACCATGAGAGAAGACTAAACTCTTTCCACACCAGCTGTCTCCGGCCTATTCTAAATATCAAGTCAGAAGACAAAGTTCCTGACACTGAAGTACTTAAGGAAGCTCAGTTGCCAAGTCTAATAACTTTACTCAGACGCCACCAGTGACTAGATCGATCACAAGTGCCCCCATTGTACTCCTCCAGAAGGTATAAGAAGGGCGAGTGCGGGAGGATTTCTTCATTGTGAAAGCGTTTGAGAGATTGTGGGGACTGGATAGATTCAGGGACCGGGATGGACAGACCCAGGTCTTGTAGATCTATCTATCCATCCAGTATTCCAAAGGATCTTGTGTATGGAGGAGTTGCAGATGCTTCAAGGCTGCTGGGCTGACCTAGGCTCAGGTTCAAAGACTTGACAACTTTTAACATCAATACTGCAAGCTGGGAAGATGTGGTTCACAACAGGCTATATTAACAGGGCTGTGCTGCATCAGGGAGCCAAAGAGGCTGAAGAGAGGTGGCCGAGAAAGATGAAAGGGAAGAGAGCAAAGAGGAAAGTGCATCAGGCGTCAAGAGTTAATACATCCGGCTCTGTGATTTACTCCTGCACCATCTGTGGCAAGGAATGTCGCTCGAGGATTGGACTCTTCAACCACTCACTATGTTGCTAAGTAACTAAAGTAACTAAACTGCTTTGGCACTTACACGTTCGTCTTTCGAGATATGTGGTTTTCATCAAGAAACAAAATAGGTTGCAGTAATGATAAATTTTACTTAACTAAAAATATTATACATTCACTCAATTGCAATAGTCTCCAAATAAACACCAACTCAAATATCAAAAATGTTCTGAATGTGGGGGATGGGAACATTCTCTGAAAATATTTCTCATGCCTTCAGCATTCTCATGCCCCCTTCAGAAATTTCTAAATCATTTTGCTGCTAACTGCTTTTGTGTACTTCAATAAAAAAGTGCTGAAAACGTAAGCGGTACCTGCAGCCTAGGTTATGACAAGCCCATCTGCCATTCTACTCTCATTCCAACTATTTGTTTTCATATTTTGTAGGTCTATGTTCAGAACTGTTTTTGAGCAGTCAACTTTTTTGGTGTTGATTCAGCTTTTTTGAAGCTGATCAGCTATTGTTGGTTTTCCAGAGTGGCTTTTATGAGACAATGAGGTACTGAAAGCAGTACAGATTCCAGTGGGTGTATACTTTCCAAATCATTCCATAGAGTCTTCCTCAGGGATGGCTTGTGTGAATTGATACTGCTATAATGGTAGACTAAAACACAATTTCCGATTATCACATATTAACTAGGCCACTGCTGCACATTAAAACAAGTTGCATTTACATAGGATGCTTTTCTGTGAAAGGTACTAAGGAGCTTCACAGAAGTGTAATCAGACAAAATTCAACACCAAGCCAAAGGAGATTTCAGGAGGGTGATTAAAAACTTGGTCAAAAAGATGGGTTTTAAGGAGGAGGGGGGAGATGGTGAGGCAGAGGCGTTTAGGGAGGGAATTCTAGAGCCTTGGGCCTAGGCGGCTGAAGGCACAGCCTACAACGGTGGGGTGGAATGAGTGGGGGATTCACAAGAGACCAGAGTTGGAGGAATGCCGAGTTCTCAAAGGGTTGCAGGGCTGAAGACGGCTACAATGATGGAGAAAGGCAAGGCCATGAAGGAACTGAAATATAAGGATAAGAATTTTAAATTTGAGGCCTTGAGGGACCAGCAGCCAATGTAGGTCAACAAGCACAGGGGTGATGAGTGAGAAGGTGCAGGATAAGATACGGGCAGCAGAGTTTTGGTTGAGCTTAAGATTATGGAGGGTGCAAATGAGAGGCAGGCCAGGAGAGCATTGGAATAATCGAATCTGGAGGTGACAAAAGCACAGATAGAGACTGCAGATGTCACAAGGCATGATCCCATTGCTTATTGTGATTTTAAGATTCAGTGTACTTTATTTCTTAAGTTATTATATTAAAGGAATCAAATGTATCCTAGGCCTACTAGTTCTTTACTTCTGGCATGGGTGCTAATATCCAGCCAGATGCACTAAACTCCATGAGCATTTAGGCTTACATATTCCACATGTAAACCCTGTACATGAGGAAATATCTAAGCCATGTCATCGACCTTAAACTCTTTCTTTCTCCACAGATTCTGCCTGACTTGAACATTTCCAGCATTTTCTGCTTTTATTTCAGATTTCCAGCATCCGCGGTGTTTTGCTTTTGATTTAGCAATGTATTCTGTTTACCAAGAGGCAAGAAAAGGTTGATGTTCTGTTTTACTCCAAGAGACTGTTCCACTCCAATAAAGATAAGACGAGCTGGAGAATATCTGGCTTGGTAACTGAACATTCTAGATATATGCATTTCTAATTCCTACTTGTACTATATAGTATGTGTCTACTATTTTTGCTTCTGTACATTATTCAATTGTAAATGAAATTGAGTAGTTCAGGGTGATATTTTCTGAGGGAATCCTATGTAAATTCTATTAAGTTATTCACCACTAAAAAGATTAGAACCAGGCTATGGTAGTGAAAGATGCTGATTTCAGATCAAAAGGGCATGGTCCACTTACGGAAATTGATATTGGGTCATTTGAACGAGAACAGTGTTGGAAAATGTTTGAACTGCAATAACGGGCCAGCTGCAAGCAACTCAAAAGACAACAAAATCATTTATTTTAAACTGTTTCCAAATTAAAATTTGCCTTATTTTTTATAGAAACTGTAGATTATTTAAATGTGTGCTCCTGAAATGGAATATGAAATTCAAGTCATTGCAAGGTTAGGAAATATTACAATTAAAAAATTAAAGATATGGCCCATCTGAACTGAAGAGTCAGTAAACTAGTGCATATTTTGCAATATTCTTTCAAAACACCAGATTCAGCAGACTGTACTGAGATTTAGTTCCTATGAACAAGAATCTGTGGGTGAGACTATTAAAAACAGACTGATGAGTAAGTTTTCCTACACATAAAACAGACTACCACGGAATTTTATCCATATGAAATAACTCCACTGAGGACTGATTAAGTTACACAAAAGAGAGAAAAAAAAACAAGTCTCCAAAATTTTCACCCAATTCTGGACAGGCGCCGAAAATGTCTAGAAAGCTTCAGGGTTAGTCCCAAAAGTAACACTAACATTAGTAATGAATCTATTTGTAACTGGAAATAACGAAAATTAAAGAAAGAAAGTACAGAGGGAACAAAATCACCATAGTGCGATGATTTCTCATATACCAAGTGGAAGGAAACGCATGTACCTTTCAGTCACAGCCTGCATGAACTCTTCCACAAGATCATCATATGCTTGACCTCTCACTCGTTTGTGTCTTAGTCCAATGTACAAAGGATCTTTCAACAACTCCTGCCAAAAGACAGCACAACAAAATTTTAGTTTCAAGGCAAAACTTCAAAAAAATACAACAGATCTTGTTCTATTAACAAATGTATTCATTCTTAAAATAGCATATGCCAAACAAACAGACCATTCCCTTTCCTTAATAGGAACTCCTCACACAAGGAATTGAGGGGTTACTGAAAATTCAGAATTCTCAAAACATGAATAGATTCACAAAGATGCTTGATGTTTTTACAAAATGGTCTTCAACTCAGCAGCATTTGCCAGTGCTTTAAAGCCTAGCAGCTGATTTCAGAGACATTGGTTGAGGTCCAAGAGCAGCTTGTTTGTCTTCCCTGACCATGCCCCATCCTTGACTGAACAAAAGACCATAAGTAGTCAAAATATACCTTCAAAAAATAATGTTTTCAATAAAAAGGGAAATATTTAACTTTGCCAAAACAATCTTAAAGCATATATTGTTGCAATCTTTAACAGAACATGAATTACATATAATTGCATGGAATTTTACAATACAGAAACAGGCCATTTGGCCCAACAGATTGATGCCAGTGTTTATGCTCCATACAAGCTTCCTTCCACCTTACTTCATCTCACCCTATCAACATATCCTTCTGTTCCTTTCACCTTCATGTACTTACATAGCTTGCCCTTAAATGCATCTATGGTATTCGCCTCAACCACTCCATGTGGTAGCAAGTTCCACATTCTCATCACTCAGTAAAGAACGAAGGGTCTACATCTGTTCTCTCCACATATGCTGGCTGACCTTGCCTCTAGCACTCAGATTTCCAGCATTTGCAGTTTTTTTGCTTTGTTTTTTAATACATTAATGCAATCTTGCCGTGCACAACTATACTGTATATTAAAGCAAGCAACCACAGTGATATCTCGAAGATTACATACAAACATAAGAACTAGGAGGAGTCGGCCATAGGGCCCCTTGAGCTTGCTCTGCCATTCAATAAGAATAACTCAAGATTATGGCTGATCTTTGGTCTCAACTCCACTTTCCTGCCTGATCCCCCATCCCCCTCAATTCCACTAAAGTCCAAAAATCTGTGCCTGCCTTGAATATACTCAATGACTGAGCATCCACAGCTCTCTGGGGTAGAGAATTCCAAGGATTCACAACCGTCTGAAGAAATTCCTCCTCATCTCAGTCTTAAATGGCCGACCCTTCATCCTGAGACTATGCTCCCTAGTTCTAGACACTCTAGCCAGGAGAAACAATCTCTCAGCATCTACCCTGTCAAGTCCTCTCAGAATCTTACATGTTTCAATGAGATCACCTCTCATTCTTCTAAACTCCAGGAGAGTACAGGCCCATTCTACATAATCTCTCATAGGACGACCCTCATATCCCAGGAATCAATCTAGTGAACCTTTGTTGAACTGCCCATAAAGACATTGCAATTGTGCAATTTAAAATCACAAAAGGTGGGGTGGGGTCTGAACCAGAAATATTAGCATCTGAACAGAGAGACTGTGTATTTTCTCCATGTAATTAGCAGTTTGGTTTGGAGTGAAGAATCTGGCCATGAGATAAGGCAAAAGTGACAAAACCATGTGGGACAAGCAGCTTGATTTTTTCAAAAATTCACAGTTAACAATGGCAGCAGTTACTATGAGACTTTGGCTCAGTGGTAGCACTCCCACCTGATTCAGAATGTCGTGGGTTTCACGTTCCACTCCCGGACTTAACCACATAATCTGGGCTGACACGTCAATGAAGAAGTGCTGTATCATGGGAAGTGCTATCTTGCTGAGATGTTAAATTGAAACCCTGTCTGCATGCACCAGTGGATGTAAAAGATCCCATGCCAATTTTCAAACTAGAGTAGGAATCAACCAACACTACCAAAAACAACAGATTCATCATTTGATTTGCTGTTTGTGCTGTATGCACATTGAAGCTTAAACGCCTCCTACCATTCTCACCCCAATCCATCTCAAATAACTCATCCAACTGAAAAGAATTCATTCCCTTAATCATTTCAGAAACCTCAATCATATCTCCAAGACTCCATAATGAAAATTGCTGCAACTCATTCAGCCGTTTATCCTGATAAATAAAACCTGGGAATCATTTTGTCACCTTGGTGCCTTCTCCAGGATGCCGATATGCTCCATTACTTGTGGGGAGCAGAAATATACATTGTACTCCAAGTGCAGCAGTACTAAAGCCTTGTACAACCTAAATACAGCATTTAATTTTATATAGTACTGACCTAGTAAAACAACCAAAAAACCTCTGTCTTCCCAATGACCTCATCACACACCTCGTGGACCTTAAACTATGACCCCCAGGACCCTCCCCTGCTGCATAACCTTTAACAGGTACCCATGCTTTATTCACATGCCTGCAGGTTCCTGGACCCAAATACATAACACTGCACTCATCCTCATTTTCTTTTAGTAAGTGGCTCTAGTAATGTGGGGTGCATCTCTAACATCTAGGGTAGAGGACACTGGTTGACATTTCAGATGTGGACCCTTCATAAGAAAACATCTGTTAGGTGTCTGTGCCCATCCATTGGTCAATTTGTTCTTATGTACAGCAGATCTATCTGGTTTCTCCAATATTTCCTGCTTTCAGTCAATTTGCACAGCAAGGTCCCACAAACAGCAATGAGATGAATGGCCAGTTAATCTATTTTGGTGGTGTTGGCAGAGGATTAAATGTTAGCCAACACACAGAACTCTTTGCACTTCAAAAAAAGTGCCATGGAACCTTTTACACCCATCTGAACAAGCTGATTAGCCTCAATTTTACATCTCTTCTGAAAGACAGCACACCTGACAACACATCACTGCCCCAGTACTGCACAGAGTGTCAGCTTAGATTATGTGCTCAAGACCATTCTGGGACTTGGAACACAAACTTTTGACTCGAGGTTGATTTGCTACCACTGGGCCAAGATGACAGTGGATGAGAGGGCTCATGGCAATTCAGTAAACTAATTACAAATATTGAGAATTTCTGTTTGACCATTCAGCAACACTACAATACCAGAAATTGTGCATTTAAAGTTGAACCCATGTTGGTTGAAAAGTCATCTGTAACCATGATCCTGTACCAAAAGTCCAATTGAAATATACCACAAAGCCCAAGATCAGGACAAAAAGTTAAGCATCTCCTTAAAAAGCTGAACCCCAATGGCATATTTTCTTAGCTCTCAAAACCCTATACATGCAGCTAGCTACTTCACAGCTTATCTTTTCTATACTTGTCAGGTGGCATTGTCCCAGAGCGTAAAGTAGCAAAACATTGTTCCTATTCATCAAAAGGATAACAAAAAAAAAATCAATCCAGAATAACTATAAACCAGAATCAGTGAAACAAATCAAAGCTTATTGAAATTACAGAAAATGCGAAGCTGCTCTAACATCTCAATCACAACTGAATCTCTGGTTGTCAATTCACCTTGGTCCATAATTGGGAGTTATTTTCTCAAGACTAGTATGAACTTAGCAAAATTGATTCTCATCTCACCAACTCAGATTAGTTTGATAATTAGTTTCATAAATCTAATCCAGACAGAATGTGTGCTACAAGTAGGTTCAATGGAGAATTAAATTAATTTGGATTTGTTCCACTCTAGTCCACAAGGTGAAAGATAAAGTATTCCAACACTGAATACCTGCTTTAATCCTTTGGGTCGACCATTCTCCTGTGCAAAGTTATCAATTGCTATTAAGGGGATACTTAGGTACTAAATATGCTGTGGCTAATTGCCCTTTATGGAAAATGGGAAGAGAACTCAAATGTATGGTGGCCTATTTGGTTACAAAGTGAACTGGGAAAAAGTAAACCATTGTACTCTATGAATCAGACTCCCAAGGCTGCTTAAAAAGAAAAATATGTCCATAGCGAATTGGTTCTCATCCTCCAAGAGAAATGGAAATAAAGCAAGCCTTTTCTAATCCCCATGCTCAGAAAAAAAGGGAAAATTACACCATCACTTATTGACATTAAGCCTTCAGCCCAGATTTCAAGTGTCTGAATCCCCTGAAAGAAAGGAGCTAATGCCATCTCAGATAGAAAGATACTCCACCTTAGCAAGGAGCTATTCTAATCCAAGGAGAAGAATCATAGGGAGACCTTTCTTCTCAGCTAGTATTTTCAAGGGTTTTTGGAAGTATACCATCCTACCATAGTACGTGCTGTTGCTTCCAGTTTTAAGTATGTATTTGCAGCAATCCTAACCTGGCCTGCACAAGTACTTTTGTAAACATTGTAGCCTGATATGGCATGTATTCTCATATGGTCAAAGAGTATTTGGCTCCATCAGCAAATGTTTTTTTTTGCAAGGGCAACAAATATAAAATTACCGTACAATCTGATTTACACTACCTATCCTACGCTAAGTGCAAACTCCTAGCCTCAGCATACAAACATGAAATCTGTTATTTCTGATGAACAATGTACACTGAAATATTGGCCCATCTTTTAACACAGACGGACCCAACGTACATTTCCAGAATTTGTATTTTTTCTTCTTATCTGATGTTTTAGGAATGATAACTGCACTTCCAACAAGCTATATTGTCGAGTACCCTACAAAGGTCCAAACACAGCCAATCAGTCTGGCCTTTTGCCTAGGGAGGGTGTACGGCACAAAGATCAAAATGGGGAAAAAATCTTTCTAAGATAAAAACAGAAAATGCTGGAGAAGCTCAGCAAGTCAGGCAGCATCTGTGGAGAAAGAAACAGTTAAGTTTCAGGTCAAAGCCCTTTCGTTAGAACTGGAAGATGTTAAAGTTTTTAAGCAGGTACAGAGCCAGAGAAAGAGGGGGGAGGGGGAGGAGAGAGGAGGAAAGAACACAAGGGAAGGTCTGTGAAATGGTAGAGGGCAGGAGGGATTAAGTGACAAAAGGGATGATGGTGCAAAGCAAGGAAGGTGGTAACAGGACAGGTTAAGAAACAAAAGATTGGTCAGGAGTAGCTGTAAATGGCAACAGCAGAACCATTACCAGCACTAGCTGATCAAAAAAATGGGAGCAGTGGTTATGAAAATCAATGAGTCTGGAAGGTTGTAAAGTGCCTAAACAAAAGATGAGGTGCTGTTCTTTGAGCTTACACTGAACTTCATTGGAACAGTGTAAGGGGCCAAAAGACAGAGGGGGATTGGGATGGGGAATTAAAATGGCAAGTGACTGGCAGGTCAGGGTCACGCCTATGGACAGAGCGGAGATGTTCAGCAAAGCAATCACCCAATCTATGTTTGGTCTCCCCAATGTAGGAGTCTTACTTCTTACACCTCTGCCCTCACCCCCTCCCTTCCCTCCCAAAACCATTATAAGGGTCCCTTGTCCTCACCTTCCAACCTGCCAGCCTCCACATTCAACACATCATCCTCTGCCATTTCCGCCACTTCCAGCGCGATCACACCAAACACATCTTTCCCTCCCCTCTCAGCATTCCGAAAGGGACCGCTCCCTCCGTGACACCCTGGTCTACTCTTCCATCACCTCCAACATCCGCTCTGCTCCCCACGGCACCTTCCCGCGAGCACAAGAGATGCAACACCTGCCCCCTTCACCTCCTCCAGGGCCCAAACACTCCTTCCAGGTGAAACAGCGGTTTACTTTTACTTTTCAATTTAGTATACTGTATTCGCTGCTCAATGCGGTCTAGACAAAACGCAGATTGGATGATCGCTTTGCAGAGCACCTCCGCTCAGTCCGCAAGCGTGACCCTGACCTGCCGGTCGCTTGCCATTTTAATTCCCCTTCCCACTCTTACTCTGACCTCTGTCCCTTACATTGTTCCTCAAGCCTATGTTGAGCTTCATTGGAACAGCACCTCATCTTTCATTTAGGCACTTTGCAACCTTCTGGACTCAACACCAATTTTCATAACCACTGCTCCCATTTTTTCAGTCAGCTAGTGCTGGTATTGGTTCTGATGTTGCCATTTACGGCTACTCCTGACCAATCTTTTGTTTCTTAACCTATCCCATTACCACCTTCCTTGCCTTGCACCATCATCCCTTTTGTCATTTAATCACTCCTGCCCTCTACCCTATCACAGACCTTCCTTTTTGTTCTTTCCTCCCCTCCCCCTTTCCCTGGCTCATTACTTGCTTAAAAACTTTAACACCTTCCATTCTGATGAAAGGTCTTTGAACTGAAACGTCAACTCTTTCTCCACAGATACTGCCTGACTTGCTGAGCTTCTCCAGCATTTTCTGTTTTTATTTCAGATTTCCAGCATCAGCAGTATTTTGCTTTTTTTTTTAAGGTTTGCTTGGGCAACTACAAAATGCTTGTAGCGTAGCAAAGCATAGTTTCCCTGCATTGCAACAGTGACTACACTTCAAAAGTACTTAATTAGCGGTGACGTGATTTGGTATGTCCCGAGAATGTAAGAGTTGCTAAATAAATGTAAGCTCTTTCTCCTGTCACATGGCACACAGCACCATTCCACAAAATCACCAGGCCCTCATGACACTGAACACGGTGCATTGATACTTTGGTGTCCATGAAGTCAGTGTTTTCCACTTATAGTTCTCTCAAAACAGCCGCCAAAACATAACTGATGTTGGAATACTTATTTAATTAAAGGGAGATTGGGGGGGGGGGGGAACAAAGCTTCAAACACAAATGAAAAATTCGGTAATAGTTATTAACTTAAACTAAATTATAGTACATTTATTTAAGCAAAGGACCATCACATTCAATTTTTTTTTTAAATCTACAAATCGACTGCATTTCCTTATACACATCATGGTCATATTACTGGCACTCTTTCTTTAAAAGGCAACTTGTTTTTCACGCAAATTGTGAAATTCCACCCACAACACATTTTTGAACCAAAACCTTCTTTGACTTGTGCCCAACTTGGCAAAATCATCTAGTGCCTCCCCTTCATGCAGTTTACTTGAGGCTAACATTTTCTGTATATTTAAGCCAAATCTGTATTAATGTTTCTCATTCTTGCTATAAATTACAAGAGATAATAAATTTAGGTTAGTAAACTATAATAATCAAGGAGATTTTCTTTATTGCCTTTTCTTCATATCATTTACTTTTCCACTAATGAATTTGGGCAGCAATGTTAAAGTTTGAAAATTCTGTGTCATCTCAGCTGCTACGTAAAGAGCTGTTGACTTAATTGTTTTTTTTCCCATGCATCTCATAATGCACTTATGCATATCTTTCTTAGAGTGAAATTGTTTAAAGTATGGCAATTAGCATACCTTTCCAGTGACTCTGACAGACTGTTTTGGGTGGAGGGAATTTAAAAAGTCTCCATAATAAGTTTAACAAGCCTAACAGACAGCTTTTGTTCTGTTGTGGAGAACATAAAATAGTAAAATGGCATACATTAGTCTGAGTGAAGCAGCCCATTAGGCCTAATGTACACTCCGAAGGTCAGTGTGTGTAGGCATGAACTTAATGATGACATATTTCGGAACACATTCGACTGCCCACGTATTTGATAAAACTAAAACCATTGCTATACAAGATGATTCCATGAGCCATTCAAAACAAAATGCTAAAGGAAACGCAACCCGACTTTATAAATTTTACATTTTAAAGAATTCCTCATGAACGCAATTTTATGCCAAATGCTCTACCATGCGACGCTATGTTGTGTAGTTTAAAATTTGCACCTAGCCTGCTCCATTCTTTCCTTTACTTGACAGGCATTCTGGCCAAAGTGAGATCATAGTGGATATAATGCATGCAAGTGTCTCACTCAGTAGTAGCATTCTCGCCACTGAGTCAGAAGGTTGTGGGTTCAAGTCCCACTCCAGACACAAGCATGAAATCTGGGCTGACACTCCAGTGCCATACTGAGGGAGTGCTGCACCATCAGCGGTGCCGTTCTTCGGATGAGACGTTAAAGCGAGGCTCTGTCTGCCCACTCAGGTTGACGTAAACGATCCCACAGCACTATTTCGCAGAGTAGGGGAGTTCGCCCCACTGGCCAACATTTATCCTTCAACCATCATTAAAACAGATTATCTGATCATCACATTGCCGTTTGTGGGACCTTGCTGTGTGCAAATTGGCTGCTGCGTTTCCTACATTACAACAATGACTACACTTCAAAAGTACTTAATTGGCTGTAAAGCTCACAGAACACTTAAATATATATAGAAAGAAACATTGCAGTACAACAACTTACTTTTTAACGTAGTAAAATGTCCCAAGGTACTTCACAGGAGCAATCATCAAACAAAATTTGAACTCCGAGCCACATAAGGAGATATTCGGACGAGTGACTAAAAGCTCGGTCTAAAAGTGGGTTTTATGGAACTTCTTAAAAGGAGAGAGGTAGAGCGGTTTAGGGAGGGAATTCCAGTGATAAGGGCCTAGGCAGCTGAAGGCACAGTCGACAATGATGGAACAATGAAAATCGGGATGCGCAACAGGCCAGAATTGGAAGAACGCAGAGATCTCGGAGGATTGTAGAGCTGGAGGAGGTTCTGGAGATAGGTAGGGGCGGAGGCCACGGAGGGATTTGAAAAAAAAAACAGGATAAGGATTTTAAAACCGAGGCGTTGCCAGACTGGGAGCCAATGTAGGTCAGCGAGCACAGGGGTGATGTTAGGATACAGGCAGCAGTGTTTTGGACGAGCAAGTTTACAGAGGTTGCAAAGAGAGACCAGCCAGGAGAGCATTAGAATAGTTGAGTTTATGCCATATGTCTTTTCTAAAGCTTTTCTATAGTATTCATTCATGGGAAAATTCTTGTAGTTTTGTTGCACTACGTCACCATAAACTTTACTTGGGGAACAGACACTAATTGTGTTCATAGTTTTCATGGAATTAAATGGTTCTAAAGCTTCTAACATTTTTAAGAATACACAGCACTCCCATGTTCTCTGTGAAAATGAAAGGAAAAACAAAGAATTGGGGGAAGAAAATTCTAATGTCTCCAGTGGATGGGTTTTGAAGAATTGGCATTATACTTGAAGTAACTAGTGCACCTTTACTACAAACATTTAAAAAATGGAACTAAAAGTGCACGTGGCATGTGAATCGGCAGCTGTGACGAATCAACAGCGTAAGATTCTACAGCGTTTTGAATAATAGTTGCCAGTTTTGCTCAACACTCTAAATAGAAGTTAAAATGAGTTCTGCTTAAAACGGTCATATGGTTTCAAATGGCTCAAGTGCTATTTTGATTGCAACTTTCCATATCTAAGAAGAATTGACCTTTTTACTGTTAGACCACATTGGATATTTCCTCTTTGGTATTAATTCTGCCACACCAACACAAAAAAGCTCAAGCCCTTATGAGCTACTGCATTCTTCTTTGACAACATAAAGTGGCACTTTATGCCATTCAATGTAACATTTGAGAGCCTGAAAGGCTTCCTCAATTAGCACATAGAATAAACCTACTGTCCATTGTGTTTTAAATTTCCTTCCACAGAGATAATCAGTAGGGATACAAGTGTGTTTTTTTCCTCCAAAAAGGTTACCTCAACATATTCATCTTTTTACATAAAAACACATCTTAAAAAAATCTCTGAACAAAGCTGATGAGATCTGAAGTTTTTGCCTGATTTTTCTCATCATTTATTTGGCAGTATGATTCCTGTGCTGGCCTCCATTTGAATGTGTGGCTTTAACCATGACAAGTACATAAATGTTCCACTACTCTCATCGCAATTTGCAGTTCAGTGCCTGGAGACACAGAAGGCTGCTTCCTATCCTATGCCAAACGCAGAGGTTGTTTCACCCCAGTTGTTATTTTGCTTTATGGAACAAATGCAAATATGATTCAGAGTAGAGGAATCCTGATGTACATATACATTTTATCTTTCAGTTATCATATACCACTGTGAGCCTTTCAAATCTCTATAAGCTGCCTGAAACAGGTCTGTTTTGATAAGATCTGTTTTCAAGAAACCTATAGAAGTGTTCAATAATCGCCAGCAAGTCTGCTCTGAGAGAATGCTGGAATTGAACCATAGTTGGCAATTGCCAAATCAAAAAGTTTCCATACTTTGAATAGAATCCTGATGCAGTTAACCTCAATAATCAAGCTTTCTGCCAATGGAATTTGCTTTGGAGCTCTTAGCCTGCCCACAAAATACATTGCTAACAGCCCCCCTTCCACAATTATCACAGCACATATTTGAAGTAGGTTCTCATCATCTACAACAGCACTTTGTGTACTTTATGCTGGATTCATTGCCTTTGGTCCCTGTCGCAAACTCCATTCCGTAGCCACTGACACTATCCCTCTCCCTGGTCACTATCTGAGGCTGAACTAGACTGTTCGCAACCTTAGCATCCCATTTGACAGATGAGCTTCAGACCACACATGCACTCAATCACCAAGATTGCCTACTTCCACCTCTAACATCGGCCATCTCTGCCCTGGCCTCAGCTCATCTGCTGCTGAGAACCTCATCCATGCTTTTGTTACCTCTAGACTCGACAATTCCAATGCTCTCCTGGCTGGCCTCCCATCCTCACCCTCCATAAACTTGAGCTCATCCAAAACTCTCCTGCCTGTATCCTAACTTGTTCACCCATGCTTGCTGACCTACATTGGCTCCCGTTCGGGAAACTATTTTAAAATTCTCATACTTGTTTTCAAATCCCTCCATGGCCTCACCCCTCCTTGGCTCTGTAACCTCTTCCAGCCCTACAACCCTCTTAGATCTGTGCATCCCCAAATCTAATCGCTCCACCATTGGCGGCCGTGTCTTCAGCTGCCTAGGCCCGAAGCTCCGGAATTTCCTCTCTAAACTTCTCCGCTTCTCTATCTCTCTCTCCTCTAAGACACTCCTTAAAACCTACCTCTGATCAAGCTTTTAGTCACCTGTCCTAATATCTCGTGGTTTGGTGTCAAATTTTGTTTGATATTGCTCCCATGAAGCACCTTGGGACAATTTACTACATTAAATACTCTATATGAATGCAAGTTGTTGCAGTTGGATTTCTCAGTATCTTAAAACACTTGAACATTTCTTGCTGAGCTATTCACTGACCAGATGAAAGCAAATAGTACGTATATGCCTACCAAGGTAACTGTAAAGTAGTAAATACACTAACCCTATCAAAATACTTTGGAAGTCACAACCTTGTGTATCCAGATCACAAACAAATTATTCCTGTGTACTGCATGCATTTTCTTATTTTTTTTTCCTGTTCATCCCAGTGTTCCCTCTTCTCCTAGGAATGAAATTTATGAAAATATTGAATTTCTTTATCAAACTGTTAAGTTAACCTCAGTTAATTAACCATGAAATGTGGGGGACGATTTTCTCATTGGGTGGGCGTCAGGAGGAGCGCTTGCACTGCCTACCTGAAGTCCTTGCCACGAGGCCCGAACCATTTTCAGGGCAGGGCCTCATTTCAACATGAACGGTGAATTACAAGCACAAAACCAGCGCTTTTGGAAGGAAGTGGGGCGGGGGGGAAAAAAAGAGGGGAAGGGTATCCAGTCTCTCCGACGAATAGACCAACCAGAAGTTGAGATTTAAAGGAGGGGGCAGCAGTGCAGACTGGAAGGTTTTTTGTGGGGCATGCAGGCTCCTCCTGGCCCCACAAAAATCTTTGAAAACTTCTATTTCCTTTTATCAGAGCAGCCTGCAGTGGTCCCTTTAATGCCTGGTACCAATGGTTGGAGCATGCCCAGTGTACACTACGCCCATTGGTATCTCAAAATTGCAACGGGGTCCTACAACTGGTGTAGAACCTGATTTGCATATTAAAGTAGGCTCTTGCCTGAAACATGTGGCCGCCTGAGCGATCGTGAAGACCCTGAATAAAAAAAGGCAGCCTGCGGACCGAGCGCAGGAATGGGACGATAATTACTGCACTGCAACTTTCAGGGTGCTACCACCCCATTCCTGCGGGGCAGAGAACTCCAAAATTGGGGTCGTGATATGCGCAACTCACAGTAATATTTTAGATTCTGAAAAAAAGGCAGTCAATTAGAAATTACATAGAAAGCAGTATCCCAAAATTGTGTTGATTTAGTAGTGTGTTAATTTCTGTGCTCAATTGATATATCTCAAAATACAGGAATCCCTGTGTATATAGAAACATTACTACAATATACACAATTTATAGTATAACAGGTTGGTACAAGATATTTTCTAAACCAAGCTGGAAAAACTTGTAAGACATTGATTTCCACAGTGTTGAGAGTACAAACTACATAATGATACATTTAGTAAATATCAAGTGATTGGTTTCCCGTAGATACAGGATAATTAGACACTTGCCGCTATTGTGGATACAAACCAGACAGATAATGTAATCGGTATCAAATTACCAGGGAATATTTGGGTCTCACAGGTGATGAGAACAGACTCTTTCACAGCACATTCAGTAACAATATTGTTCAGCCTTCTAAATTCACTGAAAAGCCCCAAATTGTATTTTCTGAAATGCATTATAATACTTCTTTCGGTAGTTACTGCATAACCGCTATTGCTCTTGGTGGGTGAAAAACAATGGGTAGTAGAACTAAGACGAATTATTCCTGTGGTGTGGTGACTTAACAGCAGTCCTTTCAAAGCCACGAGTGGCAAACAATTGTACCACATCTCAAATTCAGAGCAGTGAGAAGCGAAAAAAGCTGCTCAAGCACATCTCGTTATTCAACTCAGCAATAAAACCACCAATGCAAGATGGAATTGAGTTGAGAAGAAAAAAACTGTCCAAACACCTTGAAAGATTCTATTTACTCTCCAGCAGTTTCATGGTTTTGCACCAGTGCGATGAAAACCCAACGTAACAGTGTAAGTTTTTCCAAATATATCAGTTCTCACAACTGCTGCTTAACTCTGAACACCGGAATAATAGTGTAAGTAATCATGTAAGTTATTAATCTGTTTTTAATTATTTCAATTGTAATTTTCTTAGACTTCTACATCTAGATAGCATAGCTACATATTAAACATTTACACTGTTTTATAATCACAGTTATTTTTGGTAATTTAGAGACATCAATAATGTCCATTCAAAACTGTTCATTTCAATTTTCCCATGTGTCATAAACTGGGTTTAAAAAAAAAGTGTTTTGTGTAGTGTCAGCCTTGGCTAAACAGCAGCAGTCACGCCTCAGTCAGAAGGTTGTGGGTTCAAGTCCCACTCCAAGAACTTGAGCATATAATCCAGGCTGACACCTCAGTGCAGTACTGAGGAAGTGCTGCACTGTTGGAGGTGCTGTCTTTCAGATGAGGCATTAAACAGAGGCCCTGTCTGCCCTCTCATGTGGGCATAAAAGATCCCAGGCACTACTTGAAGAGCAGGGAAGTTCTCCTAGTGTCCTGGCCAACCTTTCAATCAGCATTGCCAAAAACACTACTGTTTGTGGGACCTTGCTGTGCACAAATTGGCTACTGTTTCCCAACATTGCAACAGTGACTACAATGCAAAAGTATTTCATTGGATGCAAAGTGCTTTGGGATGTGCAAAGGACATAAAAGGTGCTACATAAATACAAATTCTTTCACAATGGCAGATATTTCAAAAGCCCAAACAGCTTCCTATCAAATTCAATTAGCAGTATTTTACAGAAGCCAAGATATATTGTAGTTTGCATAACTTCCATCAATTTAGATGTTTAGTTTGCTCATTCCTGAAACAGGAAATTCTACCATTTTCATTAATGTAGCCATTGGCAATTGAAACAGCAACTATTGTCTGAGCTACATTTTGAACTGATGTGTTTAAATCCACATCCTTGTGGCAAAGAGCATGGGGTGGGGGGGGGGGGGAAGAGGGGGAGATTAACACGCAGTAGTTCAGCCGTTGCACTGTAAGAGGATAGGAAATTGTGAGCGCAAAGGAAGTTGATGAGTAGAATCAACCAGAGTAAGTTAGATGATGAATGGACACGATCACTGATATGAAGGAGGAACAGAGTGGGAATGTGGCTTGGGGAACCCATGAGATAATGCAGAGAATTAAAGAAGGAGTGATCAACTACAGCACATTAGATAGCCATGAATATGGTATAGATGGTGATTAGTAACGTTAAGTTCTGTAGACATCCTGTGCCCAGGTTTGTAAATACTACAGAATAGTTATCCAGCAGCACTGCAACAAATGCAAAGATTAACCTTTTCAATAGCAGCACAAAATAACTTACAGAATTGGCATAAATATCTTTATTACCTCAGTTTTGGATATCTATCCAATTCTGAAACCACACATTCATATTAACACATGTTTGGATGAGCACTTGAAATGCCATAGCATACAAGGCTACAGACCAAATGCTGGAATATGGGATTAGAGTAGACAGGGCTGATGGCCGGCGCGGACACGATGGGCCGAAGGGCCTCTATCCGTGCTGTATAACTCTATGACTCTGACTCTATGACAAAGGGGAAAATAATTACTTTTGTGGCAATTTTGCTCTTTAATATTGCTCATTAAAACTTAGGTTTCTTTTTTCTGCTTTTTATAATTTAATACCCCACACCCAAAGGGCAGCTATACTTGCACCATTCCCTGTACAAGTAGGCAGGTGGATCTGCTCCCAAGTTTCTGTTAACAGCATACTTGCACACGTCACTAGATACGTGAATATGCCACCAGCTGTCAATCTGTAATTTTTCCTCTCAATGCAGAAAATCTTTGCTTTATTCCCTCTCAAAGATAATATTTTTCAGATCAGAAGTTAAGAAAACCCATGTTGTACCATTTCTCGGCACTTCAAGGCTCTGGCTGCAAGCTAGGGTTTAACTTATATTTAACTGCACATTGGATCTGTGCATCTAACAAAATAATTTTTAAAATCCTAAAAGTGATTTAAAACTTGTATTTAAACCACACAGACCACAAAGTCTAATGTCTGATTTCTGGGCTGCATTAAGTTAGCTGACCTCTTGAGACCAATGGTGCTAGGATGGGAGCAGGTGGTAAGGAGTGCATCACAGACTAGGGAGGGTTAAAAAGAACATCTGACTCCCTTACTTATTTGCTATCAATTGACTCCAGTTGAAAATAGTGCACTTGTGGGCATGAAGCGAGGACAGGATCGGGTTGAATCATGATGCCCTCCGCAGCTGAACATCCTACTGGCAGTCACTATCAAGACTCAAGAATGATGATCACTTGTTTATGGTATCGGTTCAGTGCGATGACCACAATGAACCGTAACCCTGCACAAGTCAGTACTTTCAAGAGGAGGGAGAAAATGGGAGGAAAATTACAGCTGCAATGTAAATTTCATTTGTGAGAAAATGAACAAGGAAAATGAAGTGTAACTAAGACTCAGCTATTAAAGAGTACACAGAATGTGGAAAATGGTGCACCAACAGTGCTCAATGGGGTAGATTGTCTCTAAGTGTGCTTCAGCATAAAGGATCACCTGGGCACAGTGCATAGGAAAATTGGACAAGGGAGTTTCACACACCCAAGACAAAGCCTGCTCAATTTTCCACCTATTAATTTAAATGGACAGAAGATCAAGTGGGCTCCATTACACATGTGACTCTTCCCATCCAATTTTCCTCTGCACAGATATCCTTTATGCCCAAGAGCAGTAAGAGGAAAATCTTCCAACATATTTATAAAGTTATACAAAACAATACCACTATGCAGGGCTGTGGGACAAATTGGATAGCTCTTTCAAAGTGCCAGCACAGGCATGATGGGCCAAATGGCCTCCTCCTGTGCTGTATCATTCTATGATTATGAATATTGCAATTTTTATATAAAATTAGACATAACATTCACACACTTATTAAAAAAAAGTTAGCTTTATGGAATGCAAATGCCTTCAAGTGATAAACACTAAACCACATTGTCTACTCTGGTATAATAAATCTGTCTCCAGAAAATATGCAGTGCATATATTTGTAGTGAAACATGATGAGCTGGTGCTACAGGAACAGAGCCACAATGTGTCAACAACACAGCAGTGCAATTCATTTTAAAATCATTCCATGTGTTTTGTTGGTCAGTTTACAAACTTGAAAATCCTTTTTTCTATAGACGTTCCCTGTGAAAGCAAGATTGCCACATTTACAAGCATCTGAGAGAGAGTGATGGGAGCAATCAAATGTACAACTTGGGTCCCTTTGTATCTTGCTGAATAGATAAAAATGACATTATATAGGGGATACAATACTGTCGCCAAACACACTAAAAAACTGAAGAAGAAACTAAACTATTTTTTAAAAATCTGTAAAGTTGCATCTACTTACTGATTCTGGGTCAAATTCAAGTTATAAATCTAATTTCTTTAGCTCATTCAGTAACAAAGTTGAAGTACTTGAACCATTGAATAGCACTGTAGCATATCTACTACACAATACTCCTCTGTGTCTCACTTTCTTTCCACTATACAGGCTAAACACAATCTATCAACCATTCATCCACAATTACCTTGGAACATTTTCTCTGCTTTCAGTGATGGCCTGTATAGAACCCATCTGAAGGCCATTCACATCAACAAATCACAATGAACAACCTCCAGACCCTATCGTTTACCATTGGTGACAGTGCAACAGAAGGTATTTTTTCTTACCAATTTTCTTCCCTCCCCTCCCGAAAGCACTGACTTTCTCACTTGGGTACAGTTCCACAGGAAGCAATCTCTCTCTGGGACCCAACTAAAGTGACCATTATACAAGAGCCTGTGTGTACCAGCAGGCTGATTGTGAAGGAGATTATAGCCAAGCTTTATCCTGTCCTCATTCAGCATTCATTTCTAGCAGTGGCTATTGTAAGCAGTCAGTAGTAGGAATCCTGGTCAATTTTCCCTTCCCAAACCCAGGGTTGCCAAGGCCAATTTTAACATCCCAACCACAGCACTGGCTAAATCAAATAACTCAATACAGATCAGAGATCAAACCTCCCTTCCTGCTCAGGCATTCACCATCTTAACCAGTTGAGCCATCAGGACAATAACAAACCGTAAGTTTAAGGGGAGATGTTCCAATGCGTACTTAATGCCATGCACAATACACCAATCCAGGCATCACTCTACATATTTTAATCAGGTTTAATAGAACTAAATGATCAGCAAATTGAAAATGCCAAATGAGCATGAATAATTTACATATACCACACACTATATTTTGAGCTTTGAAATGGCTTATACCATGAGCAAAGGAGTCACATTCAGAGTGGGCTTTTTTTTGCTAGCAGACTTAAGTCAATAGATTAAGTCTTTTTCTTTTAAATGTATGATTGAATTTGCAGTGTATAACAAGTGCATGAATTAGGAGGTATCATGCAGCAAAACTAATGGGGTCTCCAGCATAGTTACTTTGTACAATGTGTGTAACAAACCCATTTGCATTATACAAGTCCAGAAAAAAGACAGAAAAAAAGTGCTTATTGCATCCTCTGGACTTCCCAAAGTACTTGACATCCAATGAATTATTCTTTGAAATGTGGTCATCTATTTAGGTAAACACAGCAGCCAATTTGCACACAGCAAGGTCCCACACACAGCAAACGAGATGAATGCCCAGTCAAGCTTATGTTGGTTAAGGGAGGAATGTTGGCCAGGACACCAGAACACTCTTTCAAATAATGTCATAGGATCGTGACCATCCACCTAAACCAGAGAGGATGTCAGTTTAGTCTCAACCAAAAGCCAGCACCTCTGAAAGTGCAGCACTCAGTACTGGACACAAGTTACAGCCTAGATTTTTTTAAAAATTCGTTCATGGCATGTGGGCGTCGCTGGCAAGGCCAGCATTTATTGCCCATCCCTAATTACCCATGAGAAGGTGGTGGTGAGCCGCCTTCTTGAACCGCTGCAGTCCGTGTGGTGACGGTTCACCCACAGTGCTGTTAGGTAGGGAGTTCCAGGATTTTGACCCAGCGACGATGAAGGAACGGCAATATATTTCCAAGTCGGGACGGTGTGTGACTTGGAGGGGAACGTGCAGGTGGTGTTGTTCAGGTGACTATGTACTTAAGTTCAGGAGTGGGACTTGAAGCCATAGCATTCGTGCCTCAGATGTGAGTGTACTACCACTGAACAGAGCTGGAGCACAGACCAATTTAAAAAAACAAAATATTTAAGCAGATGATTATTACTTTCAGTACTTCAAAAATCTAACATACTTAACAGCGTAAAAGGGTTAACCTCAACAGTGAATGTAAATAAATTAAATTTCGTTGCAAATGAGAATGTTGCCTTCTGTGCAAAAAAGGGATATATTGATTTGATTTTTGATGTGTGCAAAATATTAAGGGCGCATGGTAATTCAACATGATGCATCCTAAAATGTGTGCATTTGTTACCTTTACATAACTTACAAGACTACCAGTGTTTTGGGACTCCTAAAGGATTCAGCATACTCGATCCAACTCTAGATTAGATGGTACATACGCTACAGCAGTGGATTTTGATCCTTTAGGCCAGTGTAAAAGAATTAAAAAAGAGGGCTAAAGCAGTTATGAATGATAATATTTCAAAAGAGCAACAAGCAGGATTGCTGATTTTCACTGCTGTAGTGGACTCAAATGATAGAGCCTACCTGCTCCACCTACTGGGCCCATGTAATGTTTTCCATATCATCTGAGTGCTACCTGGCTGTAGAGTGACCTGGGAATTTTCAATGACCCACAACAGGTGAAAGCCCTGCTTCTTGCTTTGGATGTGAGGTGGGTTATAAAAAAGTCAACACCTGTTAATTCAGTCAACACCTGCTAATTCATGGTCTCTGGCCTTTTGTGACAAACCTTCCAGCTTATCTTGGATAATTCAGAGAAGACATGCAGGAGACTCCTGCACAGCAGCATACTGTACATTCGATCGAATAAGTTCAGCAACTATGATGTCTGCTCCATCATTCACTACTTCATCCTTTCCCCGCCCCCCCACTCCCTCCTTCCCAGTTGAGAAAGCTCTGGTTGTGACACTGGGAAACTGCTGTACAATCAAGAAGAAAAAATGTCACTGTTTATATCATTCTGAAAGGCTGAGTAATAAAAGAAAAATGAAAATTTGCTTCAATAGGACACAAATATGAACATTGGGCATTCTACATCTCATTTGCTAGATGTTAATATTTTTGGAAAGTCTATTATAAAGATCATGAACAATTCGATGACATTGTTTCTTATATTGGGATAACTTGAAAAAAAAATGCATTTTCCCAGCCCGAGAATAAGCTGGCTCCTTGCTCCCAGCTCCCAAAAAGTTGTTTCCTCTCACTAACCTTGTATCTTCCTGAGTAAAATGTAGCCTTGTGATGCTTGGAGAATGCTTTATTTAAAATATAAAATTGTGTACTTTATTTTGATGCGGAAAATGAATCTAACTTAAAAACGTGCAACGCTCCGCATTTCTCATCACTTAATTTTTTAAAAATTCATTCATGGGATGTGGGCGTCACTGGCAAACCAGCATTTATTGCCCATCCCTAATTGCCCGAGAAGGTGGTGGTGAGCCGCCTTCTTGAACCACTGCAGTCCGTGTGGTGAAAGTTCTCCACAGTGCTGTTAGGAAGGGAGTTCCAGGATTTTGAGCCAGCGACAATGAAGGAACGATGATATATTTCCAAGTTGGGATGGTGAGAGACTTGGGAACACCACCTGCATGTTCCCCTCCATGTGCCTGCTGCCCTTGTCCTTCTAGGTGGTAAAGGTCGCGAGTTTGGCAAGTGCTGAAAAAGCCTTGGCAAGTTGCTGCAGTGCATCCTGTGGATGGTACACACTGCAGCCACAGTGCACCAGTGGTAAAGGGAGTGAATGTTTAGTGCAGTGGATGGGGTGCCAATCAAGCAGGCTGCTTTGTCCTGGATGGTGTCTAGCTTCTTGTGTTGTTGGAGCTGCACTCATCCAGGCAAGTGGACAGTATTCCATCACACTCCTGACTTGTGCCTTGTAGATGGTGGAAAGACTTTGGGAAGTCAGGTGGTGAGTCACTCAACACAGAATACCCAGTCTCTGACATGCTCTTGTAGCCACAGTATTTATATGGCTGGTCCAGTTAAGTTCCTGGTCAATGGTGACCCCCAGGATGGTGATGGTGGCGGATTCGGTGATGGTAATGCCATTGAATGTCAAGGGGAGGTGGTTAGACTCTCTTGCTGGAGATGTCATTGCCTGGTGCGAATGTTACTTACCACTTATCAGCCCAAGCCTGGATGTTGTCCTGGTCTTGCTGCATGCAGGAACGGACTGCTTCATTATCTGAGGGGTTGCGAATGGAACTGAACACTACGCAATCATCAGTGAACAACCCCATTTCTGACCTTATGATGGAGGGAAGGTCATTGATGAAGCAGCTGAAGGTGGTTGGGCCTGGAACACTGCCCCGAGGAACTCTTGCAGCAATGTCCTGGGGCTGAGATGATTGGCCTCCAACAACCACTACCATCTTCCTTTGTGCAAGGTTTGACTCCAGCCACTGGAGAGTTTTCCCCCTAATTCCCATTGACTTCAATTTTACTAGGGCTCCTTGATGTCAAGGGCAGTCACTCTCACCTCACCAATTCAGCTCTTTTGTCCATGTTTGGACTAAGGCTGTATTGAGGTCTGGAGCAGAGTGGTCCTGGCGGAACCCAAACTGAGCAGCGGTGAGCAGGTGCCGCTTGATAGCACTGTCGACGGCACCTTCCATCACTTTGCTGATGATTGAGAGTAGACTGATGGGGCGGTAATTGGATTGGATTGGTCCTGCTTTTTGTGGACAGGACATATCTGGTCAATTTTCCCCATTGTCGGGTAGATGCCAGTGTTGCAGCTGTACTGGATTAGTTTGGCTAGAGGCGCGGCTAGTCCTGGAGCACAAGTCTTCAGCACTACAGCCGGGATGTTGTCGGGGCCATAGCCTTTGCTGTATCCAGTGCACTCAGCTGTTTCTTGATATCACGTGGAGTGAATCTATTTGGGTGAAGACTGGCTTCTGTGATGGTGGGGATATCGGGAAGAGGCCGAGATGGATCACCCACTCTGCACTTCTGGCTGAAAATGGTTGCAAACACTTCAGCCTTGTCTTTTGCACTCAAGTGCTGGACTCCACCATCATTGAGGATGGGGATGTTTACAGAGCCTCCTCCTCCCGTTGGTGGACAATTAAACAACTACCATTCACGAGTGGATGTGGCAGGACTGCAGAGCTTTGATCTGATCCATTGGTTGTGGAATCGCTTAGCTCTGACTATAGCATTTTGCTTCTGCTGTTTAGCATGCATGTGGTCCTGAGTTTGAGCTTCACCAGGTTGGCACCTCATTCTTAGGTACGCCTGGTGCTGCTCCTGGCATGCTCTTCTACACTCCTCATTGAACCACGGTTGATCCCCTGGCTTGTTGGTAATGGTGGAGTGAGGAACACGCCAGGCCATTAGGTTACAGATTGTGCTGGAATACAATTCCGCTGCTGCTAATGGCCCACAGCACCTCATGGATGCCCAGTTTTGAGCTGCTAGATCTGTTCTGAATCTATCCCATTTAGCACGGTGATAGTGCCACACAACACGTTGGATGGTGTCCTCAGTGAGAAGACGGGACTGTGCGGTGGTCACTCCTACCAATACTGTCATGGACAGATGCATCTGCGACAGGTAGATTGGTGAGGACGAGGTCAAGTTGGTTCTTCCCTCGTGTTGGTTCGCTCACCACCTGCCGCAGGCCCAGTCTGGCAGCTATGTCCTTCAGGACTCAGCCAGCTTGGTCAGTAGTGGTGCTACCGAGCCGCTCTTGGTGATGGACATTGAAGTCCCCCACGCAGAGTACATTCTGTGCCCATGCTACCCTCAGTGCTTCCTCCAAGTGGTGTTCAACATGGAAGAGGACTGATTCATCAGCTGAAGGAGGATGGAAGTTTCCTTGCCCATGTTTGACCTGATGCCATGAGATTTCATGGGGTCCAGAGTCAATGTTGAGGACTCCCAGGGCCACTCCCTCCTGACTGTATATCACTGTACTGCCACCTCTGGTGAGTCTGTCCTGCTGGTGGGACAGGACATACCAGGGATGGTGATGGAAGAGTCTGGGACGTTGGCTGAAAGGTATGATTCTGAGAGTATGGCTGTATCAGGCTTTTGCTTGACTAGTCTGTGGGACAGCTCTCCCAATTTACGACAATCTGGTAGTTTCATGGCCACCATTACTGATACTAATAATTAAATAAAATCTGGAATTAAAATAATTGAGTTTAAATTCCCCAGCTGCCATGGCGGGATTTGAACTCATGACTCCAGATTATTCGTCCAGGCCTCTGGATTACTAGCCCAGTAACAACCACTATGCTACTTAAAGCCGATGGGCTGATACTTAAATCTAATGAGATACATTGCACTTTTATCAAACAACTTTGACTTTACCAAGACTGTCTACTTCTGCCTCAATAACACCGCCCGTCTCTATCCCGGCCTCAGCCCATCTGCTGCTGAAACCCTCATCCATGCCTTTGTTACCTCCAGACTCAGCTATTCCAATGCTCTCCTGACTGGCTTCCCCTCATCCACCCTCCATAAATGAGCTCATCCAAAACTCTGCTGCCCGTATCCTAACTCACATCCAGTCCCGCTCACCCATCAGCCCTGTGCTCGCTGACCTACATTGGCTCCTGCGGGGTCCAGAAATGCCTTGATTTTAAAATTCTCATCCTTGTTTTCAAATCCCTCCATGGCCTCGCCCCTCCCCATCTCTAACCTCCTCCAGCCCTACAACCCTCAGATCTTTGCACTCCAATTCTTGCTTCTTGCGCATCCGTGATTTTAATTGCTCCACCAATGGCGGCTATGCTTTCAGCTCCAGAATTCCCTCCCTAAACCTCTCCGCCTATCTCTCTCCTCCTTTAAGACGCTCCTTAAAACCTACCTCTGACGAAGCTTTTGATCACCTGGCCTAATATCTCATGTGGCTCGGTGTCCGGTGAAGCGTCTTGGGACGTTTTACGACATTAAAGACGCTATATAAATGAATTTCCCATGGCTTCCGATTCAGGTCAGGTGAGGAAGGGCCAAATCCATGAGGTGAGTGCCTTTATTGCACAGCTTGTGGACCAGGAGTGCTTCATCCAGGTCCAACAAGCTCACCTAGCGTGATCAGACCAGTGATTGGCCAATCCCCACCCAATCCGCCAGATTGTGGACTCCAAGATCTTCAAGGCCCACCCGATGTCGTCCACAGCCCACAATCGATCTCTCCTTCCCTCCCCTCTGATTCGCGGCTTTGTTCACTTCTGACAGGCAGCTATCCTGTCAATCTGGCTGCCTAGCACGAGAAGCACAAATACTTACCTTCAATTGAGTTGCGATCGCAGATTGCGACACACTAATTTGGCTTCCGGGTTTCCCCCACAAATATTTGTGGACGCGCTGGGTTCCCGGCTCCAAGCTAAAATCATGCCCAAAGTGTCTGAGAATTGTATTTCTTGCATACTGCATCAGTTTGAAACAATGGGGTCTGTTAATACATTTTAGCAACATGCACACATTGCTGCTGGAATAGCCATATTCATTTGAATAAAGATGAATGACTAGTTATTCAAATTCAAACAACTTGCATTTATATAGTGCCTTTAACTTAGTAAAACGTTTCAAGGCGCTTCACAGGAGCGTTATCAAACAAAATTTGACAACGAGCCATACAAGGAGATATTAGAACAGCTGACCAAAAGCTTGGTCAGAGGTAGGTTTTAAGGAACATCTTAAAAAGGAGGGGTAGAGTTTTAGGGACAGAATTCCAGAGCTTACGGCTTAGGCAGCTAAAGGCACAGTCGCCAATGATATGCTCGATTTTCATCGCTCTCTCATTTGCTGTTTGTGTGATCTAGTATATGAACATTAGCTTCCATCTTTGCCTATGTAAGTACAATGACCACTTCAAAAAATTCCTGATTTGAATATGAAATGCTTTGGGATGTACTGAGGATTTAAGGTGCTAAATAAATGCAAGCTTTCTATTGGTTGTAATAGTGTGCTGGTGCATGCTCGAGTCTCTTAACCTGGACATAGTACTGTATTTAAAAATGAGAACATTAGGCTGTTTGATCCCCACATGCTGAAGAGGTGCCCTGTGTGGCACCCACTGGTATCATACTGAGACTAAAACATATTTGTTACACTTGGTAGTTGACAGACATCAGTAAATTGTATAATACTACAGGAAATCATGTAGATATGATTGATTTATTGTGCATATAGGTTCTTAGTGCTTCTATTTCATCAGATAGTATCATTTCTTTATGATATATACAGTCTCATACATTTTATGCCAGACTTGCAACTGTTTAGTCATTTTTGTTTTAAGTTTTGAAGTGGTATTTATTTTAACAGTGTCAGACAAAATTTATGGACATATCTCTTCAGCTGTTTAGGGCAAGCTGCTAATTTTCTGACTTTCCAATTTGTACAGTCAATTTATTTCACCTGAAATAATATAATTACCTCAGAGAACAAAAATATGAAGTTTCACTGTGCAAAGTAAACTTTACAATAAAAAGAACTCACTTAAACATGCATGTTACAGGATAAAAGATCCTTCTCCATTACGAAAGGAAATGTTAGGTAAAAGATATGCAATTTGAAAAAATGAACATTTCTTCTGTAAATCAGGATTAAATGCCAGCTTTTAATGCTTTTCACCTAATGCAAAAAATGCATCTACCTATATAACTGTATTAAAGTTATTCCTTTGATGAGATATATATATATATATATATATATATATATATATATATATATATATATATATTTATTTAATTTATTTATATGCTTTGAGGAATTTGAGTCGTGATAAGGCACGACCTGAATGTTTGCCTTCTCATAAAAAATACTTAGAAATTAATGGGCCGATTTTAGTGTATCTATTTGTCTATAGTATATCCCCCCCACCACTACTATAATCCATAAAATCTCTCCATGCTCCTGAACTGCACGTACTCGCCTTCAGCCTAATACAACTGCGATAAAATCCTGCAAATCAAGAAAAGTACAGAGCTAAGGACTGAGTACATAGGTGAAAGTCCATTGATTTACAATTCTCATAAATGGGCACTTGTTGAACTAAATCCCAGAAACTCACATGATTGAATGAAATTGATTGAAACAAGTATAGCCTTAATAACAATGCATTGTGCATTACTTGGAGCAGTCCTATTAGACGAACACCTCGCTAAGGCCATCCCCACACCTCCACTACTCGCCTTCAAACAGCCACCCAACCTCAAACAGACCATCATTCGCAGCAAATTACCCAGCTTTCAGGAGAACAGCGTCCATGACACCACACAACCCTGCCACGGCAACCTCTGCAAGACATGCCAGATCATCGACACAGATACCACCATCACACGAGAGGACACCACCCACCAGGTACATGGTTCATACTCCTGTGACTCGGCTAACGTTGTCTACCTCATACGTTGCAGGAAAGGATGCCCCGGAGCATGGTACATTGGCGAGACCATGCAGACACTGCGACAACGGATGAACGGACACCGCGCAACAATTGCCAGACAGGAGGGTTCCCTCCCAGTCGGGGAACACTTTAGCAGTCAAGGACATTCAGCCACCGATCTTCGGGTAAGCGTTCTCCAAGGCGACCTTTGAGACACATGACAATGCAAAATCGTCGAGCAGAAATTGATAGCCAAGTTCCGCACCCATGAGGACAGCCTCAACCGGGATCTTGGGTTCATGTCACGCTACACGTAACCCCACCAGCGAACAAAAGTTATCTGTTTTTAATACAACGGGTCATTCTCTGTCTTTCTCTTCCTTTCGGATGTTTCTCTCTCTCTCTGTCTGTCTTTTGTTCTGGCCGTTTGTGTATTCGGTGGTCCTGTAGGTAACATCTCTCTGTCTGAACACTTTGATTGCCTTGACAACGGGCAGTTGGAAAGATTATCTGTAATCACCAGGTATTGTTCTCTGACTATAAATGCGGCAACCTTCCAGGGAATCCGAATCCCACACTCACCTGACGAAGGAGAAAGCCTCCGAAAGCTTGTGATTTTCAAATAAAACAGTTGGACTATAACCTGGTGTTGCAAGATTCCTTACTATTAGAAAATGGCATGTCCTGTCACTCCACATGATCAACACCACAGGGATCTTTTGCATAAAGCATGTACTTCCTATAAGTTAACATCCAATAACACTTCCCTGTCACACCATTTCCACCATACTTTTGCTATCATACCAGGTCCTTTTTTTTGTCTTGATAAAAATAGGTAAGTTTAGTTTACCTCAAGTCCTCCAAGTTTGATCTCCAAGATAGGTGGCACGGTCCATATTTGTCTCAGGCATCCCAGCTCCACCTCCAACATAGATGGCAATGTTCACAGTGCCACCCACCTTATAGCTTCTAAAACAGTGTCTGTGGCCCGATGCTGTCTGCCCTTTTTGTTGCTGCTGTTCAAATGTTGCTATTTTCCTTTTCTCTACACCAAATGGCCCCAAGTCAAAGCTGAACAAAGCCTGCGTTGACAAAAACATTCCTTTTGAGGAAGTGGTTTGAAGCTCTATATCTGCTTTCTACTTAAAATCTAAATTTTAAAAGTGCTGAAACAATTTTAAACCTGTTCCTGGTTTAAAAAAAAACTTTCATTTATGTAGCACCTTTCACAACTTCAGGACATTCCCAAGCAATTTACAGCCAATTAAATACTTTTCAAGTGTATTCACTGTTGTCGTGTAGGTAATGGCATTATTCAAAATAGATACTGCTGACTATGTAGTTTAAATCAGAGGCTTGCCCAGAGTATAAGGGAAACTTCTATTGTACCATGCTGGTGAGTGAAGATATTAATTCTCCTTCAACCCCTCCCCATGCCCTAAGTTTCCATATTTTTTTCCCCTCTCTTCAGTCACTCCCACTGCCTCTTGCTGTTCGCACCCCTCAGCCTGAGCATCCATGCCTTTCCCCCTCCACGCTCCCACCTGACACTGCTTCCATCCCCTATGCCAAACGCCCATACCTTCCACTCACCCTCCTATCTCACTGTTCCCACCCACCAGCACCCCTCTCCCAGTAGTCCTACATGCAGGAACTTCCTCCCCAATGCTCCTACACTCTGCCATTGGCATCCCCAAGTCCACTTTCCCACCCCTGCCACACCCCACCTCAGTGCTCTCATACCCTGTTTTGCTGGGCTGTAGGAAGTATGTGGGTTGGTGTTAGAAACTTGGCCCTGAGGTCTGGGAGAATTGGAAGCATTGCATTATGCTGTGTGAGCATTAATGGTGGATGAGAGGGAGGGGGCATTTTTGCAGCTTAATTCAACAGCATTTCTCAGCCTGAGCAACCATTCAACAGCAAAACAATTGTATCCTGGCTAACAGAATGGGAGGAGGGAAAGGAAAGGGCTTTATCACATGTTGGGAAAGAAAAGAAAGTCAGCTGTTGAATGGGTGCCCAACTTGCCACTAGTTCACATCAATCATGACCCACTCCTGGATTACTCAATCCCAAAATTAAATGCTTATTATACTGCATACTGGCTGTTTGTAGCATTGTACAGGCATCATAAAAAAGTTTTATTTAAGGATTCCCCATGAAGGAAGGAAGGAATTGGCTGTTGAACGAACACTTAATACATTTGAAGCAGTTCGCAAATTTTAAGGCAAATGAATGACCACGAGTTCAGTGTTGGCGTGAAGCAGTTTTGGCTTCACAACAATAAACTTGTAGTGTGAAGGCCCGCAGTAATTCCTCTTCCAGGGAGTCTCATTTCACTATTGTCTGATGTTAGATCAGGCCTGACAATGGATTCAGGCTGCATTTACCCTTTAACTGCAAAGTGTTAGTGCAAAGTGAAACTGCTCTACATCAGTTGAGTGTAAATGCACCTAAACTCCACTTGAACTGCATGAAGAGTCAGTAACAGCACAGTCTTCAGAATGATTCCAAAAATGTTAATTTGGAAGCAATGCTGATGGCAGCCCAGGCTATTACCAGTTATGACCAACATTAAAACAGAACTCAGGTCACCAGGGGCCATAAGCAACAGTAAGCAACAAAAAAATTCAGGCTCATGAGAATTACTAATATAAAATTTGTAACATCTGAATCACATTGACATGTGGCAGAAATGAAACCATCAATTTGGGAACAGTGAATATAGGAAAATACTCCAGCTCTTGATGTGGGAAGAAATAAACTACTTGTTCTTTGGGCTGTGATTGACATCATTTCTAGCATCACTCCATGGAGTTTTTTTTAAAATTAAATGCAAATATTACTTTTGCTTACTTCATCTGCTCACCATATTAACAGTGGGAATTTGGAAAGACCATTTTACTCTGCAGTGAACCCACTATTTTTCAAACTGTCGTAAAAAATTACGATATTTTACATAATTTACAAGTTATAACTTGCAAGAGCTTGGAGTGCTTTCCAGACTCAGTTGTAAACTTGGACAAACAAACGATCTATAAAATATCTGTAGCACAAGTATTTTAAGTTTCAATCAACAGTGACAAAATAAGCGAGTGAAGTACAACTAATTTCTTGGCTTCTGGCTTAGACCTATGAAGAGGGTCATTCTCTACAGACTACGTAAGATCATACAATTGTTGTTAAACTCGCTGGACCTTCAGAACACATATTTAGACTTTAACCACATGCTTAAGGTTCAGAGGTTAAACACCCTCTTGTCTGGATAGTTTCTACTATGGTATTGATTTTTTTTTCATATCACACCACAGCGAGACAGAATAGATCCCAGAATAGAACAAGCAGATCGGGTCAGTCGGTATTACCAAGTTTATAAGATTGATATACATAGTAACAACCCCATACTTTGGGAGACTATATCAGGATTGTAGACTGAGGCTGTCAAACACGTTGCGGGCCACATATTTTCTCACTGTTCTGTGACCATGGAAACAGAGACTTTACAATGTTATGCTCCCATAGCTGAATGCAGCTTAACTCATAGGACCCAAGTAATCTTGACCTAATTTTAATGTTAAAGCCACTTACCCTGCAAGGCACCATTGTAACCATTTAAGACAACCATTTAGAATGAACAATGATACTAAAATTGTGGCTATTCTAAAAGTAACAATGTATAAGGTCAGGCTATCACAATATTTCCCAGGTTCTTAATCGTACCCAAAATTGTATAAATATGCTTTGTTTAAAAATGACATCAAATTTTTAAGCCTCTGCCAATTTTTCCAGTTTACTTTGAGGAAAGAACTAGAGGAAAGTAAAAAAAAGTGAAAAAACAAAATCACTAACATACATTTTGAGGTTACTAAAAAGATGTGCATTAGTAAATATGGCCACATAAAAATATGATTTATCCAAAGTATTTCATAAATAAAACAGCATCAGGGTACAGATTCTTACAGTTTAAAGGAATAAATGGAAATGGAATTAAATTACTCCACCCCTTGTCCTAAATAGTAATCATTAATGACTAGGCCAATACAAATAACAGACTTGTTTTCTGTATGTTAGCAAACCATTTAACTGTTGAAATGAAAGGAGTGACACCCCCTATTGTAGTTCTGAATTGACTGAAAAGAATTAGCCAAAATGCAGAGTTAAAATTTTAAGGAATTACCTCATCGGCACAGTTCTGAATGAACTAAGCTGCCCCTAAAGATGGTTGATCACTGACAGAGGTCAGTGAGCAAGCCTTTGCAAAATTAACACTGCTTGAACATTAAGACTACAATTTTCAGGGTTTTATATTTGATCACACGCCTGAAAACCCAATGGCAATCCTTTCATCGATGGGAGTAGGATTGCAGCTACCAGGACACATCACATGGCAATTCTTAACAACCGGACTATAGAAAGGTCTGCCAGTTCACACAACCAAAAGCTGCTGAGATTCATGCGATTTGTTAGCTCCAACTGATTTAGTACAAGAAATCGGATTTAAAGGAAGGGGATGATGTAATCCATTCCCATCTTGATACCATGGCAAACACAAATCAGCTTAAGCAAGTGCTATGAGGGAAAGTGCAATAAATGTCACCTAATGCTTCAAGGAGACATGATGTTAAATTCCATGCGATATTCTAAAACTATTAACTAGTATACGTTAACCAACAGAAAATCTATCATGAACACAGACAATTAACAAAATAAAATTTATAACCAGGTCCACAATTCCATCATGCAGCAAGTATTCATTTTACAGCACCAATAACCAGAGGGAATTGTTACTTCAAGAGCCTGCATACTAATAATATATACCAACCATCTCACCAAAGTAATTATTTAGCATGTAGAAACATCTGTTGAGGTGAAGCTCAAACATTATAATTTAGCAATTTTAAAATAGGTTGATCTTATAAGGATGATAAATCAGACCCTTTCTGATTCATTACATACCACCCCAGTAGCATGTTGGTCACATGACTAAGGTTCAATGTATGGGATGGTCAACATATGAAAGATGGCACATGTACCAAGCTGGTTGTATAAATAGCAGAGCAGTTCATTAGCAAGGCAGGTTGCAGATTTAAAATTTCAGTACTATTGCTTACTCCAAGCAATCATACTCAGATAGATACATTTTATCAGTTTAAGGGTTGCCAGATGAAGCCTTGCAGAGATACCTCATTCCACTTTGGCCATGTCCATGTCATTCTATTGACCTGTGGTAACTGCAGGAACAATACTGGTAGTAGATGTGGAAACATCCAGGCCCTAGACTATGCTGGTTCACTAGGTGACAGATGACACATTTTGTCAAATAATCCCTGGAAGGGAACAGAAAAGGGTTGATTGTTTAGTTTTTTTTGGACAGGCAAAAATCACACGAGAGAGAAAAACAGTCTCTGCCACACTGAACGTAGGGCCCACCTGTTTGGCCCTGGTGTGGCTAGGCAGAAGAAAATGTTGCCAGCAGCAAGAGTCAATGCTATGCTCTTCAAGCACAGACCCCAGAAAAGGACAAAAAAATGTTCCTTTCTTTAAACCCTTCACTGGCAGCTCCAAGGTCATCAACAGCCCCACACGGCAACAGGCCTCTGCGGCTTACCATTACTGATTTCTGTCCCAATACTTACGGGACTCTTGGCAAAGATTGGGGAGCCCATCTCCCATATGCAAATAACCCTGGGGACACAAATATTGGCCGGGGTAAGGGGGGGAAAAAAAAAACACCCCAGCGGAGATGCCATCCAATCAAAAAGCCTTCAAGAGATGAAAAAAATTGGGATTTAAAAAAAAATTATAAAGCAAATCAGTATGATCAGAGAGTTATGGAAAGTGATATATTAGTGATGCCATTACACCTTATTTACACCCAACTCCTCAAATTATTTAATACAATAAGGATTTTTCTTAATTTTCCACTTCCTAGATGTACTTCCTCTTCATAACTTTATATCAAGAATTACACCTAATCCATAATCCATACTGTTGCAAACCTTAAAATCCCATACAATAAAACCAATAGAAACTGTGCTGTTGCAATAGTTGCTCCCCACCATTTCCATGCTGATGCATCACAAAATTATAGAATGAGAAGCTAATAAAAAGAAACTTCCCAGTAGTTTGTAAGAAAAAAAGAAACAAATAGCATGTGCAGCTCATTTTAAAAAAAAAATCTAACTCATTGAATAAGTTGAAAACATCTCAGTTAACACATGGTAAAGCACAGTGCTGAAATTAAGCAAATGTGCATGAGCTAAGGACCATAGTTCAATACACTATTCATTTGGAGGCTGCACAGCTGTTCATTCAGGTGTCAGACTGCAATTCCGAGAGTTCTAATGATCTAGAAATCCTATTAACAAGCTCGGTCATAAGTGGTGTGTATTCTATATAAAAATCTTATGCAAAAGGGTGAGATTAATAGTTATTCAAAGGAACTGAAGAACACGATAAATTTTTGTAACCATTCAGGGGTAGTAATTTTACAAAGGATGAAACTTAACACTTTTAAAAAAATATATAAATCTTTGCAAGAAAATTCACTATGGTGACTATAGCGACTAGAAATGAAAGAGGATTGAAATAAAAGATAAAGTGGAAGAAAAAGGAAGTCACTATCAGTCCTTTCATGCCTGTTTCCATGGTATTCCAGCATTTCAACAAACACTGATTACTGTCTGGAATAATTATACAGTGACCAAAGCCATCAATCATTACTAATCCTATAGCTTTAATCATGAGTGTTTTACAGCCTCAGGTTAAATCAAGTACATTTGTTTTCTAGATTTAAAAGCCACTGATATTTTTTTTAATGAATTTAAAGTACACCACAGAAACTTGTCGATCAGCTGAACACTTTTCAGACTGCTGCTAGTCTCCAATTACTTCAACTTTATTGTCTCAGAAACTGAATGCAACCACATTACAAACTAGGTCAAGGTTAGAAGCTACAGAAGTGTATATGACCAATCATGGCTGTAACTTTCCAAAGTATCACATTCAGATGGGAGGTAATTCTTGTTTGGCAAACTACAACACCAGACAATGATCATTTTGAATGCTCTTGTTACACCCACATCAAGCCAGGCCAGCTGTTCTTATATTCTTATGATCGAAGACTGATAAATAGCTACATTTTGTTTCCTTGACTACTTTAATCCATCATTGCTAATCAACCGAGAAAGCTGAAATGATTTAGTGACTAACAATTTGACCCTGATTGATATCAAAGAGCTGAAAGACGACTTCACGCCATGGTCAGTGCTCCAGGACTGCTCAATGCCACACTCATGCAGGTTGATACCTTTCAACCCTTTGGCCAGCCAATGCAAGTCACTGGCATTAAAAAACATTAGACAAATTTCCCAAAATGAGGTACATATATCTTCATCTGCATGTAAAAATTTAAATAATTGCTTAAAGTCTCTGTTTCTGATAAGATCAAACTCTTGTTAATATCATAGAATGATAAGCATAGAAGGAGGTCATTCGGCTCTTTGAAAGAGCTATCCAATTAGCCCCATTCCCCTGCTCTTTCCCCATAGCCTTGCAAAGTTTTCCCCTTTTTGAAAGTTATTAATGAATCTGCTTCCATCACCCTTTTTAGGCAGTACATTAGAGATCATAACTTGCTGCTTAAAAAAAAAAATCTCATCGTGCCTGTGGTTCTTTTGCCAATTACCTTAGATTGGTGTCCTGTCACAGGCAAGCCTCCTGCAGGCCCCACCTCCATGTCACATCATGGGCCTTGTATGTGGCAAATAGAACTTCTACCTGCTCCAAGCCCCCAGAGAAATTTCAGAGACCTGGTGTTTCTCGTTCCGGCACAATTTTCCAGCCCCATCTGCCTGCTTTATTCCTTCATACTGCGCCCCAGACCATAAAAGAAATTTGGGGACAGTGTTCCAGAATATGTGATGCCCAACAAGTATGGGACTGTTGAATGGTATGTAGTACTGACAATTGAGAACCACCGAGAAACCAAAGGATTGCAGGAATATGGAGCGAGAGTGTAAGAGAAAATGAATCCGTTTTCTGCATTTCAACTGTGCCTTTTGTTAGCTGTGCACAGCAATATTCACAGTTCTCCTGAAGTCACCCACAGACCAGATGACCTGGCTTTTTGACTGTTGGTGGTAGCTTTATAGTAGGAAACCAATTGCACTGTAGCAAACCATTTGTAATCTAGATGGTAGGATGCTGGATGGCACCTCATCATGTGCCTTTGACCTTGGCCAAGTTGCCAAGAGATGCACTGGGTTGAAACTAGGTATCTTGAAATTGTACTTTTCAGGGGTAATTGCACTGATAATTTTGTCATGCTAATATTCTAAAATTACTGAATAATATAATTTAGGGACCTATATTTGGATAGGCATGCATAAAGCATTAACAAATCCATAAAGAAATCCCCATGCATTTCCTGGTCAATGATATAGTCATTTTTTTTAAGAAAACAGAAAATAGCAGGAGTAGGCCATTCAGTATGATCATGGCTGATCCTCTATCTCAATACCATATTCCCGCTCTCTCCCCATACCTCTTGATGCCTTTTGTGTTTAGAAATCCCAGGAATCAGTCTGGTCAACCTTCGCTGCACTCCCTCAATGGCAAGTATATCCTGTCTTAGGTAAGGAGACCAAAACTGCACACAATATTCCAGGTGCAGTCTCACCAAGTATAACTGCAGTAAGACATCCTTGTTCCTGTACTCAAATCCTCTTGCAATGAAGGCAAACATACCATTTGCCTTCCTAACTGCTTGCTGCACCTGCATGTTTGCTTTCAAAAAACTGCCAATGGTATTAAGGTAGTCAACACCAATATATGCTGCCGAGATTATATTCCAAGAGGCACATCTAACCCAGCAGTACACCTGAAATAATCTTAAAATAAAGAGCTGGCTGTAGTCCTGCACTATGACAAGATATTAGCCATTAATAGCAGGAAGAGGAGGGGGACTATTGTAACAAGTCAATTATCCAAATGTCAGTAAGTAGATCTCCTGTTTGAGCTCTGCTGTCATGTACCACTATCTAAAAATGTGGTGGTAATAAAATGCCCAGCTGAAAATAAGTCCAGAGTTCCCAAATCCCTTTTGACATTAGTTACGACTAATGAGCTGAAACACAGCTTATTAACAGATTAGAGTCTTAAAGACATCTTAGTAAGTCACAGTCATAAACCTGAAGAAATCCATTAAAGAGCTGCAGACAAGATAGCAAAGAAATTGGAAATAGGGCCAATGTGAGCTAGTAAGAAATTCTTTTATACTGCATCAAAACATGCCATATCATGTATATCATGAAGTGGAAATCTGGAATTCTTCCCCCAGAACACGCTTGCAGCTAGGTCAATTGAAAATTTAAAAACAGAGATTGATAGATTTTTGTTAGGCAAGGGTATTAAGGGTTACAGAACCAAGGCGGGTAGGTGGAGTTAAGATACAGATCAGCCATGATCTAATTGAATGGCAGAACAGGCTTGAGGGGCTGAATGGCCGACTCATGTTCCAATCAGTTTTATTTTCATTATGGTCCAAACGTGCGTTTGGTTTTCATTCCCCTCTATGAAGCTGAGGAAAGCAGAGTTCCAGGCATGCAGGCGCAAACACAGGAACAGGAGTAGGCCATTCAGCCCCTCGTGCCTGCTCCGCCATTTGGTAAGATCATGGCTGATCTGTGATCTAACTCCATATACCCGCCTTTGGCCCATATCCCTTAATACCTTTGGTTGTCAAAAAGCTATCTCTCTCACATTTAAATTTAGCAATTGAGCTAGTATCAATTGCTGTTTGCGGAAGAGAGTTCCAAACTTCTACCACCCTTTGTGTGTAGAAATGTTTTCTAATCTGACTCCAAAAAGGTCTGGCTCTAATTTTTAGACTGTGCCCCCTACTCCTAAAATCCCCAACCAGCGGAAATAGTTTCTCTCTATCCACCCTATCCGTTCCCCTTAATATCTTATAAACTTCGATCAGATCACCCCTTAACCTTCGAAACTCCAGAGAATACAACCCCAATTTGTGTAATCTCTCCTCATAACTTAACCCTTGAAGTCCAGGTATCATTCTAGTAAACCTACGCTGCACTTCCTCCAAGGCCAAATGTCCTTCCGAAGGTACGGTGCCCAGAACTGCTCACAGTACTCCAGGTGCGGTTTAACCAGAGTTTTGTATAGATGCAGCATAACTTCTGCCCCCTTGCACTCCAGTCCTCTAGATATAAAGGCCAGCATTCCACTAGCCTTGATTATTTTCTGCACCTGTTCATGACACTTCAATGATCTATGTACCTGAACCCCTAAGTACCTTTAGACAGCCACTGTTTTTAAACTTTTTACCATTTAGAAAGTACCCTGTTCTATCCTTTTTTGGTCCAAAGTGGATGACCTCACATTTGTCTACATTGAATTCCATTTGCCACAGTTTTGCCCATTCACCTAATCTATCAATATCCCTTTGTAATTTTATGTTTCCATCTACACTGCTTACAATGCCACCAATCTTTGTGTCATCGGCAAACTTAGATATGAGACTTTCTATGCCTTCATCCAAGTCATTAATAAATATTGTGAATAATTGAGGCCCCAAGACAGATCCCTGCGGGACTCCACTAGTCACATCCTGCCAATGTGAGTACCTACCCATTATCCCTACTCTGTCGCCTTTCGCTCAGCCAACTTCCTAACCAAGTCTGTACTTTTCCCTCGATTCCATGGGCTTCTATCTTAGCTAACAGTCTCTTTTGTGGGACCTTAACAAACGCCTTCTGGAAGTCCATATAAATAACATCCATTGACAATCATCTGTCCACTACTTCAGTCACCTCTTCAAAAAATTCAATCAGGTTTGTCAGGCACGACCTACCTTTCACAAATCCATGCTGACTCTCTCTGATTAACTGAAAATTCGAGGTGTTCATTCACCCTATCCTTAATTATAGACTCCAGCATTTTCCCCACAACAGATGTTAGGCTAACTGGTCTATAATTCCACGGTTTCCCTCTCTCTCCTTTCTTAAAAACCGGAGTGACATGTACAATTTTCCAATGCAGAGGGACAGTTCCTGAATCTAGAGAACTTTGAAAGATTATAGTTAGGGCATCTGCAATGTGCTCACCTACTTCCTTTAAAACCCTGGGATGGAAACCATCTGGTCCTGGGGATTTGTCACTTTAGTGCTCTTATTTTCTTCATTACTGTTGCTTTACTTATATTAATTTTATCGCGTCGCTGTCCCCAATTCAATATTAGTTTTCTTGGGATTTCCGGCATGCTATCCTCTTTTTCTACTGTAAATACTGACGCAAAGTAATTGTTCAACATGTCCGCCATTTCCCCATTGTCAATGACAATATCCCCACTTTGTTTTTAAGGGGCCAACACTGCTCCTGACCACCCTCTTTTTCCTAATATAACTATAAAAGTTCTTCGTATTGGTTTTGATATCCCTTGCGAGTTTCTTTTCATACTCTCTTTTTGTAGCTCTGTTTTGTGACCCTTTGTTGATCTTTGTATCTTTCCCATTCGCCAGGATCTGTGCCATTTTTTGCCTTTTTGTATGCCCTTTCCTTATGTCTTATACTGTCCCTTACCTCTAGTTGTCCATGGCTGTTTTTTTTTGGCAAGTAGGGTTCTTGCCCCTCAGGGGTATAAACAGATTCTGTATCACGTCAAATGTTTCTTTAAACATTTCCCACTGATCATCAGTCATTTTACCCATTTACAGATTTGCCCAGTTTACCATGGACAGTCTCTGTCTCATCCCATTGAAGTCGGCCTTGCCCAAGTCTGGAATCTTAGCAGCTGATTCACTTTTTTCCCTTTCAAACACTACAGTGAACTCGATCATGTTATGATCGCTATTGGATAGATGTTCACGCAGTTAAGCTATTAACTAAATCTGGTTCATTACTCATTACTAAATCTAGTATGGCTTGCCTCCAGGACATACTGCAGTAGAAAACTATCCCAAACACAAGAAATTCACTACCTTTCTGACAGTTGCCAGTCTGCTTTTCCCAATCTATGTGAAGGTTAAAGTCCCCCATTAAGACCACTATGCCTTTGCTACACGCTTGTCTAATCTCTGCATTTATACAATCTAGCACTTCAGAGCTGCTGCCAGGGCTCCGATACACAATTCCCACTATAGTCTTAGATCCTTTCCTATTTCTCAATTCAACCCATAAGGTCTTTGTTGGCTGCTTACCTCTCGTTATATCCTCCTTTATCATTGAATTGATTTCATCTCTAATCATTAAGGCTGCTCCTCCCCCTCTTCCATTTTCCCCATCTCTCCTGTAGACTTTATAACCCAGTATGTTTAGTTCCCAATCCTGACCATCCTGCAGCCATGTCTCAGTAATAGCTATCATGTCATACCCTCCAATTTGAATTTGAACCTGTAGTTCATTTAATTTATTCCTTATACTCCGTGCATTTGTATATAGAACTTTTAGTTGGGCCACATACCCTCGCCTGACCTTCAGCTTTGATGCTGGGTTAATTGCCTTACGCCTTCTAGTTTTCACTTCATCTGTAGCGTCTAAAGTACACTTTCCGCTGCTCTACGCTTTTCCCTTTCACTTTTTCTTGAACTGTTTGTACTATGTGTATTGTAAATTTCCCCTGGGTCGTCTCCGCTCTTGCTGCTCGTAACTTTACTCCCTTCTGACTCCCCTCTCAGGTTCCCATCCCCCTGCCACTAGTTTAAACCTTCCCCAACAGCACTAGCAAACACCCCGCGAGGAGCAGCCTCCAGCTCCATGCTCTCCAGCCTCCACCTGCCGGTATGGTTAACGATTGGAAAAATATTGACTAGATAGTCACAGCTTTTGAGTCACTAAAATGTGAATGGTGGTATAATGGAACACCAGAATTTGTTTTTTTAACCCAACTGGCACCATCTGTGGGTCGTGAGACCTCATCACTGCAGTCTTCAAAAAGACCCGATGCTGCTGGCCTGAAGTGCAGACCTCAAGCCTGCAGCTATACTCTCTTCCACCCCGCCCCGATCCCAGCATAACACTCTGGCAGGGCCCAGAGTTTGAAGTCCTTATCCACACTTGTCACTCCTAAACTATTTCCCCAATGCCCTCTTTGCTGGCCTCCCATCCTCCACTCTTCATAAACTCTAACTTGTCCAAAACTTAGCTTCCTATATCCCATCTTGCACTGTTATACTCTCCCATCATCTTGTCCTCACTGTCTTACAATGGCACCCTGTCCCCCAAAAAATTGAATTTAAAGTCTGTCTCCTCAGTTTAAGAAGTTTCCACTGCCTCATTTCACCCCATCTCTGCAACCTCCTCTAGCCTTACATTCGTTCTCATAACATGTTCTCCAATCCTGGCTTTCTCTGCATTCCTTCTCCTCCCCTGGACCCATGAATCATTGCCATTTTTTACACTGCAGCCAATTCAACTTCTTTACTAATATAAGCACCGCTTCCAGGTGGACACACTAACCGAATGTACATTAGAGAAAATCTTACTAAAAATTCAAGCTAATTCTGCACTACCCCACACACACTGGCTTGGATGAAACATCTCACTGGTAGAAAATCATTGTCCCAGGGGAGGAAAAATAATTACATGCACAACTGGTATTTATTTTGCGCCTTTAATGCAGTAAAACATCTCAAGGCGCTTCACAGGAGCATTATCAAACAAAATTTGACACTGAGCCACATAAGGAGATATTAGGACAGGTGACTAGATTGATTTTAAGGAGTGTCTTAAAGGATAGAGAGGCAGAGAGGTTAAGGGAGGGAATTCCAGAGCTTAGGGCCTGGGCAGCTGAAGGCAAGGCTGCCATTGGTGGAGCAATTAAAAAATCGGGGATGCGCATGATGCCAGAATTGGTGGAGCGCAGAGATCTCGGAGGGTTATAGGGCTGGATGAGGTTACAGAGATAGCGAGGGGCAAAGTCATGGAAGGATTTGAAAATAAGGATCAAAATTTTAAAATAGAGACATTGCCAGGCCGGGAGCCAATGTAGGTCAGTGAGCTCAGGGGTATTGGGTGAACGGGACTTGGCACGAGTTGGGATATAGGCAGTTTTGGATGAGCTCAAGTTAATGGAGAGTGGAAGATGGGAGGCTGACCAGCAGAGCATTGAAATAGTCAAGTCTAGAGGTAACAAAGGCATGGATGAGGGTTTCAACAGATGAGCGAGGCAGGGGCCGAGACAGGCAATGTAATGGAGGTGGAAGTAGGTGGTCTTGCCGATGAGTGGATATGAGGTCAGAAGCTCACCATGAGGTCAGAAGCTCACCATGAGGTCAGAAGCTCACCATGAGGTCAGAAGCTCACCATGAGGTCAGAAGCTCACCATGAGGTCAGAAGCTCACCATGAGGTCAGAAGCTCACCATGAGGTCAGAAGCTCACCATGAGGTCAGAAGCTCACCATGAGGTCAAATAGGATGCCACGATTGTGAATGGTTTGGCTCAGCCTCGGACACTGGCCTGGGAGAGGGATGAAGTTGGCAGCTGGGAACGGAGATTGTGGCATGGACTGAAGACTATGGCTTCAGTCTTCCCAATATTTAGTTGGAGGAAATTTCTGCTCATCCAGTACTGTATGTCAGACAAGCAGCATAACAATCAGAGGCAGTGGAGGGGTCGAGAGAGGTGGTGGTGAGGTAGAGCTGGGTGTCGTCAGCATATATGTGGAACCTGATGTGTTTTCAGATGATGTCGCCAAGGGGCAGCATGTAGATGAGAAATAGGAGTGGGCCAAGGATAGATCCTTGGGGGACTCAAGGTAACAATACAGGAATGGGAAGAGATGCCATTGCAGGTGATTCTCTGGCTACAACAGATTAGATAGGAATGGAATAAAATAATGGAGGGAGAAATTAGAGTACGAGAGAAAGCTAGCTAGAAATATAAAGAGATAGTAAGAATTTCTACAGGTATTTAAAAAGGATAAGAGTAAAGTAAGTGTTGGTCCTCGAGTCTGGGGAATTAATAATGGAGAACAAGGAAATGGTGGATGAATTGAACAGATATTTTGCGTCCGTCTTCACTATAGAGGACGCAAATAACATACCAGAAATAATTGTGAATCAAGAGGTGAAAGGAAGGGAGGAATTTAAAACATTTACAATCACCAGGGAAAGGGTTCTGAAAAAAATGGGATCAGAACTAAAAGTTGACAAGTCCCCAGGTCCTAACAGACTTCATTCTAGGGTCTTAAAAGAAGTGGCTGCAGAGATAGCAGATGCATTGGTATTAATTTTCCAAAATTCCCTAGATTCTGGAAGGGTCCCATCAGATTGGAAAATAGTCAATGTAACTCCTCTATTCAAGAAAGGAGGGAGACAGAAAGCAGGAAACTACAGGTCAGTTAGCTGAACATCTGTCATAGGGAAAATGCTAGAATCTATTATTAAGGAGGTTATAGCAGGGCAATTAAAAAATCTGAATGCAATCAGGTAGAGTCAACACGGCTTTCTGAAAGGGAAATAGTGTTTGACTAATTTATTAGAGTTCTTTGAGGAAGTAACAAGCAACGTGGATAAAGGGGATCCTGTGGATGTGGTGTACTTGGATTTCCAGAAGGCATTTGACAAGGTGCCGCATCAAAGGCTACTACACAAATTAAGAGCTCATGGTGTAAGGGTTAACATATTAGCATGGATAAAGGATTGGTTAGCTAACAGGAAACAGAGAGTAGGCATAAATGGGCCCTTTTCAGGTTGGCAAGATGTAACGAGTAGATTGCCACAGGGATCAGTGCTTGGGCCTCGACTATTTACAATCTATATCAATGACTTGGATGAAGGGACTGAATGTATGGTTGCTAAATTTGCTGATGACACAAAAGTAGGTAGGAAAGTAAGTTGTGAAGAAGACATAAGGATTCTGCAAAGGGATATAGATCGGTTAAGTGAGTGGGCAAAAATTTGGCAGATGGAGTATAATGTGGGAACTTGTCCACTTTGGCAGGAGGAATAGAAAGGCAGTATATTATTTAAATGGACAGAGATTGCAGAACTCTGCAGTACAGAGGGATCTGGGTGTCCTAATATATGAATCACAAAAAGTTAGTATGCAGGTACAGCAAGTGATTAGGAAGGCAAATGGAATGGAATATAAAAGTAGAGATGTTTTGCTACAGTTGTACAGGGCATTGGAGAGATAACATAGAATACTGGGTGCAGTTTTGGTCTCATTTAAGACAGGAGATAATTGCTTTGGAGGCAGGTCAGAGAAGGTTCACTCACTTGATTCCTGGGATGAGGGGGTTATCTTATGAGGAAAGGTTGGACAAGTTGGGCCTGCATACACTGGAGTTTAGATGAATGAGAGGTGATCTTATTGTAACATAAGTTCCTGAGGGGACTTGGAGGGGTAGATGCTGAGAGGATGTTTCCCCTTGTGGAGAGACTAGAACTAGGGGACAGTTTAAAAATAAAGGGTCTCCCATTTAAGATGGAGATGAGGAGAAATTGTTTCTCTCACGGGGCCATGAGTCTGTGGAATTCCCTTCCCCAGTGAGTGGTGGAGGCAGGGTCATTGAATATTTTTAAGGCTGAGTTAGATAGATTCCTGATTAACGAGGGAGTCAAAGGTTATAATAGGTAGACGGGAAAGTAAGGTTGAGGTCTCAATCAGATCAGCCATGATCTTATCAAATGGCAGAGTAGGCTCGAGGGGCTGAATGGCCTACTCCTGCTCTTAATTCGTATGTATGTTCAGAACCAGGCGAGAGCAATCCCACCCAGCTGGATGATGAGCGGCATTGGAGGAGGGTGGTGTGGTGAAAGGCTGCAGACAGGTTGAGAAGGATGAGGAGGGATAGCTTACCATGGTCACAGTCACATAGGTTGTCATTTGTGACTTTCATAAGGGCCATTTCAGTGTTGTGGCAGGGGCGGAAACCTAATTGGAGGGGTTCAAACATGGAACTGCAGAAAAGGTGAGCATGGATTTGGGAGGCAACAACATATTCAAGGATTTTGGACATGAAACAGAGGTTGGAGAGAGGGCGGTATTTTGCAAAGACAGAGGGGTTAAGGGTGGGGCGATGACGGCAGATATGAAGGGGAGGGGGTTTGTACTTGGAGAGGGAACCATTAGCAATGTCAGCTAAATTGGGGGCCAGGAAGGGAAGTTGGGTGGTCAGCAGTTTAGTGGGAACAGGGTCGCGGGAGCAGGAGGTGGGTCTCAGACAAGTTGAGCTCGAAGAGGGCATGAAGGGAGATAGGAGAGAAACTAGAGAAAGGTCCGAGTTCAGGGACAGAATAATGACTATTATTTGACCAAGATAGCGTAGCAGTGGTAAGAGCAAAGTCTGACTATGTGCAACGTTGTGGATCCTTAACATGAGTGATTTTCTTTACCTCATTATCAGTGCCAACGTCTAACATCACTGGTAAACACTGTTGGGGATTCACTCCACTGCATGCTGTGTACAGTGCTAGCTTACCCACTGGAATGCCCATTCCATAACTCCCAAGGTCACCAAGGCCCAGGATGCGTTCCCCATCTGTGACTACAATAGCCTGGAAAAAAAAAGCCAAAAAAGTTAGAGACTGCAGCAGGATGATTTAGATAACAGGATGGCACCAAAACGCATCATCAAGGAGGGGAAGGATATCAAATTAACCACATGCCGAGTTCCTGATCTCAGCGACTTGAGAGAGAGGGGAAGTGAGAAGCAATTCAGGTCACTGCGGGTCTTCAAAGCTAGTTTAAGAAGAATGCTGGCAGAGGCCTGGTATTTGGCCGCCTGTCCATACTTTCAGCTGATATAGACCAACAGTAAAGGTATTAAGAGTGGGAGAAGGGGAAAAAAAACCAAGCCTGTAGAAATTCTGCAGGGGCCTTCGCTATATCTCTGGCAGGGGACTGGCAGAACCCATATGGCTCAAAACAGCTGTTACCCTGAGCGTTCCACTAATGACCTGTGGTGTGTGACAGAAGACTGATATCACTCCTAGAATCTCAGGGTCAAGATTGGGTGAGGGGATAAATAAAAGAAATTTAATTTGCCATTCAGCTTGTGAAAACCTTTTCCCCTTGCAAAGTTTTAGTTAATGGCTCGTGAAAATTTCTTTGTGTGCTTTTTTTTGTAAACTGCAAATGGAGTTGAGTCCTGTGGTTCAATTCCTTTCACACATATATCACAGTTGGCATAAAGCTATGGAAAAGTGTTCATTTTACTCAAATATGACATATCAGTAGTGCTTGAAGCCGGATATGCAATCAAAAAAAGGTATTATCTTGGGATTTGTGACTATTACTCTCTGGTTTAATCAGCTTTATAATTAAAACACCATGTTGCTGAAACACTTAATTTTAAAATAAGCAATTACAATATTGAGTGTTGATTTTTGTGCACTTTTAAACTGCAAAGTTTGCTATTATGAGATTCCAATTCCAATTTAATTTCTAAGCTCTCCCCTTCCCTGTTGCTGCTAACTCATGCTGGGGTATAGTTCCATTGGGGTCAGCAACCCTCTAGTACCCCATCTGAATGGCCACTTAGGCTCATATGTGAAAGGCAATTAGCATTAGTAGGCTATTGTATCATAGTAGGTACAGCACAGGAGGCGGCCATTCGGCCCATTGTGCCTGTGCCAGCTCTTTGAAAAAGCTATCCATTTAGCCCCATTTCCTTGCTCTATTCCCATAGAGCTGTAATTTTTTTCCCTTCAAGTATTTATCTAATTCCCTACTGTTGAATCTGCTTCCACCACCCTTTCAGGCAGTGCATTCCAGGTCATTACAACTTGCTGCATAAAAAAATATTTCATGTCACCGCTGGCTCTTTTGCTGATCACCTTAAATCTGTGTCCTCTGGTTACCAACCCTTCTGCCACTGGAAACAGTTTCTTACTTACTGTCAAAACCGTTCATGATTTTGAATACCTCTATCAAATCTCCCCTTAACCTTCTCTGTTCTAAGGAGAACCACCCCAGCTTCTCCAGTCTCATCCCTGGCACCAATCTAGTAAATCTCCTCTGCACCCTCTCCAAGGCCTTGACATCCTTCCTAAAGTGTGGTGCCCACAATTGAACACAATACTCCAGCTGAGGCCCAACTAGTGTTATATAAAGGTTTAGCATAACTTCTTTCCTTTTATACTCTATGCCTCTATTAAAGCACAAGATCCGGAATGCTTTAACAGCCTTCTCAACTTGTCCTGCCGCCTTCAAGGATTTGTGTACATACACCCCCAGGTCTCTGTTCCTGCACCTAGTTAAAATTGTACCATTTAATTTATATTGCCTCTCCTCATTCTTCCTACCATGGGACGACTTCACCATGAACCTAATCTTGTACTCAGCTAGTGTCCAAACAAACACTTCTCAGCAAGGATCATTGGATCAAGGTCAGGAGTGGAAAGCCTGGCTGATTTTCTGCTTCCCCTAGCCAGAGAGATGCTGAGGTTAACTGTATTGTCACCCATCCCCATTCTGCCATTGATTGATTCCTTGGCTGGGCTAACAGATCAAACACAGGCATTATGTCTTTTCAGAAAACATATCTGCCCGTATTCTACTCTTCAGTTTTAAAATTTCTCACCAACAAAATGTTTCAAAAATATGGTGCACACTACATTGGAATTCCAATGCATAGCAGCACAGAAGAGACATCAAGTGTCTTCCTACCAAGGGCAATGAATAGACGAGTCACTCCTTGTGTGAGCTTAGTTACAGAGCATTATTGGCCGAGATCTGGGGACTGATGGCCTGCCTGATCATTTGGCCTTGTATGAAGCATCGTCTGGGCAACCCAGACAGGAGAAAAATGGGAGAAAAGTAAAGGATAAATGCTCATTATGTATATAATGTTTCAAAAATGATGTATTTGACACACATTAAAACAGAACACAGGGTTTCAGTATGCACATAGCAATTCAAACATACCAGAATATCATTCTCAGGCCAGGACTTCAGTAGTGTAGCAACGTGTCCTCGGTCATGGATAGTAACGAAAAGGCCCCTAAAATATAAAAATAATTGTTAAGGTTTATTAAAATTGCATCACAATTTAATCAGCAAGAATCCCAAATAGGGCAAGGTCAATCCCAAGAGATGAAGACTCCACCATTATAAATTGATGAACCATGTACATAGAAAGTTGCCACGTTCAGAGAATAAAGTTATTATTTTTAGGTCATTGTATGTTGCAGACTCAAAAAATAACAGGACCACACACAATCATGGTTCTTTACAGTGACAATGTATTTAAATACACCATATTGTACAGTACCTATATCGTACCCCTCAGACAAGTCTTCTGCACTAATTTCATAAGACAGTTTGTGTTAGGATTTCCCTGCAAAGATGTTATTTGTGAAAGTAATTTATTTTTCTAATCAGCAAGGAGGTTCAAATAAGGTTGCAAACCTGGCAGCACACAATAAAATGTGAAAACAGATGAAAAAGCAGATATGGTGCCATAGATTGAGCAGTCTTTATGCCAGATGCAACAAGCCAACAAGATTACCTAATTCAAGAAGTCATTTCTATTTATCCAATCCATACCACTGTCTGGTACTTGTTAAAAGAAACATAAGTGTTGATTACATTTTGACACATGGAAACATGCCAGTACAACATGCAGTATAGTTAGCTGTTTCAGGGCTAATGCAGCATTTATCCTGACTTGCACATTCATAACATTTTGTACAGAGGTGGACCATTAATGGCAGTGGAATGATTTGCTGTACACTTTAGAAAGTCATGAAAGCCTTCAAGAACATTTAGCAGGAAATGAAATTATGAAGCATGATACATAATTTAAAAATCAAATAAAGCTGGCTTAAATTCAATGATAGTGACCATGAAATGCTGCAAGGGTTCTCCCAGTTAAACCCTGCAGAATTTCAGAGTCAATATCTTCCAGCCTCACGAGATAGGATTACAGGTTCAAACAATGTCAAATGACAGAATGTTTTCCATGTCACAATGGAAATGCTTGGACTGCTGATCTCAATTAAATTCTATTGTTCGGAGACAAACTGCTTTTATTTTCTGAAGACAGCACTTTCTTCCATTCCAGTGAACAAGCAGTATTAATAGTCAAAGCTTAGCAAATCATTTTTAAGCATCCTATTCATGGATACGAACATCCATGTCAATGCCTTTACTACCCAAAAGAGTAAACTCTACAAATATTTTTTGGCAAACTATTGCTATTATACCAGAACACTACATTATAGAGAGTGGCAAAACATTGATTCACATCAGCATTCCTTAGGAGAGATTTGTGGATTCTGAAAGCTGGGTTGTTATGGATAGTCATGTGCGAAGACCAGCATATAGTGTGGCTTTGGTGTATCTCAGACTGGTTCAAGTGCATCATAAGCACAAGATTAAAATCTTAATTAAAAATTCAAGAAACCAAAACTACAATCACGTACCCAAGAAAACAAATAGTTGAAAGGTAGAACATCTCACCCAATCCAAGTGTCTCTGCAAAAAAGGTGACCCCCCCCTCCCCCTCTACACAAGGTACAGTTAGAACTGTAAAATATAACAAATTATCACTGCTGTTTGGTTTTATATGCATTAGTTGATCTGAGGTCATTGCTCAGATAAAGCTATTTTTAAAAATAGCTATTAGGTTAGGATGGGATTGCGCTTGTTCTGGTGCATTGTGCGCCGGATTCAGGTAGAGCGAGACTGAGGAGAGAAGAGACCGTATGATATGTGACCAAACACTGGCACACTGACCAGGCCTCAAAAGGATGGCATCAGCATGAAAAACTGATTGATTTATCCTTCCCTACCTAGGGATGCTTAAAACAATTGTTTCGTGCTCCACCACTGTCCCAGCTAACTCAGTAACAATCATGGATGTTCCGCATCTGTGCTCATTGTATCAATCATTTAATCATTCAACCAACTCAAAAGAACTATTGCAGAAATCAACATGACAATTGAAGCAAGACACACCGTCTGCAAGAAAACATGCATTATCACGCAAAAGGAGAAAGATACTAGTATTTCCACCAGTACCTGCACTGTGAAAAATGAAACTAATCTGGCTTGAGCAGAGCAAGATTAAGAAAAGCCCTTTTAGTAGACTGTGCCAACTTAACTTTGCACAAATCCGATTTATAATTTTGTTTTAAATCCTCAATATCAGATAGCAGCCCCATTCTTCATGGCACAAAGTGAGGAATAAAATGCTGCCCACAAAATTAATTGCATAACATTGTACAGCACCATACACAGTATTCATCACTCAATATACGTTAGTTTATCCAGTATGACCGATAGCAGCATGCTCCAAGGCTGAACATAATCAAGGAATTCCAATGGCATCATGAAAAAGAGCAAAACACAATTGGTTTATATATTTGAGAATCCTACTATAACTCAAAAGTGAATTTCCACTTGTTTATTTTCTTTTGATGTTCGTGCACAGACATGCATGGATGATTATATAGTTGAGACAAACAACAGATGCATCCATGTTAAATTCTTGTATTAAAGTAAGAGTATAAAATGCTATGGCATTATACAGGAAGGAGCTGGACCACACATTGGTTTGGAATCGCAGCACAGTTAAATCATACCAGGTTTAGAGGTACAGAGCACCAGCCAATACTGACCACCACCACCTCATTGCAAAAACAATTACCCCTCAATTTCTACATAAGAGTGTACCTTATCCAACATTTTTGGGTGCCAATTTATGGACAGGACAAAACTAGAGGGCATAGAGCATAGATTTGCACGATATCAGTAATGAATACATATTGTCAGCCATGAATCAGTGGTAGAACTCTTGCCTCGAGTCAGAAGATCGTGCGTTCAAGTTTCAGTCCAAAGACTTGAGTGCATAATCTAGACTGACAATTCAGTGTAGTACCGAGGAAGTGCTGCACTGTCAGAGTTACGTTCATTTGGATGGGACTTTAAACCAGGTGAACAAAAAAAAGTGCCACGAGATCTTTTACGAAGAGGAGGAGAGTTCTCCCAGTTTCGTGGCCAACATTTACGCCTCACTAACAGATTATTTGGGCATTTAATATTGTCCCCTCAACATTCTATTTCATTCCCCAAATACTCATGCGTCTTCACCCCCTCACTCCCACTGCACCCCTAACCTTTCACCTTCCCATCACTACTCCTATTGTGTTTTCAAACTCCCTGCTCAAACCCGGATTCTCCCGTCCCCCTCGCATCACTGTCACTCACTTCTCCCTTACCCTCCAACCACTAGCCTCTCGCTCCTATTCACTCCCCCCAAACCCAGTCAACAAGGGTAAGTAGCAAGAAGCCTTCTCACTCTCAACCCAGTCTACTCATCCTCACCCCTCTTATCCACTTCCCTCAAAAGAATCTTTACTTTCAAACTTCAACTTATTTGTTGTAAAAATGTCGTTAGAATGAAAATACTGGTTTCAATTCACAGGTTCAGTGGCTCCGATGGACGGACGGACGGACACACACACACACTGGGGGAGGGGAGGGGCAGCAATGAAACCCCCATGTGATCACGATTTTCATTGATTTATTTCTCCAACCTCTCCAAAATCAGAGAAAAAAGTTTGGTTTGATCCATAAGCGGATTTATTCCACAATAAATTGAAATGAAAAGTGGGACAGGTATGATCAGAGTCAATTATATCAAATGGTACAACTTATGTTGGCATAATGATACAAAACAAAGAATGAGAATGCCACTTTGGTGGGCTGTCTTACTTAACTTACTGTCTTACTGCATCTCCACATCATTACTTAACTTAAGCAGAATAACCTCTCTGCATTCCGTTCTACAATCCTGGAGCAGAACCTTTCCTCCTGCAGTCTCCTGTCTTCCTTACAGCCTGTGCAGTTCTAGTTTCTATAAGCCAGAACAACATCCTTGGTGACGTGTTTTGCTTTATTCCGAACTATACACACTCGGGATAAGAAATCTTCCCAACGCAATGGGTACATGGTGTTTATTTCTAAGTGAGACAAGCCACCGACAGTGTCAGAGACAGAGACGGAGACAAAAAACACCTTTTGTCTGACTTTAGATTTACCACACAGCATGGGGCTGTCCTGAGAAACTAACTCCTTAAAAGCAAGCTTTAACTGAAAAAATATTTTATAATGACTTTAGATTCTTTATAGGAGGAAAAAAGCACCAAAGAATCATGAAACAAGACAATACTTTATGCCTGACCCACTCTCACCCCTCCCCCACCTTACTGGACAGAGAGACAGGCAGACACACACCACGTAACAATCAGAACATTTGTCTTTTCTAACGGTCAACAAAAAACAGATGAGATCGTTCATTAGCTTCAAAATTCAACTGTTTTTTTTCTGTAAATTGAAAAGACATTAGCAGGAGGAAATAGTGATTTTCATCTTTGGCAGATGGATATAAAGCATCACCTGGATGTAATGCAGGTGAAAATGAGGGAGAATCACACCTATAATGAACCCCACCTACCACCACTACCATTCATTCAAATGGGAGTAAAACTGGGGGAGGTTCTAACCTACATGTGATCCGACCTGCCTGCTTTGACTCTACATTGGCACCAGGCGATGCTTTGCAACCAGGTGCTAAATATGAAAATCTAACTCACTGGCACACTCCCAGATAAATGCAACTTTTGAAGTTTATAGAACACAACATAAAAAGGTACAACAGTGTGCAATAAGTAATGTCAGTTCTCTCACAAATATACAACTGCGTCCTTACAAAAAAACACTATGATTATACAAATAAATCTTTTGAAATTAGTCCTCTAGCTTTTCTTAAATAACTGAAAAACTGAGCAAAACTGCTAGATGTTGAAGAAAAATATTCCACCAGTACAGCTGACAGAAGGGAACTGACGCAATTACACTGCATATGCTCAGACTGCACCATCCAAATTCAGCTTACAGCATCATAGTTGGGGGAAATCATCAAGTCGAACCCCAGGCTTTTGGGAGAAACTGAGGGCTTCAAGTAAAAACTTTAATGGAGGCATTTAAAGACACAAGCAATTCAATGAGTACATTTAAATTTGCTATTGTGAAATATGTAATTTGAACTTTTTATTTTGTTTAAATCATTGTTTTGGACAATAGACATTTCAGTGACTAAGAAAAAAATGTTAGCCAAAAATTGTCTGAAAGCATTTTTAATTGGTTTACATAGGTGGTAAATGTAGACAGAACTTTTTGCCTTTATAAATTCAAGTGTTAAAAACAGGAAGTAAAGTTTTGCAGACATGAAGTGTGCATGGATGGAAGATTTTTAATAGATTCTTTTTTAAAATCAAAAGGCAAAGCAGCCAAGATGTTTCAATTTTGTTACTAAGCCACCAATACCCCGATGGAGTGATTCTATTTTGAGTTTCCTTTCCCTGGCATTGGTCACCTTCCTGTGTGCCGATCAGGAGACATCCAATCCGGGATAATTTAGTACCTGCTGGGTATTAAGTGTTTATTCAAGCTGTACAAACCAGCATTCAGGACCAGAAAGCAAGCCAATCTATAACCTATTCCCACAGCTATCAGCTACACTGGCTCTTGTACAGAAACTTGATTTTTGGTCAGCCAAGTGCCCAACATACTCAAAAGCATCATATGTTTAAGAGTCCACAGACCAAGCAACTGAGAAAACATAGATGAAGTTTCTGGTTTCCCATTAGGTAGTGCACACACACTCTCAGCACACTCCACTCACCCAAGTCGAAAGAGCCTTAGACATAGGTAGGCATAGTTAAGACTTAAGGGAGTCAAGAATGCACAGGGGTACTGCTGGAGTTTAACTTTGTAAAACCGAGCATCCCTCTGCACAGAGCACTGGTAAAAATCCTAGCTGAGTGACACGTCGACCCCTCCACGTTCAATGGACGGTCAATCAAATTTGCAGACAACACCGAATTGGGGTGTAGTTAATACAAAGGAAGAATGCATTAAAATGAAAGAGGACATTAATAAACTTGCAGGATGGGCATGTAATTGGCAAATGAATTTCAATATAGACAAGTGTGAGATGGTGCATTTCGGTAGGAACAATAAGGAGGCCACATACTGCTTGGATAATAAGAGTCTAAATAGGATAGAGGAGCAAAGGGATCTTGGGGTACAGATACGCAAATCACAAAGTAGTGATGCAGGTTAATAAAGCCATAAAAAGGAAAATCAAGCACTGGGTTTCATTTCTAGAGGGATAAAATTGAAAAGCAGAGAAGTTATGTTAAACTTGTGGTCTAACCAAGGCTCCATACACTTGGGGAGTACTGTGCATAGTTCTATTATAAAAAGGATATAGATGCATTGGAGCAGGTGCAAAAAAGATTCACGATACCACCAGAACTGAGAGGATATACATATCAGGAAAGGCTGAACAGGCTGGGGCTCCTCTCTAGAAAGAGGGGTGACCTGATAGAGGTCTTTAGGATAATGAAAGTGCTTGATTGGGGTAGGCAGAGAAAGTGTCTCCACTTGTGGGTGGGTGGGGGTGGGGGGTGGGGGGTGAAGGGAGTCCATATAAATATAATATAGTCACTAATAAATCCAATTCGAAGACTGGAGAATGGAGCATTTTTCCTTTTTTTTTTAATAGAAAAGATACTCCCTCATTGCCAGTTCCAGGTATTTGACAATGCATGAATTACAGAGATAGACTTCACATTTCAGAAGAACATATCCTCTGCTACACAAGGAAACAATGGAATGTTCCTGTAGCACCCAGAAAAGCTTGCCTTATCAGGAAAATATGGCTGCCATCAGATGAAAAACCTACAAGTGGATTGATCAATGTTAATCTCCAAACCCTAATCGCTTTTCTATTTAAAAAAAAAACTGTAGGAACATCCCAGTTGATCAATTTAACAAAATGTCAAAAGTTACTCAGGAAAGCTTGTGTGTCATGACAGATACTTGAACCTTAAAATAGGGTTCTGTCATGTCCTGAGAGGACGTTATCCAGGTTTTAAATGGTTGAAAAGCACCAATAATGAAGCGAAGGTTACTCAATCTCAACTGTGAGCACAGGACTAGAGGGCAAGTACCAGTCTCAAGAACTATTTGACATTAGGAGGCATTCCTCTTGCACAAATTACAAGGAACATAGGTGCAGCAGTAGGCCATTCAGTCCCTCGAGTCTGTTCCACCATTCAATTGGATCATAGCTGATCTATATGGATAAGAACAGAAACGGAGAAAAATGCTGTGTGGAACACAATGCTTCCTGAGCTGATCACATAGGATGCGAATTTAAATAGGTATTCAAAGTGACATTTCTACATGGGAATGAGACAGTATTAGCACAGCTGCTGTACATGTCCAATGCATTTGTATTCTTTCCAATCAAAAACGATTTGCACTGTGACGAGTGCCAGGGACCAGCACATGTGCACTCGGGCCTGGAGCGTGTTGGGCCACGCACGCGCATTGTAGGTCACCAACTGCCCTCACTGCTGTTCGCTAAAAGTGCGGACCTGAAGCCGAGCACCAAAAATGCAGGTAGTTATAAGGTTTGGGGGGAGAGGAAAGAGCGGGGGGAGAAGCAGCAGCAGGAGCGGGAAAATGAAAAAAAAGTGCAGGAAGCACAGGAAAAGGGGGGGGAAATGGATGCAGCATTGGGGGGGGGGGGGGGGGGGGGAGAGGAGGAGAGGAGATGCAGGAGCAGCAGGGGAAGGGGAGAGAATGTGATCCAGGTTTAAGGTTGGGGGTGGGGTAAAAGAACACTGTCCAGATGGGGAGACGGATCACGCTCTGCTCCTCCCCCCCCCCATTAGACCTGGATCACGTTCTTGAGCATGTTTGGCAGTGAGTTGACTTGTCTGAAAGTTCAGTGCACGCACAGCAAATGACATCGGAGGCAGTGTCACTATTCACTTTGTGATGTAAAAGGTGACCCGCCCCCACTTTCTACCCGATAAACCTGAAAACAATCCACGGTCTGCACACAAGGCCCCATCAGTCACTGCAGCTCTCTCCCAGAGTGTTTAGTTTGACGGGAGTGATTAGTGACAGTGTGGGTACTTCCGGTTTTCGATCGACGTGTGACATCCCCCCGGGCATCTGCCTGGTCACCTGATGTCACAACGCATGCTAAAAAGCTCCGCCTCCATTAGTGACATCACTTCCAATGCAGTCACCCTCACCCATTCTCGTTGAATGAAATGCGCCCTCCCGAAACCAACCTTGCAGCGCGTATTATGTAAAATAGTCAATGCTGTGGATTTGTCAAATTCAGCATCTCAAAGAAATGGCTACAGCCACCACCCCCACATGATCTTGCAGTGCCCACTCATAAGGCCACATATTTGAAGAGGCCCACAGGTCAATTGCTGGATTGGCCTGGCATGGAGTTTTTTTTCCCCCTCCCCCCCGAGTCAAAGCAAGGTGAGAGGCTGCTCAAAATGGAGGCCTCACTCCTCCAGCAGACAAGGAAGTTTGGTGGGAGTTTTTAAAAATCAAATCATGCTGATAACACATGTGGAACCTTGTCAAATGCTAACAAAAACAAGAGCACATGGAATTGGGGGCAACCTATTGGCTTGCCCACCACACCTGTCTTCAAACCTAGACATCAGTTAGTCAATGCTCCAAGCTGACTCCATCGTATCCATATCAACCTTATCCCTCCACAGGACCTGACTAACTTTGGACTCCCTCCAATTGTCTCCTCTCTATTTCTAGGACATATCCAGCGGCTGCAGAACATTCTGGAGGGGGAGGGTGAACAGCCAGTTGTCGTGGTGCATATAGGTACCAACGATATAGGTAAAAAACAGGATGAGGTCCTACAAGCTGAATTTAGGGAGTTAGGAGTTAAACTAAAAAGTAGGACCTCAAAGGTAGTAATCTCAGGATTGCTACCAGTGCCACGGGCTAGTCACAGTAGGAATGACAGGATAGCTAGAATGAATACGTGGCTTGAGAGATGGTGCAAGAGGGAGGGATTCAAATTCCTGGGCCATTGGAACCGGTTCTGGGGGAGGTGGGACCAGTACAAATTGGACGGTCTGCATCTGGGCAGGACTGGAACCAATGTCCAAGGGGGAGTGTCTGCTAGTGCTGTTGGGGAGGGTTTAAACTAAAGTGGCAGGGGGATGGGAACCAATGCAGGAAGTCAGTGGGAGGTAAAGTGGTGACAGAAACAAAAGGCAGTAAGGGAGAGTGTACAAAACATGACCGGACAAATGGTCTGAGAAAGCAGGGCAAAGACCAAGGGCAGTCTAGATTAAACTGCATTTATTTCAATGCAAGAAGCCTGATGGGCAAGGCAGATGAACTCAGGGTATGGATGGGTACATGGAACTGGGATGTTATAGCTATTACTGAAACATGGCTAAGGGAGGGGTAGGACTGCCAGGGTACAGATGCTATAGGAAAGATAGAACAGGAGGTAAGAGAGGAGGGGGAGTTGCGTTCTTGATTAGGGAGAACATCACGGAAGTAGTGAGAGGGGATATATCCGAGGGTTTGCCCACTGAGTCTATATGGGTAGAACTGAAAAATAAGAAGGGAGAGATCACTTTGATAGGATTGTACTTCAGACCCCCAAATCGTCAATGGGAAATTGAGGAGCAAATATGTAAGGAGATTACAGACAGCTGCAAGAAAAATAGGGTGGTAATAGTAGGGGACTTTAACTTTCCCAACATTGACTGGGACAGCCATAGCATTAGGGGCTTGGATGGAGAGAAATTTGTTGTGTATTCAGGAGGAATTTCTCATTCAGTATGTGGATGGCCCGACTAGAGAGGGGGCAAAACTTGACCTCCTCTTGGGAAATAAGGAAGGGCAGGTGACAGAAGTGTTAGTGAGGGATCACTTTGGGACCAGTGATCATAATTCCATTAGTTTTAAGATAGCTATGGAGAATGATAGGTCTGGCCCAAAAGTTAAAATTCTAAATTGGGGAAAGGCCAATTTTGATGGTATTAGACAGGAACTTTCAGAAGTTGATTGGGAGAGTCTGTAGGCAGGCAAAGGGACGTCTGGTAAGTGGGAGGCTTTCAAAAGTGTGTTAACCAGGGTTCAGGGTAAGCACATTCCTTATAAAGTGAAGGGCAAGGCTGGTAGAAGTAGGGAACCTTGGATGACTCGGGAGATTGAGAAGAAGGAGGCATATGACATGCATAGATAGTTGGGATCAAGTGGATCCCTTGAAGAGTATAGAGATTGCCGGAGTAGAGTTAAGAGAGAAATCAGGAGGGCAAAAAGGGGATATGAGATTGCTTTGGCAGATAAGGCAAAGGAGAATCCAAAGAGCTTCTACAAATAAGTAAAGGGCAAAAGAGTAACTAGGGAGAGAGTAGGGCCTCTTAAGGATCAACAAGGTCATCTATGTGCGGAACCACAAGAGATGGGTGAGATCCTAAATGAATATTTCACATCGGTTCTTACGGTTGAGAAAGGCATGGACGTTAGGGAACTTGGGGAAATAAATAGTGATGTCTTGAGGAGTGTACATATTACAGAGAGGGAGGTGCTGGAAGTCTTAACGCGCATCAAGGTAGATAAATCTCCGGGACCTGATGAAATGTATCCCAGGACGTTATGGGAGGTTAGGGAGGAAATTGCGGGTCCCCTAGCAGAGATATTTGAATCATCGACAGCTACAGGTGAGGTGCCTGAAGATTGGAGGGTAGCAAATGTTGTGCCTTTGTTTAAGAAGGGCGGCAGGGAAAAGCCTGGGAACTACAGACCGGTGAGCCTGACATCTGTAGTGGGTAAGTTGTTAGAGGGTATTCTGAGAGACAGGATCTACAGGCATTTGGAGAGGCAGGGACTGATTAGGAACAGTCAGCATGGTTTTGTGAGAGGAAAATCATGTCTCACGAATTTGATTGAGTTTTTTGAAGGGGTAACCAAGAAGATAGATGAGGGCTGTGCAGTAGACGTGGTCTACATGGACTTTAGCAAAGCACCGCATGGTAGGTTGTTACATAAGGTTAAATCTCACGGGATCCAAGGTGAGGTAGCCAATTGGATACAACATTGGCTTGACGACAGAAGACAGAGGGTGGGTGCAGAGGGTTGTTTTTCAAACTGGAGGCCTCTGACCAGCGGTGTGCCTCAGGGATCGGTGCTGGGTCCGCTGTTATTTGTTATTTATATTAATGATTTGGATGAGAATTTAGGAGGCATGGTTAGTAAGTTTGCAGATGACACCAAGATTGGTGGCGTTGTGGACAGTGAAGGTTATCTAGGATTGCAACGGGATCTTGATAAATTGGGCCAGTGGGCCGATGAATGGCAGATGGAGTTTAATTTAGATAAATGTGAGGTGATGCATTTTGGGAGATCGAATCGGGCCAGGACCTACTCCGTTAATGGTAGGGCGTTGGGGAGAGTTATAGAACAAAGAGATCTAGGAGTACAGGTTCATAGCTCCTTGAAAGTGGAGTCACAGGTGGATAGGGTGGTGAAGAAGGCATTCAGGTTGCTTGGTTTCATTGGTCAGAACATTGAATACAGGAGTTGGGATGTCTTGTTGAAGTTGTACAAGACATTAGTTAGGCCACACTTGGAATACTGTGTACAGTTCTGGTCACCCTATTGTAGAAAGGATATTATTAAACTAGAAAGAGTGCAGAAAAGATTTACTAGGATGCTGCCGGGACTTGATGGTTTGACTTATAGGGAGAGGTTAGACAGACTGGGACTTTTTTCCCTGGAGAGTAGGAGGTTAAGGGGTGATCTTATACAAGTCTATAAAATAATGAGGGGCATAGATAAGGTAGATAGTCAAAATCTTTTCCCAAAGGTAGGGGAATCTATAACGAGGGGGCATAGATTTAAGGTGAGGGGAGAGATACAAAAGGGTCCAGAGGGGCAATTTTTTCACTCAAAGGGTGGTGAGTGTCTGGAACGAGCTGCCAGAGGCAGTAGTAGAGGCGGGTACAATTTTGTCTTTTAAAAAGCATTTGGACAGTTACATGGGTAAGATGGGTATAGAGGGATATGGGCCAAGTGCAGCCAATTGGGACTAGCTTAGTGGTATAAACTGGGCGACATGGACATGTTGGGCCGAAGGGCCTGTTTCCATGTTGTAAACTTCTATGATTCTAATCTTGCTATGTAACTTTACTCTTTCTTCTTTTCTCTCTACCCCGCCAAGGACCCTCTCTCCTGTCGTCAAGCCATTGTCTTCAGTCCCCACTACAAACTCTGTTCCCCAGTCACTGACTTTATCCCTCCCCATGGCCACTGTCTGAGGTTGAACTGAACAGTTTGCAACCATGGCGTCCTATATGACCGAAATGAGCTTCCAACCACATATCCGCGCCATCAAAACCGCCAATTTCTACTCAAATAAGATCGCGCATCTCCACCCCTGCCTCAGCTCATCTGCTGCTGAAACCCTCATCCATGCTTTTATTACATCTACACTTGACTATTGCAATGCTCTTCTGGCCGGCCTCCCATCTTCCACCCTCAATATACTTGAGCTCATCCAAAACTCTGACCTATATCCTAACTCGCAACAAGTCTCGTGCAACCATCACCTTCATGCTCGCTGACCGACATTGGCCCCTGGTCTACCAACACCTTGATTTTAAAATTCTCATCCGGACTCCGGCACTCTCATCTGGACTCTGGCCTGCCTGACAATGACGATCAAATTACACATTCCAGACAAAGGGTTACATGAGTATTGTCCACAGTGGTGGCAGTAGATGCAATGAACTATTTGTGCTCTGAAATTTGCACTTACATTTTGGCAAGAAAAACTGTGCACAGTTCTTCAAAAAAGATTGCAACTTGACCGTAACTATGCATGCATTTGACAAACTATTCAAACTCAGCAGCCAAATTGTGCACAGCAAGATACCACAAACAGCAATGGTGATGTTAGGTAAATGTTGGTCAGGACACTTGGGAGAATTCACCTGATTTTCTTCAAATAGTGTCATGGGATCTTTTATGTCTAGCTGAACAGGAAGACAGGGCCTCTGTTTAACATCTCATCTGAAAGACAACAACTCCAACAGTACTGGAATGGAATGTGAGCCTGGATTTTCTGCTCATGTCCTCGAGCATGGCTTGAACCCACAACCTTCTGATTCATCAGAATCAACCACTTACATTTATATAGTGTTCCTTGTGTGCTGGAAGATATCTCAAAGTGCTTTACAGTAAGGAGAAAAGGGACATGATGGATACAGAGCATGGTGAAAGGAGAAGGTAGTATGGGCAGGTGAAACCAGTCGACAGAGGGCTTTGTGGTATCTATTTTTTTATAATCAGGAATACAAGTGGCAAGGTATAGGAGATAATTCTAGAAGGAAGAGTCGGGTGATCTTTGGATTTTGCTTCATTATTCACAAATTAAATTTAATAGTGTAGAAAATTTGGGTTTTAAATTCCCACATGACTCAAATACTTAAATAAACTTTCAAAAGTCACCAGATTTCAATGTTAGCAACACCATTTGCATTGACAAAAAAAAATCCAGGCCCCTCAAACAGAAATTAAAAATCCCTGAAGACAAACCCCCCTCCCCCCCCATCCACAACAGAGTATTTTGTCACTCATGTATTTTGATTCCGTCTTCACAGTTGTTTGAGTTAAAACCTGGTACACTTTTAAAAAGTTACACAATATTTCATTATGCCTAAATATCCACTCTGACAAGCTGGCTGCAAAGCGACTAGTTTGCTATTAATTGCAAAGCTATTTGGGTCAATCTTATCAAACACGAAAACAAAAATAAAATACTGCAGATGCTGGAGATCTGAACACTTATCAAACACTTTGGTAGCTGATTGCTTTGTATTGCAAGTAAGTAATTGGTAGTTCAGTCAAATGGGATTTGTAGCAAGGTGATAAATGGATTTGTATGCAACACTTATTAGATGGAATCGGTTAACACTCCAGGAGGTTGCCTCTGCAACTGCAGCATTCTTCAACCTTAAACATCATTCTTCAATCTGCCATTGGATTCAATTCATGGCTTCAATTCTATGTAAAATTAACAGCTTTATCTGATTTTGAAAATATATTTTCTTTAAACTTTGACCAGGAACAAAGGTGATGGAAAGTACACTTCAGACACTCGTTACGGATATTCTAAGCCATCAAGATAGACTCCGTGGGTCTGATGTAGTAATGTTATGGACCCTGATCCAGGTCTAGTATTGAGAAAATTAGCAAAGAGTCACATTGTTTCTTATTTTTGTATCAAAGGTGGTGTAGGTAAAGTTCTGTTAACTTTAACTGCTGTGGGGTCTTTTGTTACTGCTTAAGTTGTTTGGTAGTTTATAGCCTGATTATGCTACTGTTTTTCAAAGTATATTGTCCTCCACTTTCTAGGGAGTAATTTTGTCTGCATAGTTCTTACCATTTACATATTTCAACCAACACAGTCTGTAGTTTGAGCTGTCTCTTCCAATTCCACCACCCTTCCTTGTTTGATAGCTAAAAATTTCACCACTTTGCTTTGCGCTAATGAATCCAAATCATTGATAAAAACAGTAGTGGGCCCAACACTAAGAAAAGCCCACCCAGTATTTCCTCCCCACTGCAGGAGTTCCTCAAAGAAGCATTCTGGAACCAACCATTTTCAGCTGCTTCATCAATGTCTACCTCTCCATAAAAGTCAGAAGCGGTGCACTCCTGTGCTCGCTGACCTACATTGGCTTCTGGTGCAGCAACTCCTCAAATTTAAAATTCTCATCCTTGTTTTCAAATCCCTCCATGGCCTCGCCTCTCCCTATCTCTGGAACCTCCTCCAGCCCTACAACCCTCCAAGATCTCTGCGCTCTGGTCTTTTGTGCATCTCTGATGTGGTGACGGTTCTCCCACTCTGCTGTTAGGAAGGGAGTTCCAGGATTTTGACCCAGCGACAATGAAGGAACGGCGATATATTTCCAAGTCGGGATGGTGTGTGACTTGGAGGGGAACGTGCAGGTGGTGTTGTTCCCATGTGCCTGCTGCTCTTGTCCTTCTAGGTGGTAGAGGTCGCGGGTTTGGGAGGTGCTGTCGAAGAAGCCTTGGCGAGTTGCTGCAGTGCATCCTAATTGTTCCAAATCTCTATATCCTTAGCATCTTCTAACCACAGATTCTACTTCATTATTCAGTCAAAAATCATCTATATCCATTCCCTTACACACAACTGCAACACAGTAATTAGACACTGATTGGTTAAGATATTGTGGCTTAAGGATCATCTTATGTTTGACAAATAAGAGCTAAAATTTGCACTTATATAAAACAAAGCATAGCAATGCTAAGCTAGCAGATTCCCTTATCAATCAAGTCAACCACAGGATTTCTACTACTGCTCTGATTAACCCTTTATATTGGTCTATTACAGTCTGCATATCTATTATTTATGGACAAGGTGAGGTTGGAGAGGGCATTTGGGAAGATAGGAGAGAAACTACAGAATGATACAGGTTCAAGACTAGGACGGGGAGGCCTTGGCTTGGTCAGCAAGGGGGCGCGGGGGGTGTAGCAGCGTCAACTGAATGAATGGTCTCATCGCTAGTGATAAATAAGTCCATGAGCTCCTCTGACTTGCTGGAGGTGAGTATGAAGGGAGCAGGCAGGGCTGGCTGTGAACATTAATAGGAGAGTTTATATGGAGGGAGAGGTCAAGGGAGAATAGGATGGCAGTAAAATCAGGAGAGGGGGCAAGGTGAGTTGAGATAAGATGGAGATCGAAATCACCGAGGATGAGCACTCAGTCCAGAAGCAGAGGATGGATGTCTCTGAGAAATTCAAGGTGGGACTGGGAGGACCAGAGAATGAGAACTTTAAAGAGGAGACGAGAGGGGTGCGACAAGGCAAGGGGCTTGAAGGAGAAGGTACCAGAGGAGATGGGGAAGGGGTCAAGATATGATTGGTGATAAGCGCCACACTGCCACTGTGGCATTTGGGCAGGACCAAAAAGAGTAGTAAGCCTGAGGATTGGGAAGGTTTTAGAAATCAGCAAAGGATGACCAGGAACTTAATAAATTTCTTGATAAATATGAACGAAAGAAATGTAAAAACAGATTCTAAGAGCTTCTACAAATATGTAAAAAGGAAGAGATTAGCAAAAGTAAACTTGGGTCCCTTAGATGCAGCGACAGGAGAAATTATAATGGGGAATAAGGAAATGGCAAAGATGGTAAACAAATATTTTGTATCTGTCTTCACAGCAGAAGACAAAAAACATACTGGAAATAGTGGGGAACCAAGGGTCGAATGAGAGTGAGGAACTTAAAGTAATTAATATTAGTAAAGAAAAAGTACTGGAGAAATTAATGGGACTAAAAGCCAACAAATCCCCTGGACCTGATGGCCCACATCCTAGTGTTTCAAAAAAATCTGCATTTGTTTTGATCTTCCAGAATGGTCCCCATGGATTGGAAGGTAGCAAATGTAACCCTGCTTTTCAAGAAAGGAGGGAGAGAAAAAACAGGGAACTATAGGCCAGTTAGCCTGACATTAGTAGGGAAAATGCTAGAATCTATTAAGGACATAATAACAGGGCACTTGGAAAATCATATGATTAGGCAGAGTCAACAGTTTTATGAAAGGGAAATGCTGTTTGACAAACCTTAGTTTTTTGACGATGTAACTTGCAGGGTAGATATGGGAGAAACCAGTGGATGTAATATATTTGGATTTTCAAAAGGCATTCGATAAGGTGTCACATGAAAGGTTGTTACACAAGATTAGGGCTCATAGCATTGGGGGTAATATTAGCCTGGATTGAGGATTGGTTAACGGACAGAAAACAGAGTAGGAATAAACGGGTCATTTTCAGGTTGGCAGGTTTTAACTGGTGGGGTGCCACAAGGATCAGTGGTTGGGCCTCAGCTATTTACAATATATATCAATGGCTTGGACGAGGGGACCAAGTGTAATGTATCCAGGTTTGCTGACATTACAAAGGTAGGTGGGAAAGCTAGCTGTGAGGAGGATGCAAAATGATAGACAGGTGAGTGGGTGAGAAGGTGGCAGATGGAGTATAATGTTGGGAAATGTGAAATTATCCACTTTGGTAGGAATAGAAAAGCAGAATTTAAAAAAAAAACTACAAAAAGGTTGGTATTCAGAGGGATTTGGGTGTCCTTGTACACTAATCACAAAGTTAACATGCAGGTACAGCAAGCAATTAGGAAGGCAAATTATATTTTGGCCTTTATTGCAAGGGGATTGGAGTAGGAGAGAAAGGAGATCTTGCTGCAATTATATAAGGCTCTAGTGAGATCTGGAGTACTGTGTAGAGTTTTGGTCTCCTTACCAAAGGAAGGATATATTTCAGTAGGAAGAATAGAAAAGCAGAATTTTTTTTTTAAAAAAGGTGAGACTAGCAAATGTTGGTATTCAGAGGGATTTGGATGTCCTTGTACATGAATCAAAGTTAACATGCAAGTACAGCAAGCAATTAGGAAAGCAAATGGTATGTTAGCCTTTATTGCAAGGGGGTTGAAGTATAAGATAAGGAAGTCTTGCTGCAATTATAAAGGACTTTGGGACCAGGTGAGATCACACCTAAAGTACTTTGTACATTTTGGTCTCCTTATCTAAGGAAGGATATACTTACCTTAGAGGGGGTGCTACAAAGGTTCACTGGATTGATTTCTGAGATGAGAGGGTTGACTTATGAGGAGAGATTGGGCCTATATTCTCTGGAGTTTAGAAGAATGAGAGGTGACAGGGTAGATGCTGAGAGGTTGTTTCCCCTGGCTGGAGAGCCTAGAACTCGGAGTCAACAATAAGAGGTCGGCCATTTAGGACAGAGATGAGGAAAAATTTCTTCAAAGGGTTGTGAATCTTTGGAATTCTCTACCCCAGAGGACTGTGGATGCTCAGTCGTTGAGTATATTCAAGATTGAGATCAATAGATTTTTGGACACTAAGGGAATCAAGGGATATGGGGATAGGGCAGGAAAGGGGAGTTGAAGTAGGTCAGCCATGATCTTGAATAGCAGAGCAAGCTCAAGGGACCGTATGGCCCACTCCTATTTCTTATTAGGTGCAAAGTATAGCCAGGTGGGGAGGCTTCAGTAGGGGGCAAGGTGTCATCACCCGTGAGCCAAGTTTCTGTCAATACCTTGATGTCATTGCAATCACCCACAAGATCATGAACGGTAAGAGCCTTTTTACTTAGTGAATGGAGATTTTGGGAGGGAAATATGGAGAGGGGCAGTGATTGTTGATCCACAGAGTCCAAGGGGGATAGTGGTGAGTGGGGTGAGCAGGATGGGAAGGAGGTTGGCAAGACTAGCCGCCAGCAGGCGCACTGGGCGAGAAGGTCAAAGAGAAGGGATGATGAGAAGTTGGTCTTGCTGCGCTTAAAGGAGCAGCAACAGGTGCCTCGATGGGTTCTTTAGATTTAGCTGATTATACAACTGAGCAAAATTTAACACTAAAATATACAGTAAGGTTAAAATATGTACAATTGATGGAATTGAATTAACAGATAGATGTAAAGAAAAATCCAACAGAAAGAGTAGTCTTACTACTTTCTCTGTGGAGACAATGGAAATTAAAAAGTTAGTAGAATATCAAGGTTTATAGCTCAAATAGTAGCGTACAGATCTGCAGAGGTTATGCTAAAAATTTTGGTTTGCACAGGTCAGACCACACTGTGTTCAATTCTGCTCAAGATCACAGAAAAATGTACATGCATTGGAAAGGTACAAAGAGCAACACGATTGGTTTAAAGGAGCTATAAGGAAGGATTGTAAGAGTTCCATGCCAGTCTAGAAAGAGGCAGCTAAAGGGAATCCTCATGAAGATATCTGAAATATTTATGTACATCAAAAGGTAAACTCAAAATAAGACAGTAAAGTAGGGCCAGGGATGTAAATTTAAATGAAAAATAAATTCAAATATAGGGAAGAATTTTTGTTTTATTCAAAGAGCATTAATTGTTCAAAATAAACTATTTAACCGGATAGTAGAGACAAAAAAGGTTGAGTGGGGAAAGTTAGGATATTAGAAAATTGAACTTTGGCCTTTTCTCCTCCTTGACTTTTCTTCTGTTATTAAAAATAATTTCAGCTGGCACTGGAGGACTTTTGCAGTGATGGCTGTAATGGATATTTAAAAATATATTCATTTTCAGCCAGTAAAATGCAGGACATGAAGACATACCCAGTCTACCAACAAATTATGGATTTGATCATTTTTTTCTTGAAGGTTGAAGCTGCTTTCCCCTCCCCTCATTGGCAAATCACACATGACTTTAAAGAAAAACTTTGCAATGCAGTAATACTTTGTCTTAGACTCTAATCTAGCTCTCAGGAGCAACTGCCACTATAGAATCAATAAAATAGAGTGACAAGAAAGGTCGCAAAGGAGAGGCTCAAATTGGTAATCACTCAGTGAGGTCACAGGGGAGTTGGTGCAAGAAGCAGAAACATACCCCAAATAAATTTCAATGTTCTGCAATAACAAATCAGTCCAATGTGAAGCCTCATTATCTGGGCTTTTCAAGCTGAAGGTCTCAAATGATTTGTCCCAAATACTGCAAAACAAATCTATTAAAACCAACCCAGTGAGTTATGCTGCAAATGATGCCGTACATTGAAATAAACAGACCAGCAGGAACTGATATTTGTACAGCCAGAAAGTTTGCTATTTCACTGGTAACAGATTGCTGAACCCACAACACTCATGTATTAATCATCCATTAGGTAACATCAGTTAAAGCTGAAGCTACACAGGGATGGAAGCTCAATTCAGGTAATCATATCCTACAGATTAGTTTTACTTTACTTCTTTTGCAAGGTGCTTGTGCACGAGCAGCAGACCGGTTGGAGATTACGCAAATGGAGAGTTTAGATCCCTTAAAACTAACTGGCCCAAACAAGACACATTCAGGAGAACTATAAAAATCAGCAAATTTTATAAGGTCGCAAAGGAGAGGCTCTACTTGGTAATCATGCTCAGTGAGGCCACAGGGGAATTGGTGCAAGAAGCAGAAACATACTTTTTGCAATAGTTCTGAGAACCAGGCATGAAATTTGCTCTCATTGCTACATTGTAAATGCATTTGTTCAGATTTCCTGTGTTCAATATTTCTAGCAAAATTTTAAGCATGCCCTTTTAAGAATACATTCACCAGAAATACTAAACAAAATCTTAGACAAATTTATGATCTCACTATATGCAGCGAGAAGAATTTTTACCCCTAGTGAGAAAACATTCGGAAAAGCACAACTGTTGAAGGACAGTCAACATAGATAAAGAACAGAAGTAGGCCATTCAGCCTGAGTCTGTTCTGCCATCCAATGAGATCATAACTGATCTGTATGCTGACTCCATCCACCCACCTTGGCTCCATATCCCTTAATATCCTTGGCTAGTATCTACTGCTTTTTGTGGGAGTGTTCCATGCTTCTACTGCCCTCTGTGTGAACAAGTGTTTACTAACTTCTGTCCTGATTTGGAGATGCCGGTGATGGACTGGGGTTGACAATTGTAAACAATTTTACAACACCAAGTTATAGTCCAGCAATTTTATTTTAAATTCACAAGCTTTCGGAGATTTTCTCCTTCCTCAGGCAAACGTTTGCCTGAGGAAGGAGAAAATCTCCGAAAGCTTGTGAATTTAAAATAAAATTGCTGGACTATAACTTGGTGTTGTAAAATTGTTTACAATTGTCTCTCCTGATTGGCCTAGCTCTGATTTTAAGATTATGTCCCCTTGTCCTAGACTCCCCCACCAGTGGATAAAGTTTCTCTCTATCTACCCTATCAATTCCTTTCAAAATCCTAAAAACCTCAATCAAATCATCCCTTAACCTTCTATATTCCAAAGAATACGAGCCTAGTTTATTTAATCACTCCTCAATCTAACCTTAGGAACGCTGGTAACATCCTGGTGAATCTGCGCTGCACTCCTTCCAAAGCCAATATATCCTTCCTAAGGTTTGATGCCTAGAACTGTACACAATACTCCAGGTGTGGTAGACCCAGGGTTTTGTATAGCTGCAGCAAAACTTAATCCTCTTTATATTCTAGCCCTCTAATTATAAAGGCTAACATTCTATTAGACTTTTTGATTTTTTTTGTACCCGACGACTACATTTTAGTGATCTGTATGCATAGACCCCAAAATCTCTTTGGACCTCCACTGTTCCGAGCTTTTCACCATTTAAAAAAATACTCTGATCTATCCTTTTCTAGTTCAAAATGGATGACCTCACAATTGCCTGCACTGAAATTCATTGCCACAGTTTTGCCCACTCACTTAATCTATCAATGTGTCTCTGTAATGTTATGCTCCCTTCTACACTACTTACTATGCCACCAATCTTTGTCATCAGCAAACGTGGATACATGGCTCTCGTGTTATCCAAGTCATTAATACATATTGAATAGCAGAGGCTCCAGCACAGATCCTTGTGGGACACCACTGGTCACTTCCTTCTAATTCAAGTACATACCCATTATCCCAGGAGGAGGCGGCTCTGTAAACATCCCCATCCTCAACGATGGCAGAGTCCATCTTCAGCCAGAAGAGCCGAGTGGATGATCCATCTCAGCCGCCTCCCGATCACCATCACAGAGGCTAGTCTTCAGCCAATTCTATTCACTCCACGTGATATCAAGAAACGACTTGAGTGCACTGGATTCAGCAAAGACAACATCCCGGCTGTAGTGCTGAAGGCTTGTGCTCCAGAACTAGCTGCGCCTCTAGCCAAGCTGTTCCAGTACAGCTACAACACTGGCATCTACCCGACAATGTGGAAAATTGGCCAGGTATGTCCTGTCCACAAAAAGCAGGACAAATCCAATCCGGCCAATTACCGCCCCATCAGTCTACTCTCAATCATCAGCAAAGTGATGGAAGGTGTCGGCGACAGTGCTATCAAGCGGCACTTACTCACCAATAACCTGCTCACCGATGCTCAGTTTGGGTTCCGCCAGGACCACTCTGCTCCAGACCTCTTTACAGCCTTGGTCCAAACATGGACAAAAGAGCTGAATTCCAGAGGTGAGGTGAGCAGCATTTGACTGGGTGTGGCACCAAGGAGCCCTAGTAAAATTGAAGTCAATGGGAATCGGGAAAAACTCTCCAGTGGCTGGAGTCATACCTAGCACAAAGGAAAATGGTAGCGGTTGTTGGTGGCCAATCATCTCAGCCCCAGGACATTGCTGCAGGAGTTCAAGGCAGTGTCCTAGGCACAACCATCTTCAGCTGCTTCATCAATGACCTTCCCTCCAACATAAGGTCAGAAATGGGATGTTCGCTGATGATTGCAGTGTTCAGTTCCATTCACAACCCCTCAAATAATGAAGCAGTCCGAGCCTGCATGCAGCAAGACCTGGACAACATCCAGGCTTGGGCTCATAAGTGGCAAGTAACATTTGCGCCAGACAAGTGCCAGGCAATGACCATCTCCAACAAAAAAAAGTCTAACCACCTCCCCTTGACATTCAACGGCATTACCATCACCTAATCCCCCACCATCAACATCCTGGGGGTCACCATTGACCAGAAATTTAACTGGACCAGCCATATAAATACTGTGGCTACAAGAGCAGGTCAGAGGCTGGGTATTCTGCAGCGAGTGACTCACCTCCGAAAGGCTTTCAGCTTTCCACCATCTACAAGGCACAAGTGAGGAGTGTGATGGAATACTCTCCACTTGCCTGGATGAGTGCAGCTCCAACAACACAAGATGCTCGACACCATCCAGGACAAAGCAGCCTGCTTGATTAGCACCCCATCCACCACACTAAACATTCACTCCCTTCACCACCGGCGCAGTGGCTGCAGTGTGTACCATCCACAGGATGCACTGCATCAACTCGCCAAGGCTTCTTCGAAGCACCTCCCAAACCCGCGACCTCTACCACCTAGAAGGACAAGAACAGGTACATGGGAACAACACCACCTGCACGTTCCCCTCCAAGTCACACACCATCCCGGCTTGGAAATATATCGCCGTTCCTTCATCGTTGCTGGGTCAAAATCCTGGAACTCCCTTCTAACAGCACTGTGGGAGAACCTTCACCACACGGACTGCAGCAGTTCAAGGCGGCTCACCACCACCTTCTCAAGGGCAATTAGGGATGGGCAATAAAAATGCCAGCCTCGCCAGTGACGCCCACATGCCATGAACGAATAAAACAAATAGTTACTGTCTTCTACCATGTAACAAATCTAACGAGGTCAATAATTTGCCTTCAATTCCATGAGCTTTAATTTTAGCTAACAGTCTCATGTGGAACCTTATCAAATGCCTTCTGGAAGTCCATATAAACAACATCCATAGACATTCTCTTGTCCACTACTTCAGTTACATCCTCAAAAAATTCAATTAGGTTTGTTAGACATGACCTATCTTTTACAAATCCATGTTGGCTCTTTCTAATCAGTTCAAATTTCTAAGTGCTCAGTAACCCTATAAGGACAGATTTCAATAACTTCCCCACAACAGCTGTTAGTCTAACAGGTCGCTCACTCTCCTTTCTTAAATAATGGAGTTACATTTGCAATTTTTCAATCTAAAAAAGGGACAATTCCTGAAATTGAGGAAGTTTTGGACGATTACGGCTAAAGCTTCTGCAATTTCCTCACTAGTTCCTTTAAAACCCTCTGGTGGAAACAGTCAGGTCCTGGGGATTTGTCAGTCTTTCATGCCATTATTTTTTCTAGTACTGTTTTCTTGCTTATGTAAAGTTTAGTGAGTTCCAGTCCTTGATTCATTGTTTCGTTTCCCTGGAATGTCAGGTATATTATCCTCTTCCTCCACTGTGAAGACTGACACAAAGTAATTATTCAACAAGTCTGCCATTTCCTTATTTTCATTTGCAATATTATCCGCATCTGTTTTTCAAGAGCCCACGTTACCCTTGACTTTTTCTTCTAATATAATTATAAAAACTGTAATCTTGATAACCCTTGCAAATTTCTGTTCATATTCCTTTTTGCAGCTCTTACTATCATTTTTGACTTCTTTTGCTGTTCTTTATATCTCTCCCAGTCCCCGGGATCCACACTATTCTTTGCATTTTTATATGCTCTTTCCTTTAGTTTTATGTTACCTCTCACCACTTGTTGACTATGGCTGTTTTATTTGGCAAGTAGAGCTCTTATGGGTAAGACTGGCCCTGTATTAAACCAAGTTCTTTTTTGAACACCTCCCTCTGTTAATCTGTAGTTTTACTCAATAGTAGTTTTGACAAGTCCCTGTCTCATCCCATTAAAGTTAGCCAGACCAAAATCTAGAATCTTAATAACTATTACATTTCTGCTTTTCAAAAGGTCATGTTTCACTATATTGCTGCAGCTTTTCCAAAGAGACGACCGACAGTGGACAGAGGAAACTGATGCTCTATACTTTAATTGCCACTGCAGAATCTATGGTTAAGGTAAGCAATCGTGGAATTGGAGATAAAATATGAACAATTCAATACTGGGGACACAAAAAAATAAAATTAGAAGCAAGGGATGTCACACAGAACTTTTGGACTCAAAGGGTAATGGAGTTACAGAATAAATTACCAGGAAAAGATTTAAGCAGCCAAGATAACTATGCATTTCTAAATTTCTATGCATACCTGACGAAGGGGATAATCTCCGAAAGCTTGTGATTTTAAAATAAAATTGTTGGACTATAACCTGGTGTTGTAAGATTCCTTACATTTGTCCACCCCAGTCCATCACCGGCATCTCCACATCATCTCTAAAGAGTAAGACAGTATTAAGGATATGGAGAGAAGGCCAGATGGATAGGGGTTTCTCTCAGAATGGGACAGTGGTGTTGGCTTTTTCCACGTTCCGAAACATTACCACCTTAAATTTTAAAATTATATCCATTTTCTTCCGTTAAAACCAAGCATTTCACTTTTTCACTGAAATGTTTTACGGAACAACCAAAAAGGAAAAAGTCAGAAGTCCCTTAACTTAAGGTATCGTCTGAATGCAAAATTGCTCACATAACTGGTCAGAGATTTTGCTGCTCGTAATTGGACAAGTGTGACCTTTGTTGTCAACTCCCCCTCCCCAAATTCTGGTTGGATACATGAGAATTTTTTTTACACAAATCCCAGATAAATATTTATGTAACACTCATAACAGACATAAGACTGTGGTGGCATTGTACACACTTTTACTTTATGGCCCATGTGGTTATAACTTAGATACTCAACAACATTCTGATGTATGTAACATTATTAGCAATAAAGACAAGCAAATAAATTAATGTTACTTTTGCATAGCAGGTAAAAAGAATATTGACTACACAAAATGTAACATCTTTTATTGAAATCTAATCACAATTAAATAGTTACAAATTAACAAATGGACATCAAATACACCAAAATAGTGCAGAAAAAAGTTGACATGCAAGACTTTTTTGATGCTCAATATAGTAACAGGTTAATATGGAAATATATGTATCCTAATGCAAACAGCAAAATAACAGCACTTGATGCAAACAGAAGGTACATGAATTTATCCTAGAAGATGACTAATAAAGGTCAATGCATAAGGTTAGGCATCATACTTGAAAGACTGCCAAAAACTACACAGTAAGCCTGTAGCACAACGTGTTTGCCAAGTTATCAATCTACTATATTGCCATGGGATTTCTCTTTTTAAAAAAAAGACGGCTATGTCAGCTCTCAGCAGGGATGAGGGGATTGTCCAGCTTAAAACAGAGGGGGCAACATTCCACTCATCCCTAATGGTTGAGACATTAATAGACAGTTGTTAAAAGTGGCTGAAATGCAACAGAAAACAGTAACTAGCTATATATCTACTGCTAGATTTTTTTTTTTTAATATGTCTGGATTCCTATCCCTCCAAACAAATATTAACAAGGAGCTAGATAAAAGGCCATTTGGTGCTTGTTACAGCCTTGTCAAAGGCCAATCATGAGAAAGTTTTCCACATTTCACACCATTAGAGGCTCCTTGACAGCAGAATATTTAACCCCATGTCAGATCTGGTTTACAAACATATTTGTAGGCCAGTCACTGAAGCGTGCAGTAAAAAGGATGGGGCCAAAAACCTCAGCCCTTCCGGCACACTCCTGTTGCAACTCCGGCAGGCGTGCACTGGAATAGACAGAATTTAAGCCAGGGCCTTGCCATGCAAGGTAATTCCTGCTCAGCCTGGTATAGGGTGGATCCCCTGCCCACTCTGGCCAGCAGTGCAAGGTGGTCAGGACTTCTTAAAATTTTGATAATTTACAACATCTTGAACGTGGCTCCTTTTCTTAGAGTTTGAAAGCCATCTTAAAATTCTGTGGGCTTTATCCCCCTTCCTCCAAGAGCATACCTGCTCCACATGGCCTACAAATTCTTAAATTGACCAGTCAAACAAAGCCAGGTTTCTGATCTGGAGCATGACCTATAACTAACCCTGGCACTTATTCCAAAAAGTCCACAGCAGTTACACTTTCTAGCCTTAAAGAAATACACACTTGCACTTTATTTTACACGGTATAATTTTCCTGTCCTTACAAAACAATGTATCTAGTACAGCCAGCATCTGTCACACTTTAGGTATCACATTTCATATACACAGTATGCTTCACACTTGTGCCAGAGTGGCTCAAATTTCATAAACATACAATAGCAACAGATCAAGGGGTGGTCAACATACCAATGATGGGAAAAGCATCATCAATTCTAATTAAAAACAAAAGCATGAATGAAAACAACCAATTCAAAATGACAGCAGAAAAATCTTACCAAAAAAAAAAGCCGTGACATGGGATCTTTTACATCCACCTGAGGGGGCAGACGGGGCATCAGTTTAATGACTCATCCAAAAGACAGCACCTCCAATAGTGCAACATTCCCTCAGTACTGCACTGAAATGTTAACCGACATTATGTGCTCAAGTCGCTCGAGTGAGTCTTACCTTCTGACTCAGAGGCAAGAGTGCTACCACTGAGCCAAGGCTAAAGGAAATGAATGGAAAGGGAAATATACCTAAAAGCAGTTGTAAGTGAAAATTAAGTAGTAAGATCCAGAAAGTCCCAGAAATAGATAGAATATAGAAAGTTAGTTATACAACCCATAAACTGGAAACTCTAAGCTAAGTTTTAAAAAATCCTACTGTACCCATTAGTAATTTTCTCTTTACAAACCAGCTAATCTTGTGGTTTGAAATTGACTGTCAATTAAATGCTGAATTATGGGTGGTTTATGATACATATCTGTGCCCATTAAGAACTGGTTTAAGACTGTCCAAACTCATTTCATATAAGACCTTAATACTGGGAAAGACAAAACTTAATTTGATTAGTCTGGAGCTAGAATGGAACCCAGCTTCTAGACTTAGTCACTTGGTTTATTTTTTTGTATAAAAAAAGTGTACATTTTTCCTCTGATGGAATTGTATTGTTCCCAGAAAGTCCCAGCAGTAAACTATTTTAAACAACCATGATTTTAGAAAAATTAAATCTACCAGAATATTGTACAACAGAATTATAAACTTTTGGCTTCCAATTAACAAAAATAGAAAACTAAGCCAATAATTTTCTAGACATCAAATCTTGTGTGTCTCTAAATACTGTAGAAAGTAAGAAAAGTGTTGTTTGGCTTATTTGATTTATTTATAATTAACTGGTCCAATAACAGCTAAAACTGGTCAGCTCTTTTCCCTTGTTCTCCCCCACCCCATTTTGAAAATTGTGACAAATTGTATGATTTTAGATAGGGTAAATCTGAATTTTGAAAAAAAAGTCTTCACTCAGCTGTGTCTATGGAATGAGTAAGATTTACTCTGTTTTATGGCTAAGTTGTTATAGAGGTGGCTAATATACATGCCTGTCAACTTATTCAATAGATTTTCTTTTCTGCTTCAATTCATGTCAGGCTACCAAAAATACAGTCTGTTTTGTGTCTCCATAGACCATAAGGCTACTTTATCTGAACATATTTATGGTGACAGCTGTCTCAAAATATTTCAGATATTGAGATGGGAAGGTCTGAATACCATCAACAGGAGAAACATCTGAGTCCATTAACTCACTGTTTATATTGGATGCCTGCTTGGATATGGTTTGTTAATGGCCATCTGCAATAAGACTGCTTCTGTTTCAAAAGGAAAAAATGATAATCTTAAAATCTAGTGACCTGTAACGGGCCACCAGTGGTCTATTTACCTTGCCTCTTACGAAATTAGTGGGAAATTGGAACTCAAATCGCTACATGAAGTCATAGAATGTGTGTTTCTAAGAACAAGCTAAAAAGAGCTGAAAGAATTATGGATGCTGTCTTTGTTTTTAAAACAGTCAACTTAATTTGTAGTAGTGCATCTTCTATTATTGTGCTGAATCCTATTTTATCAATTTTCCATTTTATCTGTAAAGGAATCTGGACAGTCTCAGCCTATATGTTGGGATGTAATGTAGTAATCTTCTGCATTCTGAGATGGCAAGAGAACTAGGGCTTCCCATGTTTTCTCTGAGCAATGAGGGGTTGAAGAGATGGTTTATTCTTAGTTAATAATCTAAAAACAGAGGCATGGCAGGGCAGCTCAGACCCGTGGAAAGCGCATCCTGTGCCATGTGGGAACTCCAGGACGCTTCCCATGTCCTGGACAACCACTGGTGCAGGAAGTGTCGTCAGCTGGAGGAGCTCGCGCTCCGGGTTTCGGACCTTGAGCAGCAGCTGGCGTCACTGCAGTGCATCCGGAAGGCTAAGAGTTTTGTGGATAGCACATTTCAGGAGATGATCACCTCGCAAGCTTGAGAGTGCAGGCACAGAAAGACTGGGTGACCACCAGCCAAGGAGGACCAGGCAGGTAGTTCAGAAGTCCCCTGAGGGCATCTCACTCTCTAACCAGTATTCAGTTCTGAACACTGGTGGGGGGAGGGTTCCCCTAGGAAGTGCAGCCAGAGCCAAGACCAGAGCACCATGGGCGGCTCAGCTGTACAGGGGTGAAGGAGACAGGGCGGGAGAGCAAAAGTGGTAGGAGATTCCATAGTTAGGGGAGCAGACAGGCATTTCTTCGGCCGCAGGCGTGATTCCAGGATGGTATGTTGGAGGGTAAACAGCCAGAGGTTATGTTCCATATTGGGACCAACAACATAGGTAGAAAGAGGAAGAGGTCCTGCAGGCAGAGTTTAAGGAGTTAGGAAAAAGATTAAAAAGCAGGACCTCAAAAAAAAGGTAGTAATCTCCAGATTACTCCCAGTGCCATGCGCTAGTGAGAATAGAAATAGCAGATGAATGCGTGGCTGCAAAGGTAGTACAGGAGGGAGGGCTTTAGATACCTGGGGCATTGGGACCAGTTCTGGGGGAAGTGGGACCTGGACAAGCCAGACAGGTTGCACCTCAACAGGGCAGGGAGCAATATCCTGGCGGGGAGGTTTGCTAGTGCTGTCGGGGAGGGTTTAAACTAGCTTTGCAGGGGGGTGGGAACCTGAGTATGGATTCAGATGGGATAAAGTCGGAACTGGAAATAGAAGGCAGAAAATCAGTGAGCGAGTCTGGAAGGCAGAGGAAACGAAGGTTAGAAAATAAATAGGAGTTTGGCAGTCCTTAAATGTATTTACCTCAAAGCAAGGAGTATAGAAAATAAGGCGGATGAGCTAAGGGCACAGATAGATATGTGGCAGTATGATAACTTAACTAACAAACATGGCTTAAAGAGGGGCAGGAGTGGCAGCTCAATGTCCCTGGTTACAAGGTTTTCAGACGCAAGAGAGGGTGATAAAAAAAGGAGGGGGTGGCAACTTTGGTTAAGGAAACAATTACAGTTGTGGGGTGGGGGGATGATTTTAAGAGTGTCAAATGAGGCCCTATGGGTTGAGCTAAAGAACAAAAAAGGGGCAGTCACACTACTGGGAGTGCACTATCGACCCTCAAACAGTCAGCAGGAGATAGATGAGCAAATAGGTAGGGAAATTTCTGAGAAGTACAAAAATAGGACAGTAATAGTAGGGGATTTCAACTCCCATAATATTAATTGGGATACAAACAGTGTGAATGGTATAGAGGGCGTAGAATTCTTAAATTGCATATGAGATTTTTTTTATAGCCAGTATATAACAAGCCCAACAAGCGGTGGGGGCAGTTCTGCATTTAGTTCTAGGAAATGAAGAGCAGCAGGTGGAAGAAGCAGCAGTGGGAGAGCATTTTGGTGGAAGTGATAAGTTAGTTTTAGCATAGTTATGGAAAAGGACAAAGACAGAGCAGGCATTAAAATTTTCAACTGGGGAAAGGCCAATTTTAGTAAACTGGGAAGTGATTTAGCAGAAGTAAACTGGAAACAGCTACTTGAAGGTAAATCAGTGTCAGAGCAGTGGGAGACATTCAAAGGGTTAATTCGAGGGGTTCAGGGTAAACATGTTCCCACACATAAAAAGGGAGGGGCTGCCAAATCTAGAGCCCCTTGGATGTCAAGAAGCATTCAGGGTAAGATAAGGCAGAAAAAGAAAGCCTATGATAGACACTGGGAACTCAATACTACAGAAAGCTTAGACGAGAATACAAAGTGCAGGGGTGAAGTTAAAAAGGAAATTAGGAAAGCAGAGAGAGGGCATGAAAACATATTAGCAGGTTAAATCAAAGAAAACCCAAAGATGTTTTATAAATACATTAAAAGCAAGAGGATAACTAAGGAAAGAGTAGGGCCTATTAGAGACCAAAAAGGTAAACTATGTGTGGAGGTGGAAGATGTGGGTATGGTTCTTAATGAATACTTTGCATCTGTCTTCACAAAAGGAGGGATAATACAGGGACTGAAGTTAAGGAGGAGTGTGAAATATTGGATGGGATAAGCATATGAGCGAGGAAGTATTAAGGGGATTACATCTTTGAAAATGGATAAATCACCAGGGCCGGATGAAATGTATCCCAGGCTGTTAAAAGAAGCGAGGGAGGAAATAGCAGAGGCTTTAACAATCAATCATTTTCCAAACATCACTGGATACAGGCATAGTGCCGGAGGATTGGAGGACTGCTAATGTTGTACAGTTATTTAAAAAGGGAGCGAAGGATAGACCAAGTATTTACAGGCTAGTCAGACTAACCTCTGGTGGGCAAATTATTGGAATCATTCTGAGGGACAGGATAAATTATCACTTAGAAAAGCACAGACTAATCAAGGACAGTCAGCAAAGATTAGTTAACGGGAGGTCATGTCTGACTAACTTTATTCAATTTTGAGAGGAGGTGACAAGGAGAATCGACGAGGGTAGCGCAATTGATGTAAACTACATGGATTTTAGCAAGGCTTTTGACAAGGCAGGTTGGTCAAAAAAGTAAAGGTCCATGGGATCCAAGGGACTGTGGCAAATTGGATCCAAAATTGGCTTCGTGGCAGGAAGCAAAGGGTAATGGTCGATGGGTGTTTTTGCGACTTGAAGGCTGTTTCCAGTGGAGTGCCACAGGGCTCAGTACTAGGTCCTTTGCTTTTTGTGGTATTCATTAATGATTTGGACTTAAATGTAGGGGGCATCATTAAGAAGTTTGCAGATGATACAAAGATAAGCTGTGTGGTTGGTGAGGAGGAAAGCTGTAGATTGCAGGAAGATATCAATGGACTGGTCAGATGGACAGAAAAGTGGCAAATGGAATTCAATCCAGAGAAGTGTGAGGTAATACATTTGGGGAGAGCAAACAAGGCAAGGGAATACACAATAAAAAGGGAGGATACCAAGAGGTGTAGACAATTGTAAACAATTTTACAACACCAAGTTATAGTCCAGCAAATTTATTTTAAATTCACAAGCTTTCGGAGCCTTCCTCCTTCCTCAGGTGAACGTTGTTGGATTTCCAACAACGTTCACCTGAGGAAGGAGGAAGCCTCCGAAAGCTTGTGAATTCAAAATAAAATTGCTGGACTATAACTTGGTGTTGTAAAATTGTTTACAATTGTCAACCCCAGTCCATCACCGGAATCTCCACAAGAGGTGTAGAGGAAGTGAGGAACCTTGGAATGTATGTCGACAGATCCCTGAAGGCAGCAGGACAGGTAGATAAGGTGGTTAAGGTGGCATATGGAATACTTTCCATTATTAGCCGAGATATAGAATATAAAAGCAGGGATGTTACACTGGAACTGTATAAAACACTAGTTAGGCCGCAGCTTGAGTACTGCGCAGAGTTCTGGTCACCACATTACAGGAAGAATGTAATTGCACTAGAGGGTACAGAGGAGATTTACGAGGATGTTGCCATGACTGGAGAATTTCAGCTATGATGACAGATTGGATAGGCGGGGGTGGTTTTCTTTGAAACAGAGGAGGCTGAGGGGTGATTTGATTGAGGTGTACAAAATTATGAGTGGATAGGAAAGACCTATTTCCCTTAGCAGAAGGGTCAATAACCAGGAGGCATAGATTTCAAGTGATTGGTAGAAGGATTAGAGCAGAAATGAGGATAAAAATTTTCACCCAGAGGTTGGTGGGGGTCTGGAACTCACTACCTGAAAAGGGTGGTAGAGGCAGAAACCCTCAATTCATTTAAAAAGTACCTAGATGTGCACCTGAAGAGTCATGACCTGCAGGGCTACAGACCACATGCGGGAAAGTGGTTTTAGGCTGGGTGGCTCATTTCTCAGCCGGCGCGGACATGGGCCAAATGGCCTCCTCCTGTGCCGTAAATTTTCTATGATTCTAAAAAGGGTGAAGGTGATATTATTCAAGATCCTTAAGGGAACAGATAAATTGAGTCCTGATAATAGTTTTGAATTTGCAACAAACTCTAGAACCAGGAGACACAGGCTGAAGCTCAGAAAAGGGAAGGTATACCAATGGTTTAGATTTAACATGCAAGGAATGGCAAACATGTGAACTGACTGCCCAGAGTCAATGGTTGTAGATGGTGTAGAAAATTTGATAATTGGATAGATATTTGAGGGAGAGGAAAATTGAGGGTATTAGTTTTTGGCACTGGCCTGAGACTGTAGAATCTTTTCTGGGTCCTGTTCTTTCCTCTGTTTCTATTTGTAGTGTAAGGTTGGTGTGCCGAGAAACTAGAACATTTAGTTAAATTTACTTTTTTTAAAAAAAAGATATTTGTGAACTGTGACATTTGGTTTCACACACTGCTTTTCATCTAATCTACATGAATGGAGTCTATGTAGCAGTGATGCTAAACTATTTGATGTAATCTATATCGCCTAGTTGTAAACAAATTGTACTAAAAACATGTTCAAAAATGAAATGTTTCTTTAAACAGAGGTTATGAGGGAAAACTATAGATCCTTTTTCATATTAAATACTTAGCTCCACATATCCAAGATGTCCCCAACTCAGACCACAAAACACAGGGATGGTATAGTCTTGTGGTCATAAGTGCTACAAGTCTCAAGTCTGTCTTAGAGATTCTCTTGGTTACAGTATTGCTGGTCATCCCATGAGCACTCTCCTGACATCTTTTGTTAAGAAGTGTACTCATACTGCTCAATAGTTAATTATAACATAGCATTACCCAGGGGTGTAACAGTAGGACTGCCTTGTGATCAGTCTTTTGCGCATGTTTCACATGTGCTTCTCCAATCTTTCAGTAGGGGGGCTGAGAAATACATTAACAAAACAAAGCCTGATTATTTGAATTGTGAAGCTGCTTTATTTTTTTTTCCACATAGCAAAATGATTGTAGAGCAACAGTTAAAGCAAGTCCAACTTTTTACTTTATCTCCTTTTTCAAGTGAGGAGTGAGATTAAAAAAGACCAAGCATGCACCTGCTGACTGGCTCATATTTGCTATTACTTTTCTTTTGAGGCAACTTCTTACTGTTAAACCTGATCATCTGCTTTTTTGCTTCCAGTACTGGGACCAGGTTTGGACCTCACATCGGACTTTAAAACTTCACTGATTACCCAAGTGTCTCTTCACCTATAATCTGACCATTCACAGGAAGTGGAATGGCAGGACCTCCAACTCCCTCCCTGTACAGGGAAACGCCACTAGGCCTGTCAGCCAAACCAACTCGCCCTTCTTTCATATATACACAGACACCTCATCAGACTCGCATAGAGAGTTATCTGTACCATAATAAGTATGATTGTTTTGTTCGGCCAGAGATAAATTGCTTAACATCTGCAGTCATTGTGGATAATTAGAATAATAACTTGCATTTATATAGCACCTTTAACATAGTAAGGCGCTTCACAGGAGCCACATAAGGAGATATTAGAACAGATGACCAAAAGCTTGGTCAAAGACGTAGGTTTTAAGGAGAGTCTTCAAAAGGATAGAGGTGGAGGGGTTTAGGGAGGAAATTCCAGAGCTTAGGGCCTAAGCAACTGAAGGCCCGGCTGCCAATGGTGGAGTAATTAAAATCGGAGATGCGCAAAGTGGCCAGAATTAGAGCAGCAGAGATCTGAGGATTGTAGGGCTGGAGGAGGTTACAGAGATAGGGAGGGACGAGGCTATGGAGGGATTTGAAAACAAGGAATGGAATTTTTTTTTTTTTTTTTTTAAAAAGTGTTCCTGGATGGGAGCCAATGTAGTTCAGTGAGCACAGGGTAATGGGTGAACAGGACTTAGTGCAAGTTAGGGATATGGGCAGCAGAGTTTTGGATGAGCTCAAGTTTATGGAGGGTGAAAGATGGAAGGCCAGCCAGGAGAGCATTGGAAGAGTCAAGTCTATAGGTAACAAAGGCATGGATAAGAGTTGCAGCAGATGATCTGAGGCAGGGGTGAAGACGGACAATGTTACGGAGGTGAATAAGTATTTAGTTAACATGTCAAATCCCCTGCTTTCCCAGTGCCACAGTCTGTTTATTTTTTAAATTATAAAAGATGTGCAAATTCACTTAGTTTTAATACACAACCCTTAAACATAACTCATTCCCCAAAATCTTCTCCATGAAGAAAACAAAGTTAACATAAATCCTAAAATGGGACAGTTATCATCAACTTTTTTTTTTAAATAAAAAGGAATGGGATAGAGGAGTGTCACTGCTGAAAGACTGAGTTTAACAACGTTTTAAAGTTGTGGAATTAACCAAACGAATTATCTCGCTACCATTCCAGCATTACACCAGTGTCCTTATGTTTGATTAGTTGGTAAAAATGTCTTCACAGGTCTGTTGACATTTAAGAGCACCACTATCCTTCATGACTATTAAACTAGAAGTGATTGAGATCATTCCACTGCCATCCTAACAAAATGAAAACAGTAGCACTAACAATCCACTGCTGTAGGGGGAAAAAAATGCAGGTCTCTGCAAGATGCTATGGTTGAAGAGTTAAAATGATAATTTATATTAAAAAAATAGGGCTTCAGCTTGATTTTCTCAACTTTACTATTTATTTGGTACAGCTGATGTAGAACATTAAAACTGTTTACAATTTCTTTGATAAAATGTCAAAACTTTGTAGGTAAAGCAATGATAAAAACAACAACTTTCACTCAAAGGAAATGGATCACCTCCTTGGACGACATTTCAAAACCAAATGCTAAACATCTGCACTATATTTGAACGCTTGTCCAAATAAACAGTTAAAATGTCAAACATACTCTATCCATATATTACATCAAACAGTTTCTTCAAGAAGGCTCCTTTAAGATTTGAAATTTGGCAAGAACTTAAAGCACTAAATGTCATATCCCCTCCAGCTAGATGAGCAATTGTGGATTTGTAGCTAAATATTTTAAGGAAAAAAAAATGTTCAGAAAAATTTCCACCCGAGGCAATATAAAACCTACCAGATTGTCCAAATTGCCTGCATTTAAAATGGGGACTAGTGTGAGCATATTTTTTTTTTGGGGGAGGAGAGAGGAAAGAGGAAAGAGGGAGGGGGGGGGGGAGGAGGGGAAGAGAGGAAAGAGGGAGGGGGGGGGGGAGGAGGGGAAGAGAGGAAAGAGGGAGGGGGGGGGAGGAGGGGAAGAGAGGAAAGAGGGAGGGGGGGGAGGAGGGGAAGAGAGGAAAGAGGGAGGGGGGGGAAGGGGAAGAGAGGAAAGAGGGAGGGGGAGGGGAAGGGGAAGAGAGGAAAGAGGGAGGGGGAGGGGAAGAGAGGAAAGAGGGAGGGGGAGGGGAAGAGAGGAAAGAGGGAGGGGGAGGGGAAGAGAGGAAAGAGGGAGGGGGGGAAGAGAGGAAAGAGGGAGGGGGGGAAGAGAGGAAAGAGGGAGGGGGGGAAGAGAGGAAAGAGGGAGGGGGGGAAGAGAGGAAAGAGGGAGGGGGGGAAGAGAGGAAAGAGGGAGGGGGGGGAAGAGAGGAAAGAGGGAGGGGGGGGAAGAGAGGAAAGAGGGAGGGGGGGGAAGAGAGGAAAGAGGGAGGGGGGGGGAAGAGAGGAAAGAGGGAGGGGGGGGGAAGAGAGGAAAGAGGGAGGGGGGGGGGAAGAGAGGAAAGAGGGAGGGGGGGGAAGAGAGGAAAGAGGGAGGGGGGGGAAGAGAGGAAAGAGGGAGGGGGGGGAAGAGAGGAAAGAGGGAGGGGGGGGAAGAGAGGAAAGAGGGAGGGGGGGGGGGAAGAGAGGAAAGAGGGAGGGGGGGGGAAGAGAGGAAAGAGGGAGGGGGGGGAAAAGAGAGGAAAGAGGGAGGGGGGGGGAAGAGAGGAAAGAGGGAGGGGGGGGAAAAGAGAGGAAAGAGGGAGGGGGGGGAAGAGAGGAAAGAGGGAGGGGGGGGAAGAGAGGAAAGAGGGAGGGGGGGGGGGAAGAGAGGAAAGAGGGAGGGGGGGGAAGAAGAGAGGAAAGAGGGAGGGGGGGGAAGAGAGGAAAGAGGGAGGGGGGGAAGAGAGGAAAGAGGGAGGGGGGGGGAAGAGAGGAAAGAGGGAGGGGGGGGGGGGAGAGAGGAAAGAGGGAGGGGGGGGGGGGAGAGAGGAAAGAGGGAGGGGGGGGGGGAGAGAGGAAAGAGGGAGGGGGGGGGAGAGAGGAAAGAGGGAGGGGGGGGGAGAGAGGAAAGAGGGAGGGGGGGGGGAGAGAGGAAAGAGGGAGGGGGGGGAGAGAGGAAAGAGGGAGGGGGGGGGAGAGAGGAAAGAGGGAGGGGGGGGAGAGAGGAAAGAGGGAGGGGGGGGGAGAGAGGAAAGAGGGAGGGGGGGGGAGAGAGGAAAGAGGGAGGGGGGGGAAGAGAGGAAAGAGGGAGGGGGGGGGGAAGAGAGGAAAGAGGGAGGGGGGGGAAGAGAGGAAAGAGGGAGGGGGGGGAAGAGAGGAAAGAGGGAGGGGGGGAAGAGAGGAAAGAGGGAGGGGGGGAAGAGAGGAAAGAGGGAGGGGGGGAAGAGAGGAAAGAGGGAGGGGGGGGAAGAGAGGAAAGAGGGAGGGGGGGGGGGGAGAGAGGAAAGAGGGAGGGGGGGGGGGGGAGAGAGGAAAGAGGGAGGGGGGGGGGGGGAGAGAGGAAAGAGGGAGGGGGGGGGGAAGAGAGGAAAGAGGGAGGGGGGGGGAAGAGAGGAAAGAGGGAGGGGGGGAGGGAGGAGAGGAAAGAGGGAGGGGGGGGGAGGAGAGGAAAGAGGGAGGGGGGGGGAAAGAGAGGAAAGAGGGAGGGGGGGGAAAGAGAGGAAAGAGGGAGGGGGGGAAAGAGAGGAAAGAGGGAGGGGGGGAAAGAGAGGAAAGAGGGAGGGGGGGAAAGAGAGGAAAGAGGGAGGGGGGGGGAAGAGAGGAAAGAGGGAGGGGGGGGGAAGAGAGGAAAGAGGGAGGGGGGGGAAAGAGAGGAAAGAGGGAGGGGGGGGGAAAGAGAGGAAAGAGGGAGGGGGGGGGAAAGAGAGGAAAGAGGGAGGGGGGGGGGAAGAGAGGAAAGAGGGAGGGGGGGGGAAGAGAGGAAAGAGGGAGGGGGGGGGAGAGAGGAAAGAGGGAGGGGGGGGAAGAGAGGAAAGAGGGAGGGGGGGGGAAGAGAGGAAAGAGGGAGGGGGGGGGGAAGAGAGGAAAGAGGGAGGGGGGGGAAGAGAGGAAAGAGGGAGGGGGGGGGGGGGAGAGAGGAAAGAGGGAGGGGGGGGGGGGAAGAGAGGAAAGAGGGAGGGGGGGGGGGGAAGAGAGGAAAGAGGGAGGGGGGGGGAAGAGAGGAAAGAGGGAGGGGGGGAAGAGAGGAAAGAGGGAGGGGGGGGGAAGAGAGGAAAGAGGGAGGGGGGGGGAGGAGAGGAAAGAGGGAGGGGGGGGAAGAGAGGAAAGAGGGAGGGGGGGGGAAGAGAGGAAAGAGGGAGGGGGGGGAAGAGAGGAAAGAGGGAGGGGGGGGGAAGAGAGGAAAGAGGGAGGGGGGGGAAGAGAGGAAAGAGGGAGGGGGGGGGAAGAGAGGAAAGAGGGAGGGGGGGGAAGAGAGGAAAGAGGGAGGGGGGGAAGAGAGAAAGAGGGTGGGGGGAGAAAGAGGGTGGGGGGAGAAAGAGGGTGGGGGGAAGAGGAAAGAGGGAGGGGGGGAGAAAGAGAGAGGGGGGGAAAGAGGGGAAAGAGGGAGGGGGGAAAGAGGGGAAAGAGGGAGGGGGGAAAGAGGGGAAAGAGGGAGGGGGGAAAGAGGGGAAAGAGGGAGGGGGAAAGAGGGGAAAGAGGGAGGGGGGAAAGAGGGAGGGGGGAAAGAGGAAGGGGGGGAAAGAGGGAGGGAGGGGAGAGAGGGAGGGAGGGAGAGAGGGAGGGAGGGAGAGAGGGAGAGAGGGAGGGAGGGAGAGAGGAAAGAGGGAGGGAGGGAGAGAGGAAAGAGGGAGGGAGGGAGAGAGGAAAGAGGGAGGGAGGAGAGAGGAGATGGTAAGAAAAAGGAAAATATTTAATCTGAAATGCTCCCTTCCTAAAGTGACTATTTAAAAAAAGATTTGCCTAGTTAGGAAGTCTGCTGGAGACCACCATGCTGTGTTTCTTAGTTCAAAAAGAGTTCTATTGAGGTCTGCAGCAGGTCCATCAGTGCACAGCTTTCATTAATTTGATCAGAGGTGGTCATCCATCCATGTTCTGTACATTGACCCATGTACTCAATTTGATTACAATATATTCAGCATCAGCCAGGGCACAACACTAATCCATATAGAACACAAGAACCTAGAGTCCAAGATTAGGAAGCATGTCAATCCTCCTTCAAATGAGGGGTGGATGGATGAACCAGTGGTTCTATATTCACTGCCAAGACCACCACACCAGTAGAATGTACACATCTGCATTGAAATTGGGTACGTCAGCAGTAAGAGCCATCAATGGGGACTCATACATTTGAAACCTGAGCAGCAAAGTCCAGGAAATACGAGTGTGCATACATTTTTTCATCATTAGGTAGTATGAAAAGCAATGTCTGATTCTGTTTTGCAATACTGCTGCGCTCAAGTCAACAGCATGCCATATGGACTCTGATATTCTTTAAAACATTCTCCCTTCAGTCCCCCGCACCGTTTATAATAAACAGGAGCAACGTACCCTACAATATCAAACAAAATACCAGCTGTAGATTAATCAGAATTATTTATTTAGCTATCATGTGAATGTTATATGAAGCTAGAGAATTTACAAGAAATGCTAATTTGGTTTGCAGACGTGTAAACAGCTGACTTTAAAATGAATAGCTTAAACTGCACTACATTCCCCACATACTATAAAAAAATAAATCACAACTGACAAGGGCATGAAATACAACAGTTTTTCTTTTACTATTGAACACAGTCGTGTTCCTAACATTTAGCTACCAAAAATATTTGTAGCTAGTGCCAATTCATATGCGCTCAGGCTTCTTACAAACCATTTAAAAGAAAAATGTGAATTTAGCATCTTGCAATTTATTTATATCAATCTGTTGCATTCTTTTCAGCAACACAAATGTATAGATAGCACTGTTTAAACAAGTGCTGCTACACTGTGAAGAACACAATGTAAATTATTCACAAAACCAACATTCATAGTTGTCCAACATGTTTGATATGGTGGTTTATTAACCCCATCACCTTTAAGATGAACAGAAATATTAATCATTTCAATGAAATACACCTCACACCACATACATTTTTTAGCTGAAATCTTTCACCATTCTATTCAGTGTCCAAACATGATTTTATTTTCATGTCAATGTGTCCGTTCATGCCTCAACAGATAAGCAGCTACAATGAAACGCAGCAGCAGTTTAAAGCTTACAATCTTCCAGAAACGACACAATTGTCATGACTGCCTAATGTGTAGCCCATTGTACTGAAATTTTTCCCAGCGATAGCAGTCCAAAATTCCATGGGGTCCCACATCCTAACTCCAGCTCGAGAACAGTGAAACCCCCAGGAAAATAGCCAAGACCTTGCTGGGCCGATCTAGGAACTTCCTCTTTGCCTTCTAAGAGGCAAAACTTTTGTCTAGTCCTTACAAGGCAATAGTAGCTAAATGGACAGTGTTAGGGGAATTATCCCCCTAAGCTGAGAGTTCCCACAACTGGAGCTGTAAGGACACCTGGCATAGTGGTGCCAGCTTGTACGTCAGGGGAGTGAAGACAAATCAGCCTCCATAAGGGTGCGTGCAGGGACCACTAGTGGGTTCCCGACAAAGCAAGGGGCCTGGACACCAAGAATTTAACTTCAGAAGAAAATTTACTGCAGATCGGCCCCCTACATGAGGAAGGATAGATCCATCGTCAGGGTTAGGAGGGATGCCTGGGCAACCCCTCATCACTCCACCACACAGGCGGGTAGAAACCAGCGTTTCGAGCAGGCATGGGCAACCAGTGTCGGAGGTGTTTCCAAAGTGGTGCTTGTGCCCACCTGACCTATGCTAGTGAGGTGCTTCCCAATCACCACAAAACTCTGACAAGGCCAACACTGGAGAGCACAATCAGGTGCCACTCCGGCAGTTATGCCAGGACCACGATTGGAGGAATTTCAAGGCCAGTCACCTGTTTTTAGATGAAGACCTTTATTATTGAAAGAAAAAGCTGATCTAAGGTTACAAATTACAAACACAAAATCTAGCTAATTACATACATTGTTTCCTTTTGAGAAATGTTTTTCCTGCTAAAGAACAATACTTACTATAGTTGAGAACATTTTTTTTTAAAAACAGTAAGATACAAATAAGCTTCAGCTGTGCAAAGTAGATTACAGGCTATAAAACTGAAGTGAAACAAATACTGCACAAAGTATCCATTGTACCTGTAACTAATGATTTCTCCAATAATGCAGAATCATTAATTTCCCAACCATGCTAGCCTAGAAGATAAACAAATGTCAATTCACTAGAGATTCATTGCTAGATTCAGAGTGTGTGCTTTGCTGGTAGTTTCTGCTGATGTCTGAAGATCAACTGAGACTCTTGACTCCTCAGAGTGAAGAATAAATCACTTGGAAATACAGAAATGTATACCCAGTCAACATAACCAAATGAAGTTGAAGCAATTGGGGGGTAAAAGCAGTGCTCTCATACTCCTGATACTTCTGTAACATACACAGCAGCATTTAAGATATAGTTTGTTTGGCTAATTACATTATGGCATATTGCTGCTCAGCTGAAAATCTAAACAGGATTACCCAGACCTTAATTCAGAAGTGTGCACGCTAAACCTTCAGCTGATCATTTTCCATGACAGCTAGCCGAAGTATAAAGATAAAATGTTCTAAGGGGAGTTCTTTTGAAGGTACAAAATACACGGGCCTCGATATTAACCCCCCCACAGCAGTCGGGGGTTAAATCGGCAAATGCGTGAAGCACGACCCCAACCTCACGCGCCACTTGCTGTTTTTACGGCGGCAGGTTTTGTGGCGTCCGAGAGTCCCACCACTTCATTAACGTTTAAAATCAGGCTCCTACACTGCATTTGGGAGCCAGATTTAAAATTCACTGCCGCTGCATGGGTGTCCTATGAGTCAGGAAACCTGGTAATGAAAGGGAGGTAGGCGCTGCCGACTCCACAAGGCTAGTGTCTTTTCCAGCACTCATGGGCAAGTAGTGCTTCCCCCCCGGCTCCTCAAGGAAGCCTTCGGCCTCCCCACCGCCAATTGCAATCTCCTCCTTCCCTTCTCCAAATCATTGGTCTTCCTCCCCACTACGATAACCGACCTCACCCCTCTCTCGACTGCCAGGGACCATCCAAGGGTCCCCAGCTACAAACTCCTAGCGCTGGTTTTCCCTCCGAGCAGCCAGCCAGGCAGTCAATTTGGTCGGCTGCTGGGCAGGAAACTCATCCAAAAAAATTGATGAGCTCCTACTGTTAAGTTCGGCAGGACCTCCATGTCCGCGGCCTTTGAGTTCTTCGGCCTTCCCCGCAATCTACCCGTAAATAATCAGGGCCATGGTTTTCATTAGTCACTTGAATTTTTTTGGCTATTTCATGAAGAAAATTATGAATGGAAATACCCAATCAAAACAAATTGTTGAAGAAACTAGAAATATGCTGTAAAGAGAGGCTGGGAAAAAAAATCCTGAACAAGTTACCTCGACAAAATTTCCACATTTTCAGGATACTCAGTTGTGCAACCATTTTTAATAAAATGTAATAGAATTTTTAAAAAATTCTTCCAACATACTACTTGTCCATTTATCTGCATTTTTTTTTCTTCTTTTGCAGGTGATAAAATGCAGGACCTATGATGGCAAAGCCAACGTAATATCAATGGACAACTGGTCAACAATTCAGATGCCCTGAGAGTTCTAGATACTATATTTGACATTCAGCATTAGCCGTAACATTTTCAGGGTTGGGAAATTTGTACTTGGCATATTTACAACTCGTTCAGGATATCCACTTGGCATCAATTGCCAATGGTAATTCTTTATACTAGTGATAAACAGCCAATTCAGCTCATAATTAGGGGTGAAAAACATCTGCAGCTAAGCAGTGACAAATTGCAGAGCTAATTCCTGGTGGCGTGGAGTCCAATTTGGCCTCTATATGGCAGAAAACTACAGAAGTGCTCACAGGAATGCCTCCTACTCAAATTGCCACTGATGAAGAAACTGTATACCAAGAACAAAGAGGCATTACCCTACAAATAGATTTTACAAGATCTGAACAAATTACTTGCATTCAAAATAAAGCACAAACATACAAAAAACTTATTCTAAGCCTATTCATTGCCTACTGTGACCCCCAAATAGAACAATTTGCATCTATATAGCAACTTTAATACAGTAAAACATCCCAAGGTGCTTTACACGAGCATTATCAAACAAAATTTGACACCAAGCCACATAAGGAGATATTAAGACAGGTCACCAAAAGCATGGTCAAAGAGGTAGGTTTTAAGGAGTGACTTAAAAAGGAGAGAGGTGCAGAGAAGTTCAGGGAGGGAATTCTAGAGCCTAGGGCCTAGGCAGCCAATGGTGGAGCGAGTAAAATCAGGGATGAGCAAGAGGACGAGATCTGAGGGTTGTAGGGCTGGATGAGGTGAAGAACATAAGAACTAGGAGCAGGAGATAGTCCCTCAAGCCTGCTCCGCAATTCAATCAGATCATGGCTGATCTTCGACCTCAACTGCACTTTCCCGCCCGATCCCCATATCCCTCAATTCCCCTAGAGTCCAAAAATCTATCCATCTCAGCCTTGATGACCCAGCATCCACAGCCCTCTGGGGTAAAGAATTCCAAAGATTCACAGCCCTCTGCGTGAAGAAATTCCACATCTCAGTCTTGAATGGCCGGCCGCATATCTTGCGATTATACCCCTGAGTTCTAGACACTAGCCAGGGGAAACAATCTCAGCATCTACCCTGTCAAGCCCCCTCAATCTTATATTTCAATTATATCACCTCTCATTCTTCTAAACTTGCGTGTATAGGCACATTCTACTCAAGAAGGTTACGGAGATGGGGAGGGGAGGCCATGGAGGGATTTTTTTAAAAAAATTGTTCATGGGATGTGGGCGTCTCTGGCAAGGCCGGCATTTATTCCCTAATTGCTCAAGAAGGTGGTGGTGAGCCGCCTTCTTGAACCGGTGCAGGCCGTGTGCTGACTGTACTCCCACAGTGCTGTTAGGAAGGGAGCTCCAGAACTTTGACCCAGCGATGAAGAAGGAACGGCGATATATTTCCAAGTCGGGATAGTGAGAGACTTGGAGGGGAACGTGCAGGTGTTGTTCCCACGTGCCTGCTGCCCTTGTTCTTCTAGGCAGTAGAGGTCACGGGTTTGGGAGGTGCTGAAGAAGCCTTGGCGAGTTGCTGCAGTTCATCCTGTAGATGGTACACACTGCAACCACTGTGCGCCGGTGTAGGGAGTGGATGTTTAGGGTGGTGGATGGGATGCCAATCAAGCGGGCTGCTTTGTCCTGGATGATGTCGAGCTGCTTGTGTTGTTGGAGCTGCACTCATCCAGGCAAGGGGAGAGTATTCCATCACACTCCTGACTTGTGCCTTGTAGATGATGGAAAGGCTTTGGGGAGTCAGGTGAGTCACTCGCCGCAGAACACCCAGCCTCTGATCTGCTCTTGTAGCCGCAATATTTATATGGTTGGTCCAGTTAAGTTTCTGGTCAATGGTGACCCCCAGGATGTTGATTGTGGGGAATTCGGCGATGGTAATGCCGTTGAATGTCAAGGGGAGGTGGTTAGACTCTCTTGTTGGAGATGGTCATTGCCTGGCACAAATGTTACTTGCCACTTATCAGCCCAAGCCTGGATGTTGTCCAGGTCTTGCTGCATGCAGGCTTGGACTGCTTCATTATCTGAGAGGTTGCGAATGGAACTGAACACACTGCAATCATCAGTGAACATCCCCATTTTTGACCTTATGATGGAGGGAAGGTCATTGATGAAGCAGCTGAAGATGGTTGGGCCGAGAACACTGCCCTGAGGAACTCCTGCAGCAATGCCCTGGGGCTGAGATGATTGGCCTCCAACAACCACTACCATCTTCCTTTGTGCCAGGTATGACTCCAGCCACTGGAGAGTTTTCCCCGATTCCCATTGACTTCAATTTTACTAGGGCTCCTTGGTGCCACACTGTCAAATGCTGCTTTGATGTCAAGGGCAGTCACTCTCACCTCACCTCTGGAATTCAGATCTTTTGTCCGTGTTCGGACCAAGGCTGTAATGAGGTCTGGAGCAGAGTGGTCCTGACGGAACCCAAACTGAGCATCGGTGAGCAGGTTATTGGTGAGTAAGTGCCGCATGATAGCACTGTCGACGACACTTTCCATCATTTTGCTGATGGTTGAGAGTAGACTGATGGGGCAGCAATTGGCCAGATTGGATTTGTCTTGCTTTTTGTGGACAGGACATACCTCGGCAATTCTCTACATTGTCAGGTAGATGCCAGTGTTGGAGCTATACTGGAACAGCTTGGCTAGAGGCGCAGCTAGTTCTGGAGCACAAGACTTCAGCACTACAGCCGGGATGTCGTTGGGGCCCATAGCCTTTGCTATATCCAGTGCACTCAACCGTTTCTTGATATCACGTGGAGAGAATCGAATTGGCTGAACACTGGCGTCTGTGATGGTGGGGATATCAGGAGGAGACAGATGGATCATTCACTCGGCACTTCTGGCTGAAGATGATTGCAAACCCTTCAGCCTTGTCTTTTGCACTCACGTGCTGGACTCCGCCATCATTGAGGCTGGGGATAGGAACAGGAGTGGGCCATTCAGCCCCTCGTGCCTGCTCCGCCATTTGATAAGATCATGGCTGATCTGTGATCTAACTCCATATACATGCCTTTGGCCCATATCCCTTAATACCTTTGGTTGCCAAAAAGCTAACTCAGATTTAAATTTAGCAATTGAGCTAGTATCAATTGCCGTTTGCAGAAGAGAGTTCCAAACTTCTACCATCGTGTGTAGAAATGTTTTCTAATCTCGCTCCTGAAAGGTCTGGCTCTAATTTTTAGAATGTGCCCCCCTACTCCTAAAATCCCCAACCAGCGGAAATAGTTTCTCTATCCATCCTATCTGTTCCACTTAATATCTTATAAACTTCGATCAGATCACCCCTTAACCTTCTAAACTCTAGAGAATACAACCCCAATTTGTGTAATCTCTCCTCGTAACTTATCCCTTGAAGTCCGGGATGTTTGCAGAGCCTCCTCCTCCAGTTAGTTGTTTAATTGTCCACCACCATTCACGACTGGATGTGGCAGGACTGCAGAGCTTTGATCTGATCCGTTGGTTGTGGAATCGCTTTGCTCTGTCTATAGCCAGGATGAGAATTTTAAGTTAAGGTGTTCCCGGACCAGGAGACAATATGGGTCAGTGAGCACAGGGGTGATGGGGTAACAGGACTTGGTGCGAGTTAGCTTACGGGCAGCAGAGTTTTGGATGAGCTCAAGATTATGGAGAGCAGAAGATGGGAGGCCAGCCAGAAGAGCATTGGAATAGTCCAGTCTAGGAGGTAACAAAAGCATGGATGAGAGTTTCATCAGCCGATGAGCTGAAGCGGTGGAGACAGACGATGTTACTGAAGTGGAAGTAGGCGGTCTTAGTGATGGAGCATATGCGTTCAGAAGCTCATCTCAGGGTCAAATAGGACACCAAGGTTGCAAACTATCTGGATCAGCCTCAGACAGTGGCCACGGAGAGGGATGGAGTCTGTGTCTAGGGAACAGAGTTTGTGGCAGGGACCAAAGACAATGGCTTCGGCCTTCCCAATATTTAGTTGGAGCAAACAGCATGGAAAAAACATTTAAAATGGCGATGAGTCCAGGAGAAATATATCCCTCTAAAAAGCAAGAGCAAGCTAGCCAGTAAGGACACACCATGGATGAAGAAATAAGGGCAAAATTGAAACTAATGAAAAAAGCATATACTGAGTACATAGACCACAAAAGGAGGGTGACAAAAGGGAATACGAAAAGGTTAGGAAAGACGTCAAAACAATTAGGAAGGCAAAGAGAAACTACAAAATTAAATCAAGGAATAAAAATAAAGTATTCTAACAGACACAAACAACGAAAGAAAACAATCAGGATAGGGCCTCTAAGATACATATGATAAATTCACAGGGGTTGATAGTGAAATGGCAGAAATATTAGTTACTTTGCCTCAGTATTTACCAGGAGAACTGACATGGTGGACATGAGATTAGAAAAGAGATTTAAAAAGACAGACATGTGAGATGGGGAAGGAGATAATTGATAAACTGATCAAACTGAGAAGGGATAAAACCCTTTGGATGGGGAAGTGCATCAGAACTGGCAGACAGCTATTTAAAAAAGGGAGATGGAACAAGTCCAGGGAACTATAGACCAATTATAACGTCTGAAGTAGGAACAATAATTGAATCCTTACTCAAAGATTTAATAGGCAAACATTTTGGTAGCAAGAATAAAGGAAGCCACATACTCCTTGGAAAATAAGTATCTAAATGGGGATTGGGCAGCAAAGTGGAGTTGAGGTTGAAAATCAGCCATAATTTGATTGAATGGCGGAACAGGCTCGAGGGGCCATGTGGCCTACTCCTATTTATGTTCTTATGTAAATGGGGTAGAGGAGCAGAGTCATCTGGGGGTACAGATACACAAAATCGCTAAAAGGAGCGATGCAAGTTAATACGGTCATGAAAAAAAGCAAAAAGCCAACCAAGCACTTCGGGTTCATTTCTAGAGGGATAGAATTGAAAAGCAGAGACGTTATGTTAAACTTATTTAGAACCTTGGTTAGACCACAGAACTGAACAGTTCTGGGCTCCATATGAATTGGAGAAGGTGCAAAAGAGATTAACTAGGATGATGCCAGAACTGAAGATATACCTATCAGGAATGATTGAGCGGGCTGGGGCTTTTATCTCTAGAAAAAAGACTGAGGGGTGACCAGATAGAGGTCTTTAAGATTATAAGAGGATAGATGTAGAGAAGATGTTTCCACTTGCAGGGGAGACCAGAACTGGGTAGCCATAAATATAAGATAGTCACTAATAAATCCAATAGGGAATTCAGGAGAACTTCTTTACCCAAAGAGTGGCTAGAATGTGGAATTCACTACCACAAGGAGTAGTTGAGGCAACTAGCATAGATGCATTTAAGCACACAAGGGAGAAAAGAATATGCTGATGGGGGTTAGATGAAGTAGGGAGGGAGGAGGCACGTGTGGAGCATAGACACCAGCATGGACCTGTTGGGCCAAATGGCCTGTTTCTGTGCTGTACATTCTATATATATATTTGACCTCATGCTCACCAATCCACTTGTCACAGATGCATCTGTCCATGACAGTATTGGTAGGAGTGACCACCGCACAGTCCTCGTGGAGATGACGTCGCGTCTTCGCACTGAGGACACCATCCAACGTGTTGTGGCACTATCACTGTGCTAAATGGGATAGATTCAGAACAGATCTAGCAGATCAAAACTGGGCATCCATGAGGCGCTGTGGGCCATCAGCAGCAGCAGAATTGTATTCCAGCACAATCTGTAACCTCATGGCCTGGCATATTCCTCACTCTACCATTACCAACAAGCCAGGGGATCAACCCTGGTTCAATGAGTAGTGTGGAAGAGCATGCCAGGGGCAGCACCAGGCACACTTAAAAATGAGGTGCCAACCTGGTGAAGCTACAACACAGGACTACATGCATACTAAACAGCAAAACAACATGCTACAGACAGAGCTAAGCGATTCCACAACCAACGGATCAGATCAAAGCTCTGCAGTCCTGCCACATCCAGTTGTGAACGGCGGTGGACAATTAAATAACTAACGGGAGGAGGACGCTCTGTAAACATCCCCATCCTCAATGCTGGCAGAGTCCAGCACGTGAGTGCAAAAGACAAGGATGAAGCATTTACAACCATCTTCAGCCAGAAGTGCCGAGTGGATGATCCATCTCTGCCTGCTCCAGATATCCCCACCATCACAGAAGCCAGTCTTCAGCCAATTCGATTCACTCCACGCGATATCAAGAAACGGCCGCGTGCACTGGATACAGCAAAGGCTATGGGCTTCGACGACCTCCCGGCTGTAGTGCTGAAGGCTTGTGCTCCAGAACTAGCCGCGCCTCTAGCCAAACTGTTCCAGTACAGCGACAACACTGGCATCTACCCGACAATGTAGAGAATTGCCAAGGTATGTCCTGTCCACAAAAAGCAGGAAAAATCCAAATCTGGCCAATTACTGCCCCATTAGCCTACTCTCAATCATCAAAGTGATGGAAGGTGTCATCGACAGTGCTATCAAGCGGCACTTACTCACCAATAACCTGCTCACCGATGCTCAGTTTGGATTCCGCCAGGACCACTTTGCTCCAGACCTCATTACAGCCTTGGTCCAAGCATGGACAAAAGAGCTGAATTCCAGAGGTGCGTGACTACCCTTGACATCAAGGCAGCATTTGACAGTGTGGCACCAAGGAGCCCTAGTAAAATTGAAGTCAAGGGAAAACTCTCCAGTGGCTGGAGTCATATCTAGCACAAAGGAAGATGGTAGTGGTTGTTGGAGGCCAATCATCTCAGCCCCAGGACATTGCTGCAGGAGTTCCTCAGGGCAGTGTCCTAGGTCCAATCATCTTCAGCTGCTTCGTCAATGACCTTCCCTCCATAAGGTCAGAAATTGGGATGTTCGCTGATGATTGCAGAGTGTTCAGTTCTATTCAAACCCCTCAAATAATGAAGCAGTCCGTGCCCGCATGCAGCAAGACCTGGACAACATCCAGGCTTGGGCTCATAAGTGGCAAGTAACATTCGCACCAGACAAGTGCCAGGCAATGACCATCTCCAACGAGAGTCTAACCACACCCCCTTGACATTCAACAGCATTACCAAAGAACATCCTGGGTGTCACCATTGACCAGAAACTTAACTGGACCAGCCACATAAATACTGTGGCTACAAGAGCAGGTCAGAGGCTGGGTATTCTGCAGCAAGTGACTCACCTCCTGACTCCCCAAAGCCTTTCCACCATCTACAAGGCACAAGTCAGGAGTGTGATGGAATACTCTCCACTTGCCTGGATGACTGCAGCTCCAACAACACAAGAAGCTTGACACCATCCAAGACAAAGCAGCCCACTTGATTGGCACCCCATCCACCACCCTAAACATTCACTCATCACCGGCACACAGGATGCACTGCAGCAAATCGCCAAGCCTTCTTCGACAGCACCTTCCAAATGCACAACTTCTACCACCTAGAAGGGCAAGGGCAGGAGGCACGTGCAAACACCACCTGCACGTTCCCTTCCAAGACACACACCATCCCGACTTGAAAATATATCGCCGTTCCTTTATCGGCGCCGAGTCAAAATCCTGGAACTCCCTTCATAACAGCACTGTGGGAGAACCTTCACCAGACGGACTGCAGCGGTTCCAGGCGGCGGCTCACCACCACGTTCTCAAGGGCAATTAGGGATGGGCAATAAATGCTGGCCTTGCCAGCGACGCCCACATCCCATGAATGAATAAAAAAAATGTAATTTTCCTGTTCAAAAGATACCATTGCTACTATCTGAAGGAATGCCAGGAGCTCTCGCTGCAGCTTGGCCAACATTCATCACTTCAACACCATCAAGATAGGTTATCAGGTCGTTTATCAATGGTATTTGTGGGAACTTGCCTTGCAAATTGACTGCTGTTTACCTACAAAATAAATGACTACAACTTAAAAAATTCATTGCTTGAAAGCACTTTGGGACTTTTTTTTTAAACAAAAGATTTACTCTTTGGATGTGGGCAATTCTGGCAAGGCTGCATTTATTGCCCATCTCTAGTTGTCCTGGAAAAGGTGATAGTGGGCTTTCTCTTTGAACTATTGTAATCCTTGTGATTATGGTGGTCCCACAATGTGGGAAGCAGGGAATTCCAGGATTCTTATCCAGCGACAATGAAGGAACAGCACTACTCGTCCAATTCAAGTTGGCATGCAACTTGGAAGGAAAATTGGAGACGGTGTTCCCACAACAATGTTGCTCCTGTCATTCTTGGTGACAGAGGTCACATCGGAGGGAGGCAATGTCAAAAGTTGCTGCAGTGCATCCTGTGGATCGTACATATTGCAGCCATAGTGCACCGGTGGATATTGTGTCCAGCGGCAGGGACTCTGATCAAGCTGGATTGTGTTGAGCTTCTCCAGTGCTGTTGTAGCTGCACCCACCCAATTAAGTAGTGAGTATTCTATTAGACTCATGATCAGAGGCCAGTATATGGTAGAGAGGTTTGGGGGTGGGGGTGGTGGTGGTCAAGAGGTGAGCAACTCATCGCAGAGTGATTGACTTCCATTTTAAGTACCAGCTCTTTCACCATCTGCTCCAAAGCTGGCTCTTGGCAAGTATTCGCAGCACTGCTGTACTATGGAGAGAGAATGCACATTTGTTCATAACAAAATCCTACCAGTTGACTTACACCAGCTCTAATTTTTCGTTAGCGATAACCTGCCAACATGTATATATCAAAATTTGACATTACTAGTTCAAAACATAAAATCAGGGATGGGAAAGGGCCACCCTACTCATCCCTCTAGATCTCACATCTGTCTCACCAGAAAATATGGGGAAAATGAATATGTATTTATTGGTATTTAAGAGTATTCCATTTATGTGACAAATCTTAAAATTTTAATTTGACTCAAATTATCTATTATCTGTCCAAACCACCTTGACTGCTACAGTCACATTCAGTCACAAGTCCCCACTAATTGACTCACATGTGAGCTATATATTTGATTGCCCCCAGAGCGGACAGGAGAAAATATACTGGTTGCAGTGTCCACTTTTTTTTGTAGCCAAAATTGCTCTGGCAATATGAACTGCAACAATATTATTTTTTCCACACAAAAGAATAGAATATGGAATGTTTCAACATAAATGGCTATTGAAGCCAAGTCAATGACATTTAAGAGGGAATTGGATAAACATTTGCAAAAAATTAAAACAGCATAAGGAAAGAGCAGGAAAATGGGATTAGAGCTAAAAGCTGTGATATGGAGCCAGCACTGCCAAAGGCAGAATGGGCTGAATTCTCTCAATTTCTGTTGAGATTGCTATGATTCTATACTAGTTTCAGCTAAGTCAACAATACACATGTCTGCAATTGGACAGATTTACTAGGCCAATGCACATATTCAGCCGAAGTGAGTGCATGCAACTTTGCATATATTATTTCACTTAGAATGTAGACTGCATGGAGCAAACCAGAAATTCTAAGAAGGTACAACATGCTCGAGGAGGTAGCAGGTAAAGCAGAATTTATTCCCCCTTTTCCATGCACACTTTTATAGGACTAAAACCTGAAAGGAACACTGTGGGGTACACAAGTAGCTTGCACTGTGTGACACAGATGTTGAAAGGTTGAAGCAGCACTGCCACCAGGAATTATATATATGATGAAATGGATTCGACTCAAAAAAGGATGTGGACTGGCTAGACAGATGGTTATCTGGCTGCTCTGCTAATTTCTAACATTGGAATGCGTTCTTGCTTCCAGGAGAAAGCTGCACAGAACTATCGGGAGCAGAGTCACATCACTGGGGTACTCTGAATTTGACACCACTGTCCAGATTTGATGAAGCAATTGAACATTGTTGGCCCTTAGCATTTTTGGCCTCAGGTCTGTGTTGGGGATAGAATGTTTAGAAGGTGTGCTGCCACCAACCAGCAAGTATCCTTTTCTTAGTCTCATTGTTACCCAACACATACACTCAATAACAAAGGCAAGTGACTGCACAATAGAATGGCATAGTATGTTGGCATTTTACATCTGTAAGTATTCTATCCTGGAAACCATTGCAACACATCTTCCTTTATTCTTCCTATAAAAAGGTATTCAAGATAAATTTGCATCATCTGGTGGCAGTCAGGACTTCAGCACTTCACTGTAGGTTTCATCACACACACCACCTGGGTGTAAGCATCATAGATCTAAGCACACTGGATCATTTAGATAGCAAGTTTAAGGATGGAGCACTGGGTAAGAGCAAAGAAGGAGCAAGTGGACATTGCAGCCGAGGAACAGTCCGAGGCTTTCCTCTGATGATTTCCCTTTTGAAGGCTGGCCCAGCTGAGTCCCAATTTCTTGCCCATACAGCAATGAGTGATGGTGGTGCCTCATGTTTGATACATCTGTGGATTGCAGACTGGCAGATGAATCCCTGTGGTGGCCTGGAATGATTCGGTAGCATAAAAAGTTTATTGCTGCGATAATCAACATAGCTACATGAAGAGCCATCTCTATATGGCATGTACATTAGTATGTTTGTCCAGTGAAGTACAAGTATATTTTTAAAGTTAGTGTTTATTTTAGGCAGTGTGGAAACATCCATATAACAAGGGAAATAGGAACATGAGTAGGCCGTATGGCCCCGATCCGGCTCAGCCATTCAATAAGATCATGGCTCACCTACCTCAACTCCACTTTCCCACCCGATACTTCGATTCCCTTAGTGTCCAAAAATCTATCGATCTCAGTTTTTAAATATACCGAGCATCCAGCTATCTAGGATAAAGAATTCCCAAGAGTCACAACCCTCCGAGTGAAGAAATTGCTCTTCATCTCAGTCCTCAATGGCCAGCCTCTTATCTTGAGACTATGATCCCAGTTCTAGACTCTCCAGCCAGGGGAAATCAAGCCCCCTAAGAATTTCATACATTTCAATGAGATCACCTCTCATTCTTCTAAACTCCAGAGAATGTAGGCCCATTCTACTCAGTCTCTCCTCATAGGACAACCCTCATCCCAGGAATCAATCTAGTGAACCTGCGTTGTACCCCCTTCTCAGGCAAGTATACCTTTCCTTAGGTAAGGAGACCAAAGCTGTACACAGTACTCCAGGTGTAGTCTCACCAGGGCCCTATATAATTACAGCAAGACATCCTTACTTTCAAGGGGGCTGGAGTATAACATACCATTTGCCTTCCTAATTGCTTGCTGTACCTGCATGTTAACTTTGTGAGTCATGTACAAGGACACCCAAATCCCTCTGACCACCAACATTTTAGTCTCAGGTGTAATGAGCAACACAGATCGTGTCAGCACCGGACTACATCTACTTATTACAGTGCACTTAAATAGTTACTGATCTGTTATTAAACCTACTGGTGCCCAACTAATACATTGATAACAGCTATAATTGTGAATGCCACTGCAAAATGAACAGATATGTTTTCTTATAGTTTGTAGCACAAATTGATGCACTGCAGCACACGTCTTGTGAAAACAGACATTTACCTTGGTCTGCGAAATGCAAGTCCATATTGTTGACAAGCCAGGCCCACAGTGGGTGTGTAAACAATGGGCATGAATCTCTCAATGTCTGAAGTCAGCGCTCTGTAGAAAAGCTTTTCATTTCGGTCTTGAAGGGCCATTAGAAATATGTACCTTAAAACAATAAAAAAGTACAATAAAATAATTTTGTAGCAATAAAAGCAGATGAGAACATATTCAATTACACATTATAAAAAGCAGAATGCTAGTAGATTTTTTTTTAAACTATATAATTGTTTTTAAACCTGTAGTGGCACTAAAATGTGACCACTTAATTAGGACATTTTCTTATTGCTTTATTCTTCCAATTGAGCATAAAGGGACAAAGGTTTTACCAATTGAGGTTTTAAAAGCTAAATATATCTGCAATAGTGAACATAATCTTTCAATCTAATTTAATTACCTTTTGAGAACTGGCTGCCATAATATATCTGAATTATGTCTGCTGGTTGGAGAGTCCAGGACTAGGGGACATAGCCTAAAAATTAGAGCCTGGACTCTCAGGAGGGAAGTTAGAAAATACTTCTACACACAAAAGGATGGTAGAAGTTTGGAACTCTTCCACAAACGGCAGTTGATGCTAGCAACTGTTAATTTTAAATCTGAGATGGATAGATTTTTGTTAACCAAGGGTATTAAGGGATATGGGGCTAAGGCAGGTATAGAGAGTTAGGTCACAGATCAGCCGTGATCTCACTGAATGGCTGAACAGACTCGAGGGGCTAAATGGCCTACTCCTGTTTCAACATTCCTATTTTTAACCTTGGGAATCTGGGCTTGAATCCTGCACATATTTATGGGTAAAAGTTTATTGTATGGTAGCTGTAAAGTGAGTTTGGAAATTACCACTCATGTTCCTAATGGACATGATCACAGCAGGAGCAGTCAAATTCGCCAATTACAAATAAAGTCATCACTCCGAGGCCATAATAAATGCTAACAAAAAAAAGGCAAGTTGCAGGAAGCACCCTTCAATGAATCTCTACAATTCATTTAACTTGCAGCATTCACTATCAAGGGTACAACAGTAATGACTTGTCAACTTGCATCCATATGAGTGGATGAACACAAAATATATATTTTTCACTTCATAATCAACACAGGAATTATACTACAATATTCTGCACTTCATGTGATGTTGCTGTCATAATTTCAAAATGGTTAAGTGGATTCTGTATACAGATATCCTTTAAGTAAAATGGGTCTCCAAAATATTTATGAATTTTGTACCCTTTGCGATCTCATTGTGCAGAGTCGCAATTCATTCCCCTTATTACTCAGTGGGTAAATACAAGCCAAACTGAAGGCACACAGAAGGGTAAAGATCAGTGTTCAATCCCTTGTTGACGCTTAAATAGTTCATCTCAACTGGAACAGCAATTAGACATTAGCCAGACATCCCACTCCTGACTGTTATTCAGAGATCCCTTTGCTGCAATGTGTTTGTGAATGCCTGGCAAGGATATATCAGACCAGTTATGAAGCCTACATTCATTCCCTACCACTGCTTCAATGCTGGAATAGAATATTGAAAATAAAGTACTGGATTCACTGCCCATTTTGGATAACCCTTCATTACTGACGACATTGAAATTGTTCTAATGTTGCTTCAGTAGGTTGCCTACTTAGTGGAAGTTGGCAAAGGAAGCCAGCCGACAGAACTTTCAGCATTTGGCCACGAATACGTAGAGAAGGGAACAGTCAAAGACTGCAGAAATGTCCATTTAGTATCGTAACACTTCATTCGTTCATGGGATGTGGGCTTCGCTGGCGAGGCCGGCATTTATTGCCCATCCCTAATTGCCCAGAAGGTGGTGGTGAGCCGCCTTCTTGAACCACTGCAGTCCGTGTGCTGAAGGTTCTCCCACAGTGCTGTTAGGGAGTTCCAGGATTTTGACCCAGCGACAATGAAGGAACGGCGATATATTTCCAAGTCGGGATGGTGTGAGACTTGGAGGGGGGACGTGCAGGTGGTGTTGTTCCCATGTGCCTGCTGCCCTTGTTCTTCTAGGTGGTAGAGGTCGCAGGTTTGGGAGGTGCTGCAGTGCATCCTGTGGATGGTACACACTGCAGCCACAGTACGCCAATGGTGAAGGGAATGAATGTTTAGGGTGGCGGATGGGGTGTCAATCAAGCGGGCTGCTTGTCCTGGATGGTGTCGAGCTTCGAGTGTTGTTGGAGCTGCACTCATCCAAGCAAGTGGAGAGTATTCCATCACACTCCTGACTTGTGCCTTGTAGATGGTGGAAAGGCTTTGGGGAGTCAGGAGGTGAGTCACTCGCCTCTGACCTGCTCTTGTAGCCACAATATTTATATAGCTGGTCCAGTTAAGTTTCTGGTCAATGGTGACCCCCAAGATGTTGATGGGGGATTCAGCGATGGTAATGCCGTTGAATGTCAAGGGGAAGTGGTTAGACTCTTTTATTGGAGATGGTCATTGCCTGGCACTTGTCTGGCACAAATGTTACTTGCCACTTATCAGCCCAAGCCTGGATGTTATCCAGGTCTTGCTGCATGCGGGCTCGGACTGCTTCATTATTTGAGGGGTCGCGAATGGAACTGAACACTGTGCAATCATCAGCGAACATCCCCATTTCTGACCTTATGATGGAGGGAAGGTCATTGATGAAGCAGCTGAAGATGATTGGGCCTAGGACACTGCCCTGAGGAACTCCTGGGGCTGAGATGATTGGCCACCAACAACCACTACCATCTTCCTTTGTGCTAGGTATGACTCCAGCCACTGGAGAGTTTTCCCCAATTCCCACTGACTTCAATTTTACTAGGGCTCCTTGGTGCCACACTCCGTCAAATGCTGCCTTGATGTCAAGGGCAGTCACTCTCACCTCTGGAAAATAGCTCATCTTGCAATAGAAATCAAACAGTTTTGTAAGTTACATAGCCAAATTTTAGTGTACATTCTACTGTGATGAAAATGTGGTGTCAGAGATGTAAATCTAAGGCCTGGGTCTTCATTTGAGACCATTACATGACCCCCAAACTCTATTAAGGAGAAGCACAAAATAAAAGCACAAAAATTAAAGGATAAGCTGAATTTGGTCAGTTTGGGTTTCTTGGGACATAATGGAATCTGACCCAAAAAGTATAAACAATGGATTCTCCCCAAAAAAGTATAAACAAAAAGAAACTTGAAGCTCCAAATTTTCAGTTGCATCACTGAACAATTTTTTCCTTCGGTCTTGGACTTTACAAGCGATAGTAGCAAAAGGTTGCATGAAGATTGTCATTAGAACTTGGTAGTACAAAATTGGCATAAAATCATAGAATGCTACAGTACAGAAGCCGGCCATTCGGCCCATCATGCCTGTGCCAGCTTTGAAAGAGCTGGCCTATCAGTCCCACTCCCCTGCTCCCCTCCATCCCACCCCCCCATAGTGTTGCAAATTTTTCCCCTTCAAGTATTTATCCAATTCCTTTTGAAAGTAACGATTAAATCTGCTTCCACCACCATTTCAGGCAATGCATTCCAGATCATAACTCACTGCATAAAAATTTTTCCTGATGTCACCTCTGGTTCTTTTGCCAATTACCTTAAATCTGTGACCTCTGGTTACTGACCCTTCAGCCACTGGAAATAGTTTCTCTTTATTTACTCTATTAAAACCCTTCATGATTTTGAACACCTCTATCAAATGTTCCCTGCTCTAAGAGCAGCAACCCCAGTTTCTCTAGTCCCTCCACATAACTGAATTCTTTCATCCCTGGTACCATTCTAGTAAATCTCCTCTGCACCCTCTCCAAGGCCTTGACATCCTTCCTAAAGTGCAGTGCCCAGAATTGGACAATATTCCAGCTGGAGCATAACTAATGTTTTATAAACGTTTAGCATAACTTCCTTGCTTTTGTACTCTCTGCCTCTACTGATGAAGCCACAGATCCCGTATGCCTTAACAGCCTTCTCATTGTCCTGCCATCTTCAAAGACTTGTGTACACCTCCAGGTCTCTCTGTTCCTGCAGCCCTTCAAAATTGTACCATTTAGTTTATATTTCCTCTCTACATTCTTCCTACCAAAATGAATCACTTCACATTTCTCTGCATTAAATTTCATCTACCATGCATCTGCCCATTTCACCAGTCTATCTATATCCTCCTGAAGTCTGTCAGTATCCTGCACACTAATTGAATTTCTTAAACTTTGACCTGCACAACGTGAACCCAGATTGCTGGGCACTTCCAACCTCTAATGGAATAACGTGTAAGCAGCTACAATATGTGCCTAGAAGTTCAGTATCTATTTAATAGTATTTTGTATTCCTAAAGGCAAATGAAACACCTTTTAAAAATATACTATTCCTTTTGTCACGATATTTACTCAAATTAACTTAAGCTACTCAAGTCTCATTAGAAACATGCATAACCTTTTAACGGCTTAAAATTTGGGCTTGAATTCAAATCCCAGCTAAACAGGTCATTAGAACTCTATCTACTAGCTTCATTGACTGAATTTCACTTGCCCTCTACCACTATCAAGTACTTAATAGCAGAGCACTCTATCTTAAGGGAGGCGGGAGAATGGAGACAGCGGGCAGAAAACTGACATTTCATGTCGGCCAATCATTGGGGAGAACATTGACCACACCCTTTCTAATTTTTAGGATGCAAGGGATAGGGGGTGGGAAGAGAATCACAATAGATGTGGGAAAGGAATCCAAGCTTTAAAACAAAGTGTCCTCACTTCTGATAAATCAAAATTAAGAATACGCAAGTTCTCTTAAAATCGAGAAACTTGATTAAACAGCCAGCATTCACACCAAAAATTATACAGATAATCATTACTTTTTTTTTTAAAAAAAGAAAGCAGCATTTATACTTTAGCAATGCAAACTAATTGAGAAAAAGTTATAATGCTGCAATATAGTCCTGCTTTTACTGTACAAGTTGTGAATTTCCTATGGCTTTGCTCATGGAGAGTCAGAGACTACAATGGAGGTGGGAAGGAAACTGCAGTTTGGCAGTACTGCAGGAGGTGCAGTTGGGGGTGAAGAGAAACTCAACGGAGCAACCAAGAGCTGAGAAAAGGCAGTCACTGTGGCCACAACAGTTTGGATCCACAATAAAGCCTCACCTATAATACTCGAGCTTCAAGCCCATGAGATTTCAGACGGTAAAAAACTTAAAGAATTTATATCGTGCCTGTCACAACTTTAGCATATCTCAAAGTACTTCAAGGCCACTATGCAAGGAAATGCAGCTGCCAGTTTGTGCACAGCAAGGTCCCACAGAGGTAACAGACAGAAAACAGAGTAGGAATAAACAGGTCTTCAGGTTGGCAGACTGACTAGTGGGGTACCACAGGGATCAGTGCTTGGGCCCCAGCTAGTCACAATAGATCAATGATTTGGATGAGGGGACCAAATGTAATATTTCCAAGTTTGCTGACAACACAAAACTAGACAGGATTTGAGTTGTGACGAGGATGCAAAGAGGCTTCAAGGGGATATAGACAGGCTAAGGTGAGTGGGCAAGAACATGGCAGATGGAATATAATGTGGTAAAATGTGAAGTCATCCACTTTGGTAGGAAAAACAAAAGGCAGAATATTTTTTTTTAAATGGAGATTGGGAAATGTTGATGTTCAAAAGGGACCTGGGTGTCCTTGTACATGAATCACTGAAAGCTAACATACAGGTGCAGCAAGCAATTAGGAAGGCAAATGGTATGTTGGCCTTTATTACAAGAGGATGAGAGTACAGGAGTAAAGATATCTTACTGCAGTTATATATAGGGCCTTGGTGAGACCACACCTGGAGTATTGTGTACAATTTTGGTCTCTTTACCCAAGGATATACTTACCATATAGAGGGAGTGCAATGAAGGTTCACCAGATTGATACCTGGGATGGTGGGATTGTCATATGGAGGAGAGATTGAGCAGACTAGGCCTGTATTCTCTGGAGTTTAGACGGATGAGAGATGACTCATTGAAACATACAAAATTCTTACAGGGCTCGACAGGGTAGATGCAAGGAGGATGTTTCCCCTGACTGGGGAGTCCAGAGTCTCAGAATAAGGGGCAGGCCATTTAGGACTGAGATGAGGAGAAATTTCTTCACTCAGAAGGTGGTGAACCTTGGAATTCTCTACCCCAGAGGGCTGGGGAGGCTCGGAGTACATTAAAAACAGAGATCGATAGATTACGAGATATTAAAGGCATCAAGGGATAGTGCAGGAAAATGGCGTTGAGGTATTCAGCCATGATCTTGTTGAATGGCGGAGCAGGCTCAAGGGGCCGGATGGCCTACTCCTGCTCCTATTTCTTATGTTCTTATGTTCTAAACAATGGCTCTTAAAAAGGTGGTTATCCAAGTGGCCTGAGCATATATATCTCTCAAGTACTTTGGGAGGTCCATGAACTAATAAGAAAGGAAAAGGCTGGATTTGACTTTTTTGAGGAACACATAGGCCAGGCTGTGGTTTTATGCAAGATCACAGAACATCTTAAAGCTCAGGGAAATCCTACTTGCATTGTTTTCAGCAATTTTCGCAACACCTTCACCTCATGCAGCTCTCATGGAGATGGACAGTATGAGAGTACAAAAATATTTAAATTAGCTGACTTTACATTGTGTCAAGCTTAAGTGCCACGTCCAAGGCCAGCCCCATTTTCTAGTTAATTTCAGTGACAGCTAGGACAATATTTCATATGCGGGTGCTCTAAGCCACTTTGCTTCTTTTAACTAATTTTATATTCTACACAGCAAAAACTAGTCTTGAAGGATTCGCTATTGGTCAGTTAAGATCAAGAATGAGGGCAATCTAAAGTGAAAGTCACTGGCTGCCAAAAAGTCTTAAGGTTTCCTCTTTTCTTGAGGGAGTCTTCAGCCAGAAGTGCAGAGTGGATGATCCATCTCTGCCTCCTCCCGATATCCCCACCATCATTGAAGCCAGTTTTCAACCAAGTCGATTCACTCCATGTGATATCACAAAACGGCTGAGTGCACTGGATACAGCAAAGGATATGGACCCCGACAACATCCTGGTTGTAGCGCTGAAGACTTGTGCTCCAGAACTAGCTGCACCTCTAGCCAAACTCTTCCAGTATGGCTACAACACTGGCATCTACACGACAATGTGGAAAATTGCCCAGGTATGTCCTGTCCACAAAAAGCAGGACAAATCCAATCCGGCCAATTACCGCCCCATCAGTCTACACTCAATCATCAGCAAAGTGTTGGAATTTGTCATCGACAGTGCTATCAAACGACACTCGCCAATGCTCAGTTTGGATTCTGCCAGGACCACTCGGCTCAAGACCTCATTACAGCCTTGGTCCAAACATGGACAAAAAAGTGCTGAATTCCAGAGGTGAGGCAAGACTAGAGTGACTGCCCTTGACATCAAAGCAGCATTTGGCAGAGTGTGGCACCAAGGAGCCCGAGTAAAATTGAAGTCAATGGGAATCAGGGGGAAAACTCTCCAGTGGCTGGAGTCTTACCTAGCACAAAGGAAGATGGTAGTGGTTGTTGGAGGCCAAACATCTCAGCCCATCATCTCAGCCCCAGGAGTTCCTCAGGGCAGTGTCCTAGGCCCAACCATCTTCAGTTGCTTCATCATTGACCTACCTTCCATTATAAAGGTCAGAAATGGGGATGTTCGCAGATGACTGCACAGTTTTCAGTTCCATTCGCATCCCCTCAGATAATTAAGCAGTCCAAGTCCGCATGCAAGACCTGGACAACATCCAGGCTTGGGCTCATAAGTGACAAGTAACATTCGCGCCAGACAATGACCATCTCCAACAAGAGAGTCTAACAACCTCCTCTTGACATTCAACGACATTACCGTCACCGAATCCCCCACCAACATCCTGGGGGTCACCATTGACCAGAAACTTAACTGGACCAGCCACATAAATACTGTGGCTACAAAAGCTGGTCAGAGGCTGGGTATTCTGTGGCAAGTGACTCACCTCCTGACTCCCCAAAGCCTTTCTACCATCTACAAGGCACAAGTCAGGAGTGTGATGGAATACTCTCCACTTGCCTGGATGAGTGCAGCTCCAACAACACTCAAGAAGCTCAACGCCATCCAGGACAAAGCAGCCCGCTTGATTGGCACCCCATGCACCACCCTAAACTTTCACCCCCTTCACCACCGGCACACTCTGGCTGCAATGTGTACCATCCACAGGATGCACTGCAGCAAATCGCCAAGGCTTCTTCGACAGCACCTCCCAAACCAGTGACTTTTACCACCTAGGTGAAGGGCAGCAGGCACATGGGAACACCACCTGCACGTTTCCCTCCAAGTCACACACCATCCCGACTTGGAAATATATTACCGTTCCTTCATAGTCGCTGGGTCAAAATCCTGGAACTCCCTTCCTAACAGCACTGTGGGAGAACCTTCACCACACGGACTGCAGTGTTTCAAGGCGGCGGCTCACCACCACCTTCTCTCGGGCAATTAGGGATAGACAATAAATTCTAGCCTCGCCAGCGACATCCACATCCCATGAACAAATAAACAGTCTGTATATTCATTCTAGATTTGATGAACTTGTTACAGGAATATGTATAATGTTTAAGTTTTTACCCATAAACAGCCAAAACATTTTAAACGTAATCATATCTTTATTCAACTCTTGCTGCTACTGTTAACACTCAACTTACAAGTACTTTCAAAGACAACAATCCGTTCAAACAAAGGGATAGGGAGAGCATAAAATTGTTATTTCAGGCACGTCTATCAAAGCAGCATGTACACCACCAACAGACTGGAATTCAAAGGAATTTGCGTGGACCTACAATGTGTGGGCCAACAATTTAAAGTCATAGCATCACCCTGATTTCTTTGCAAGATGGTAGAGAGGAAACAGGAGCTTCCTGGCGTACACACTCCTGCCTGAACTTTTAAAAAGCGGATACAGATAATCCACAAACAGCTGCTTCCATAGTTCCCTCTCTTTCACCCCATCCCTGTGTGATGTCCATTAGGTACAATTAGTTTCACAGCATTTGCATCCACTGGTACAGACAGTGGTGATTAAATAGGACAAAAATTTAGTTACAGCATTAATAATTTTCTAGTTGCAGCTAATGGGGCATTTGGCAGTCAGTTTCAAGCTCAGAACATCTGAAATTATACAAGTCTTTGAGGATCTGTATTTTGTAATTAAATTCTACTCATGGCAGATAAATTAATGTCAACCACTCACTTTGTAAACTTGAGTATCTCATGAGTTATACATAAGTTTATGTCTCACTTATTCTGCCACTTTGAAACATTTGAACTTTTAGACAAGTGTAACTTCAATGTATGCGCTTAACAGTACATCTGATTACTTTTTAAAATGTTCATTTAGTCAAAAGAAAACTTTGCTTTCAATGTTCTCATCGGGAATTTCATTCATAGCTTAGTTATTTTGTAAACCCATGCTTGTGTGAAGTGGAAGTAGCAGTTACAAAATTACTCTAAAGTAACTTGCACATAAATCATATTCAACACAAAAATACATTAATACTTTGCACCAAATACTTGTATGGGAGATCTAAGTTTTTTTTTAAAAATGACTAATCAATAATCAGTCTGGTCATCAGACTATTTTCAATACAATGTGACAACGTATTGTAAAGTACAATTTTAAAAATGCAGTAATAAATATACAAAATCGAATTGAATGAACAGAGGGGGGGAATATGAAAAAGACCCAAGAGTAATAGTAATCAAGTTATTTTCAATGTCCAATGTCATGAAGCAACTGAAAGCCAATGGGATGTTAGGATATAATAAGCAGAACAATATTATCCAAGTCTACAGTTGTATTGAGGATTTGCAGTGCACTAATTAAACTACATGTGGAGTAGTGTGTTTGGGTCTGGTCACTATTTCACAAAAGATACAAAACCATTGGTTTTCTCTGACCCTATTCCAAGTGTTAACACAATGAGCTATGAGGAAATACTATTTTGGGATATATTCATTTGGAAATTTACTGATTTATATTTGCCAACCCCTACCCCACTTTTGAGGACTATGAAAGGCTTCAGGAGAATATAAATAAGTTAGTGGGATAGGCAAACAGATGACAGATGTAATTTAATGTGGAAAAGGGTGAGGTAATGCATTTTGCAAGGAAAACCAAGGAATCAAAGTAAACACTGAATGAAAGGCAAGACGTGGATGAACAGACACCTAAGAATTCAAATATATAATTCCGTGAAAGTACAAATGAAAGTAGGTGAAGCTATAAAAAGGTCAACAGCATTTTGAATAATTTATATAAAAAGGACTGAGGCACAAGAGTAAAGAGGTAAATGAATAATAAGAACAAGGCAGGGGTCAGGGCCACAGTTAGAGTACTGTAGAGAGTTTAGGGCATCTGATTATAGAAAGGACATTTAAGCCACAGAGCAGGTACGGCATGGATTCACTAGGAAGATACCAGGGGTAGGAAAATAGTTATGAGAGACTGGGAATATTTTCACTGGAGCAAAGCAATCTAGCACAGGAGGAGGGTTTTTAAAAAAAAATTATGAAAAGGTTGAGGAGTCAGTGATGAGGGATCAACAATTTAAAAGTTGTCTGGGTGAGGAGAGGGGTTAAAATAACTAGCTTTACAGTTTTTGGGACATGGAATGCTTTGCCACAGAGGGCGGTTGAGGCAGAGACCACTTCCATCTTTTAATAGAAAAATATTTGAGGCAAAAGGAAGATACAGGGCAGTGAGATTAGTCTTTGATTGATGGATTGATCGAGCAAAGAGCTGGCACAGCCACTGCGAGCTGAATGGCCTGATTTACTGTAAACTTCCATGGATTAAAAACAACTGATGTTTATAGTCCAGAAAGGCGGCAGTTGAGGCAGCCAGGGGAAATGGAAGGAAAACCTCAAAGCATACAAATTAAGTGGTAGATAATGTGAAGCCCCCCAGGGAAGGATGTATTAGAAATCAATTCGAGCCTGAAAATGGTTCTTTGAAAAGTAGAACTATCTACCTTCGTAGGCGGCTAGATTGAATTTCGGGGACCACAAAGTTTAAAAATCAATATTTCCATTAATTTGCATACATCTCAAGTTACTGAAAAGAATATTTCAATGTTTACCATTTATCCATCAATGAGACAATAATGAAAATGATCCTTTTACACTCAAAATTTTAAAAAGGCAAACCAAAGAAATGTAAGCAAATAGGACTAAGTTGGCCAGGCCAAATTGCCGGAGCTCTGGGCTTAATGCGATTTTAGGACCGCAGGATGGACATCCCTGCTTCAAATCACCATATTCACTGACAAAATGCCTATTGACTGTGGTGTATATACCTAAATGGAGTTGCAAGCTCATCATACTCAGTTCATTGTATTAAATAATCTTACAAGATAAAAAGGGTATCGACACAGTTGCAAAATTATTTCCAAAATTACAAAATGACAGTTTCAAAGACATATTCATTATAAGATTATAGGCAACCTAATACTGGAAATAAGTTCACTGTCATTTTGCCTTGTAATACATTTAGTAAGACTGTATTGTCTTGCTAATTCTATGTAAATTTGTTCTATTATGCTTACCGGTCAAGGTCATCTTTTCTCATTTCATAGTTCTTCAGCACCCGAAGCAGCTGAACATCTTGGCCAAGAACACAGGGGGGCAGTAGGCCGTGGATACCCAGTTGTAACCTTTCCTCCAATGTAAAGGCCATGCCCTAGAAGAAAAAGTGACAAGATATACCGGATTTCTCACCTTTGCTATTATATGCACAAAACCAATCTCAGTTTCGCAGGTTGGCATTTATCTAAAGCCGACCAACAGCTTCAAAAAAGCAGACAACCTCGAAAGTCTGACAACTGAGAAACAGTTCTGAATATAAGCTTATAACGTGAAAGAAATTACACTCAGTACAAATGAATATAGGCTTGTACTGTAAGCTGTAGGTATACCAACACTCTTAAGGAAATGAACTAGAAGTACGAGAGCCTTTGGGAGAATACAAGTTTTGACAGCACAGGAATTATTCAGAGGGGAATTTGGGCTAACGCTCCCCTCACCTCCTAAAATTTTAATTTTGGCACTTTATTGCATACTTTCTGGTATTTGAGTCTCCAATTAACACTTGTTTTAGTCTTAAGGTATTTAATTGGAAACTATTCTATTGAAAACTACTCTATTTACCATTAGAAATTTATTTTACCATTAGGCTTTTTTTCTAGTAGTTATTGGGAGAAAAAAAGTTTTAATTACATTTTCTTTTTAAAATAGTTGCCCAAAAACAAAGATAAAAAGTACAACAGCAGCAGTTTCTCTTATTTTTAAGAAAGGTTCAAAAGATAGCTAGGGTCTGGTGATCCAGCCACTTTCTGAATGCCAGTTTAATGTGTTTATTTTTCGAAGATTGAGGCCTATAAAGTGCCATGAAGATTCTAACCATAGAAAAGGTTAAACTGTAATGGTTGTGAATTTTTAATTAGGGCTCCCCAGAAATAGAAAGACTGGGTATTACAGGAAATTTGAAAAGTTTCAACTGTGTTTACAAAACTAATCTTCTCAACAGTTTAACCCCATTTACTGTAAGTGAGCTTTGTCTCCCATAATCCAGAAGCTGTATCTTTTCATTCTGTCCTCACAAATCTGCACAGCGAAGAGAATCAACATTTACCTCCCTTGCAGTAATCTGTTTACTGCTCCTAGCGGTTGCAATTGACACTAAGTTTAGGAAGGAGATCAGGAAGCAAGACCTCAGATAGGAAAAAAGACGGGCATAAAAGCCAAACTGGTCCATCAAGCCTGTTCCTGTCACGATGCAACTAAATCAGGATCGCCAGTATTTTTTTTTGCGTCTCAGGAGATTACATGGTGGCTGGCGAGAGGGAACACTGACCTATGGAGGGAGAAGTGAAACGAGGATGGGAGGACATTGAAAACCAGAGGGTACAGAGCAAGGTGATTTGAGATGGAGATTTAAAAATCACCAAGGATGAGGAGTGCTTTTATGCAGTGGCTGAGGGAGGAAATCTTCGGCAGAAATTCAGGATAGGGCTGGGAGGGGGGGGGGGGGGGGGGAGACGTAGTCGAGAATGAGAATTTTATTTTTAAAAAGGGGGTGAAACAAGGTGGTAAGGTTCGCAGAAAAGGAAGAGAAGGTGCTAGGGGAGTTTGGGGGTGGGGGTGGAAAAAGAGTGCTGATAAGGGCCATACTGCTGTCGCAGCAGTTTGGGCAGGGCAGGTGATGGAAAAGTATAACCAGGCAGGGAAGCTTCAGTTAGTGGCAGTGCCACTAACCATTAGCCATGATGTCAATGCAATTGTCCACAATAAGGATATCGATGGCAAGGATCTTGTTCCTGAATTAACAAACAAATATTCTTGAGGGAAATGCCAAGAGGGGCAATGATTATTAATCTGCTGAAAGAGTCCAAAAGGACTGTGGTGGATGGGGTGGGCAGGTTAGGAAGGAGCACTTTCCTTCAGTTTTCACAGGAGAGAAGTACGGAGACTGTCGAACCACCAGAGTTGGGCATAGGACAGTTCACAACCTTGGCGCCCTGACCCCAAGAGCTTCCGAGCACACATCCGTTTCAAGGCTGTCTGCTTCCACCTCCATAACATTGCCCGTCTCTGCCCCTGCCTCAGCTCATCTGCTGCTCAAACCCTCATCCATCTGTTACCTGTAAACTGCAGAAAGATATCAATGGACCGATCAGATGGGCAGAAAAGTGGCAAATGGAATTCAATGCACAGAAGTGAGAAGTAATGCATTTGGGGAGGGCAAACGAGGCAAGGGAGTACACAATAAATGGGAGGATACTGGGAAGATCCCTGAAGGTAGCAGGACAGGTGGATAAGGTGATTAAAAAGGCATACAGGATACTTCCCTTTATTAGCCGAGGCATAGAATATAACAGCAGGGAGGTTATACTAGAACTGTATAAAACATTGGTTAGGCCACAACTCTAGTACTGCGTACAGTTCTGATCACCACATTACAGGTAAGATGTGATTGTGCTAGAGGGTACAGAGGAGATTTACGAGGATGTTGCCAAGGCTGGAGAATTTTAGCTATGAGGAAAGATTGGATAGGCTGGGGTTGTTTTCTTTGGAAAAAAGGAGGCCGAGGAGATTTAATTGAGGTATATAAAATTATGAGGGGCCAAGATAGAGAGGACCTATTTCCCTTGGCAGAGGGGTCAGTGACCTGGGGGCATAGATTTAAAGTAATTGGAAGAAGGATTGGAGGGGAGCTGGGGAGAAATTTTTTCACAGAGGGTGGTCGGGGTCTGGACCTCACTGCCAGAAAGAATGGTAGAGGCAGACACTGTCAACTCATTTTAAAAAAGTACTTGGATGAGCACTTGAAGTGTTGTAATCTAAAAGGGTTATGGACCAAGTGTTGGAAAGTGGGATTAAGCTGGATAGCTCTTTTTTGGCCTGCACAGGCACGATGAGCTGAATGGCCGCCTCCTGTGTTGTAACTGTTTACGATTTTACCTCTAGACTTGACTGTTCCAATGCTCTCTTGGCCAGCCTCCTATCTTACACAGCCCATAAACTTGAGTTCATCCAAAAACCTGCTGCCCGTATTCTAACTCACACCAAGTCCTGTTCACCCATCACCCCTGTGCTCGCTGACCTACACTGGCTCCAAGTCCAGCAACGCCTTCATTTTAAAATTCTCAGCCTGGTTTTAAAAATCACTCCATGGCTTCACCCCCCTCCCTATCTCTAATCTCATCCAGCCCTACAACCTTCCGAGATCTCTATGCTCCTTCGCATCCCTGATTATAAAATCGCTCCACAATTGGTGGCCGTTCCTTCAGCTGCCTAGGCCCTAAGCTCTGGAATTCCCTCTCTAAACCGCTCTGCCCCCTCTCCTTAAAACCTACCTCACTTGTCCTACTATCTCCTTATGTGGCTCAGTGTTAAATTTAGTTTGATAAAGGGCTTTGGGACATTTTACAACGTTAAAGGCACTATATAAAATACAAGTTATTATTCAAAGAGATGGAATTGAAAAAGTTATTCATTTTTTGCAGAAAATGAGAATCACATTGGTGTACAAGGGTGTTGTCTTTGTGTATTGTGGTTCAGATTGATCTTTTGAGGGGGAGGCACTATGGGGGAAGCCTTAAGATGCATTTAACTCATGCTAATCATACAAATACAAGTTCTTTCTTCACATGATTTGGGAATGCACAAGATACTACATTCATAATAAAGACTTCATTAGCTCCCTCAGTGGCTCACTGGTAAATGCACCACTGATTGAATTGCAGACATCTAATCCAGAAAGATCCCAGGCTTGGTTCACTGGACTGCAATTCTCCTCTGCCCTCAAATATCACATGAATCAATGTCTAACCTCCCACATCACTCAGTGTCTAAGTTCCCATATGAAGCCTACACAAATTGATCAGAAGGCTACCAGCACCTGTGAAAACATACTCCAGCAAAAGTCACCACCTTCAGGAGAGGACAGAGAAAATTGGAAGTAAAACAGTGAACATAATATTTTGGATTAATGTAGCCCCTTAATTCAGATGGTCCAAAAAAAATGCAAAAGATCAGTGGGAGTTGATGGGCCAGATGGACTGCCCTCCTGATCCATGACACGAACATATAACTTAGATACCATGTCCTCTCCTGCATCAGGGAGAAGTCGGTTGTCAGGCTTACACCCCAGAGAAGTTGTACAAAGAAAAAAAAAATCATATTCCCCTTTAACCACCAAAAGCTACAAAAGATGTTCAAACATTGAAGATACTGCCAACGTGGTACTCTTCATATCCAGAGCAAACAAAGTGACAAGCATTTCACCATATACATGTAGTGCTATTTTTCACAGGGACAGCCATTTGCATTGTCTAACCCATGCCAAAAGTGTGGGGTTTTTTCCCTCCCTGAAAGAATCTAAAACTAGTCCAGTCTGGATTTCAGATTTATTTCAGGGCTCAATTGTGCCATCATAATCTGCAAATATGGTTACTCTAGTTCAAGCAACAAAATGTACTCCCCATTGCTCAATAGCCTACAAAAGTCTTATGCAGAGAAAAGCAGATTAAATAATATGTAACCAAAGCTCTGTAGTACAAATCTATTGAAAGAGACATGGCCCACAACAATTTACAGTTCAAAGTAGTTACACTGAAACAAATGGGTTTATCAAATGGGAGGGGTGGGAGGAGTACATGCGAGTTTCCTGGTTTCGTGAAAGTTATGATCAATCTTCTGCTTATATCAAAGCGTAACTCATTTATATTTTGGAATTCCAGCCATGATTAACATTAGATGGGAGTCACACTGAACCAGAATAATTAATGCACTAACAGGTATTAGGAAAAAAAAGCACTTCCCCAGCTGTGTGTTAACTTGAAACAGTTGAAACAGACCTTGTAATTAAAAGTCTGCCAGAGTTAATACTGCTTTCCACAACAAACATGCAAAATCCACTTTTTAAAAAAATATCAAAAATAAACAGAAAATGCTGGAGAAGCCCAGCAAGTCAGGCAGCATCTGTGGAGAAAGAAACAGGGTTACCTTTTCAGGTCAAAGACCTTTCGTCAGAACTAGATGTTAGAGAGTTAAAGTTTTTGAGCAAGTACAGAGCCAGGGAAAGGGGGTAGAAAGAGAAAGCAGGAGATGAGGGGAGGAAAGAACAAAAAGGGATTCAGCATCGACTGTCTTGTGATAGACATTTAAAAGTCCCTAAAATTGTGTCATTTTCTAACAGGCAACTTTCTCATTCAATTTCCTCCACATCACAACTTCAGGTGACACACAAAGCTGATCACAATCAGTACACAATCAATCCTTTTGAATTTCAAAACAGATTAGGCCATAATTTGCTGTAGCAGGGCTTCTAAACTTGCCCATGCATGTTCAGGTTTTTAAATTTTTTGCATGGCAAGTTACTGAAGTTGCAACGTTATCAGCTCGCACAAAGGGGAACAGGACAAGCAACTGTGTATCTCCTTAACCAAATCAGATTGAAGGATTGTGAAATAATCACAAGGACGGAGATGAAAGTGTAAATTAGAGTGGGAGAATTCAATGTCAAATCTAGTACAGAAAGGGAAGAGAGCAGGAAAGATAGATTGGACTGAGAGGAGACAAAAAAGTTCCATTTTTAAAATCTCCAACAACTAAAACCTGAAGGAATGAGACTCCAAACTTGTAATAGTTAATTTTCAGTGCCAGAGAGATTGATTGGTAGTCATTAACATTTATCACATAATTAAAAAGGGTACTTAGACTGGAATGGACAAGACTTAACTTAGAGTTTAGTTTGTATTCACCGTGCAAATACAGCAACTTGACACTGTTCAATGATTTCAAAAAGTGAGATGTTGTTTTCACAAAGCTAATAGCAGAGTGACGCATCTGACAGCAACTTTTGGATATCTGCATTTAACTGCACATCTGCCCTCGCCTGAAGTTGCTGCACCATTTGCACATCAATAATGGAGAGCTCCATTAGCCTCACTTATTTTGACAGCAAAATCTGGGCCATTATCCTCTTAGGGTTCTTTAAAAATAGAAGGAAGGTGACCAAAATTTAACTCCTAGTTAACCCTGTGTGTTCAAAATTTTCAAACTAAGGTGGAGCATAAATAAGGGTCCTGATTTTCAGGTTTAACCCATAAATTCCTACAAAATGCAAAAATGTCATTCCTTTTGAAAACACAAAATTATGAAAAACTAATGAAACAAATTAAATATTCTTGAGGATCTCTCTAGAAGTCAGTTACAATTTTAAAAATCCTGCCTGAACAATGGCACCAGGAAACTAATCCAAGACTAATCAACTAATCAAGCAAATATTTAAATTTTCAATTTTAAAAGAAATATCTTTACTTTATGCTGAATTACTTTTTTTCCCCAAAAAACAAAATAATGGGAGTTTTATGAAACAGGAAGGGGGCGGGGAGCTAAAAATATACAAAGCTAAAAAACACCAAAACCGAGAAGGCCCAAGTAGAAAAGCACAGTTGGCTTTTATTTTCAGGGCACAAATGTGCCATTCAGGAGTTAGAGAGGAAAATTCAATAGATGAGGGTAGACACACAAGGATGAGATCATAGCCCACACATCTAAAAATAACTTGCATTTATATAGTGCCGTTATCCCAAAGCACTTCACAAAAAAATCTCAAGCAGCAATTCTGCTCCTCATCCAAAACTCATCACCTCGACACAGTTCATTGGCCTCTTGATGCTCTACATTGACAACTGCTTGCTAATTCCTGGCTCCTTCCTTGAGGAGCCAGGTTTCTCTGCTCATCAGAAATAACTGGCATTCTTTTTTAAAAAAAGATGTACTTTTAAAAAAGTTTTTGATCAGCTATTGTTTTACAATAAGTGTAGTATTCAAATAGTTTCTCTTGTGCAACTTCTACAAATGTTACTTCACGGAAACGCCGATCTTTATAAAAGTAGAACTACTATCAAAATAGAGAACCACAGCTATTCCCATCCATGGTATTTTCTTAATGTCAGTACCTTGTCATATAGCAAAATGCCTATTGACAAAAATGGTAGGGAAGTGTCATTTCAGAAACTAAAGTTAATGTAGAACATCTTGGAAGTAATCCAGCTTTTCTTTATTGCAGTGTAGATTTTAAAAGACTTGCTGTATTTTGTGATGATCGGAATGTACTTTGTAGCAGTAAATCTGAAAGCAGGCACGATTATATCATTTATATCAAAGGTGTCAGAGTGAACTTAAAGGAGGATCAATAGCATAGTCCTGTATTACAGGAAGGTGATGGATCTCTATACTCAGTAGGCATTTATCCCACAACTGGAAAAGACGTTAAAATCCACAATTGGCAAAATTGTGATTAGATTGATTTATGAAAACTTCCATCACCCACATTGGATTTTGAATGTTCATACAAAACATGTGCAATTTTTCCCCAGGAAATTAGTTTTCCTTAAACATTTTTTTTCAGTATGCTGAACAAGCACGTAGATGGAAAAAGTGCCAGCACTTGCATTTACAAAATTTGGACCCTCAGCCAAGAAGTGCATAACTTAAGAGTCATCTAAGTTCCCCCAGAATCATAGTGTATGTGGAGAAACAAAGTATTTTTTTTAAAAACTAAAGGTAGCATCAGGACACAGATTAGTCATGGTGGCCATCTGCACATGGCATGCACAATTGGGATCCTATTTTTAAAAACTTTTGTTTCAATTTGTCAAGCAAAAAGAAACCATTTGAAGCCTGCTACAGTAGCATGGTTGTGGGATTGTGTGGTGCCTTCTGAATATTCATCCATCTTTTGTACACCACAAAAGGCTTGGTGAATAATGATTTGGAGGAGGGGACCGAGTGTAACATATCAAAGTTTGCAGATGATACAAAGATGGGAGGGAAAGTGGAGAGTGAGGAGGACATAAAAAACCTACAAGGGGATATAGACAGGCTGGGTGAGTGGGCAGAGATTTGGCAGATGCAATACAATATTGGAAAATGTGAGGTTATGCACTTTGGCAGGAAAAATCGGAGAGCAAGTTATTACCTTAATGGCGAGAAACTGGAAAGTACTGCAGTACAAAGGGATCTGGGGGTCCTAGTGCAAGAAATTCAAAAGTTTAGTTTGCAGGTGATCAAGAAGGCCAACGGAATGTTGGTGTTTATTGCTAGGGGGATAGAATATAAAAACAGGGAGGTATTGCTGCAGTTATATAAAGGTATTGGTGAGACTGCACCTGGAATACTGCATACAGTTTTGGTGTCCATATTTAAGACATACTTGCTCTCAAGGCAGTACAAAGAAGGTTCACTCGGTTAATCCCGGGGATGAGGGGGCGGACATATGAGGAGAGGTTGAGTAGATTGGGACTCTACTCATTGGAGTTCAGAAGAATGAGAGGCGATCTTATTGAAACACAAGATTGTGAAGGGGCTTGATCGGGTGGATGCGGTAAGGATGTTCCCAAGGATGGGTGAAACTAGAACTAGGGGGCATAATCTTAGAATAAGGGGCTGCTCTTTCAAAACTGAGATGAGGAGAAACTTCTTCACTCAGAGGGTGGTAGGTCTGTGGAATTTGCTGCCACAGGAAGCTGTGGAAGCGACATCATTAAATAAATTTAAAACAGAAATAGACAGTTTCCTAGAAGTAAAGGGAATTAGGGGCTACGGGGAGCGGGCAGGAAATTGGACATGAATTTTGATTTGAGGTTAGGATCAGATCAGCCATGATCTTATTGAATGGCAGAGCAGGCTCGAGGGGCCGATTGGCCTACTCCTGCTCCTATTTCTTATGTTCTTATGAAGTGAGCAATGCTTCTAGCATTCATTCAGGATGTGCATGGGTACTTGTGACTTCACTTACTTTAGCCAACCTCATGGGAGGTCATTAATTTGCAGCACGGTGTTGTGGTCAAGGTGGCACTGTCTGCCTGTAACACCTCCTTCCATATGGTCTGCATCATCCTCGTTTGGGAGCTTCATGTCATGTGCGCTGACCAACCAACCAGTCTCTCCTCACCTTCATCTCTACCAATAGAACCCACCAAAAATATGGGAGCTTTTGTCCCAGATGTTCCCAATGCTGTTCCTCATTTAAGAACATAAGAACATAAGAAATAGGAGCAGGAGTAGGCCAATCGGCCCCTCGAGCCTGCTCCACCATTCAATAAGATCATGGCTGATCTGGTCCTAACCTCAAATCTAAATTCATGTCCAATTTCCTGCCCGCTCCCCGTAACCCCTAATTCCCTTTACTTCTAGGAAACTGTCTATTTCTGTTTTAAATTTATTTAATGATGTAGCTTCCACAGCTTCCTGGGGCAGCAAATTCCACAGACCTACTACCCTCTGAGTGAAGAAGTTTCTCCTCATCTCAGTTTTGAAAGAGCAGCCCCTTATTCTAAGATTATGCCCCCTAGTTCTAGTTTCACCCATCCTTGGGAACATCCTTACCGCATCCACCCGATCAAGCCCCTTCACAATCTTATGTTTCAATAAGATCGCCTCTCATTCTTCTGAACTCCAATGAGTAGAGTCCCAATCTACTCAACCTCTCCTCATATGTCCGCCCCCTCATCCCCAGGATTAACCGAGTGAACCTTCTTTGTACTGCCTCGAGAGCAAGTATGTCTTTTCTTAAGTATGGACACCAAAACTGTATGCAGTATTCCAGGTGCGGTCTCACCAATACCTTATATAACTGCAGCAATACCTCCCTGTTTTTATATTCTATCCCCATCGCAATAAAAGCCAACATTCCGTTGGCCTTCTTGATCACATGCTGCACCTGCATACTAACCTTTTGATTTTCTTGCACTTGGACCCCCAGATCCCTTTGTACTGCAGTACTTTCCAGTTTCTCGCCATTAAGATAATAACTTGCTCTCCGATTTTTCCTGCCAAAGTGCATAACCTCACATTTTCCAATATTGTATTTCATCTGCCAAATCTCCGGCCACTCACCCAGCCTGTCTATATCCCCTTGTAGGTTTTTTATGTCCTCCTCACTCTCTACTTTCACTCCCATCTTTGTATCATCTGCAAACTTTGATATGTTACTCGGTCCCCTCCTCCAAATCGTTAATATAGATTGTAAAGAGTTGGGGACCCAGCACCGACCCCTGCGGAACAGCACTGGCTACCAGTCCGAGAATGTACCATTTATCCCAACTCTCTGCTTCCTGTTAGATAACCAATCCTCCACCCATGCCAGAATATTACCCCCAATCCAGTGATTTATCGAACTCTGTTGGCTCTGTTTCCTCAATTTCAAGCACATCTGGTCCTTTGAGCAGCTGCAGCATTTTAAATGCTGCAGAAAACCACATTTCCCTCCCTCCCAGCAGCAAGCTGCTCAGGAGCAGGAATACTGCTGAAAACCTGTCCTCCATAACAAATTAAGCCCCCCTCTAGAAAAATGCTGGGAATTTCCAGCTGTCATGTGGCACAGCTTCTGCCTTGACAAGTTCCCAGTAGGTGGTGAAGGCTCATTGTGTACTACAGTCCCAGAATGTACCAGTGTTCTGTACATCACTGGACTACAACTGCCAGAATTCTGACTACCACCTCCTCTTCAAACTGGGACAGTGCTTAAAAACAGGAACCCATGGCACACTATAAATGGCACATCACTTTGGAAGAATTTTTTTTTTTTTTTTTTACTATCACCTCCACCTTTTATTTTTGACAATTGTAAACAATTTTACAAAACCAAGTTATAGTCCAACAATTTTATTTGAAATTCACAAGCTTTCGGAAGCTTCCTCCTTCCTCAGGTGAATGTGGAAATGAAATCCTCGAACCATTCGCATTTATAAATCACAGAACAATACCTGGTGATTACAGATAGTCTTTCCAACTGCCCGTTGCCAAGGCAATCACAGTGTGCAGACAGAGGTGTTACCTACAGGGCCACCGAATATACAAACAACCAAGAGAGAGAGGCAGAAACATAGAAACATCCGGAAGGAAGAGAAAGACAGCAAATGACCCGTTACATTAAAAACAGATAACTTTTGTTCGTTGGTGGGGTTACGTGTAGCGTGACATGAGCCTAAGATCCCGGTTGAGGCCGTCCTCATGGGTGCGGAACTTGGCTATCAATTTCTGCTCGACGATTTTGCGTTGTCGTGTGTCTCGAAGGCCGCCTTGGAGTACGCTTACCCGAAGGTCAGTGGCTGAATGTCCTGGACTGCTGAAGTGTTCCCTGACTGGGAGGGAACCCTCCTGTCTGGCGATTGTTGCGCGGTGTCCGTTCATCCGTTGTCGCATGGTCTCTCCAATGTACCATGCTCCAGGGCATCCTTTCCTGTAACGTATGAGGTAGACAACGTTGGCCGAGTCACAGGAGTATGAACCACGCACCTGGTGGGTGGTGTCCTCTTGTGTGATGGTGGTATCTGTCGATGATCTGGCATGTCTTAGAGGTTGCCGTGGCAGGGTTGTGTGGTGTCGTGGATGCTGTTCTCCTGAAAGCTGGGTAATTTGCTGCGAACGATGGTCTGTTTGAGGTTGGGTGGCTGTTTGAAGGCGGGTCGTGGAGGTGTGGGGATGGCCAGAGAGGTGTTCGTCGTCATTGATGACATTTTGAAGGCTGCGGAGAACATGGCGTAGTTTCTCCGCTCCAGGGAAGTACTGGATGACGAAGGGTACTCTGTTGGTTGCGTCCCGTGTTAGTCTTCTGAGGAGGTCTATGCGATTTTTCGCTGTGGCCCGTCGGAACTGTCGATCGATGAGTCGAGCGTCATATCCCGTTCTTACTAGGGCGTCTTTCAGCGTCTGTAGGTGTCCATCGCGTTCCTCCTCGTCTGAGCAGATCCTGTGTATTCGCAGGGCCTGTCCATAGGGGATGGCCTCTTTGACGTGGTTAGGGTGGAAGCTGGAAAAGTGGAGCATCGTGAGGTTGTCCGTGGGCTTGCGGTAGAGTGAGGTGCTGAGGTGCCCGTCTTTGATGGAGATTCGTGTGTCCAAGAAAGAAACCGATTCTGAGGAGTAATCCATGGTGAGCTTGATGGTGGGATGGAACTTATTGATGTTGTCGTGTAGTCTCTTCAGTGATTCTTCGCCGTGGGTCCATAGAAAGAAAATGTCGTCGATGTATCTGGTGTATAGCATTGGTTGGAGGTCCTGTGCAGTGAAGAAGTCGTGCTCGAACTTGTGCATGAAAACGTTGGCGTATTGGGGTGCGAATTTGGTCCCCATGGCTGTTCCGTGTGTTTGGGTAAAGAACTGGTTGTTGAAGGTGAAGACATTGTGATCCAGGATGAAGCGGATGAGTTGTAGGATAGCGTCTGGAGATTGGCTGTTGGTGTTGAGTATTGATGCTGTCGCAGCGATGCAGTCATCGTGGGGAATACTGGTGTAGAGTGCCGAGACGTCCATCGTGGTGAGAAGTGTTCCTGGTTCAACTGGTCCGTGGGTACTGAGTTTTTGTAGGATGGATTTTTGAGGTATGGAATAATATGTTTCTGTATGATAGACAGCAAGACTGACCATTCACAGTGTGTCAGAACTTCATTTGCATGTCCACCCAATCTAGTTTAGGCTTAGTAAAAATAAAATATACCAACTGGGTATATCAGTATTGTTTTAGAGGCAGAGTGAGTGGGAGATTTGTGGAAGAGCTAATGGAGGAAAGCATCAAAGAGTGAAAAAGATTTGGAACCAATTGGAATTTTGCTAAGATGATACAAGCGAGAGCCATACATGGAAAGAGGCAGGCAAAGAGCAGAAGAAAAACAAAAAGTACATACATGTGTGTGAGACCAGAAGATAGTTACAGAAAGATAGAGCACATGGTTCACAAATAAAGTCTGATTTTTTTTATTACAATATTAATAGCTTTCAACATAATTGTTTCTGGTAATTTTTCTAGTGGCTGTTCAGTCTGCCTGGCCTTTACCTTCTACTGCCAATGTCATTCACATCACTCAGTTGTCCCTGCAGTTCACAGCCAGGAAGTACACTGTACCATCCAGGCATAACTATCCTTCCAACTTTCCCTCTCCTTGCAGCGGAGCTATTCAACCTCCAGTAAGGGTGGCCGGAGATAAATGAAACTAACTAACTCCGTTCAGTGCTCCTGCTAATTGTCAGTGTGACCCTTTTTCCCCCTAACATTTGTTCATAACTAGATGGGAGTTTTCAGAAGCAGACAGTCCTTTCTGAACAGAAACCTGCATCTATTTACTGCAACTATCAGGATAGTGTGACTAGATTTAACAATTAACCCTTTAGAGTAAACTGCATACTGGAGGATATGCGGGAAGCACAAGTTCTCCAATCACCTTCAAAGGTAGGCAACACATCAACAGAATTAAGTGTACAAACTAAAACTACTTAGTCGATTTGTTCACAGGTGAAATACAGAAGCAAAAAAAGAGCAAGATACTTTAACAGCATTGTTCTTAAAAACAATATACCCTTTTTGAAAGATGTTTTAGCCTGACTAGCATCAGATCCTTCAGATTAAAACAGAGCTTTTTTTTTTCCCATAAAGATTCAGGATGATATGTTGTAATTGTGAACCATGAGCTTCAATTCACTCAGTTTGTTGCTGTTAGCCCAAAACTGAAAACCAGCACCAGAACCAAGGCTTCTTTCCTGCAACACCCATTATGTGCTTAAAGTAAACCAACAGAGAATCATAGACAGTTATAGCATGAAGGGAGGCCATTTGAGTCCAATGCCAGCTATATGCACCAGCAATCCAGCTAGTCCCACTCCCCTGCCCTATCCCCGTAACAGTCCTTGCATCTTAGAAAGATGTTCATAGCTTAGAAGCCTACAATTTCTCCCCCCACCCCGAAACAGATTTTCTCTGCTGAAAACCATTGGAAAGCACAAATGTGACCTTCAATCTGAAATCAACATTTCAAATAAGGTCTGATTGGGATAATTCTTCAGCTATTAGCTCAGCGAGTCTCCATTTTAGTCCCACCCAAGAAAAGCATTACAGAAATTTACATTTCCATGAAAACCATTCCATGGCCTTTAGTGCTATTCACAGTGCTGCTCTTAATACTGTACCACCGCACAAGGGAGCAATAAACCTGTTCTCTTTGGAGAGATTACAACATAGAGATTTTTTTGGCCGGGGTTGGCTGGGGGGGGGGGGGGGGGGAGGTAGTAGATAATATTAGCCAAACTATTAAGTGCTTTGGGTGCAGCCACTTCAGGATACACCATCAACTAGTCAGTTATAAATTCAACAGTTTTTGCATTTCATTGACAGAACAGCTGAAATACTGCTGCACTGAAGCAATCATTCTAATGGCACAATAAATTCTAATAATTGGTACTGGACCATCTTGAGTAACCAATTAAATAGGAAACACCAACATTACAAATGGTTACATGGCACTGCTGCAATAGTTTTCCAACCAGGGAATTGATGGTGGCACCACAAAATGTTCTGAGCATGGGAAGAGAGAAAAAGAGAACTGGGGGGGTTCTGTCCCCAAATGTTCCCAGTGACTCCCTGCTGGAAAGTACACGTGCAGATGAGGATAGAATGTAGGTTGGCTACGATGCTCCACTCAATAATCAGCCACTCTCTAGGCTCACACATTAAGAATGGCCATTCGGCTACAGCACTGGTCATCCTCCAGCCTGGGTGGTGGTGGTGGTGGTGGTGGCGGCGGAGGAGAAAGAAATTCCATGCATGTCTGGTACATTCTTACCTACACAAACTATCCCATATTCAATTCTCAGGATAACCTCTGATTAAACATTCAAAATGATTAGGGAGTGAAGAACCGGATTTATAAATTCTCAATTTATTCTAATTAGCACTGTAATATCACCCAAGAACTACAGCCTCAGGCATTGATAAAACGATCAGCTTTATAGCTTAAAGTAAAAGGGATTCTGCAAAATAACCAACTCTGCTTTCAAGTAATGTTCCACTTTCTAGGAACATGAGTTAACAAACATTATTTTATTTTGGCATTGTAACAAACAATTTTTTCGTCTGTCCTGAAAGAATTTGTAACTCAATTACCAACACTTGATGAATAATTGTGAAAGCAAAGTTTTTAGTAATGTATGGTACTTGTGCAAGGATTCAACACAAAGAATTATGTACTACTTTCAACATTTGTTTCTAATTATTAACAAACTGTTGGCAATAGAAAAGGTTTATTTCTGATTGAGTTGGTTTCAGATGTTTGTTAGTGGTACTGAATCAACTGAAGAAATGGTATTGTCATTTAGTATATTCATTTGTCTGGGTTATTACTGCAACAGGATCATTCAATATTAGGAGCAAAATGCAGTCACTTGCAATTTCACAGATACATGGTATTCGAAACAAGCAAAGCTGCTTTCTAACAGTCAGCTGTTTGTACTCAAAACCTTTGGTAGCCTTAGGCTGAAATAGAACAATTGTCCCCCAGGACCTATTGTAAGCTGCATAGATTGGCACTGGTACAAGAGATGCCTATTGGAAGGCTTCTTTGAAAGCACATTAGCATCTCGATGACAAAACATACCCCAAATAGACTGAACTAATTCATTTCTGACCGTTATACTACTTGGAGACATTAGATTTGGACATTCTTTCCACTTAAACCATAATTAAATACAAATTTCTGATGTCTAATAACTCCAGATGAAGGAAATGAACTCGAATACAATGGTTCTAGGAAATAGCATAGTAGATATGTTCAGGTTTTAATTCTTTCGTTCCAATCATATTCCACTTGCAAAAACATTTATCCGAGCATTGCACAACTTAATGACTAAATAGCCCTAGAACACAAAATTAAATAGATCTTTTAGGCAGTCACTGTTCTTTGTACCTTTCATAACAGTATGTAAGGCAACATTTTCAACTTTTATTAAGCTTACTTAACTTATTCCCAATTGGAAGCAAAATAGTATTTTCATGAAATACTAACTGCATCTTTTAACATAAACCAATATAAAAAGCATGCAGAGGCAGATCCTTTGCGCTCTAGTGGGAGGAGATGGAAAACTATTGTTCCACAAACTTGAAATAAAATTCCAGACTCAAAGTTACAAAAAGAGGACAATTATAGCCATAGAATATAATTTGCTCCATGTTCACAATTTTCTCTTAAAAACATGCTCTGTACTAATAGCTTTACAACAGTTCTGGTATTAATATAATTTGAATCCATCAGGCATGTCCCAACACCAAAACGAGACTCCCTGGAGGATGGAGTCAAAGTCTGTTTTGTTTCAGTAAGTACGAGGCTGGACACCCAATTTATACTCCACATTTATCATCAGTGCAAGTGGTTTTGGCTTCACACGGATATGAAATTTTGTTGAGTGCAAATGCTCAGTTAAAAACAGAGCAAAGAAACAAGAATGTTATAAGGAATTAACTTTAACTTCTGAAAAAAATACAGCTAGATATGCTCCATTATGATTTAAGAGAATTGTCACCATCAGTAGATAAATTATTGGACTGTAGTGATTTTGCATTTGTAAGAAACTGTCTAATTTATCCAATATTGGCAATCACTGAATGTTCGCTTGCAATATGGTTCCTCCAAGTTACACGTTGGGAAAATGTGCTGCAGTGGGGTACACAGCCAGGCTACAATTGATCCCGTACCCAGTTTGAAGAATCTTGTGCAAAATCTCCAAACTCAAATCTTTATGAGCTGCTTATAAGGAATGCTAACTGTCCACATGAAGTGCACCAGCATCCATTTCTAAACAATAAATGTTGCTATTGAACTCTATGGGTTTGGTTTGGAATTCAGGATTTAGTCTGTTTCAAGTGGTCATCCATTATCTGATGAAACAGGAACAAAGCACCAAATGCAACAACTTCAGAAGCATCCCAGTACAGCACCTAGAACCTTGCCTCAGATTTTGAAGACAGATACTCTGACATCATGACATAACTCGTCATCACGGAGCTAGTCAGTGTTAATGCCTTAAAAAGATTCTAGGTCACGAAGTAGTCCAATGCTTTCCCTTCACTACAAGCAGTGTTAGGCTTAGAACATGATTACTTCAACGGAAGGTAATAAAATGGTACTTTTGATGACTGCCAGTGGTTGGAAATGTTCTGCAGGATTTGCAGAACTTGAAGCCTGGTTTAGGCATTTACAAAGACACTTTAAATTCATATACTAAAAGATTTCCTCCAAAATAAAAATAAGCTACAATTTTTTTTAAAAAAATCAATCCTGGAACTTATTTGACCTAGTTGGGATGATAATGCTGAAAGTGCTAATTAGAATTGATCAACTGATTCCAAACTACAAAGATTTTCCTGCTGGTAGAATAAAACAAGCCACTGACAGGAAAAAATGTCTGAAACCATAGTTCTTGTGTACTACAAGAGTGGAAAGATTGTCATTTGGCTCTTGCAACCAAACCATTTTTTTTGTTTTTAAAACAAGTATTTTGTCCTGGACATCAGGATTGCTGAATGCATGGTATTGAGATTAATCCAGCTGTTGACATAAGGTTAAATTTATGGTTTTACTTGAAGTGTTCAATGTTATTTCTCTGCTAATCATATGGTTTGAGAATTACCTCTTGCTGCAGGTACTTTGTATGGTTATTTCATGATTCCTTCATCCGGTCAATAATATGGTTGTTAAAAACTCCTTCAAGCCAAATTATAACAGGGATTTCTATGCATCAATCACATGGCACCTATGGGAGGACTAGATCATCTCAGGGACAAAAGAAACTTCAAATCACCAAAGGCAGCAATTTTATAATTGCATCGAACCCTTGTGAATGTACACCTACACTAGTCCTGTACCAACTGGTGCCACATTTCTACAGGGAGCATGCCCAGGGGCATGTGCCCAGACAATTTTGAATTTTGACATTAAAATGTTGCATTCTAGTTTGTTTGAAAACATTTAATACCTTATAATAGATGTTTAATCTTAAGAATAATGAGTTCAACAGACCTAGCTACCTCAAAACCTACAACAGTCACTCTGCTCCTCCATCACCACCCCACCCCCCTTCACATCCAGTTCATCTAACCCTCCAGGTTCAAGCTAGCACTTCACTCCCCATCTTTCCACCAATTCACTCTAGCTCCCTCTCCTACACCCCTCATTAATAGCTGAACTTTACTTCATTACCCTCCCCCAGTTTGTGCCAGCACTTCCTCCCTTCCCCCTCCAAAGCACCAGTCCTGTTTCTCCTTCCTTTCTCCCCCAACACTGCTCCTGGTTTCTCCCCACTCTTCCCTCATATGTACTGTTCTCAGTTTCTCAACTCCAAGCGCCTCTCCTGAGCTCCCATTGACAGTGATTGATACCAACATACAGTATGGCCAGGAAATTCCAATCTTGCACAGGAACAGTGTTTGGGTAGGCAGTTGGTTTGTGGGGGGGGGGGGGGGGGGGCGCGCAGCAGCAAGCAGAAAAAAAAAAGGGTTAGAGTCCTGGTCTGCACACATTTAAATCCTCAAAACATGAATTCATGAACAGTGGTCCCAAAATGCTGATCACAGATAATTGGCATACACAAAAATCATTCCTACTTACTGCTTTACATAATTACTTGGAATTACACATGTAAACAGGTCATTGAGCCCAACCAGTCTGTATTGCTCTTTCCTCCACAGAATCAGTAGTCCTGACCTTATGTGCTCCCATCTGTGCCCATATCTTTTTATTCTCTACCTTCAACCATTATTCTTAATCAAGATGGTCTCTGCTTCAATCACTAACTGTGGTAGTGCATTCCATAGCCTCCCTACCCTCTTAAAGCTTCTCCTGTTCGGTCATACATTGCTTACATTTCAATCTTTTATCCATGTCCTTTTGTCCCCAAGCCCCTCAATCACTGGAAACAGTTACTATCTACTGTCCCATTCCTTCATAAACATCACAGCATCACATAATCTCCTCTGTTCTAATGAAAACAGCCCCAATTTCTCCAAGTCTTCATTCATATTTCTACATCACTAACACTGGTGGTGCAATCCACAGCCTCACAAACCTTTTGTAAAGTGTAAATTAAAATTTGAAATATATCAGTAAATCGCTGCAGCATTTCCCACACCCATTCCTTTGTATTCATCTCCATTCATTCAAAGCTGCTGCATTCAAATTTTTAAACCAATCCTTTTCACATGCAAAAATTAATGAACCACATGCACTTTAAGTGAATCAGAAGTAGTCAGCATAATGTAATGTAATTATGTAAAAGTGAACAATTCACTCCATTACTGTATGTCTTACATATTTCTTATATTACAGTCAAACAGTAGCAAATTACTCAATGCTAGGGCATTCAAATTTCTTTCACTGATACAATGAATAGGGCATTTTACATCTACCATCAATAAAACCATATGAAAATTAAGTACTTTGGAATTTATCCAGAGGTTAGGACGTGAATTTATTTAACCTTGTACTTTGTGCACGCTCAGTTCATGTGACCGATCAGGGTGGAGGCTAAAAGCATTTAGTTGCAGAATTATATAGGTATACAGGAAGCCCCAGAGGGCTGGAGGTGGTAAAAGATTATATTTATGGGGTGAAAACTTTTTGCTTGGCAGATTCTTACATCAAATAGGCTGGGTAGTTATCAGTTGCCTTTTCATAGTAATAGGGGCATTTCTGGAGATTTATTTGTCTTTCTAATGCTATGAGTTGTATGCACAAGCATGTACAGTGCCATCCAGCCTGCACCAGAGTTCAAAAATCAAATGCACAGTTCATCACCTATATCCTGTAATTGATTCTCAACAAATGCCTTCTTAAAACTGATAAGTTTGCTGGAATGTTGAATCCAAAGATTGAGCATTCAAGCCCCACTTGAGGGCATCAGCATAAAATCTGGGCTGACACGTCCGTGCAGCACAGAGTAGGCTACATTGTTGGAGATGCTGTAATTCTAAACTGTTTTACTGCAGTTTGTTTTAAGTTGTGTCTGCAGAAAAATTACTGAGTCAGGGAGAAACAAAATGGAAGCATGTCCATATGAGTTAAATGGGCAAGTGTCACATTGGCTGAGTGGACGATGTCATGTCACGTGCATGTCATATGGCGTTGGGAGGGAAGGGCAGAACAGCAGCAAACAAGAAAGGGACAGACAGTTTCAAGACATGAAACTTGTTCTCCAGCAGATTGGAATATACATCTGTTGTACTTACTGCCCTGTTGCTGTGTAACTAATTGTACTTTTAAAATCATTGCTGCCACCTTATTGGTTGTCTTGTCAAACTGTTCTATAGTGATTTTTCAGATGATACAAGAAACAAAGCCCCTTCCCCCCCTTATTTTAGGTGGACACAAAAGATCCCAGGTGATTATTCAAAGAGCAGGGAATTCTTGCAGTGTCCTAGCCAACATTCAACCAAAACAGATTAACTGGTCACTCATCTCAGTTGCTGTTTGTGGGATCTTACTGTGCACAGATGAACTGCTTTGTTTGCCTACAAGACAGTGACACTTCAAAAGTAATTCATTGGTGTGAAGCACTTTGGGGAATCCTGAGGATATGAAAAGGTACTATAATCGATGCAAATTCATCAGCCAAGGCTCCCTGGGCAGTTAATTCCATACATTTACCATGCTTCATGTGAAATGGTTATAACTGATCCATCCATATATCTTTCCTCTTCTGGCCTTCATTTCATGCCCCCTCAGTCATTCCTAGTAAGAGTTTCAGGGTTGAATTTATCAATATCCTAAATTATCTTGAAAATCTTAATATCTGGTATACTGTGTGCAGCTCTGATCATACTACAGGAAATATATTACAATGGAAAAGATGCAACATGCAACCCATCTGATACTGGAATCAGACAACAGACATAAAAAAAACAGAAGTGGAATTGCTTTTTCACTGTTTTGAAGGCAAACATGGCAGTCAATTTTCCACACAAGATCCCACAAATGGCAATGAGATACATGATTCATTAAATTTGTTTTTGGAGTTAGTTATTCATTGAAGCATAAATGTTGGCCAGGAGACCAGAAAAGCTCCATTGTTCCACTTCTTGACTTTGTCAGCTGTGGCTCAGTGGTAGGACTCTCGCCTCAGTCAGAATGTTGTGGGTTCAAGCTCATACCAGGGACTTGAACACAATCTAGGCTGACACTTCAGTGCCATACTGAGGGTGTGCTGCACTATTGGAGGTACCATATTTCAATTAAGACGCTAAACCGAGGCACCATCAGTCTTCTCAGGTAGACGGGAAAGAAAAAGTACACGGCACTATTTTGAAGAGCAGGGGAGTTCTTCCTGGTGTCCTGGCCAATATTTATCCCTCAACCAACAACAAACAGCATTTATAAAGCACCTTTAACGCAGTAAAATGTGCCAAGGCACTTCACAGGAGTGTTAACAAAATTTTACACCAAGCCACATAAAGGAGATAGGAGGACAGATGACCAAAAGCTTGGTCAAAGAGGTAGATTTTAAGGAACATCTTAAAGGAGAATGGAGAGGTAGAGAAGTGGAAAGGTTTAGGGAGGGAATTCCAAAGTTTAGAGTCTAGGCAGCTGAAGGCACAGCTGCCAATGGTGGAGCGATTAAAATCGGGGATGTATCAAACAGATTATCTGGTCATTATCACATTGCTGATTGTGGGAACTTACTGTGTGCAAATTACCTGCCACGTTTCCTACAACACAACAGTGACAACACTTCAAAAGTACTTCATTGGCTGTAAAGGGTTGAGACGTCCTGAGGTTGTCTGCAAATGAATAAATGCAAGTTCTTTCTTTATGCTTTGTACATTTCCATAAAAACAATGGCACATTCATACTCAATACCAGTTACTCAAGAAACTTTTCAAAAGAACCAATAATTTTTTTTAAATTGCTGCTAAAAAGTAAATAAGAAATTTTAAACAGGAAAAGGCCATTAGGATAAACAAGCCTGTCCCTTTCCTGCCAACTTCTCAAATCTCTACAAACATACCTAAATTGTCTTGAGCCCATTTATGTGGTTTGCTTCAAATGCCTGGTAACTTATTTGCAGTTTTCGGGCTGCAGTTATACTGTAGTCTTTGGTCTCAAATCAGAGTGCAATACACTCAGCACACAATCGTTTGATACAAGCTCAGAACACTACTCCCCAGACAATACTTTTTTCACGTTAGGAAACCGCAAACTGTCCGCTTTATTACAGCATTAAAAAAAATCCATACAAAGTTTTATACATTTCTAGATGATCTATTGGGTCTTAAAATGCAGCTTTGGGCTGGTTTTACTACATCAAATAGACACCAGAGCCTCCTGGCTTTAATGTGCTTGGGAGCCATACTGGGAATGGTTTCTCAAGTTACTGTACACTACTTGAGTTGATGCATATCCAAGCCCACTTTATATTGAAGTAAAAGTGGCAGAAGAACTCACCACCTAGATTTCATCAACGTTGTTAAATTCCTCACTAATTTTCTTAGAGCACACTTGAACTGTGACAGAATTTAATTCATTTACCCTGCTCATTCACAGATTTCCAATTTTATTGCAGTTACTTGTCTTAAACTGTATTTTACTCAACCCTGAAATATATCTTTAAAAAATTCTTCAGCATTTAAACAGCAAACATGGTCAGTCTCTGAGGATTGCTTTTTCATGACATTTCATTTTCTGGTTCTCTTTAGATACAAGGTTTAGTCTTCTCATCTAAAGTTTCAACATTCCGGCAAGATAGATTTACCTTTTCCAAGGTCTCTGAGGAAAAAGAACACTAAAACAGTATGGTTCTTCAGATGTAGAATTCATTTTACTCAAGATCCTGCCATGCATTATCTTAAATGGTAAGGTGTATTTCTATATGTAACCACTGCCAACTTGTTTATGCTGAAACAAAAAAATATTTTGGACATGCAAGGCAGGTATAGTAAATACAACCTGGCTTTCATGCACATAAAAATGTATCAAATATATATAAAAATGGTTTTTGTCATTTCGTGCTATATAAACAAAAGGTCCACTTACAACTCCCAGCAGGAAAGCAGGTAGCTTAGCAAGTTTGACTTCAGCCTTTCACCTCTTCAGAATACAAGAACCCCTTTTCAGATTGTTAGGGCATTGCTAATATATTAGCAATGTCCATCACTGTTTCAATTATTACTTGAGACTTATGCAACAGCTTTACATATTCTGAATGGAATGTTGGCTTTTATCTCAAGGGGGTGAAATTCAAGTGAGGAAGTGATGCTTCAGTTGTACAGAGCCTTGGTCAGACCCCATCTGGAGCACTGTGTTCAGTTTACAGGCACCGAACTTTAGGAAAGATATATTGGCCTTGGAAGGGGTACAGAGCAGAATCATTAGAACAATACAAGGGCTTAAAGGGTTAAAATTATGAAGGCAGGTTGCACAAATTTGGCTTGTATTCCCTCGAGCTTAGAAATTTGAGCAGTGATCGAGCAGAGGGGTTTAAAATGGTAAAGGGTTTCAATAGAGTAGATAGAGAGAAACTATTTCCTCTGATGGAGGAAATCCACAACAACCAGACATACTCAAAGTCAGAGCTAGTTCATTTAGGAGTGAAATCAGCAAGCATTTTTTCCACGCAAAGGGCAGTGGAAATCTGGAACTCCATCATCCAAAAGGCTGCAGATGCTGGGTCAATTCTAACTTTCAAGAAAGATAAATAGATTTTGTGAGTAAGAGCATCAAGTGATATGGAACAAAGGCAGGTAAATGGAGTTACGGCACAGATCAGCCATGATCTAATAGAACAACTGAACAGGCTTGAGAGATTGAATGGCCTACTCCCATTCCTATGTTCCTATTATTCTGATTCTGAACTTCCAGCAAAATCATTTCTATGTCTGAGAGAAAAAGTGGTAGGAGGAGAGGTAGAGAAGAGGAGAAAAAAGGAATGGAAAACCAGAATGGGAGAGAAAGAAAAGGGGAACTGACTTCTTATCCATACTGCCACTTCCCTTCGATACTATGTGCTTTAATTTTAAAGCTCCTGATCAGCATCTTAAAACACCTCAACATCCATATGCTTGACACCCACTGGTTTTTCTTCATCAATACACTCCACTTAGAGATTTTTTGCAAAAACAATGAATATCGATTTCATCCCATATAATGGCCTCTAACACCTAAAACTGAGCCCAAATATTCATGATATTTCTAACATTCCCTCATTCTCTACTAGAAGCTTGTGGTATTCATGCCCTACCCTTATTTTTACTATCTTGCTACTCTTCTAGAAAGCCATTTTGCCCTTCCTGTTATGTTGCAGCCCCCCAACATGCTCTGCCTTAGCCTTTCTAATCTCCCTTTTTAAAGCTTTCCTATACATTGAATAGAATTTACAGTACAGAAACAAGCCATTCCACCTAACTGGTCTATGCTGGTGTTTATGCTCCACATGAGCCTCCTCCCACCTTACTTCATCTCACCCTAACCGCATATCTTTCTATTCCTTTCTCCATCGTGTACTTAGACACATTCAAGAGAAAGCTAGATAAGCTATTGTCTCAACTTGTTAAGTTTCAAATTTGATCCAATATTTCAAATTATGCAATGAATCCCCAGTCTTCAATATTCCCTTTCAGCAATGTACCCTTTACATTTCCCACAGTATTTCCATTTCTGATCAAAATTTACTAACTTCTACTTGGTAGGAAGTCACAATTTAGCAAAAGGCACAAAGTGAAGGTTTTGTTTTTACAATTGTTAGGGTAGCCTAATAGATAGATTTTTGTAATATTCCCCCTTGAGATCATCACTTGATTCTCCCCTTTCGTCCACAATCTTGCCAATGACAGAAGTATCAAGGGCTATCAGCCTTATTTTTCTATCAGGTTCATATCACAATAATTACACTGAAAGTCCTTTGCTCAGTGCACAAGACTGCAGCTGGTGCTGTGCATGTGTAAGCAAGTGTAAAATCAGTGTTAAAAAAAAGGTACAGAGGGCACAGAATTCTTAAAATGCATTCAACAGATTTTTTTTTAAAAAGCCAGTATGTAGCAAGCCCAAGTGAGGGGGCAGTTCTGGACTTGGTTTTAGGGAATGAAGCTGGGCAGGCAGAAGGAGCATCAGCGGGAGAGCATTTTAGTGTTGGAGGTCATAATTCAGTTAGATTTAGCATAGTTATGGAAAAGGACAAAAGGTAGAACCGGAGTCAAAGCTCTCATTGGGAAAAGGCCAATTTTACTAAACAGAGCAAAAAAAAGTGGACTGGAAATAGCTACTTAAAGGTAAATCAGTGTCAGAGCAGAGCAGAGGCGCATTCAGGGAGGAGATAGTGAGGGCTCAGCAAATATGTTCCTGCAAAAAAAAGTGGGACTCCCAAATCTAGAGCCCCCTGGATGTCGAGGAGCATACAGGGTAGGATAAAGCAAAGGGCCGCTTATGTCAGATACGGAGAGCTTAATAGTACAGAAAGCCTAGAGGAATATAGAAAGTGCAGAGGTGAAATTAAAAAGAAAATTAAAGAAAGCAAAGAGAGGGCATGTAAAATCAAGGAAAACCCAAAGATGTTTTATAAATACATAAAGAGCAAGAGAATAACTAAGGAAAAAGTAGGGCCTATTAGAGACCAAAAAGGTAACCTGTGTGTGGAGACAGACGACGTGGGTATGGTTCTTAATGAACACTTCGCGTCTGAGGACTAGGACACTTTGAAATATTGGATGGGATAAATAATGAGGGGGGAAATATTATGGGGTTTAGCATCTTTGAAAGTAGATAAGTCACCAGGCCCGGATGAAATGTAACCCCAGCTGTTCAGAAGCAGGGAAGGAAACAGCAGAGGCTCTGACCATCATTTTCCAATCCTCTGTGGCTAAAAAGGTGTGGTGCCAGAGGACTGCCAATGTTGTACTGTTTTTTTTAAAAAAAAAGGGACAAATAATTACACTGCAGTCAGTCTAACCTCAGTGGTGGGCAAATTATTGGAAAAGATTGAGGGACAGCATTAATAGTCATTTAGAAAGGCACAGACTAATCAAGGACAGTCAGCTTCGACTTGTTAAAGAAAGGTAGTGTCTAACTGACTTGATTGAATTTTTTGAGGCAACAAGGAGGGTTGATGAGGGTAGTGTGTTTGATGTAGCCTACATGGATTTTTAGCAAGGCCCCACATAGCAGACTGGTCAGAAAAATAAAAGCCCGTGGGATCCAAGGGAAAGTGGCAAGTTGGATCCAAAATTGGCACAGTGGCAGGAAGCAAGGGGTAATGGTTGAAGGGTGTTTTTGTGATTGGAAGTTTGTTTCCAGTGGGGTTCTGAAGGGCTCAGTAATAGGTCCATTGCATTTGTGGTGTATATCAAATGATTTAGATTTAGACTTAAATGTAGACGGCATGATTAAGAAGTTTGCAGATGATACAAAAAGATTGACCATATGATTGATCGTGAGGAAGAAAGCTGTAGACTGCAGAAAGAGAGCAATGGACTGGTCAGGTGGGCAGAAAAGTAGTAAATGGAATTCAATCTGGAGAAGTGTGAGGTAATACATTTGGAGAGGCCAAATAAGGCAGGGAATACACGATAAATAGGAGGATAGTGAAAGTGTAGAAGAACAAAGGGACCTTGGAGTGCATGTCCAGAGATCCCTGAAAGTAGGACAGGTAGATAAGGTGGTTAAGGCAGTAAATGGGATATTTTCCTTTATTAGCCAAGGCATAGACTACAAGAGCAGGGAGGTTATGCTAGAATTGTATAATACTTCAGGCCACAGCTTGAGTACTGTGTACAGTTCTGGTCACCACATTACAGGAAAGATGTGATTGCACTAGAGGGTACAGAGGAGATTTACAAGGATATTGCCAGGAATGGCTAATTTTAGCAATGGAGGAAAGATTGGATAGGCTGGGGTTGTTTTCTTTGGAACAGGAGGCTGAGGGGAAATTTAATTGAGGTGTATAAAATTGAGGGGCCTAGATGGAGTGGATAGGAAGGACCCATTTCCCTTAGCAGAGAGGTCAATAACTAAAGGGCATAGATTTAAAGTAATTGGTAGAAGGTTTAGAGGAGTTGAGAATTTTTTCACCCAGAGGGTGGTGGGGGTCTGGAACTCTCTGCCTGAAAGGGTGGTAGAGGCAGAACCCCTCATCACATTTAAAAAGTACTTGGACGTGCATTTGAAATGCCATAACTGACTAAGCTGGGAAGTGGGATTCGGCTGGATCGCTTTTTTTTGGCCAGCACAGATAATGGGCCATATAGCCTCCTTCTGTGCTGTAAATTTCTATGATTCTAAGAAAGTAATCCTGTACAATAGTAAAGGAACATTTTACTGGTTGTCTCTTGCATACTTCTTGCAGGAGGTGGGCAAATATCTAGGTAACACATCCAACATTTAAAAATTAATATGTCGCCATCACCAGTGAGTTCAAAACAGCAAGTTTGGTAATCAACAAATTTTCCCACAACTCTGGAGGAAATAACGTTTCTTACTCAAGAAAAACCATGAACCTTTTAAGCAGCAGGAAGCACATCACCTCCCAAACTACAATTCAATCTGTCCTCCCTATTCCATACTATATACAATCTCTGTTGAAAGCAGCTCAAAGCATTGTTAGAGGGAAGATTAATGAAATTTAATATGGCTTAATGCCAGCTTTAGAAATATTAGCTGTGATTTTCAAAGTTAAGACACACTAAATTATTCACCCATTAAAGTAGGATTTGAAGGTTTTCAAACTATGCCAAAAACCAAATCTTGTGCAGTGCTTCTTTATGTGCAAGTCAAATAGTTTCAATGGTCTGTAAAAGTAAAGTGAAAAATAAAAGCTCTGAATACAACAGTGTAAATCTACAACAATCTCTGCCTTAAAGCACAGCACTCAAAATGGACCAATGACAGGAGGAAAAAAAACTACAGTGTGGAAGAGATCAGTCAGATAATCATTTGGAAATTTGATTTTTTTTTAAGATTGTTTTTTGACAGGTTTGAATTCTATTTGCTGCACTGGTATTTAAAAAGTTTCATTGCAGACAGGAATTTAAAAGGTTGCACATCAGGAAACAGCAACCATACACGAAGAAATCTACCAATCTGAAAAACAGTTGGATACCGAGTTTTGAGATTCCATCAATTTTTCCACTTTTCTGCTCTCCCCAAAAATGTAAATTTTACAGTTGGTGAACAGGTGATCTCCTACATCTTGGTTCATCCCCTTCACACCATCCACAAAGGCATTAATAAACAGTGCACCTGACAGAAGGTAGATTGAGTGCTATCCCCTCCCCATCCAAATCATTTGCCAGTGTTTAAAGCAGCACTTAAGACATTCAGTAAATTGCCCAAGTTGGTAGTTCATGAAGTTCCACATTTTGTTAAGTATAGTAACAAAAATGATGGATGAGAATTGTAAATCACTTGCAAAGTACTGTTTTAACAGAACAAAAACTCCCATGAAATTAGAGTACAAAAGAGACAAACTTCATTATGGTCCACCAGTGCAGTCAGATTAGTTATGTTGAGGTGCATGAATAGAAATTCAAATTCACAACCATCACAAATTGTGAAATTTGTCATCTATTTTAATATAAAATCGATCTATCCATGGCAGCGTTCTTCCCAAGCAAGGGTTAAATACAAACTTTCTTTTTTCTCTACTTCAAAGAAACGGTAGTTGTCCTTGCTCTGGTGAAGTAGATTGATTATTTAAGTTAAAGTACGAAGCGTAAAAAGCTAATCTCTGCATTGTGCAGAGATTAAAGGGATGTTGCTTGGTAAACTGGATGTTGCCATTCAGTTCAGAATAATAACACAATGATCTCATTTATGGGACAAGAATGTGAGAAAACAGCCAGATGATTTCCAAATCAACCCACGTTTGCCAGACATCAAATCATTCATGATCCAGACAACATGCATTTACCTACTCATCAGTTTTGTGTGTTCATTAATTGTAATTTTATTAAAAAGATTCCATACTATTGTCACTTGCTAAAGTATTGTTGCTTTGACTACAATTGATTGATAGCCACTCAAGGAAATTAAATGTTTAAAGTGAAGCTTTATGCAGTCCAACCTATGTAGTTTGTTCACAATGAAGAGCTGCACAAGCAATTGGCTTACATTCCCTTTCAATTCTCCTTTTTGAGAGATACAGCAAGACGCTGATATTTCAATAGACTGCAAGAAAACTTTGAACAGCAACTGACTAAGTGCACACCCTAGATGTATGTATAATGAAAACTACTGTATAGTCTTATCTTCATTCCCTTAGTCAGATAGCCATAAACCTGCCTGCTTTCTTTCTATCCCAATACCCCATTATTCTGGATTCTCTTCATTTATTCGCTCATGAGACACACCTCCCTTCTCCTTGATGCCCTTCACATTCAATTTCAAACTATTCAACATCCTCTCCTGGCTCCAATTGTAAATGAGTTCCTTTTCTCAGGCACTATTTCCCTTTTAAAATCACTTCACCACCCCACCAATCTCAAAACACACCCTTAACCCATCAGTCCACTTCAACTACAACCCCACTTCTAACTTCCCATCCCTCGGATACATCTTCACCTCCAAAAGGTCTATCCGAGGCCCCCTCATCTTTCTGTCCAAATGCTGTCCCACAACACCATCCACAGACATGGGGTCAGCTTCCACATGCACACTGATGACATCCAGCACTCCACTGCTTAGAAACAGAATTTTACAGCCCATTGTGCCTGTGAGCTCCCAAGTGCTATCCACTAAGTCCCATTCACCTGCCTTTTCCCAATACCTTAAGCTTTATCCACTTCCCTTTTAAAAAAAAGTGCATTCATTCTGCTTCACCATCGTTTCCACACACGCACAAGCATATGTATTACGAGCAAATGGTACCAAGTGACCACCGGGGGTGGGGAGGAGACCACAGATTACATTTTTTAAAAATTCGTTCATGGGATGTGGGTGTCGCTGGCGAGGCCGGCATTTATTGCCCATCCCGAATTGCCCTTGAGAAGGTGGTGGTGAGCCGCCTTCTTGAACCGCTGCAGTCCGTGTGGTGACGGTTCTCTCACAGTGCTGTTAGGAAAGGAGTTCCAGGATTTTGACCCAGCGACAATGAAGGAATGGCGATATATTTCCAAGTCGGGATGGTGTGTGACTTGGAGGGGAACGTGCAGGTGGTGTTGTTCCCATGAGCCTGCTGCTCTTGTCCTTCTAGGTGGTAGAGGTCGCGGGTTTGGGAGGTGCTGTCGAAGAAGCCTTGGCGAGTTGCTGCAGTGCATCCTGTGGATGGTGCACACTGCAGCCACTGTGCGCCGGTGGTGAAGGGAGTGAATGTTGAGGGTGGTGGATGGGGTGCCAATCAAGCGGGCTGCTTTGTCCTGGATGGTGTCGAGCTTCTTGTGTTGTTGGAGCTGCACTCATCCAAGCAAGTGGAGAGTATTCCATCACACTCTTGACTTGTGCCTTGCAGATGGTGGAAAGGCTTTGGGGAGTCAGGAGGTGAGTCACTCGCCGCAGAATACCCAGCCTCTGACCTGCTCTTGCAGCCACAGTATTTATATGGCTGGTCCAGTTAAGTTTCTGGTCAATGGTGACCCCCAGAATGTTGATGGGGGATTCAGTGATGGTAATGCCATTGAATGTTAAGGGGAGGTGGTTAGACACTCTCTTGTTGGAGATGGTCATTCCTTGGCACTTATCTGGCACGAATGTTACTTGCCACTTACGAGCCCAAGCCTGGATGTTGTCCAGGTCTTGCTGCATGCGGGCTCGGACTGCTTCATTATTTGAGGTGCGAATGGAACTGAACACTCTGCAATCAGCGAACATCCCCATTTCTGACCTTATGATGGAGGGAAGGTCATTGATGAAGCAGCTAAGATGGTTGGGCTGAGGACACTGCCCTGAGGAACTCCTGCAGCAATGCCCTGGGGCTGAGAAGATGGGCCTCCAACAACCACTACCATCTTCCTTTGTGCTAGGTATGACTCCAGCCACTGGAGAGTTTTCCCCCTGATTCCCATTGACTTCAATTTTACTAGGGCTCCTTGGTGCCACAGTCAAATGCTGCCTTAATGTCAAGGGTAGTCACTCTCACCTCTGGAATTCAGCTCGTGTCCATGTTTGGACCAAGGCTGTAATGAGATCTGGAGCAGAGTGGTACTGGCAGAACCCAAACTGAGCATCGGTGAGCAGGTTATTGGTGAGTAAGTGCCGCTTGATAGCACTGTCGACGACACCTTCCATCACTTTGCTGATGATCGAGAGTAGGCTCATGGCTTGTTGGTAATGGTAGAGTGAGGAATATGCCGGGCCATGAGGTTACAGGTAATTGGCCGGATTGGATTTGTCCTGCTTTTTGTGGACAGGACATACCTGGGCAATTTTCCACATTGTCGGGTGGATGCCAGTGTTGTAGCTGTACTGGAACAGCTAGGCTAGAGGCGCAGCTAGTTCTGGAGCACAAGTCTTCAGCACGACAGCTGGGATGTTGTCGGGGCCCATAGCCTTTGCTGTATCCAGTGCACGCAGCCGTTTCTTGATATCACGTGGAGTGAATCGAATTGGCCGAAGACTGGCTTCTGTAATGGTGGGGATATCGGGAAGAGGCCGAGATGGATCATCCACTCGGCACTTCTGGCTGAAGATGGTTGCAAATGCTTCACCCTTGTCTTTTGCACTCACGTGCTGGACTCTGCCAGCATTGAGGATGGGGATGTTTACAGAGCGTCCTCCTCCCGTTAGTTATTTAATTGTCCACCGCCGTTCACAACTGGATGTGGCAGGACTGCAGAGCTTTGATCTGATCCGTTGGTTGTGGAATCGCTTAGCTCTGTCTATAGCATGTTGCTTCTGCTGTCTGGCATGCATGTGGTCTTGTGTTGTAGCTTCACCAGGTTGGCACCTCATTTTTAGGTACGCCTGGTGCTGCTCCTGGCATGCTCCTCTTCACTCCTCATTGAACCAGGGTTGATCCCCTGGCTTGTTGGTAATGGTAGAGTGAGGAATATGCCGGGCCATGAGGTTACAGATTGTGCTGGAATACAATTCTGCTGCTGCTGATGGCCCACAGTGCCTCATGGATGCCCAGTTTTGTGCTGCTAGATCTGTTCTGAATCTATCTAATTTAGCACAGTGGTAGTGCCACACAACATGTTGGTGTCCTCAGTGCGAAGACGGGACTTCATCTCCACGAGGACCGTGCGGTGGTCACTCCTACCAATACTGTCATGGACAGATGCATCTGCGACAAGTAGATTGGTGAGGAGGAGGTAAAGTAAGTTTTTCCCTCGTGTTGGTTTGCTCACTACCTGCCGCAGGCCCAGTCTAGCAGCTATGTCCTTCAGGACTCGGCCAGCTCGGTCAGTCGTGGTGCTACCGAGCCACTCTGTGATGGGCATTGAAGTCCCCCACCCAAAGTACATTCTGTGCCCTTGCTACCCTCAGTGCTTCCTCCAAGTGGTGCTCAACATGGAGGAGGACTGATTCATCAGCTGAGGGAGGGCGGAAGGTGGTAATCAGCAGGAGGTTTCCTTGCCCATGTTTGACCTGATGCCATGAGATTTCATGGGGTCCAGAGTCAATGTTGAGGACTCCCAGGGCCACTCCCTCCTGACTGTATATCGCTGTACCGCCACCTCTGGTGGGTCTGTCCTGCCGGTGGGACAGGACATACCCAGGGATGGTGATGGAAGAGTCTGGGATGTTGGCTAAAAAGGTATAATTGAGAGTATGGCTATGTCAGGCTGTTGCTTGACTAGTCTGTGGGACAGCTCTCCCAATTTCAGCACAAGTCCCCAAATGTTAGTGAGGAGGACTTTGCAGGGTCGACTGGGCTTGGTTTGCCGTTGTCGTGTCCGGTGCCTAATAGTCCGTCCGGTTTTATTCTTATGACTTTTTTTAAGCGAGATTTTACAACTGAGTGGCCATTTCAGAGTGCAATTAAGAATCAACCACATTGCTGTGGGTCTGGAGTCACATATAGGCCAGACCGGATAAGGACGGCAGGTTTCCTTCCCTAAAAAGGACATTAGTGAACCAGATGGGTTTTTACGACAATCCGGTCGTTTCATGGCCACCATTACTGATACTAGTATTTTAATTCCAGATTTTTTTATTTAATTAATTGAATTTAAATTCCCCAGCTGCCGTGGCAGGATTTGAACTCATTACTCTGGATTATTAGTCCAGTAACATAACCACTATGCTACCGTACCTGATTACATTCCTCCAGTCCAAACACATTGACCACTACAGTTTTAGGTGCTTCCTATCCTCAGTCACCTTTCTTTTATCATAGGTTTATTGTTATAATTAATGCACATGACACCATCAAATGCCTTTTGAAAATGCATATAAATATCTACAGCATTCACTCTTAATTAGCTTTATTTCTTTGAGGAAATAGTGTGTCAGACCAGATTTGCTTTTACAAAGTCATGCTGGTTGTTCTTAATTAAACTAGTATCTTTTGGAGGTATGAATTTTATCCTATATTATGGCTTCTAGAAGCTTACTGATGTTAGGCTGACTGGGCTGTAGTTACTGCTTTAATCTTTTCTTCCTTTTTGTTAGAAGTCTTAAATTGCCAATCCTCTAGTCCTGACAATTACCATATCGAGGGATGTTTGAAAGATTGTGGTCAGAATCTCTGCTATTTCCTCTCTCTTCCCTCAGCATTCGAGAATGCATGCCATCAGGGTCCATTGTCTCTTCCACTTTGAGTTCCACCAATTTTTCCAGCATTACTTTATAGTTAACCCATCTAATTGCTCCACTGCCTCCTGTACCATTTCATTCCCAATCCTAGACATATGTGAAGAGGCAAAATACTCATAGTACCTCCACCATTGATCTGAAGATTTCATTTTTCAATTAGCTCGACCCTTTTACTTGTGTTTACAATGTGTTACTATTTTCTTTTACTAACAGTCTTCACACCACCTTAGGGTTTCAGATCATTTTTGCTTCCCTATGTTTTCTATATTCAGCTTGATTTTCCTTTGTATTATCCCTAGATTTGTCATGTGTCTTTCAGACTTATTTTAATTCTAATTTTTTTACTTATCTAACAAAGTCCAGCTTTTGCTCCACCACGTCTACTGAAAATTACAATGATGCAGAAACAGTCATTAACTGCAATAATGTCACTGAAACTATGCAAAGTTTAAGCTTAGGCATCATTGATAACTCAGTTTGGTGGCACTCTACTCCCTACATCAAATTATTTCATTAGCCATTTATACTGATGTTGGCTGCCAAATGTCAGCCTGATGTTTTATGCTAGCTTAATCTGGTCAGTTCAAACAAACGACCAGATCAAAAGGTGTTCAGTCACCTCTTCAGTGAATTCTCTACCAAACAAGATTGATTTAAAATTAAACTGATCCCAGTTCGTTAGAGAATAGAAGTACAAGTAACAATGCTATTACACTTGAAAATTAGAAAGTTAAAAATGGGTATGTAATATTTAGCATAATTTTTTTTTTAAAGTCCCAGGAAAATGACAACCTCCCAATTTGACACAAAAAGCTATACTCAAATATTAGGATTACCTTCAATACTGTACATTTTCGCATTACAGCTGAAAATGTCATTAGTTTCAGTATTAAAATTAAGTTTGTGCAGGTTAAAGTTACTGAGGTTCAAAATGTTTACTTTTTACTGTCAATTTTCCACCCTCCATAAACTTGAGCTCATCCAAAACTTTGGTGCCATATCCTAACTCACACCAAGTCCTGTTCTCCCATCCTTGTGCTTGCTCACCTACACTGGCTCCAGATCCAGCAATGCTTCAAAATTTAATACTCATCCTGGTGTTCAAATCCTTCCATGGCCTTGCCCCCCCACCCCCATCTCTAACCTCCTAGAGCCCTACAACCCTCAGAGCTCTATGTCCCTCCAATTCTTGTCTCTTGTGCATCTACAATTTCCTGTCATTTGACAGCCATGCCTTCAACTACCTAGGCCCTAAGCTCTAAAATTCCCTCCCTAAACCTCTACCCCTCTCTCCTCTTTTACAACACTCCTTAAAACCTACCTCTGACCAAGCTTTTGGTCACCTGTTCAAATATCTCCTTATGTGGCTCAGTGTCAAATTTGGTCTGATAAAACGTTCACAGGTACATTACTACATTAAAAGGTGCTATATAAATATGTTGCCTTTCAACCACCTTTCCTTCATTCAGAGTCCTTTTAGTTTAGGATAAGTTTTGCTTTGTGTAAATTTTATCCTCAAGGTGAAAGAGCCTTGTGCCAGGAAAGGAAGTATTAATTTATTGCAATCCTCATCTTTTTTCCCCACCTTCCTCCCACTACCCACACACTTTGGATAGGCAGCAACCTCCAACAGGCGCTCTCAGGTTGATGGATTTTTTTTTTAAAAATCACCCTTGAAGCCAGTTTTCAGCCAAATGCCTAAAGTGTAAATATTGATGCAAGTGTGTCCGATTACATCACAATAATAAACTTGTCAGCAGCTCCTTGGACCAATTTTCATCCAGACTAGTAAACTTATCCAGATTGCAGCAAATCTGAAAACCATGGGTGGGGGTGGGGGGTGGGGCAGAGAAAAAGGGAAGAAGGAAGAGTCAAATGGAAAGGAAAAGCAAATCAGTCAGAAAAGCAAGTATAGGTGTTGAGGGAAATCTAGTTTATCATTCAACAGAAACCTACAGTCCCACCTAAGTATCTTATCTCACCAATGAGATTTTGCTCCACTATTCCTTACCTGGATTATTCCAGGTGTCAAAACACTATTTGCATGAAGTACTTGATTCCAGTTCTGAACTCGCTTTTTACAGACTTTCTTTTGTCCTGCACTCAAGGTATATTTTGAAATGGTGCTCCAGATTAATCTTTTCCATTCATTGAGTTACATCAAAATTACATCACATAAAAAGGCCATTCGGCCCAACTGGTCTATGCTCCACGTGAGCCTTCTCCCTCCCTACTTCATCGAACACCATCAGGATACCCTATTTCCCCACCCCCCTCATTTTCTTACCGAGTTTCCCCTTAAATGCATATGCTATTTGCTTCAACTACTCCTTGTGGTAGCATGTTTCACATTCATACCACTTTGGGTAAAGGGGTTTCTCCTGAATTCCCTATTGGATTTATTAGTGATTATATTTTTGATTTTTGGACTCCCCACAAGTGGAAACATTTTCTCTACATCTACCTTATCAAACCCTTTCATAATCTTAAAGGCCTCGATCAAGTCACCCCTCAATTTCCCCCCCCCCCCCCCCAAGAAAACAAAAGTTGCAGCTGTTCAACCTTTCCTGATAAGGATATCCTCTCAGTTCTGGTATCTTGTGAATCTTTCTTTGCACGCTCTTCAATGCATCTATAGCTTTTCTATAATATGGAGACCAGAATTGTGCATAGTACTCCAAGTGTGGTCTAACCAAGGTTCTACACAAGTTTAACCAAATTCCAATTAGTATCTTGCATTTCTCTATAAAGTCCCCTCATACAATTTATACTTATATAACACCTTTAATATAGATGTCAGTTTGGCCTAGTATGCTCACCTCAGTCAGAAGATTATGGGTTTAAACTCTACTACAGACTTGAGCACATCTAGGCAAACACTCAGTGCAGTATTAAGGGAGTGCTGCATGGTCAGATATGCCATCTTTTAGATGAGATGTTAAATCTAGGCCCTGTCTGTCTGCTCAGGTGGACATCAAAGATCTAATGGAATTATGTAAAAAGGCAGGGAGTTTGCCTGGATTCCTGTCCAATATTCCTCCCTTAACCAACATCACCAAAAACAGATTATCTGGTCATTCATTTATTTGCCTTGTGGGATTCTGTGGTATGCAAATTGGCTGCTATATTTGCCTACATAATTAGTGACCACACTTCAAAATCATTGATTGCATTTCCTCAGGACGTGAAAGGTGCTATAGAACAGAGTTCATTTTTTCTTACTACAGAGATGTCGCAAGGCTTTCTAGAGGAGAATCTGACTCCAAGTGGGAGTCAAAGAGTTAGGAGAGAAACAAAAGCATGGACAAAGAAAGGGGATTATGGAAAGAGAGGTCCAAAGAGTTGGTCTTTAGCTGTTTTGACACTATAGTGTAGTAGAGGGCGGTCAGCATGCACAGTCAGAATCAGAGTACTGAAGAGTATGATTTGGGATGTAAGAGTGATGGAGGTTGTAGTAGCAGCAAGACCACAGTTATTTGTAATCTAGGACCAGAATGTTTAATTCAATGGTTTGGAGAACAGCAAGCAATTAGGAAAGTAAATGGTATGTTATACTCAAACCCCCTTGCAGTAAAGGCTAAGAGTAAGGAGGTCTTGCAGCAATTATATAGGGTTCTGGTAAGACCACACCTGGAGTAACGTGTACAGTTTTGGTCTCCTTATTGAAGGATATACTTGCCTTTGGGGGGGGGGGGGGGGGGGGGGGTGGGTAGGGGGAGGGAGGTGCAACAAAGCTTCATTAGATTGATTCCTGGGATGAGGGGGTTGTCCTATGAGGAGGGATTGTGTAGAATGGGGGTGATGCAAGGGTGAAGACAATCAGGGTCAGCGCTCATTTAGTGTAGAGTGTTGGTTTGGCAACAATTTTTTTTGAAAAACTTCCCTTCTTTCTATTTTCTCTTTCCTGCCTTCCACCTGCTTGTAAGTCTGAAGGGCAAGTTTTTCTAGCCTTAATCTCTGACACAATGGATCAGCCTCAGTTTTTCTCTGCACCATTTCTCAGACTTGGATGTTTCCCACTTGTTACTGTATATTTTAGCATAAAATGATAGTGCTACTCAAATGTCAAGAATGGCTTTATTATGCCATTGCATTTATTCCAGTATTATAAATGCATCATTTGAATATTTTTACCCAAGCGGTCAGATCTGGGGCATACATATTTCTTGGAGCCGCATGCTGTCTACCAATTAGACCATATGATAAAATAATAGACCCACTTGAGAAGCATAGTTGCACTTAAAGTTTCCAAGTCAGAAGCTTATTATTGACTTTGGTACAAACCTCAACCCCAAAGTTTCCATCAATCTTTAAAGTACTATTTCAATACCTTACAATTCAATGTCAAAGAATGTACTGACATTACAGTTTGGATTCCACACAAATTTTGACATAGTAAGAGAAACTTGCCACTGTTCCCATATGGCACCAATCAGGTACGTCAGTATGCTGTAAATAGCTGGCAGTAAATCAGTGGCAAAATTGGCACCACCACTGGGGTGAAATGAACATAAATATGTTATTGCTTATTACAGGCTGCTAAATTTATTTGAAGTTAGTCACACAATCCTAGTCATTATTCTGTCTAAACAGATTCTTAACAGCTGATTTAGCAATATTATGCCTACTTATATATTAAAAAAGGTGGGAAAAGCAGCTACTAGTGACCAACACAGCTATTCTGTGTGCGTCAATATAAGGCCCAAAGTTTTATAAAAGCTGACCTAGTAAGATTAAAAATTAGTATCCATTAGGAATTATAGCAGTGTGAGTGAGGGAATGCAGAATGAGGGAGTGAGTGAGTACTATCTTGGACATTGATGGTAGGACTTCTACACTTTATAATTTACAGTAATGAACCAGAAATTCAACACAATACAAACTGCTCAAGTTTGTAGATGATACCAAACTTGAAGGGCAGTTAAATTTGAAGCAGTTGCTTGAGAATTACTAAAATGTGTTCGACAAAATATATAAAAGGCAGGTGACTTAATATGGGGGAGGGGTAAAGTGCAGCATACAAGGCAAAAAAACCAGGCAACAGAAGTACTCCATAAATGATATGAAAATAGCTAAGGATATCCAGAGAATAGTGGACCTCTAGAACAGGCTGCCAGCTTGTGCAGTGAATGTTGAATTGCTACATTCCTTCAAGTGCGAGCTGGACCTGTTTCTGGCTGGGGCAGAGATCACCTCTTACAAAAAAGGTAGGTAATGCACAGAATTCAAGGCCAGAGTAATCTCCTGGACTAGATTTGAATGCCAAAGAGGAATTTCCCAGATTTTGTTCCCCAAACTGGCCTGGGGTTTTAAATCTGTTTTTCCTGCCTCTCCCAGGAGATCACATGGTTTTGGGTGAGAAGTGGAGTATAGATAGTGATAAACAAGGTATCACAATTGTGTGGGACAGATTAGATGGACCAGAGGGTCTTTTCCTGTCTGTCCTTGTTCGCATGTTAAGAGATCCAATGGTGTTAGTAGACTGGCGCTCAACACATCCAAAAATGATCAGCAATCAACAAAGCAAATAGAATGCTGAATTATACAACCAAAACAGTGGAGGAAGTCATCCTGAAACTACAGTGCTCTAGCCAAACCACACCTCAAGTACAGTGTTCAGTTCTGATAGTCAGGACATCCAAGAACTGGAGGTGGTTCAAGCTGATCCCCAGTCAGAGGGCTGAGTTATGATAAAGACAAGAGAAACTTGGGTTTTTCCTGAAAAAGCAGGTGACAAATGATATAGGTATACAAGTTAGTAAATGGTATGGAAATATAACTAAAGATGGAACAGCAGAGAGAGTGGAAACAGGTTTAAGCTAGCAAATGGCAAATTTAGGACCTTTGGAACGTAGTTCAGTGAATCTGGATAATGGGAGCAAGAACCCTATTACTAAAAACACTGGATGCCACAATTTGGGGGTGGGGGGTGGAGAAAGAATAGAAGGTCTTTCTGGATCGATGAACCAAGGTTGGGCTGAAATGGTCCTCCTCACCCCTTTTTATTTCAAGTACATCTGTAAGTCAGATCTAATCAAACATGTGTGTAATGAATGTAACTTTCAAATTTAACTTTTAGCATTTTGTTATGAAGCAAATCTATTTTTTAATGATTTCTTCATACAAAAATTAGGTCTAATTGTCAAAATGTCGTGAGTGAATCAAAAAACCCACATCTAGCCAATTTTTTGAATTACCGTGTTAATTCATTTGTTTCTTACTCTGTAAAAGGGCTTCAAATATACCTGATAAGTATCACTAAGCTACAGGAACCAGGGGCTCAAGTGCTCAGCATTTAATTCCAATAGTACAATAAATGAGTCAGGTTGTTTAATCTGGTGTTTATGTAGCAGAAAATCTTTAAAGACGAGAATCAATTAAGACATCCTTCTTCCAAATCAGGTAGGATTATTTTTCAATGCTGTTTTCATTCACAAAAAACTTTGATTTAGACATAAATGTTGGTTGAAAACACTAAAATGATGCCATATGAATGACTTTGCTACTAGTTGAACATTGCTTTGCAAAGCTCAATACTTCTGGAATGACACTCGTATAAAAAAAAACACACTGGAATGAGAATTTACAGACATGTCAAAACGTGCTTTTGTGAAATCTATTGAAAATATGAAAAAGGTTTCAGATGGCATATAATGTACTGCAGCATTCTATCAAAATCCCACCTTAATCATTATGATTAGCCATTCATCTTTTGAAAAGTTGTTAAACCAACAAGTTAATTTTCACAAAATGTGATGTTTATAGGATTGGATCAGATAAACATGTCACATTTTATTTTCATATAGAAACATAGCCTGCAAAGCTATATTTATCTAAACATATTTATCTAAACAAAGCAGAGATTAGTCGTGAACAGATGTTTTTCAGACTGGAGGGAAGTATACAGTTGTGTTGCCCAGGGGTCAGTATTAGGACCACTGCTCTTTTTAATATATGACCTGGACTTGGGTATAGAGGGTATAATTTCAATGGCCCAGAAATTACTCCCCTCAGGACACCGTTCCATAATGGCATCCTCTCCAACCGCCGGTGAATCGATGGAGCAAGTTCACAAATGCACACTGAAACCCGAAAATAGTGAACTTGCTCCCATTGGTTTGCTGGCGGTTTGACAGTTCCGAATTAAAAGGGACATGGCACACTAAAATCAGAAATCATTAAACATTCATAAACTTACCCATTTGCTCAGCTGGAATGAAGATATTTATACCACCAAAAAGGTACACTGGAAAATACCAGCCCTACACTACTTTTTAAAAAGCATGGTGACTGTTAATGACCACAAAAAGCTTAAATTTTAAAAATGTGGAATGTCAAATTACTTTAATATTTTGATTTTTTAAAATTTTTAAATTTCACTTCTGTAAGTTTCATTAAATTAAATCATTTGCTTGGCTTTTTATTACAAAGATGTTAGTGAAAATAAAACTAATAGAAGTTCACTTTAAATTAATGATTTCTACTTGTCTGCTTGTGGGTGAGGCGTCCGTTCTCAGACATTTCCCATGTGCATCAATCTATGCTGTTCAGAGGCTGGGCTGATGAAGATTTTAAAAAAAAATCGCGACAAGTTCACAATTGTACACCTCTGATCCGTGGTAAATAAATTTGTACCTTTTATTCATAGGAGCTGCGGATATCACCACGCCAATGAGAGCAATTTCCCGTCCAAAGTTTGCAGATGACACGAAACGCGGAAATGTAGTAAACAATGTGGAGGATACCAGACTTCAGGTGGACATACGGACTGGTGAAATGGGCAGACACACGGTAGATGAAATTTAACGCAGACAAGTGTGAAGTGATGCATTTCGGTCAGATGAGGCGAGGCAACAAACTAAATGTTGCCATTTTAAAGAGGGTGCAGGAACAGTGACTTGGGGGTGCACATACACAAATCTTTGAAAGCGGCAGAACAAGTTGAGAAGGCTGTTAAAGTATATGGGATCCTGGGCTTTATTAAGAGGCAGAGAGTACAAAAGCAAGGAAATTATGCTAAACCTTTATAAAACTGGTTAGATCTCAGCTGGAGTATTGTGTTCAATTCTGGGCACCACAACTTTAGGAAGGATGTCAAGGTCTTGGAGAGTGCAGAAGAAAATTTACTAGAATGGGACCAGGGATGAGGGACTTCCGCTATGTGGAGAGACTGGAGAAGCTGGGGTTGTTCTCTTTAGAAGAGAGGGAGAAGGGGAGATTTGAAAGCAGTGTTCAAAATCAAACAGTTTTGATACAGTAAATGAGAAACTGGTTACCGACCCTTCTGCCACTGGAAACAGAGGACAGATTTAAGGTGATCAGCAAAACAGCCAGAGGCAAGATAAATAAACTTTTTTTTTTAAAAAGACACTGAGCTGTAATGATCTGGAATGCACTGCTTGAAAAAGGGTGGTGGAAGCAGATTCAACAGTAACTTTCAGAAGGGGATTGGATAAATACTAGAAGGGAAAAAGAAGGAGAAGGGAAAAAGCAGAAGGGAAAAAGCAGGAGAAGGGAAAAAGCAGGAGAAGGGAAAAAGCAGGAGAAGGGAAAAAGCAGGAGAAGGGAAAAAGCAGGAGAAGGGGACTAATTGGATAGCTCTCAGAGCTGGCATTGGCACAATGGGCTGCATGGCCACCTCCTGTGCTGTGCCTATGATATCTACAAAACATTGTCAGCTGCATTAAATTTACATACATCTACAAAAGCAGCTCAACACTGCTTTCCACTTCAAATTACCTGTCAAATATTTAACATGAAAATTATAGAGCAGTCTACATTATAGAAGTTGTGGGCTCTCAGACATTGTCATAGTACCACCAATAAATCATTTTTTACAAACATTAAGATAACTTAAATGTGGAAAAATGGGATAGGGAATAATACATTTTACTCAAAGTATAGCCATTTTGTTTTAATCAAAAATGTGCCTTAGCATTTTTTTTTAAAAATCACACCATTTTTATTTTATTAATGCACTAATACATCTTTGGCATTGCTCACAGGATTATCGAGGTTTTTGATGTTACCATGGTGTCACTGCAACCTTAATGTGGCAGTGCTTCACACACCAGATTAATAGTCAGCCACAGCATAAACAAGGAACCCTTTTACTGATTTAGGTAGATAAAAATAAAAGATTACCACTACAAGATCCCTCTGGCTGACAGGCAAACACTGACAGATTGTAGCCTGAGCTATACAAACTATTAAATCAAAAAATTAAATAGTATTGAACAGAAACAAGAACAGATGTCACCAGATTACTATATTTCATATTCTCAGCATGTCTTTCAAAACGAGTCAGAAACCTTTAGCAGTATTTCAAACAATTTGTAATCCTTCATTAAATGATTTTAAAAGACAAACAGACTCCTCTCGGAAATATATAAAAGGGAAGTCCCAAACTGGAAACACGCTCTCAATCATAGAATGATACAGCACTGAAGGAGGAGACCATTCAGCCCATCTTGCCTACTCTTTGAAAGAGGCTAACCAATTAGTCCCATTCCCCTGCCCTTTCCCTGTGGTCCTGTAAATTTTCCCCCCTCAACTTTCAAAAGGGAATTGGATAAATGCTTATTATTGAATATGCTTCCACCACCCTTTCAGTCAGTGCATTCCAGATCATAGCTCACTAAAAGTAATCTCCCCTCTGGTTCATTTGCCAATTACCTTTAATCTGTCCTCTGGTTACTGACTTCTCCCACTGAAAACAGTTTCTCTTTATTTACTCTATCAATACCCTTCATGATTCTGAATACTTCAATTAAATTTCCCCTTAACCTTCTCTACTCTACAGGAGAGCAACCCCAGCATTTCTAATCTCTCCACATAACTGAAGTCCCTCATCCCTGATACCATTCTAGTAAATCTCCTCTGCACCCTCTAAGGCCTTGACATCCTTCCTAAAGTGTGGTGCCCAGAATTGGGTACAACACTCCAGCTGGGGCCTAACCAATGATTTATAAAAGGTTTAGCATAACATTCTTTTTGTACTCTATGCCTCCATTTATAAAGCCACAGATACTATATGCTTTTCGAATAGCCTTCTCAACTTGTCCTGCCGCCTTCAAAGATTTGTGTACCTGCACCTTCAGGTCTCTGTTCCTACATCCCCTTTAAAATTGTACAATTTAGGTTTATATTGCCTCCTTATTCTTCCTACCAAAAATGTAGGACTACACACTTCTCTGCATTAAATTTCATCTGCCGTGTCTACCCATTTCACCAGTCTGCCTATGTCCTCCTGAAGTCTGTTACTATCCTCCTCACTGTTCACAACATTTCCAAATTTCTGTCAGCTGCAAACTTTGAAATTATGCCCTGTATACCCAAGTGCAGGTCATTAATATGTATCAGAGCAATGCTCCTAATACCGACCCCTGGGAGACACCATTGTATACGTCCCTCCAGTCTGCAGACCAACCATCCACCCCTACTGTGCTAGCTCTGCCAACGCACACGCACACACTTCCAAGTGACAATTCATTGTCTCATGTTAAACTTTAAAAAAATTACCCCACCACCACCGTTAGGCTAACCGGCCTGTAGTTGCTGGGTTTATCCCTCTCCCCTTTGAGCAGGGGTGCAACATTTGCAATCCTCCAGTCTTTTGGCACCACTCCCATATCCAAAAGGAGGATAGGACTTGAGGCAGGTTTACAATTATCCACCACCACCACCTGATACCCTGGGCAATATGCCAGCTACAACAGATTGAAACTCCAAATGTTTGGCATTACCTGGTATGAGACACTGAATGAGCCAGCCCTAGATAGTGGGAGTCATGCTCCAGGTAAAATGTGGCATTTCATCCAGACTGGCTGCTTCCAACAGTAAACAATTTAAAGTGATCACAATACCGTCCAAGACACAAACTTGTCAAATGCCGTATCTTACGGTTCAAAACAAAGATCTCTGCTTAGTCACATGCAAGTACATTTCCAGTTATACTATAATTTGTCTGCCTCCATAGTAAATTTGCAGTATTTGCTCAAGATGCATGTACTACAATTTTTAATCTTCCCTCCCACAACTTTCTGTTATTTACATGCTTATAAAAGATTTATTTCTTTCCCATGGTGGATTTATAGTTCTTGCATCCTAGCTGTGTAATATTGCCATGTAAATCTACCCTATATCAGTGAATAAAAGGTTTTAAAAAAAGATTACCTATCTAGAATCGTAACTAAATATGTTTTAGACATTCTACATGGCCCCGGAACCTCTCGGATAAGGCATGCAAACCTTCACAATATTCTAAATATAGCCTAGCCAATTATTTCTATAGGTTTAGTATTCCATTCCTCTTTTCACTTTGGAGAGAGGCTCAAGTTATGAGATGAGAAATTGGGGCTGTTTTCATTTAGAGCAGAAGGTTAAAAGATCATCTGATAGGTGTTCAAAATTATCTGGGGTTGAGAAGTAAATAAGGAAAAACAAACAATTTCCACTGATTGGTGAATCTATTCTTCTCTTTCTAAGAGGATAGGATAACAGCAGAGTTTTGGATGAGCCAAAGCTTACAGCAGATGCAGAATGGGAGGCAGGCAAGGAGAGCATTGGAATAGTCAAGCACCCTCGCTCCACAAAATGAAACCAGTGAGTTGCTGGGGAGTACAGAAAGAAAAATTGACAAATTGGTCTCAGTGAGCGGAAACCCATCGATCTAACGTAACAACACAGATGCACAGGGGTATAGCGACTTCGAATACTTTGCTCCTCAACACTGCACATAAAGGCGTTCTGATGCCTGGTCAGCTACCGCCCTACTTGCACGCTCCCAGCCGTGTCTGCAGTACGGCACCGGTGGTCCACCGGTGCGTGGCTCATTCCTTACCCGATGGGACCACCGGGACAGACAGACAGACATTTAATTTTCACTCAAGTGGAATGGAAAGACACAGCCAGAATGGAAGTACATTATAGGGATGGGGCCAATTGAACAAGACGACATTGTTTCAGGAGGCTTTTGAAAGTAGGGAGGGAGGAGGCAAAACAGAGGGATCTTCAGACAATTCTGCAGATCAGGGATGTTGTGGCTAAAAGAGCAACCACCAGTGGTGGCATATGGAAGATTGCATCCTCCACACTTGACATGTTTAAATAGCAAACTTACATTTTTTTCCCATTCTTTCCTGGGATGTGGGAGTCACTGGCAAAGCCAGCATTTATTGCCCATCCCTAATTGCTCGAGAAGGTGTGGTGAAAGTTCTCCCATAGTGCTGTTAGGTACAGTGTTCCAGGATTTTGACCCAGCGACAATGAAGGAACTGCGATATATTTCCAAGTCGGGATGGTGAGAGACATGGAAGGGGAACATGCAAGTGGTGTTGTTCCCATGTGCCTGCTGCCCTTGTCCTTGTCCTTCCAGGTGGTAGAGGTCACAGGTTTGGGAGGTGCTGTCGAAGAAGCCTGGCGAGTTACTGCAGCGCATCCTGCAGATGGTACACTGCAGCCACAGTGCGCCGGTGAAGGGAGTGAATGTTTAGGGTGGTGGATGGGGTACCAATCAAGCAGGCTGCTTTGTCCTGGATGGTGTCTAGCTTCTTGTGTTGTTGGAGTTGCACTCATCCAGGCAAGTGGCAAGTATTCCATCACACACCTGACTTGTGCCTTGTAGATGGTGGAAAGGCTTTGGAGTCAGGAGGCAAGTCACTCGACAGAATACCCAGCCTCTGACCTGCTCTTGCAGCCACAGTATTCATATGGCTGGTCCAGTTAAGTTTCTGGTCAATGGTGACCCCCAAGATGTTGATGGAGGGGGATTCGGTGATGGTAATGCCGTTGATTGTCAAGGGGAGGTGGTTAGACTCTCTCTCTCTCGTTGGATATTTGTGCCAGGCACGAATGTTACTTGCCGCATGAGCCCAAGCCTGGATGTTGTCCAGGTCTTGCTGGATGTGGGCATGGACTGCCTCATTATCTGAGGGGCTGCAAATGGAACTGAACACTGTGCAATCATCAGCAAACACCCCCATTTCTGACCTTATGATGGAGGGAAAGTCATTGATGAAGCAGCTGAAGATGGTTGGGCCTAGGACACTGTCCTGAGGAACTCCTGCAGCAATGTCCTGGGACTGAGATGATTGGCCTCCAACAACATCTTCCTTTGTGTTAGGTATGACTCCGGCCAGTGGAGAGTTTGCCACCTAATTCTCATTGACTTCAAGTTTGCTAGGGCTCCTTGGTGCCACACACTGTCAAATGGTGCCTTGATGTCAAGGGCAGTCACTCACCTCCTCTGGAATTCAGCTCTTTTGTCCATGTTTGGAACAAGGCTGTAATAAGGTCTGGAGCAGAGTGGTCCTGGCTGAACCCAAAGGGAATGGAGAATGAGGGTGAGAGAAAAAACTAACTGTTCTGAAAGCAGGTTAGATAGCTCCAGCATGGTGCTTGGAATCACTGCTAAAACCCCTCACATTATGAGAGAATAATTAAGTTGATGAACAATTTTGCAGTACCGACGCAAATTAGATATGCTATCCCATATTAGCAGAAAAATCAAGAGCACTGTGAATCAGACCTTCATGCCAAAGTCTCCAATCCATCCTCTGGTCAAGTCAGATGTGCAGTTTCACAAAATTTACCTTAAAATATGCATAGAGACGTGCCAGAACAGCAAAGGGAAAAAGACGAGGTCAATCCATTTTACAGATGCTGGAATGACCTGTGATCACGTAAATGGAGGCAAACATTCACCTTACTAAAATCTAATTTGCTTGTTTTTAAAAAAAGTGTATGACAGATCATACATGCATGCACCATACCATTCTGTGCTGTTACATATTTCACTACTGTACTTGCATTTTAGTGTATGAAAGTTGTTTTAAATACAACTTAAAGAATTTTAAATGGTATATCAGAGTGATGTTTGTCAGTCAGTCTGAAGCCAGCAGAGGTATAAGGCTAGCTACATCATTAAATAAATTTAAAACAGAAATAGACAGTTTCCTAGAAGTAAAGGGAATTAGGGGTTACGGGGAGCGGGCAGGAAATTGGACATGAATTTAGATTTGAGGTTAGGATCAGATCAGCCATGATCTTATTGAATGGCGGAGCAGGCTCGAGGGGCCGATTGGCCTACTCCTGCTCCTATTTCTTATGTTCTTATGTAGACAGAGGCTCCACAGTAGTGTTACACCACAAGAAATGAGCCTTAGTAATTTTTCATTGCAAGTTGATGCACCCACTTTCCTTGCTTTGTTCAGTATGTTCATTACATGCCTTCTTTTGCTTGAATCAAATTTCATAAAATTGCAAATCAGGTGTAAGTGTGACATGGATTTTGCATTCAAGCCAAAGCCTGTAATGCAACAGATTGTATTCACTAGACAAATATGTAGTGCACATTTCCTATATAAGTGGTATGTTTAGCATGCATGCCCTGTCCAAGACTTCTCCTGCACCCTATATTTTTCTTTGAAGTGCACCACAGAAAAATCCAGGAAAACTAAATACCCAAGCCAGTATTCCAACAGTCTTAATTAACATCTGAATGAACTTATCCAGTATTTACTTAATAGGGAGGAGCCTCTTAATTGAACTTTGTATGAGCTGAGTGTTAACAGTTGGACTTTGTAAACAAAAGACATACTCTATACCTCTTCAATTAAAATGGTACAATAAGTAGTGTAAATGGGAGCAGAGAGTTACAACAGAACATTAAAATAAGTGGGCAAAACTGTGGCAGATGGAGTTCAATGTGGGGAAGTGAATGAACACCTTGAAAATTTTCAGCTGATCAGAGACAGCCAGCATGGATTTGTAAAGGGTAGGTCACACCGAATGAACCTGATTGATTGAATTTTTTGAAGAGGTGACTAAAGTAGTGGTCAGGGGAATGTCTATGGATGTTGTTTATATAGACTTCCAGAAGGCATTTGATAAAGTCCCTCATAAAAGGCTGTTAGCTAAAGTCAAAGCTCATGGAATTAAGGGCAAATTATTGACTTGGTTAGGAAATTGGCTGAGCAGCAGGAGACAGTAGGAATAATGGGCAGGTACTCAAATTGGCAGGTTGTGACGAGTGAGGTCCCACAGGGACAACTGTATTCACTATTATTAACGACTTAAGATGATGGGATAGAGAGCCACATATCCAAGTTTGCCAATGACAAAGATAGGCAGCATTGTAAACAGTGCAGATGGAAGCATAATTTATTAATGTTTCTAATTTTAAGTGAATGGGCAAAACTGTGGCAAATGGATTTCAATGTAGGCAAGTGTGAGGTCAGCCACTTTGGACCTAAAAGGATAGATCAGCATACTTTCTAAATGGTGAAAGACTGGAAACAGTGGAGGCCCAAAAGAGACTAGGGGTCTATGTACATAGATTAAAATGTCATGGACTATTAGAGAATAATCAAACAGGCGATTGGAATGCTGGCCTTTATCTCGAGGGTTGTAATATACAGGGGAGGAAGTTATGCTTCAATTGTACAGAGACTTAGTCAGTCCCCATCTGGAGTACTATGTTCTGCTCTGGGCACTGTACTCAGGCCAATATGTCCTTCCTTGGAGAGCAAACAATGCAGATTTACCACCATCTTGTGTGCATGATACTTTAAGTTTTCCAAGGGAGGTGTCCAATTGTTGGAATTGCCCTAGAGCAAGAATATCAATTCTAGTCCACTGTGTAAGATACCTGGAAAGAATGTCGATGCCCTGTGCTGTGGCTATTTGGACCAAAAAAGGTGTAATACAAACAGACACTGTATTCAAATGAAATGTGCACCCAGTGAGTGCAATGCTTAGGTCTTAAAAAGGGCCCCAAGGATCATCTTAGAAGCAGGAACTCCCTATTTGCATACATATTAGGACTCAATGTATATAGAAAGGATCTAGAATGGGTTAATTTACGGTTTTCAAACTTTCATCAGGTACAACAGTCCAGAATACTAGTTTTAACTTTCTTTCTGCACAATGCTTCAATAAAGCCTCTTTTCTGCAACAGCTGGTCTGCTGTTACTGATAAAAGGTTCGGAGAGGAATCTTACAGAAACACAAGGTGCTTTTACATTGTGAAAATGCTGCCGACAGTAAACATCCCATTCTCCACTGTCGGTTACACTTAGAAATTTGAAAAGCATTACCTTATTCCATGCAGAGAGCCACTTTCCCCACAGTTTAAGAATGGCCTCTGCATTTACTAGTGCCACTTTTGCCCAGCATCTGATGGAGAATGGTGGCAGGTGGAAAATTAAACAGGGAGGAAAGAGGAAGAGAGCAGGAGGAGTTCAACAGCAGTATGGCCTGACAAAGTCATGATACAAAAAAAAGATTAATATTTATTATAGCTATAAACGGAGTCCATGCATTCACTTGTTAAGTGCTGTTCCGATTGCTTTATTAGAATTTTATCAAAGGTAATTTCCTTTCCCCACTATTAGTTACTACTGAAACGGATTTTTGTGTTGCCCATGTAATCAAGATTTACGGGAAATAGAAAGCCAGCAGTCATTAAATATTCTTTGAAAAGAGACAAGAGTACCGGAGCAGAAGCCCCATGTCTGAGTTTGAACATATTCAAGGGGTAGGGGAAGCTAAAGGATGGCTTGGCAATCTCAGCGTGGGAAATTGCGGGCAGCTTTGGCAGCCTCAGCATGCAAATACAGCCACATGCATGTGGCTTGGGTGAGGTCCATAAATATCCATCTCCTAGTGGGTGACTTGGCTTACACTTTATTTCCACAATAAAACATAGTAACTCCTTGCCCTGGCAACATTGGGTAAATACATATTGAACTATTTTAATCTTTGACAACTTATGCTTTGCTTGGATAGACAAACAACCCTTGATGTCATGAAGAGTTTCCATAGCTCAATCCTTTCCTACATCTAATCACTTGCTGTGCCTCATTACAATCCAGACAAACTACAGTACCTTATGTTCAAAGTATGAAATGTTTTCTGCCCAGGCTTTATCAAAGAACTAAAACATTTACAGTGATAATGGAATGGTCTTATACTTAACACTAATTAGCACAGTGCATAATGCCCTTCCAAACCCATGATTCATTTGCAGATGCTAGCGTCCTGGATTTAAGACTTCTGAATAATAGTTCTTAAACCAAAAAATTCTGTACTACAGTAATGCATCAAGATAACAGAGCACATTGAATAGCAGCACTGGGCCAACACTTCAGGTTATTCAAGTGACTTTAAAGCTTTGCAGTTTATCACCACAAAGATATGCTGAATCATAATGCAACTTGGCTAGGTGCAGTTGACAGAACTGCTCATTCTAGTAGTCCAAAACCCTGTTACAAAAAGTTCTTTTGAATTTAGCAACATGAATAGCTAAAATCTGTAGGGCGAGACTTTCCTGCTGGTAGTAATTGAGAACAGAATTGCTAGCAATGTTCCAACAATTTTTAAGTGCTAAAAGTAGACCTACCAGCAGGTTCTTTATTCCATCTCCACCTAGCTAGTGCTAAGGCCCACAAAGTTGGCCAACTTTAACACACAAGCATGCAAATGACATGGTGCACAATCCTAGATTGGAATATTGCCTTTCATTTAGTGTTCCCCTTTCTACAGCAACAATGCCGACTGTCAGAATAAAGCCAACTTTTTAGGACATAATTTATAGCATACAGCTGTAGCTCATACTCAAGGTACAATTCCAGCTGTATGTTTTACTGGTAACTAGCAAGTGCAGCAAACTTAAGAACCTGTCCACAAAGCATTCTGCTAATAATGTCTTAAAATCTCCCACTTCCAATTCTCTACCACCTGCAGGTGCCTGATTTAACAAACCAACAGGTTACAATTAATGTCCCGGTATATGGTTGAAGGACAAATCCTTTCGACGAGGACGACACACATTTCAGTTATTAAATAAGTCACATCAATCCTACATGGAGTAGATACTCCATTATTTCTTGGGTTAGCATAGACCAAATTTTGCCTTGATCTAATCCTCATTCACTAATTCTTTCCAGCCTGGGGTACAAACATTACACATTTTGACTATGCGTTGGATATTCTCTTGGGTACGATGCTAGTCACTCCATTAAGTGGTCCAAGCATCTTGAGTTTAGGAGTATACTCGTACTGCCAGTGTCTAATATAACCCAACAATTGAGCCCCCCTCCCCCGATGAACTGAACTGAATATCATGTCTTGTGTTTCAGACTGCCTTCAGAAAGATTGGTAGCGGGATGAGAGACAAGATCAAATACAAATAGTTAAGCTGCTTTCTTTTACAGATAGCAAGTGACTATCGTAAAAGATATAATCAAATCTCACTTTTAAATCACTACAGAACCCTCAAGAGCAAGTAAAAATATACCACGCTATTCCTATTAGCAGGCTTATTTAACTTTTCCTGGCTAGCCTTGGATTCTGACCAGCTAGGGGTGAATGAGGCTTTCCCCCACTAGACAAGCATCCCTCCCTAGCCCGCTGACCCTCTATTTTTAAATCCTCTTCCTGTATAGTGTCGATGAGAGTGCTGTTCCTCTGCCTACTTCCCCAGTGAGGAATCATACAACACCAGGTTATAGTCCAACAGTTTTATTTGAAAATCTCAAGCTTTCGGAGGCTTTCTCCTTCATCAGGCGAGTATGGGATTCCTTGAAAGTTACCGCATATATAGTCAGAGAACAATGGGGGAAGGAGGTGCTGCTTTGCCTTGCTTTTCCTGCAGAGCGGTAGTGGACCTGAGAGCGGTGAGCGGCGGGAGAGCGCGAGACCAGAGCGGGGATAAAAACAGCGCGGAGAGAGCGAGACCAGAGCGGAGATATAAACAGCGCGGAGAGAGCGAGAGTCCAGTCGGTGAGCGGCGGGAGAGAGCGAGACCAGAGCGGAGATATAAACAGCGCGGAGAGAGCGAGACCAGAGCTTACTCTGAGAGCGAGACTCTGAGACCAGCGGCAGTTCGGGGTGACGTCACCAGTCAGAAAGTGACGCGGCACAGGGGAGGCAGCTGATTGGTGAGTAGGTTCAGGTGAGTATTTCTACCATTTTACTGTAAGTAAAGTAATAAGAAAGGGAAGATCTGCAGGTTTTATAGCAGATAGTGTTTTTTTTTTAGTGAACCTAGGTCCCTAGTATAGTTAACATTTTCTAATTTCAACGTAATTTAAAAGGGGTAACTCAGCTAAGGCAAGTCATGGCAGCAGACCTCGCACCCGTGATATGCTCCTCCTGCAAGATGTGGGAAGTCATGGACACTACCAGTGTCCCTGCCGACCATGTGTGCGGGAAGTGTGTCCACCTGCAGCTACTGACCGATCGTATCTCTGAGCTGGAGCTGCGGGTGGACTCACTGTGGAGCATCCGCGATGCAGAGAAACTCGTGGATAGCACGTTTAGCGAGTTGGTCACACCGCAGGTAAAGGGTATACAGGCAGGAAGTGAATGGGTGACCACCAGGAAGAGTAAGAGATGCAGGCAGGTAGTGCAGGGGTCCCCTGTGTCCATCCCCCTCAAACAGATATGCCACTTTGGATGCTGTTGGGGGGGATGACTTATCAGGGGAAGGCAGCAGCAGCCAACTTCCTGGCACCACGGGTAGCTCTGCTGCACAGGCTGGGAGGAAAAAGAGTGGCAGAGCTATAGTGATAGGGGACTCAATTGTAAGGGGAATAGACAGGCGTTTCTGCGGCCGCAACCGAGACTCCAGGATGGTGTGTTGCCTCCCTGGTGCAAGGATCAAGGATGTCTCGGAGCGGCTACAGAACATTTTGGAGGGGGAGGGCGAACAGCCAGCTGTCGTGGTGCACATAGGCACCAACGATATAGGTAAAAAAGGGGATGAGGTCCTAAAAGCAGAATATAGGGAGTTAGGAGGTAAATTTAAAAATAGGACCTCAAAGGTAGTAATCTCAGGATTGCTGCCAGTGCCACGTGCTAGTCAGAGTAGAAATAGGAGGATATTTCAAATGAATACGTGGCTAGAGGAATGGTGCAAGGGGGAGGGATTCAAATTCCTGGGACACTGGAAACGGTTCTGGGGGAGGTGGGACCAGTACAAACCGGACGGTCTGCACCTGGGCAGGGCCGGGACCGCTGTCCTAGGAGGAGTGTTTGCTAGTGCTGTTGGGGAGGGTTTAAACTAAAGTGGCAGGGGGTTGGGAACCTGAGCAGGGTGAGAGAGGAAAGCGTAACAGGAAGGGACAGAAGGTATGGAGTAATAGGTAAAGTGTTAAAAAAGGAAAAAGCAGGAACTAAGCGTCACAAAACAGATTTGAAAGTTCTTTATCTGAATGCACGTAGCATTCGTAACAAAATGGACGAGTTAACGGCACAAATAACTACGTATGGGTATGATCTTGTGGCCATTACAGAAACATGGCTGCAGGGTGACAACGACTGGGAATTAAATATGCCAGGGTATTTAACAATCAGGAAGGACAGGCAGGAAGGAAGGGGAGGTGGGGTGGCTATGTTAATAAAGGAAGGAATCACTGTAATACAGAGAAATGATATTGGGACAAAGCATCAAGATAATGAAACAGTTTGGGTGGAGATAAGGAATAATAAGGGAAAAAAAACATTAGTGGGCGTAGTATATAGGCCTCCTAATAGTTGCAACTCTGCTGGAAGAAGTATTAATCAGGAGATAGTCGGGGCATGTAATAAGGGAACAGCCATAATTATGGGGTATTTTAATTATCATATTAACTGGACAAATCAAATTGGGCAGAGCAGCCTTGAGGACGAGTTCATTGAGTGCATCAGGGATGGATTTCTTGAGCAGTATGTAACTGATCCTACAAGGGGGCAGGCAACCTTGGACCTGGTCCTGTGTAATGAGTCAGGATTAATTAATAATGTCCTAGTTAAGGATCCCCTTGGAACGAGCGACCACAACATGGTTGAATTCCATATCCAATTAGAGGGTGAGAAGGTTGATTCTCAAACAAGCGTACTGAGCTTGAATAAAGGAGACTATGATGGTATGAGAGCGGAATTGATTAAAGTGGACTGGGAAAATAGATTAAAGGGTAAGACGGTACATGAGCAGTGGTGTTCATTTAGGGAGTTATTTTACAACTTTCAAAATAAATATATTCCACTGAGGAAAAAAGGGTGTAAAAGAAATGACAGCCACCCGTGGCTAAGTAAAGAAATCAAGGATAGTATCCGACTAAAAACAAGGACATATAAGGTAGCCAAACTTAGTGGGAGGATAGAAGATTGGGAATTCTTCAAAAGACAGCAAAAAGTAACTAAAGGATTGATTAAGAAAGGGAAGTTAGATTATGAAAAGAAATTAGCAAAAAATATAAAAACAGATAGCAAGAGTTTCTATAGTTATATAAAAAGAAAAAGGGTGGCTAAGGCAAACATAGGTCCCTTAGAGGATGAGACCGGGAAATTAATGGTGGGAAACATGGAGATGGCAAAAATGCTGAACAAATATTTTGTTTCAGTCTTTACAGTAGAGGACACTAAGAATATCCCAACACTGGACAAACAGGGGACTCTCGGGGGGGGAGGAGCTAAATACGATTAAAATCACTCAAGAGATGGTACTCAGTAAAATAATGGGACTCAAGGCGGAAAAATCCCCTGGACCTGATGGCTTCCATCCTAGGGTCTTGAGGGAAGTGGCAGTAGGGATTGTGGATGCTTTGGTGATAGTTTTCCAAAATTCCCTGGACTCAGGAGAGGTCCCGGCAGATTGGAAAACTGCTAATGTAACACCGTTATTTAAAAAGGGTAGTAGGCAGAAGGCTGGAAATCATAGGCCAGTTAGCTTAACATCTGTGGTGGGTAAAATTTTGGAGTCTATTATTAAGGAGACAGTAACGGAACATTTAGATAAGCATAATTTAATAGGACAAAGTCAGCATGGCTTTATGAAGGGGAAGTCATGTCTGACAAATTTGCTTGAGTTCTTCGAGGATATAACGTATAGGGTGGATAAAGGGGAACCAGTGGACGTAGTGTATTTAGACTTCCAGAAGGCATTCGACAAGGTGCCACATAAAAGATTATTACTTAAGATAAAAAATCACGGGATTGGGGGTAATATTCTGGCATGGGTGGAGGATTGGTTATCGAACAGGAAGCAGAGAGTTGGGATAAATGGTTCATTTTCGGACTGGCAACCAGTAACCAGTGGTGTTCCACAGGGGTCGGTGCTGGGTCCCCAACTCTTTACAATCTATATTAACGATTTGGAGGAGGGGACCGAGTGCAACATATCAAAATTTGCAGATGATACAAAGATGGGAGGGAAAGTAGAGAGTGAGGAGGACATAAAAAACCTGCAAGGGGATATAGACAGGCTGGGTGAGTGGGCGGAGATTTGGCAGATGCAATATAATATTGGAAAATGTGAGGTTATGCACTTTGGCAGGAAAAATCAGAGAGCAAGTTATTTTCTTAATGACGAGAGACTGGAAAGTACTGCAGTACAAAGGGATCTGGGGGTCCTAGTGCAAGAAAATCAAAAAGTTGGTATGCAGGTGCAGCAGGTGATCAAGAAAGCCAACGGAATGTTGGCTTTTATTGCTAGGGGGATAGAATATAAAAACAAGGAGGTATTGCTGCAGTTATATAAGGTATTGGTGAGACCGCACCTGGAATACTGCATACAGTTTTGGTCTCCATACTTAAGAAAAGACATACTTGCTCTCGAGGCAGTACAAAGAAGGTTCACTCGGTTAATCCCGGGGATGAGGGGGCGGACATATGAGGAGAGGTTGAGTAGATTGGGACTCTACTCATTGGAGTTCAGAAGAATGAGAGGCGATCTTATTGAAACATATAAGATTGTGAAGGGTCTTGATCGGGTGGATGCAGTAAGGATGTTCCCAAAGATGGGTGAAACTAGAACTAGGGGGCATAATCTTAGAATAAGGGGCTGCTCTTTCAAAACTGAGATGAGGAGAAACTTCTTCACTCAGAGGGTGGTAGGTCTGTGGAATTTGCTGCCCCAGGAAGCTGTGGAAGCTACATCATTAGATAAATTTAAAACAGAAATAGACAGTTTCCTCGAAGTAAAGGGAATTAGGGGTTATGGGGAGCGGGCAGGAAATTGGACATGAAGCTGAGTTCGGATCGGTCAATGCCCTGTGGGTGGCGGAGAGGGCCCAGGGGCTATGTGGCCGGGTCCTGCTCCGACTTCTTGTGTTCTTTAGATTTGTGGTTGGGATCAGATCAGCCATGATCTTATTGAATGGCGGAGCAGGCTCGAGGGGCCGATTGGCCTACTCCTGCTCCAATTTCTTATGTTCTTATGTTCTTATGTAATGCCTGGTGATTACAGATAACCTTTCCAACCGCCCGTTAGCAAGGCAATTAAAGGAATTGACTAGTGGACAGACACCTGAAAAGGAAGAGAAAGAGAATGAGAATGTCCAGTTGTATTAAAAACATAACTTTTTTTCCCGCTGGTGGGGTTATGTGTAGCGTGACATGAACCCAAGATCCCGGTTGAGGCCGTCCTCATGGGTGCGGAACTTGGCTATCAAATTCTGCTCGACGATTTTGCATTATGTGTCTCAAAGGTCGCCTTGGAGAACGCTTACCTGAAGATCAGTGGCTGAATGTCCTTGACTGCTGAAGTGTTCCCCAACTGGGAGGGAACCCTCCTGTCTGGCGATTGTTGCGCGGTGTCCGTTCATCCGTTGTCGCAGCGTCTGCATGGTCTCGCCAATGTACCATGCTCTGGGGCATCCTTTCCTGCAACGTATGAGGTAGACAACGTTGGCCGAGTCACAGGAGTATGAACCACGCACCTGGTGGGTGGTGTCCTCTCGTGTGATGGTGGTATCTGTGTCGATGATCTGGCATGTCTTGCAGAGGTTGCCGTGGCAGGGTTGTGTGGTGTCGTGGATGCTGTTCTCCTGAAAGCTGGGTAATTTGCTGCGAACGATGGTCTGTTTGAGGTTGGGTGGCTGTTTGAAGGCGAGTAGTGGAGGCGTGGGGATGGCCTTCGCGAGGTGTTCGTCGTCATCGATGACATGTTGAAGGCTGCGGAGAACATGGCGTAGTTTCTCCGCTCCGGAGAAGTACTGGACGATGAAGGGTACTCTGTTGGTTGCGTGCCGTGTTAGTCTTGAGGAGGTCTATGCAATTTTTCGCTGTGGCCCGTCGGAACTGTCGATCGACGAGTCGAGCGTCATATCCCGTTCTTACGAGGGCGTCTTTCAGCGTCTGTAGGTGTCCATCGCGTTCCTCCTCGTCTGAGCCGACCCTGTGTATTCGCAGGGCCTGTCCATAGGGGATGGCCTCTTTGACGTGGTTAGGGTGGAAGCTGGAAAAGTGGAGCATCGTGAGGTTGTCCGTGGGCTTGCGGTAGAGTGAGGTGCTGAGGTGCCCGTCTTTGATGGAGATTCGTGTGTCCAAGAAAGAAACTGATTGAGGAGTAGTCCATGGTGAGCTTGATGGTGGGATGGAACTTGTTAATGTTATCGTGTCGTCTCTTCAGTGATTCTTCGCCGTGGGTCCATAGAAAGAAAATGTCGTCGATGTATCTGGTGTATAGCGTTGGTTGGAGGTCCTGTGCAGTGAAGAAGTCGTGCTCGAACTTGTGCATGAAAATGTTGGCGTATTGGGGTGCGAATTTGGTCCCCATGGCTATTCCGTGTGCTTGGAACAAGAACTGGTTATCGAAGGTGAAGACATTGTGATCCAGGATGAAGCAGATGGCGTCTGGAGATTGGCTGTTGTTGGTGTTTCGTACTGAGGCTGTCGCAGCGATGCAGTCATCGTGGGGGATACTGGTGTCGAGTGCCAAGACGCCCATCGTGGCGAGAAGTGTTCCTGGTTCATCTGGTCCGTGGGTGCTGAGTTTTTGTAGGAAGTCTGTAGTGTCGCGACAGAAGCTGGGGGTTCCCTGGACGATGGGTTTCAGGATGCCCTCGATGTATCCAGAGAGGTTCTCACACAGGGTTCCGTTGCCTGATACGATGGGACATCCGGGTGTGTTGGCTTTGTGTATCTTTGGGAGGCAGTAGAAGTCTCCCACGCGGGGAGTACGTGGGATAAGAGCACGTAGGATGCTTTGAAGGTCTGGGTCGAAGGTCTTGATCAGTTTGTTAAGCTGGTGGGTGTGTTCTTTGGTCGGACCTGCGGGTAACCGTCTGTAGTGTTCCTGGTTGTCCAATTGTCGGTATGCTTCTTTGCAACAGTCCGTTCTGTATGACGATGGCTCCTCCTTTGTCCGCTGGTTTGATGACTATGTTGCGGTTGGTCTTGAGAGCGTTGATGGCGTTGTGTTGTGCTCGGGTGACATTCTGGACTGTCTAGAGTGCGGCTGATGAATCTGGCATTGACGCATCTCCTGACAGCTTCAGCATACATGTCGAGTTCAGGGCAGCGACCCTCCGGAGGAGTCCAATTTGACTCTTTCTTCGGTTGCTGTACCGCGGATCCCTCTGTCTGCTGTTCCGGATCGTTGATTGTCTCATTGGGTTCGCTGCTGAAATCTTGGGATTTGTGGAAGAATTCCTGGAGCCTCATTCTCCTGATGAATTCCTGTGTCCACTGCGAGACCGATGGGGTCCATTTTGGTGGTGGGGCAGAAATTGAGCCCTCGGCTGAGAACTTTGATTTCGTCTGGTTGAAGGGTGTGGGAAAAAAGTTCTTTTTAATACAACTGGTCATTCTCTCTCTCTCCCTTTCGGATGTTTCTCTCTCTGTGTCTCTGTGTCTCTTTGGTTCTGGCCGTTTGCATATTCAGTAGTCTTGTATCTAATGTGTCTGTCCGAACACTATTCAATTCCTTTGATTGCCTTGATAACGGGCAGTTGGAAAGATTCTCTGTAATCACCAGGCATTGTTCTGACTATATGCGCGGTAACTTTCAAGGAATCCCACACTCACCTGACGAAGGAGAAAGCCTCCGAAAGCTTGTGATTTTCAAATAAAACTGTTGGACTATAACCTGGTGTTGTAAGATTCCTTACATTTGTCCACCCCAGTCCATCACCGGCATCTCCACATCATACTTCCTTAGTGGTTCGTAAGTAGCCCTAACAATTAAACCAGCAACCTTCTTCTCTTTCCTCTCCCTCCACACCCCTCCTTAAAAGGCTTAAAACAACTACTATTCTCAACAGGAGCAAGGGTCATAGAACCAGGCTTAATGATGTGCCTGGGGTGAGATAATTGGCCCTCTCTATCAGTTTGAAATAGACACAGCTGCAACATTCCAGAAACTGACTCATCAGGTTCTAATACACATCTGTCTTTCTTTAAACCTATGTGAAATCACTTCATTTAAAATAACCATGTAAACATAGCTCATTCTCAGATACTTTCCATGGAGGAAAAATTTTAAAATCCTGAATTGTGACAAGCTTATGCAGTGGTATGCAGTGAGTACAAACAAGTACTTATTTCCATATGCTTATATGGTCACATTTATACCTCTGGCTGAATCTGGACATCCCTTCTATTTAACTCCTTCCCCAAACCCCAACAGAAAGGATAACTTATTTCTGGTGTAAATGCCCCACAACTCCTTAAACTCTACCTGGATGCACAGCTATTGCTAGGTTTCACCCTACTCCGATCAAACTTAGGACAACTGTCACTGCTTATTCAACTGTACATAACTTATAGATCTGTTAATCATTTCAGCTTGATGTACTGCAATGGATCATTGTAAAAACAAAAATAAATCAGACTTAAAACAATATTCTGTTTCCAGTTACAATCCATATTACACAAGGGCACGGCTTCAAAGCTTCTTTCCACAAATGAATTTAAAACTTGCATAGCAAGAAACAGGGTCTTGAAGTCCTTAATTGTACAAAGCACTCAAGTTTACAGTTAGGGACGTTTTATAACATCCAGACAGTACCCAGACAAACCGATCTTGGTCCCTTCAAGAAATGAAGTGACCATAGTGGATTTTTGTGTTAATGTGAAAGTCAAAGCCTCAGGCATATTCCTTGCACAAATCCTAATACATGTGTTATTCTAAAGCAACCTTGTAAGATCAGATAGAGATGTCTGTTTATTGGACAAGTTTGAACAAACTCAACATGGACAATGACTTACCCAAGGAAAACTACCCTGCAGCTGGACCCACTTTTGGATCAGTGCAGACTGCTTCGACCTAGCTACTGAAGAGAACTGGCCATGGAATAGGAAGACCACCTGTATTCTGATCACTTATTAGGCCCATGACACATGTTGCAACTCTACTTATCCATATGGGGGAACCATCCATGCTAAAATGGTTGTCTGTACCTGGTGCTGAATTAGAAACTCTGCACAAGCAAAATTGATTAAAATATTTTTAAAAATTTAAAACAAATTTAAAAACTTGGGGCCTGAAAACCAAAATCTGATGCAGTACATTGAAAGTTAACCACAGACAACCAGATGTCAAGGATGTGAAGACTGCATGGTTCTGATCTAGAATCTTGTGTATCATTTGCAATACAGGAATAAAAAGCAAGACATGCTTGAAATGCACAGGAGGTCCAACCAGCACTTAAAAGGAAAGTGAAGTTAGCATTTTCAGTTGAGACCCTTCCACTAGAGGTAACCCTTAAAAGTGGCACTTAAGATGGAAGCATCAGAACTCCCTTTCAGAGGGTATTTTGCCTGCTGCCTCCAACCACTGGATGCAAGTGACAGTAAATATTAACAGCTTCTGCTGGAAGTGCATTTAGACCAGGCCCACCATCTTGGATTTGAATTTTCAGCCCAACTGTGCAGGCCTGCAATGTACTTTTGCTATTGCTGTCCTGTACTTACTATCCCCATCACCTCCCTGGGGTGGGGAAAGTCTCAGCCACATTCACATCTTCAATAACTGCACAGGCACAAGATTCACCCAAGTGCAATTATCCAACATTGCTGGATCCATACACAATGTAAACGGAATAGTTTATAGTCAGAAAGGAAACCAGGTGAGAGAACCTCTTCCAAAATAAATGGTTCTGCAATTTAAAATGGAGTGTTCAGAGGACAGGCATCTCTGCTCCCCTAGATGTTACAGCTGGAATTAGAAGCAGGTAGCTGGGAAAATCAGATTCAAAATGATCTCCACACCTTTGCATAGCACAACATTTGCTCTCAGGAGACAACCACCCAGATACAGGCAACTAGTTTGTGATTGTGAGATGACATACATTGCACATGATTGGTGCAGGATGAGACAAAAAACTATTATGCACTGCAGCAAATCTCAAAGGACCGACACCCTTTGGCACCTTGAGCTGCCATGATGTGCAGAAAAGAAAATCAAAACTTTATTGAAGGGAAATGTGAAGAGCATATGGTACATAATTGCCACACTGAATAGTGAGTTATAATGTAGAGAACTGCAACAATCCAGATGGATCACATATGGTGTTCTTGACATTAAAAAATCCCTTTTAACTTTTAGACTGCAGCTCAGTAAGCTTTCAACATTTTGCAGTCACCTTAAAGATCAATTTTTTTTGTAAGATTAAAATCTTTGTACATATTTAGCCAAATAAAGAGATCTGCCTGCATTCTAAAAATTAAAATTAATTATGAATGAGGAAGGCCATTTGGCCCATTCTAATTCATCCATCCGGTCGTTTTAAGTCATTCCAGGATTTTTGCCTCCAATACTATCTGGAAGTCACCCCTTCAGGCAGTTTTGTAAATCTATTAAGAGGATAGAATTACAATAGTGCTACTGCATTCTCATTAATCTTTTTAAAACTCCTACTCACTTTTCCTCCTGCCCCCATTTTATCCCAGTGGATCACTCTTCCTGCCTACATCCTTCCAGGTTTAAACCAGGAGGGACTGCTAATCCTCCAGGCAATGTGCTTAACCATGTCAGTTTTAAATGCAGCACTGAATGATTATCCCTGCAGATTATTTTCACTCCCAATTAAAAAAGGGCACTTGTGCAAAATGACATTAAAATTCCACCTCAATGTCTTTAAAAATTCACTTTTAAGCAAAATGTATTGTACAGGACATTGGGCTGAATTGTGTGGTCACAAGATTACAGTCCAATAAACAATGCTCAGTCACTTAAATGATCCATTCTTTGTGGAGGAAGGTGGGGCCTTGTGCTCTATTGGGAATGGGATAGGGAAGACCAAATAAGTACTTCCAGTTGTCAAAGCAACCTGCTTAAAATTTAGAAAGAAAATGTCCTATGGTAGGACAGCCTTACAAACAAACATTAAAACATTTACAGTGCTGCACACACTGGTACTTTTCAAAATGCTGGTTATTCCAATTCAAGGAATTGATTTATAATTAGTTTTGTTTCCTTTTTGTTACATTTTCTGCCTGTTCCACCCATGCACACCATCTGCATTGCTGAAGCTCAGTATAGCTGGTAGCTCCCAAAGATATGACTTATTGCACTTGCAGGAAGCACAATACTGTTTCCCTCCAACAGTAGTTGCATCATCCATCAAAAAACAAAACTAATTCACAATCGGGGTTGTAAATAACATAAGACTAAAGATTCAGTCTTATTGCAGGTGGAATTCAGTTCTCTGGTAAATTTATGCAACAGGCCAAACTCAATGCAGTGCAATTGGTTAATTAATGTTTCAATCCCATTTCTACTGCTTTTTTTGCTGGAAAGTTTATTGCAAAGTTATGCACTTTGTAGGAAAGATAATTAACATTATTTTTAATCGTTTGCCCTCTTAGGCTCCCCCTCATGGTACACATCATTCTGATCCCTAAATGGTAGGCAAGTGACCAGTGACCACCAACACTAGATTTGAACTAGTCATTAGGAGACCTGGAGTGTAGCTGAAGCAAACTTGTTCAGTAATTTCCCCCTTGCTAGGATATATTTGGCTTCTAACCTTAATATCATGGCTGAGATGAATATCTTAACCAGGAGTTCACTGTAGGAGTGAACCAATGTCCCATCTCTAGATGGCAAGGCACATTGGAGCCCTGACCCATCTGGAATGCATTTAAAATTGCTCACAATCATTCCATTCAATGTCATTGTTGGAGACCAGGACAGAGGTGGATGAGGGCAAGGAGCTGGAAGAGGTCCAGCTTGCTCACAGTACAATAAAGATGGTTCACCCAATGTCATGAAATACTACTGCACTTCAGCAAAAGTCCAGAGAAAAACAGATTATACATAAGTGGTTAGTTACGGGAATCACAAAACACCATAAAGGAGCCTGTCTGGTTGGGCTAGTTGGCCTCATGGTCTGCAGCATCAGGAGCTCTTTCATAGAAAATGTACTAGAATTATACTGATATTTAAATTACTGAGACTGGGAAAAATTTATTTTCATTCTCAGGATGTGGGTATTGCTGGAAAAACTGGCATTGGCTGCCCATGCCTAGTTGCCCTGAAAATGTGGTGGTGGGCCACACTGTTATGCATTGTAGCAGTTTGACATCACTGAGTGGCTTGCTAGGTCACTTCAAAGGGCAGTTAAGAGTCAATCACATTGGTGTGGGACTGAAGTCACATAGGCCAGACGGGGTATGGACGGTACGTTTCCAGTCACAAGAGGCAAATGACAAGCAATTCGTCGAATGACCAAGGCTACGCTAGCAGAAGCTTCCAGCACATACACTTCAGTCACAAAAAGCTCAGGAGGGCTTTAGTAAAAAGCAAAAAAGTGTAGATTTAAAACTGAAACTACAGGATACCATTAATCCGCTGATCTATGTCAACACCCGTCTATTCAATTGGATAAAATATGATGACGCAATTGCAGAGGGTGAGGTGGGAATTTTTTTTTAAATTACGAGAACAAATGTTTGTTTTTTTTCTCCCATTAAACATTGCATTTCTGAACTGGTTGTATAGTTTAACATTCCCTTATGCGCTAGCATTTATATTTGTAGTTAAATCAAGAACCGCACATCTTTATGGCATTTAAAGAACATCAATATTTTTAGACATTTTTCCTTTAAAGAAAAAAATGGAAGAAAAAGTTAAACCACTCTAGTTTGCATATTCTAGCTAGTAAGCTATAACTTAAACACCAATGCTGCTCATAAGCGACACACTGCATTTGGATATAGTTTAAAAAGAATTTTTGAAACTACTGCCTTCTAATCTAAAAGCATAGAAAACCCTTTACATTTCTCCAGTCTTGTAACATCTGCCTCTGATCCAACATACAGGACACAATTATCCTCATTTCACATATTGTAAGTAGGTAGTTACTTATTGGAAGCATATTTTTTAAAATTCTGGTCTCACGCATTGGTTTTCATACTTGGGTATCAGAGGACATCTTGTATGTATATTGAAAAGTGTTTCTATATACATTAACCTTCATTTTCTGAAAAGTGATTAGATGGGAAGCAAGGGTAGCTATTATAGAATAGTGGTCATAGATTGCAGTATTAGAAAGTTTTAAGTGTGCACTAAGGTACGGGAAACCAACACTTCAAAACTAATTGATTTAAATGTGCTACTATCCATTCTGGCTAAAGCAATTAATGTGGTTTCATGACAGTAATGGAACTTGAAATATACACAAAGGAATTTCTGTTAACAAAGCTGAAAAGATGAAGGAGTTACAGCACCCCGTAAAAAAAATGAAATATTTAGTTAGGAACAGACTTGAATGTTAACACAAATGAACCACAAATGATAATTCCTCTGCTGTTGCTATTTCCTTGATCGACATCTATGGGAAAGGTCAAGGCAGGGTTCAATAATAGTGAATAGGTTCTAGAATTTTACCTGATCTGGGAGTTAAGAAATCTGTGCAACTTCCCCAAAGATAAAATAAGTGGGGTAGAGCATAAATGGTATCCAGCAGACTTAATGAATGATCTTTTCTTGTTCCATGCTTTGTTCCTATGGATACCCAAAATGGTGCATGGAGCAAGATGATTCACACATTTTGGGACTATTCTAAATAAATTTTCTACAAGGTCCTAACTTCAGCATTACTTCAGTTTTACCCATTGAAATGTAGTCAAGTCAGCATCTGTACCATACAATTCCATTAATGCTAATACAATACAGCAAGTAATGTGAAGCAACACTTATATTCCTCTCTCCTCCTCCCCAGGTAATGTTGCTACCTCAAATTCCAGAGCACACTTCACTGCTGCATCATGCATTGCTTTTAAGTATTTGCAGTGGTACTCAGTTTAGTAGGAAACTAATTGGTGTGCACATGTAGCCTATTTCACCTTATCACACTCCATGAAATCAACATACCCACAAAGGACTACTGGCCCAGGTAGAACAGGCAAATCAGTACCATTCTGCAATTCTATAAAACAATTTTGTACTAGATTTGTAGGTGTAAGTTTCACATTAAAATCCTAACATAACAATTGTTAAGCAGTTTCAATCTATTAATTAAAATGGTCTGAAACACTTCAGTTTACTTCACCATAAGTACTTCTGTGGTTTTTGTAACACTGGATTTCAAGCTAAACAAACCATTTAATCCCAGTTAAAAATGAACATCTGACACATTGTCCAAAAATGCATTAAGTACTCTATGCAACCATTTTTAAGAATGGATCATAAACATTAAGAACTTGGGACAAACGAGTTTCAAATAATAAAGAAACTATGACTCATAGCATGGTCCCATTTTAAAGACCAAGCAGCTGTTTGAAAGGAAGCCCTCCCAAAAAGGACCCCAGTCTAGAAAGAAATGTAATTTTAAAAACTGATCAGTATTATGCAGTCAATGCACAGTCATTTCAGTCTTAGGCTCTAGGAAAACCAACAGCTTCATTTATTGGGCTTCAGTTGGCTTAAACAAAAACTTCAAAAGTTGACATAAACAGACTCATATGTTGTACTAATCAGTTTGCTTTGTAATTGTCTCAATTAAACTAAGCAAAAACAACAGCTGCATTTATCAGTAACTGGTACCAGTTTGCATCACAGCAGAATTTGGCAAAGGGTGCCCCCTCCCAGTACTGCTGTGGATTTTCATATCTGAAAGCACAACTTGGCAACATCTTGGAACATAGCTGGTGCCAAGTTAGGCAAGGCAAATCAACACACAGGCAGTGCCCTAGACGTCTCTCAAGGAACCTCGACATCAGGCCAATAACTTCAAAAGGCTTTTGTCTGACTGTTCTATTTCAAAATACTTGGCTAACATCTGTTAATGTTAATTAAAAAGGAAGTTTGAGTACAGGTTCAATTAACTTATACTATGCAGCTAAAATGTTTGATAATTGAAATTGAAACAAATGTGGTTTCAAAAGTTTATTTTTGCTTCTGTAGAGTTTACCTTCACGATAATCAGCACCTAACTTGAAACAACTTGGGTTACTCCATTTTGTTACTATTAGGAGCTGTCTACCTAAACACCTGCTTTAATATCATGCGCAATGCAAGATTGAAGATACACAAAATAGACAGGATATTATACTTTAAAAAAGTGCACATAAGCAATACAAGTAGTCAAAAAACTACAGATTATAGTTTCCAAGTGAGCAGAATATTGCAAGGTGCAAAGGAAATCCAGCCCTCAAGTTACATTTTCCCACATTCCCAAAATGTTTCTATTACTCTAGCAAAAATATTTTGATAATTACCATATGTCTGAATATAGCCACGTTGAATTTGAAGTATTGGTTGCACCCAACAGGGATGCAATCAGTGTCCTATACATACTTTTATTGCCAAACTCAATTCCCATAATAGTAAATTATAACAAACCATGAACTGAAATATTTAAATACTCAATGCCAGAACTACACAAATAGCATTGCAAAATATCAGTCACATTTCTGGATTATCTGGCCATTTTTCCCCACAGAAAGGTTTGGAAAGAGTTGCATTTAAATGTTGGGTTATTAAAGCAAAGCATGTTCACACAAGTTTAAAAACAAAAGCAGAAACAAAGAGGTGATTAAAAATAATGAGCTAGGCATTGACGTTGTACACACACAAATCGCTTGCGAAATAACGGAGGAGTTCAACAGTGTGCTCCATTGTTGGTGAAGTGGAGGAGCAAGTTCGCACACGCGCAGAAATCTAGAACTTGCTCCTAGTGGTTTGTCGGTGATATGACAGCTTCGAATCAAAAAGGGACATCGCACACTGCAGAGAAATCATTGAAAAAGTGCAAACTTGCTTATCTGCCCAGCTGGAAAGTAATTATTTACACCAAATAGGTATGCTTAAAAATACAGGTCTAAACTAAGTTTTGAAAGCGCAGTAAGTCTTAATGATTGCCAAACAACTAAAATGTTTTTAAAATGGAGTCTCATTGTCTACTAAAAAAGTGAGTAGTCATTAAATTTTTAAAAAATTTTACTTTTCCCTTCCATCTCATTTAGATCAATTATTTCTTTGGCTTTTATTTACAATTACATAGAGAATTCTAATTTTCATTGAATAAAAGTCTGCTTGAGCAATGCAGGCTGAACCAGAGAGTGACTGCTCTCCCTGACAGATTCTGTGGGCGTGTCTTCTCTTCAGACTTTTCCAGCCACGGCAACTCACGCTGCACAGAGACTGGGTTGATATTGCTTGAAATTGAACTTTAAAAAATTGTGCACTTCGACGCCACAGAGCCCGCAGGAAGCAATTTTGTTAATTTAATTTGCAGGAGTGGCGATGACCGTTGCCTCGCCACCCCGAGCGATTTCTGGCCCATTGTGTTTCTTCAGTTCAACTTGGTAAAAGATTACTGTTGAGGTGCACCAAGGGGGTGGGGGTGGAAAGAGGAAGCCATGTACAAAAGTTATGATATCTGGTTCAGATTATATTGTTACACCCCAGATTGCTAGGTCATTAGAGACACATGCAAGGGTACAACTATAATCATGGGTGACTTTAATCTACATATAGATTGGTCAAACCAAGTTAGCAATAATACTGTGGGGAGGAATTCCTGGAGTGTGAACATGATGGTTTTCCAGACCAATACATTGAGGAACCAACTAGAGAACAGGCGATCCTACACTGGGTATCGTGCAATAAGGATTAAATTGACAATCTTGTTGTGCGGGGTCCCTTAGGGAGGAGCGATCATAACATGATAGAATTCCTCATTAAGATGGAGTGAAGTAGTTGAATCTGAAACTAGGGTCCTGAATCTAAATAAAGGAAATTACAAAAGTATGAGGTGCCAGTTGGTTATGATAGATTGGGGAACTTTACTAAGGGATGACAGTGGATAGGCAATGGCTAATATTTAAAGAACGTGTGCAGGAATTACAACAATTATTCATCCCTGTCTGGCACAAAAATAAAACAGGACAGGTGGCTCAACCGTGGCTTACAAAAGAAATTAGGGATAGTATTAGATCCAAAGAGACGACATAAAATTGCCAGAAAAAGCAGCAAGCCTGAGGATTGGGAGCAGTTCAGAATTCAGCAAAGGAGGACAAAGATCGATTAAGAGGGGAAAAGAGTGTACGAGAGTAAACTAGCAAGGAACATAAAATCTGACTGTAAAAGCTTCTATAAATATGTCAAGAGAAAAAGATTAGTGAAAACAAATGCAGGTCCCTTACAATCTGAAATGGGGGAAAAAGAAATGGCAGAACAAATAAACACATCCTTTGGTTCTGTCTTCACAAAGGAGGACACAAATAACCTCCCGGAAATGTTAGGGAACCAAGGGTCCAGAAGGAGAGGGACAAACTGAAGGAAGCCAGCATTAGTAAATAGGGAAATTAATGGGGCTAAAGGCTGACAAATCCCCAGGGCCTGATAATCTACATCCCAGAGTACTAAAGAAGTGGCCCTGGAAATAGTGGATGTATTGGTCAACATCGTCCAGAATCTATAGAATTTTGGAACAGTTCCGACAGATTGGAGGGTGGCAAATGTAACTCCACTGTTTTAAAAAAGAAAAAAAACAGGGAATTACAGACCAGTTAGCCCAACATCAGTAGTGGGCAAAATGCAAGAGTCTATTATAAAGGATGTGATAACAGAACACTTGCAGGGCATTAACAGGATTGGACAAAGTCAGCACAGGTTTATGAAAGGGAAATCATGCTTAACAAGTCTACTGGAGTTTTTTTTGAGGTAACTAGTAGAATGGATAGGGGAGAACCAATGGATGTGGTGTATTTGGATTTTCAGAAGGCTTTTGATAAGGTCCCACACGAGGTTAGTGTGCAAAATTAAAGCACATGGGATTGGGGGAGTATATACTGGCATGGATTGAGAATTGGTTAACAGGAAACAGAAAGTAGGAATAAATGGGTCTTTTTCTGGGTGGCAGGCAGTGACTAGTGGGGTACCACAGGGATCAGTGCTTGGGCCCCAGCTATTCACAATATACATCAATGATTTGGATGATGAGGGAACTAAATGTAACATTTCCAAGTTTGCAGATGACAAAGCTGGGGTGGAACGTGAGCTGTGAGAAGGATGCAAAGAGTCTAAATCACATTGGAGCCAAGTTGGGTGAGTGGGCAAGAACATGGCAGATGCAGTATAAGGTGGATAAATGTGAAGTTATCCACTTTGGTTGTAAAATCAGAAAGGCAGATTATCTGAATGGTGATAGATTGGGAAAGGGGGGGTGCAACAAGACCTTGTACACCAGTCACAAAGCAAGCATTCAGGTGTAGCAAGCAGTTAGGAAGGCGAATGGTATGTTGGCCTTCATTGTAAAAGGATGTGAGTACAGGAGCAGGGATGTCTTGCTGCAGTTATATAGGGCCTTGATGAGACCACATCTGAAATATTGTGTGCAGTTTTGGTCTCCTTATCTGAGGAAGGATGTCCTTGCCATGGAGAGAGTGCAACAAAGGTTTACCAGACTGATTCTTGGGATGGCAGGACTAACGTATGAGGAGAGATTGGGTGAACTAGGCCTATATTCACTGGAGTTTAGAAGAATGAGGTGATCTCATCGAAACATAAAATTCTAACAGAACTAGACAGACTAGACGCAGGGAGGATGTTCCTAATGGCTGGCGAGTCCAGAACCAGGGGGTCACAGACTCCGGGTACAGGGTATGCCATTTAGAACAGAGATGAGGAGACATTTCTTCAGAGGGTGATGAACCTGTGGAATTCTCTACCACAGAAGGCAGTGGAGGCCAGTACATGAGCTGACATAAAAGAGACACTAGACATCAAAAATCGAGCTTCCCCCCCTACCCCCAGCTGGGAGACCAGATGTGTGGATCTCCTGCAGACTACTTGCTAGACAGAAAAATGGATAATTCCTCCTATTGGTTTGAACACTGGAGGGGAAGGTATGCACTTCCAAAGTATTGTTATTCTTTAAAGCCAGCTCAGTCACATCCTTCTCTTCCCCACCCTGCCCCCATGGCTCAGTTATTAGCACTATTCAGTTTAGACCAAGTAATGCAAACCAGGGAGGTTCCAAATCTTATTCCCATTTAGGGCCCCATTACCCAGGGCTTCAGCTAGTACAAGTATGTAGCAATGGGCAAAGCAAAGACAGGATTTGGTTCAGATAAATAGCTTGCTGAATTGACTAAAGCCATCTCATAAAAAGTGCATTGGTGCCAGCACAGTCAGGAGAGGAGACTGGAAAACATGGCAATAAAATATTTTAAAACCAGTTCAGAAGGAATAAAAATTGGAAAAATTCCTTACACAAGGAGGGGAATTATTCCTAGATCTTTGTTTGAACCTAATAGGTTTGAACAAATGCAATCCACTTGAGTCTTCCAAGCGTAATGTAGAAATGTTGCTATTGAATGAATTCTCTTATGCTGTTGTACTTGCATTGTGGAAGTTCCCAAAGGTGTACAAATGTCAACATTACATCAGGTCTGAAAACTTCCCCCCCCCCTAGGAATATTCATCCACTCTCATTGGTCAACAGAGTTATAATTCAGAGAATGTCAAAGAACAATACATGTTTCATTAGTTTATGAATAATTCATTGTTGAGTTATGCACAAAATATTTTAAAAGTCAGTTCCATTCAAATGCTAGGTTTTACCAAATATTAAAAAACCCTCATTGAGATATTTTAGGCAGCAAATCAGAAGGCTTCACATAAACTATTTCATAGATTTAATCTAAGTACAAAATACATTTTTTAAAGCTCATCTGAAACAGGCCATTAAATGTAGATGATTACCTTGTTGAAAAATAGACAGTTATTGTTTCTTTAAGTGTCATCCAATAGAAATCACTCACTAGCCAAAGATGTGGCCATGGTGACACTTAGCCACACGCACTAATTTTAGTAGAAAATGCCCGTAAATGCACACAATACCCGTAAATGCACACAAACACACGCACACACACTTCAAACATCTCCATTCAGTACCCAAGGAAGTAAAGCACTCATTGATCAAACACTTGCACATGCTGCTTTTCATCTCATTGTTTTACCTGCAAACGCACAAAGGTTAAAATGCAAATGCATACAAGTATAGAGCTCACGTGACCAACGACTGTGTACTAATTTTATTTAGTGATCGGAAATTCATTAACACATCTGGATAACTAATTGGCCATGTGGCTAGTGTTTTAACAAGCATTTAAGTAATGCCTTTAGTGTAGAAAAACGTTCCAAGGCGCAAGAAATAAAATGAATGTTGAGCCTTAGAAACAGATAATAGGAGGGGTAACCAAAAGCTTAGTCAAATACATGGGTTTAAAAAGGGAGGAGGTGTAGACTTTAGGTAGGAATTCCAGAGCATGGTGCCTAGTGACAAGGGCAAGGCAAAAGGAGGGGTGAGAAAATAAGCAAAAGGCCATTCAGGAGGAACAGGCAAGTTTAGGAGAAACAAGAGGAAAGGCAGTTGTGCTGGAGAAGGTTAGAGATAGGGAGGCTCTGGGTGACTGCAAGGCAATGTAGGTCAGCGATGACAGAGATTTGGGGCAGGGGCGGGGGGGGGGAAAGAAGAGGAAAGAGAAAGAAAGCAGGACAGGATATTGGCAATAGAGTTTTAGATGAGTTGAAGTTTATGTGGGGGAGAGGGAGATTATTGAAGGCTGCCCAGGGGAACATTGGAATAATAGAGTCTGAAGGTGACAAAAAGGCATGGATGAGAGTTTCAGCAGCAGATGGGCTGAGATAGGTGATAGAGGAAATAGACAGGATATGGGAGCAGAAGCTCAACTTGGAGTTCTATAGAATGCAGAGATTGCAAACAGTCTGGTTCAGCCGTGACAGTGGCTGGAGTGGGGGATAGAATTAGTGATGAGGACACAGTTTGCAGTTGGGGTCTAAGACCATGACTTCAGTCTCCCCAATGTTTGCCTGGAAAAACTTGTGGCTCACCCAAGACTGGACACTGGAGAAACAGCCTGAAAGCAGAGAGGTAAGTGTCAGTGTACAAGTGGAAGCTGACCCCATGTCTACAGACGTCACCAAAAGGCAACATGTAGGTGGATATAAAGGGGGTGGCTTCTGAGGCGATGGTGACTGCTCGGTAGAAATGCTCTGCCTACCATTAGAAAGGCAAGAGTGAACAGAGCAAGAGTAATTCCACTCAGCTGAACACTGGGGGGGGGAATGATGTGGTCAACCATGTCAAAGGCTACGGGGATCAAGGAGGTATAATGCATAGGTTCACAGTCACAGAATGTCATACTTGGTTAGGACCTCACAAATGAAGATCAGGGAGGCAAGGGAGGACGATGGGTAAACCCACAAGATTTTTTCTCCTCAAAATCAGTGATGTCTCCAATATCAACATTCTAGGGAAACAATTCAGCTGCATTTTCTTTAGCTAGAGTTAATCACCTCTAGTAGGCCCCTTGCAGTTCCTCCACATACCAGGCAATAAACAGTCTCTTTTGCATCACTGCACCTTTCTATACAAGCATGTTATGAGATACCTGCATGGTCAAATGTGATAGTTATCTGAAGTCACCCTCCAGGACACACCACAGCAGAACCAAATACCAATACCAAACTGGATTGTCTACCTTCTCAGTACATTAGCAGTACATCAACTTCTGCCTCAATAAAATCTAGATTTCTGGTCTGCTTGGTTGTACATCCTGAATAATCAGTTCACTTAACAGAAGTTAAATCCTAACTCATTAAATTAGGTAGCAGGGCTGCATCATGATTTTTATTGCATGGCTTGAATCTCCCCAAGTACAGTATTTAGCTTTCAAGTAAAAGCAGTTTTATTCATTAGCAGTTAAATCCCACAAATATAAATCAAATACATTTAAAGACTCAATATTCAACCCAGTTATTCTGATTTAATCTCCCAAGTTGAGAGTGAAACATTCTCCCACTTTTGCTCCTGGGCTGGATTAAAAAGCACTCCATGAACACCAACATTTCAATTTCAAAACAGCAAAAGCCATTGTAATTGATCAATTTCTACTGTATTGGAGATTTCTGCCTCACATATGTTACATTCATTTTTCATAATTTTTTAACCAAGTAATGGACAAAAATAAGCAGACGTGTGCACAAGCTCATGCAAAAGAAAATTCAGTCGACAAATATTTCAAAAAAAAAATTGGTGGAAATCCCAGGCTGACAGTCAAATACAAACACTGAAGTTCAAGAATTTTTCTATTGCCCAGAGACAACAGCCACATGCAAATTCCAAAAACCTATTACAACACACATTTTGAAGAGGACCTTTTGTTCTTCAACCATATTATTGATGCCAATATAAGCAGATGAATAAAAAAATATTGTAATCGAAACTTCAGCAACTTAATACACATCATGTTACTGATTATTTCAACAGAAACCAATTCAATTCCAAGTAAGCTCTTAAAGCTCCAAGAATCAGAGAATAAATCAGTAATTTTAAAGTTCAAAAGATAAATCAGCCTACTTTTTAAAAAAGTTAGTGGTATTAGTTCTTAAATTATGCAAGCTTCTGTATCCAACCCACCAATCTCAGATCTTTGCACAAGTTCTGTAAACTACAGAAAGCACAGTAAATGGCACTTGCCCCCTTCATGTAAAGGATCCTGTCCCTCCAATTTGGGATGGGATCAACATCAAGCCAGGCTTATGGCAAGTCCCACCCTACCAGCAGCAAGTGGAGCTTATGGAATGTTATGGTATCTGAGTAAGCTACGGGTACAGTAGTAGTGGTGGTCATGTTACTGGATTAGTAATCCAGAGAATACAAGTCCAAATCCCACAATAGCAACCTGAGAATTTGAATTCAGTTTGAAAAAAAAATCTGGCAATAAAAGTGTGGTATCAGTAAGTGAAGAAGCAGCTGCTGATTGTCAAAAGCCCAACTTGTTCACTAATGTTATTTAGGTCTATATCTCACTTCAGTCCCACACCAAAGTGATTGAAGTGGCCTAGCAAGCCACTTCAGCATAATCTAGGCTCAACAATGGACATAAAGTAGGATGTAGGCCTGGAGGAGGTACAGGGGAGTGAAGGGAGATTTGTAAGAGATTCACAAATTCTGAAATAAGTGCAAAGGGGAAGGGAAGGGAAGCAGTGGCAACGAGAGGGAATTAGGATGTGACAAAGTTCTGGATGAGCTGGGAGTTTTGAGAGGGGTGGGGTTTGAGGCCTGCAAAGAAAGCATTGAAAAATTCAAACCCAGAGAATGATGCCCGAGTCGGCTCGCCGAACTGTCTTCCATTGCCCAGTTCAGATTGAATGGTGTTCACCTTCCCAACCTGTAAGATACCCACAAGCTACTGAGTGAATGGCTTCTTTGATTTGGCAAGGGTTAATTCAAACAAGTCATGCACTAACCACATTTTACTCATTACAAAAAACACAATTTAAAGTGAAATATTCAGTATAAAGCAATTAATAGATGTAGTCAGGGTCATCCAGCAGTTTGAACAACAATTATAAACTAAAGGGTACAATTCTAAAAGGGGTGCAGGAACAGAGAGATCTGGGGTATATGTACACAAATCATTGGCAGTGGCAGGGCAGGTTGAGAAAGCATATGGGATCCTGGGATTTATAAATGGAGGCAGAGAGTACAAAAGCAAGGGAGGTTATAACTGCAGTAATATGTGCAGTTCTGGGCACTGCACTTTAGAAAGGATGTCAAGGCCTTAGAGAGGGTGCAGAAGAGATTTACTAGAATGATTCCATGGATGAGGGACTTCTACATGCACAGGCTGGAGTTGTTCTTAGAGCAGAGATGGTTGAGAGGAGATTTGATAGAGGTATTCAAAATCATGAGGGGTCTAGACAGTAGATAGACAGAAATTGTTCCCATTGGCAGAAGGGTCAAGAACCAGAGGACATAGATTTAAGGTGATTGGCAAAAGAACCAAAAAAGGTGACATGAGGAAAAACATTTTTTTTTAAAAAAACACAGCAAGTGTTTAGGATCTGGAATGTGCTGCCAGAGGCAGATTCAATCATGGCTTTCAAAAGGGAATTGGATAAGTACTTGAAGGGGAAAAAAATGTGCAGGGCTACAGGGATAGGGCAGGGGAGTGAGACTAGCTGGATTGCTCTTGCAGAGCACCAGCACTGACTCAATGGGCTGAATGACCTCCTTCTGTGCTGTAACCAATTCTATGATGCTACAATTCTAACAATTGACAGACAGCGTCACTTAAAGTGAGCAAGAGGTTGGAAAGGCAGTTCACTATCACTAATTCAGCGCGAACACTGAGTATTGAAGCATAGCCAAGATTACAAATTGGCAAACTTCACACCAATCCCTTACACGCAAAATGCCTGGCAGAGAAAATGTAAAAAAATGTTTGGAAGCAGTTTGTAAAACAGCTGCATAAGAAATGTGGAAGCAAAAGCAAGGCAACCATGCAATGAAATCGAATTACTGGTTCATTGTTCCTATATTTCTTGTGCAAGGGTACACACCCAAAATGTCATAACTTGTCTTTTCTCTTTACAGATGCCGACTGACTTAGTCTATTTCCAGCTTTTAAGGCCATAAACAAGAGCAGGAGTAGGCCATGTGGCCCCTCGAGCCTGCTCCACCATTCAATAAGATCATGGCTGATCCTTCTACCTCAACTTTCCCACCCTATCCTCATATCCCTTGAGTGTCCAAAAATCTTTTGCATAGACAGAGCATCCACAGCCTTCTGGGGTACAGAATTCCAAATAGTCACAACCCTGAGTGAAGATATTTTTCCTCATCAGTCCTAAGTGGTTGACCCCTTATCCTGAGACTATGAACCCTAGTTCTAGACTCTGCAGCCAAGGGAAACAGCCTCTCAGCATCTACCCTGTCAAGCCCCTCAGAATCTTGTATGTTTCAATGAGATTACCACTCATTCTTCCAAACTCAAGACTATAGGCCCATTCTACTTAATCTCTCCTCATAGCACAACCCAGGAATCAATCAATCTAATGAACCTTCGTTGCACCCCCTCTAAAAGGCAAGTATATCCTCCTTAGGTAAGGAGACCAAAATGTACAAAGTACTTTGGTGTAGTCTCACCTAGTCCCAAAGTCCTTTATAATTACAGCAAGACTTCCTTATTCTTATACACCAATCCCCTTGCAATAAAGGCTAACATACCATTTGCCTTCCTAATTGCTTGCTGTACCTGCATGTTAACTTTTTGATTCATGTACAAGGACACCCAACCCCCTCTGAATACCAACATTTATTAGTCTCACTTAAAAAAATTCTGCTTTTCTATTCTTCCTACCCAAGTGGATAATTTCACATTTCCCCATGTTATATTCCATCTGCCACCTCATCACCTTGCCCAAATCACTTAACCTGTCTATATCCCTTTGCAACTCCTCACAGCTTACTTTCCCACCGAGCTTTGTATCAGCAGCAAACTTGGGTACATTACATTCAGTCCCTTCATCTAAGTCATTGATATAGATTGTAAATAACTGAGGACCAAGCACCCCACTAATTACAGCCTGTAACTGTTTTCATTTCAAATTTTCAGCATTTGCAGTTTTCCTTTTATTTTAAATACAGCTTTTTACACACTGCCTGTAACAAACTCAGTCACTGCCAACACACTTCTCTGAATTCCACAACTAAGGATTTTGTAAACTGCCCTGCCAGTTGTCCACTGTTTCTTCAGTTTCAATTGAGTATTACAGATTTATAAACACCAAAGAGAAATTTCAATTCAAGCTCAGCCAGATTCAAAAGCAAAAATGTTGCCAGAATATGGCTGAAAGTTTTTCTTCCATGGATCCCATCTGAAGGAAGCCTCAGACAAAAAAATAATTTAGAAAGGTTAAGATTGCACACGAACTATTTGTAGTACTGTTTCTCAAACTTCACAGATTCAGTACCACAAAAAAAGTGACAATAGGTAAAATGCACGTTTAGTTTTCCCTCCATTTTAATCCAGCCTCAAGAAAAAGTGCTAAATTGTAATAGGATGTGCAATACCAAAACAGCTCACTTGAAATATTCAAGATAAAACAGACCAGTTCTTTAAATCAACTGCTTCAAGAATTAGTGTAAATCCCAACTGCAGTTCAAACATGCAATCCTACTCTAGAAGTCATTGCACTATTACCTGTGCAAAACAACAAAGCCAATAATCAGGCTAATGAAATACCATCTTGTCATTGTTATATTATTCAAAGCCAACAACAGACCATGAGATTTCTAAAGCATAAAGTGGTATGCTAAAAGAGATCCCCATTTCTTACAATATTCAGCTTTTACAATAGCACAAATGCTTTAAATTCCAGCCTGTTGACATCTCAAGGTATCACTTTGAAATGAAAGAGCCCCTCTCTGCTTACTACTTCTTTGTAAAGGTCAAGTTACATGTAGTCTTGTCATTTGTTGCCAACATAATTTGTTTCACTTTAAATTGTGAAGTATAAACTGTTTATGGGATCAGATATTAAAGTGGATTCTAGTGCATTATTATAGGCTAGCTGGAATACTTATAATTCAGTACTGAAATGTGAATTTATGTGGAATTTTCCAAACATTCTTGAAGGGGTTATATACTGCAGAACAACAACCACCCTGCACTGGAATTTTAGTGAAGAAAATAGAGTTGACAGGGTGCTAAATAACCCAGAGGCCTGAAGGGTCAATTGACAGCCTTTGATCAGTTGACCACACCATCCTCTGGAATCCAGCTGGGTGGGCCTGCACTGGCTTGGTTCCATTTATAACTATTTTGCCGTAGTCAGAGAATCACCTGGATTGGCTTCTCTTCTAGTCCCGCACAATTAACTCTCGAGTCCTTCAAGGATCTATCCTTAGCCCTCATTTTTCTCAACGTGCTGCCTCTTGGCGACATCATCCGAAAATACAATCAGGTACCACTTGTACGCTGACTACACCCAGCTCTACTTCATCTCTCTCGACCCCTCCACTGCCTCCGATTTGTCACGCTGCTTGTCTGACATTCAGTGCTGGGTGAGCAGAAATTTCCTCCAACTCAATATTGGGATGATCATTGTCTTCGGTCCCCATCGCAAACTCCGTTCCCTAGCCACCAACTCCATCCCTCTCCCTGGCCATGGTCAGAGGCTGAACCAGACCGTTCACAACCTTGCCGTTCTATTTGACGGAGTGGATGTGGGGTTGGAAGCTCATGTATCACCAAGACCGCCTACTCCCACTCCCATAACATCACCCATCTCTGCCTCTGCTCATCTGCTGCTGAAACCCTCAACCTTGCTTTTGTCATCTCTAGACTTGACTATTCCAATGCTGTCCTGGCCGTCCTCCCACCTTGCACCCTCCGTAAAGTTGAGCTCATCCAAAGCTCTGCTGCCCGTATCCTAACTCGCATCAAGTCCCGTTCACCCATCACTGTGCTCGCTGACCTACACTGACTCCCAGTCCAGTCAATTTTAAAATCCCTCCATCTCTAACCTACTCCAGCCCTACAACCCAGAGATCTTTAGACTCCTTGAATTCTGGCCTTGTGCATCGCCGATTTTTTTTAAAAACACTCTACATTGGCGGCCTTCATCTGTGTCGGCCTCAAGCTCTAATTCCCTCCCTAATCCTCTCCACCTCTCTTTCCTCCTTTAAGATGCACCTTAAAACCCACCTCTTTGACCAAGCTTTTGGTCACTTGTCCATGTGGCTCAGTGACAAATTTTGTTTGATAAAAATCACACTAGTGAAGTGCTTTGGAACATTTTACTACATTAAAAAGTTGCTATAGAAATGCAAGTTCTTGCCCCCAAGTTCATGCGACCATCTGCTATACCACCATTGAGATAAACCAATTTTCTCACTGGGGGTACAGTATTTATCTCAGCCAATTGCTCGGGAGACTCTCAACGTGATTAACACCTGCTTGAAAGGGTTTCCATGGAGACACACTAAACAATGACTCCGAGCCAGGAGGCATAGTCTGCAGCTTTGGCTACAACTCCAGGGAAACAGGCAGGTGAGTGACTGGTTAAAACAAAAAACAACTGGCTCCCAGCAACCTCCCGGCCATAGGAATCTGCAGTGCTGTCATCAATTGTTGGCTTACTTTCCAGTTAAACACTGGCTTCCAGCTGTTTCTGCCCGAAGTAAACAGCACTTAAGAAGCTATAACCGCCAATTTTGAAATTGACGTTAATGTGAATGGTTAATGCTTTTTGCCCGATATAAGTGACTGCTGGTTTTAAACGTGGATGTTTTAAGTGATGTACTACGATAAAGACTTGCACAAAAAAAGTGATTTATTATACATTGCATTAAGTGCATTAGGGTTAGGGTTAGGGTTAGGCCTTCTAGCTACAATGCAGAGGCCCTCTTCCCTGGTACTCCCTCCACCTCCTTGCGCTTCAAGTTCGCAAATATTCAGAACAGTAGTTTAAGGCCCTATTCAACTTTATATTCTGAATGCAAAAAGAATGATGTGTGCTAGTTTTCTTAATTTCAATTAGTGACTTTATTGTCTGCCATGGGCCTGTAGGCAATCCAGGTCTACAGCCAGTGTGGGGAAAAAGTAGGCACTCATTTGAAAATGATAGTTGATAAGCCATGGTGTTGCTTACAGGTAGTCTGGGAATTGATGGAGTTTTATTATCTAGTTGCACTCAAACACAGCAGTTCTCCCATCTCTAATTCAGTAAATTTATTTAAGCAATAGATCAACAATTGAAGAGGTAAAAATATTATGCACCTGCTGAGTGAAAGATACAGACTTATTTATCTACCACAATATAAAAACTTGCTCAAAATGCAAGTAACTTTGTTCTTCCTCTCCCAAAACCTTATTCCCCGTTACATTATGAAATCTTTTTTGGTCTTCAATATACAACTAACTATTTTAAAAGTATGCATATGTTTTAAAGTAATTGAACAGTTTATCAAAATGGTACTCCAAGGTATACACTAATGCAAGTAGGTTAGTCAGTATGGTGTGCACAAAGTGTGAACAGTGAGTGCGTGTGCGATTGACAGTCATCTCCTTTGTGGGGTACTGGCAATTTGCTGGTTTATGGTGCCTTTTGGCTCTCGAGGACGGTTTCTGTCTATGTGGGAGGATCTTGAATTGTATGAGTTTCCAGATCGCTTGTATTTCCCAAGTTCCAAGCCAAGGGGATACATTCACCCTTCTTAACTGGGATGTGTTCCAAAGCCAATTACACCATCCTCTCCAAAGCTCATTCCCTAAATCCCATTCCTTTCTATTATTCTCCTTTAAAAGGATCAAAACCCATATCATCCAAGCCTTTGCCCAGTCCTCCTAGGCTTCACTCCCAGGGTTCTTTAAAGCATTACATATCAGTCACGTTTTGATCTGGAAACAAATATGGGATACAGAGGGTAGAGATGTGTTTTCAGGGATTTATAAAGAAGCATAAGTCCAGTTCCAGGTGAGTCAGCTCAGAGTTTTGACCATAGCTGGGTCAGACCAAATGTTCAATCTGGAGATGCAGAAAAAAAAAGTTTGGAATTTGTCTGCCAGTTGTTGGAAAGAAACAATTTGGCATTTATTGAGGAGATAACCCAGTATTGTGATGCCTCAGTCATGCCAGGTTTGAAATCCACTTGTGACAAATGCATCTGGGAGATCCCCAATCTGGTCAGTTTGGAGAAAGGGCCGATAGACCCAGAAAGATATTTCTTTTTGCTCCATCTCCCATGACAGATTGGGAGCATTTCAGGCAATACCTAATTGTTCACTCTTTCCTCCCTGTCCCCAAAACCTTCCTTCCCCCATCATTTACATTATAAAAAGATTCTACCTCAAATTCCACAAATGGGGTGGGGGCACATGAGGCATTCCTGGGCTATCCCAGGAATCCTGCCCAAAGCACCCATTGTGGACCTACTGAAGAGCAAATCTATCCCTCTGGGATCAATTACCATTCCATTCAGTGCACAAATGATAAAGGGATAACATTTTGGATCTACACCACCTTCAGGCTGATGCAGTCTTAGACACCCCCTCCAAGTGGGTGGGTGCTGCTCAGAGTTCTACCATCTTCATGAGTCAGATGCCCCCATTACACTGACAGTCACAGGTGGATGCCCCAATTATGTAAAATGAACCCATCCTGGGGATTTTGATGGGTCAATGGCAGGTGAAAGTTCCTACAGCAATTTCAACCAGCTCAAAACAGTACTGGAGAATTTCCAGTGCTTTTACTCATTTCTCTCTTTCTCTCCCCCCCCCCCCCCCCCCATTTATTTCTAACAGTGGATTTGTAGTTCTTGCTTAGGCTGTCATGTGTAGCACGGTCCAGAGCCTTTTCACTGTCAAGTATTTCTTAGCCAACACTTGAACAGTCATTCACCACAGTCTACACATGGATGACTGACCAGCCAACCACGATTGAAATCAGCTTCAAAAAATGTCTGACATCTCGTTCTGCTACTTGTGCAAACATCACTCCCTGAGCACCATTCCAACAAAACATTACTCAATTGGTTTATACTGTATAAATTGTGTTAGCAATTTTGATCATTTTGCCTGCCACTCAGTAATTACTACATCTCCCTCTCCAGCACCAGGTTAGGTGAGATTTCCCATTCAAGCTCTTGACTGCAGAGCATAAGGGTTGAATTTATAAGTTTTCCATTGTGTATTTTGTTTCAACTGGTATTTTTATTTTGTTTTGACATTGATCCAAATGGAGAACCAGAACAAAGGCAGTGAAACTTGAACATGATTGGCACTACAGATCCAGCCAGTTTGAGACTAATGCCTGGTTTGGGTGGGGGTGGGGAAAGAAAGGAGGTTAAACACATTTAATTTGACCACTCCGGTTTAGTTGGTAAGTGAAATTGTGGAGTACCACCAGAAAACTAAGTGCTTTTGATGGTCACATTTAGTCAATTGGATATATATGTTAGTAACAGGTTCAGTGCACATTTCAACCAAAAATCTATTTTTTTTGCCCTGTGAAAGTTTGAAATGCAATACCCCAGCACCACAACTTCAAGTAAGATCTTTCAAAAGGTGTGATGCAATGAATGCTTAGAGTCAGAGAGTCAGAGCACGGATAGAGGTCCTTCGGCCCATCGTGTCCGCGCCGGCCATCAGCCCTGTCTACTCTAATCCCATATTCCAGCATTTGGTCCGTAGCCTTGTATGCTATGGCATTTCAAGTGCTCATCCAAATGCTTCTTGAATGTTGAGGGTTCCTGCCTCCACAACCCTTTCAGGCAGTGAGTTCCAGACTCCAACCACCCTCTGGGTGAAAAAGTTCTCTCAAATCCCCTCTAAACCTCCCACCTTTTACCTTGAATCTATGTCCCCTTGTTATAGAACCCTCAACGAAGGGAAAAAGCTCCTTAGTATCCATCCTATCTGTGCCCCTCATAATTTTGTACACCTCAATCATGTCCCCCCTCAGCCTCCTCTGCTCCAAGGAAAACAAACCCAATCTTCCCAGTCTCTCTTCATAGCTGAAGCGCTCCAGCCCTGGTAAATCTCCTCTGCACCCTCTCCAAAGCGATCACATCCTTCCTGTAGTGTGGCGACCAGAACTGCACACAGTACTCCAGCTGTGGCCTAACCAGTGTTTTATACAGCTCCATCATAACCTCCTTGCTCTTATATTCTATGCCTCGGCTAATAAAGGCAAGTATCCCATATGCCTTCTTTACCACCTTATCTACCTGTTCCGCCGCCTTCAGGGATCTGTGAACTTGCACACCAAGATCCCTCTGACCCTCTGTCTTGCCTAGGGTCCTCCCATTCATTGTGTATTCCCTTGCCTTGTTAGTCCCTCCAAAGTGCATCACCTCGCATTTTTCCGGGTTAAATTCCATTTGCCACTGTTCCGCCCATCTGACCAACCCATCTATATCGTCCTGCAGACTGAGGCTATCCTCCTCGCTATTTACCACCCTACCAATCTTTGTATCATCAGCGAACTTACTGATCATACCTTTTACATTCATATCCAAGTCATTAATGTAGACCACAAACAGCAAAGGACCCAGCACCGATCCCTGTGGTACCCCACTGGCCACAGGCTTCCAGTCACAAAAACAACCTTCGACCATCACCCTCTGCCTTCTGCCACTAAGCCAGTTTTGTATCCAAAGTGCCAAGGCACCCTGGATTCCATGGGCTCGTACCTTCTTGACCAGTCTCCTGTGGGGGACTTTATCGAAGGCCTTACTGAAATTCATGTATACCACATCCACTGCGTTACCCTCATCCACATGCCTAGTCACCCCCTCAAAAAAATCAATCAAATTAGTCAGACATGATCTTCCCTTGACAAAGCCATGTTGACTATCCGATTAATCCTTGCTTCTCCAAGTGGAGACTAATTTTGTCCTTCAGAATTTTTTCCAATAATTTTCCTACCACTGATGTTAGGCTCACTGGCCTGTAGTTCCCCGGTTTCTCCCTACTCCCCTTCTTGAATAATGGTACTACATTAGCGGTTCTCCAGTCCTCTGGCACATCCCCTGTGGCCAGAGAGGTTCTGAATATATGTGTTAGAGCCCCCGCAATCTCCTCCTTTGCCACACAGTAGCCTGGGATACATTTCGTCCGGGCCTGGGGATTTATCCATTTTTAGGCCTGCTGAAACCGCCAATACCTCCTCCCGCTCGATGTTAATATGTTAGAGTATATCACAGTCCCCCTGCCGTATTTCTATGTCGACATAGTCCTTCTCCATAGTGAAAACAGATGCAAAAAATTCATTTAGAACCCCTCCTACATCTGCCGGCTCCACACACAGATTGCCATTTTTGTCCCTAATGGGCCCTATTTTTTCCCTAGTCATCCTCTTACCCTTAATATACTTATAAAACATCTTAGGATTTTCCTTTATTTTGCTCGCCAGTGTTATTTCATGGCCCCTCCTTGATCTCCTAATTTCTTTTTTAAGTATCCCCCTGCACTTTTTGTACTCCTCTAGGGCTTCCTCCGTCTTTAGCCTTTTGTATCTGCCAAAAGCCCTCCTTTTTTTCCTAATCCATTCTCGTATATCCCCTGACATCCAAGGTTCCCTGGAGTTCTTGGAACCACCCTTGACCTTTACAGGAACATGTTGCCATTGTATGGTCTCAATCTCCCTTCTGAAAGACTCCCATTGCTCCGATGCGGATTTTCCTACAAGCAGCTGATCCCAGTCCATTTTGGCCAGATCCTGCCTTATCCTATTAAAATCGGCCTTCCCCCAATTTAGAACCTTTATTTCCGGCCCCTCCCTGTCCTTTTCCATGACCACCTTAAATCTCACCAAATTATGGTCACCGTCACCAAAGTGCTCACCTACTAGCACTTCTTCCACTTGGCCGACCACATTCCCTTGAATGCTTGCTAGATGCCAAACTTTTAGTAATACTAGCCGATCTCCCTGGATATTGCCTGTAGTCGTACTAAGAAAATACTGTTCTATGACAGGGAACGACATGTAATGCCATGTCACACAATGCATTATTGGGGCCACTGATTTCTGGATCTTTGTGAAATTCCATTTTATCACATTATTTTGGGCATATTGCAGCCTATTGGGATCAAATTATAGAATTTCCCCCAGTTAAAACGTGAGTAGCCTTGATTATTATGTCAAAGTTTTTAAATCTTAACTTTTGTAAAGTCTAGAGCACATCGGAAAATGGTCACAGATCCAGGTAGATCACTGGTGTAAAGCAAGAGTGGGAAGTCATAATGGGGTGAGGCAGGGCTGTCATCCTGGGTTTAATAACTTGATAGAGCTGGAGGCTGGAAGCACTGTGGTGGGAAGGGATTCAGGCCAGGAGCAGCTGGCAGGAAAGTATGAGAGTTAGAGGGGAGGTATGTCTGCTTGGGACAGTAGACGACCAGGTAAGAGCATAGGATAGACAAGGTACAGACACTGAGGGGCAATTGGAAATAGGGGGGGGGGGGGGGGGGGAAGAGAGATAAACAGATGAGACCTTCTGACCAAACATATTTTCTGCACTTTCACTATTTCAAAACACAAACACACAAACACACAATCAGAATCCTGTACATTGTGTTCGAGAACAATGGACAGGAAGAGACCCTCTGGTACATCCAGCCTATCCCACACAATTGTGATGACGTGCATCACAATATATACACTCCCCACATGTGAACTCTTGGGAGGGGCGAAAAACCAGGCTAATTTTTTTTTTTAGGGGGGGGGGGGGGGAGCAGGGGAAGAGGAGGAAAGTCTGGGAAATTCCTGACCCCCCTTCGGCGATCGAAACTGGTCCAGATCACCTGGCCCTGAATGCTATGCAGCATCTATATTTTGTATGAGGTGATCTCCATCCTAGCCAGAAAGAGGCACAGCTCTTGCTTGAAGGAATTCAATGAATTAGTATTCAGCTCATGAGCCAGCAGCCTGTTCCAGATGTCCACAATTCTCTGGGAAAAGAACCACCTCCTGTACAACTTAAAATTGTGACCCCTAGTCCTCCCTAACATAATTGGAACAAACTATCTACTTGAACACAATCTATTCCCTTCATCTTATAAACCTCAAATCAGATCACTCCTAAGTCTATGTTTCTCTAAAGTGTAGAGTCCCAGCACTTTTAGCCTGTCTTTGATAAAGATGCTTCAAACTGGGAATTAGTCCAGTGGCCCTCCTCTGCACCCTTTCCAAAGCCTCTATCACCCACCATGAGAGACAACCAAAACAGGTCACCGTATTCAACTGAGGCCTGACCAAGGTACAAGGGCAAAATAGTATGCTTTGTCTTAGTCAACTGTCCTATAATGCACCCCAACACCTGATGCACTCTAGCTAATTGCTTCACAGCATTGCTCATGAATCTCAAGATCTATGCACCAGGATGCCCAGATCTCTCATTCTCAGTTTGCTTTAATGCTTTTCCCTGAAGGTTGGATGTATGTTCAGCATTCACCCTGCCCACATGCATAGGACTACACTTTTCCAAGTTAAACAGTATTTGCCAGTCACATGCCCAATCCCCCAATGTATCAAGAAATATCCAAAGCAGTCAAGCATTGTCTACAATCCAAACACTCGCACAAATTTTAGTATAGTCTGCAAACTTGCAGGTCATGCCCCCAACACCTTCATCATTAATAAAAATAGTAAAGAGCAACCGTTCTAATACAGATTCCTGCAGGACGCCACTGGTGACTTGGATCTGCTTGAAGACCAATCTATAACTACTTTCTGCCTACAGCCTTCCAGTCAGTTCAATATAGTGCCACTAATACCAGAGGCTTCAATCTTGTAGATGTGCTATTCACAATCTCAGTAGCTATTCCCCATCACAGGACTTTACTATATGCTCCCCAGACTTGCCAAGAATGCACTTAATGTGCAACTTGTACATTTATTTTAGAAATTACTGAATAACTTTTGAATTTATCAGCACAAAAAGGCTAGTAGATACTGTACAGGAATTGTGTTAATCTGTACCAGTTACAAAAAAGAACTCTGAACAGCTCGGCTGGTTTCTATCAAATAGGTGAGCAAAGCAAAATATCCATCACTGCAGTGACATGAATATACTTAGTAAAACCAGACAACTGATTCCTTAATCTATGAACACAAGTGTATGGATAAGCAGAATACTGGGCAAGAAATGGCAAATGGTTGGTTGAGCACATTCACAAAGCTTCTATTTTCAGAATTCCAGTAATTAATCACAACTCCTAATTATATAGAAACACCAAGATACAGCCTGAAAAATGACATTCACCACTAACCAACAGGATTTTACCTACCAATTAAACACAACCGATAAAAATGCAAGCATTGCGCTTGCCACAATAGTAATTCCACTGTTGTCCTGCATTGAGTAGCCAGCAATACTACTACCCAAGAGTTTGACACAGAGATGGAGTTAAAGGCAAAGGGTAAATCAAAGTTGGCAAATGGGGGGGGGGGGGGGGGAAGAGAAAGAGGGAGGAAAGAGAGGAGGAGGGAAGCAGCACAGCAAGGAATAAAGCAGTACTGAAACAAATTGCCCCAGAGAAACAAAAAGCAAAGCAAGATGCACCCAAAATTTTTTCCCTCAGTTTTTCTTGCATTCCTTTAGGCAACTTCCAGTCTACACAATATAGCTTGGACAAAGATTATGGGTTTAAAAAGTTATCTTATACGTTTGTAATAGGCTCACAATTTGGAACACTTGTCTAGAACTGTATATGCACCCAAAAGCCTGAATTCTGTTTGGTCTCCACAACTGATTTGCCAGCCTTTGCTTCAATCTCTCATCCCCACTGGATTATAGTGCAAGTTGAGCACCAGGACCAGCTACCAAGTCCAAGCGTTAACTCAAACATTTCCTCAGGGCATCGAGGGGAAGGACACCATCAGTAATACAGCCTATTCCTCCCAGATGGCAAAAAGTGTTATTGTAGAACAGATTACCAGTGGGTGTGATAGAACCAGAAAACTGTCAGGGTTTTAAAGAGACAAGATTAATTCCTATTATTAGGAAAGGGCATACAAGTTCCAGAATCAGTATAAGCAGACATCAACCTACAAACTCAAAAGCTGACAAATGGCTTCCAAAAAGCTGACCGTCTCAAAAAAAAACTCAACAGATCTAAATAAAAAGACCTATTACCAAGGCCACTGAATAAGCTAAATTCCATTTAATATTAGATTTCTAGAATTTGGTGATCATTTTCCTCAATTCATATTTCTTGTGAAAACTGAAACCCAATGGCCTTATATGACATATGAAATAAAGTGCAGTGGGACACTTGTGTTGTGACTTAAGCTGCAGCCATATCCAATATTCCATCTGTTCCATTAGATAAGAGGAATAATGAGACTTGGTGGTACAAAATTTGTTTTGAGAAAGGGGCATGGTTCCCCAAGGAAATATTTGACACATGGTGCATTTAAGAGTACAATGATTCTTTGTCCTGTTGAAATTCACCCCATATTGTGCATTTTCCCCCCACCTTCCACATGCTTACATAGTCCTCTTCTTTCAACTGATGAATAATGCCATGGGATTTCAAGTAAGCACCCTTCAGGTGAGGAGCAAAGAAATTGGAAGCAGAAACTGTCCAAATGACAGACTGATATACACCTCCATAAAATGAATTCAACATTTATAGGCTGCATGTAAAACAATGTGCACATTCTAAAATGGGAAAAATCATTGAGATCCATAGTGCAGTGGAGATTTGAAAATAACTACCCTGGAGGGTGGCCCATGGCAGTGTATGACCAGAGATTTTTGTACGCTCAGAAAATACTCTTCAGTACTGTCCATCTCAGTCTGGATTTCCTAAGGATGAAGGCATGTCAAAACAATTTCATAGAACCATGACAATCAGAAACTATATTCTACCCAATTAGGATCAAAAAAAATCTTAGATTTCCAACACTGGAAATGATACAGGGTTTTTAATCTGTGATGGGAGATGCAGAGGTTGCCAGCAAAGGTCTACCTTGGTTCCAGGAGAAGAATTGGGAATTGTAGCAGAAATGGTCTATTCTTGTTGCAATGACCAAGGTTGGACACTGCTGGTCAGTGGTACCAGAGTTGTGATAATTTATATAGAGTGCAGCCATCCTACACTATTTAAAATGAGTATCCACAAGACAGGTGGAAGAGAGAAGATTCCAGGGTCGAGGTTAAAATTTTAGAAACAAGGCTACTTTTTAAAAATATGGCTTGTATGCTGAAACAAATTGAGTATTTCTATTTTTCTTTAGGCACTTACTACTGCTCAAAAAAGATCAAGATAGGATATTAGATACAGGAAGCAGGTCATGTAAATTTAGTCTAGAGCACAATGCTTAATTACACTGCAAATGTCAATCACAGTACCATCTACAGGTATAAGTGATGGTGCATCCAAATGTTGACACTTCAAAAATAATGGCCAGAATTTGCTTCAGCAGGGCATCTACAGTTAGACTTGCCCTTGCACGCTTCGATCTTTAAATTTTGAGTGGCAAGTTGCTGAAAGTGAGCACTGATAACAGCACAGCAAGGGAAACACAGCATCTGGGACCCGAGTGAACAGGGTATCTCCTTAACCAATCAGATTGAAGTGTTGAAAAATAAACAGGGCAAGAACAGAAGGAAGAGTAAATTAGAGTGGGCAAATTCAATGTCAAATCAGATACAGGAAGAGATAGATTGGATTGAGAAAAAAGTACATATTTTTTAAAAACCTCAACAATTAATACCAAGTTTTTAGACTCTACAAGTTAACTTTGTGCCAGAAAGGTTGATTGGCAGTAATTAACATTGATCTCATTAAAAAGGGTACAGACACTTGAAATGACATGACTGGAGAGTTTAGTTCGTATCTTCCGTGCAAATACAGCAACTTCACCCCATTTAATATATTTCAGTGATGAGGCAGACAACAAGATGCCGTTTTTGCAAAGCCAACGGTGGAGCAGCACAACTCAGACAGCAACTTTTGGATTTCGGCAATTAACTGCGCATCTGGCCCTCGCCTGAAGTTGCAGTACCATTTGTGCATAAACAGTTAGCCTCACTTATTTTGACAGCAAAATCAGGCCTGTCAAATTTTACTATTGACAGTATCAGACATAGGAAATTTCAGTGCAACTTACTCATTTACATATTCATTTGTTCATTAAATTGTGACCATTTAAAGCCAGACCAAAGCCTGATACGATGTTCTATCACTTAGAGAACTGGGAGGCACAAAAATGAGCTCAGAGGCGTAAAAAGTTAACAGACCAGGGTATACTGTTCATTGCTCTTTATGTGTTCTTAACATTTGAAAAGATGTCAGGTTTCACATGTATGCTGACAACACCAAGCTCTACCTCACCATCAACTCTCTTGACCCCTCCACTACCATAGTTATAAAGAGAAGGGCCCTTCCAGTCAGACCCTTCATGCACTCCCGGACTCTCAGCGCCACCGCGCGCTGTCCCCGAGGAGGCTGCAGTGGAGACGAGACAGTCACCCATCTCCTTCTGGAATGTGCCTTTGCAAAGAAGGTCTGGAGAGAGATGCAGTGGTATCTGTCCAGGTTCGTCCAGAGCAGTTCCGTAACACAGGATTCTGTGCTCTGCGGGCTGTTCCCGGGGACGCACACCGAGACGGACATCAACTGCTGCTGGAAGACCATCAACTCAGTGAAAAACGCCCTTTGGTCTGCCCGAAACTTGCTGGTCTTCCAGTGCAAGGAGCCGTCCTCGACCGAGTGTTGCAGACGGGCACATTCCAAGGTCCAGGACTACGTGCTGAGGGACACACTGAGGATGGGTGCGGCCGCCGCAAAGGCTCTGTGGGGAAAGGCAACCGTTTGTATACAATGGCAGGAAGACTCCAGAGGGGCTGCAATCAGGGACAAACCCCTTCGGGCAGAATGTAAAATTCAAATTGATGCAATGAATCTGTAATGAACCTGTAAAGAATCTAACGTACCCGTTATCAATAATCTGTATTGAGTGCAATGCAATGAGGCACCCTAGTGTGTCATGAACTGTAATTATGTCCAATGCGTTCATTGAACTGTACTTGATGTAATCTGCAAATTGCATGATCTGTATTGTGTACGTTTGGAATGTGATATGTCAACTGTATTGTATGTACTGCTGCAAATTTTAATAAAGTATATTTTTGGAAAAAAAATTACATTACATGGAATATACAGCACACACAGGCCATTCAGTCCAACTGGCCCATGCTTCAACTAACCCTATCAGCATATCCTTCTATTCCTTTCTCCCTTGTTTATCCAGCTTCCCCTTAAAATGCATCTATGCTATTCACCTCAACCATTCCTTGTGATGGCAAGTTCCACATTCGAACCACTCCCCGGGTAAAGAAGTTTCTTCTGAATTCCCTATTTATTTGTGACAATCTTATATTATGGCTCCGAGTGGAGGGACCAAAACAAGTGGAGAGATCTTCATACCTACCCTTTCATAATCTTAAAAACCTCAGGTCTCTCCTCAGCCTTCTCTTTTCTTGGAGAGAAAAAAAGTCCCAGCCTGTTCAATCTTTCCTGCTAGGTATAATCTCAATTCTGGTATCATCCTTGGAAATATGGAGACCAGAACTACACAGTACTCCAAGTGTGGTCTAACCAAGATTCTATACAAGTTTAATATAATTGACAAGCAGAAGTCATATCACTCTAGAAATGAACTTCAATGCATGGTTTGCTTTCCCCCCCCCCCAAAAAAAAAAGGCCTTATTAACCTGCATCACTAGTATAACTTCCACTAGCCCTACAACCCACAGAACTCTGTATTCCTCCAACTCTAGCCTCTTGTCCAACCCCCACCATTGGTCTAGTCCCTTAAGCTTTAGAATTCCCTCCCTAAACCTCTCCACCTTTCTCACCTCAAAACATACCTTTGACCAAGTTTTTGGTCACCTGACCTAAAGTCTCCTTTGGCTTGGTGTCAAATGTGTGCGTTTACACTACTGTAAAGTGTCTTGGGAAGTTTTACTATGTTAAACGCACTATATAAATGCAAGCTGTTGATTACCCAGATAAGGCTAGTGAAGATACTCTTAAAAAGGCACTGGCAGTTAGGACTCACCTAGGAGAGCGATCCAAGATACAAACAAATCTAGAGTAAAGGAGGATTTTAAAAACTTTGTTCTAGAATTTGTAAACATATTACAGCCATTTAGTTTGCCTTCTTACTGTTTATTGCCCTTCTGTAGTCTCAATATCTTGAATTTCTCCACATTAAATGCTATTTACTGGCCCAACTTCCCAGCCTATCAAGATCCCTCTATGTTTGGTTTGCCTATCCTATTTGAAACTTAATTAAATTTTTGTTTTTGTCCCCAACTCCAAATTTATATACATTGTAAACAGCAATGGTCCAAGCACTAATTGCAGTGCTTTCTCTGGTCTAGCCAATCTTCAATCAAATGCATCAGCAGTTTCATAGAATAAACACCATGCTGTAACCACTTGTCCTATTGCATACCCAGTTACTCTATGAACAGCAGCATAATATACTGCATCAGAATTGCAGAGCTAGGGTTCCCCAGATAGCACGTGATCAGTTAAGGATAAATGAGCAGTTGAACAGAAGCATATAGTTTCCTCAGGAGCAAAAAGGTCAGACAGGTCAACCCTGCCACTCAAGTTCTGTTGGGTACAGCTTTTTAAGCAGAGACACAAGTGCACCAAAAAGGGTGTATCATGGAACTTGTCTAAGAGGAACAAAAGAATGGAGAAAAATAGAGAAACAAAAACATTGGTACAGAAGGATATTTGATTGACCAGGTGCATGCACCATTTGTGCATTTAAAAAAGGTAAAAACTAAAATTATTCCCATCAAGATCATCCTTAACTTTTTGTTTTTATAGCCTTTAAGAATTCAAATTTTTCATTGAGTTCTTTGTGCACTGGTAAAAGAATGATTGATTAGTTGATGTATACAACATTAGTGATGTCATAGGCACTGAATCATTTGGAAATCTAATGTCCTGCAGAGTGGAGGGTGGAAGATACTTTTTCTTTGCAAATTATGAACACAAGTGTAACATTAAAACTCCCATCACTGGCTGCAGTCGCTATTAGTTTGAGATAATATTTTTATTGCAGAAAAATTTGGTAGTTTTCAGACAGCAACACAAGTACAGCTGATGGATTTGCAGACCATTACACTAAATTCTCAGGTTATTTTTGTATTTTACATTTTTCTGTGTTGCTTTTGGCTGAAGTTTTCTATCAAGAACTGCAATAATCATTCTGTATCTACACAGTAAGAAAACAAACAAGGTTAAATGGATTTCTGAACACATTCTTTACATCAACTGACCAAACAATTGTTTATACAACATGACCACAAAGAAGCATTCAACCAAGATCTAAAGCAGAAAGCCCATTTTATCTTGATTGCAGCATTGAGGTTGGGGGGGGGGGGGGGGGAGCAGGGGAGACTTGGAAACAGCAAGCAGCAGCATTTCAGCAACAAGCAGTTACTAAAAACATGAATCCTATTAAATGTTGAAATCACAGAATATCCAATAGTCAGCAACACTGAAGAACTAAAAAAAAGGAACAGGAAACAGCTGCTAAGGTCATATAAAATATAAACACACCCCTAGAACCACTTATACGTATTGTGTTGGGGTGAAGCAAATTGACATAACCCTATCTTAAAGCAGACATCTTAAATACAGCTCCACTTGATAAGCTCAGAAGTCTCTGTAGCAGTTCAAATTATCTTTGAAAAATGTAATTTCAGATTAATACTTCTATACATCTTTTCCAGAATGTCTAGACTAAAGTTAAGCGAATCAAAATTCTTAAGTGGGGAGACCACAGCTGCAATATCCAAAGATGATGCAAAACCACCTCTGTTTGAAAGAGAAGTCATTGTGCAATTAATTTTCATGTTGACTACAAAGCAATGTTGAACAGAAATAGTTTCCAGAAATCTCAAAGTTGTAATACAACAGCTTGCATTTATATAGCACCTTTAACTTAACAAAACATCCTAAGCATAGTTAAATTCTTAGTTACAAAAATATAGGCTAATTACAATTCTTATTAATCTGCTCAGTACAAAGCCAAAAAATAAAACCCTCATCCATACAGAAACAGAATACTTGCATTTACTGACATTTCCATCAAGAGCCAGACACACTTTGAGCTGTTGCAAAACTGCAAGTCTGTTTGTAGGATGCAATATTTCTGCAAGATTGGTTGCTGAGGTTTACATCCACACAGATTTATAGCTGCATGGTGGTAAACTTTATATTACATGGTGTGGGGGAGTGTATATATTGTGATACACAAGGTGAGGAGAGAGTGACTGCCTTGACATCAAGGCAGCACTTCAAGTGAGGCATCAAGGAGCCCTAGTAAAATTGAAGTCAATGGGAATCAGGGGGAAAACTCTCCAGTGGCTGGAGTCATACCTAGCACAAAGGAAGATGGTAGCCTTTGTTGGAGGCCAATCATCTCAGCCCCAGGACATTGCTGCAGGAGTTTCTCAGGGCCGTGTCCTAGGCCCAACCATCTTCAGCTGCTTCATCAATGACCTTCCCTCCATCATAAGGTCAGAAATGGGGATGTTCGCTGATGATTGCACAGTGTTCAGTTCCATTCGCAACCCCTCAGATAATGAAGCAGTCCGTGCCCACATGCAGCAAGACCTGGACAACATCCAGGCTTGGGCTGATAAGTAGCAAGTAACATTCACACCAGACAAGTGCCAGGCAATGACCATCTCCAAAAAGAGTCTAACCACCTCCCCTTGATATTCAATGCCATTACCATTGCAGAATCCCCCATCAACATCCTGGGGGGTCACCATTGACCAGAAACTTAACTGGACCAGCCATATAGATACTGTGGATACAAGAGCAGGTCAGAGGCTGGGTATTCTGTGGCGAGTGACTCACCTCCTGACTCCACAAAGCCTTTCCACCATCTACAAGGCACAAATCAGGAGTGTGATGGAATAGTCTCCACTTGCCTGGATGAGTGCAGCTCCAACACCACTCAAGAAGCTCGACACCATCCAGGACAAAGCAGCCTGCTTGATTGGCACCCCTTCCACCACCCTAAACATTCACTCCCTTCACCCCCGGCACACTGTGGCTGCAGTGTGTACCATCTACAGGATGCACTGCAGCAACTCGCCAAGGCTTCTTAAGCAGCACCTCCCAAACTCACAACCTCTACCACCTAGAAGAACAAAGGCAGCAGGCACATGGGAACACCACATGCACGTTCCCCTCCAAGTCACACACCATCCCGACTTGGAAATATATCACCGGTTCTTCTTAGTCGCTGGGTCAAAATCCTGAAACTCCCTACCTAACAGCACCGTGGGAGAACCTTCACCACAGATTGCAGCGGTTTAAGGCAGCGGCTCAAGGCAGCGGCTCACCACCACCTTCAAGGTGAATTAGGGATGGGCAATAAATGCTGGCTTTGTCAGTAACACCCACATCCCATGTACAAATAAAAAAATAAATAACTATTGTGGGGGACAGGCTGGATGGACCAGAGGGTCTTTTCCTGTCCGTCATTGTTCATATATTTTCAATCCCATTGTGATTCTACAGCCAAGGAGAATGTGACAAGTCACTTACGGCAAAGCGTACTTGAAGCAGTCTTCGTATGTTGACTGCCATTAACTTTTCCCAATCAGTCTCAGCCTTTGGTCCCATCTACATTTGTTACTGCTAGAACCCCTGGTGACCTATGCAGGCTGGTGGAGGGGGGTGGGGCGAAGAGGAAGAGAAAGGTTGAAGACAAAGAAGTGTGCTTGGGGTAGTCATGATTTTTTTTTTGAAAAGCTTCAGTCAATAAGTAACTGCAAGTAAAAAACGATTATGCTGCAAAGGACGCAGTCTGACCATTAGATTGCAAAATTGTTTTCAGTGTTTAACTTGAATTTGTTTCACCACCATTTGAACTTGTATTACAAGTTTTTGACAGAGCTTTTAGAATTTGGCTTGGATTTGCTAGGAGGTAGAACAGAAAGATAATATAGATGAGGAGGAATGTGTCACAAAGCTAATATAATGAAGGGCATCTGCTGACTATGCCTGGGGTTTTCTACTGCTGCACTTGCCAGCCATGATTTTAAAACATAGAAAACAGGAAGAGTAGGCCATTCAGCCCTTCGGGCCTGCTCCACCATTCAAAATGATTATGGCTGACAGTCTAACTCAGTACCCCATTCCTGTTTTTTCCCCATATCCCTTGATCCCTTTGGCATTAAGAAATATATCTATCTCCTTGAATTCATCTAATGAATTGGCCTCCATTGCCTTCTGTAGTAGAGAATTCCACAGGTTCACCACCCTCAGTGAAGAAATTTCTCTCATCTCAGTTCCAAATGGCATACCCTGTATCCTGAGACTGACCCCTGGTTCTGGACTCTCCAGCCATTGGGAACATCCTCCCTGCATCTAATTTGTCTAGTCCTGTCTGAATTTTAAACATTTCAATGAGATCACCTCTCATTCATCTAAACTCGTGAAGATAGGCCTAGTCGACTCAATCTCTCCTTATAAGTCAGTCCTGCCATCCCAGGAATCAGTCTGGTAAACCTTTGTTGCACTTCCTCCATGGCAAGGACATCCTTCCTCAGATAAGGAGACCAAAACTGCACACAATCCTCCAGATGTGGTCTCACCAATGCCCTGTACAACTGTAGGAAGACTGCACCCATTCATTCTAACTAATAGAAAATTGTGGGCTGGCAAGTGCAGAAGTGGAAAACCCCAACCAGCCACTAGAAACTAGATTCTGTATGTACCCACTAAACACTCTGATCAGATCCTTTTCTAAAGATGTATTTAACTCATTTTAACTGAATTAATTGGTCATAATTTCCAACAGCAATTGAGTGAATTTTTCTGTCTTGCAACATTTTAAAATATATATATGTAAATAACTCAGATGATGCACTAGATATCAATTGGTGCCCATGGAACTATAACCAAGCATGGATCAGCACCTTCTGAAGAGTGTCTGGCACAGCAAAAGAAGATAGGGGAGGAGAGAGAAGGGGTTCCAGTTGAGATCAAGAAATAGCAGGGTCAGTGATGTAGGACTAAATGGAGTTATCAAAAAGTTGAGGTATTGGCTATACCTGCAAGAAACTGCATCTTTGAAGAACTGAAATAAGATTTGTGCTTCCCCATCAAGTGGGGTGGGGTGGGGGGGGGGGGGGAGAAATAAGGATGAGTCATCACAGAGGCCTAGTGGTGTAAAGCACTGAATTCACTAGCCTTGGATGACAAATGACAAGAGGAGAAGGACAATAAGGAGGAACAGACCCAAAAGGGCAGATGATGCACCAAGAGTAGTTAACATAACCACTACACTATCATACCCCTATGTTACTATGAAGCTGTTGGATGGTCATAAAAACCCAACTGGTTTACTAATGAAAGGAAACCTGCTCTTTACCCAGTGTGGCCTATATGTGATTACAGTCCCACATCAATGTGGATACTAGTCAACCAGTTGGGTATGAACTATAAGCATGAGCACAGGCCCCCGGGATTTACAAACAGACATTGTGGGCTTTTGTGTTTTAGACTTTTCTGCTGAAAATACAGCAGCCTGTTTGAAAAGTGGGTGCGGCCCAGGTGTGTGTAATGGACAAGGGATTCTGACCAGACCCCTAAGTCAATTAAGGGAAACGTCAGTGTGCGCAGAGAAACTCTGTCCACTCAATGAGCCAGGAAGGGCAACTGGCAGGAGATGGAGACACCATTGTTAAATGACTTAACCCAGGACCGGGTGCGAAGTAAAACCCACTATCAGCCATTACCACCATTGCCTAGATGAGGTAACCCCGAAGGGCAGGAAACCAAACAAAGGAGGGCCATCAAAATCCCAGAAAGGTTGGAAGCAAAAGGACATCACTAAGATTGCTGACTACACAAAAACAGCAGGCTGCGAAAACACTGCAGGAAAAGGAACGTCTCATTTTTTGGCACAGATGTTTGGAACTTGGCCGGGGTGGGGGGGGGGGGGGGGGGGGAGGAGAGATACAAGAGGAGGCAGTTTTGGGACTTGTTGCTCTCTTACTTCCTTGCTTGCTCTAGTCTTTGCTCGTCCTCACCATCACAAGAACCAAGCACTCCGCCTATGGCGGAGAGAAGAAACCACGAGAAGCAGAGCCTCACTCTTCAACTGTATGGACGAACCTCAAACTGAGACTTGAATACTGGGTCGGTGGTACGGAACCAGGAAACACGTTTTCTACAAGGGGAAGCAGCGAGAGGGTCAAGGGACAATCGGGGTGAGCATTGTCCAAGTCCACATCCTTAAGACTACCGGTATTGTGTGAAGGGGTGTTGTGTTCCCAACCAAGCCATAGGGGGTTTAGTGGGTGGGGTATAGCATATATTCTACTCTGGGTAGTGTACTGTATTGGCTTACGCCACTGTTTTTTTTGATATATTGAAGACGGCTGTGTGTGTTAACCTTAAACACTATGATAGAGTCCAAAAAAACTTGTTCGTGAGTCAGTTCTGTTCACCGTAATTCCAGTCGTCTAGAATTGTGTGGGGTGTGGGGGGGGGGGGGGGGGGGGGGGCGGTGATTCGAACCACCCAGGCAAACCGCTTACAGAACTCACATTCTCTGGGTTATTAGTCCAGGCCTCTGGATTTCTAGCCCAGTAACAACCACTACACTAGCATTCCCAGGATCACCCATAACCAATCAAGGTCAATAGGATTATAACTAAGAGGGATTAACTTTCCTGGGGTTAGGATAGACATAATTTTCAAGAAGGAAAGATAGACTGGAGCAAGAAATTGAAGAGACGACTTGGGAAAGGGACATGTTCAGAGGCACAAAAAGTATGGTTTTCAGCATTTCTATTCCACTATTGATGTGACAAAAGTAAACATCTCTACTTTTTTACATTTTAGTAAAATCATCCATCATCTTTGATTTGTCCAAAGCATTGGATAAGGTCTGGTAATGTGCATTTCTAAACAAGTATTTAAATGGTCTCCCACCACAGCCAGCTACATCTCTAAAAATTTCTATTGCCATGATAAGCCAGTGACCCAAGAAATTTGCTTACTGATACAGCAAAATTGGTGAAGTTTCAACACCCGTCCCTTTAGATTAATATGATCACCACTTAACCTCCTTGCTCACACTGCATTGACTGGAAGAACATTTCAAATGCTGCAGCAGGAAGTCAGTACCTCAGAATTAATGGGTTTTTAAATGAAGCATTGCTTAAAAGTTGAAAAGGTGTAGATTTTGTCATGATTAAGTATAGAATGTGAAACCCTATTATCTTAGAAAACCAATTTGTTCAACATCACTTGCAGTTAGAGCCTAAACTATATCCAGAACTTCAATATATAGTGTTAGTGAAAAGTTCAAAACACAAGTGTAGCAGAATACTTTTGCACCAATAGCTTGATTTGAAATGTTCTGATAACAGTAACTAGTCAGAACCATTAGTAATACACAAAGTTATAACAATTATCTTTGAATGTTGTTCTGTTAAATCATGCCAGGTAGTTTCTGGCAATTATATTTGACATTTATCATGGTGATAATGCATTTCACAATCTTATCTTCATGGCCCTGTAGATTGATACTTAGAAGATATTTTAGAAATGCATAGTTAATCAAGGACAGCCAGCTGAGATTTAAAGACAAGTCATTTTTGACAGTTTTTTTTGAACATGTAACTGATATGGATTGGTAAATCCAATGTAGATGTGGTGAGTATGGATTTTCAGAAGGCATTCAATGTGTCTCAAGAGGCATGTTTGAAAAATTCAAGCAAATGTAAATGTAGCACCATGGATAGAATGTTGGTTTACAACAACAACAACCTGCATTTAATATAGCAACTTTAGTTAGTAAAAATGACCCAAGGTGCTTCATAGGGGTGTAATTAGACAAAAATGGACACCGAGCCAAAAGGAAATATTAGGACAGGTGACCAAAAGCTTGGTCAGAGATTCCTTTTTAAGAGACTCCTTAAAACCTGAGTTCTCGGGAGGGAACCCCAGAGCTTAGGGCCTAAATGTACTTAGGTTACTTTGATAACACCTCCCTCCCCTGCAACCTCTACTGTCAAGAAGGAGAAGAGCAACAATGTTGTTGGAATACCATCACCTCCCAAGTCACATTCCAGCCTAACTTGGACATATAATTGCTGTTCCTTCAGCTCAATATCCTGAAATTCTTTACCCAATGCTATTGTGGAAGCACCATCAGCACAAGCACTGCAGTAGTTCACTGCCACCTTATCAGGGCAACTACAAATAGGAAATAAATGCTGGCAAGGTCACCAAAAAAAAAAAATCAATTGGGCCACAGTTAAAATATTGTATGCCGTTCTGGTGCCCCATCGTAAAAGTGAGTTTAAAGCCACACCATAGCTTCATTAGGACGATGCCAGGGATAGGAAACTATAGTTATGAGGAGAGGTTGGAGATAAATGGGACCATATCCACTGGAACAAGGAAGGCAAAGGGAGATTTAAAATAGAGGTTTCTAAAGTTATAAAGAGTTTTGGCACATTAAATAAATAGGGAAAGACAGTTTCCTCTGGTCAGGGAGTCAGTGGTGAGGGATCATCAATTTAAAATTGTGATCAAGAGTGAGGGGGAAGGTTAGGAGAAATTCCTTCATGCAGCAAGTTGGTGGAATGCTTTGGTCAGTGAGTGTGGTTGAGGCAGGGCTCATTGCATCTTGTAAAGGAAAAATTGGATAAATATTTGAAAGAGGATGATACAAAGCTATGGGGAGAGGCATGTAATGGGATTAGTCTTTGACTACTCTACCCAAGAGCCAGCACAGGTACAATGGGCCAAAAGGCCTTCTGTGCTTTAAACTTCTAGAATCCAGATCCATCTTAAAAAAGGTGGACCAATTTAGAGACAAAAATCCTGCCAGTATATTCCAAAAAAACCACTACCCATCTTCCCATTTCCATCTTCCTGTTCCTGAATCTTCCTCTGGAACAGCAGTGTTTTCCCACACCTGCTCTGCTTTACCTAAAATGCAAAATTTAAAAAAAGGCAAAGTTCACAAACTTAGTATAGTGTTTAAGACTAATCTAATTGCATTTCTACCCAGATGAAGCTGGACATGGAAGCAATGCGGTCAGTCATGACATATGCTCCTGGCTGAGATGTGTGGTTAAGATAACAAATGTGCTGCTGGAAATAAATAAGCAGTAATCTTGTAAAAATGTTTTTTCTTCCATTTTATCAGAATCAGATTAAATATTTTTTCCTCAATTCATAATCCTACAAGGAAAGCATGGTTCCATGAAATGAGGCAACAAATTTGAATTCTGAGTCACATTCGAGAACAAACTTGGCATGAAACAAGGCCTTACAATGGTTGCAAATGTCTGGGTCAAATACCACAAAAAACAATGTTAGAAAAGTTGAGTGAATTGCAAGTTAGATCACTGTCAAGTCCATGCCCTATTTCTTGTTTTTGCAGCTTTCAAGATGCAAAAATCTTTGAAAGTAGCACATAACACAAAATGTTTTGTAACAAGTGAAAAATACATTTCTCTGGAACAACTTGTTGTGAGACAAAGGAACAAAGTATGCCTGATCTCTTGGGTTAATGCTGGTTACAAAGATCTTGAGTTTGACCCAATACTTGAGTTTGCTTTTGTAAAAAGAGCAGCAGGAATTAAGATTTCTTCCCCCCTGCCCCCCCCCCCCCACCTCCTCCCGTTTTCCAGCAACCCAACATGAAAATTGACAGCTCCTTTACTTTATGCTACAAAAGTTAATTTGTAAAATATATGAACTCAATGGAATGTATTTTTATATTTAAATTTTAAAGACAAATCTGGCCTTGACCCTGACCCTTGGTGTTTTTTTTTTGGGGGGGGGGGGGGGGGGGGAGGAGAAACAAAAAGGATGGAGGGTTACAGGTGAGGTGAGTGAAGGAGAGGATATTAGTAGGTAGTTCAAAAAGGTGAAAAGGTAAGGGTAGTGATAAGAGTGAAGAGGTAGTCGGAAGGGAGCCTGCGAGAGCCACATTTATCCCCATCCCAAATGCAGCCATTGTAGATTGCTTTCCCCAACACATGACCACACCAACTGAAAAAAGGACAGAAAAGCAAAAGAGGAGATTTAAGGGGATCGATACAGCTGACTGAACCAGGAGATGCAAAGTGCAAGACAGAGACAAGAAATAGTTTGTGACCATATTCGTCAACTCACCATGTGCAGTGCTGCAAGAACACATTGGTAGACCAACAATTTCAAAAAAAGGGCAGGAGGCGAACCCTTTGCCCTAACTTCTCGAAGAATCTATCAAGTCTAGGGAGGTACCAGAAGCCTAAATGTGGTTCACTTGAACCATCTTACACCTATCAATCTAAAATTTATTACAATTTACACTGCCAACCAGAGTACTATACATGTAAGCTATTAAGTGAATGAGTTAATTTCTTCTTGCTGAACTCAGACCATGAAATCATGAACAAACTTACGATAAGCAATTAACAGCATCTTAATATTGAGCAGCAAATATGAAAGGTACTTGGGTTAATTTTAACAATTGATGAGGATACAAATGTGATCAAGTGCATCACAGTAACTCCATACCCTTGCTATCAATTCCCTTCCTCTCCTCAGCTGAACCAGACTGTTTGAATCTATGTCGTATTCAACACTGAGCTGAGCTTTTGACCCCGTTCTCTCCATCACAAAGACAACCTACTTCCACCTCCATCAAACTACCTGATGGTATTTCCTCATCAACCTCAAGATGTATGGCCTCCAAACTTATCTATGCAACCCCTTTTACCATAACATTGGATTTTTTTTAGAAATGAAGTTTTTGAAACAACTGGTAACTCAAATCACACTATATCTTCAAAGTTGTGGGCTAATCCACGATCGTATGGTTTCCTGCATGTCTGTTCCATTGGTAAGCTTGCTCCCAAAGACAGAATTGCAAGCCATTTTTTTAATAAAAGTGTCTGCTTATAACAAAAAAGTCAACATGATCACTATAGGATATACACTACTTTTTCCCACCCACTGTATTTGGATGGGGATAACAGATTATCTGGAAGATTTCAAAAGCAAAACAGCAGATGCTGGAAATCTGAAATAAACAGAAAATGCTGGAAATACTCAGCAAGTCAGGCAGCATCTGTGGAGACAGAGTGTTAATGTTTCAGGTCAATGACCTGTCGTCAGAACTCTGATGACGGGTTATCGACCTGTAACATTAACTTTCTTTCTGCACTGACGCTGCCTGACTTGCTGAGTATTTCCAGCATTTTCTGTTTTTAATCTGGAATATTTGTAGGTTATGGCAGAGCTTCAAGGCCAAAAAGAATCAGGAGAGAAATGCTGCACACAGGTCAACGCCTAGGCGAATGCACAGATACAATTTGTTGCTTTGAACGGGAACAAATCCAGCATCATTTTTGTCAACACCAGTGCCATTGATTTCATACCAAATGAAGGACAACGCTTTTTCAAATTCAAAAATAAGCAACAGCTAGAGACAATGGTACAAGAGGAGGCTCAGAAAAAGCTAGACATAGACCAAAGCTTCTCCAGCTTAATTCCGAATGAGAATTTAATTCAAAAACCTTACTAGACCCACTAACAGAGGGTTCATTTGGCCGAAATTGTCCTTCTACATAGAACTTCTGTAGGTCACTTCTCAAACTCTGCATTCTTATACAATGTCACATTAGGACATTACTGAACAGCTCCCCCAAACATTAAACTGTTGACCATTCAGGGCATAAAAGATACACCCTTGGAATAAATCATCCAGGAGTACAGTGTTTGGGAGGGGGAAGAGCAGGAAAAAGACAGAGGACCAGGTAATGCTAGGTCTCCCCCAGAATATTTACTACTACTAGTTCAAGATGGACGTGGCCATGATATAATAGCACACAGAACTGGCCGGAATACTTTCCTTTGACAGAATTCCTGCAGCTCCTGCCACCTATCCACCAAGCAATCTGGACACTGGGGGGGAAGTAGACAGGTTAGTTGTAGAGGGCACAAAATGGGCCAAACATGTTCCAGGCTAGGAAGACCACAGAAATGCTGCAATGCTATCCTTTGATGTGTCCACTTTCCATCTTATACGTTGAGACAGAAAAATCACAACACAAGCAGGAGCAGCTGGCAGGGGGGGGGGGGGGGGGGGAGAAGGAGAGAGAGAAAAAAAGAGGGAGGTAAGTTACAGACAAGTATTTGGTTTATTGGTTAGACTTTGTTTTAGTTTTAGCTAAAAACAGTTAAATAGTCTTAAAGTTTAAAAATAGTTTCAATAACTTAGCAGGACAGCTGGGGCCTGTCGCATGCACATCCTGTGCCACGTGGGACCTCCAGAACACTCTGGAAAACCATATATGCAGGAAACGCCGCCAACTACTCAAGCTCAACGCTTAAGCTTGAGGGTTAGCTGGTGTTACTACAGTGCAAACAGGAAGCTGAGAGTTTTGTGGATAGCACATTTCAGGGAGGTGGTTACCACGCAGCTACGGAGAGTTCAGATGGAGAGGGTGTGGGTGACCACCAGGCAGGCAGTGCAGAAATCCCCTGGGAGTGTAGTACTCAAACTCAGTATTCAGTATTGAACGCCAGTGAGGGTGATGACACTCGGAGTGCAGTCATAAGCAAATCCACAGCACCATGGGAGACACTGTTGCACTGGAGGTGTGGGGGTACAAGAAAATGTAGAAATGCTGTTATAGGGGATTCAAGAGTCAGGGGGCTAGACAGGTGTTTCTGCAGCCACAGACATATAATGCCTCCCTGGTGCCAGGGCAAATGATATCATGGAGAGGAAAACCAGTCAGGAGTCATGGTCCATGTGGGAATCAATGAGATGGGAAAGAAAAAGGGTTGAGGTTCTGCAGTCAGAGTTTCAGGAGCAAGGGAGGTGCATGTCACGCTAGAAGCATGCATGCATATCCATCTCTGATGTTCGGGAGGCTGCGCAGCGCCAAAACAGCAGGCACTAAAAGGCCAATTTCTAGCCCATAGAGTACAGAAGCAAGAAGTTATGCTAAACCTTTATAAAAACTGGTTAGGCCTCAGCTGGAGTTCAATTCTGGGCACCACATTTTAGGAAGGATGTCAAGGCCTTGGAGAGGGTGCAGAAGTGATTTACTAGGGATGAGAGACTTCAGTTATGTAGTGATTGGAGAAGCTGAGGTTGTTCTCCTTTTGTGTTCAAAATCATGAAGGGTTTTGATACAGTAAATAAGAAACTGTTTCCAGTGGCTGAAAGGTCACTAACCAGAGGACACAGATTTAAGGTAATTGGCAAAAGAACCAGAGGCGACATGAAGAAACTTTAAAAAAGGCAGTGAATTATAATGAAAGGGTCTGAAAGGGTGGTAGAAGCAAATTCAATAGTAACTTTCAAAAGGGAATTAGATAAATACTTGAAGGGAAAAAATTTACAGGGCTATGGGGAAAGAGCAGGGGAATTGGATAGCTCTTCCGAAGAGCCGGCACAGGTACGATGGGTCGAATGGCCTCCTCCTGTGCTGTAACTACGATATCCATTTTGTGCAATTGCCATCTTATTTTTGACGAGTCCCTGCTGATCAGTGACTGTTTGCTAACTTTGGATTAGATCCCTTCTCACTGAATTTGGTCCAGGATTCTTACAATTGAGATAATGCTACATCTTTTGATTTATTAATAAGTGTTCACAGGCTTTGACAATGGGATCGGATCTGGCTCTTCTGTTTACAGACTGATGACACAGCTTTTCCATCTTGTACAATTTCCAGAATATTTACTGAAAATGTGTTGGGAATTTCTGCCACCTGCCTTGTTAAAAATCTGTATTTGTGAGGCCAGTAGAAGCAGGAATGTCTTCCTGGGGCCATAAAAAAGTGACATGCCTCAAGACGCTTAATGTGCTTCTCTGGAGCGCCATCCCCTCTACAGTCTTCTTCAGCCTTGGTTCAGCTATGATGCGGTCGTATTTCCCCTTCCCTGGATCAGTGAGCAACCAGAGTTCATTAAGCACCCAGCAGCTTGCCAACCCAATGCAAAGTGAGACCTGAATTTGAAAATGGTGCAGGCCTCATGCTACCGACAATCAAGCATGTTGAAAGGTGTAATCACCACGCCCATCCAAAAAGGGGAAAATATTGAAAATCAACCATACCGTGCCCTATGCCAATAGAACCAGTGTCAGTGACTTCACCATAACACTCCAGTGAAACCAACTACTAAAAAATTGTTGATGCCAGTGCTAATGTGTGCCTTTAATGATATATTTTAAAAGGATTATTGTCAGGTATACCATTAAAAGAACATTTAGAAAAAAAATTAAGTATTAAACATTAAGCAAATAAGACCAATCTTTATTTAAAAATCCGTGTGATCAAGCAAGTCTACACAGAACAAAACATTACATTCTAGAGAGATACTGCTGAGGTATTACTACAAGATGTCTCCTACACTTGTTCCACCTGTGTGCATATTACACTACGATCTGCAACAGGTGGAGCTAGCATGTCTGCTAGTACAACGCTCCCCTTTGAACTGGCCATCAAATGGTTTATTCTACATGTGTCAGTCTCAAGTTTCATGCATCTGGTAGGAAATGAGCAAGAGGCTGGCAATAGCATAGTGACAGAAGGTTATTTTCCAAGGCAGCAATTTCTGGATTAGAAAATTTGATACATTACTTGAACAAAATATAAATTGTGCAACCAATAGGTCCAACTGCAACATTAAATAAAAGCATAACTTACTGGGAAAATGCTCTCTAGCCTTTGCTCACTCAGATTAAATTATAAATTCACTATTTTTGCCCCTTGTGTTTTCAAGGCAAGCAAGTATGTTTTTGAAATGGCAACATTTAAATACTTTCCCAGCAGACATTGTTTTGAGACATCTTTGCCAGCACCAGTGAGTTTAAAAATAGAGAAGGGCAACACTCTTTAAATATTTAGCAGTGGTACAGTTACATGAACTCTAAGCATACATTAAGAGTGGATACTTAAAAAGAAAGCCACAAGTACACTAATTGAGGTTTGGAAATGCTTTCATTTAAGCAACAAAATTAGAAACTAAAGCAAGTCACAATTTTTGAAATCAGTCATACAGCACATAGTTTTCTCATCTTATAAAGTATGTTCTGCCATGGTTAAGAGTAGTAGACTTAAAAATTTCAGCACTTTCTTCACTCTCCATCCTTCTCCCTGGCCACTGGAGAGAAATGCAATGCAATGGTGGGGCAACAATTGTTAATCTGCTGAAAGAGTCTAAGAGGACTGCGGTGTATGGGTTGGGCAGGTTAGGAAGGGGCACTTTCCTTCAGTTTTCAGGAGGAGAGTACTGAGATTGTAGAACCACCAGAGTCGGTCATAGGACAGTTTGCAGCCTTGCAGTCCCGTTTGACCCAGAGATGAGGTTCCAACTACATATCCGTTCATCACCAAGACGCCCACTTCCACCTCCATAACATCATCTGTCTCTGCCCCTACTTCAGCTTATCTGCTGCTGAAACCCTCATCCATGCCTCTTACCTCGAAACTTGACTATTCCAATGCTCTCCTGGCTGGCCTCCCATCTTCTACCCTCCATGAACTTAGAGGCATGGCACCTCAGTCCTGTTGAATGCACATCCTGTGTCAAGTGGGAACTCCAGGACACTTCATGTCCTGGACAACCACAGGTGCAGGAAGTGTTGTCAGCTGGAGGAGCTCAAGCTCCAGGTTTCAGAGCTTGAGCAACAGCTGACATCACTACAGTCCATCTGAGAGGCTGAGAGCTACATGGATAGCATGTTTCAGGAGGTGGTCACCCTGCAGCTAGAGAGGGCAGGTGGAGAGGGACTGGGTGAACACCAGACAGCAGAGGACCAAGCAGGTAGTGCAGGAGTCCCCTGGGTGCATCTCACTCTCGAGCAGATACTGGTGAGGGTGATGGTTCCTCTGAGGAGTACAGCCAGAGTTAAGTCCACAGCACGAGGCATGGGTCAGCTGTGGAGGTGGAGGAAGAGAAGGATCGGGAAAGCAATCGTGATAGAGGATTCAACTGTTAGAATCAGAAAATTTACGGTACAGAAGGAGGCCATTCGGACCATTGTGCACACTGGCCGAAAATGAGCTGGCCAGCCTAATCCCACTTGCCAACACTTGGTCCGTAGCCGTGTAGGTTACGGCACTTCAGGTGCACATCCAGGGACTTTTTAAAATGAGTTGAGGGTTTCTGCCTCTAGCACCCTTTGAGGCAGCAAGTTTCAGACCCCCCCCCCCCCCCCCACCCTCTGGTGAAAAATCTTTTCCTCAGCTCCCCTCTAATCCTACTATCAATCACTTTAAATCTATGCCCCTGGTTATTGACTTTTCTAAGGGAAATAGGTCCTCCCTCTCTAGGCCCCTCAATTTTGTACACCTCAATCAAATCACCACTCAGCCTCCTCTGTGCCAAAGAAAACAACCCCAGCCTATCCAATCTTTACTCATAGCTAAAATTCTCCAGCCCTGACAACATCCTCAAATCTCCTCTATACCCTCTCGTGCAATTATATCCTTCCTGTAATGTGGTGACCAGAACTGCATGCAGTACTCAAGCTATAGCCTAACCAGTGTTTTATACAGTTCCAGCAGAACCTCCCTGCTCTTACAGTCTATGCCTCGGCTAATAAAGAAAAGTATTCCATATGCCTTCTGAACCACCTTATCGATCTGTCCCACTACCTTCAAGGATCTGTGGACATGCACTCCAGGGTCCCTCATTTCCTGTACACTTCAGTAGCCTCCCATGTATTGTGTATTCCGGCGGGCCGGCGCAGCAAGGGCCTAGTACTGAGCCCTGCAGAACCTCACTGGAAACAGCCTTCCAGTCACAAAAACACCCGTCAACCATTACCCGTTGCTTCCTGCCACTGAACCAATTTTGGATCCAACTTGCCACTCTCCCTTGGATCCCATGGGCTTGTACTTTTTTGACCAGTCTGCCATGTGGGACCTTGTCAAAAAGCCTTGCTAAAATCCATGTAGACTACATCACATGGACTACCCTCATCAACCCTCCTTGTTACCTCAAAAAATTCAAGTTAGACACTACCTTCCCTTAACAAATCCATGCTGACTGTCCTTGATTACTTTGTGCCTTTCTAAGTGACTGTTTATCCTGTCCCTCAGAATTGAATCCAATAATTTTCCCACCACCGAGGTTAGATTGACTAGCCTGAAATTACTCTGTCTATCCCTTGCTCCCTTTTTAAAAAATGGAGCAACTTTAGCAGTCCTCCAACATAACACCTGTCTCTTCCACAAACGGCAATTGATACTAGCTCAATTGCTAAATTTAAATCAGAGATAGATAGCTTTTTGGCAACATAAGGTATTAAGGAATGTGGGCCAAAGGCAGGTATATGGCACTAGATCACAGATCAGCCATGATCTTATCAAATGGCAGAGCAGGCACAAGGGGCTGAATGGCCTACTCCTGTTCCTATGTTTCATATGTTCCTAGAAGTTCAGAAAATGGTCAGAGCCTCTGCTATTTCTTACCTTGCTTCTTTTAACAGCCTGGGATACATTTCATTCAGCCCTGGTGATTTATCTACTTTCAAAGATGCTAATCCCCTTAATACTTCCTCTCACTATGTTTATCCCATCCAATATTTCACACTCCTCAACTACAATGTTTGCATCGTCCCTCAAGAGCCGATGCAAATTATTCATTAAGAACCATACCAACATCTTCCACCTCCACACGTAGGTTAGCTTTTTGGTCTCTAAAAAGGCCCTACTCTTACTTTGTTATCCTCTTGCACTTTATGTATTTATAAAACATCTTTGAGTTTTCCTTGCCAATATTTTCTCATGCCCTCTCTGCTTCCCTAATTTCCTTTTTAATTTCACCCCTGCACTTTCTATAATATTAAAAGTTCTCAGAGTCTGACATAAGCTTTCCTTTTCTGTCTTATCTTACCCTGTGTGCTCCTTGACATCCAGGGGGCTTCTAGATTTGGCAGGCCCACTCTTTCTTTGTGGGAATATGTTTACTCTGAACCCTTTGAATCTTCTCCTTGAATGCCTCCCACTGCTCAGACATTGATTTACCTTCAAGTAGCTGTTTCCAGTCCGCTTTTGCTAAATCAGTTCCTAGCTTAGTAAAATTGGCCTTTCCCCAATTGAGAACTTTTACTCCTGTTCTCTTTGTCCTTTTCCATAACTATGCTAAAACTAACTGAATTATGATCACTACCAACAAAATGCACTCTCACTGATACTCCTTCCACATGCCCAGCCTCATTTCCTAAAACTAAATCCAGAACTACCCCCTCTCTTGTTGGGCTTGCTACATACTGGCTAAAAAAGTTCTCCTGAATGCAATTTAAGAATTTTGCATCCTCTATACCCTTCACATTGTGTCCCAGCTAATATTAGGGTAGTTGAAATCCCCTATTACTGTCCTATTGTTCTTGCACCTCAGAAATTTGCCTACATATTTGCTCTTGTATCTCCCAGTAGTGTGACTGACCCTTTTTTGTTCCTTAGCCCAACTAATTTGATGATCCTTCCAACGTATCATCCCTCCTCACAGCTGTAATTATTTCTTTAACCAGTTAGGGGAGCAGACTGGCATTTCTGCAGTCGCAGACATGATTCCAGGATGGTATGTTGCCTCCCTGGTGCCAGGGTCAAGAATGTCACTGAGTGGATGCAGAACATTCTGAAGGGGGAGGGTGAACAGCCAGAAGTATTGGTCCATAGCAGTACTAATGACATAGGTAGAAAGAGGGATGAGGTCCTGCAGGCAGATTTTAGGGAGCTAGGAAAAAAAAGATTAATATGCAGGACCTCAATAAAAGGTAGCAATCTCTGGATTACTCCCAATGCCACACACTAGCGAGTATAGAAATAGGAGGATAGAGCAGATGAATGCGTGGCTGGAGATGGTGCAGGAGGGAGGGCATTAGATTTCTGGGGCATTGGGACTGGTTCTGGGGAGGTGGTGCCTGTACAGGCACGACAGGTTGCACCTCAACAGACTTGGGATAAATGCCCTCACAGGGAGGTTCACTGGTACTGTGGGAGAGGGTTTAAACTCATTTGGCAGGGAGATAGGCACCAGGATGTAACATTTTTCCTTTCCAATAAGGGGCACAAAGGATTGGGAGAGACAGATAGCACTAGAGTTAAATAGTACAGTATTAGGTGGAATCAGACAAAGAATGTGAGGGGGTCTAAGATAGGTTTACAGTGCATATGTGTAAAAGCATGAAGCGTGGTAAATAAGATTGGTGAGTTGCAGGCACAAATAGGTATATGGGAATGTGATGTCGTGGAAACCTGGCTCAAAAGAAAAGGCAGGATTGAGTACTAAATATTCTTGGATACAAGGTGTTCAGGAAAGATAGGGAAGGAAGGAAAGAAAGAAAGGAGGGGGTGGCCTTATTGGAGAATATTGCAGCGCTGGAGATAGAGGATGTTCGAGGGGTCAAGGACAGAATCTATTTGGCTAGAGTTAAGAAACAAGAGGTGCTGTTACACTACTGGGTGTGTTCTATAGGCCACCAACTAGTGGGAAGGATTGAGAGGAGCAAATTTGCAGGGAAATTACAGAAAGGTACAAGAACTATAGAGTAGTGATAATGGGGGACTTCAATTATCCTAATATAGACTGGGATAGTAACAGTTTAAAGGGCAGGGTGGGGAAGAATTTCTGAAGTGTGTTTGAGAATTTTCTTGATCAGCACATTTCCAGCCCAAGGAGGAAGGAGGCATTGCTGGATGGGGTTCTGGGGAATGAGGTGGGTCAAATGGAGCAAGTGTAAGTGGGAGAACATTTAGGGAACAGTGATCATAGTATAAAGGTTTACATTAGATTGCTCCATGTCCTTGTCCATAACTAGAGTAAAAAGTTAATTAGAGGAGAGCCAATTTAAATGGGTTGAGAACAGATCTGGCCTGGGTAAACTGGAATCAAAGACTGGCAGGCAAAACTGTAATCAAACAATGGGCAGCCTTTAAAGAGGAGATGGTTTGGGTACAGTCTAGGTACATTCCCACGATGGGGAAAAGTAGGGCAACCAAGGCCAGAGCTCCCTGGATGATGAAAGATGAAGCAGAAAAAGGGGGCATATGACAGATTGATTATATTAAAAAAAACAAAAACCAGGCTGAATATAGAAAGTTCAGAGGGGAAGTGAAAAAGGAAATAAGGAGGGGCAGAGAGAGTGTACGAGAACAGACTGGCAACTAACATAAAAGGGAATCTAAGTCTTCTACAGGCATGTAAATAGTAAGTGAGTAGTAAGAGGGATGGGGCCCATTAGGGACCCAAAAAGGAGACCTACACATGGAGGCAGAGGGCATGATTGAGGTACTAAATGAGTACTTTGCATTTGTCTTTACCAAAAAGATGCTGCCAAAGTCACAGTAAAAAAGGAGGTAGTTGAGATACTGGATGGGCTAAAAATTGATAAAGGTGGTACTAGAAAGGCCAGCTGTACTTAAAGTAGATAAGCCATCAGGTCCGGATGAGACGCATCCTAGGTTGCTGAGGAAAGTAAGGATGGAAATTGCAAAGGTACTGGCCATAATCTTCCAATCAACCTTAGATACAGGAGTTGTGCCAGAGGACTGGAGAATTGCAAATGTTAAAACCCTTATTCAAAAAAGAGTGTAAGGATAAACCCGGCAACTACAGGCCAGTCAGTTTAACCTCTGTGGTGGGGAAACTTTTTAGACACTATAATCCTGGACAAAATTAACAGTCACTTGGACAAGTATGGATTAATTAAAAGGACAGCCAGCATGGATTTGTTAAGGGCAAATCGTATTTAACTAATCTGATAGAGTTTTTTGATGAGGGCAATGCAGTTGATGTGGTGTATATGGACTTTCAAAAAGGTGTTTGATAAAGTGCCACATAATAGGCATGTCAGCAAGGTTGAAGCCAATGGAATAAAAAGGGGTAGTGGGAGGATGGACATGAAATTGGCTAAGGGACAGGAAATAGTAGTGGTGAACAGTTGTTTTTCAGACTGGAGGAAGATATACAGTGGTGTTCCCCAGGAGTCTGTACTAGGACCACTGCTTTTCTTGATATATATTAACGATTTGGACTTGGTGTACAGGACACGACTTCAAAATTTGCAGATGACAACACTTGGAAATGTAGTAAACAGGGAAGATAGTGATAGACTTCAAGATGACAGATGGACTGGTGGGCTGGGTGGACACGTGGCAGATGAAATTTAACGCAGAGAAGTGTGAAGTGATACATTTTGGTAGGAAGAATAAGGAGAGGCAATATAAACTAAATGGTGCAATTCTAAAGGGGGAGCAACAGAGACCTGGGGGTATATGTGCACAAATTGTTGAATGTGGCAGCGCAGGTTGAGAAAGCAGTTAAAAAAGCATACAGGATCCTGGGCTTTATAAATAGGCAGAGTACAAAAGCAAGGAATTTATGAAGAACCTTTATGAAACACTGCTTCGGCCACAACTGGAGCAGTGTGTCCAGAAAAGATTTAATAGAATGATTCCAGGGATGAAGGACTTCAGTTACGTGCATAGACTAGAGAAGCTGGTGTTGTTCTCCTTACAGCAGAGAAGGTTGGGGGGAGGTTTGATAGGTGTTCAAAATCATGAAGGGTCCAGACAGAGTGGATGGAGAGAAACTGTTCCCATTGGCAAAATAGTCAGAGGAGATAGATTTAAGGTGATTGGCAAAAAGAACCAAAAGGCAACATGAGGAAAAACTTTTTTTTTTTAAATAAACGCAGCGAGCGGTTATGATCTGGAATGCACTGCCTGAAGGGTAGAGGCATATTCAATCGTGGCTTTCAAAAGGGAATTGGATAAGTACTTGAAGGGAAAAAATTTGCAGGGCTATGGGGAAAGGGCAGGGAAGTGGGATTAGCTTGATTGCTCCTGCAGAGAGCCGGCCTCCTTCTGTGCTGTAACCATTCTATAACTTGAGCTCATCCAAAACTGTCCGTATCCTAATTCACACCAAGTCCCATTCACCTATCATTCCTGCGCTTGCTGACCTACATTGGCTCCTGATCTGGGAATGCCTTCAGATTTTGAAATTCTTATCCTTCTTTTCAATTCCTTCCACGGCCTCACCCCTCGCAGTCAGAGATCTCTGTGCTCCTCCAAATCAGATTTTAAATGCTCCACCATTGGCGGCTGTGCCTTCAGCTGTCTAGGCCCTAAGCTCTGGAATTCCCTCCCTCCTCCTTTGAAACACATTAAAACCTACCTCTTTGACCAAGCTTTTGTTTACCTGCTCTAATCTCATGTGAAGTGGTCTCAAATTTTGTTTGATAATGCTCTGATGAAGTGCCTTGGGACATTTTACCATGTGGCTAGTTGGATCCAAAATTGGTTGAGTGGCAGGAAGCAAAGGGTACCGGTTGATGGGTGTTTTTGCGATTGGAAGGCTGTTTCCAGTGGGGTTCTGCAAGGCTCAGTACTAGATCCCTTGCTTTTTGTGGTTTATATTAATGATTTGGGCTTGATCAAGAAGTTTGCAGATAATACAAAAGTTGGCCATGTGGTTGATAGTGAGGAGGAAAGCTGTAGACTGCAGGAAGATATCAATGGACTGGTCAGGTGGGCAGAAAAGTGGCAAATGGAATTCAATCCAGAGAAGTGTGAGGTAATGGATTTAGGGAGGGCAAACAAGTACACAATAAATGGGAGGACACAGAGGTCTAGAGGAGCAAAGGGACCTTGGAGTGCACGTCCACAAATCCCTGAAGGTAGCAGGACTGGTGTATAAGGTGGTTAAAAAGGCATACGGGATACTTTCCTTTATTAGCTGAGGCATAAAATATTTTTTTTAAAAAGAGCAGGGGAGATTATGCTGGAACTGTACAAAATCTTGGTTAGGCCACAGCTTGAGTACTGCACACAGTTCTGATCACCACATTACAGAAGAGATATGATTGCACTCGAGAGAACAGAGGAGATTTACGAGGACATTGCCTAGGCTGGAGAATTTTAGCTATAAGATTGGATAGGCTGGGATAGTTTTCTTTGGAACAGAGGAGGCCAAGGGGAGATTTAATTGAGGTATATAAAATTATGACTGGATGCGATAGAGTGGACCTATTTCCCTTAGCAGAGGGGTCAGTGACCAGGGGGGCATTGATTTAAAGTAATTGGTAGAAGGATTAGATGGGAGCAGAGGAGAAATTTCCTCACGCAGAGGGTGGTGGGGGTCTGGACCTCACTGCCTGAAAAGGGTGGTAGAGGCAGAAACCCTCAACTCAATTTTTTTTTTAAAAAGTACTTGGATGTGCACTTGAAGTGCTGTAACCTACAGGGTTACAGACCAAGTGCTGGAAAGTGGGATTAAGGTAGATGGCTCATTTTTGGCTGGCACAGACATGGGCTGATTGGCCTCCTTCGATATCACATGTAGAAGGCAACACTTTGGTTCATAGGGAGCGGAGATTCATTTATGTGAATTTGTGCTAAGCACAGAAGAAATGGCTGGTGCAGTCTGAAAATCGTAAATTATTTTTTGCTCTTCCAAGAGATAAAACCTTGCATTGAGCAGTTCAGCCAAGGATTGACAAAATGGAATTAGTCAAAGTGATAACATTTAAAATATGCACTTAGTTAGAAAGGTCATTTAACCACAAGTTGCTGTCATATTCCCCACCCATTTCTTTTGGTACTTGCAGCAAGCACACATCCAATCAGGAGTGTAGGGGGCAACCAATTCCCACTATTCCACAAGCCTGTGTATGGTGTAATCTTACAAAGGAATTTACAGCACAGAAACAGCCCAACAGGTCCATGCCAGTGTTTATGCTCCACACACATCTCCTCCCCACTTCATCTAACCCTATTTACATATCCTTCTATTCTTTTCTCCCTCGTGTTTATCTAGCTTCCCCTTAAATGCATCTATGCTAGTCACCTCAGCTACTCCTTGTGGTAGAGTTCAAAATTCTTACCACTCCAGGTGAAGAAGTTGCTCCTGAATTCCTATTGAATTTATTAGTGACTATCTTGTCTTTGTGCTCTCCCCTGCAAGTGGAAACATCTTCCCTATCAAACCCTTTCATAATCCTAGAGGCCTCCATTAAGTCACCCCTCAGTCTTCTCTTTTCTATTCAATCTTTCCTGCTAGGTATAACCTCAGTTCTGATATCATCCTAGTAAATCGTTTTTGCACCTTCAGTGCCTCTATATCCTTCTTAGTGTGGAGAAGAAAATTGTTTGCAGTACTCTGGTCTAACCAGGGTTTTGTACAAGTTTAGCATAACTTCTGATTTTCAATTTATCCCTCTAGAAATGAACCCCAGTGCTTGGTTTGCTTTCTCCGCCCCAATGATATTAACCTGCATTGCTACTTTTAGTGATTTGTGTATCTGTACCCCTCAATCCTCTGCTACTCTACACTGTTTAGACCCTTATTTTCCCAAGGAGAATGTGGCCTCATTATTCCTATCAAAATGTGACCCCCTCACACTTACCTACATTGAAATTCAATTGCACACCCATTCTGCAAGTTTTTAATGTCTTCCTGTATTTTGTCAGTCCTCAGCATTAACTATACCCCCCAACTTGGTGGCATCTGCAAATTTTAAAATTGTACTTCCAATTCGTTTGTGTATATGGTGAATCCTTTTGGACCACCACTTCCCACTTTGTCAGTTTGAGTAACTACCTTTAACCCCTACTCTCTCTCATTTCATAGCCAGCTTGCTATCCATTCTGCTACTTGTCCCCTGACTCCACATGCTCTGACCTTAGTCATGAGTCCACTATGTGGTAGGCTAAGGCCTTTTGAAAATCCAAATATATTACATCTACCACATTGCCCTTGTCTATACTTTTGTTACTTCAAATAATTCAATGTTAATCAAGCATGACCTTCCCTTTTGAAATCCGTGCTGACGTTTCGTATTTTCAGTTTCTGCACCTAGGATGGTCAACATGACTGAATTGATAGCACTTTGCCTCAAGTTAAGAATATTATGGATTGGAGAGTCACATCAGGCCTTGAGCGCATAATCTCAGCCGACACTAATCAAGCACTAAATGAGCACTGCATTGTTGTTAGGAGGTACTTTGAATGAAGGTGCTACATGCCTTTCAGCTAGATATTAAATCTCATTTATCCCTACCAATATTTCTTACTCAACCAATAGCCTGCGCACACAAAAAAACCTGGCAATTCAACTCATTCTGTGGAACACTGCTGGTGCTCAGTGGCTGCTGTATTTGCCCACAAGTCACTGAAAGGTAACTGTGTTAAGGGCTATGTAAAGTCAAGTATCACAACAGCAGTCAAGCAGACTGCTTAAAACATCCACCCAGTAACATTTTCTCCAATCATTCCTTTGTCCTTATCGAGGAAGCACCTCTGAATGGAATATTGATTTAATGCTGAATATCTGACCTCTGTTAGACCACCATATTTATTAGAACTAAACTAATCTAATTCATGACTTACTTGCAATCAATACAGCCATGATTTCCTAGTGGTTCATCTCAGTACAAATTATAATCCACCACTATAATAATCTATGACAGCAACAGCATTAAACTCAAGAGTTGAAACTATAAACAAATGCATGTGGGATACTTTATATAAAAGCTTTCCAACTGTGCAGTTTGATTTGTAACTTTAAAACCCACCAAGCATTGTGACAAGATGTCATCCAATACACAAAGGAGTTCAGTAAATAGGCTAATGGAGGAAATTGCAGGTTACAGTTAAGTGGTATAATACTTCAGATTGTAATTCCATATGCAAACTAAGCACTAAACCAGAATATTGACCAGTGCTCACAGGTGTAACCAAGAAAAACCATAAAGATATTAATCTTAGGAGGCAAAATAAGAAACTCATTGAAATTCTAGCTATTCCAAGTACACTAAAGTATGACCCTCAAATGCTTGGAGTTATAAAAAGGTCAAGATTAAAATGTGAAAAGCACAAACTAGTCTTCAAGTGTACACAGCTGGTGAACTCTCAATTGGCTCACTGTCTATGCCTGGAGAAAAGATTATAGCTCAGACTGTTGCTCCATGTAAACTCTACCTTCAGATAAAATTTCCAAACTGTTTAGGCTACAGCATACTGAATGTATACTTCTAAAAACAAAAAGGTACAGCCTAGGTTTATAACCTCAACAGGCTCTGCCTAATTCAAATTTGTTATTAAATTTCCAAGGCTTGTTTTCCCCTTCCTCTCCTTCAATCCACGTGCATCTGTTTGGATTTATTTACTGTTGCTCGTAGGCTAACCCATCAGAAAATACCCCCTCCTCCCAAGACAATTTTCTATATGTCCCTAGACAACAAAAAAAAGTGAACCCTCTTGGGGTTACTGCTCATGAATATCATTTATGAGTGGGATTTCAACTTGGATCTCATTTGGTAGCTGTAAGTCTAATGCTTGATCAATTGTTCTTGGACAGCTTTGTCTTCAGGCAGCATAATTTTGCTGCACTATTCCTTCAGTGCACAATTTACTCCATTGGAATTAAATGGATAATGACAACTTTTGCAGTTTTTTTTGAAAACATTAATATGTACAGATCAGCACTCCATTTTTCCAATTTGGCCTCTTAGCAGGCCTTTAGGAAAGCAATGGATAATAGGCAATTGGATTCTTCAATTTTTTGTTAAAGCCACAACCACAAAAAAACCAGCTACATCATGTAGGCTTACTTTGACAATTTTACATCACCATACAAACATGCTGATGCAGTGCTGAGGATTAACCAGGAAGTTATTGTTCTGGTGGCAGATTGGGAAACCCAAGAAAAACTGGACTCCTTCTACTGTCAATCATATGAAACCAGTAAGATTGCTAAACAGACCTACACCAGTACTGGACTAAGGTAGAAATGTTTATATTTAACATTATTGCAGCTTGTTTGAATGGTGATGAAACCATCTTGGTAATAAAGTTTCTGAAGAGCTAGTTTTAAGTGATTTATAAAAGAATTGTGGAAATATACAGGTGACAATTTGAATCAAGTATAAAAACCATTTGAATTTAAAATAATTGCAAATAATCTTAGGAACATAGGAACAGGAGTAGGCCATTCAGCCCCTCGTGCCTGCTCTGCCATTTGATAAGATCATGGCTGATCTGTGATCTAGCTCCATATACCTGCCTTTGGGCCCATATCCCTTAATACCTTTGGTTGCCAAAAAGCTCTCATTTAAATTTAGCAATTGAGCTAGTATCAATTGCTGTTTGCAGAAGAGTTCCAAACTTCTACCACCCTGTGTAGAAATGTTTTCTAATCTCGCTCCTGGAAGGTCTGGCTCTAATTTTTAGACTGTGCCCCCTACTCCTAGAATCCCCACCCAGCGGAAATAGTTTCTCTCTATCCACCCTATCGGTTCCCCTTAATATCTTATAAACTTCGATCAGATCACCCCTTAACCTTCGAAGCTCCAGAGAATACAACCCCAATTTGTGTAATCTCTCCTCGTAACTTAACCCTTGCAGTCCGGGTATCATTCTAGTAAACCTACGCTGCACTCCCTCCAAGGCCAATATGTCCTTCCGAAGGTGCGGTGCCCAGAACTGCTCACAGTACTCCAGGTGCGGTCTAACCAGGGTTTTGTATAGCTGCAGCATAACTTCTGCCCCCTTGTACTCCAGTCCTCTAGATATAAAGGCCAGCATTCCATTAGCCTTATTGATTATTTTCTGCACCTGTTCATGACACTTCAATGATCTATGTACCTGAACCCCTAAGTCCCTTTGGACGTCCAGTTTTTAAAACTTTTTACCATTTAGAAAATACCCTGTTCTATCCTTTTTTGAAAAAGTGGATGACCTCACATTTGCCTACAATGAATTCCATTTGCCACAGTTTTGCCCATTCACCTAATCTAACAATAAATATCCCTTTGTAATTTTACATTTTCATCTACACTGCTTACAATGCCACCAATCTTTGTGTCATCGGCAAACTTAGATATGAGACTTTCTATGCCTTCATCTAAGACGTTTAATGAATAATTGAGGCCCCAAGACAGATCCCCGCAGGACTCCACTAGTCACATCCTGCCAATGTGAATACTTACCCATTATCCCTACTCTCTGTCGCCTTTCGCTCAGCCAATTTCCTCACCAAGTCTGCACTTTTCCCTCGATTCCATGGGCTTCTATCTTAGCTAACAGTCTCTTGTGGGACCTTATCAAATGCCTTCTGGAAGTCCATATAAATAACATCCATTGACATTCCCCTGTCCACTACTTTAGGTCACCTCTTCAAAAAAATTCAATCAGGTTTGTCAGGCACGACCTACCTTTCACAAATCCATGCTGGCTCTCCCTGATTAACTGAAAATTCAAGGTGTTCAGTCACCCTATCCTTATAGACTCCAGCAATTTCCCAACAGATGTTAGGCTAACTGGTCTATAATTCCCCCGATTCCCTCTCTCTCCTTTCTTAAAAAGCAGTGTGACATGTGCAATTTTCCAATCTAAAGGGACAGTTCCTGAATCTAGAGAACTTTGAAAGATTATAGTTAGGGCACCTGCAATGTGCTCACCTACTTCCTTCAGAGCAGCTGCCCAACAATAGGTACTGGAATGGTTAAAGAGCACATGCTTGTACATAATATGGCCCAAAGTTTGGTTAACCTTTTAGATAACTAAGCAAATCTTGGATTTAAAATTCATTTTATACCAAAAAGTTACTCCAATGCAAGAGGATCACGTTAAACCTATCTGCCACACACAAAAACTGAAAGCAATTAACAGTGGTTTGGAAATGCAACTTTGCACATTTACACTTCTGGCACCTGGATTTGAAGCCAGCCCAGCTGGATCGGATGAAAATGTCCTCTCTCTATTGGCACCAAAGATTTTATCAGAAATGGGTCAGGAGCAACGTCAACCCAGCTCCTTGTGTGATTGCCTACTGCACAAACATTTGTCACCAGTTAGCTACATGTTATAGCTCAGATCTCACTGGAATGTCCAACTAGTGCCTTCAGCTGAAGTTTATACTCTTGAAACAGTCAATCACATTTCTTGGACCTCTGCATTTATACCATCTACTTAAATGTCCATGCCACCAGGTCATCTTCTGCCACCTACAACATGACACATTTCCCCCTCCCAGTCTTCTGGAGAAACTGGAAGCTCTGATTCCTATATTCATTCCACCATTCTGTGCTCTCATTAAAAAAAAGTTTAATTTAATAAAAGCTGCACCTTTTTGGGGAAGGGGAAGATGTGGAAAATAGACCTACGATTTCTCTCATTTTCTTTTGCATTACTTTTTTCTTCCTTCATTTCCTTTTCCATCCACTGACCCAATTCTCAGTACATCACTCTTCACAACTAAAAACATACTGCATGCATCCCTGCTAACAAGATCAAACTGGGACAGTCTGGTTAGCCACTAATAATGGGATCCAGGCCCCCAGGATATCAACACTGCTGTGCAAGTTTAAAAAACATAATGGAATGGAGATAGAGACTTGATCTATCTGCTTAGTTACTTTAGGGGAGTGGGAAGCCAAACAGTGTTTATTTCTACCTCACGAGGAGAGATGCTTATATTATGCAAAATTCAGTGGGGTGGGAAAGGGAGAAGAGCCAAGGGGCAGGCTAAAGAAAATATCATCTCCAAAGCACAATGGAACAGCAAATTGTAAACAAACCAGTTTTCTTATATTTGGGGCGACGAACACAAAAAGGTACTTGGAAGGCAAGAACCTTGGGCCAACAGTTCAGCACTAGGTTCATTTGATTTAAACTAACCCAACACTTGGCTCACTTACATAATGAGGGTCACAGCTAGATACTCAAAAAAGCATTATGCAATGGTGTGCCAGATTTAATTACACAGCATAGATCCCCACAAAACCAAGCCATGCTCTACAATCAGCTTTAAAAAGCCAGATACATAGTATTGTTAAAATCTGATGAGTTTGCAGCATTGAACTATACAATCTCTGAGAAAGCAAGGCTCTGAGCACATAGATTAACACAGGCACAAGAGTTCTGTTAACTGTCTGAAATTTTCAGCATTAGCAATGATCGGACAGGGTAGTCAGTTTCCATAGTAGAGCCTCTCAGTGGACCACCAGGGTGCTTTCAAGAAAAAAAGTTTTAAAAGTTGGCTTTACACCAGTTTAATTTACAACCAACTTGAAGCCAAAGCTACGCAAGACTGCTTCCTCTGGGTGGTCTCATCTCGGCAACAAAAGCGTGCAGTATAACCACAAGGCCTTCCATTTATAAAGTGTAGAAGTAGTTCCTGCCCAAGAAATTTTTACTAACAGCAATTGTTGGAAGAGCATTGCTTAAACCATACACCAGATTCTGAGATGCAAAAAAAATAAAGCTTTGATCTTTCACTACCTTCATTTAAAAAAAGTTTACAATTCCATCACCAACTATTGCACAAAGCAGGACCAGCCAATGTATGCAGGTATGTTCTACATGTTGAGATAAGTGGAAGAACATCTTCAAAATGTTTACCTTTTCAAGAATATGTAGCATCAAAAAAATTATACACCATGAAGTATGGAGGTTTGCACTCACTTTGTATTTTAATTTCTCAGCAGTAATCACAGTAATCTATAGCACAGATTTTAACAATCAAGGTCCAATGTTATTGCCATGCAACACTGCCACTTAAAATTGAACCTTTTATTCTTTAGGCACTGAACACCGATTAAAAAGTTACTGAAGAAACAGCATAGCACCAAAGAACATGTAAGCATAGCCCTGCTACCTAAAACGTTATATGGCAATGTCCATTCAAAGCTAGTTGACACAGGAAGTAGGAGATAAATGTATATTAAAAAAGTTTCCTTGTAAAACTTCAGACTGCATACAACTGACATTGAAGTCTAGGAACAAAAAGGAACAGGAGTGGGTCATTTAGCCCACCAAACTTGTTCTGCCATCCATTTAGATCGTGGATGATTTGTTCCTCAACGCCACTTACCAGTCATTGTTCTGTATTGCTCAATACCCTAATCCAACAAAAAACTATCAATCTCAGTCTTGAAAATTTCTACTGCCTCCCAAATATACACAAAGCCAACACACCCGGACATCCTATCGTATCAGGCAACGGAACCCTGTGTGAGAACCTCTCTGGATACATCGAGGGCATCCTGAAACCCATCGTACAGGGAATCCCCAGCTTCTGTCTCGACACTACAGACTTCCTACAAAAACTCAGTACCCACGGACCAGTTGAACCAGGAACACTTCTCACCACGATGGACGTCTCGGCACTCTACACCAGTATCCCCCACGGATGATGGCATCGCTGCGACAGCATCAATACTCAACACCAACAACAGCCAATCTCCAGACGCCATCCTACAACTCATCCGCTTCATCCTGGATCACAATGTCTTCACCTTCGATAACCAGTTCTTTACCCAAACACACGGAACAGCCATGGGGACCAAATTCGCACCCCAATAGGCCAAAATTTTCACGCACAAGTTCGAGCACGACTTCTTCACTGCACAGGACCTCCAACCAACGCTATACGCCAGATACAGATACATAGACGACATTTTCTTTCTATGGACCCACGGTGAAGAATCACTGAAGAGACTACACGATAACATCAACAAGTTCCATCCCACCATCAAGCTCACCATGGACTACTCCTCAATCAGTTTCTTTCTTGGACACACTAATCGCCATCAAAGAAGAGCACCTCAGCACCTCACTATCGCAAGCCCATGGACAACCTCACGATGCTCCACTTTTCCAGCTTTACCCTAACCACGTCAAAGAGGCCATCCCCTATGGACAGGCCCTGCGAATACACACGGTCTGCTCAGACGAGGAGGAACGCGATGGACACCTACAGACGCTGAAAGACGCCCTCGTAAGAACGGGATATGACGCTCGACTCATCGATCGACAGTTCCTACGGGCTACAGCGAAAAATAGCATAGACCTCCTCAGAAGACTAACACTGGACGCAACCAACAGAGTACCCTTCGTCGTCCAGTACTTCCCTGGAGCGGAGAAACTACGCCATGTTCTCCGCAGCCTTCAACATCATCAATGACGACAAACACCTTGCTATGGCCATCCCCACACCTCCACTACTCGCCTTTAAACAGCCACCCAACCTCAAACAGACCATCGTTCGCAGCAAATTACCCAGCTTTCAGGAGAACAGCGTCCACGACACTACACAACCCTGCCACGGTAACCTCTGCAAGACATGCCAGATCATCGACACGTATACCACCATCACACGAGAGGACACCACCCACCAGGTGCACGGTTCATACTCCTGTGACTCGGCCAACGTTGTCTACCTCATACGTTGCAAGAAAGGATGCCCCAAAGCATGGTACATTGGCGAGTCCATGCAGACGCTGCGACAACGGATGAACGGACACCGCGCAACAATCGCCAGACAGGAGGGTTCCCTCCCAGTCGGGGAACACTTCAGCATCAAGGACATTCAGCCACCAACCTTCGGGTAAGCGTACTCCAAGGCGGCCTTCGAGACCACGACAATGCAAAATCGTCGAGCAGAAATTGATAGCCAAGTTCCGCACCCATGAGGACGGCCTCAACCGGGATCTTGGGTTCATGTCACGCTACACGTAACCCCACCAACGAACAAAAGTTATCTATTTTTAATACTCAGTCTCCGTCTCCGTCTGTTTTTTTTGTTTTGGCAGTTTGTATATTCGGTGGCCCTGTAGGTAACACCTATCTGTCTGAACACTTTGGTTGCCTTGGCAACGGGAAGTTGAAAAGACTCTCTGTAATCACCAGGTATTGTTCTGTGATTTATAAATGCGAGAGGTTCGAGGATTTCTTGACATTCACCTGAGGAAGGAGGAAGCCTCCGAAAGCTTGTGAATTTTAAAATAAAATTGGTGGACTATAACTTGGTGTTGTAAAATTGTTTACAATTGAAAATTTCAATTGACTCAGCATCCATAGCCTTTTGAGGGAGAGTTCCAGATTGCCACAGCTCTGAAAAAAAAATCTTCCCTATTTCAGTCCTAAAATGACTCAACTTTAAGATTATGACTCAAGTCTACCAAACTAAATTTTTAAAAATACCCTGAAAACAAATATGCCAATTAAATATCTTGAAAAAATTTACTGAATGTTTAAAGATCAAATATATTCAGCTTTGGTGGTATGTTATTTAGGGACCAGAGTGATCCAAGTCCTGTCTCTGAAAATGTTTAAATCTTATATTATCTAACTTTGCTCTGATGTGTCATAGGTCATATGAAATTATATCTGGGCTAGAAATTTTGGTTCTCAACTTTGCTCCAAATTGACTGCATTATCAGTAAGCAGTTGCAAATACAGGACTTCAACAATGCCAGAAACAGGCGGTCTCAATAGATCACCAGTTAACTCACAACTGACCAGCAACTGATGACGACGACAGCACTTTCATCTACCTGGGCAGTAAAATTTAAATAGAATGGGCATTGTGAGCAAAAGGATCGCTTTTGTAGCAATACCAAACACTTCAGTAACATGCCAAGTGACAAAAAGACATGTATGGAAAACAAGGTTTGTGCATACCACACCTATAGACTAAACGCACAGCATATGGGAACTACAGAAATTGACAACTGCTGGGAAATGGGTATAGATCAATTGCAAAAAAAGTTTGATAAAATTGCAACCAACCAGTACAGAGAAGTAGACATCATAATAGACCTTCCCTTCCACCACCACCCACCCCCTATGGTAGATTGACAGGTATTATATACAAATTTGTTAAAGCTAGCCATCTAGGAGAAAATGGATGAAATCAAACTTCATTGATGATCATAAAATGTCAGCCACTTTAGTACATGCACTGCCATTAAGAGATCAATTTATAAAAATTAATTTTCTAGCTCAGGAGTTTTTAATGCATTGCAAACTTGTAAGTGGCTGCTCAGAGGCAAAGCACATCAATACACCAAAAATTCTAAACAGGGTAGCTCATGTCTAGTCATGATGCTCCAATCATTATGGTGTGGGGGGCAGGCTTGATGAACCAGCTGGTCTTATCCTGCCGGTCAATTCTGTATGTTTGTATAGTTTAAATTTTGTATGCACCCTCCCAAAACTGTAGCGAAAGTGAACTAATGCAAGCCAATGCCTGCAATTCCAACACAGAGTGAGCTTGGACCATTTCTAGCTAAGAGAGCAACTCCTAGCCACCCCTGCAAAAGAAGTTTCACCTACAATTCTAGCACAATCAAAGACATTAAACTTTTTGCAGCAGAGATGCAATTCAGGAAAAATTGCAAGTTGTACTGTTTGTGTACTCATGAGCTGTTCCTGCCAATAGGAGGCAGAACTCAGGTTGAATGCAGAGATTAACAAAAGGACCCATTCCACATGGTACCAAAACTGACATCTAAAAGCAAAACATGCTCAGCAAGACACCAGAAAATTAAGATTCTGGGCCACTACAGCTTTAATTCTGTCTTTTTTCCCTCCTAATCACATTGTAATTCTTACTAGTCTATATCCCATTCTTTTTTCAAACTTCAGATGATATCCATTTGGTACCACACACAATTATGGTCTTCAAGCTCATCCAGTTTATATTAGAACTTTGCAAATTTTAGTTTTCCTACATCCCAGACTATTCAATCAATTATCTTCTGTGACCAGTGCACTTTTCTTCCCCTCAAACACTTGGCAATCAGGTTACAGTAAAGTGCAGTGAAAATCTAAAAAAGACTGTGGGCCATTATATTTTTAGATATTTTACATAGTTTAGAGATAAACTATCATCGGCTTAGCAACATTCTCTAGGGGGTGGAATCCTTTTCACCAACTATGATTCTTATGCTCTGAAAGGAGAGAAAAAAAGCTAAGTACAGAAAGCAGAGCCTTTCTTACACTTTTCCAACCCAACTTTAAATTACTTCTGAAGTATTCCTCCAATTTTCTTAGTCCATTATAATTGATTCCTTCAGTTCCAATCCACATATTAATAGCATTCAAACAATTTTATATTCAAGAGTGTACACAATGTGGATTTCAGAATGATTTTTTAAAATAAATGTAATAAGGCTCAGAAAACAGACAAGGGGAGTGTCCTGAACAAATAGTTCTTTTCCCTCCATATACACAAAGAAAAGAATGCTAGTTTTAATTAACTAATTAGATAAATCAAAAATTGTTGGGCATGATCAAGGTGAAAGATACCTTGAAAATCATGAAACTACAGTAAAAGATTTCACTGAAACAAGTTAAATGGAGTAGAAAGGCACATTGAAAAATAACTTGGTGTTGTAAAATTGTTTACAAACATTGAAAAATACCAGAGGAAACAATGCATGTCCCTCCCCCAACAACCTGTTGCACAACTTGCACCATAGCTTCAAAAAGGCAGCTGCATGAAATGAGCAGCAAATTATAGAATAACTAAGTAAACCAAAATATCATAAGTACTGGTTTCCCCTTCATCTTGCTGAACTAAGTAATTGAATGTTTTGGTGCTCATCCCTTTATAATTTTCAGATTTACTGAATTCCTCACTATACTAAGCAACATGACAACATTTGAAGTGGGGTGTGAAGGGAGAAAAGGTTTAATTGTATTACCACCTTCAGGAGATCTCAGGTGTTCTTATACGATTATGTAATGCAATCTACCTCAAATGATCCAGGTACAGTACTCTTCAGGAGGTTCATGATATTTCAGCTGTTTTCAAAATCTGACTTAGGGCTATTTTCAAATCAGATTAAATATCCAAATTATTTTGTTTAAAAACCTACATCACTAATATTTGCTTCATTGTAAACACTATCTTTATATTTGTTTATTTTTCCTCCACAAATCTCTGCCATGTAAACAATGATTTTAACACCCTTATCTGAACTTTAGGATGAATGAAGTAAAAAAGGTGCTAGGGGTTTGCTCAAGAATCGCAATGAATTGACAACATTTGACACATTATAAACAAAAGCCTCAAAATAGATGATTAATCTAGCCATAAAAGCAGAGGCTGAGCTGACATTCCTCCTCAGGCACTTCTGTACTGGGACAGTTTGCACAGACAAAGCAGCACAAAAACCTCTTGTGTCAGGAGCGCCAGAAAACCTCAACTAAACCTTGCTCCAACAGCAGATTGGAAGAAAGCTGTCACTGCAATTGTGTTTTGCAATTTTAAATCCATGTCAGCAGAAATAATGATGCAACTGAACAAAGCACTACTAACAATGGAAGTGAACAAAGTTCTACTTAATCACCCACAAACAGCATTAAAACAAAAAAAGTTTTATGGTTCGAGAGTTGGACGACCATAACATACAATAATTGCTGCAAACCTTAGAAATATTTTACCACAACTAATCTCTAATTATATATTCTGTTAACTACAATATAAACAGATCAGATTATGATTTTTTTGTTAGGTAAACCACAATGGCTGAAGTAAATACTGGATATTTATTTAGCAGTTTAAATAATTGTCATTTATATAAAATAACCCTCATTGTAAGAAGGTACCATGCCAATTGCAGCTGAGATCAGTATGTAGCTTCACTCACAATATCCTAAAGCAACCACAAAATCAGGAAAAGCATTGATTTAATTTTAACCAAGATTTATTAATTTTAAGATTTATACACTTAAAATTGGTCAATATACATCAAGGTGACAAGAGTCACCATTTTGAGCATACTTATCTCTGCAAAAGCTCTCAGGTCTCTATCAAGTTAACTCGAAACTCCTGTTGTCAGTATTAAAAATGTTCATTTTAATACTGTCTGAATGAAAATGAAACTTCATTTTACACATTTATATTTCTAAATAGGCATGTCCTAGTTTACAACTTACTAATCTGGTCAATCAAGAATGACAACTTGCATTTATAGAGCACCTTTTACACAGAATAACCTCACAAACAAAATTTGACACTGAGCTAAAGGAGGAGACGTTAGGTCAGGTGACCAAAAGTTTGGTCAGAGGTAGATTTTAAAGCGAGTCTTAAAAAGGAGGGATAGAGAGGTTTATGGAGTTAATTCCAGAGCTTAGGCCTAAACAGCCTAAAGTTCTCGGGGTTGTAGGCGCGCGCGCACACACACAAACACACACACAGAAATGGAGGAGTGGGTTGCTGCAATTGGCCTGAACACCTTAGGACCAGGTGAGGGGGGGAAAAAAAGACATCTGTTCCCTTTCTGCAGCAGGTAAAGACAACATCAGAAGGAAGGCTACAGGTGCATTATTAACAAAAAAAGTTTTGTAAACCTATCTGTATTCCACAAAAGGTGCAAATTCTATGTAACTAGTCTTCTAAAACAAAAACAATGAAAATGTGCCACTGCCTTCTGTGGACCAATTTAAGATTTGATTTATCACTCGAGACTGCCAGGCACACAAACAGGTGTGGCACCTCCTCTCACTCCAGTAGGCAATCACCATTTTGAGTACCGAGAGAATATAAATCTATCCCAAGCTTAAAAATAAGGTTAAAACCACCCAATATAGTTTAAGAGCATGATTACTTGTATTCAAATATTCAGCTGGTGATATTATAGCAGTCCAAAAATTCAGACCTACCACATGTTCATTAGATGCAGTCATACTATCACTTTCATGTCAATGCAAAGCAGTTTGCAGTTGCACAGCAGTGGCATAACTTCAGAATCAGGTCAGCAATTCAAGTCTTAAGGACAGTAAAGCTTCAACCTGTTGCATTTAAAAATGCCCAACAGATCTCTTACTCATTGTATTTCACTATGTCAGAAGGTTTAAGGATACACTTACATATTAAAAAATAAGCCACCTGGGTCACAGAACTCGGCACATATATCTAAGCACATGTCCAATACTCTTTTGTGGCTAACCTCGGTGCAGCCTAATGGTATAATTACCAATGTAACTCGTGTCTGCCCACTACAAACTGAAACCAGTAGCTAAACCTTGCCTAATTATGTTTTAACTTGTTACATCTATAGCTCCATGATTTTAAATGAGTTTACAATCTGGTCACTCTTGATCATAAAGGTCACTCCTAGCTTAAATGTTTCCAATATTAATGCCTGTGCAGGAACATCCTTCTATGATTCTATTTGGCTTCTATGATTCTATTTGAGACTAGCTTAGTGGTATAAACTGGGCGACATGGACATGTTGGGCCGAAGGGCCTGTTTCCATGTTGTAACTTCTATGATTCTATGATTCTACTTCTATGATTCTATCCTCTTCCCACAACCGACACAGCCCAGGCCGCAGATCTGACCTCGGGGAGGGAGTGTCTCAGGTTCCCAAGAAAGGGTCACCAATCCCGGGCTGCAGCAGCCCGCAGAATCCAGCTCCCACAACATTTGCTTCTCCCTTTTCTTCTAAAAAAAAAATAAACTCCACTGAAACAGTCGAACGGTTTCTCTTCCAGGAGGTAAACAAAAAAAAAAAAGTTTTTTTTTTAAAAAATCAGCGTATCGAGAGAGCAAAAAGAAAGAGGGAATATATGCAGCGAGCAACCCCACATACAAACGCACTGCACGCCAAACATGGCGCTTTTCGATTCATAGCAACAGTTACAAGGGTGAAGACAGGCTGGGCAATGTCGCTGGAAGGCGCCTGTCCTGCTGCAGGAGGTGTCTCGGGTCTGGCTCATTGTCCTGTCCTGTCCCGGGGGCCCCCAACCTGTCAATCATTTGTCCGCTCGCGCCCTCTCCGCCCATTGTTCAATGTTGACTTTGTGTCTTTTTACCTTGTTCAAGTGCGGGTTCCTGATAATGTCATAGCCCCTTCTCCTGGTGTAAACGAAGGTCTTGGGGCTGCCCACGGTTTTCTGCAATTCCCAGTTCGGGGATTCTTTCCCTATCGAACTTTTTGCCATTTTAGGATTCTGGGGCGGAGGGCGAAAATGAAACGAGCTGAAGAAACTGCAACCGGGATCAAATTCTGCCGCGAGGACAGCGACGACGACAACGCCTGGTCCAACACTTAAAAGCTGCTCAACTCGATTGGAAAGGGAGATAAGCGCTGTTCCAATCCGAACCTGACTTAACCCTTGGTTAGAAAAGCATCAATCAATCAATCAATGATAAATGAAACCATCCCGCAGGCATTGGTTTCTCTGATAATTTAACCCATTAGGAGACACTGGGTTACCCTATTGTCATCAGCCCAAATAAACTTAACAAAAGTGCCCCCTTTTTAGAGGGCCACAAACAAACACATAAATCATAAAAAAGAGGACAAAGGAAACTTAGCAAATTAAATCATAATATTAAGCATGGACTCCAGTCCCTGTGGTGCCCACCTGTCGCAGAAGGCCTCAAGCGTACTGACGAACACTGCGTGTTCCCTCTCCAGGGCCACCCGGGCGTGGACAAGACCGCGGAAGAGAGGCAGGCAGCCAGAGCGACCACCCCCAGGGGCCAAGACCAACCTGGACTTATGAATGGAAACCTTAGCCAGGCCCAGGAGCAGACCCACGAGGAGGTCCTCGGACTTGCCCCACAGACATTGATAAATCTTAACTATGTTGCAGGATTTAGTAATCGGAAGCTATAGCCAGGTATATCATATTTCACTTATATCTAATAACAATATGCAGATATATGAACGTCTTTTATTTTACGTTTAGATTAGACATCCACGGATAGAGCTTAACCAGTGAGTAGCTGAACCATACAGACCAGTAGATTGGATATCTCGTATGTGCTGAGTTAGCCTAGGTAGGGGTAGGGGCATGATAATTGGCTTCATTGCCATAGAGCAGAATCCTGCCCCTGATTGTTATGCAGTGCCCCCTGTTGGAAATGTGTGTGTGGATGTCCGGTTAGGACAGGATCAAACTCAACGATGATGCCCCCATAACCCCGTTTGCCTAACGCTCACTATCAAGATTTACACATCAGTAATGGGTACCTGGGTGGAGGACCACTTGGTACCTGATGTCTGTTGAACCATATCTCAGCAAGGAGTCAATGGGACAGAGTCTCCCTTGGGCATAAAGGATTGCCTGGATGTAGCACATGGAGGAAAATTGGGCAGGGAGGATCGCATCTTTGGAAGGGAGCCTGCCTGATTTTCCACCCACTTAAGTGAATGTACAGAAAATAAGGTGGGCTCTATTATGTGAATGTGATCATTCCTGCCCAATTTTCCTCTAGGTACTGTGTCTAAGTGATCCTTTACACCCAAGTGGAACAAGAGAAAAATCTGCCCCAATATTGTCAGGAAAAAAGGGAAAGTGAAAAAACTGCAGAGTGAAAAAAATATCAATTGACCTACAGAGCATGTGTGCTTAGAGTTCCATTATTCACATCTAACTGGTTGCTTTCCACAGATGTAATCTTGTGGTCCCAACAGCACATTGTACTGTATTCCATGCAGCATTTGATCATCTCAATATTCTTATCCCTATAATATTCACACCCATGTATAACATATTTATTCAGCTTTTATTTAAAGGCTTCATTAATACAACATTAACTGTGGGAAAAAAATTTAGTCTCTCTTGAGGCTTGTTAATTTTGTACTTGGGTCCTCTATTGCTTTGCTTTACATCCAAGATAAATAGCTCAGCATTTTAAAGGCCTGCATCATGTCTCCTCTCAATTTTTATTTCTCCAGTAAAATCAAATTCAGCTCTGTTAGTTTCTCTGTATACATTATCTGAGAGGCATAAGCCCCGATATTTACTTGGAGCCGGGAAGAGAGTGGGAGGGGAAGATTTTTGGAAGCAAAACCTGGAAGTGAAGTTAGCAGGTCGGATTCTGCGATCTCAACATGATTGAACGATTAATTTTTTTCTCCCGGGTTTCGCATCTCCAAGCTGCGCAGTGGGCGTCATGCACACCCGTATGACGCAATCTGAAGTCCACTATATAAAGCGCCAATACAAGAATGGAATTTGAAGGAGCAAGGAGGAATTTAACTATGGATTCACAAAGAGCAAGGCCAGCAACCAGATTCACTGATACTTCCCTTGAATACTGCTTGGTGCAGTGAAGAACAGGAGGATCATAAGTTTCCCCAGCAATGGGAGGAAGAAATCTGCTTCTGTTACCAAGAAGGCATAGCTGGAAGTGGCTGAGGAGGTGAGCAGCAGGAGCATTGTTACCCGTTCTTGGCTGCAGTGCAAGAAGCACTTTAATGACCTAACCAGGTCAGGAAAAGTGAGTACAGTTGCTGATTCACCTACATCCTGTGGTGTACAACACCCCCTCTCACTCTGTGTTGCCAAGTGTAATCCATTACATCACTCCTCACACCCACTTAAGTTTCAGCAGCACCCATCCTTCACTTTCTGTGCATTTCCTCACCTCCCCATGTATCCATCCACCGCTGCCACTCACCCCAATCCTTACGCAATGTGATGCATCTGTCTGACAGTCACCCTTACCCAATGCACTGCATCCATCGGGTGAATACATGATCTTCAGTCACTCACAGGTCTGTTTTTTCACCCCTTGTAGGAGAAGAAAGTGCAAAATGCAAGAGAGAGGGAGAGGACTGGAGGTGGACCACCACAAATTGTGCAGCTCACTAATGCAGAGGAGGAAGCCATGGAGATAAGTGGCACATCTGCGTCCCTGTCAATCGGAGATGGAGAGATTGGGAACTCGCAGATGCCTGTGACAGAATTAAAAATATCTTCCACACACATGCTGACTTTATTTCATCAATGACTGAACTATGAGAAGCCTGAGTATGGTGATTGGCAAGATTGTTACTTTGCCAGGACTAATTCATATCCGTTTCTTTTGTCTTCCAGGGCCTTCACGCATAATGCAACAGTCTGTGGACATGCCTGAAGATGATTCCTCAGAGGACCTCATTCCTTCTGAGGGTGCACCGACACAGGACATACGGCCATGCACCAACACAGATAATCGCACTTCATTGGGTCCTGTTGCACAGTTAGTTGAATTTTCACTTGGTGATTCACAATTCACAAGTGAGCACGAGCAGACACTGGTGCCAGGGGCAACTGTGGAGAGTTCGTGTTGGGGAGCACACTCCTCTCGAAGCTCTGCTCAGCTGGACACAGATGCTGAGCCCCGAGGGCCATCGTTGGGAATGAGAATGATTGAGGTACAGCTGCAACTTTGCGAGGTATAGGCAAATGTGCCACGCACATTGTCCACAGTAGTGGATTGGTGTGCCAAGTAATTGCGAGAATGTCTGCCATGGAGAAAGTGGCTGCCTCTGTGTAGCTTCAAGCCTGGCTCTCAAATGAGTCTATGCAGGCCATGGCCATGGTCATGCAGGAGATGTCTGCCACCTTAAACAGGATGACAGATACCTTATCCATGGCCTTACAATGCATCACTGATCTGCACCAAGCTGTTGTCCAGCTAAGTGGTAGGAGTGATGTGGTGTTGGCCCGGGAGAGGGATGATGGCAAAAGTTGACATGGAAGTGGAAACTCCACTTAAAGCGCTCCCACGTCTCACCCATTGCACCCCCTCCCCCCCACCAACCAGTACCCGACATGCTGCTTCCTTTCCTAATGGCTAAGTTTTCCCCCACAACAGGTGCAGGTGGAGCAGTTTTTGGTGGAGCCCACAGAGGCTCCAAAACCCAGAGGTCATAGGCCAAGAGCATCTCAGCAGTCAGGGCAGGGATCTGAGCAGCCTGCCCCTACCTCTGCTGAAGCCACAGGGGATTCATCAGGTAGAAGTAAGTGTAAGAAGTAAGGAAGTGTAAGTTCAAGCAATTGTTGTTCATCAAGGGTATGCACATGGATGTTTGAAGAAATGTTATGTTGTGAAGCTTCCTTTTTTATATCGGCACATAAAATTTATTGATTAGCACCACTTCCACGTCTTGCCCATTATTGCGTCCTGGGTGCCAACTCGCCCTTTCATTTGCTTCATGATGGATGTCAATACATGACGGGACCCATTGGGCAGATGTGTGGTTGAAGGACAGTTTTGTGCAAAGGGAATGGTGTGGGGGGGGGGGGGGGGGGGTCATTGGTTGGTGATGGTGGGAGCGGCGTGGAGTATTTCAATGTTTTTTTTTCCCACTCTGACTAAGTAATCCTTTAAGATATGAAGGCATCCCTGGTATCCCAGGCAGCAATGCAGCAATGTACACAGCTGGTCTGGCGAAGGGTGCCCCATCTTCATATTGCTCATCTTTCTCCTCCTCCACCACCCCCTGCTTTTCTTCAATGTTTTTGTCATCAGAAAGTGATTGGTGAGCACCCTTGTTGTCCTCCAGCTCTAACCCTCTCTGTTGCACAATGTTGTGCAGGACGCAGCACATCACTATGATTCTGGACACCCTCGCTGGCGAGTACAGAAGGGCGCCTCCAGATATATCCAGGTACCTGAAGCGCATCTTCAACATGCCAATGGCTTGATCGATGACACACCTGATGGTCTTGCGCCTCATTAATGGGGTTCCTCACAGCTGTCATGCTCCAAATTTGAAGGGGGTATTCTTTGTCTCTAACAAGCCAGCCCTTAAGTCTGTCTCCTGGTAGGAAGAGGTCTGGAATGTTGGACTGCCACAGTACAAAAGCATCATGATAGCTATCAGGGAATCTGACGCACACCTACATGAACCTCTTCTTGTCGTTGCACACCAGCTGTGCATTGATAAAAACTCCTGGTTCATGTGGTGGTCCTCAGATTGCCACGTGTGTGCAATCGATTGTGCCCTGCACCCGTGGGAAGCCAGCCAGAGAGGCAAAACCAACTGCCTGCTCATTCTGGCTATTGTTGTCACTGGGGAAGTTCACATAAGTGGATATCCTGGCAAACAACCCATCCATTACCTGCCTTATACATTTATGTGCAGCCGACTGAGAGAAAGAACCTCGAGATGTCGCTGGTGGCGCACTGGGAAGGAGAAATTGAGGGCAGCGGTGACTTTTGCAGCCTTGGGCAACGCGTGGTCACCAGGTCCAGCAGGGAGCAGCTCTTCTTAAAGGAGGCCGCAGATGTCTGCAACCATCTGCTGGCTCAACCTGAGCCTGCGTAGGCACTGCTCCTTAGATAGGTCAAGGAAGCTGAGCCCCTGTCTGTGGACCCTCTCACGTGGGTAGTGACTCCTGTGTCCTCGACCCCACTCTGTTCTCCTCTCTACTGTTCTCCACTCTGCTCTTCCCTCTGCTGTTCTCCAGATCTGTGTTGTGCACCTCTCTCTTGTGCACCTGCAGATCCTACCACAGCACAACATTGCTGACATGGTTGGCCATTGTCTTCCTCATCCGATGTCCTCTCGAATACGTCCATGGCGTGTCCCCCCCCCCCCACCCACATCCTGATCTTGTCCGTTTGAAAGCCTCCAAAGTTCTGAAAAAGCTGTATGAACACAAGAACTCTTTGCCAAACGCTTGCCAGAGGGAACTGAGACGCCAGCTGTAATCATTGAGTTTTTATTCACATCGGGCAATCAGAACTTTAAAGACCCCCATGAACTGTGGCTTAATCTCACCTCCGTTTCACTGGCGAGTTTCATGAGCCCAGGGAAACCTGTGCTGGAGGCGTTAAATCCGAAGGTCTGTTAAATTCAATTTGAACTCACCTAATTAACATCTCATAATCAAGTAAATTGCTCCGATAAGTACCCGCGAGCCTGCACTAATTACCGACCCACCTCCGGCGAGTAGGTTACTCGCACACATCCAAACACGCCTCTGTTAAACCCGGAAGTGGGCGCGTTGGAACTGGGTTGCGGTCGAGCTGCAAAATTCTATTATTTTAACTTCCCATCCGCCTCCAACCCACCCGTTCTCGGGGGTTAAAATTCCACCCACAGTGTTGTCTTTTTCCAATGAAGGTTTAATAACTCACATATTCTGGAAAATAGCAAACACAAAACAAAATGCTGGGTGTGCATGACTTTGCTGCTAAAATGTCAGTGCAGTACAAATGCATTAACTGTAATGAATGTAACCAGCCAATCAAAATTCCTTTGGCACATTTCAACCAGCTAAATTGCCACTTAATCGCTTCATGCTAAATATTTTGTTCATCCATCTGTGGAGTTCACAAAACATTTCCAAGATGGTACAAGAAATATAGAAAAAATCCCAGTTTACCCTGAAAACTCAGTCCTCCCGAACAACAAGTCCCAGGCCTTTAATAATTTCAGTAAAGTCTGTTCTCTGTTGAATCAGATTTCTTATCAGTTTGCATTTCTCTCCAACTATACATTGTATCTTGTCAGGTGAAACATGGCTGTTGATATTCTCAGAATTTTTTGTCTATAATTTATTATTTTAAAAAGTTACAGAAAAATTACAACCAAATGTGCTTATGCTGCTTTTATTTACATCACACTGTCTGAGGAACTTTAAAATGCCCAATTACACTATATGACATTGATTTAGAGTTTGAAACTACTTTGCAATGTTTATACATTATTTTTAATATTAAATAATGTTGATAGTCTGCTGACCCAACCTTCCACAGCTAAATTGCTGCTGTTATCTGTCAGGTTCAGTTTGGTTGGTTTAAAGAAAGTTAAAGCTGATAAATGAAGCCAAAAATGAATTAATTTAATTATTTTAAGCTGAAAACTTAAACAAATAATTCCATGTGATGATCTTTTCTTGTTGCAGAGTTTGAACCAATTTCTTAATTTCAAACTTAATTGACCTCTTTCTATCAATTTCAAATCTGTCTTCAGGTAATTGCAACTATAGCTCATCTCCATCCTTCCTTCTTCCAGTTATTGGGACTAAAATTAAGCTGCTGTTTAAAGTCAGCTTGGCTTATTTGGTAGCACTCTTGCCTTGATTGAGAAGATTGTGAGTCGAAGCCCCAACCAGAACTTCTAGATGAGGGGTGGTCAACCTTTCAAAGATCCATGTCGCATTGACAGCCTGCTACTACTGATGAACACTGCGATGAAATCCTCGAGTTTGCAATTGGGGATCTGCTTGCCAATGGCACTTGGAGGCAAGCCCCTAATTAACCTTGCTGCAGAAAGAGAGTCATTGCTGTGAACAGGTTTGTTTGTTTTCAAAATGTGTGCAATGAGGGCAAGGAGGAAGACTCCCTTTTTAGATGCATCGAGAGGGCGTGCTGCAGGAAATGAAGCAAAGGAGGGTCATCTTCTTTGGAGCAGAATGCCACCCTCATGTAAAATCACAAGTCCAAGCTGCAGTGAATGGAGGTTACATTCCCATCAGATCTGGATGTAAATGCTATAGCATTAGGAAAAGTGCCAAGATAAAAGTATCCATGTTTGTATAAATGCTTACTATTTGGCCATAGAAGAGATGGTACAAATTAAAATGTTGAGCTGTTGCATGCTAAGGGAGAGAGTATGCAAAGCAGGAACATAACCTATGCTCATTTCTCCACACACTTTCATTCCACTAAAGATATATGGCACAAATTTTAGTGGGGCATACTAATACCTAGCAGTTCAAAGTCTGGTTCTGAATGAGTACTGCCACCACAAACAGCAGCATGTTCTGCAATGTCCTTGCATGGGGTAAGAGATAGATTGTGCATGCAGCATTTGGGGTGCTGAGGCAGTTTGTAGCATCTTTATAAATTTCAAGCGCTTCCAGACCAAGGTCACACACAACCACAGAGAGAGTACCATGACAGGCGGTGGAATAGCCATGTTTAAGCAGCTGTCGCAATTTGAGAAGAGGACCCTTGCCTGTTTTGGTTGTGAATCTGTGGAGGAAGTAGGCAAGGAGGTGTTTTTAGCAATGATACCACCACCCAAGCAAATATCCTACATTGGTTTTTATCTGCCCAATACCAACTCATTTTTTTTATTCATCACAGCAGAGGCAAACTTTGTTCATCAAGAATGCGATGCATCAACTGCATTATGACCTTACCTCCCTTTGCTTTTGTAGTTGATCGTTCTTTGGGTGAAGGATAACCGCATCATCACTGTGACACAAAAATTCATGACCCCACTTTTATGTCATAAGTACAGTGGGGTGGGGGCTGCTAACCTCTCCTAACCCCACCAGCATACCTGGGGGCAGTACATTTATATTCAGTCGCTGGGACATGCACTGGTAAGGGCACATTTTGGGTGCCTGCTTGTGGGGAGGTGGCAGAAACTGGTTGCCTGGCTGGTACCTGATGAAACCAGGTCTTGGCCTATCTTCCTGCAGCCATGCAGCAATTCCAGTCAACTTATGCCAGGAATGCTCCACTGATCCAATGGCAATTTGAGGCCGTAATGTTTCACTGCACTGGATATGAGCCTAGGCATGAGTCTGAGTAGGTTTACTGAATTTTTTTAATTCTATTTTTCCACGTCATAACTTCAAAAGAATGAAGTTCAGGCCTTTTGGAAAATCTTTGTCAATGTGCTGAAATGATGTTGAAGATTTGAGAGGCAAAACATTTTTTGGCTCTTCCAGCACAATGCCACCATAACTTCGGTGGGACTGTGCCAGAAGGATTGGAAATTTGGCCAGAACATGGATACTCTGGGTCTCGACCTTACATGGGGGATTCTCTGAGGCTTTGGAAGGGGTGGAGTCTCTGCTAATCCCTTGCAAGGCCATTGATGGAGCAGGACTCCCAACGTATGAGTTCCCACATGCCCGGAATTCAGAGAGACCTGATGTAGGATCAAGTGCACCAACCCTCCAACTCTCGGAAGAGGTCCAAGCCAGCAGGGTCTGGATCCCCAAAGAAAAATTGGTCAATTTTATTTTAAGTTGTTAAAACTGCCCACTTACTTTAAACTTCTTTCTAGAGATGGGGACCTGGCTACCCTCTCCACGATCTGGCAAGTTGCACCGGAATTTCTAACTTCTCCCCTATGATGGACACCTGAAATGCAAGCCTTGTGACGCAGATGCCCATCTGTGCCACGCAAAGTTGGGAATCTCCACCTGACTAAGGAGAGTCCATCAGAGTCAGTGGCAGAAGTTCCCAATGGGCGTGTTACCAGTGTACTTGTCAGGATCACAGGCCTGTCTATTTTTCAGGGCCTTGAGGTCTTGAGCTAAGCCACACTGTCAGGGCAAAGAATGCTCCAAAAAATATTGGCTTCCACTGTGAGAAATGTTCATCTTCATATTTTTTCTTTCTTTTACATTTTTCAGCCACCTTGAGTTAAGTTCTGACGCAAGGTCCTTGACCTGAAAGGTTAACTCCGTTTCTCTCTCAACAGATGCTGTCTGACCTGCTGAGTATTTCCAGCTTTTTCTGTTTTTATTTGAGTTAGATCTTGTTCACCCACTTGTAAGGTTATAGGGGGAAAAAATTGGATAAGGGCCATTTTTGGGCGGGAGTAGCATGATGTGCTAGTACCCCATGCCCGATGGCCCCTACGCAGGCAGCACGTGAACTTTGTGCTGCCTGCTAATTATTATGATATCTCCGTGCAGCCAGCGCTACCTGCACTGCTGAGAGGCTGCATGGAGAATGAAGAAGTTGGAAATGGGGTGTGCACAGCGCATGTCATCAGCAGCCTGCACCTCTTAAAGGTGCAGATGGACATTTCAAATGGCAGGTACACAGTTCACTCGGAGGATGGAAAGATGGCCACAAGGATAGCAGGACCAGCGTGAGAGAGGCTCCATGCTTCTCTGATGAAGTACTGGGGGCCCTGGTGGAAGGGATGGATGAAAGGAGGGCCAACATGTACCCGCAGGGTGGCAGGAGACCCTCCAGACTGCAGCTCCGCAGGCATTGGCAGACTGCGATGCAGGAAGTCAATGCCAGGAGCATTAGACCACGCACATGGGGGCAGTGCCGAAAGAAGTTCAATGATTTGTCACAAGTGGTCAAGGTGAGTGAATGCAAGTGTCAAGTGGCACATTGTACCGACTGCACCACTGCTCCACGCATCAGACTCTCCAGCACCCACCCACCAACAAACGCTGCCCATCCACTGCCTGGATGCAGGCATAGTGCCAGAGGATTGGAGGACTGCTAACGTTGTACCGTTGTTTAAAAAGGGAGTGAAGGATAGACTGAGTAATTACAGGCCAGTCAGCCTAACCTCGGTGATGGGCAAATTATTGGAATCAATTCTGAGGGGCAAGATAAACTGTCACTTAGAAAAGCACGGACTAATCAAGGACAGTCAACACGGATTTGTTAAGGGGAGGTCGTGTCTGACTAACTTGATTGAATTTTTCGAGGGGGTGACAAGGAGGATCGATGAGGATAGCGCAATTGATGTAGTCCACATGGATTTTAGCAAGGCTTTTGACAAGGTCCCTTATGGCAAATTGGTCAAAAAAGTAAAGGCCCATGGTTTCCAAGGGAATGTGGCAAATTGGATCCAAAATTGGTTCAGTGTCAGGAAGCAAAGGGTAATGGTCGACAGGTGATTTTGCGACTGGAAGGCTGTTTCCAGTGGGGTGCCGCAGGGCTCAGTATAGGTCCTTTGCTTTTTGTGGTATACATTAACGATTTGGACTTAAACGTAGGGGGCATGATTAAGAAATTTGCGGATGACACAAAGATAGGCCGTGTAGTTGATAGTGAGGAGGAAAGCTGTAGACTGCAGGAAGATATCAATGGACTGGTCAGATGGGCAGAAAAGTGGCAAATGGAGTTCAATCCGGAGAAGTGTGAGGTAATGCATTTGGGGAGAGCAAACAAGGCAAGGGAATACACAATAAATGGGAGGATACTGAGAGGTGTAGAGGAAGTGAGGGACCTTGGAGTGCATGTCCACAGATCCCTGAAGGTAGCAGGACATATAGATAAGGTGGTTAAGAAGGCATATGGAATGCTTTCCTTTATTAGCCAAGGCATAGAATATAAAAGCAGGGATGTTATGCTGGAACTGTATAAAACACTAATTAGGCCACAGCTTGAGTACTGCACACAGTTCTGGTCACCACATTACAGGAAGGATGTAATTGCACTAGAGAGGATGCAGATGAGATTTACGAGGATGTTGCCAGGATTGGAGAATTTTAGCTATGATGACAGATTGAATAGGCTGGGGCTGTTTTCCTTGGAACAGAGGAGGCTGAGGGGTAATTTGATTGAGGTGTACAAAATTATGAGGGGCCTATTTCCCTTAGCGGAGGGGTCAATAACCAGGGGCATAGATTTAAAGTGATTGGTAGAAGGATTAGAGCGGAAATTAGGAAAAAAATTTTCACCCGGAGGGTGGTGGGAGTCTGGAACTCACTGTCTGAGAGGGTGGTAGAGGCAGAAACCCTCAACTCATTTTAAAAATACCTGGATGTGCACCTGAAGAGCCGTGACCTGAAGGGCTACGGACCAAATGCGGGAAAGTGGGATTAGGCTGGGTGGCTCGTTTCTCAGCCAGCGCGGACACAATGGGCCGAATGGCCTCCTTCTGTGCCGTAAATTTGCTATGATTCTATGATTCTATCCATACGCAATGCTGCACTCGGCATGCTGCATCTCACCCGCACATAGTACCACACTTGCAGGCCACACAAGCACAACTCACAGGTCACACAAACTGGCAGCTATTCGACCACGACAGGCACATCCCCCACACACGTTGCAGGATACTCACAGACACACTGTCCTCTGTCTTGCAGGAGATGGTGGCGGAAAACAGCTGGCAGCAGGAGAGACCTGAGGGTGGACGGGCACACTTACACGTCCTCACCTCCCTAGAGGAGACAGTACTCAGGATCATTGGGCGGGCCGTCGATGCAGCCGTGAGAACATGCCGCGCTGGAGGTCCCGATGAAGGGGGTCTTTGCATATCTAATGCTCCTTCTCCTTTTCCACATCTCCCTCCTCCCATAATCTTTTCTGATTGTGCTGTCAGCACGCACGTCTTAGTTGCTCCTCTCCCCGCTCCACAACTCAACCTGTTTCCCTTTGTCATTGCAGATACCCAAGAACACTTGGTGGCACTGTCCGAGGAGGAGGAGGAGGAGGTGGAGGAGGGGGGCACACTGAAGCCACACTGTAACTCGATCTGACACTTGCTTCCACCAGCCCAGAGACTGACACTGCACGTCCTTTGGAGACTAGGTGAGAGGAGGGATCTGCACGTGGTTGAGACACCGGGCACAAGTGCACGGGAGACGGGGCGGGGGAGCGAATACCATAGGTGCCAGCTTACCAGAAGGCGAGGTCACTCACTAGTTCTGCTGCAGAGGAGTCAGCTGAGGACTTTGATGGGCCAGGCTAACAAACATACGAACTTACGAATTAAGAGCAGGAGTAGGCCATTTGGCCCTTCGAGCCTGCTCTGCCATTTGATAAGATCATGGTTGATCTGATTGTGACCTCAACCCTACTTTCCCGTCTACCTACTATAACCTTTGACTCCTCGTTAATCAGGAATCTATCTAACTCAGCCTTAAAAATATTCAATGACCCTGCCTCCACCGCTCTCTGGGGAAGGGAGTTCCACAGACTCACGACCCTCAGAGAAACAATGTCTCCTCATCTCCGTCTTAAATAGGAGACCCCTTATTTTTAAACTGTGGCCCGTAATTCTAGTCTCTCTCACGAGGGGAAACATCCTCTCAGCATCTACCCCTTCTAGTCCCCTCAGGATCTTATATGTTTCAATAAGATCACCTCTCATTCTTCTAAACTCCAATGAATACAGGCCCAAGTTGTCCAACCTTTCCTCATAAGATAACCCCCTCATCCCAGGAATCAGTTGAGTGAACCTTCTCTGAACCGCCTCTAAAGCAATTATGTCCTTTCTTAAATGAGGGGACCAAAACTGCACGTAGTATTCTCAATGTGGTCTCACCAATGCCCTGTACGACTGTAGCAAAACATCACTACTTTTATATTCCATTCCCCTTGCAATAAATGACAACATTCCATTTGCCTTCCTAATCATTTATGGTACCTGCATACTAACTTTTTGTGATTCATGTACTAGGACACCCAGATCTCTCTGTATCTCAGAGTTCTGCAATCTCTCTCCATTTAAATAATATACTGCTTTTCTATTCCTCCTGCCAAAGTGGACAAGTTCACATTTTCCCACATTATACTCCATCTGCCAAATTTTTGCCCACTCACTTAACCGATCTATATCCCTTTGCAGACTCCTTGGCCCCGATATTAGCGGGAGGCGGGATGGCAACGGGTGGGGCGATTGGGCATGTAGGTAACCCGCCCAGTAAAATCCGTCCATTCCCCACGCGATCGCGGGTAAATTGGAGCCACTTAACTTGGCTCCTGGGTTTGCCGTCGGAAACCTGCGTAGCGGACGGACTGCGCACCCGCATCACAGGCTGTCAGCTGGAGGAGCTCCAATGGCTGCTCCTGGAGCAAACACCCAAATAACACAATGGAGCATCCCAGGGGAAAGGCTGCTCCTAGATTTAGCGATGCCTCAATCCAGATGCTACTGGATGGGGTGAGGAGGAGGAGGGATCTCTTTTAAACGGCGGACGGGAGGAAGTGGCCTGCCTCTGCCACCAAGAAGGCCTGGCTCGAGGTGGGAGAGGAGGTCACCAGCAGCAGCAACATCTCCCGAACCTGGATCCAGTGCAGGAAGCGCTTAAATGACCTAACTAGGTCAGCCAAAGTGAGTACACTTACTCATTCTCCTACATTCCGTCTTTCACATCACTGCCCCCATCCCCCAACTCATTCTGCACTGCCAACACTACTGTATCACATCACTCCTCACACCCACTCAAACCTCATCCTCAACTTACCTGCACTTCCTCACCTTCCCAGTTCTCATCCCACCACTACCACTCAACCCAATCCTCATAGAATGTCATGGCTCTGTCTCATACTTACCCTCTGATGCATTTCTTTCACGGTCAGCCGCACCCAATCCAATGCATTCAGCGGTTGGCCACATCACCATCACTCACTCACACGTCTCTACTTTCTCCCCTTATAGGCGAAGAGAGCCCAGAATGTACAGGAGAGGGTGAGGACCGAAGGGGGGCCGCAACAGGTAGCCGTGCTCACAGAGGCGCTGGAGCTGAGCCACACCCTCGAGTGCCTGTCCATTGGGGACGCCGAGACTGGCACCCGACAAATGTCTGGTGACAGAACTTTAACATTCAGCACACACAATATCAATTGATGTTAACATGCCTTGCCATCTTCAGCACCTCAACATCTGTGATGATGCTTAATATTGCCTTCTGTTCTCTTACAGGCCTACAGCGACTGCTGTGATGGCAGAGGGTGATTCCTCAGATGACCTGCCGGCCTCTGAGAATGCACCATCACACCCAAGCGAGCAATCCACCAGCGCAGATACACACACCTTGGCGGGTCCCCGTCCTCAGTTAGTTGAGGTCGCACATGGTGAGTCACCACACATATGTGAGCACGAGCAGACACTGGTGGCAGGAGCAGCTGTGGAGAGTCCGCGTCGGTGGGAGCACTCTTCTCCAGGCTCTGCTCAGCTGGATACAGATGCTGAGTCCTGGGGGCCATCCAACTATAATGCATCTCACTCTGTCTGGTGCGTATTGAAGCGTTACCCCAGAACGATTAAGGCACATGAAGTGCATCTTGAGCAGCCCAATAGCATGCTCAATAGTAGACCTGGTAGCGATGTGGCTGTCATTTTATCGACGCTGTTGCTCGGTGGTGGAGTTCGTCAGAGGTGTCCTGAGCTACGTGTGCAGGGGGTATCCATTGTTCCCGAGGAGCCAGCCCTTCCGGGTGTTCGGTGCATGGAAGAGGGGCGGGATGTTGGACTCCCGGAGGATGACGAAATCGTGGCAGCTGCCAGGGTATCTGGCACACACGAAGGAATCTCTTGCGGTTGTCACAAATGAGCTGAGTGTTGATGGAGTGATAGCCCTTACTGTTGATGAACAGTCCTGGCTCGTGTGGAGGTGCTCATATTGCTATATGGGTGCAATCGATTACACCCTGCACCTGTGGGAAGCCAGCCACAGAGTGGAATCCCACTGCTCTCTCCGTCTGGCTGAGGTTGTCCATGGGGAAGTTGATGTAGTGTGAGGCCCTGCGAAACAAGCCGTCGGTGACCTGCCTTATGCGCTTGTGTGCAGACGACTGAGAGACACTGGCGATGTCCCCAGTGGCACCCTGGAACGATCTGAAGGTAAAGAAGTTGAGGGCAGTGGTGACTTTGACAGAGACAGGTAAGGAGATGCTGCTCGGCTCAGCCGGGAGCAGCTCGGCATGAAGGAGGCTGCAGATGTCTGCGACTACCTGGCGACTGACTCTGAGCCTCCAAATGCACTTCTCCTCAGAGAGGTCCAGGAAGCTGAGACTCGGTCTGTAGACCCTGTTGTGAGGGTAGTGCCTTCTGCGACGTCGCTTTCTTTGTTGTTGCCCTCCATGGTCTTGTGCAAATGCCTGTGGCGCAGCACTGTTGTGGAGCTCCATGTTGCGTAGGTGGGCGCCGTGCCTGGCGAGGCGGTTGATATTGCTTGTCCTCAGATGAAGTGAAGAATGCACTCATGGCACCCCCATCCTTACGGTGTGAGTTTGAGGGGGCCCGCAAAGTAGGTAAATGTGTTTGCACAGCAGAGTTTTAGGTATAAATTAAAAATTTTGAGTGGAAACAGAAAGGTCTTGCAGCCAAAACTTTGTCTGAAGTGACAGAGTGCCTTGCTGCAATACATGAGGTTTTCCCCCACCTGTCAAATACGTATTTGCATCTCCCACTGGCTGCTGGCTGAAACACGTCTGCAAGAAGAGGGAGTGTTTCCCACAGCAAGGAAAGCACACTGAGGATCCGTCAAAATTGCACCCCTGCCAAAATGTCTACTCAATGAGGTCTCTCAAGTACCTTAACTATGTGGCAAGGTATGTAAATGATCATCCCGCCGGCTTTAATTGCAGGTGGGAGTCCCACATTTGGGAGGTACGCACACACCCGAACGCGTCACTGGGGAACCCGGAAGTCAGCAGGTTTGAGCCGGGCTCGGAACCCACTCGGGATTTCTACAATTTTAGGAACTCCCCCCGCCCCCAACGCACCCGCTCCGCCTTCCGAAAATCAGACCCCTTATGTCCTCTTCACAACTTACTTTCCTACCTACCTTTGTGTCATCAGCATATTTAGCAACCATACAATCGATCCCTTCATCCAAGTCGTTGATATAGATTGTAAATAGTTGAGGCCCAAGCACTGATCCCTGTGGCACTCCACTCATTTACATCTTGCCAGCCTGAAAATGACCCATTTATGCCTACTCTCTGTTTCCTGTTAGCTAACCAATCCTTTATCCATCCTAATATGTTCCCCCCCACACCATGAGCTCTTATTTTGTGTAGTAGTCTTTGATGTGGCACCTTGTCAAATGCCTTCTTGAAATCCAAGTACACCACACCATAAGAACTCTAATAAATTAGTCAAACACGATTTCCCTTTCACAAAGCCGTGTTTACTCTGCCTGATTGCATTGAGGTTATCTAAGTGCCCTGCTATAACCGCCTTAATAATAGATTCTAGCATTTTCCCTATGATAGATGTTAAGCCAACTGGCCTGTAGTTTCCTGCTTTCTGTCTCCCTCCTTTCTTGAATAGAGGAGTTCCATTCGCTATTTTCCAATCTGATGGGACCCTTCCAGAATCTGGGGAATTTTGGAAAATTAATATCAATGTATCTACTATCTCTGCCGCCACTTCTTTTAAGACCCTAGGATGAAGTCTGTTAGGACCTGGGGACTTGTCAGCTTTTAGTTCTAATAATTTTTTCAAAACCCTTTCCCTGGTGATTGTAAGGGCGCTAAAACGGGCCATGTAGAGCCCGTTGTTTCGGCGCTACACGGCCCCTCTGACATCCATCTTTGTATAGGAGTTTAATCCCGAACGCTGGAAGCATGTAAAGTAGGGAGAAAATGGCTGCAATCAGTGTGCAACGCTGATTTAAAGTGATACACTCAATTTTGGACCTTAACGCTCAACTAAACGTTTTTTACAGTGCCTGAAGGACCCCCCACCAGCGCTATTTAAAGGGCCATGAAGGTGTTGCAGGTTAGTTGCTGGATTATTGCTTCTGGCTGCTGGAGGAGTAGCAAGTGTTTTTTAAAGCTCCCTATTCTTATTGAGAGTTCCCGCACAACTTTTGAGAGTGCTTTGGCAGGTATTGCCTTAAGGGTCAGAAATTTACAACCCTGGTGGAACAACATTCCTGCCACCACGGGCGGTCTGCTAGGGCTCCCGCTGGGCATTGAGCATGACTGGGAGCATGACTAGGAGGCCCTACTCAATGAGGGCCTTCAGGGATCAATTCTCTTACCTCAGCATGACCGAGGAGGATTGCATCCGAAGCCTGAGGTTCACCAAGGAAGCCGTCGCTGAGATCTGTCAACTGGTGCGGCCACAACTGCAGCCTGGCGGAGTGGCAGGGGTGGGAGCAGGAATGCTGTCGTCCTGAGAGAGGACAGCAGGTCCGACTGCCATGGTGCCACTGCCACTCTCCCGGGCCGGCGCCTCAGCACTCCTGGTGATCGGCTGGAGAACGGATTGCTGGAGTGCTGTGATGCCCTGGAAGCCCCGTTCCACAGTGGTTCCGAGAGCCACGATAGCAGCAGTCTGAGCTTCAAATGCAGCAGTCAGACCTTGGATGGTAGATGTTTGTGCTGCAATGGAAGCTGTGACATCAGTCATCAGACTCTACATCATGGTGGATTCCACAGGTGCGCTGATGGAGGTGACCACCCATTCCATGTTGGAAAGGATGGGCTCCAAGCTCTGCGTAAAGCCCTGCGCTAAGTTGGAGCTGGACTCCTCCATGCCCCTCCTCATTGTGCGCAGGCGTTCTGGCAGGCTTTCCAGTGCTCCAAGTAATTGTTGGTGTACGCCCATCAGCCGTCTTCAGTAGCCTGGCCCATCAAAGTCCTCATCTGACTCCTCTGCAGCAGAACTAGTGAGTGACCTCGCCCTCCGGCGAGTTGTCTCCCGCGGTATCCGTTACCTCCGCCCCGGCTCCTGCGCACTTTTGCTCGGTGTCTCACCACGTGCAGATCCCTCCTCTAACCTAACCTCTAAAGGACGTGCAGTGTCAGTCTCTGAGCTGGTGGAAACAAGTGTCAGATCGAATGATGGTGTGGCTTCAGTGTCCTCCTCCTCCTCCTCCTCCTCCTCCTGCTCCTCGTGTGCCGCCAAGTGTTCTTGGGTATCTGCAATGACAAAGGGAAACAGGTTGAGTTGTGGACTGGGGAGAGGAGCAAGTAAGAGGTGCGTGCTGGCAGTATGTGCAGCACGTGAGTCAGAAAAGATTATGGGAGGAGGGAGATGTGGAAAAGGAGATATGCAGAGACCCCCTTGACCGGCACCTCCAGCGCGGCACGTTGTAACGGCTGCAGCGATGGCCCGCCCAATAATCTGCAGCACCGTCTCCTCTAGGGGGGTGAGGACGTGTAGACATGCCCATCCATCCTCAGATCCCTCCTACTGGCGGATGTTATATGCCACCTTCTCCTGCAAGACAGAGGACAGTGTGTCAGTGAACGTCCTGCAAGGTGTGTGGATGATGTGCCTGTCATGGTAGAATAGCTGCCAGTTTGTGTGACTTGAGTGGTGGTTGCACGGCTTGCAAGTGTGATATTATGTGCGGGTGAGATGCAGCATTGCGTATGGATGGCAGTGTTTGTTGCTGGGTGGGTGGGTGACAGGAGGTGTTGTGCATGGAGTATTGGTGCAGTTGGTAGGATGTACCACTTGACACTTGTATTCACTCACCTTGACCACTCGTGTCAAATCATTAAATTTCTTGTGGCACTACACCCACATGCATGGTGCAATGCTCCTCGCATTCACCTCCTATGCCACGGCCTGCCAATGCCTACGCAGCTGTAGTCTAGACGGTCTCCGGCCACCCTGCGGGTACATGGCGGCCCTCCTCTGGTCCACACCTTCCACCAGGGCCTCCAGAGCATCGTCGGAGAATCTTGGTGCCCGCTCTCTTGCTCGTGCAGCTACTAGTGATGCCATTCTCCCTTCTCCTCCTTGGCTGTGTAACTGCTATTGGAAATGTGCCTGCACCTTGAAGTAGGCAGCTGATGATCTGCGCTGTCCACGTCCCATTTCCAACTTCCTCATTCTCCCTGCAGCCTCTCAGCAGCGAGGGCTGTGCTTGCTGCACGGAAATTTCAGGGTAAGTAGCAGGCAGCACGAAGTTCACGTACTGCCAGCGTAGGGTCCGTTGGGCGCGCTACCATCGCCCAGAACAGACCCTCATCCAATTTTTCCCCCTAAATATTTTAAGTTCCTCCTTCCCTTTCACCTCTTGATTCACAATTATTTCTGGCATGTTATTTATATCCACCACAGTGAAGATGGACGTAAAATATCTATTCAATTTATCCGCCATTTCCTTATTCTCCATTATTAATTCCCCAGACTCACTCTCTGGAGGACCATTGCTCACTTTACTTACTCTTTTCCTTTTTAAATACCTGTAGAAATTCTTACTATCTGTTTTTATATTTCTAGCTAGCTTTCTCTCGTACTCTAATTTCTCCCTCCTTATTATTCTTTTAGTCATTCTTTGCTGTTTATTATATTCTGTCCAATCTTCTGACCTGCCACTAATCTTCGCGTTATTGTATGCTTTTTTTTCAATTTGAAACTACCTTTAACTTCCTTGGTTAGCCACGGATGGTACATCCTTCCCCTAGAGTCTTTCTTTCTCACTGGAATGTATCTTTGCTGAGTGTTATGAAATATCTCTTTAAATGTCTGCCACCACTGCATCTCTAAGTTCTCAGTTCACTTTAGCCAGCTCTGTCTTCATGCCCTTATAATTGCCCTTAGTTAAGTTTAAAACACTAGTCTTAGACTTACTATTCTCTCCCTCAGACTGAATGCAAAATTCAATCATATTGTGATCACTGCTACCTTGAGGCTCCTTTACAATGAGGTCATTCATTAATCCTGTCTCATTACACATTACCAGATCTAGAATAGTCTGCTGTCTGGTTGGCTCCAGAACGTGCTGCTCTAAGAAACTGTCCCGAAAGCACTCCATGAACTTATCTTCCAGGCTACCTTTGCCAATCAGATTCTTTCAATCTATATGTAGATTAAAATCACCCATGATTATTGCTGTTCCTTTCTCACAAGCCCCCATTATTTCTTCCTGAATACTCTGTCCTACAGTATGGTTACTGTTAGGAGGCCTATAAACTACTCCCACAAGTGGCTTCTTGCCTTTACTATTTCTTATCTCTACCCAAACTGATTCTACATCTTGGTCTTTAGAACTAAGGTCATTTCTCTCTTATACTCATGTCATCCTTAATTAACAGAGCTACCCCTTCACCTTTTCCTAGCTTCCTGTCCTTCCAAAATGTTAAGTATCCTTGAATATTCAGGTATCAGCCTTTTCCATCTTGCAGCCATGTCCCTGTAATGGCTATCAGATCGTACATATTTATTTCTATTTGAGCTGTCAATTCATCCATTTTGTTACGAATGCTACGCGCATTCAGATACAAAGCCTTTAGTGCTGTCTTTTTACTATTTTTGCAACCTCTAGTCTTATCTGCTGGCGCACTCTTAAGTTTGCATGCTCTGTCCCTTCCTGCCACTCTCTAATTATAATTTCCCTTATTGCTACCTTGCTCCCTTGCCTTGTCTTTTTTCTTTAATTTATCACATCTTCCCTTACTTGATCCCTCACCCCCATTATTTAGTTTAAAGCCTTCTCTACCGCCCTAGTTACACGATTCGCCAGGACACTGGCCCCAGCATGGTTCAGATGAAGGCTGTCCTAAAGGTACAGCTCCCACTTTCCCCAGTGCTGGTGCCAGTGCCCCATGAATCAAAACCCATTTCTCCCACACCAACCTTTGAGCCACGAATTTAACTCTCTAATCTTATTTACCCTATGCCAATTTGCTCGTGGCTCAGGTAATAATCCAGAGATTATTACTTTTGAAGTTCTGCTACAGAAGATGGCTGATGGAGGTACACCACCACATGTTTGTGGCACTGGAAAACCTGCCAGAAAGCCTGCGCACAATGAGAAGGGGCATGGAGGAGTCCAGCTCCAACTTGGCACAGGATTTTGCGCAGAGCTTGGAGCCCATCCTTTCCAACATGGAACGGGTGGTCACCTCCATCAGCACACCTGTGGAACCCACCATGATGCAGCGTCTGACGACTGATGTCACAGCTTCCACTGCAGCACAAACATTTGCCATCCAAGGTCTGACTGCTGCCTTGGAAGCTCAGACTGCTGCTATCATGGGTCTGGGGACCACTGTGGAACGGGGCTTCCAGGGCGTCACAGCACTCCAGCAATCCCTTCTCCAGCTGATCACCAGGATTGCTGAGGCGCTGTCCCGGGAGAGTGGCAGTGGTGCCATGGCATTGGGACCTGCTGTCCTCTCTCAGAACGACAGCATTCCTGCTCCCACTCCTGCCACTCTGCCAGTGCCCTGTTTTTGCCTATCAGCCAGCCAGGCCAGACTGCTGCAGCCCATTCTGCGATAGTGCAGTCTGAAGCCGGGCTCTCCCGGCCCAGGGTTGCTCGAAGTCGTCCTCCAAAGCCATCTGCATGCTCCTCCATTAAAGGCCAGCAGCCTCCCAACACCCATGCTCCATCCACTGGGGAAGCACCTCGTAGGAGCACCAGGATAGGTAAAGGCACACGAACAACAGACACTAAGGGAATGCACAAGGGTGAATACTTCTGTTCTGTTTGCATAATTTCATTTATTCATTGATAAATGAGACTTTGAATTTGCATTTGGTGGTGGTTTTTATTTATGCAATGAGCTGAGGGGGAAACCAATGTGTGATCAGATGGAGGGCGATTTGATTATCTTGTGGGAGCGGAAAGATGGGGAGTGTAGGACTGTTGGTGAGTTGGGGGATGTAGTTGACATTATTGATAGTGGGCACGGATCAGGCGAGCACACACAGCCCTTGCAGACAAGGCGTGTGGTTCCTGTTGCACCCATGCGTCTTCCTACACTTCCTCTTCCGGCTCCTCCCCCTCCTCCTCAGCCTCTTCCTCCTCCTGCTCCTCAGCCTCTTCCTCCTCAGCCTCCTCCTCCTCCACCTCTGGCTCAGGGTCTTCTCCAATCATTGGTGGCAAAGGCTGATCACTCATGATGGCGAGGTTGTGCAGCATGTAACAGACCACTACGAATGTGCCCACCCGCTCAGGGGAGTACTGCAGGGCTCCTCCAGACCGGTCCAGGCAGTGGAAGCGTTGCTTGAGGAGGCCTATGATGTGCTCCACGATGTTGCGTGTGGAAGCATGGCTCTCATTATAGGCCTGCTGTGCACGTGTGCATGGGATTCTGACCGGTGTCATGAGTCACGGTGTGTGGGGATAGCCCTTGTCACCCAGTAGCCAGCCTTTGACTTGCCGAGTCGGTGAAAGATAGCTGGCACGTTGGACTGCCGACTGCTCCCAGGGTAGCGGACATCGACCTCCATGATTCGATGCATGTGGTCGCACACCAGCTGCACATTGAGGGAGTGGAAGCCCTTTCAGTTGACGAAGACGGCTGAGTTGATATGTGTGGCACGCAGGGAAATATGCATGCAGTCATTGGTGCGCTGCACCACGTGGAAGCCAGTAATGCGAGCGAACCCCCGTATTTGTTCATTCTGCTTGCCTCTGTCGAGAGGGAAGGTGATGAACCTGTTCCTCATTTGGTACAATGCGTCTGTGACCTCCCTTATGCAGTAGTGCACTGCATAGTGCGAGATGTTGCACATGTCGCCAGCAGAGGCCTGAAATGATCCTTTGCCCTAGAAATTCAGCACCACGGTGACCTTCACAGCCACAGGCAATGCTGTCCTCGCCCTACTCTGAGGCTGCAGTTGTGGCCGCACCAGTTGACTAATCGCGGTCACGGCTTCCTTGGAGAACCTCAGGCATCGGATGCAATCCTCCTCGGTCATGTTGAGGTAAGAGAATTGGTCCCGGAAGGCCCTCATTGGGCAGGGCCTCCTGCTCAATGCCCTGCGCCTCCTCATGCTCCGTCTCCTCACAGCTTGACCTGCTATGCGTGGCCTCTCTGCATGCTTCCAGTCATGCTCAATGCCCAGCGGGAGCCCTAGCAGACCACCTATGGTTGGCAGGAATGTTGTTCAACCATGGTTGTAACTTTCCGACCCGTAAGGCAGTAGCTGCCAAACCACTCTCAATTGTAGTCTAGGATCTTTCAGTAAGGATAGGGAGCTTCAAAAAACACTTCCTACTTCACCAACAGCCAGAAGCAATAATCCAGCAACTAACCTGCAACACCTGCATGGCCCCTTTAAATAACGCTGGTGGGGGGTCCTCCAGGCACTGTAAGACATGTTCAGATGGTCGGGGTCAAGACTGTGCGTTGAGTTGAGCATTAAGATCCAAAATGGTGTCTATCACTTTAAATCAGAGTTGCCCACTGATTGCACGCATTTTCTCCCTACTTTACATGCTTCCAGCGTTCGGTATTTGCGCCTGCGCTAACTCCTATACCAAGTTGACATTCGGTGCACGTCACGCTGGAAACGTACGTGTGCATCCATGTCAGAGAGGCCGTGTAGCACCGAAACAATGCGGTTACACGGCCCAATTTAGCCCATAAAGTTTATGTTTGCAGCAGAGCTAATACTCAAGATGAGTCCCAGAAAATCATAGAATCATAGAAAGGTTACAGCACGGAAGGAGGCCATTCAGCCCATCGAGTCCGCGCCAGCTCTATGCAAAAGCAATCCAGCTAGTCCCACTCCCTTGCCCTATACCTGTAGCCCCGCAAGTTTTTTACTTTCAAGTACTTATCCAGTTCCCTTTGAAGGCCATGATTGAATCTGCCTCCACCACCTCCTCAGGCAGAGAATTCCAGATGCTAACCACTCCCTGTGTAAAAAAGCTTTTCCTCATGTCACCTTTGGTTCTTTTGCCAATCACCTTAAATCTATCTCCTCTGGTTCTTGACCCTTCCGCCAATGGGAACAGTTTCTCTCTCTCTACTCTGTCTAGACCCTTCATGATTTTGAATACCTCTATCAAATCTCCTCACAACCGTCTCTGTTCCAAGGAGAACAACCCCAGCTTCTCCAGTCTATCTATGTAACTAAAGTCCTCTGGAATCATTCTAGTAAATCTCTTCTGCACCCTCTCTAAGGCCTTCACATCTTTCCTAAAATGTTGTGCCCAGAACTGGACACAATTCTCCAGTTGTGGCCCAAACAGTGTTTTATAAAGGTTCATCATGACTTCCTTGCTTTTGTACTCTATGCCTCTATTTATAAAGCCCAGGATCCCGTATGCTTTTTTAACCGCTTTCTCAACCTGCCTTGCCACCTTCAACAATTTGTGCACATATACCCCCAGATCTCTCTGTTCCTGTACCCCTATTAGAATTGTGCCCTCTAGTTTATATTGCCTCTCCTCGTTCTTCCTACCGAAATGTATCACTTCGCATTTTTCTGCATTAAATTTCATCTGCCACATGTCCGCCCATGCCACCTGCCTGTCTATATCCTCTTGAAGTCTATCACTATCCTCCTCACTGTTCACTATCCTTCCAAGTTTCGTGTCATCTGCAAATTTTGAAATTGTGCCCTGTACACCCAAGTCCAAGTCATCAATATATATCAAGAAAAGCAGTGGTTCCAGCACCGACCCCTGGGGCACACTACTGTACACCTACCTCCAGTCCGAAAAACAACCGTTCACCACTACTCTCTGTTTCCTGTCACTTAGCCAATTCTGTATCCATGTTGCTATTGCCCCCTTTATTCCATGGGCCACAATCTTGATGACAAGCCTATCATGCGGTACTTTATCAAACGACTTTTGAAAGTCCATATACCCCACATCAACTGCATTGCCTTCATCTACTCTCTCTGTTACCTCATCAAAAAAGTTAGGTTAGTTAACCATGATTTGCTTTTCACAAATCCGTGCTGGCTTTCCCTAATCAATCCACCCTCATCCAAGTGACTGTTAATTCTGTCCCGGATTATCGTTTCTAAAAGTTTCCCCACCACTGAGGTTAAACTGATTGGCCTGTAGTTGCCAAAAGTAGCATGAACCAGTATATTAGACCTTCCAAACTGTACAAAGTACATGTTTGGAATATTTCTCACCTCTCCTCCCTCCCTCCTATTTTATGAAAATGATAAAACAAATAAATAACTCTCAGGAGGACAACTAAATTCAAAACTTATTTTTTGTTGTGTGGCACACCCTAGGGCTCAGTCTTCATAACTAAGCGACTCATGTTGAACACCAGATATTAAACACTTGTGTGGAATATCCAGGGACTCTCACTCAGCATGCTGCACAAAAAAATATTTTTCTATTTTCAATCTTCCCCTTTGTTATTTTCTCACTTTAATTTTTCTCAATGAAACATTCCCTCTGCCTCCAATTGCACTGCAATGTCATGCACCCCAAACAAAAGTATTTTTTGCAATCTATTCTGGTCTTTTTGTTTACCTGAGAGACTTAAATTATGACCTCTTATTTTGGAACTCTTATACAGTTTTACTAAATCTTATCAAAGTTACCTTGGAAAGACCTGAACTTAACTACTTCCTACTCAATTCTGGCATGAGGAACAAGAACCATCCAGTTTCACATTATAAGAATTTATGAATTGTATATTTTTATATGAACTTGTAGCATGGAAAGACATTAAAAAATGTTAAATGTAAGCCATGGCAGGTGTATTCTTGCAATTTCCTTTGTCCGTTTTGTCTTGATTAGCTTGTACATAGAAGAAAATAGGCAAACAACTGTCTGGGGTACATATATAATTAAATGAAATCTTGTTTAGTTGGACTTTGTTGAAGTTGTTTATGTCTGCAAATTCCCTTTGGGCTCAATTTTGAAATGGTGGCGGGTTGGCATCGGGAGGGGGGGCTGGTGAAGGTGCGGGTGGCAAACCCGAATAAACAAACCTTATCGTTTCCAACGTGATTGCATCGTAATTGCTGGTGATTAACATGCTCTCCAGGTTTCGCGTCCGGCAGCCAGTCCGATTGACAGGCTGGCTGCCGTCAGGAGCTGCAACACAAGGCGGCGGGGGAGGGGGGGTTGGAGAGAAAGAGAGAGAGTGAGTCATCATCCGACGCTGGAACGGAAGATCGGGTGGGGGGGAGTGGAAGGTCGGGGAGGCAACGGGGGGATGAAGAAGGGGAGAACGGGGGGACGAAGAAGGGGAGAACGGGGGGGCATTGGGGGGTGAAGAATGGGAGATTGGGGGAAATCAGGGGGCTGAAGAAGGGGAGATCGGGGGGACATCAGGGGGTGAAGAGGGGGAGATTGGGGGAAATCAGGGGGGTGAAGAGGGAGAGATCAGGGGAAATCGAGGGGGTGAAGAAGGGGAGATCGGGGCACAGCAGGGGATGAAGAGGGGGAGATCAGGGGGGTGAAGAAGGGGAGATTGGGGGTGAAGAGGGGGAGATCAGGGGAAATCGAGGGGGTGAAGAAGGGGAGATCGGGGGGACAGCAGGGGGGTGAAGGGGGGAGATAGGGGGAAATCAGGGGGGTGAAGAGGGGGACATCAGGGGAAGTCAGGGGGGTGAAGAAGGGGAGATCGGGGGTGAAGAGGGGGAGATCAGGGGAAATCAAGGGGGAGAAGAAGGGGAGATCGGGGGACAGCAGGGGGGTGAAGAGGGGGAGAATGGGGGAAATCAGGGGGGTGAAGAAGGGGAGATCAGGGGGTTGAAGAGGGGGAGATCGGAGAGGGACACATTGGACATCGGAGCAGGGCAGGAAGGTAGGTTGATTTTGTGTTTTAACTTTGTGCAATGGTTTTTTATTTAATTTATTTCGTTTCTTTTTGCCTGATTGTGGAACCAGGCGTGAATCAGAAGCCTGGGAAAGCCGCCCAGGTAAGTTAAAAATCGTTCTAACTACCTAATATGTCACAAGTAAAGTGTCTTAAGTACCTCACTGAGGTACATTTGGCTCTTTAACTATCATCACCCCGGCTTTAATTGCCGGCGCTTCCGAACCCGCTCTGCATTTCTGCAATTTTCGCAGCCCCCCCGCCCCCAACACACCCACAATTGACATGTAAAATCGAGCCCTTTGTCTCTATCATTGCAGGAAGTAGTTTGAAGTGGGAAAGTTCTGATTAATTATGAGAATATCTGCTTATTTTCCATTATATTGCTTGCTCTGAATAAATACAAATTAGTGGTTTTAGCTTGAGCTGCATGGTTTGTCAGTGTGGGGTTTTATTGCCGATACTGTGACATCCTGTACAATTTGGGTGTCTAAGTGGTGTAAGGCTTCTCTTCACTACAAACCGTCTTACATCCCTCTCCCCTGCCCTCTTCACCCTCATCTCTGACTAAAAGTGCGAGGAACTCATGGACTTCTTTGACACTAAGATTGAGACCATCTGTTCAGCTGCCTCTGTTGCTTCCTTCCCTTCCCCTAGCCCACCAAGCCAAACTTCCCCTAAGGTTGCCCCCGCCCTAGCCCTGAACTCGCACCTTTCTTTAGTTTCTCTTCTATCTCCCCACATGCCCTCTCCAAGCTCATCTTGACCATGAGGCCCACCTCCTGCTCCCTTGGCCCTATTCCCACCAAACAGCTAACCACCCAACTTCCCTTCCTGGCCCCCAATGTTAGCTGATATTGTTAACAGTTCCCTCCCCTCAGGTGCCGTCCTCCTCCCCTTCAAATCTGCCATCATCACCCCCCCCTCAAAAAACCCACCCTTGCCCCTCTGTCCTTGCAAATTACCACCCCATCTCCAACCTCCCTTTCCTCTCCAATGTCCTTGAACATGTCACCTCCCAAATCTGTACCCATCTTTCCCGCAACTCCATGTTTGAATTCCTCCAATTTGGTTTCCATTCCACCACAGTACTGAAATGGCCCTTATCAAAATCATAAATGACATCCTATGTGACTGTGACCATGGTAAACTATCCTTCCTAATCCTTCTCAACCTGTCTGCAGTCTTTGAAACAGTTGACCACACCATCCTCCTCCAACGCCTCTCCTCCGTCGTCCATCTGGGTGGGACTGCCCTCGCCTGGTTCCATTCTTATCTATCCAGTCATAGCCAGAGCATCACCTGCAATGGCTTCTCTTCCCGCTCCCGGACTGTTACCTCTGGACTCCCCCAAGGAAGTTTCCTTGGCCCCCTCCTATTTCTCATCTACACGCTGCCTCTCATCATCTGAAAACACGTCAGGTTCCACATGTACACTGATGACACCCAGTTCTACCTCACCACCACCTCTCTCGACCCCTCCACTGTCTCTGATTTGTCACACCGCTTGTCCGACTGGATGAGCAAAAATTTCCTCCAACTAAATATTGGGAAGACCGAAGTCTTTGGTCCCCACCGCAAACTCCGATCCCTAGCCACTGACTCCATCCCTCTCCCTGGCCACTGTCTGAGGCTGAACCAGACCGTTCGCAACCTTGGCATCCTATTCGACCCTGAGATGTGCTTCCGACCACATATCCACTCCATCATCAAGACCGCCTACTTCCACCTCCGTAACATCGCCCGTCTCCTACCCTGCCTCAGCTCATCTGGTGCTGAAACCCTCATCCATGCCTTTGTTACCTCTAGACTGGACTATTCCAATGGTCTCCTGGCTGGTCTCCCATTTTCCATCCTCCATAAACTTGAACTCATCCAAAACCCTGCTGCCCACACCCTAACTAGCACCAAGTCCTGTTCTCCCATCACCCCTGTGCTCGCTGACCTATAATGTCTGGGAACGCCTCGATTTTAAAATTCTCATCCTTGTTTTCAAATCCCTCCATGGCCCCGCCCCTCCCTTTCACTGTGATCTCCTCCACCGCTATAATCCTCCAAGAAATCTGTGCTCCTCCAATTCTCACTTCTTGCGCATCTCCGATTTTAATCGCTGCATCATTGGCGACTGTGCCTTCAGCTACCTAGGCCCTAAGTTCTGGAATTCCCTCCCTAAACCTCTCCACCTCGTTACCTCTCTCTCCTCCTTTAAGACGTTCCTTAAAACCTACCTCTTTGACCAAGTTTTTGGTCACCTGTCCTAATACCTCCTTATGTGGCTCGGTGTCAAATTTTGTTTGATAAGGCTCTTGCAAAGCACCCTGGGACGTTTTACGGCTTCAAAGGCGCTATGTAAATGAAAGTTGTTTTTGTTGTTGTTGTTGCTGTTCATTCTGTGACACACTAGCCCAGGTATATCATTCATGGCAAAAAGTTTTCTTTCATGGTTTGCCTATGAAAGCTGACTTTTGCAGTGAACACGAATAAAGAGTATTGGGAAGTTACCAAAATAGTAACAGCCATTCCCCGATTAACTCTGCTCCTCTTTCGATGTAGCTCCCCACGTAACCAAACTTCCTGTTCCTCACCAGAGGTTAATTCCACCCTATAATTGACATCACTCTCAGTGCAACAACATTGCTAAACAACAATAGGCGGCAGAAAGCCGTGGACACACTGGTTCAACCAGTGATGGAGGTAATATGATAAAAATCCACACAACACCAAAATTGAAAGGTGAAAGAGCCATACCTCAGCAACTGAAGACCTTGACATTGCTCATGAGACGTCAGTTGGCCATTTTGTTCCAACTTTTAAAAGTTGACTGTGCCAAGAAAAATACAAATTAGGAACATTTATGGTTTTTGCTCCCTCACATTATTATGAAAATTCTGAAACAAGTTAATACCTCCTAAGAAGACAACTAAATCCAAAACATATTTCAATTATATGGCACACCCAAGTCCTTTAATCCATTAATGAGAGACTTCAACTCGGCAGCAGCACTTAAAACATTTGTATGGCACACACTGGATCTTTCACTCAGCATGTTGCATGAAAACTATTTTTGTTTTCACTCTTCCTCTTTGTTATTTTATGCACTTTAATTATTCTAAATTTAAAAAAATCCTTTACCTCCAGTTGTGCTGCAATGCCCCCATCGAGAAAGGTATTTTTACAATTTCTTCTGGCCTTTCCATTGACCTGAAAATCTTTAATTGTAAGTTGTTATTTTCCAACTCTGTCTTACAGTTCTACTAAGGTTTACTAAAAAATTATATTACTTTGCTCACTACTCCCCCGCTCAATGATGGCTCATGCTTGATGCCAATCCTTTGTCAATATCTCCACCTACTCTCCACTCAACCATGCTGAATCATAGAAGTAAAGAATCATAGAATGGTTACAGCATAGAGGGAAGCCATTCAGCCCGTCGAGCCTGTACCGGCTCTCTGCAAGAGCAATCCAGCTAGTCCCACTCCCCTGCCCTTTCCCCATAACCCTGCAAATTATTTCCCTTCAAGTACTTGTCCAATTCCCTTTTGAAAGCCACGATTGAATCTGCCTCCATCACCCCCTCAGGCAGTGCATTCCACATCCTAACTACTCGCTGTGTAAAAAAGTTTTTCCTCATGACACCTTTGGTTCTTTTGCCAATCACATTAAATCTATGTCCTCTGGTTCTTGACCCTTCCACCAATGGGAATGGTTTCTCTCTATCTACTTTGACTAGACCCTTCATGATTTTGAATACCTCTATCAAATCTCCTCTCAACCTTCTCAGTTCCAAGGAGAACAACCCCAGGCTTCTCCAGTCTATCCATGTAACTGAAGTCCTTCATCCCTGGTACCATTCTAGTAAATCTTTTCTGCAACCTCTTTAAGGCCTTCACATCCTTCCTAAAGTGCCCAGACTGGACACACTACTCCAGCTTTGGCTGAACCAGTGTTTTATAAAGGTTCATCATAACTTCCTTGCTTTTGTACTCTATGCCTCTATTTATAAAGCGTAGAATCCCGTATGCTTTTTTAACCGCTTTCTCAACCTGCCCTACCACCTTCAACGGTCTCTCTGTTGCTGCACCCCTTTTAGAATTGTACCCTCTAGTTTATAATTCCTCGCCTCAATCTTCCTCCCAAAATGTATCACTTCGCACTTCTCTGCGTTAAATTTCATTTGCCACGTGTCCGCCCATTCCACCAGCCTGTCTATTTGCTCTTGAAGTCTATCACTATCCTCACTGTTCACTACACTTCCAAGTTTTGTGTCATCTGTAAATTTTGGAATTGTGGCCTGTATACCCAAGTCCAAGTCGTTAATATATATCAAGAAAAGCAGTGGTCCTAGTACTGACCCATGGGGAACACCACTGTATACCTTCCTCCAGTCCGAAAAACAACCGTTCACCACTACTCTCTGTTTCCTGTCACTTAGCCAATTTCGTATCCATGCTGCCACTGCCCCTTTTATTCCATGGGCTTCAACTTTGTGACAAGCCTATTATCAATCGCCTTTTGGAAGCCCATATATACCACATCAACCTCATTGCCCTCATCAACCCTCTCTGTTACCTCCTCAAAAAGTGTGGCTCCTCTCAATGCTATTGTCTACTTAACACATTACCTGCATCTCCCTAGACCCGCTTTCCACTAATTGACTCCCGGTGCATCGTGTATTTTTGCAGTCGCATGAATAACACTCAGCAGAAGATCACACCAATAGACATGTTTCATGTTCCTATGTGCATTACCTTATATTTATATCCATATTAAGTTAATATTCCTTTTCTGAATATCAAAATAAAATTTGCTATTCTTTCCTGATGGCTCACCAGGTTAATGCAGTGAGTAGCTGAAGGTCCAAGATTCAATCCTCATTCTGTGCTGAATTAGCTGATTTAAGATGGGTTAGGGAAAGGGTCATTCGCACCTGGGTTGGGAGGGAGGAATCAGCCAGTTATCCCACCAAGAATCATTATATAGCAATCTCTGCTAGAAGTACAAGTGGGTGGACATTAGAGGAAGACAGGTTCAGCTAGGAGGGCCCCCATGGTTAAATGCCTGAATAGGACGCATTGCCTAAGCTCAGAATGATGAGTGACCACATGGATGAGGTACCAAAGGATGACCAGCTCCCATAGATCTGTAATCTGGCAATGATGAGAGAGAAGCAATTGGTGGAAGAAAAAATGGGTATGGATGATAATGCTGTCTTTCAGAACAGCAACACATCTGTACTCTTCAGTGAGCCCCCTCCAATGTCTGCTCAAGTGCCAGATATATGTAGGGTCAGGTCCACCATGCAGCTGGTTACATGGCAAAGCCTGCAGCTTGTCCAGTTTGGGATTCAGCTTCTGAAGAGCGGGGTGGGGGGGGGGGCGGGGGAGTGGCGGTGAAGCCACCTTAAACTAAAGACACCTTTATGGCACAACAAACAGTCACCTTACAAGCTTCTGCCCCTGAGCTAGCACCTAGATGAAGCACCAGAAAAGGTTTAAGATAGCACATGTCATGCTATGAAGATAAGGTAAACTTGTTCTGACGGGGAAAGAAATTATTCTGATCATCGGAATGAAGTACAATTTTCAAACTTGCAATGGTGTCATCATCTGAGCAACACCGTGAAACACTGGAAGAGAAAAACAATAGAGCTGCAGAAACATGTAAGGTAATGAAAAAGTTGGTTAGATTGCATTTGGACTGTGTACAGAGAGCATTCGTGCTGAGGTTTTGGTTCAGTTTTAGCAGCTGGTAGCAATGGGAATCTTGGGAATTCAGTGATAGTTGAGGCACTAAAGGTGAAGGCTGATTAGTGGGAGAAATGTAAACAGGACTGCTGGTGCAATGGATAACTTTTAATGTTAGAAGACCTCCTCTTTGAGATATTGTTAAATGGATCTTACAGCTGGAAATAGATTCTCTTCTCCAACTTCCCTAGCTCCTTCTGCTGGTCTCTCTGCTGAGGAGAGGAGTCTTCTTCCTCTAGGGCCTCCATGATGATGCCACCTTGCAGGACGAAGTTGTACAGCATGCAGCATATTTGAAACCTTAACAGGAGCCTGATATGTTCAGGGGCCTGAAGTGTTGCTTCAACATTTCAAAGGTATACTTAATAATTACTTAGGTGGATGCATGCACCTCATTATATATTTGTTCAGCTGGTGGCTTGGATTATCATAGGGGTGTCATGACCCATGGCCCCACAGGAAAGCCTTGATCACCCAATGGCCATCTTGAGACTTGATTTTGTATGTCAAATACTGGTGGGACTAGAGACTGACTTCAAATGAAAACCTTGTGACAGCTGTCTGGGAAGAGACTTGCATAATTTGGTGCTGATAGTCGCAAATGAATTGAAATTTAGAGAGCAAATTCCTTTCCAATTTATGCATTGTGCAATAGAGCATGTAAGACCACATGGAAGAATATAAAATTGGTCACATGAACAAACAAGGCATCCATCACAAAAAGAAAATGTAGGAAACACTCAGCAAGTCACTCAGCATCTGTGAAGAGAAAAGGTGAGTTAACGTTTCGAGTGTGGATCCTTCATTAAAACTGGAAGATATTACAAATGAACAGCATTTATAATGGGACAGAACATAGCGAAGGGAGAGGGAAAATGCACACTCATACACACAAGAAAAGAAATAGGATGACCTGTAAATTGATGAAATGGAAAACAGAAGCTGGTTAAACAGCAGAAATTATATTAGCACGAGGCAATAAAAGGCATAATGAGAGAAAAGTAAAAGAAATACAAGAAATGTGTGAGATGCAGAGAACGTATGAATAGTTGAAGGAGGTGGGAGATGAGGCAGGTTGAAATGGAAGCTCAAAATACTGCAGGTTCCAGTAGACCAGAAAAGAAAAAGAACAGATTAACACCAAGAGTACAGTCCATGTCTGAATAAATAAACCTTGCCATTTACAGATGAAGATATGGGCCCACAGCTTGGTGCAAAGGAGTTCATGGGTTGACATTAAATAAAGAGAAAGACTGCTGCATGAATTTATCTCATATCACAGATTTTATGTGATGACATTTAAGAAAGCAATCTTCTCCATTTCTGCTTCTATCTTCTATTTAATTTGCCCTGAACTCTATCTCATCTGTCTTCTTTCTTCTTAATCTATAATTCGTGTTTTTGTCTAGTGACTGACAAAAAAACATGTTGAGACAATACAAATCGTGACTGGGAAGATATCAATGGCACACTAGGGCTGTATGATACAGTGATTGGTTTTCATTGACTTCAAGGAAAATAACTCAACCACTGTCATATCGCTTTGCTTTATACCTGTCACAAGTAAAACAAGAGGCAAAGGCTGCTGCATTGCTCAGATGCTGACATCATTACAAGTTTGAAAATTGTACTACATTCCGATGATCAGAATAATTTCTTTCCCCATCAGAACAAGTTTACCTTATCTTCATAGTTGAATCTGGTGTTTTTCAGTCTTTTGGTTCAATATCAATTAATATAAACTTATTTAGAATTATTGCACTTTGCAGTAATTCCTGCATCCAAGTTTAGGCAAATAATGACATCACCATATTATTGCCATTCTTTCTGATTACCTATCATGCCCTTCATATCATCTTTTGTTACATCTTCAATTCAGTTGTTTGTCATACATTGGATCACAATTTCTATTTGAACATGAATAATTCAATTTTTAAGACCTAATTTTGTGCTTCAAGACCTAGCATAACCTACATATAATAGTATTTTTAAAAAGACTACAACAGAATAAAGCAGTATTCTGAATCTTGAGTTCGAGCCCCACTCCAGAGTGATGTAGGCTGACATTTCAGTGCGGTACTGAAGGAGTGCTGCACAGTTGGAGATGAGACATAAAAGATTCCATGGCACTATTTAAAGAAGAGCAGGGGAGTTCTCCCAATGTACTGGCCAACATCAATCCCTTAATCAACACTGCTAAAGCAGATTATCTGATCATTTATCTAATTGCTGTTTGTAGGATCTTGCTTAGGCTGCCATGTTTTCCTACATTACAACAGTGACCTCACTTCAAAAGTACTTCATTGGCTGTGAAGCACTTTGGGGCTAACTAATGGATGTAAAAGGTGCTATATAAATGCAAGTTCTTTCTTTTCTTTCTTTCTCCCAGGCAACCCAGCCAGGATTTGCAAACACACTCTCATGACTCACCTAAGGGGAATGTTAATCATGACTATGATTCAATGTCTCACCCGCACATTTTGTAGCAGCTCTCAGATGACTTCTCCCTGCACAGCCATGGCCTCTACTAGAATACAATGGCACTCTGCATGCACTGGTCTTTAAAAAAAGGTTCCAATCCAGTAAAGCAGCAAAGGATAATGTTTGAGAGGCATACAAAGATAATGGGAGACATACAGAAAAGAAATAGAGGGAACGGCAGACCTACAGAAAAAGTGAGAAAAGAGCAAAGAGAACCAGAGAGATACTGACAACAATGGGAGAAAGTACAAGGCAGCCATACTGAGAGAGAAAAAAGTGCAAAACAAACATAAAGACAAAGAGAAGGAAACAAAGACTTATTGATCAGAATAGAGGGGTTGAAGGCAGGTATGGATTTATTTGTTCAAATCTGTGAGAATGCAAGCAAGTTCACCATGTTCAAAAGTCCCGAAACAAGCTACAACTGTAGAATTTGTGTTTGCCTGATATAAATTGCACAAATTCCTTCCCATTAGAACATGCCCGCTCTACCTAAGTCCAGAAAGTGTAAGTGCAGGTTGGCAGAGCCAAGGCTTAGGAACCTCCAGCGTGCTGGTGTTCAACCAGCTAAAACCACACAGTTTACCAGTATTAGGGTAAGTTTGCCACTGTATATCCAGTCAAGACCACTTTATCCATTAGGGCATTGGCTTTCAGGGTTATCTGGAGCCGAGTGGGAAGAATCTCAGCCCACAGTGATAAATCTATCCCTCCAGGTAATATTAATGAGCAGACTGATTAGTCAATCATCAACAGTGCTCTGGAGTACTGAAAACCTGCTTGGTTCAGGTACCAGATTACTAAATCTGCCACTTAGTCCCAAATTTTCATCATCAGGAGCATCACCATGAAGCCACTTCGACCTCAAGGAATAGTTGATTGTCAGACAACTGACAAGTGCAAGTTTGAACCCTCACTAGATAGACAACAGATATCAGGAGCTCCTTACAATCAGCATGGTGAGCTCACATTGTTTTTGAATGAAAGACGTATGGTTGATATTCTTTATTGTGACCGTCAGAAAGTATCTGACAAGTCCCCTTGCAAACCATATGGCAAAGGTGAAAGTTCATGGAACCAAAAGTGAAATGGCAAATTAAATAGAAATTCAAATTGAGGATAAAAAATAAAGATGTACAGAAGAGAGGGATGTAATTTCAAAAGGCATTCAGAGACCTAGCAGCCTATATTTTCATCATTTTTGTACTTTAGTACAACAAATGTAGCCACACTATCTATTTCGCACTTTCACTGTGCCTACCCTTGGTGACTACATTACCTTAACGTCTGACTTTTTACTTCTCTGGAGTGCTCCTTTCATGACAAAAGGTTAGAAACTGCATACTGAACCATTGTAGCAGGATCCTCATGGGAGTGGGGTGGACCCCACCTCAGGGCAGCTGTGGACCCTGAAGGACAAGCTGCTGGCTGTGTTTCCTGTGCAGAAACAGGGTTAACCTGGCCCTCATTGATGATTCCCAGAAGTGGCAGCCCCTGAGGGGGGCCTGGCAGAAAGATCCACTGACAGTAGTGTCATGAGAGACAGTAATATCCTGCATGCTTACACCTGCCAGGCCACTGGTACATCAATTGTTTTTAAACACAGAGTGCCTTTCTAGGCTTTCAGAAGGTTTACGCCGTTTCTCCAGGATTTCCACAGCTCTTCCTCTGAAGTTATGGCAGACAAGCGGGAGAGCCCCAAGATTCAACGATGTAGTGTGGATTAGAACCACATGTAGATTAGACCGTGTAGGGGTAGCAGGTTCCATTCCCTGAAGTACATTAGTGAATCAATTGGATTTTCAGGATAATCTGGTAGCCCTTATGGTCTTTTTTCTGATGCTATCCCACAATTTATCGGATTTATTGAATTCAATTTCATAATTTTCCGTGGGATGAATTTGAACTCTGGTGCCAAAACTCCACAGACATGAGTACAAAATCTAGGCTGTCACTCCAATGCTGTACTGAGGGAGTACTGCACTGTTGGAGGTGCTGTCTTTCGGATGAGATGTTAAATCAAGGCCCTACCTGCCCTCTCAGGTGGACGTATAAGATCCCATGGCACTATATTGAAAAAGAGTAGGGGAGTTCTCCCCGGTGTCCTGGCCAATATTTATCCCTTAACCAACATCACTAAAAAACAGATTATCTGGTCATTACCTCATTGCTGTTTGTGGGAGCTTGCTGTGCACAAGTTGGCTGTCACATTCACTACATTGCAACAGGGACTACACTTCAAAAGTACTTTATTGACTAAATGCTTTGGGATGCCCTGAGGTCCTGAAATGCACAATATAAATGCAAGTTCATTCATTCATTCATAACCACTACACAACTGTGTTTAAAGCCTATTTTTGATTTGCTGAGAACTGGTCTCAAAGACCATTTTTTCCACCTAAAAAGAGAATCATTATTAAGGTTTGGTCTACAGACCAAGGCTCAGCTTTCTGGACCTCTCTGAGCAGCAGTGCACACGGAGGCTCAGAGTCACTCAACATGTAGTCATGGACATCTGCAGCCTCCTTCATGCCGAGCTGCTCCCGGCTGGCCCAAGCACCATCTTCTTACCTGTCGCTGCCAAAGTCACCACTGCCCACAACAACTTCTCCTCTGGATCCTTCCAGGGTGCCACTGGGGACATCACCGGTGTCTCTCAGTCATCTGCACAAAAGAGCCCTGAAAATACACCTACACTCACTCTGCAGTGACACAATGGGTGGCATCAGTTGTGGGCCTTCATGGTGATCCTCAGGAAAGGGAATTATTGCACAAACCAGACAAGATTTGCAAAGACGTGGCAGTAGTGGTGATAACAACATTTAATGTGAGTGGCAAAAGAAACAAACCTAAATGAAAAACATGACATTCTGTCTTACACCCTTGTGCATCCCCTGTGTGCAATACCATGTATTTATGTTGGTCTAATAAGTTGGTATTATTCCCTATGTTACACTTTATCTAAAAAACTTTTACTGGCGCATACTATTGTTTTTATGCTGGGTTATAAATAACCAGCCAGCTATTGTATTGATTACCAGTCATGTGAAAATTAAAAATTGACATTCCACTACTGGTGCCAGCTGTGGCTTAGTTGGTAGCGCTCTCGCCTCTGGGTTAGAAGGTTTTGGATTCAAGCCCCACTCCCGAGACTTGAGCACAAAGACTAGGCTGTCACTCCAGTAATGTTCAAGGTAAATGCAGGACATTTGTTTCCTTTATTGTGTATTGTGTGAATGTTGACAGCTTGAGTTGGCACGGTGTTGTCCCTTAGGGGTCAATTTTAGGATGGCCGAGCGGGTGCATTCATGGCAGGGGGAATTGCTAAAATCGGGGATTCCCGGGGCAGGTCCGGAGCCCGGCTCCAACCCGCCCACTTCCGGGTTCTCCAATGAGGTGCTTAGATGCATGCGCAGCCCCGCATGCGGGACTCCCACCGGCAATTTAAGCCAGCGGGATCCCACTTAAAGCAATTATTTAGATAGTTCAGGTCATTTGCAGACCTGATTGACATGATATTTTAGGAGAGGTGGGATTTTCATCTCAACAGAGCGTGTTTCCCATGCTGGGGGAAACACTCCCAGGTGAAACAGACGTGTTGCAGCCGTCAGCCAGTGGGAGCTGCAAAGGTCCATTTGACAGGTGGGGGGGGGGGGGGGCGGAGACCCTCACTCATTGCAGGAGGCCACTCTGTCACTTTGGACAAAGTTTGGCCTGCACCACCCTCCTCCTAACACTAAAATTCACCAACTCGGAACCTCAACCCCGGTGTGCAGAAACATTTACCTACCTTGCGGACCCCCTCAGATGTACATCTTCCAGATGGGGGCCACCATAGCAGCAGACATGACCTCATCGGAGGACGAACAGCATCACCAGCCTTGCCGGCCACGCCGTCCACCTCTGACATGTGGAGCTCCACAACACAGTGCTGTGACACATCCATCTGCACAGCAGGAGGGAGGGCAAACGCAGAGAGAGATGCGTCATTACCCTCGCCACAGGGTCCACAGACCGAGGCTCAGTTTCCTGGACCTCTCTGATCAGCAGTGCACACGGAGGCTCAGAGTCACTCGACATGTAGTCGTGGACATCTGCAGCCTCCTTCATGCCGAGCTGCTCCCGGCTGGCCCGAGCACTTTCTTCTTACCTGTCGCTGTCAAAGTCACCAGTGCCCTCAACAACTCCTCCTCCGCATCCTTCCAGGGTGCCACTGGGGATATCGCCTGTGTCTCTCAGTCATCTGCACAAAAGAGCCCTGAAAATACACCTACACTCACTCTGCAGTGACACAATGGGTGGCATCAGTTGTGGGTCTTCATTGTGATCCTCAGGAAAGGGAATTATCGCACAAACCAGACAAGATTTGCAAAGACGTGGCAGTAGTGGTGATAACAACATTTAATGTGAGTGGCAAAAGAAACAAACCTAAATGAAAAACATGACATCTGTCATACACCCTTGTGCATCCCCTTTGTGCTCACAAAACCTTAGCCTTACGTTTACGGGAACCCCTATGTGGTGCTATCTCTGTGGCTTCAGCAGAGGTAGTGGCAGGTTGCTCTTGTCCATGCCCTGACCGATGAGATGCTTTGCGTGGACGCCCTCTGGGTTTCGGTGCCCGTGAGCGTCCCTCCAAAGACTGCTCCACCTTCACCTGTGCAGGGGCAGACTCGACCACCTGGAGAGGAGGCACCATTACGGGTACTGGTTGAGAGGGGAGCAACGAGTGAGACATGGGAGGCGCTTTGAGTGGCGTCCCCACTTCCATGTCCCCTTTCGCCATCATCCCTCTCCTGGCCCAGGCCCACATCACTCCTTCCACCCTGCTGGACAGTTTGGAGGACTTGTGTGAAGCCTTGGAAGGCCAGTTGTAACGTATCTGTCAGCCTGTTTAAGGCTGCAAAATGTTGCTCACCCTGAATCCAAACGGCCGTTGTCAGGGCCTGAATGGACTCATTGTTGAGCTGTGCTTGAAGCTCGATGGAGGTTAGCCTTCTCTCCATCGCAGACATTCCCGCACTTACCCGCGGCACTATCTCAGAGATGCCTTCACGTCCCTGTGACAGTATTCCACTCATGCAGGAGTTGGACTCCTCCATCCTCTGCGCGATTGTGGAGAGTGTGCGTGGCAACTGTTCCAGTACCTTGGCAATGTGCTGCTGCCTCTCGATGTCTCTCCTTTTCATGGCTGGCCCCATGTTTCAGCATCTGTGTCCAGCTGAGCAGAGCCTGGAGAAGAGTGCTCCCACCGACGTGGACTCTCCATGGCTGCCCCTGCCACCAGGGTCTGCTCGTGCTCACATGTGCGTGGTGACTCACCATGTGCAACCCCAACTAACTGAGGACAGGGACCCACCGAGGTGTGTGTATCTGCACTGGTGGATGGCTGGCTCGGATGTGACGATGCCCCCTCAGAGGCCGGCTGGTCCTCTGAGGAATCGCCCTCCGCAGTCATGGCAGTCGCAGATGGTCCTGCAAGAGAACAGAAAGCAATATTAAGCATGTGGACAGATGTTGAGGTGCTGCAGATGCCAAGTGATGTTAAGATCATTCGCTATTATGAGTACTGGGTGTTAAATTTCTGTCACCAGTCGCTTGTGCACTCCCAGTCTCGGCGTCCGCCACGGACAAGCTCTCCAGCATACGGCTTAATTCCAGTGCCTACTGCTCTGCGTCGGTGAGGACCACCTGGTGTGGCGGGCCCCTTCCGGTCCTTGCCCTCTCCCGGGGATTCTGGCATCTCTTCTCCTATCAAGGCAAAACACAGGGAGGCATGATTGAGTGATGGTTGCATGGTGACCCACTGCATGCATTGGTGTGGGTGGGGGTGACTGTGAGGGAGATGCATGGGAGGGTGCGTGTGAGACATAGCCATGAGATTGTATGAGGATTGAGTTGCATGGAAGTGTTCGAATGGGAACTGGGGCGGTGAGTACGTGCAGGCAAGGTGAGGATGATGGTTGAGTGGATGTGAGGAGTGATGCGAGAGCATTGTGGTGGCAGTGCAGAAGGAGTTGTGTAGTGGTGGAGGTGATGTGGAAGACGGAGTGTGGAAGAATGCGTAAGTATACTCACTTTGGCTGACCTGGTTAGGTCATTAAAGCTCTTTCTGCACTGGACCCAGGATCGGGAGATGTTACTGCTGCTGGTGACCTCCTCTGCCACCTCGAGCCAGGCCTTCTTGGTGCCAGAGGCAGGCCACTTCCTCCTCCTCCTGACCCCATCGAGCAGCACCTGGAGTGAGGAGTCTGAGAACCTTAGGAGCAGCCTCGCCTCTGGGCTGCTCCATGTGGCCAATTTGGTTGCTTGCTGCAGGAGGAGCATTGGAGGACTGCAACTTTAAATAGGGCTCCTCCTGCTGACAGCCTGTGATGCGGGTGCGCAGTGCGCCTGCTGCGCAGGTCTGCAACGGGAATCCCGGAAGCAAGCATAAGTACCTTCAATTAGGCTGCGATCGCGTGTGGAGCACACCAATTTCACTGGGCGCGTTACCCACGCGCCCAGTCGACCCCCACTGCCAACCTGCCTCCCTCCTAATATCGGGGCCTTAGGGCTCGATTTTGGCGTCGGGTTTCCAGCGGGTTTCCAGCGGGTTTCCAGCGGGGGGGCCCGGAAAATCCCGATATCCGGTCACGTGACCGGATCGCGACGAAATCCCGGCCACTTCCGGGTACCGCGCTGACGTGCGGGGCTGCGCGCGCAAGCCCCGCTGGTGGGAATCCCGCAGGTAATTAAAGCCAGCGGGGTTCCACTTGAGTGTACTTACCTTGCTTGTTGAGGTCAGTTAATGAGCTGAATCAGCTGTCAAAAGAGGAAGTGTGGGATTTTAGGTTCAAGGCAGTGAGTTTCACACACTGGGTGAAACAGTCTCTCTCCAACCAGGCGTGTTGCAGCCAGCAGCCTGTGGCAGGTGCCAAGGTGCACTCCACGGGGGAGAGCCCTCACCCACACAGGAGGCCACCGCGTCACATAGGGCAACAACTGCCCCCCACCACCCCCCGCCAAGCCAGAGGACAGACCGACACGAAACCGCAGCCCCAGTCCGAGGAACCACCCACCTACCCTGCACAACCCCTCAGACCAACACCTGCCAGATGGGTGGTGTGTGGACACCCTCGGAGGACGAAGAGCATGACCAGCCCCAGCAGCCTCGCAGTCCACGCCGTCCGCCGCAGAGACGTGGAGCCCCCCAACACGGTGTTGTTGCACGCCCACCTGCACAGCAAGAGGGAGGGCTACTGCAGAGAGAGACGCATCGCAGAGGGCACTACCCTCGCCACAGGGTCCACAGACCGAGGCGCAGCTCCCCGGACCTCTCCGAGCAGCAGTGCACATGGAGGCGCAGATTCACTCGACATGTAGTCGTGGAGATCTGCAGGCTCTTTCATGCCGATCTGCTCCTGGCTGGCCCCAGCACCAACTGCTTACCTGTCGCTGTCAAAGTCACCACTGCCCTCCACACCTTCTCCTCCGCATCCTTCCAGGGTGCAGCCGGCTACACCTCGGATGTCTCTCAGTCGTCTGCGCGGACGAGCCCTGCAAATACACCTGCACCTACTCTGCAGTAACACGATGGGTGGCATCAGTGGTGGGTCCTCATAGTGATACCCAGGAGCGGGCATTATTGGACACAACGGACAGGATTCGCGGAGACATGGCAGTGGTGGTGTCAATATAATGTGTGCTGTTTGTTGCTCTGAAATTCAATATAGGTAACACACATGACAAACCCTCAGACACCCTTGTGCACCCCCTTCATGCTCACGACACGTTTGCCTTACGCTGCCTACTGCACATATGTGATGCATGCCCTGTGGCTGCAGCACAGGTGGTGGCAGGTTGAGTGAGGCTGGCCGTGAGGGAGATGCACGAGAGGGTGAGTATGGGATGGAGCAATGAGATTGTATGAGGATTGGGTTGCGTGTTAGTGGCAGGATGAGTACTGGCGAGGTGAGTAGGTGGAGGTAAGATGAGGATGGGGTTTGAGTGGGTATGAAGGGTGATGTGACAGAGTAGTGTTGGCGGTGCCGAAGGAGATGTGGGGTGGGGGCAGTGTTGTGGCAGACGGAGTGTAGGGGAAAGACTTCGTGTTCTCACTGCGGCTGACCTACTGCGGTCATTGCAGCACCTCCTGCACTGTATGCAGGTGGGCCATATGTTGGTGGCGCAGGTGACCCCCTCTGCCACCTCGAGCCAGGCTTTCTTGGTGGCAGAGGCAGGCCGCTTCCTCCCGCCCGCTGGGGGGAAGATCTGTGTCCTCCCCCTCCTCCTCACCCCATCTGATGATACCTGGGGTGAGGCATCATTAAACTGGGAGCAGCCTTCCCCCTGGGCTGCTCCATGCTGCAATTTGTTCCATTGACTGCAGCATCTGTCAGTGGAGGACTGCCCCTTTAACTAGAGAGCCTCCAGCTGACAGATCGTACTGCGCATGCGCAGCCCGCCTGACGCGCAGACCAGCAGCGCGGACCCCGGAGGAGCAGGTAATTGATTCCAATTAGTGGGTTGCCTGCTACGATCGCGCGGGCAACCCACTAATTTCACCGAGCGTGTTGACCACGCTCCCGAAACCCAACCCGCCGGAAACCCGCAGACCTGCTAAAATCAGGCCCTTAGTGTTTGTGCTTCATTTCAGATGTGTGATAGATACCTAACCTACCATTTCTTCAAAGTGGAAGAAGTCAGTATGTTGGCTGGCTGCAGGGTTTCAATGGGAACCTGCTGTGATTCTGGTTACCCTAGGCCGCCCTGGGCTCTCCATTGCCAGAGCCTTGCACGTAAGTCAACCACATCCAGGAACTGTGTTGGCTGACTGGTGTTGCCAACTTTAGGCTAACTCCTCCTATGCCTGCTGTAGTAGCTGTTTTTGGAGAGTGGCCATCGGATCTTTTAAGTGTTTGCAAAAGTGTTTGCAGCTCCCGGACGATCAAAGTGGCATTTCTACGTCACTAATATCCACATCTGCAACAGTTTGGTGAGTGATCAGCTGGCTTTGCATTCTTTGTGCTGTTCTTAGTGCTTTCTCCTAGTTGCAGCTCACAGCTGCTTTAGAGGAATTAGTGTTTTTCCCTTACCAGTGGTTGGCTCACTTTGGGGGAAAGACTTCCCACAGTTTCAGCTCACAGCCTGAAAAAAAAAGGAAAATTGTGACTAAACCATGAGGAGTAAATTTTTCCAAAAACTTTCAGTAACTGACAAGTTGGCCCACAAACGGGAATGTCCAGGTTATAGTTAACAATAACTGTGGAGCAAACATGACTGTAAAAAGAAATTAATGTGATCATAAAAAGCAAATGCTTTACTTGACTTGATAGTGCTGTTTTTTGCACCTGTAAAGTGCCAACATAAATTAGGTTAACCACTTTGTTTGATGGAGTATATCTACTTAGTTTGTTGTATAGTATAAAAATGATAAATCAAAATTAAATTGGATCACTCCATTCCCAGCTATGCGGTGCCTATCAAGAGTAAACAAAGATTAACTACTCTAATGCACAGGTTGCCCAATATGAGCTGGTAGGAGAAGGTGCAGAGGAATCATTAACTTTATGAAAGAATGTAATCTTTTCACTAACGTATTTATGCCTATTAGTAATTGTATTTCAAATGCATTAAGATAATTTATAATATGTTTCTTCCCTTCTCTCTGCAGATTAGAGAGGTGGCATTCAGAAGTCATTGTGAAACAGCAGAACTGTTCACACCACTCCTTCTAATCTACAGGGGAAGGTGAAAAATGTGTTCAGAAACATGTATTATACTAATGACCCGGACACCACACACAAGGGGCTCGATTTTCGCACCCCCGAGCGGGTGCGTTAGTGGCGGGGGGGGCTGCGAAAATCGGGGATTCCCGGGGTGGGTCCGGAGCCCGGCTCCAACCCGCCCACTTCTGGGTTCCCCAATGACGCGCTGACATGTGCGCGCAGCCCCCGCATGTGGGACTCCCGCCGGCAATTAAAGCCAGCAGGGTGCCACTTGAAGTAATTAACCAGGTACTTCAGGTCGTTTGCAGAACTGATTGACCTGATATTTTAGGAGGGGTGGGATTTTCAGATCAACTGGGACTGTTTCCTGTACTGGGGGAAACACTCCCAGTTCAAATGGATGTGTTGCAGCCATCAGCCTGTGGCAGCTGCAAAGGTCCATTTGACAGGTTGGTTGGGGAGACCCTCACTCATTGCAGGAGGCCACTCTGTCACTTTGGACAAAGTTTGGCCTCCACCACCCTCCTCCTAACAATAAAATTCACCAATTTGCACACTTACCCCAGTATCCAGAGACATGTACCTACCTTGCGGACCCCCTCAAATGTACATCTTCCGGATGGGTGCCGCCATAGCTGCAGTCATGACCTCCTCGGAGGACGAACAGCATCACCAGCCTCGCCAGCCACGCCGTCCACCTCTGACAAGTGGAGCTCCACAACACAGTGCTGTGACACATCCACCTGCACAGCAGGAGGGAGGTCAACCGCAGAGAGAGATGCGTCGCAGAAGGCACCACAGGGTCTACAGACCGAGGCTCAGCTTCCTGGACCTCTCTGAGCAGCAGTGCACATGGAGGCTCAGAGTCACTCGACATGTAGTCGTGGACATCTGCAGCCTCCTTCATGCCGAGCTGCTCCTGGCTGGCCCGAGCACCATCTTCTTACCTGTTGCTGTCAAAGTCACCACTGCCCTCAACAACTTCTCCTCCGCATCCTTCCAGGGTGCCACTGGGACATCGCCGACGTCTCTCAGTCGTCTGCACAAAAGAGCCCTGCAAATACACCTACACCCACTCTGCAGTGACACAATAGGTGGCATCGAGTGTGGGTCTTCATGGTGATCCTCAGGAAAGGGCATTATAACACAAACCAGACAAGATTTGCAAAGACGTGGCAGTAGTGTTGACAATATAATATGTTATGTGAGTTGATCAGAAATTAAATATAAGTAAAAACCATGACAAACCCTCAAACACCCTTGTGCATCCCCTTCATGCTCACGACACGTTTGCCTTACGCTTCCTACTGCACATATGTAATGCATGCCCTGTGGCTGCAGCACAGGTAGTGGCAGGTTGAGTGAGGCTGACCGTGAAAGAGATGCATGAGAGAGTAAGTATGAGATAGAGCCATGAGATTGTATGAGGATTGGGTTGAGTGGTAGTGGTGGGATGAGTACTGGCGAGGTGAGTAAGTGCAGGTAAAATGAGGATGAGGTTTGAGTGGGTGTGAGGGGTGATGTGATAGAGTGGTGTCGGCAGTGCAGAAGGAGATGTGGGGTGGGGACAGTGATGTGGCAGACGGAGTGTAGGGGAATGAGTACGTGTACTCACTTTGACTTACCTACTTAGGTCATTGCAGCGCCTCCTGCACTGTATGCAGGTGGGCGATATGTTGGTGGTGCAGGTGACCTCCTCTGCCACCTCGAGCCAGGCCTTCTTGGTGGCAGAGGCAGGCCACTTCCTCCCGCCCGCCGGGGGGAAGATCTCTGTCCTCCCCCTCCTCCTCACGCCATCCAATAAGACCTGGAGTGAGGCATCATTAAACCTGGGAGCAGCCTTCCTCCTGGGATGCTCCATGCTGTAATTTTTCCTATTTTCTGCAGCATCAGTCAGTGGAGGACTGCCCCTTTAAATAGAGCTCCTCCAGCTGACAGCCTATGCTGCGCATGCGCAGTCCGCCCGCTGAGCAGCTTTCCAGCGCGAAACCCGGAAGCCAAGGTAAGTGGCTTCAATTAGCTTGCGATTGTGTGCGGAGCACCCCGATTTCACTGGGCACGTTGCCCACGCGCCCAGTCGACCCCCCGCTGCGAACCAGCTGCCCTCCAAATATCGGGCCCAAGGTATCAGTGTCATGGGTTTCATTAGTCAAATATGGTCTTCTATGACTTTCAGTAACATCCTAGAAAGACTTTTGGTACAGTTCAAGGCTGAAAGATTATTTGGAATAAATATCCAGCAGTAAAAGCTGTCAATCATTATCATCATTCCATGCATTTGAACTGGACACATAGGGTTGGATTTTCCTCCGTTATCCTGCACCCAAATTAGGCAGTACAGCATTGGAAAAAATGGGAAAGTCCTGTGGCAAGGCCTACCGCCATGTTCCCATCCCAATCTCAATTTTCAGGCTTGGGGCTCATTTGAACATTCCACTGCAGCTCGCCAATTGTGGGAAGCATGAAATCGGCCAGGACCCACACTGAGTTTGCTGGCAGGTCAAGCCTGGGTGGAGGGGAGCCCATCCCAGAGGGGGTCAATCATGGCCCGGCAGAGGGATGCGGTATTTTTGTGAAGCCAGAGGACCACTCCTGCCAAAATTCTATCCAGAAGATTTCTGGGCATTCTTGAGTGGCCACCAGTGGTCCCTTTAAGGGTAGATGGTTAGGCTGCTCACCGCCTGATACAAAACAGGCAGGCATGCTGCTTGCCCGTTTACAGGCCTGCCTAAAAATTGCATCAGGTGGACCTTGGGCATCAATGGGCCAATTGTGGTGCTCCCCCAGTTTTCAACTGCTCGCTGCCCACTTTTCAGGTGAAAAAGGGCTGGCCTATAGTTGAAAATGGTCCATACTAAATCATAAACAACCTCTTTCCTTGAGGCATTCTGTACCACCAAGGGCTAAAGGATGGTAACTGAAGGAAATATGGCTCGGGTAGCAAATGCTGCCATCATTTGCAGGCCGAAGGTGTCCTTCCCCAGCGGGACCTGAGGAAAATCTGCTGGTAAGTTTTTGAGGTGGAGACCTGGCATAGGATCTCAAACCACCCTCCCCTCGGCAACCCCCCCCAACTCCCACGGATTTTCCTCTGTTGGCCAGTTCGAATATGCCGAAAATGGGCAGCAAAGCAGAGGTGATTGGAGCTCTAAAACACAGATAAGTGAGTACCCTAATTTTTCTCATGGTGACTGGTATCATCAGGCAAGATCGAAGAGGATATCCAATATCCCTCAGTATCCATTCACACAGCTTGTTCTCTCCAAAAAAGAGTTGGAGCTGTTGCAAGATGTAGGAATCAAGGCAGCTATCTGGATACCTAGCATTAATGTGGAGGATGCTCTAGTTAATAGTGCATGGTATCTGCATGTTGATTGAGTAATTTTCTTTTCTTTTATATAGAGCATGATATGGCCTAATGAAGTCTGAGTGGACATGTATGTGCCATTAGTAATGTCCCACACCCTTGGAAACTGTCAATTTCAAAGAAGTTAGAAAAGCAGTACATTATTTAAATGGAGAGAGATTGCAGACTCTGAGATACAGAGGGATCTGGGTGTCCTAGTACATGAATCACAAAAAGTTAGTACGCAGGTACAGCAAGTGATTAGGAAGGCAAATGGAATGTTGTCATTTATTGCAAGGGGAATGGAATATAAAAGTAGTGATGTTTTGCTACAGTTGTACAGGGCATTGGTGAGACCACCTCTAGAATACTGTGTGCAGTTTTAGTCTTCTTATTTAAGAAAGGACATAATTTCTTTAGAGGCATTCAGAGAAGGTTCACTCGACTGATTCCTTGGATGAGGGGGTTATCTTATGAGGAAAGGTTGGACAAGTTGGGCCTGTATTCATTATAGGTTAGAAGAATGAGAGGTGATCTTATTGAAACATATAAGATCCTGAGGGGACTTGAAGGGTTAGATGCTGAGAGGATGTTTCCCCTCGTGGGAGAGACTAGAACTAGGGGACACAGTTTAAAAATAAGAGGTCTCCGATTTAATATGGAGGTGAAGAGAATTTTTTTTCTCTCATAGGGTTGTGAGTCTGTGGATCTCCCTTCCCCAGAGAGCGGTGGAGGCAGGGTCATTGAATATTTTTAAGGCTGAGTTAGATAGATTCCTGATTAACAAGGAGTCAAAGGTTATAGTAGGTAGACGGGAAAGTAGGGTTGAGGTCACAATCAGATCGGCCATGATCTTATCAAATGGCAGAGCAGGCTCGAGTTGCCAAATGGCCTACTCCTGCTCTTAATTCGTATGTGTGTATGTTCGTAAGTAAGTCTTGCTGCCTGGAGGTCTGCTGCTGAGCCATAATACCAATCTACACATGCCAGGAAATGTGCCTGTCACACGATGGGTGCAGTATTACACTGAGGAACAGCTCATTCGTGTCAGGTCCCCTGTGGCTGCATGGAAAAATCCTGAAAACACAAAAAGTTAGGGCCGTAGTCACTTTAAGAGCCAAAGACAGACTGTGTTCACCCTGGACTCTCCCTTACAGCACATGAAATGGCCATCTCCCAGGATAGTTCCAGACAGTGTTTTGCAGACGTATTCAGGAAGTTGGTTTGGAGACAGAAGACACAATCCTATGGGTGTCTGAACCCAGGACATACCAGAGTTCCACTGAGTCTCTGCCTTTGAAATTGGATTGCATCTGACTTCAGGCGTAAACGCAAACTGCTGCACCGAAACCGATGAGCAACAGGACCACGCAAAATTGGTTCTCTTGTGTCATCGGGACACGACCGGCATGCTGGAGGTGTTAGTCATGCCCAAGAGGCAGTGCGCTTGTTTCGAAGAGGATGAAGATAGGCCAGAGCAACTGTGAGGGTGGCCAGCAGCACTTCTGCCCTCTCTGGCTCCACATTCAGCTAAGTAAAACATACTTACCTTTTTGGCAGCAGCCTGCAGCGATCCTTGTAAAGACCGTTAGTTTGGCTGCTCTATGTCTGAGAAAACTGATCACAGCATGGTCAGGTGCCAACTAGTTTTGGGAATGAACTTGAAATAGGCATTAGACACCACAAACCCCCGGCTCCGATCTGTATAAGCAATGGGCCTAACCCCTGCTTTAGGCGGGCGCTCTGGACGACTACAGGGCACCCTAAACAATATGGCCTGTGGCGCATACCTGACGTGGAATGAGCGAACATGCCGCATGCCATATGGGATACTTCAGCACCCGTTTTCCACCTTTAAAATGGGTGCTGCGCAATCCAATTTCTAGGCCCCTGGTCCCTCTGAGCTCTCTGTCTCCTGCATCCATGCAATAAATACAAATATTTGCAATATTGCTTATCCTAGTAACTGTATGCCATTAGCTGCACAGCCACTATTTCAATTCCAATTGATACTGAGGTCAGAAACGACAGGAATATTTTGATACAGATAAACAGAGGGCAATACCAATGGAAACAATTCTGTATCAAATTCTGGTAGGGTTAGATGAAGCAGGGTGGAAGGAGGCTCATATGGAGCATAAACACCAGCAGAGACCAGTTGGGCCAAATGACCTGTTTCTGTGATGTACATTCTATGTAATTCTATGTATGTAAATAATGCTTAATTGGGCTTAACAAATCTGTTGCAGCAAAATAAATCCCGCTAAAGATTTTTGAGCCAATTTGGAGCCACCTGTGAACTCCAACTCCCATGCACAGCAACAGTTGTTGTTACTAAATCAAATATCAATGTTCTCTGCTTGGCTTAGAGGCCGCTGTGGCCACTGGCTCGATGTTGGAGTAGAGAACTTGGCCCCTGGTATTAATTACTCCGATCAAGCTTTGGAGTAAAACCTCCAACTGCTTGATCTCAGAGTTGTCTCAGATTGTAAAGCAGGAGATTCATAACAGCTTGTATATAAACCTGACAGGAATATCCCACTGATTTTAGATGGAAATGAAAATGGTGGTCCTGTGTTGGAAAAGTAATTTAATAAATTCATTGCATGACACAGAGCAGCCATTAATATCATATACACACTGGAAATCGCCACTGAGTTTGAGTGATTTGCTTCCGAAAATAATGTGATCTCTTTGGGGTTGAATGTATAAACAAGATTTCAGCTTTGAGTTGTGCCATATCTATACAATATCTTGCATGTTACTCGAAAGTTTTCCGGTATATACATATATGAGTGTGAGGGAAGACAGGGAGAGAGTGTCCCAATAATAGCCAACTACAGATTGCAATGATTTTAAAACGGTGACACGACAGGACATATGAATCAGAATGGACAATGCATCCTCCATTGGGATAGAATGAATTATCGCCAAAGACTGGTTTTGACCAATATCACCCATAAAAAGATATCCAAATATGCGAACATATGAAATTGACAGGCAGGAAAAGACCAGATGGTCTATCAAGCCCATCCCACACCATGATGGCCAGACCATCATGATTAAACATTTCTTGCCTCCTCCCACCCACCGCAGTCATGTAATATGAACATCAACAGATCATTCATTTCATTGCTGTTTGTAGGAATTGCGGGCTCAGAATGGCTACTGTGCTTGCCTACATAACAGTAGTCATTGCACTCCAAAATTAATTCATTGAGTAGTCTGCTTTGGGACATTTTGATGATGTGATAAGACACTATATAAACTAAACATATAAAATATACTTTATAGTAATTTTTAATGATTGGGGCCATTGAAAAAGTGGCACTTTTGTTATGCATGTTTCATCCAGGTATAACTATTGTCCTTGCTCATTAATCAGTAAGATAGAAAAATTGCTTCATTTTTTCTGCATTTAAGTTTTGTGGGCATAAATGAAATAAATACATATCAAATGCAGAGATAAAAATCTTTGGTATGCAGGAAAGGTTTGATCATGATCCAGGATCCTCACTTCAGATGGGCCATTATTCAGATGGATCCCTCCAATTTGTCAAATAGCTTGGATTGCCACGTCCTACATTATTATCTTTTTAAACATATACTTCTGTGAGCATGACAGCTAATACAGCAGAGTTCTAAGACCAGCTGTATGCAAAAATAATGACGAGTTAATTTTGAGGGATTTGATGTAATTATCAGTGTTGAATTCAGTCCTTAAGTTGTTTTACAATTTTTTCTCTCTTTTATCAATGGGATCTTGTTTGTAATGTCACTGTGATCTCTTACTTCTTGTAAAAATACTTTCCTTCACAGTAACCATTCTAAACCAGACAATAAGACTCGTGTTGTAATGGATATTCTTTACATAGCAAGTGTAAGTGTTCATCATATGACATCATATACCTATAATTCGCAGGAGGGAAACAAATATCACAGTGTCGCTGAAGGCTTTTTTAAGGCAGTACATTGCGTCCTGACCACAGGAAGAAGAAACAGCAGAAAAAAATATAGCAGTAAAAATGAAGAGAAAGTGATCGATGTAATGAAAGGATTAACTTCACCACTCTGGGTTGGGTCCCTTTAATCAAAGTGAAATGTTTACATCAATTTTGGGCATCCAATGATCTGCACTGTTTAATCATATGGTGGGTGTGCCCAACAGAATCCATCTCCCGCCCTACCACAGCTGTGGCTTTTTTGCAGAATATTTCTATAGAGTGCATAGAAAGACCAAGGGCATAATTTTAACATGGCGGCGGGAGCTCAGCGCTGAGGTGGGGGGGTGGTGAATAGTCCTGTGGGAAATCCGGAAAAAATTACTGCGCATCAGCTCTAATGATCACGACTTAATTGAAACCCTTAATGTAACTTCCGGGTTTCATTGGTGACACAGCAGCTGGTGACAGAACTTTAACATTCTTCACACACATCATGAATTGATGTTATCAATCATTGACCTGTTACACACCTCAGTATGCTCATTGCAAACTAACTTCTGCGATGAATGTTAATATTTGCTTTATGTTCTCTTCCAAGACCTTCAAGGATTGATGACGAGGCATACGCCATGGAAGAAGGTGATTCCCCAGAGGAGCTCCATTCCACTGCGGGCGCACCATCACATCATATCCAGCCATGCACCAGCACAGATACTCGCACTTTGGTGGGTCCTGTTAGGCAGATATCTGGGTTGTCACTTGGTGATTCAACACTCACAATTGAGCATGAGGAGACACTTGTGGCAGGGCCAGCTGTGGAGAGTCCGCATAAGGGGACGCACTCCTCTCCCAGCTCTGCTCAGCTGGACCCAGATGATGAACCCCGGGGGACATCATTGAGAGTGAGAATGATCAAGGTACAGCTCCACCCTTTGCGAGGTAATGGAAAAGGTGTCACGCACACTCTCCACAATAGCGGAGAGGATGGAGGAGTCCAACTCCATTGCTAGTGGATTGGTGGCGCAGCTAAGTGCGGGAATGTCTTCGATGGAGAGAATGGCAGCCTCCATTGAGCTTCAAGCACAGCTCTCTAATGAGTCCATGCAGGCCATGACAACGGCTGTGCGGACTCTGGATACCAATATGTCTGCCGCCTTAAACAGGCAGACAGAAGCTTCATCCGTGGCCTTAGAAAGTGCCACATCTCCTCACCAGCCTGCTGTCCAGCAGAGTGGAGGGAGCAATGTTGCGTCAGCCCAGGAGACGGATGATGGTGAAAGGGGACATGGAAGTGGGGACTCCACTCATATTGCTCCCATGTCTCACCCATTGCTGTCCCCCCCCCCCAACCAGTACCCGCAATGCTGCCTCCTCTCCTGATGTCCAAGTCTGCCCCTGCACAGGTGCAGGTGGGGCAGTCTTTGGCGGGACCCTCATGGGCTCCAAAACCCAGAGGTCGGAGGCTGAAAGCATCTAAGCAGTCAGGGCATGAACATGAGCAACCTGCCACTATCTCTGCTGAAACCACAGGGAATGCACCATGTAGAAGTGCTAGAAAGAGGAAGGTTACAGTTATCACCAAGGGTATGCAAAGGCTGTCTGACGGAATGTCATATTTTTCATTTATATTTGTTTTTTGTTAAATGCACATTAAATGTTATAATTGTCACCACCACTGCCACGTCTTGCCCATTCTTGAGTCCCTTTTGTGAAAGCGCCCTTTCATGTGCTTCATCATGAATGCCAAGACTTGGTGCTACCCTTTGGGTCCGTTCACAGTGGTTGTATGTGTGGTTGAGGGACTCTTTTGTGCAAACGCCGGGGGGACGGGGGGCTGGTGTTGGTGGTGGTTGTCATTCCAGGCGGTCTGAGTAGTTCACTATCTTCACTTTGCAGATCTCATAATGAGAACCTGTTAGATATGAGTGAATCCCTGGCATTACAAGCAGCCATGTGGGCCGCTGCTCTGGCGATGGGTTCCCCACCTTCCTCCTCCATCTCTTCCTTCTCCCCCTCCTCCTCCTCATCGTCTCCTTCAATGTTGCCGGCAGATTAGGATGTTTCATGAGCGCATTTGAGCTCCTCCACCTGTAACCCTCTCTGCTGAGCGATGTTGTACAGGACACAACGCACAACTATTATTCTGGACACCCTCGCTGGTGAGTACTGAAGGGATCCACCAGATCAATCCAAACATCTGAAGCGTATCTTGAGCATTCCTATGGCTTGTTCAAAGACAGACCTGGTGGTGCTGTGACTGTCATTGTACCGCTGCTGTGCCTCGTTGGTGGGGTTTCTCACAGGTGTCATGAGCCATGTCTGCAGGGGGTTTATCCCTTGTCTCCGAGGAGCCAGCCCTTAAGTCTGTCTTGTGTGTGGAAGAGGGCCGGAATGGTGGACTCGCACAAAATGAAGGAATCATGACAGCTGCCAGGGAATCTGGCACACACCTGCAGAAACCTCTCTGAATGGTCGCAAACCAGCTGCGCATTGATGGAGTGATATCCCTTTCAGTTGATGAACAGTCCTGGCTCATACGGAGGTCCTCGGATTGCTATGTGTGTGCAATCAATTGCACTCTGCACCTGTGGGAAGCAGCCAGAGAGTGGAAACCCACTGCCCTCTCAGTCTGACTGATGTCGTAGATGGGGAAGTTGACGTCGTGGGATGCCCTGGCAAACAAGCCATCCATGGTCTGTCGCATACATTTATGTGCAGCCGACTGAGAGGCCCTGGAGATGTCACCTGTGGCGCCCTGGAAGGATCCGGAGGCAAAGAAATTGAGAGCAGTGGTTACTTTAACTGTGACGGGCAATGCATGGCCACCAAGCCCAGCCAGGAGCAGCTCTGCATGTAGGAGCGTGCAGATTTCTGCGACCACCTGGTGACTCAATCTGAGCCTTTGTAGGCACTGCTCCTCAGAGAGGTCCAGGAAGCTCAGCCTCTGCCCGTAGACCCTCTCACGTGGAAAGCGCCTCCTGCGACCACGGCCCCTCTTTTGGTCTCCTCTCTGCTCTTCTGCAGGTCCTTGTGGTACACCTCTGTCTTGTGCATCTACAGCTCCCATAAATGCACGCCCTGCCTGCCGCAGATGGTGATGTGCCTCCTCCTCAGATGTACTGTTGAATAGATCTATTGTGGCCCCCATCCTGATGTTGTCAGTTTGAGGGGGTCCAAAATGTAGGTAAATATGTCTGAACACAAGAATTCTCAGTGTGAACAAAGAAATCTCAGTCTAAACACAAAGAACTCCCAGCCAAAGGTTTGTCTGAGAGAACTGATTGCCCTGCTGTGAAAACTCACCTTTTTTAAGATGCGTCAATCACTTGTTTAAAGGTCCAAATGAGGGTCGGCTGCAACTTGCCTCCGTTTCCATGACGTGTTTCAGAGGCCATGGGAGAAATGTTCAGGAGAAGTTAAAATGGTTTGTGTAACTCAGTACACAAAAAGTTAATCGCCTGAAGTAGTTTAAATGCCTAAATTGGCCCTTCAAATATCGGCCCGCCGGCTTTAACTGCTGGCGGGACTTCCGGGTGTCAGAAGAGCGCGCGCATCCAAACGCATCTGGGGCAAATCCGGAAGTGAGCGCGTTGGAGCCGGGATGCAGTCCCGCTCCGAAAACTTAGTATTTTTACTGCCCGCCCACCCCCCCAACCCACCCGTTGTTGGGGGTTAAAATTTACCCCCAAATTTCTACATGTGTTCTTCAAACTGTTCATTACACATTTGACAACAGAATCTAAAATTAAAGAAATGTTTCACTCTTCTAAATAGCTGACAGCAATTAGAAAGCACAGGGGCAGACCGACCATATGGGAAATCGAGAGATTTCCCGAGTGCCCTCATGAATGGTTCCATAGCACTGTATTATCAGCGGCCCATTTATCTGTGAGAATCCCGAAGAATCCCGCGCCCATACATTCATGATATGTACTGTAAAGCCCAAAGGTCTTCAGCTTTAGATCTTTTTTTGTGAAAGTCACTGTCGCAGTGGACATCAGCAGTGAATCTACGCTTAGGGATTTGATGATTCTGATGTGATCACTGCAAACCTAGTGAATATCACTCAAATGCTATAAAGTAATTGCATCAGTGTATATTAGAAAATATTGTCTACAAGAAACTAATAACAGGGCAGTGTCTTCAAATAGAAGTGTTTGCAAACCTTTTCTCATTTGTTTGCCAAACGCACATTACAATGATGTGACTTACGTTTGGACACACCATTGTATTGACAACTTCATTAATATCACTTGCATTTATCATCATCACAAAAATGCTGCAAGAGTTGTCTTCCTCCCCCAGCATTGAAGACAATCCCCTCTTTAATATGCAGAAGATTAAAAAGTGAATACACACTGCTGTCCTTAGGTACCCTATATTATAGTCAGGATATTCATAATGAATGTGTATAAAAAAATCCCTGAAGCAGAATGTTTATGCAAATGAGAATTAATAGAAAATATTTGGGATACACTGGAATTCTCTGCTTGCTTCAAAATGATCTGATGCATGCTTATTTGAAGTGATGATGTGGAGATGCCGGTGATGGACTGGGGTTGACAAATGTAAAGAATCTTACACCAGGTTATAGTCCAACAATTTTATTTGAAAATCACAAGCTTTCGGAGATTATCTCCTTCGTCAGGTGAGCGTGGGACTCCTTGAACGTTTCGCATTTATAGTCAGAGAACAATACCTGGTGATTACAGATAATCTTTCCAACTGCCCGTTGTCAAGGCAATCAAAGTGTTCAGACAGAGAGGTGTTACCTACAGGGTATTTGAAGTGGACTGCATGTCTGGAAAGGGGACACTCACGGATAAGGATTTAAAAAGACAAATGCTGTCTGATCTGCAATTTTCAGTAGCTCCTAGCTCTTCATTGTTATCTGTGTTAGAGCAGGTCAGGCAAGAGTCAGTCTGCAGCTGAACATTTCTCTATTTGCTAAAATTTTCTTTCAGACATCAAGGCACTGTCTAACAGCTCAACAGAGATAAGCAAACATACACTGCCGGTAATCTTTTTTTAAAAACATTGTAATGGTCATTATGTTGCACAGAGATATTTTTCTCCTTATTTTGAAGAGGCAAATGTTATGCTTATCAAGGGGAAGGATGTCAGTGCTGGGAAGTGGAAGACTCTTTTCTCACTTTTATCACCCAGTGTCTGCATCAAGCTTTACCATGATCAGGTACAGCACAGCCATCTGCAGAGTAAAGCTCCCTTTATTCTGTCACAACAATGTGCTTTAGACTCATGCAGAGAAAAGCACTGCATTAGCAAGAATTTTCTCTTTTTTTTTATTTGTTCACGGGATGTGGGCGTCGCTGGCGAGGCCAGCATTTATTGCCCATCCCTAATTGCCCTCGAGAAGGTGGTGGTGAGCCGCCTTCTTGAACCGCTGCAGTCCGTGTGGTGACGGTTCTCCCACAGTGCTGTTAGGAAGGGAGTTCCAGGATTTTGACCCAGCGACAATGAAGGAACGGCGATATATTTCCAAGTCGGGATGGTGTGTGACTTGGAGGGGAACGTGCAGGTGGTGTTGTTCCCATGCACCTGCTGCTCTTGTCCTTCTAGGTGGTAGAGGTCGCGGGTTTGGGAGGTGCTGTCGAAGAAGCCTTGGCGAGTTGCTGCAGTGCATCCTGTGGATGGTGCACACTGCAGCCACAGTGCGCCGGTGGTGAAGGGAGTGAATGTTTAGGGTGGTGGATGGGGTGCCAATCAAGCGGGCTGCTTTATCTTGGATGGTGTCGAGCTTCTTGAGTGTTGTTGGAGCTGCACTCATCCAGGCAAGTGGAGAGTATTCCATCACACTCCTCACTTGTGCCTTGTAGATGGTGGAAAGGCTTTGGGGAGTCAGGAGCTGAATCACTCGCCGCAGAATACCCAGCCTCTGACCTGCTCTCGTAGCCACAGTATTTATATGGCTGGTCCAGTTAAGTTTCTGGTTAATGGTGACCCCCAGGATGTTGATGGTGGGGGATTTGGCGATGGTAATGCCGTTGAATGTCAAGGGGAGGTGGTTAGACTCTCTCTTGTTGGAGATGGTCATTGCCTGGCACTTATCTTACGGCTACTTTGAATTAAATTGCCAATTTAGGTGCCAATTAGTTAATGAGGCTGTGTTCCTCAGATTTTGGCAGTCATGTAAATTTAACGCTGGCCGGGAGGGTTTCCCAGGACTCGGGAAACCCAGCAGCTGAAGGGAAGCAGGAGCTGGCAGATCCAGCAGTTAAGCACTTTTCCAGCACTGCTTTTGGGCCAGGAGGAGCACGAATGCTTCCCTGGCTCCTCAAGCAAATCTTCAGCAGCTATCTGCCTCACTCCTCGCTGCTGCAATCTCTCCCTCCCCGCGATCTCTCCCTCCCAGCGAACGGCTGATCCCCTCGCGATTGGCCAACCGTCCCCCCACAACCAGATGATCGCCCCATGTGATTGGCTAACCTACCCCCCCCCCCCCCCCGCCATGTCTCCCCCCAGCCATGTCTCCCCCCAGCTATGTCACCCTCCCTCCCTCGTACTGAGCCAACCCCCGATCTTCTCGATTACCGCGACCCTCCCCAGCGGTCCTCGGCTGCTGCTGTCTACAGCAGGATTTCCTGCCCGGCAGCCAGCCAGCCTCTCAATCTGATCAGCTGCCAGACGGGAAATGGAGTAAAAAAATTCTAATGTGGTCCTGCCGTTAAATTCGGAAGGAACTCCACCCTCCTGGTATTTCAGGGTTTCCCGGCTGCTGGCATGTGCCCCCACTCCCTCCCCGTAAATATCAGGGCCACAGAGTGCTCTATTGGCCTTTTCGCTTACAGTTAATTCCCAAATGAAAGGTATTGCAGTGTGGAAAGATGTCTCAGTATATTCCAGTCACCAACTTTAGACACCAGCTTGGAGTTCTAATTGTCACAATTTTCTCTTTGGGTCTAGAATTCCCTTCTAAACATTTGGCTTTTAAATTTTATGTTTCCCAAAGTTGGGAAGATGGTTTGCGATTCCAAGCAAATAAGAAATTACTCCAAAATATTAAAATATAGATCTGATAATAATGTTAGTGCAGACACCAACTATTCTGCACTAGGCGAATGCATAAACTATCACATTTTCTGGTTTATTTAAGAACACACTGAAAAATGTCCAGGTATCAAAGTCTTATAGAAATAATTCCAATTTAAACGCGGGTTTCTGTTGCTAGTGGCGCTCATTTCGTCCCCTAAAGGACCAAAAGAATGAATTCAGCGGTAAAATATAGACTCCTATGATTATTCTTTGCGCAATACACCAAAAGAGCTTTACACTGCAGCACACCGCGCAATGTAACTGCGCCAGGTGTACAAAACTGTTCCTAACACTCTGATTCACCCTCTCTCTGGCATGTTGGAACATACACTGAAACTTTCTCTCCAGCAGTAACGATGAGATGATTTGGCAGGCGGGGGAGGGGTGGGAGGTGGAGTCCTTAATGGTTCACAACAGGTTTTGGTAACCAGTCATGCCTGTTCTTTTTAAAATGTAGAGATCGGTTTGTAAATAGTAACTTGGAAACAAAAGCAGTGCAGTGTCTGATGTGACTAGCTGCCCAAACCAGAGGGCTGTTCGTTTCAGGCTTGGAGAAAGGCAGGCGAGTGTGCGGGACTGCCGGTCCCATTGGACACACCCCTCCCACTCCTCTTGGGCTGGGAAGAAACGGGAAAGTTTTGGCCTTTTTGTTTCAAAAGCGTCAAGTGCACTGTGCAGGCAAGTCTTGCTCGGCAGTGTTGCCTTGGTATTTGGTGTTGAATGTGAATGCCAGAGGATCTGTACGGATACAAAACCCCCTCATGAAATGTGAGGAGCCGGAGAGAGAATCGTGCAACATTCACACATCGAATGGTAACAGGTAAGAAATGATCAGTGCGTTCACAGGTTAGGGTCAGCGGAGGTGAGGATTCATTGGGAGTGAAGGAAGAAGCATAACTTGAGAGATCAGACCGTTTGCAGCAGAGAAGCTGCTTTGTTGGGTCTGGGTCAGCAACGTTAATCGATTAATGTATTGGGTTTAGGTGATTCGGATAGGAAAGTACACATTTCAGTGGCTTAGAAGCATTGCTATAGAAAGGAAACACTACAACAAAGACGGCGTTCACAATTTTTATGGAGAAGTATCTGACAAAACGGGAGCTTTGCCTAGTCTTCATTTAAAAAATAAAATCTACGAAGTGTGTTATTTGACCAAATACAAACTTTGCAGTTGACCTCCAAATTCCACAGCATATGTATTTGTTGTTACTTTTTCGGCTTTTTACCTGATTCTGGTGAAGATTAATCTATTAAAAATAAGACTTTTTTAAAAAGCCGGGTATTTATGGGAGCGGACGTTACTTAAAATGATATGTAAATAAAAATCAAATCGCCAGATTCTTGTTTATTATATCTCATTGATTTATCCTGGAGACTGTTCTAAAAGCATGAGTCGAATAACCTGATGAGTTTTATTCCGGTTGATATCTATCTAGAACGCGACATGATGACAGCGAGTTGGGGAATCAAGCTCTCTGAGACAAACTTCCACTGCTCTCTGAGACAAACTTCCACTGCTCTCTGAGACAAACTTTCACACTGCTCTCTGAGACAAACTTCCACTGCTCTCTGAGACAAACTTTCACACTGCTCTCTGAGACAAACTTTCACACTGCTCTCTGAGACAAACTTCCACTGCTCTCTGAGACAAACTTCCACTGCTCTCTGAGACAAACTTTCACACTGCTCTCTGAGACAAACTTTCACACTGCTCTCTGAGACAAACATTCACTGCTCTCTGAGACAAACTTTCACACTGCTCTCTGAGACAAACTTCCACTGCTCTCTGAGACAAACTTTCACACTGCTCTCTGAGACAAACTTTCACACTGCTCTCTGAGACAAACTTCCACTGCTCTCTGAGACAAACTTCCACTGCTCTCTGAGACAAACTTTCACACTGCTCTCTGAGACAAACTTTCACACTGCTCTCTGAGACAAACATTCACTGCTCTCTGAGACAAACATTCACTGCTCTCTGAGACAAACTTTCATACTGCTCTCTGAGACAAACTTCCACTGCTCTCTGAGACAAACTTTCACACTGCTCTCTGAGACAAACTTCCACTGCTCTCTGAGACAAACTTCCACTGCTCTCTGAGACAAATTTTCACACTGCTCTCTGAGACAAACTTCCACTGCTCTCTGAGACAAATTTTCACACTGCTCTCTGAGACAAACTTCCACTGCTCTCTGAGACAAATTTTCACACTGCTCTCTGAGACAAACTTTCACACTGCTCTCTGAGACAAATTTTCACACTGCTATCTGAGACAAATTTTCACTGCTCTCTGAGACAAACATTCACTGCTCTCTGAGACAAACATTCACTGCTCTCTGAGACAAACTTCCACACTGCTCTCTGAGACAAACTTCCACACTGCTCTCTGAGACAAACTTCCACTGAGACAAACTTCCACTGCTCTCTGAGGCAAACATTCACTGCTCTCCGACAACTTTTCACTGCTCTCTGGGGCAAATATTCACTGCTCTCTGAGACAAATTTTCACTGCTCTCTGAGACAAACATTCACTGCTCTCTGAGACAAACTCTGAGGGGTTGGCAGAGCGGCTTCCAACTCGCCTCTTGCTCTTTCGCCCTTTGTGGTTGGCTGCTGCCGATCGGGAGCTCTGCTTGGCCACCTATCGTTCATTTATGTGAAATCCTCAACTTTCATGGACTGAATTACTTCACTGAACTTGACTGAAGGCAAAATTTTAAAACACAGACACACACACTTCCCCAGGGTTCTTAACACTGGCAAGTAACTACGTGGTTTGTTTCCATCATCTCCCTTATAACCACTGTGCTTGGCAGGATTCCAGGCTTTAATTTTAATCCCTTGCCTGTATGTGCCGTTGCCACTTCAGTTTGTAGAGCTACGTTTGCCCCTCCCGAGCATCACATTCAAAGGCAAATACAATTCTGTCCTGATTTTTTTTATTTCCATGACAAGTTTTTAAAACCTGAAACATTGAACACTCGTGAGTCAAATGAATGAAGTAAAGTTATATATGCCTTTCAACTGTGGGTGGGAATAAAGTAGTCATTGCACTTAATCAGTTTGAAAATTCATTCCAGATTGCAGAAGGCATTAAAACAATCTGTTAAGTGCCCCTCTTGAAATACCAGGTTTTCGTGGATAGCAATAGATAAGGGCACCGCTGAGGTTTCAGCAGAGATTGCGGGGGGAGCAAGTCAGCTATGGGGGAAAAGAGCACAGAATTAGAAATGACCAGAGGAGAGTGAAATACAGAATAAAAAGAGAAAATGCTGGAAACATTCAGCAGGTCAGGCAGCAGCTGTGGAGAGAGAGCCAGGGTTAATGTTTCAGGTTGATGACCTTTAATCAGAAATACAGTTTTAACTTATAGGAACATAGGAACAGGAGTAGGCCATTCAGCCCCTCAAGCCCGCTCCGCCATTTGATAAGATCATGGCTGATCTGTGATCTAACTCATATACCTGCCTTTGGCCCATATCCCTTAATACCTTTGGTTGCCAAAAAGCTATCTATCTCTTATGATAATAGCATCTCAAGAACTCAGCAATTGCATAGGGAAGGAAAGGAATGAAGTACACATTGAAATAACCAGGAGCCGTTATAATTAATTCGATATACAACGATGAACTCTCATATATTTGGGATGAAAAGGTGGACATGACGGACGTTAGGACCCGGGGAGACCTTTCTCGGGGTGACTGATGTCAGGGTACAGAGGGTGGAGAAGCAAGAATACGGGAACAACCCCCGTCCATCAGCCGGTGTCTCAACTTAAAGGTGGGAATATTGTCTGATGTTGGTGCCTGTTCGGCATCGCGAATATTTTATTTCAACTTATATGAAGTCGTGGGATAGTCTTTGTATGTATTAAATAAAGAGCGCTGCAAAAGTTAACCCTGGAACAGAGTCTCTGACCTGTCAGATTGATTCCAAGGTCCGTGGGTAAGTTTGCAAAAGCCAATACTGTTTGTTGCATATAAAAATGTAAAATAATTAACAAATGAGGTGTACTACATTTGTTATAACGGTGGAACTTAGATATCTTATAAAGCGATCTGAACTTTAAAGACATTTATTTATTATTTATATAATAATAATATTGTTATTTATTTAAACACACCACGAACCAGATATCAAAGCAACTGTGAGTGTCTGATATTTAAATGTCTGATATTTAAATAGAGTGCCCGCCAATAAATGTTCCAAATTGAGAAAACAAATGTTTTTGTTTTTAGTATTTTATAACAATATCAAGTATTTTTAGTGTCTTGGTATATTGCTGAACTAAGAACTTGTGAAAGTTCCCTAGTCGTGTTCTGCCACCTTGTGGCGAGTTAACAACACGCAGAATTGCAGCAGCTAGTTTAACTTAAAGAAATTACATATTTGCAAAGAGCCACGATTTGAAGTTGTAAACTGCTTACTGTTATTTTCATTGTAGCAACAACTTGTACAAATATTCCTCCAAGGAACTTTGAAACCTAAACAAAAACTTGCATTTATATAGCATCTTACACGATCTCAGGATGCCCCAAAGCGCTTTGCATCCAACAAAGCAGTTTTGAAGTGTAGTCACTGTTGTAACATAGGGAAAAAAGGCAGCTACTTCACGCACAGCAAGGTCCTATGTACAGCAGAGATAAATTATCAGATAATTGGTTCTGTTGATGTTGGTTGAGAGATAAATGTTGGCCAGGAGACTGGAGAACTCCCCTGCTCTTCTTCAAATAGTGACAGTTGAATCTTTTACATTTGCAGCCAAGGCCTTGGTTTAATGTCTTAACCAAAAGCAAATCACTCCCTCAGTATTGCAGTGAAGTATCAGCCTAGATTATGTTTTAAAGTCTCCTGAGTGGGGCTTGAGTGTACAATCTCCTGATTAAAAGGCAAGAGTGCTACCACTGATCTAAAGCTAACACATTGATACATCACGATTGGTCCTTGACGTTCCTGTCTTGGTGAGATTTTATTGAGCCGTGATGATATGGAACATAAGTTGATTGTCTTCATGAACACAAATGAACATCTGAACATGGTGCTGCCTTCAGATAATATTTATATTTATTTCCCCCCACCTTTAGACCTTCCCAGGCCACACACAGTTTCTGGGAAGTAAAGCAAAGTGCTCCCATGCTGTCTTTATGTCCTGCTTTAAAGCAATTGGTACAGTATTAGTGCTTTTTCCAACTTATATAGTCTTTGATAAACAAATTACAATAAAAACAAAAATTACCTCATAAAACACTTAAAAGTTCATTATTTACACTCATTGCCAGATATTTTTTTAAATCCCCTTGAGCTCCAAGAATCATTCAGAAGAGAATAATTTTTTTACTGAAACTTTAACTTTTCATCTCAAAGACAGATATGATTAAATTTCTTGTATGCATTTCAAAATTAAATGAGGTAAAATTATTGTTTTCCATATCTTTGCTCCAAAAGCTCCAAATAGCAAATTTAAATATGTAGTGCATTTGGAGAGGGATAATATGAACATGTATTTATGCCATTTGTTATTCTCATGAAACCTGTTTTTACATTACTGTAAAAATATTGACCATTTGAGGAAAATGCAATTTTGTAGCACAACAAAGTCAGAATGTTTAAAGTACAGAGACCATTTCAAATAAGAGAAGTCGTGTGTCTGTATATGTTATACAGGTATTTCCTTCTCAACTCATTCTACATTGTAATTTTCTGCATTATAAATTTATATCCTTTGAAAATAACCAGGGTCGACAATATATAGCAACTTCAAAGATATAGAACCTCCTAATTAAATACAGTCAAATCCACATGCAGACAATTGCAGCATATAATGATCAAACACCTGGTGAGTTCATAAACAAAGCAAATGTTTCTAAAGCTGAGTCAGTCCAGACTGTTGTAGCCATTGTTGTGATTTGCAGCTCTGGGTACACAGAACCTCAATAATATTCCTCTCAATCTGTTGCGAATATTGTTATTCAACTGCATTCAACGGCATTACCATCGCCGAATCCCCCACCATCAACATCCTGGGGGTCACGATTGACCAGAAACTTAACTGGACCAGCTATATAAATACTGTGGCTACAAGGGCAGGTCAGAGGCTGGGTATTCTGCGGCGAGTGACTCACCTCCTGACTCCCCAAAGCCTTTCCACCATCTACAAGGCACAAGTGAGGAGTGTGATGGAATACTCTCCACTTGCCTGGATGAGTGCAGCTCCAACAACACTCAAGAAGCTTGACACCATCCAGGACAAAGCAGCCCACTTGATTGGCACCCCATCCACCACCCTAAACATTCACTCCCTTCACCACCGGCGCACTGTCGCTGCAGTGTGTACAATCCACAGGATGCACTGCAGCAACTCACCAAGGCTTCTTTGACAGCACCTCCGAAACCCGCGACCTCTACCAACTAGAAGGACAAGAGCAGCAGGTACATGGGAACAACACCATCTGCACGTTCCCCTCCAAGTCACACACCATCCCGACTTGGAAATATATCGCTGTTCCTTCATCGTCGCTGGGTCAAAATCCTGGCACTCCCTTCCTAACAGCACTGTGGGAGAACCTTCACCACACGGACTGCAGCGGTTCAAGAAGGCGGCTCACCACCACCTTCTCAAGGGCAATTAGGGATGGGCAATAAATGCTGGCCTTGACAGCGACACCCACATCCCATGAACGAGTAAAAAAAAACTGCATGCTAAAACTGTTGCAATAGCAACTGGTGATCTTCCTCACTTTCACCTGAGCCCATCTGATGTGTCTCTCTTCTGCCTGCTCAATGTGTTTCTGAATCCGAGTTCTCCATTCTCACCCAATGTGTATTGGAATCTCTATTCAGCCTTCTCGTGTCGCCCTGTTAAATAAGCCTATTTAATTCTATTATTACAGCGAGAGTCAGAAGATGTTACTGGGAGGTAGGGCTGTCACAACCTCCCTTGTAATGTAGAACTAGTTCATCCCCACTGCAGGGAAAGACTGGTTTCACATCAAGAGGAGACTGAGATACAACCACCCTTGTAAAGTTACCTGACTACCTTTCTGTGTCAGTGAAATCAGAGAGGAAACAGACATTTAATTAAAAAAAAGTGTCTGGAAGATGTAAACGGGGACACATTAAGTACGAAAGGAAGCATTAAGGGGTAAATTTTAACTTCGAGCCAGGAAGGAAGTGGTGGGGAAGATGTTCAGGTGCGAAACCCGGAAGGTAAGTGGGCAGATTGCGACCTCAATGAGGCCCATCAATTTCACTTTCGTGTTTTGCTCCCAGAAGCCAGCCTGATTGACAGGCTGTCGGGCAGGAAGGCCTGCTGCAGCAGGCCATAGCTGGGGATTGGAAGGAGGGAGGGAGGAATAATGGGCCAGGAAAAGATCAGGGGGTTGGGGAAGAAGATCGGAGGTCGCTGGAGGTCGGGTGAAGAGTCGGAGGTCCACTATAGTGGAGTGGTCCACTGTCGGGGTTGTGGGGGGGCGGAGGAATTGGCCGATCCTGGGGGTCCTGTCGACCGGGTGTGCTTGTTGGGCCTGGATGAAGCACTCCTGCTCCTCCGGGCCCACAAGCAGTGCAATAAAGGCACCCACCTCATGAATCCGGCCCTTCCTGCCTGCTTTCACCTGACGTGATTCGGAAGCGATGGGAAACTCGAACAGGTAAGGCTAAATTCATTTTAATTGTTTAATACACAAAATATTATGGGGTAAATTTTAACGGGGAACTGAGAAGAGGGCGGTGGGGGGTGGAATTCCTTACGGGAAACCCAGAAGTTTCAGTTTCTCAGTCTTTCAGTTTTTTTCTGTCGGCTTCCTGGCCGACAGTCAGCCAGATTCACAGGCTGGCTGTCAGTCGGACGGGAGAGCAGCCAGGGGGCGGAGGCCAGCAGGTAAATCTTAGTTTGGGTGGGGGTCGGTCATCGGGGGAGGGGGTTGGTCATCAGGGGGGTCATCGGGAGGGTCGGTCATCAGGGCCTCTGTCATGGGGAGGTTGGATGTCGGGGGAGTAGATGCTCATGGTAGGGGGGTTGGAGATCGTAGTGGGGAGTCAGAGATCATGGGGGGGGGGGGCAGAGATCATGGGGGTGGGTTGGAAATGACGGTTGGGGGGAGGAGCCACCGATCGCATGGGTGGGATCGTGGCAGGTAAGCTTGCTGAGCCTGGAGGAAACACTCCAGCTCCTCCTGGCCCACAAACAATGCAATAAAGGCACTTACCTGTTGATCTGGGCCGTCTCGCCTCCTCACAAGTAGCGTGAAGCAGAAGGCCTGGGAATCCCAGCCCCCAAGAGTTAAAAATAAAAAACTTATTAAAATGGAGGCCCGCAGCCTCCTTAAAAGATTTCACTGACTGGCTGCTTCCTGAGAGCGGGTTGGTCACCCGCCCCTCAACCCGCCAACGTGAAAACCGGAAGTGGGTGGGTTGGAGGCGGGTTGAGGTCGGGTTTTACTTTTTTACGATTTTTACCTTCCCACCCGTCCCCAACTCACCCGTTCGTGGGGTTAAAATATACCCCTAAGTATCCCAATGGTGTACATTGCTCTTTTAAGTATTGGCCTGCTAGCTTTAATTGGAGGTGGGACTTCCTGGTGTTTGCTGTCCCCACACATACAAACCTGCTTGGGTTAAAGCCAGAAGTGGGCGAGTTGGAGCCGGGATATGGTCCTGCTCCAAAAACCTGTTATTTTAACCTCCTACCCTGCCCCAACCTACCCGTTCTTGGGGGGGTTAAATTTACCCCCCCAAGAGTCAGAAATTGAGTGGCCAGGGTTGGAGAAGATGCAATGAAAGGTCAAGTGGTGGAGTCTAAAAGATGAGAGTAGATATATGAGGAACATTAAAAGCATATAGGCATATAGATAGGGAGGGTATCGGGCATGAGGAGTACAAGGCTTATTAGAGGTATGTACAAGCAATGTCAGAGGCAAGAGGAAGATTATGGTTAGGATGCTTGAGATGCATGGAGAATGGGGGCAGGGGAAGAAGTCAGAGGTAGAAGCAGAAGTAGATGTACAGAACGGAATGGCAGAGGGGAAGTTAGAAATACTCAACAGCTCTGAATTTTTTTCTGAATTAAGAACATAAGAAATTGGAGCAGGAGTAGGCCAATCGGCCCCTCGAGCCTGCTCTGCCATTCAATAAGATCATGGCTGATCTGATCCTAACCTCAATTCTAAATTCATGTCCAATTTCCTGCCCGCTCCCCGTAACCCCTAATTCCCTTTACTTCTAGGAAACTGTCTATTTCTGTTTTAAATTTATTTAATGATGTAGCTTCCACAGCTTCCTGGGGCAGCAAATTCCACAGACCTACTACCCTCTGAGTGAAGAAGTTTCTCCTCATCTCAGTTTTGAAAGAGCAGCCCCTTATTCTAAGATTATGCCCCCTAGTTCTAAATTAATTAGTTCTAATTAATTAGTTGTAATTAATTAAATCCATTGTTCCAATACTGTCTCCTGGTATCCCAAGTTGCATACACCACAGCTCCAGTAACATTTGAACCCAGATCTTTAATTGAGATTTTTTTCAAAGAAATTCAATTCAATTTTGATGATCTTTTTTTGGGGGGGAGTGGTTGGGTGTCATTTTAGCTTCAGTCTATGGCCTATCTGAATGAGATTTTCCAGTTTAGTTCTATTTTGTACTGCGTTATATGTAGGTTTGTTCTGTGCCCTCACCCATTAGTAATTGGGTTGAGGGTTGCCTACACTCAGTTCACTTCGGACTCTTATAACCAGCAAAGAGGGTAGACTTCCATCCCATCAGTCTGGGCTACATGCAGACCTCGGTTGTAGAGATGAAAGGACAGTGTGCCAACTCCATGCATCTTCCAGCCACCTTCTCCAGACACTATGGGGCAGATTTGCAACTTGCCATCCAGACATAAAGCTGGCATTGCAGATTAGGCATTCTGCAGTGGGCAGCCAATCCACAATGTCAGTTTTATGCCCAGGTGGCAAGTTGAAAATCTACCCCTATGTATTTAAGCAGGTTAGACAGGACTTGGGCATGTTAAGCATTATCAGCACTTAATGCAGGTGCTGAAAAAGGTTAGCACTGATCCCTGAAGGGGAGCATAGTTTTATGAAACAAGTAAAGGTGGAAAGAATGAATACTTATCTATGGATTTGTGAGTATTATCCTATGATAAATTACCACTTGACTATATAGCCCTAAGTAAAATATTAGTATATGCCTTAAATGAATGTAGTGGACATAGGTACAGACTGGTAAGAAATAACTTACATTTATACAGCACCTTTCATGATCTCAGGCCATCCCAATGAAGTACTTTTGAAGTGAAGTCACTGTTGTAATATGGGGAAATGTGGCAGCCGATTTACACAAAGCAAGGTCCCACAAACAACGAGACAAAAGACCAGGTTTTGGTGGTGTTCGTTGAGGACACTTTTTAAAAATTCGTTCATGGGATGTGGGCGTCGCTGTCAAGGCCAGCATTTATTGCCCATCCCTAATTGCCCTTGAGAAGGTGGTGGTGAGCCGCCTTTTTGAACTGCTGTAGTCCGTGTGGTGAAGGTTCTCCCACAGTGCTGTTAGGAAGGGAGTTCCAGGATTTTGACCCAGCGACGATGAAGGAACGGCGATATATTTCCAAGTCGGGATGGTGTGTGACTTGGAGGGGAACGTGCAGATGGTGTTGTTCCCATGTGCCTGCTGCCTTTGTCCTTCTAGGTGGTAGAGGTCGCGGGTTTGGGAGGTTCTGTTGAAGAAGCCTTGGCGAGTTGCTGCAGTGCATCCTGTAGATAGTACACACTGCAGCCACGGTGCACCAGCGGTGAAGAGAGTGAGTGGGTGGTGGATGGGGTGCCAGTCAAGCGGGCTGCTTTGTCCTGGATGGTGTCGAGCTTCTTGAGTGTTGTTGGAGCTGCACTCATCCAGGCAAGTGGAGAGTATTCCATCACACTCCTGACTTGTGGGAGAACTCTTTGCTCTTCTTCAAAAAAGTGCTTGAGGATCTTTTACATCCACCACGAGAAGGCAGACAGAGCCTCGGTTTAACAGCTCACCTGAAAGGCAGCACCTCTGATGATGTAGCACTCCCGGATTGCTGCACTGAAGCGTCTGCCTAGATTATGTATTTAAGTCTCTGAAGTGGGGCTTGACCCCATGACCTTTTGACTGAGTGATGAGAATACTGCCACTGAGCCGAGGCTAACACCTTAGCAAGTTCACCATTGACGTTAGGAAGCATTTCTTCCAATAAAGAGTAGTCATAACCTGGAATCGTATTCCAAGTGGAAGGTAAAAATTCTGGAATCAATCAAGAGGCAGTTAGTTTCTATAATGGAGGTGGGGGCAGGGAGAGACCATACTTCGATATGGAAAGGTGAGCTATTCATACATTTCTACCAGTGGCCTTCCTAACTTATCTTTGTGATGTAGCTTATTTTCTCCATTACCAACACAGCTCCTATTAGTGGGAAAAGTTCATGACCTAAACTGTCTCAGTCTCCTGGCATCAAATGAAAGGAAGCAAGTTTGAAATGGATTAAAAAAATGGCCTGATGGGATCTACCCAATTATTTTGCAAAATAGTTTGCGTTCTTCAGCATTCATAGGAAATGTGTTCTGTTGCTACTGTTTCATCTAGATCTCTGAAACAAGATTCCAGATAATTCCATAAGCATAGATACAATTCTGTGATTCTACTTTGAAAAATAAAAAAAAGGTTGAGGAAAGGGCAGGAGAATGGGACTAGGTAGACAGCTCTTTCAAAGAACCGTTCATAGTACCAATGGGCTGAATGACCTCCTTTTGTCTGCAAAGTTCTATGATTCTATATTATAAATGTGTTCATTATCTCTTTCTCAAGCAGTAACAATTGGTTCAAAATTATATTACAGTTCCGAGTTTTATTATGTTATATAGATGGTAACTTTTAATAATTTTGAAATGTAAATAGTAGAACTGAGTAGGATTTTTAATATTTTATCCTTTTTTTTTCTTTTCTTCACAGAAAAAGATCTGGCTTCACAATGAGAACTATACCACTATTAATATTACTTTCCATAAACACATTAACATTTGCCTTTGGGATTGACACTGAGGAGGATTATACCTGGCACTTAAAAAGAGCACCAATAGTGCTGGACAGAAGAACCATAACCATAGATCCTCCAAGATTTAAAGCTAAAACCAAATTGTTGATAAACTCAACCTGTGGGATTGCTTGCCAAAAGAAACTACCGCTGCCAACTGTGTCTGACCTTCAGAATTACCTTTCATATGAAACAGTGTACAACAATGGGACACGTACGTTGACTGAGGTAGATGTCAGAGAATTTGACCTGAAAAATGAATTTGAGCTTGTTAAGACAAGAGGCCGTTCTAGGAGGAAGAGGCAGGTCTTTGGGTTGGACAGTAGATTTAGCATTGGTGACAAGCATTTCATAACTAACTATCCTTTTAGTACAGCAGTGAAAATCTCCACAGGATGTACTGGGATTCTAGTGTCACGAAAACATGTGCTAACGGCAGCTCACTGCATTCATGATGGTAAAGATTATGTGAAAGGTGCCAAAAGGCTAAGAGTAGGATTTTTAAAGATGAGATCCAAGGGGGGTGGAAAAAGGAAAGGATCTAAGAGGAATAAACGGTCAACAAAGGATAAGCCATCTTTCCAGTGGTCAAGAGTAAAGCGTACTCAAGTACCAAAGGGCTGGTTCAAAGGCGTGGCTGATGATATTGCAGTGGATTATGATTATGCTATCCTTGAACTAAAGAGAGCTCAGAAACACAAGTACATGGAGATAGGAATTAGCCCCTCTGTCCAGAATATGCCAAGCAATCGGATTCACTTTTCAGGCTTCGATAATGACAGACCTGGGAAGTTGGTATATCGTTTCTGCACTGTGTCTGATGAATCCAATGATCTATTCTATCAGTATTGTGATGCTCAGCCTGGATCAAGTGGCTCAGGTATTTACATTCGTCTTAAGGAGCCAGACAAGCGTAAGTGGAAACGCAAGATCATTGGAGTCTTTTCTGGTCACCAGTGGGTGGATGTCAATGGCGTACAACAGGATTACAATGTGGCTGTTCGTATTACTCCACTTAAATATGCACAGATATGCTTCTGGATACATGGGAACTATGCTGATTGCAGAGATGGTTGATGGAATTCATTAAACACATTACCCGTGTTTGCATCTATGTACTTGTGTGCGGATATTGGTCCTTTACATACAAAGTGGATGATGGTATTCCATCAAGGCACATTGAAAAGATATGTACAATTTCATCTCGACTAAAAGAATCTGTTCATGGTGCTCTAATTTAAGTATATAAAATGTAAAATTAACGGGAGCCTTTCAGAATATATTGTTGACTGGGTAACATTGCTGTTCAAAATGTTTAGTTATTCAGTATCTAATTTACTGTAATAATTAATCTGCAGGAACAAATTATTCAAGGTTGATTAATTGCCCAATAAGTATTCTACTTAATGATTTTGAAAGATACATGCAATAAAATTCTCATTTCTAAAGTTATTTTTAATGGGTTGAAGAATGCACTGCAGCGATCTCCAGAACCTGATTATTTGTCTTGTATACACAAACACTGATGCACACAGATTTTAAGCAATTTCACTTATTAAAGTATGACAATTTGTTCTTGTAACAAAACATACAAAGCTATCAACACGTCATTTGTAACTGAATTTAAAGTAGTTTGTAACATAAGAGAAGTTGTGCCTTATGATTTGTCTTAGATGTACTGATCAAGCATTGTAGCATTTGGAATTGGAGATTCATAATGGGTGTTCTTCATATCTTGTTTCCAGTGAAAGGAATTGTAGATATGCTGAATTTTTGATGACCTCAGCCAAAGTATACCACTTTACAAATGAACTGTTATAATGGAGCTCATCAATACAGCAAAATAAATTAATGGCTCTCATCAATTAAGTAGTGACAAAGTTTTGTGAAGTTAAAGAAAAGGAAATACTGAGGTTTGTTTTTTTCTGTAACAAATGATTATAGAATTCATCGACTAAATCCTTTAAAAAATTTAGTGCAACCATTAAGAGGTTATTGAATAGATATTGTGAATGAGCAAATAAATTTGGTGATTCATCCAGTAAAAAGTGTTTAAATTTCAACCATCTCTTGCTTCCCCCCAAAATACTGAGTTAGTGATAGGTCAAAAAGGCAAATGTAACTACTTCACTGTGATGAACATTAGTGCCCGTGGGAAAACAATGTTATAACTGACAAAGAGCAGTTTCTCTTTTGGGAAAATCTGAACAATCTCTTTAAAAGTGAGTTGTCAGAGACTTATCTTATTCAATTGCATCTAGCCATCTGAATAGAATTAGAAATTAATGCTTAAAGTACCAGTCTAATCATTTGTTGTGCTAACAGTATATAATTCTTATTTATACATAGAGCAATGGTTAACATCTACAGGCTTGCCTTAAAAGCATAAGAAAACCGATAACATTTTTCAGAACTTATATCTATGGCAGAGGAGTTAAGACCTAAAAGTTTAGTGGCAAATACAGTTCTTTAAAGTGCATTACAGAATGCTTTGCCAAATAACAACTGAAATATTATTTGGTACTTCAGTATGCCTTGAAACATACTGTTGAGTGGCATTAAGATCACTATACATACAAACAGATTGAGTGAAGCAGAAAATGAGGAGTTTTAGGAAGGTTCTGCCACTTTAAATGCACTGGTGCTATGCTGTCTGCTACATACACTCACTGTCTTTGCATGTTAAATAACTTTCATATATCGGAATTGTAAAGATAGAATAGAAAAATTATTTAGTTAAGAACTGTAAAATGGCTCACTCTGCTTAGTCAGATCTTTCATTCTTTAAAATGAAATATAACCATACTCAAATAAAACGCAGCAGATGTGGTAGGAAATCTGAGCAATTCTTTGATGGATTACGTAAATGGTGATGATTGTTAACAAATAGAGAGTGATACCTAACTGAATTGTTTTTTTTAGGAGGGGGTGTTTGGGAACGTGCATTCTTGCAAAAAAAAATCACAAGGTCACAAAAAAACACACATTCATTTTAAAAAACTAATGTTGATGAAAAATATCCAACAAAAATTACTGATATTTCGCATTACTTTTAAGTGCATAAAGAGAATACATGTCTTCCCAAGATAGCAATGCAACCCATGGATCCAAATGGACCCCTATAGAAAAATGTTCCAGGCTGGATAATGGCTGACAATGGTCATCAAAGAAAATTCATATAAGGGAATACAAAGTGAGAGCTGATCATTTATTTTGCTTCAGGCAGGACACTGGCTGCTTTGCATATTTGCTCTTTTGTCTTTTTTGTGAAATGCATGTTTGGAAAGTGACGTCTTTATAGATTCACTGAGTTGTTGTATACTGTAAGACATGATCTACTCCTTTGAACCTCACTGTATATTCAGCAGAAAAATACAGACCTTTTCTGTCATTTGTTATCTGATGTGTTTTTCTTATCACAGGAGATAGTTACACATTCTGCATACATATGTTATTGATGCTTATTGTACATGCTGACCATGCAGTTGATTACAAGTATTCAGTTACCTCCAAGCAGAGTTAATATCAAATTCATTTATTCAGTCAACAATCCTGTAAGTTATCTAGATAGCAATAGTAATTATTTTCTTTAATTCATGCAACCACTATCGTAGCAGCCTGCATTACAATGGCTGCTAAACATCACAAAGAAAACAACTTACCTCAGATGGCTGGTAGGTTGTTTCTCAAGAGAGACAACAAAATCAATATTGTACAGTATACTTTATATAAAATAATAATCAGAAGAACTGATTACAAAGTAATTACACACTATCCAGAAGTTAGTTGAGGTTGACACTTCAATGATGCTCTCACAACTTGTGATGTCAGCTGAACTCTTCAGTTGTCTTGGAATTCACTTGTATACATTAAATAAATAAATATGCACCTGACCATATTAAAGTTCACTATAAACAGCTCTTGTGGTGTTATTTAGTGTGATTTTATTTTATCCAATGTTCTTATTTTCTCAATTTTGTTTCTGAAGGGGCTGACTCAGCATGACAACGGTGACATACTCTGATCATTGCCAGTACATATTGGACCCAGCAAAATCAGACTGTGGTTCAATGGGTGCTGGCATTGCTCCAGAACCTTGCCTAGATGGCCATTCTTCATGTGTAAACACCTGTCGGCAGGCTGTTTGACCATGTGGACATCTTGACTGAGCCTATCCTTACTCATCCGACATCCACGTATGTGCAGTTTCCTGCAGGTGTTACTGGATAGCAATCAGAAATCAGAACCCTGGCTGTTTTTCCACTTCCTAACCTGGGTAACTGTCCAATTGTAGCATTTCTAAAGTACCCCAGCTGAGATCATTCTACTCAGCACAGACTAGAAATGGACCTTCCGGGTTTGTTTGTTTCAATACCATAGTGGGTTTGGGAGGTTGCTTAATTTGGTTATGTCTAAGAAACTGGACAATATTAAGTTCTCTTTAAAACTGCCCATTAGCGCATTGACTTCCATTTTTACTCATTCAAAGCATTATATGTAATTTACTCAACTTTTATTTTTGTATTAAAATATGGAAGCGCACTGGAGTTAATCTGAAGATTTTCTTTCAAGTAACATCCTATATTTGGCATGAACTCCAAGAATTATATTGACTCGTTTTTAATCAACTTAAGTAGATTAATTCTCCACGTGAAGTTAACTTTTAATAAAAAGCAGAAAAATGGCTGTTTTTCTTTAAGATTAGTGTATGTCCCATGGCGTTGTTCATGGTGAGTCAGAGAATAAGCCATTTTATAATGACATGTGCATTTAACCATGTAACACACAATGTACTATAGTTCATCTCCCATTGCATTACTTATAACCCCAAATATCTGTTTCTGTAACCTGTAAGTTTCCTGTAACCTGTAAGTGTCTGCCTGTTTTCCATTCTTAAATCTTAGTATCATTTTCTGTGTCTTGTCTTCCACTATTTTTCTCCCTATTCCTCTCTGTACTGCTGTCACATACTTTTCTTACTACTGTGTCACTCTGCCCATCTCTTTTTCTGTAATACTGTCCTCCCCTCTGTCCCTTTTGTATATTTCCAGTGCTTGTGTGGCACTCAGACAGGTTCCTTTATCCATGTACTCAGTATTTTTCTTATTTTTCCAAGGCCCAAGATATGCAGGAAAATGGGAGGCAACATATACCCGATTAAGGAGGGGGGGGGGTGAAATTGAAGTATTGTAGCATTAAGGTGGGGATGAGAAGGGACTGGGGGGAGTATAGCCAGAAGGAAGTAGTGGGTTGGAGTGTGGATAGAAGGGAGAAGGTCTGGACATGGGAATAGTCATGGGGATTGGGAGTGCTGCAACCCAGGAACATTCTATGGGATTGCAGTTTGGGGCCTGGGAGGACTTTGGGGCCAGTTGGCCTCTGGCAGCAATCATGGGATGGGTTGCTAGGACGTGGAAGCACGTATTTGTGGTGTACACTGTGAAGTCCAACAGCACTGCAGGAGGAGACTGGTATCTGGATGGGATCATTCAATGGGGAATCTGGAGATTGGGAGGACTCAGAAGGTTGGGAATCTTGAAGAACTGTGGGATATTGGAGTCTGTAAGAGGGCATTGGGAGCTTTGAGCACTGGAGCGTTGGGAGCATTGGAGGGGGCTGGAATGTGGGATCATGAAGTCATGGGAGGAGTGAAATGGGTTGGTGTGTGGAAGTACTGGGCTCTGCTCACTGTAAGGAGATTAGATTGTAGGGAGCATTGAGATGGAATCTGGGAGTATTGTATGGTGGGGATAAGATAGGGATTGGAATCATGAGGTCTAGGAGCACTATTGAAAAAATGAAGGTTGGAAGCATGGTTGTTATAGTCTGGAAGAAGTTGATGACAGATGGCCTGGACCTGACTATAGCCAGGTCCAGGAGTGGCCAAACCTAGGAACACAGCGCACTGGTGGCTAAGAGCACAAAAGAGGTGCTGCATGTTAACAACATCACCAAAAACTATAATGCAATATTTTTCAAACTTTTTTGGGTTGAACCTTACCAAAAATCTCTCAGCCGTTATAACCCTCTAGTTAGGATACTGATAATGGTAAATCTTCCAAAAAAGGATCTTTTCTTTCTCTTTCTCTTTTTCTTCATAGTTGTCAGTTTGTCTCAGTTGACAGCTCCGTTACTTCAAGGTGAGAAGATTGTGGTTCAGTCCCCACCCCAGGACTTAATTATTTAGCCAGGGAAATTCCTTGGAATTGCTCCAGCTCCGCCAATGTTACTTTGCTGGAAATGCGGCGCAAAACCAGTTTACCCATGCAAGTGGAGTTTTCAGGGCACTTCTGACGAAGCGACGCTGGTGGGGCAGGAGCAGCTCCGAGGAAAATCCTGGCATTGTTATTGACTAATCATGCCAATCCATCTCCATCAATTAGGCTACAACAGACCCAGTCATAGGGAAAGGAAAACCCCTAGTGGTGCAAAACTTTGGGAACCATAGATCCAAAGTCACCTGTCCTTCCCAAGCATGCGACACTTAACCATATGTCATGTCTCAAAGTACTCATATACCCTATCCCAATATATTATTTGAAATATATCTAAGAAATAACTGGCGCAAAAACACAAAAAGAAATGCGGCCCAACCATGGCTAACAAAAGAAATTAAGGCTAGTATTAGATCCAAAGAGGAGTCATATAAAGTTGCCAGAAAAAGTAGCAAGCCCAAGGATTGGGAGCAGTTTAGAATTTAGCAAAAAAGGACCAAGAGATTGATTAAGAAAGGAAAAATAGAGAATGAGAGTAAACTTGCAAGGGACATAAAAGTTGACTGTAAAAGCTTCTACAAGTATGTAGAAAGAAAAAGATGAGTGAAGACAAATGTAGGTCCCTTACAGTCAGAAAGGGGAGAATTTATAATGGGGAACAGGGAAATGGCAGAGCAATTAAACAAATACTTTGGTTCTGTCTTCATAGAAGAGGACACAAATAACTTCCCAGAAATGCTAGGGAACCAAGGGACTAGTGAGAAGGAGGAATTAAAGGAAATTAGTATTAGTAAAAAAGTAGTGCTGGAGAAATTAATGGGACTAAAAGCCGATAAATCCCCAGGATCTGATAATCTGCATCCCAGAGTACTAAAAGAGGTAGCCATGGAAATAATGGATGCATTAGTTGTCATCTTCAAAAATTCTATAGATTATGGAACAGTTCCTGCAGATTGGAGGGTGGCAAATATAACCTCACTATTTAAAAAAGGAGGGAGAGAGAAAACAGGGAACTACAGACCAGTTAGCCTAACATCAGTAGTAGGGAAAATGCTAGAGTCTGTTATAAAGGATGTGATAACAGGACACTTAGAAAATATCAACAGGATTAGACAAAATCAACATGGATTTGTGAAAGGGAAATCATGTTTGACAAACCTACTGGAGTTTTTTGAGGATGTAACTGGTAGACTAGATAAGGGAGAACCAGTGGATGTGGTGTATTTGGATTTTCAGAAGGCCTTTGATAAAGTCCCACATAAGAGGTTAGTGTGCAAAATTAAAGCACATGGGATTGGGGGTAATATACTGGCATGGATTGAAAATTGGTTAACAGACAGGAAACAGAGTAGGAATAAACGGGTCTTTTTCGGGGTGGCAGGGAGTGACTAGTGGGGTACCGCAGGGATCAGTGCTTGAGCTCAGCTATTCCCAATATATATCAATGATTTGGATGAGGGAACTAAATGTAATATTTCCAAGTTTGCCGACGACACAAAACTAGGTGGGATCATGAGTTGTGAGGAGGATGCAAAGAGGCTTCAAGGCAATTTAGACAAGTTGAGTGAGTGGACAAATACATGGCAGATGCAGTATAATGTGGATAAATGTGAAGTTATCCACTTCAGAAGGAAAAACAGAAAGGCAGAGTATTATTTAAATGGTGATAGATTGGGAAATGTTGATGTACAAAGGGACCTGGGTGCCCTTGTACACCAGTCACTGAAAGCAAACATGCAGGTGCAGCAAGCAGTTAGGAAGGCAAATGGTATGTTGGCCTTCATTGCAAGAGGATTTGAATATAGGAGCAAGGATGTCTTACTGCAGTTATACAGGGCCTTGGTGAGACCACACCTGGAGTATTGTGTGCAGTTTTGGTCTCCTTACCTAAGAAAGGATATACTTGCCATAGAGGGAGTGCAGCGAAGGTTCACCAGATTGATTCCTGGGATGGCAGGACTGCTGTATGAGGAGAGATTGGGTCAACTCGGCCTGTATTCACTGGAGTTTAGAAGAATGAGAGGGGATCTCATTGAAACATATAAAATTCTGACAGGGCTAGACAGACTGGATGCAGGGAGGATGTTTTCCCTGGCTGGAGGATCCAGAACGAGGGGTCACAGTCTCAGGATACGGGGTAGGACATTTAGGACTGAGATGAGGAAAATTTGTTCACTCAGAGGGTGGTGAACCTGTGGAATTCTCTACCACAGAAGGCTGTGGAGGCCAAGTCACTGAATATATTTAAGAAGGAGCTAAATAGATTTCTAAGCACAAAAGGCATCAAGGGGTATGGGGAGAGAGCGGGAATATGGTATTGAGATAGAGGATCAGCATTGATCATATTGAATGATGGAGCAGGCTCGAAGGGCCGAATGGCCTACTCCTGCTCCTATTTTCTATGTTTCTATGTTTCTAAATCTATATTAATGATCTCAAGGTACTCTTCTCCAAATATCCTGGCCCATATTGTTCCCTTAATCAACTCTACCAAAAATAGATCAATTGGCCATTCGTCCTACTGATATTTGTACAAAATGGCTGCTGTGTTATTCTACATAGCAACAGTGACTGCACTGCAAGTTCATTGTATGTGAAGTACTTTAGGACATCTTAAGTCATATATTGCTGTACAAATGCAAGGTCTTTTTTTCCCACATTCTCACTTGCCTTCAATTCTTGCTTTCTCTCACTCACCTCTTGCGTTCTTTTACTTTTGCCCTTCTCTTTCAATATCCACTCTTTTCCACTCTCCTCCACTTTATTTCCTTCACTCTTTCACTTCTTGATAGACCATGAAGACTTGCGTAGGTGGGTGAGTTGGGAAGCACTTGAGGCAGGTGAGTCGGTGGACTTGGAATTTCTTGGGCATAATGGACAAGAACGTACGCAGGATATACTTGAGTTATGAGAGAAAGCAGGCAGCTCAGGAAGCACTTAAGCAGGTGGGCAAAGAAATATTCAGACTGGCTGAGTGAGCATGCAAACTGGCAAGTCTCTTGGTGGATGGGCTTACAAACAACATGCTTTGTAAGTGGGTAGCCTTGCTATGAATGGTGTTCAAAAGGCAGAAATCCTTAACCTGCATCTTGGAGCCATAATGAAGAAGGAAAGGGCTTGTCATGATTAACATGACTGCAGCTAATCAAGAGGAACCAGAGAATCAGAGAAATGATCAGCATAAACCATCCCAATAATCCACACCGCAGTCTGTACAAGTTAAGGATAGTATTAGCACGTTCCCCTCCAAGTCACACACCATCCCGACTTGGAAATATATCGCCGTTCCTTCATTGTCGCTGGGTCAAAATCCTGGAACTCCCTTCCTAACAGCACTGTGGGAGAACCGTCACCACACGGACTGCAGCGGTTCAAGAAGGCGGCTCACCACCACCTTCTCAAGGGCAATTAGGGATGGGCAATAAATGCCAGCCTTGCCAGCGACACCCACATCCCATGAACGAATAAAAAAAAAGATTAAAAGAAGAGGCTTACAATGTTACCAAAAAGAGTAATAAGCCTGAGGATTGGGAGGGTTTTAGGAATCAGCAAAGGATGACCAAGAAATTGAGAAAGAGGGAGAAAATTGAATATGAGAGCAAACTAGCAAGAAATATAAAAACAGATTGTAAGAGCTTCTACAAATATGTAAAATGGAAGAGATTAGCGAAAGTAAACGTGGGTCCCTTAGAGGCAGAGACAGGAGAAATTATAATGGGGAATAAGGAAATGGCGGAGACGTTAAACAAATATTTTGTATCTGTCTTCATAGTAGAAGACACAAAAAACATATCGGAAATAACGGGGAACCAAGGGTCTGAGAGTGAGGAACTTAAAGTAATTATGATTAGTAAAGAAAAAGTACTGAAGAAATTAATGGGACTAAAGGCCGACAAATCCCCTGGACCTGATGGCCTACATCCTAGGGTTTTAAAAGAGGTGACTGCAGAGATAGTGGATGCATTGGTTTTGATCTTCCAGAATTCTCTAGATTCTAGAACAGTCCCCGTGGATTGGAAGGGAACAAATGTAACCCCACTATTCAAGAAAGGAGGGAGAGAGAAAACAGGGAACTATAGGTCAGTTAGCCTGACATCAGTAGTAGGGAAAATGCTAGAATCTATTATTAAGGACGGGCACTTAGAAAATCATAATATGATTAGGCAGAGTCAACATGGTTTTATGAAAGGGAAATCGTGTTTGACAAGTCTGTCAGAGTTTTTTTTTGAGGGTGTAACTAGCAGGGTAGATAAGGGGGAACCAGTGAATGTAGTACATTTGGATTTTCAAAAGGCATTCGATAAGGTGCCACACAAGAAGTTGTTACACAAGATTAGGCCTCATGGGATTGGGGGTAATATATTAGCGTGGATTAAGGATTGGTTAATGGACAGAAAACAGAGTAGGAATAAACGTATCATTTTTGGGTTGGCGGGTTGTAACTAGTGGGGTGCCACAAGGATCAGTGGTTGGGCCTCAGCTGTTTACAATATATATCAATGACTTAGATGAGGGGGCTGAGTGTAATATATCCAAGTTTGCTGACAATCCAAACTAGATGGGAACGTAAGCTGTGAGGAGGATGCAAAGAGGCTGCAAAGGGATGTAGACAGGTTAAGTGAGTGGACGGGAAGGTGGCAGATGGGGTATAATTTGAGGAAATATGAAATTATCCACTTTGGTAGGAAGAATAGAAAAGGAGAATTTTTTTAATAGGTGAGAGACTAAGAAATGTTGGTATTCCGATGGATTTGGGTGTCCTTGTACACAAATCACAGAAAATTAACATGCGGGTACAGCAAGCAATTAGGAAGGTAAATGGTATGTTAGCCTTTATTGCAAGAAGATTAGAGTATAAGAGTAAGGAGGTCGTGCTGCAATTATATAGGGCTCAAGTGAGACCACACCTGGAGTACTGTGTACAGTTTTGGTCTCCTTACCTAAGGAAGGATATACTTACCTTAGAGGTGGTGCAACAATGGTTCACTAGACTAGGATGAGAGGGTTGTCCTATGAGGTAAGATTGAGTAGAATGGGCCTATATTCTCTGGAGTTTAGAAGAATGAGTGGTAATTTCATTGAAACATCTAAAATTCTTAGAGGGCTTGACAGGGTAGATGCTGAAAGGATGTTTCCTCTGGCTGGAGAGTCTAGCACTAGAGGTCATAGAATCAGAATAAGGGGTCAGCCATTTAGGACTGAGAAGAGGAAACATTTCTTCACTCAGAGGGTTGTGAATCTTTGGAATTCTTTGCCCCAGGGGGCTATGGATACTCAGTCATTGAGTATATTCAAAACTGAGATCGATAGATTTTTGGACACTAAGGGAATCAAAGGATATGGATAAAGTGAGAAAGTAGAGTTGAGGTTGAAGATCAGCCATTATCTTATTGAATGGCGGGGCAGGCTCGAGGGTTCATATGGCCTATTCCTGCTCCTATTTCTTATGTTCTTATGCATTAGTACACGAACATGATTAAATTTATTAATTGAATCGCCTTTCATGTTTTTTAATACCATCATTAATATTTTTACTTTATGGCCTCAGTCTGCCTCAAAAGCCTGGGCTTTGACTGGGTATTTTTCCCTCAACAGTTAGAGAGCTTTCGAGCATGCACAGATTGAAGAATTTCCCAACATGCGAACTATACATCAGCAGGAGTTGAACGTTAGAAAGATGTGTCCTCTCATCCTATGAGGATTTGAGAGTTTGCTGACTTACATAAACAATAGCTGTGAACAACGCACATCAACAGAAGCACCTTTTTTTTATTCGTTCATGGGATGTGGGCGTCGCTGGCGAGGCTGGCATTTATTGCCCATCCCTAATTGCCCTTGAGAAGGTGGTGGTGAGCCGCCTTCTTGAACCGCTGCAGTCCGTGTGGTGAAGGTTCTCCCACAGTGCTGTTAGGAAGGGAGTTCCTGGATTTTGACCCAGCGACAATGAAGGAACGGCGATATATTTCCAAGTCGGGATGGTGTGTGACTTGGAGGGGAACGTGCAGGTGGTGTTGTTCCCATGTGCCTGCTGCACTTGTACTTCTAGATGGTAGAGGTCGCGGGTTTGGGAGGTGCTGTCAAAGAAGCCTTGGCGAGTTGATGCAGTGCATCCTGTGGATGGTACACACTGCAGCCAGAGTGCGCCGGTGGTGAAGGGAGTGAATGTTTAGGGTGGTGGATGGGGTGCCAATCAAGCGGGCTGCTTTATCTTGGATGGTGTCGAGCTTCTTGAGTGTTGTTGGAGCTGCACTCATCCAAGCAAGTGGAGAGTATTCCATCACACTCCTGACTTGTGCCTTGTAGATGGTGGAAAGACTTTGGGGAGTCAGGAGGTGAGTCACTCGCCGCAGAATACCCAGCCTCTGACCTGCTCTCGTAGCCACAGTATTTATATGGCTGGTCCAGTTAAGTTTCTGGTCAATGGTGACCCCCAGGACGTTGATGGTGGGGGATTCGGCGATGGTAATGCCGTTGAATGTCAAGGGGAGGTGGTTAGACTCTCTCTTGTTGGAGATGGTCATTCCCTGGCACTTATCTGGCGCGAATGTTACTTGCCACTTATGAGCCCAGGCCTGGGAACATCCAGGTCTTGCTGCATGCGGGCTCGGACTGCTTCATTATTTGAGGGGTTGCGAATGGAACTGAACACTGTGCAGTCATCAGCGAACATCCCCATTTCTGACCTTATGATGGAGGGAAGGTCACTGAGGAAGCAGCTGAAGATGGTTGGGCCTAGGACACTGCCCTGAGGAACTCCTGCAGCAGTGTCCTGGGCTGAGATGATTGGCCTCCAACAACCACTACCATCTTCCTTTGTGCGAGGTATGACTCCAGCCACTGGAGAGTTTTCCCCCTGATTCCCATTGACTTCAATTTTACTAGGACACCTTGATGCCACACTCGGTCAAATGCTGCCTTGATGTCAAGGGCAGTCACTCTCACCTCACCTCTGGAATTCAGCTCTTTTGTCCATGTTTGGACCAAGGCTGTAATGAGGTCTGGAGCCGAGTGGTCCTGGCGGAACCCAAACTGAGCATCGGTGAGCAGGTTATTGGTGAGTAAGTGCCGCTTGATAGCACTGTCGACGACACCTTCCATCACTTTGCTGATGATTGAGAGTAGACTGATGGGGCGGAAATTGGCCGGATTGGATTTGTCCTGCTTTTTGTGGACAGGACATACCTGGGCAATTTTCCACATTGTCGGGTAGATGCCAGTGTTGTAGCTGTGCTGGAACAGCTTGGCTAGAGGCACAGATAGTTCTGGAGCACAAGTCTTCAGCACTACAGCTGGGATGTTGTCAGGGCCCATAGCCTTTGCTGTATCCAGTGCACTCAGCCGTTTCTTGATATCACGTGGAGTGAATCGAATTGGCTGAAGACTGGCTTCCGTGATGGTGGGGATATCGGGAGGAGGCCGAGATGGATCATCCACTCGGCACTTCTGGCTGAAGATGGTTGCAAACGCTTCAGCCTTGTCTTTTGCACTCACGTGCTGGACTCTGCCGTCATTGAGGATGGGGATGTTTGCAGAGCCTCCTCCTCCCGTTAGTTGTTTAATTGTCCACCACCATTCACGACTGGATGTGGCAGGACTGCAGAGCTTTGATCTGATCCGTTGGTTGTGGAATCGCTTAGCTCTGTCTATAGCATGTTGCTTCCGCTGTTTAGCATGCATGTAGTCCTGAGTTATAGCTTCACCAGGTTGGCACCTCATTTTTCGGTACGCCTGGTGCTGTTCCTGGCCTGCTCTTCTACACTCCTCATTGAACCAGGGTTGATCCCCTGGCTTGTTGGTAATGGTAGAGTGAGAAATATGCCGGGCCATGAGGTTACAGATTGTGCTGGAATACAATTCTGCTGCTGCTGATGGCCCACAGCGCCTCATGGATGCCCAGTTTTGAGCTGCTAGATCTGTTCTGAATCTATCCCGTTTAGCACGGTGGTAGTGCCGCACAACACGTTGGATGGTGTCCTCAGTGCGAAGACGGGACTTCATCTCCACGAGGACTGTGCGGTGGACCTGCTGTCATGGTTTCTCTCTTTGCTCTTTCCAAAAGAATTATGAACAAGAGAATGAATTCGCAATGCTTTTTCTTCCTCAGGCAAGTGAAATTCATTTCTACAAATGTATTACAAACTGCTTTTCTGTTATGAGGTCTTAAAAGACAACCACCACCTGTGAACCGCACATGTGCACAGAAGAACCTGTGATCATAATTTTTTTGTTGACGATTAGAAAAGTAAATGATTGTTTATAGAGAATGGATTACTATTTGTTGCCGTCGAAAATGCAGTTAAAATTTTCTGAGGCTTAAGGATTTTATAAATATAAAAATTTGGAAATTGCGTAAATGATGAAGTTTTAAGAATTTTATGAAGTAATTGATGTTTATTTATAGAAATTTATATTCATTAAAGACTATATAAATAGGAAAATTCGGGTGTAGCATTCAAGTGAAGTGGGATTCAAGGGGAGGGGTCAATTGGACCAGGGCACTCAGACTTAATTCTGACCCTGCTTTAAAGTCATGAATTCTGCACTTATTTTTATGTAATACTTGATTTGATTTTATTATCTTAATATTTTGGAAATGTGACATTTCCTGTCAACTTTTTCCATGATAAATTCCTTCGCAGTCATTCATAACAGAAACTGCCGATGTAAACTTGTCACACTGCATATTTTTAATCCTTAAATGATTTTGTTGCATGTGAAATAATGTTTCATCTTATAATAATCACTGTCAGGTACAATACTCTCACCCAGAAATAAAAAAGTATGTAAATTGATCAGACACATATTTAAGGGATAATTTTAACCTAACCCACCCGGCAGGAGACTGACCATAAGACCATAAGAGATAGGAGCAGGAATAGGCCATTCAGTCCCTCGAACTTGCTCCACCATTTAATGATTTCATGCCTGATATGATTTTTACCTCAACTCCACTTACCTGCCCTTTCCCCATATCCTTTGACTCCCTTGCTGATCAAAAATTTGTCTAACTCAGCCTTGAATGTATTCAATGACTCAGCCTCCACAGCTTTCTGAGGTAAAGAATTCCAAAGATTCACGACCCTCTGACAGAAGAAATTCCTCCTCATTTCCGTCTTAAACGGGCGACCCCTTGTTCTGAGACTATGTCCCCTAGTTTTAGATTCCCCCATGAGGGGTAACATCCTCTCAGTGTCTACCCTATCGAGTCCCCTCAGAATCTTGTATGTTTCAATAAGATCTCCTCTCATTCTTCTAAACTCCGATGAGTATTGACCCAACCTGTTCAATCTTTCCTCATAAGACAACCCTTCCATACCCGCAATCAACCAAGTGAACCTTCTCTGAACTGCCTCCATTGCAAGTAAATAAAGGCTCCAGAACTGTACGCAGTACTCCAGGTGTGGTCTCACCAGCACCCTGTACAGTTTTAGCATGACTTCCCTGCTTTTATACTCCATCCCCCTAGAAATAAAGGCCAATATTCCGTTTGTCTTCCGGATTACCTGCTGCACCTGTATGTTGACTTTCTGTGTTTCATGTACGAGGACACCCAGATCCCTCTGTACCGCAGGATTTTGTAATATTTCTCCATTCAAATAATATTTTGCTTTTTTATTTTTCCTCCCAAAGTGGATGACTTCACATTTTCCCACATTATATTCCATCAGCCAAATTTTTTCCCATTTGCTTAACCTGTCAATATCCCTTTGCAGACACTTTGAGCCCAATATTAGGAGGGAGGTGGGTTGGCAGCGGGGAGTCGACTGGGCGCGTGGGTAATGCGCCTATTGAATTCGGTGTGCTCCACACGCAATCGCAGCCTAATTGAAGGCACTTACCATGGCTTCTGAGTTTCCCGTTCCAGACCTGTGCAGCGGGCGCACTGTGCACCAGCATCACTGGCTGTCAGTAGGAGGAGCCCTATTTAAAGGGGCAGTCGTCCAATGCTCCTCCTGCAGCAAACAACCAAATTGGCAGCATGGAGCAGCCCAGAGGCTGGGGTCATGAGGAGGAGGGAAACGTTTTTCCCAGCAGACGGGAGGAAGTGGCCTGCCTCTGACACCAAGAAGGTCTGGCTCGAGGTGGCAGAGGAGGTCACCAGCAGCAGTAACATCTCCCGATCCTGGATCCAGTGCAGGAAGCGCTTTAATGATCTAACCAGATCAGCCAAAATGTGTATACTTATGCATTCTCCCACACTCCGTCTTCCACATCACCTCCACCACTACACAACTCCTTCTGCACTGCCACCACAACGGTCTCGCATCACTCCTCACATCCACTCAACCATCATCCTCACCTTGCCTGCACTTACTCACCGCCCCAGTTTCCATTCGAACACTACCACGCAACCCAATCCTCATACAATCTCATGGCCATGTCTCACATGCACCCTCCCATGCATCTCCCTCACGGTCACCTCCACCCACACCAATGCATGCAGTGGGTCACTATGCAACCATCACTCAATCACGCCTCTCTGTGTTTTGCCTTAATAGGAGAAGAGATGCCAGAAGGCCCAGGAGAGGGATGATGGCGAAAGGGGACATGGAAGTGGGGACGCCACTCAAAGCACTTCCATGTCTCACCCGTTGCCCCCCCTCTCAACTAGTACCTTCAATGCTGCCTCCTCTCCAGATGCTCGAGTCTGCCCCTGCACAGGTACAAGTGGAGCAGCCTTTGGAGGGCACCGAAATCCAGAGGGCGTCCGCGCAAAGCATCTAATCGGTCAGGGCATGGACAAGAGCAACTTGCCACTACCTCTGCTGAAGCCACAGGGGTAGCACCACGTAGGGGTTCCCGTAAACGTAAGGTGAAGGTTTTGTGAGCACAAAGGGGATGCACAAGGGTGTAAGACAAAATGTCATGTTTTTGATTTACTTTTGTTTATTTTGCAAAAAAACATAAAAATTTGTTATCACCACCACTGTCACGTCTTTGCAAATCTTGTCTGGTTTGTGCAATAATGCCCTTTCCTGAGGATCACCATGAAGACCCACACCTGATGCCACCCATTGTGTCACTGCAGAGTGGGTGTAGGTGTATTTGCAGGGCTCTTTTGTGCAGACAACTGAGAGACACCGGCGATGTCCCCGGTGGCACCCTGGAAGGATGCGGAGGAGAAGTTGTTGAGGGCAGTGGTGACTTTGACAGCGACAGGTAAGAAGATGGTGCTCAGGCCAGCCGAGAGCAGCTCGGCATGAAGGAGGCTGCAGATGTGCACGACGACATGTCGAGTGCCTCTGAGCCTCCACGTGCCCTGCTCCTCAGAGAGGTCCAGGAAGCTGAGCCTCGGTCTGTAGACCCTGTGGCGAGGGTAGTGCCTTCTGCGACGCATCTCTCTCTGCGGTTCCCCACCCTCCTGCTATGCAGGTGAATGTGTCACAGCACTGTGTTGTGGAGCTCCACGTGTCAGAGGTGGACGGCGTGGCTGGTGAGGCTGGTGATACTGTTCGCCCTCCGAGGAGGTCATGACTGCAGCCATGGCGGCCCCCATTCGGAAGATGTACGTTTGAGGGGGTCCGCAAGGTAAGTAAATGTGTCTGCACACTGGGGTTGAGGTTGCAAGTTTGTGATTTTTTGTGATAGGAGGAGGGTGGTGGAGGCCAAACTTTGTCCCAAGTGACAGAGTGGCCTCCTGCAATGAGTGAGGGTCTCCCCCCCTACCTGTCAAATGGACCTTTGCAGCTGCTACAGGCTGGTAGCTACAACACGTCCATTTCAACTGGGACTGTTTGCCCCAGTACGGGAAACACGCTCAATTGACCTGAAAATCCCACCCCTCCTAAAATATCCAGCAAATCAGGTCTCCTAACGAACTGAAGTAGCAAATTAATTGATTTAAGTGGGATCCCACCGGCTTTAATTGCCGGCGGAAGTCCCGCATGCGGGGGCTGCGCGCGCATCTAAGCGCGTCATTGGGGATCCCCAATTTTCGGAGCCCCCCCGCCACAAAAGCACCCGCTGGGACATCGGAAAATTGAGCCCTTTGTGTCCTCATCACAACTTGCTTTTCCACCTATCTTTGTATCATCAGCAAATTTGGCCACAAGACACTCTGTTCCTTCATCCAAGTCATTGATATATATTGTAAATAGTTGAGGCCCCAGCACTGAGCCCTGCGGCACCCCACTAGTTACAGATTGCCATTTTGAAAATGACCCTTTTATCCCGACTCTTTGTTTCCTGTTAGTTAGCCAATCTTCTATCCGTGCCAGTATATTACCCCCAAGACCATGAGCTCTTATCTTGTGCAGTAATCTTTTAGGTGGCACCTTATCGAATGCCTTTTGGAAATCCGAATACACTGCATCCATTGATTCTTTTTATCCACCTTGCCCTTTACTTCCTCAAAGAACTCTAACATCAGACATGATTTCCCCTTCATAAAACCATGTTGACTCTCCTTGATTGTATTATGAGTCTCCAAATGTCCTGCTATTACTTCCTTAATAATGGATTCTAGCATTTTCCCAAAGACAGATGTTAGGCTAACTGGTCTGTAGTTACCTGCTTTCTGTCTCACTCCCTTCTTGAATAAGGGTGTTACGTTTGCGGTTTTCCAATCCGCTGGGACCTTTCCAGAATATAGTGAATTCTGGGAGATTACAACCAATGCATCCACTATCTCTGTAGCCACTTCCTTTAAGACCCTCGGATGCAAGCCATCAGGTCCAGGGGACTTGTTAGCCTTTAGACCCATTAGTTTACCTAGTACTTTTTCTCCAGTGATAGTGATTGTTTTTAGTTCCTCCCTCTCCTTTGTCCCTTGATTTTCTACTATTATTGGTATGTTATTAGTGTCTTCTACTGTGAAGACAGATACAAAATTTCTGTTCAATTCCAGTGCCATTTCCTTGTTTTCCATTATTATTTCCCCAGTCTCATCCTCTAAGGGACCAATGTTTACTTTAGCTACCCTCTTCCTTTTCATATACTTGTAGAAGCTTTTACTGTCAGTTTTTATATTTCTTGCTAGTTTGCTCTCATAATTGATTTTCTTCCTCTTTATTATTCTTTTAGTCATCCTTTGCTGGTTTTTAAAGTTTTCCCAATCTTCGGGCTTACCAGTAATCTTTGCCATGTTGTATGCTTTTTCTTTTAACCTGATACCATCCTTGACTTCCTTAGTTAGCCATGGTTGGCTCACCCTTTTTGTGGAGTCTTTCCTCCTCACAGGGATATATTTTTGTTGCGAGTCATGAAATATCTTTTTAAATGTTTGCCACTGCTTATCCACCATCATACCATCTAATCTGTTTACCCAGTCCACTTCAGCCAATTCTGCCTTCATTCCTTTATAATTGCCCTTATTTAAGTTTAATACAGTAGTTTCAGACCCAAGATCCTCGCTCTCAAACTGGATGTGAAATTCTATCATGTTATGATCACTGCTTCTACACAAAAATAATAATTATATGCCTAATATATAGCATCGCTACAACAATGTTTACCTAGCTGAAGATCAGTTAAGAAATGCAGAACATACAGTAGAGGAAAAACTGCAAACAAGTTACAATTTTCAGTTTATCAACCGATCCTCAGTGGCCATGTTAATGCCGCAAATTTCTGTTTTACTCTCTTCTGACACTGAAAGAAGGATAAAACCATTAAATGAGTAAATTAATATAGAATTGGATTCACACCACCGCCTCCAAGTTCCCCTCGAAGTCACATACCGTCCTGACTTGGACATTTATTGCCGTTCCTTCACTGTCCCTGGGTCAAAATCCTGGACCTCCCTACCTACTAGCAGTGTGGGAGTACCTTTACCACACAAACTGCAGCAGTTCAGGAAGGCAGCTCACCACCATCTTCTCAAGGGCAACCAGGGATGGTCAATTAACGCTGGCCTTGCTAGCGACAAGAATATCCCCAGAATGAATTTTTTTAAATTAGGAAAAAAAATGTTCACTGTTATTAGATTAGCTTGTAAACTGCATTTATTGGGAATGGTAATCACATCACGTCTGCCCTCTAGTGGCACCTCAGAGTATTCACAGATCTTTCAGCTTTTGGAGAAAACCATTCTTGCCTTGGCACCTGCTGGAATCATTTTGACTTACTTGAAATGGGATGATTACTTTGAAAAAAAAAATATATATATATATATATATAAAATACACTTTGTGAATGTAGTATCAACTCTTTTTGTTCCTGGAATTTGCATTCAACTGCTGAGCAAACCTATTCCAACTTTTGTAATGCAAGGATTTTGTAGATTTATTCAGTGTCCAATTATAGTTTATTCAGGTACTTAAAGGAGCAAGATAGACTGAGGGATTCGTACAAGATGAAGGAATCATGGCAGCTGCCAGGGAATTTGGCACACACCTGCAGTAACCTCTTCCGGTGGTCACAAACCATCTGCGCATTGATGGCGTGGTAGCCCTTTCGGTGATGAACAGTCCTGGCTCGTGTGCAGGTCCTCGGATTGCCACGTGTGTGCATTCAATTGCACCCTGTACCTATGGGAAGCCAGCCAGAGAGTGGAAACCCACTGCCCTCTCAGTCTGGCTGATGTTGACAATGGGGAAGTTGACGTAGTCGGCTGCCCTGGCAAACAAGCTATCTGTGACCTCTCGTATACACTTGCGTGCAGACGACTGAGAGATCCCGGTGATGTCACCAGACTTGCCTTGGAAGGATCCGGAAGTGAAGAAATTGAGGGCAGTGGTGACTTTAACTGCGACGGGCAATGTGTGGCCACCAGGCCCAGCCGGGGCAGCTCTGCATGAAGGAGCATGCAGATGTTTGTAAACCAGCTGGTGACTCACTCTGAGCCTTCGTAGGCACTGCTTCTCAGAGAGGTCTAGGAAGCTCAGCCACTGTCTGTAGACCCTCTCTCGTGGGTAGTGCCTCCTGCGACCTTGGCCCCTCCGTTGTTCCCATCTCTGCTCTTCTGTAGGTCCTTGTGGTGCACCTCTGTCTTGTGGAGCTGCAACTCCCAAAGCTGCACACCGTGCCTGCGTGGATGGTGATGTGCCTTCTCCTCAGATGTACTCCTGAATACATCCATTGCGCCCCACATCCTGATGGTGTCAGTTTGAGGGTGTCCAAAATGTAGATAAATATGTCTGAACACAAGAATTCTGAGCATAAACAAAGAAATTTCAGTACATTCCTCCCTTGCTGAAATATTTTACATAATCCTCCTGATTCTTTTAAACTTTAATACCCCCTTTCCCTTTATTTTTTTTATCAGTTGCATGTCATCTCCCTTTATCAGCCTTGGTTTTCACAGCCTCTCCTACATTCTTTTATTTTGCTAATACAGACTGAGCAATGGCAATTCATACTATTTAATTTCTCCTTGACTCAGAATTATATAGCGTAGAAGGAGGACATTTGGCCCATCATGCCTGGGCTGGCTCTTTGAAAGAACTTATCGAATTAGTCCCACTCCCCTGCTTATTGCCTGGCAAATTTTTCCTTTTCAAGTATATATCCAATTCCCTTTGGAAAGTTACTATTGAATCTGTTTCCACCACCCTTTCAGGCAGTGCATTCCAGATCATAACAACTCGCTATGTTAAAAAAATTCTCCTCATGTCGCCTCTGGTTCTTTTGCCAATCACCTTAAATCTGTGTCCTCTGGTTATTGATCCTTCTGCCACTGGAAACAGTTTCTCCCTATCTACTCTTTCAAAACTCATCATAATTTTGAACACCTCTATTACATCTCCCCTTACCCTTCTCTGCTCTAAGGAGAACAACCCCAGCTTCTCCAGTATCTCCCCATAACTGAAGCCCTTCATTCCTGGTACCATTCTAGTAAATCTACTCTGCACCCTCTCCAAGACCTTGACATCCTTCCTAAATTGTGGTGCCCAGAATTGAACACAATACTTTAGCTGAGTCCTAACCAGTGATTTGTAAAGGTTTAGCATAACTTCTTTGTTCATGTACTCTATGCCTCAATTTATAAATCCAAGGATCCCATATGCTTTTTTAACAGCCTTATCAACATGTCCTGCCAATTTAATCAATTTCATCAATAGGAAGGGCAATCAAATCCCCAAATATTTAATATTTAATACTTTCACATGAAAGGACACAGTGTCTTTTGGGAAATATTTTAGATTTACTTCAGTTTATCTGATACACTATCTTAGGCACTTGCCAAACTCACTTATTGAGGTCCCTGATACATGAGACATCACCAATCTGCAGTAAAGAGCTAGTGCATAATGAAACTAACATAGGCATACATATTCTACACCATCCAGGTTGTGATTCACATCTCGTAGAGCTGACTGCCAATGATTCTCTTAACTCCCCCTCCCTCAAACTTATTTCCTTTCATTATCACCTTCATCTTGCAGTGCATGTTTCACACCTAGTGCAGGCTTTCACTTTTGTGATCTGTCAGCCAGAAAGACAGGGCTCATCAGATTGACAATTCTCCAAACTAGTGGTTGAAGTATCTCAATTTAAGCTTGATATGCTCTCCTCCTACCTCATTTATGGATCCATTTGAAGATGTATGAACATTTACAATATTTTTATTTCTGAAATGAACAATGCCTAGTAGAATGTTCCTTAAATTTTAGTATGGAATTTTAACTGCTGTTATCATATGCCTCTCTCATTTGCCTACAAATTTAATTCTCAATTTTATTTCCATGGTTCAATCTTGTATATACTCCCAGTAATGTGATTGTTCCCTTTGTGTTCCTCAGCTCAATCCAAAGGGATTCTGTTTGTACCACTTCCGTACTTAAATATTTATACTCTATTGTTATGGTAATTGGACTGGAGAGAGATCCATGTGGTTCTTAGATTTAAAAAGGATAGTATGGCAGAACCAGAAACTATGGGCCCATTAGTTTAACTTCAGTTATGAACAAGTTGCTAGGAGGTATTGTTAAAGAAGCATCGTATCACCACCAAAAAAAAGTCATAGGGAATCCCAGCATAATTCCTGGAAAAAGAGGTTCTGTCTTACCAACTTGATTGAATTTTTTGAAGAGGTTACAAAGTTGGTGGATAATGGAAATCCAGTAGATTTTCAAAACATCTTTGATAATGTGCCGCACAAAAGGCTGCTAAGTAAGGTTGCATCTTGTGGAATTGGTGGGCAGATCTTAGGTTGGATAACGAGTTAGTTGCATTCAAGCAGACAAAAAGTAGCTATTAATGGTCGGAGCTGTGTGTGGGGGTTGGTCACTAATGGAGTTGTGCAGGGCATATTAGGCCCGTTGCTCTTCAACATCTTTATTAATAATCTAGATGATGGCAACAGGAAAACAGTTCACGAATTTGCTGTTGACACAAAGATTTGTGCGGCAGTGAGGGCCTTAGATGAAATAAATATTCTGCAGGTGGATTTAACTGCATTGGGGGAATGTGCCTGTATGTCTTTCAATGTTGACAAATGCAGAATGATGTATTTGGGCTGGGGTAATTACAGGCATGTATACACCATGCAGGGCTACAGAGTGGGAGAAGAATGTGAGGGTTGCAATTCATAAATCATTAAAGGTCCATGTCTAGTATAGCAAGGTTGTTGTGAAAGCGAATAGGATGTTAGGGTGTATAGCCAGGGCAATTAAACATAAAAGTAGACCTTGTACTTACTTTGTACAAGGCATTAATTTGGCCACACCTAGAATAATGGTGGGTTGGGCACGGGTGGGAGGTTAAAATAGTAACTTTTTCAAGTGGGACCGCATTCCGGCTCCAACGTGCCCACTTCTGGGTTTAACCCAGGCAGGTTTGTATGCGTGTGCACAACAGACACCAGAAAGTCCTGCCCCACTTAAAGCCGGTGGGCTGATATTTAAAGGGGCAATGTACCTCATTGAAATACTTGAGGTACTTAATATTTTGTGTATTGCAAAAGTAAAATGCCAAGAATGCATCATTCAGGCCCAACAAGCTCACCTGGTCGACAGGGCCCCCACGATCGGCTAAAACCCACCCCCAGCCGATGGTGGACTCCCCGATCCCGAAGCTAGACACCCCCACTCTCCAATGCTGGCTGAACCCCCGATGTTGTTCACGTCTCCCCACCATCCCCCCTCCAATTTTTTCCAGCGACGATGATCTCATTCTCCCTCACGCCCCCATCTCTGATTTGCGGCTCCTTTCACTGTCGACAGGCAGCCAGCCTGCCAAGCTCAAATACTCACCTTCAATTGAGTTGCGATCGCAGATTGCGATGCACTCAAATCGCTTCCACATTCCACATTCGAATATCTACAGACGTGCGGGGTACCCGGCTCTGAGATAAAATCATGCCCACTGTCACCTGTTTTGGTCCCTCACATGGCTGGGGATATCAAGGCCCTAGAAAAGGTCCAGAAGAGGGTCACTCAATTGATAACTAGTTTAAGGGCCCTTAGGTATCCGAGATGATGAGGGAACCGGGGCTTTTTACTATGAAAAGTGAGCTCTTTAAAATAGTGAAGGGATTAGACCCTATCCAATTGAACAGATTATTTGAATTGGACAGACTATGGAGAATCAGGGCAGAGTTAGGCTAAGTGCCAGGAAGGACTTTTCACAGGAGGTCACCAATCTCTGGAATAGGTTGCCAACATTTGTGGTGAGTGTGGATTCACTGTATACCTTCAAAAGTGAGCTGGACAAGTTCCTGCAAGTGGAAGGCATCTTGAATTAGGGCTATTTATTTTAATCAACGACTAGTTTTCCATGCATCGCTATACACACATTTTAGTTTGGCTTTCCCTGCTCTTGCGATTTTTCCTCCACATGTTTGACTTTAAATCACTGACCAGGAGAGAAGAAATTTGGAGGAAAAAATAAATTAGAAAAAATGTTTTTAAAACACTGAACCCTCAAGTAAGTTAAGAGTATCTTGAAGAAGAGAATAATCCAAGGTAAGTAAATCAATGGTAAGTACTTCAAAATGCCTTGCAAAGGATAAGGTTGTGTAATGGTTATAGTACTTGTTTGGCAATCCAGAAATTATTAGTTCAGACCCACTGCCCCACCCCGGTTGCCCCCTATCCACTCTGCCCTACATGTGCTTCTCATCCTTACTATGTAGTTGTCACTTATTGCCCTTTAAAATGTTCTCAGGGTAACTAGGTATGGAAATAAATACAGCCTTGCCACTGTCACCATCTGCTGGGGCAAGATTTAAAAGGAAAGTTTTAGACGCCTTCTGGATATCCCTTTGGAGGGGATTTGTTTTCTACCATTTGTGTTAATAACCTTGAATTTTTGCAAGGGTTGTCCCAATTTCCTGTCATAACTTCAGTGGGAGATCAGTGGACTCCGCCAAGAAACAGCAAAAACACTTTTTATGCCATTTTGTCTGGGGTTTTGCCGATCTCCCACCAAAGTTATGGTTGGAGATTGGGACAACCCTGTGGAAATTCAACGCCAATGTTTGGTCTGTTTTCAGTATCAGACAGACTTTTTTGTTCTCTATCTTTGCTTCACTTTTTCTATCTTTGCATTTTATATTATAAGCATGTTTGTATGCTAATTTATTCTTTTAGATCCCCAGTTCAGTGAAGATTTTCTGTCCAGGATTATTGTAAAAATTGATTTATGCTTTATCACTTAACGCTGGTAATTTAAAGAGATTTTCCTTCCTCTTATTTTTCTTGTGACTTTTTAAAATAACTACTGTATCATTTACCAAAAAAAAATCCAACGACTTTTCTTTTGGTTTTTATGCTTCGTTTGGACATTTGCCCAACCAGCTGTACCACTGTTGCAATTAACAGCTGAATGTGCCATAATAATATGTCTAGTGCTGTCTCTGGAGCTAATACTCAACAGGTCACAAGATAAATACAGACGAGGAAGGCCATTCAGCCCTCCTTAGTTTATCCATCCAGAAGAACCTTATATGTTTCACTGCAACATTCAATTTTTTTTCATAAACAGTTGCAGGATTTTCACCTTCACTTTCAAGCTCTATTACTGTTAAAATATGCCTTGAAACTGCCAAGAGTGACTACAGGCAAATTGCTAATTTAAAAAAAATCTTTGTTTTTTGGCTGGAATGCCGCTCCCCCCTGGTAGTGGCAAGATGCTGCTCCAAAATTCCTCCTTCATATGGAGGTGGATGCCCCATTGTGCCAAAACAACATGGGTGCCTGCTTAACACATGTAAAATTGCATTCACCATTGAATTTTGAGGTAATAGGAGCTAATCTGCTCCCAACATTTTGAATTGAAAATTATAAACTACATTGCAGCAAGTTATTTGTTTTAATTTAAGGACTGAAATCATGGTATCATACCATATACGAGTTAGATCCCTACACTCAAATCCACACTTATTAACACCAGATAAGATGCTTTCATGATCGTTTTTGAACAAAAATGATTACAGAGCTGGACAAATTTAAGATTGACCAACTAGGTCAATTAATACAAAGACATTCTGTTGAATAATGTAGTTGAAAACTTCGGTGGGGGCTCCACACAGACTCGTATCTGGCAGCTGTAGCAAAAATTGATGACCATGCTTACTGACAGTCGCCTCTCAGTTCCAATTATATTTGCTGATGGAGCTGAGCTTCTTTGCAGTCCTCACACAGTATTCATTTTTTTTTCAACAGAAACACAGATTTAAAGAGGTGTGATGTTTCCAGGAAATATTTTTGCATTTCAGAACGATGAGTCAACTGTGAACAGATGGCCCAATGAGAACACATATCAGAGTGGCATTGGTAGGGCAATTTTCAATCTACAAACCTGTTTAGTTTCCATTTAAAGGGAAAACTTACATCTACCTTTTAATTTCCTACATGAAGTATATTATAAATAATATATGAGCAAGACTCATGAGCTATGTGGGGGGGTGGGGTAGGTTTATTTTATGAACCTGCTCTACCAGCAGGCTGCCTCACCCAGAGCCAGTGCAAATCAGAAATTCAGGCATACATTGCTACGATATTCCAACCATTCATTTTAATTTCCAATTTGCTTAAGACTCCCTGCCAGCAGTGTGACCACCAAGTTACCTCCGTGCTCTGTATTCTAACTTGTGGCTGATGACGACTCACACAACTTTGCTGGTGAATTATTCAGTCTCCACTGTGGTGGGATAAAAATCTTCTTTCATTTTTTTTGTCATTCATAATCAAAGCAACATGGCTGCAGTTTTGGATAGGCTCAAATTCTGGAACAGTCACTGTGCTGGTTGCTGCAAAAATCGAATTGCTGCGGATTAAACTGTTGAATTATGTTTTTTGTAGGAAACACTTTTTAAAAAAATACTAAACTTCTGTTCAGCACAGTTGTGATAGGTGCCATTGCCAATTTGTTTATAAATATGACAAAGCATTTTGTGACTATTCCATAAAAACTGTACATGAATTGGTGGGATTTTTATTCTCTTTTTGAGTTGTGTTTTTGATGGTAATAGCCAACAAAAATGCATTATATACTGGCTGCAAGATGATTTTCATAAAAGGATATTGATGCTTTGCAACTGACAAAAACTTCATTTCTCAAATATATCTGTAAATGAAGTATTAAATAGATGAAAGCACCTCTGTATTACAGAACAATACAAATAGCTTGCTGTACATTTCTGTATGTGGACACTTCAAAGCAATTAAAACCAGCCAACCATACACTGACTTATCATTGCATTTGGCCACTCCAATTATTCCAGAGATCTTGAGCACAAGTCCCTCATGAAGTACTTTTCTCCTTTCCTAACCCTATGGGTTACGTTCCATCGTATAAGTGTTTAGGATCCCTTTATGAAATGTAATGGGTTAATGGATTATGATTTAAGGTTGTTTTTAAGGCATTTAGATGTGGTGCCTACATAAACTGACCTGATTTCAAGCTGCCATTTAATAATGACACCCCTCCCAAAACAGTTCAAGGATTAAGAAAGAAACAATTTGAGGTACAACAAATAACTACTTTCTTACACTACTTCTGTTCGGTCAAGGATAGAATAATTGTCTGATTAATTATAAACTGAACAATAACTTGGCTTTAAACTTGTGTTCAAATTTATCATAAAATTCAGTTCTGAATTACAGTATTACAGCCATAGGTGGTTCAACTTAATATAGCCTATTAGTAATTTTCAATTTTGAGTATTACAGTATGGAGTATGGAGTGGATAACATTTCAGTTAATATAGTGAGGTAATGGGTAGCAATCATGCCCTTGTTCAGTTTATATGTTGGATGATAATGTAAAACAGATAACCTTTTTGACCTGGTAACAGTTTAACTGCTATATCAAAACTATTTCACTGTCCTTTGCAGCATTCTGTATTCAACTCTTTCGTACATCTTCACTGAGTTGCCTCTAGTTCTCTTTCCTCCTGCTTTGTTGACAGTGTCCTTCTACCAACTGCAGTCAACACCTTGCAAGTTCATACTATTACATTTCTTTAAAAAGCCATGCCCACGGTTGGATTCCTGTCTAAACTGTTCTTGACCATAATTTAATGCTCCTATCTGAAAGCTTTTTTGACTTCTGAAATCTAAGACGAAAATCTCCTCTTTTAAATTTTCAAAATGTTAACCTTACTTGAGACCATCTGATCGCCTAACACTATACAACTGCGAAAACTATACAACCATACTTGTCCAAATAAACATTTAAATGTGTAGTAGTCAATAAATTCAGCTCCAAAGCATCTGCCTTGTTGGGTTCTGTTCAAGGTCAACAGCTCAATGTTCAGTCCTCTCAGAATCATGTTAAACTTTGTATTTCCACTGCATAAAAACAACTAGGTATCACTCTCAAAACACATTCAACGTTTACCATTTGGCATCTGCTTTGAAGTCAAGTACAGACAGTGGAAAAAATTCAATTGCAATAATCTGAATAAGTGTTGGTCTATATGCTAGTCCTGGGGAAAATATATGGATATGAACGTTCTTGGGAGGGCCTAAGTCTCCACTGTCCTGCAGCCAAATCAATAAGCCCCTGATATTTATATTAATGGTTAAGTTCTCAGACAAGGACAGTAATTTTTAATCTAGTGTTGAATTACATTGGGCCATGATTTGCTGTAGCAGGGCATCTAACAATGTCTGCCATTACACGCGCATGGACAAGTCTAGGTTTTTTAATTTTTTGTGGGCACGTTGCTGAAAGTGCGAGCTGATCACATCGCAGTGAGGGAAACAGGGCATCTGGGACCTGAGTGAACAGGGCAAGTAACTGTATCTCCTTAATCAATCAGATTGAAGGATTGTGAAATTAACAGCGCAAGGACTGAGAAGGAAGTGTGAATTAGAGTGGGTGAATTCAATCTCAAATCAGGTACGGAAAGAAAGATTGGATTGAGAGAGAAAAAAAAGAGAAAGGAAAGTAAAAAGAAAGTAAATTTAAAATGACATTTTTAAAATCTCCAACAATTAAAACTTGAAGGAATGAGACTCCACATTTGTAATAGTTAATTTTCAGTGCCAGAGGTTGATTGTTAAAATGGTACTTACACTTGAAGTGACTTGACTTAACTTTGTGGCGAGTTTAGTTTGTATCTACTGCACAAATTTAACAACTTCATGCCATTCAATGCATTTTAATGGTGAAGCAGACAGCGAGATGCTGTTTTCATGAAGCTAATGGCGGAGCAGCACAACTCGGACAGCAACTTTTGGATATCCGCATTTAAACGCACATCTGGCCCTGCGCATAAATAACGGCGAGCACCATTAGCCTCACTGTTATTTTGATAGCAATTTCTGGCCCATTATAATTCAACATCTCACAAATGTACAGTATCAGAAAACATTTGAAACTGATGGAAATTAAACAAATTTTGTATATTATGAATAATTTGACATAGCATTTATGTAGTGCTTTCTATGACCCGAGGACATCCCAAAGCACTTCACAGCAAATGAGGTACTTTTGAAATGTAGTTTCTGTTGCAATGAAGGGAAATACAGCAGCCAATCTGCACCCAGCAAGGTCCACAAACAGCAATGAGGTAAATGGCCAGATAAGTCATACCTAGCACAAAGGAAGATGGTAGGGGTTGTTGGAGGCCAATCATCTCAGCCCCAGGACATTGCTGCAGGAGTTCCTCAGGGCAGTGTCCTAGGCCCAACCATCTTCAGCTGCTTCATCAATGACCTTCCCTCCATCATAAGGTCAGAAAAGGGGATGTTCGCTGATGATTGCACAGTGTTCAGTTCCATTCGCAACCCCTCAGATAATGAAGCAGTCCGTGCCCGCATGCAGCAAGACCTGAACAACATGCAGGCTTGGGTTCATAAGTGGCAAGTAACATTCGTGCCAGACAAAAGCCAGGCAATGACCATCTCCAACAAGAGAGAGTCTAACCACCTCCCCTTGACATTCAACGGCATTACCATCGCCAAATCCCCCAACCATCAACATCCTGGGGGTCATCATTGACCAGAAACTTAACTGGACCATCCACATAAATACTGTGGCTACAAGAGCAGGTCAGAGGCTGGGTATTCTGAGGCGAGTGACTCACCTCCTGACTCCCCAAAGCCTTTCCACCATCTACAAGGCCCAAGTCAGGAGTGTGATGGAATACTCTCCACTTGCCTGGATGAGTGCAGCTCCAATACTCAAGAAGCTCAACACCATCCAGGACAAAGCAGCCCGCTTGAATGGCACCCCATCACCACCCTAAACATTCCCTTCGCCACCGGCACACCGTGTACCATCCACAGGATGCACTGCAGCAACTCGCCAAGGCTTCTTCAATAGCACCTCCCAAACCCGCAACCTCTACCACCTAGAAGGACAAGGGCAGCAGGCTCATGGGAACACCACCTGCACGTTCCTCTCCAAGTCACACACCATCCCGACTTGGAAGTATATCGCCGTTCCTTCATCGTCGCTGGGTCAAAATCCTGGAACTCCCTACCCAACAGCACTATGGGAGAACCTTCACCACACGGACTGCAGCGGTTCAAGGCGGCTCACCACCACCTTCTCAAGGGCAATTAGGGATGGGCAATAAATGCTGGCCTTACGAGCGACGCCCACATCCAGTGAACGAATAATTTAAAAAAAATAGGTTTTTCTAATGTTGGTTGAGGGATAAATGGTGGCTAAGACATCAGAATTCCCTAGCTCTTTGAATAGTGCTATGGGATGTTTTACATCCACCTGAGGGGGCAGACAGGGTCTCAGTTTATTTTCTCATCCAAAAGATGGCACATCAGACAGTGCACCTCACTTAGTACTGCAATGAAGTATTAGCCTAGATTATGGGCCAGATTTTGCTGAAAAAATAATGGCATCTGAACGATGCACTCAGTTATTAATGCGCAAATTGGCCAGCAACTTGTAGCGAGAAAGAGATACCCCACAAATTGTGAATCATGCAAGTTGCTGGCCTATTTGCACCGCTCTGCCTTTAGCTTCGTGAAAAGGGCATCTCGCACTTCACCTCCCCATGATTTCTGAAGTTTCTGTATTTGCAAATTAATTGCCCATTAAACATGCCACAGAAAGTAATCTAATTATCAGCGTATATACCCTTTTAATGATGTGATAATTGTTAATGACTACCAATCAACCTCTTGCCCAGAAAGTAAACCATTATAAGTGTGGAGTCCCATTCCTTCAGGTTGTGAATTGTTTGATTTTAAAAATGTCAAATTTTTAATTTTTTAATATATTCCCCTTACTTTTCCATTCTGTCTCTTTTCTTCATCTCAATACATTCTTTCTTTCCCTCTATTTCTCTTTCTGTACCCTCCTCAGTCCTTCATGTTTATGTCTCAATCCTTTAATCTCATTGGTTAAGGAGATAGACAGTTGGTTCAGTTGTTCACCAAGATCCCAGATGCCCTGTTGTCCTCACTGCGCCGCTTTCAGCTCGCACTTCCAGCAACTTTGTAGGCAAAAACTTTGCAAACCTGAACGTGCACAAACACGTCTAATTAACGGGGCATGTTGCGAGATGCCCCACTCCAGCAAAATCTGTCCCACTGCGTTCAAAGTCTCTGGAGGGGGTGGCAGGGGTTGAACGACGACCTTCTGACTCAAAGGCATGATTGAGCCAAGGCTAACATATTAAATCTTACAAATACTTGTGGTAAAATACCACAGCAAATCAACCACCAGATTCTTTCTTCTTTTGTAGTTTTTTAATGCAATTTCTATTGTCTGTTGAGTATATTTAAATCTCTTTCTGTAAACAATTGTTCAGTATTTCTCCTTGCAAACCAGCTGAGCTATAACTTTCAATGTGATTATCCACATCTGGATCTGTCATTTATAATTATCCTGAGGTTTTTTGAAACTGGCTTCTCGTAATAGCTATTTTGTCCACTGAAACACTAAGACTCATCACTTACTGAAGAAACTGTTGTGACATCACTCACTCTAGCAGCCAGAAACAATGGCTGCAAAATAGCTGGTCAAGGTAAAAGACTCAAATTTTGTCCGATTGTCATAGTTACATGCATACAATGGCCACAGAAACATGAAATGACAAATCTTTCATAAACCAGCATTGTTACTCCTTTTGAAATGGGATTTGAATGAAATTTGAAACCCTAGCTGTAACCTGTTCATGAAATTAAATGAGATTTAAAAAGCCACTTATCCTATTAACACAATACAATCATGCTGTAAAATATGGGCTTCTGTTAAAAGTTTCTCTCTTCTAAAAATATCTGCCGCAATTTAGAAGACTTGTATGTGATCAAAAGGTCTTGCAGACATACAGTAGGAAACAGTCATTTTTAAAAAACCTCATCTCCATATGAATTGTTTAGATAGAGTAAATAAGGAGAAACTGTTTCTGCTGGCAGGAGAGTTGGTAACAAGAGGGCACTTATTTAAGGTAATCAGCAAAAGAACCAGAGGGGAGATAAGAATTTTTTTTAACGCAGTGAGCTATGATCTGGAATGCACTGCTTAAAAGGGTGGTGGAAGCAGATTCAATAGTAACTTTCAAAAGGCAATAGGATATATACTTGAAAAGGAAAGATTTACAGGGATATGGGAAAGAGCAGGGGAATGGGACTAATTGAATAGTTCTTTCAAAGAGCCGGCACAAGCGCAATGGACTGAATGGCCTCCTTCTTTGCTGTAAAATTCTAGAACTAATTTATTGCTTATGAATTATATTCATTATTTTCTCATGAATAACTTGCATTTATATAATATTCCAACGTGCTTCACAGGAGCATTATCAGACAAAATTTGACACCTCAATTTAAAATCAGTAGCACTTTTTTAGATTGTAGAATATTATACAGATTATAAAATGCTCCACATGACAGGATGGTGGTTCTTATTGGTATCCATAAGCATTGGATTGGAACCTGAGGTGTGACAGAGTTGATTCGGTTGTATGGCTTCTCTTTAATCTTACATTTTGGTAACATTTATTGCTCCAATAGGGCTGAATACAATAGGTGTTCAGAAAAACTTCAGATGGACAGCCCTTCAGCCATGTGTAGGCATTGGAGGAGGGCCCGTAGGTCCTACCTGGCTTCATACAAATGAACTGTGGGCTATGGGCACTCCTGTAAACCTCACAGATGTTCTTGATTATTTTTGTGTTGTGGCCCCTTTAAACTGCTGCAGGCCTTTAAATGCTGCAACATCATGTTAATTCCTTTCCTCCCTCTACCCTATGACAACTCCAAAATAACTGGCATTTCTAGCACCATGAGTGCACCATCATTTCATTAATTAGACTGATATTGGAACCTGTGGTGGGGTTAGTCTATTCTCGGCCTTTGGGCATAAATAGTGCTCTGCCATTTTTCTACTCAGGGTTTTGCACAAGTGGACAATCTGGACTTATGAGGGCTCCACGGCAGTAGCATCAGAACATAGAAGAAGCCTCTGAACTAGGTACCGCATGGTAGGTTGTTACATAAGGTTAAATCTCATGGGATCCAAGGTGAGGTAGCCAATTGGATACAAAATTGGCTTGACGACAGAAGACAGAGGGTGGTTGTAGAGGGTTGTTTTTCAAACTGGATGCCTGTGTCCAGCGGTGTGCCTCAGGGATCGGTGCTGGGTCCGCTGTTATTTGTTATTTATATTAATGATTTGGATGAGAATTTAGGAGGCATGGTTAGTAAGTTTGCAGATGACACCAAGATTGGTGGCATTGTGGACAGTGAAGAAGGTTATCTAGGATTGCAACGGGATCTTGATCAATTGGGCCAGTGGGCCGATGAATGGCAGATGGAGTTTAATTTAGATAAATGTGAGGTGATGCATTTTGGTAGATCGAATCGGGCCAGGACCTACTCCGTTAATGGTAGGGCGTTGGGGAGAGTTATAGAACAAAGAGATCTGGGAGTACAGATTCATAGCTCCTTGAAAGTGGAGTCACAGGTGGATAGGGTGGTGAAGAAGGCATTCAGCATGCTTGGTTTCATTGGTCAGAACATTGAATGCAGGAGTTGGGATGTCTTGTTGAAGTTGTACAGGGCATTGGTGAGGCCACACTTGGAGTACTGTGTACAGTTCTGGTCACCCTATTATAGAAAGGATATTATTAAACTAGAAAGAGTGCAGAAAAGATTTACTAGGATGCTACCGGGCCTTGATGGTTTGACTTACAGGGAGAGGTTAGACAGACTGGGACTTTTTTCCCTGGAGAGCAGGAGGTTAAGGGGTGATCTTATCGAAGTCTATAAAATAATGAGGGGCATAGATAAGGTCGATAGTCAAAATCTTTTCCCAAAGGTAGGGGAGTCTATAACGAGGGGGCATAGATTTAAGGTGAGAGGGGAGAGATACAAAAGGGTCCAGAGGGGCAATTTTTTCACTCAAAGGGTGGTGAGTGTCTGGAACGAGCTGCCAGAGGCAGTAGTAGAGGCGGGTACAATTTTGTCTTTTAAAAAGCATTTGGACAGTTACATGGGTAAGATGGGTATCGAGGGATATGGGCCAAGTGCAGGCAATTGGGACTAGCTTAGTGGTATAAACTGGGTGACATGGACATGTTGGGCCGAAGGGCCTGTTTCCATGTTGTAACTTCTATGATTCTATGATTTAAAATGTTCATTTCTATAATATGCCTTTCATTGATTTTGGGTTTGGCTCTTTATTTTAAGGATATGTATTTCAAATCAGAGTTTTGTTTCCACAGCTCCAAGAGAATCTCAAAGATGCTCCCTTTGGAAAGTAGAGTGAAAATAATCAAAATAAAATAAATTCCATGTCATGCCTTAGCTAAGGTTTTTATAAATCTGAAGAAGCTGATTAGTGCCTTTATACAGGGTGATAAGATGTTGCAATTGCACTCTCCCAAACACAGTAGATTGGCTCCTTTGAATATCCTTTGATATTTTTGGGTAATCTAGTTAAAACCTGTTCTTCGATGGATTTTGCATCGGGAGGGGGCGGTCTTCATTGGCGCATGGCATACTGGAAGTTTCTTTTGCTAAAGATTTTAGATTAGAAGCACAATTAGGCAGATCGGAATCCAGTGTTGCTCAGCAGGTGCTTAATGTAGCACATTGAACGCTATAGTTGCCAGTGTTTCCACACCAGGATTTGATTCTATCTAACTTGGAGTAATTGTGTGAGAGAAAGGGAGGGGGAGGGGGGGTAAAAGAAAGAGGACAGTAGTGTGTCATAAAGGGATCTGAGTCTATAAAAGTATAAATTTGTAACTTAACTTTAATACCACCGTTGACATTAAAACTATCCAGTGTCTTGGGTTGTAACCAAGATCTATAATCATGGCAAATATTGGGATGGAGGTTTAAAAAAAAAACCCACTTGCCTGTGAATTCTTCAGCCTGCCCCTGGGACCACTGCCGACCCTCTGGTCAGCATGGGGCTAGGGGTAGGTCCTTGCTCTAGCTTTTGACTGGCCCTTCAATAGGATGCCGGCCAAATGGTTGTAGAGGATGAATGAGGTGGGAGCCAGAAACCACCCCCCTCCTGCCTCATTTAAATGACAATGGTCCTCCGCCTACTACAAAGACCCAGTTTATGCTGCTTGGCGAAGCCCCATAAAATTCCAGGATAGTGCAATGGGGACAGAGACCTGATGTAACCCAAGAGAAACAGTACTTCAACTAGGTGCAAAGAAATGCTGTTTTCAACAGCTATAGTAAGAGACTTCACTGTTTAAATGTACACAAAGACATCGCACGTGATTATTTCAGCAAAACAAACATTTCTAAATTTACTTTGTTCAATGCATTTATTGCATCTCAAAGGGCTTACATGCACTGGATCATAAACAGAAAAATCAAACAAATTTAAATAAAAAGAGTAATATTTTAAATAATGTATTTTTCCACATTAATTCCAGATACACTTACTTGGAATGGTACAATATATAGATATACTGATAGATCTGAAGAGACATAAATGAAACACTTTCAAACTGCATAGCATTTTTACAAAACAGCTGCCATGCCTGAGAACACTAATCCCACTGATCAACAGTGACCTCTTTTGTTGGTGCCTACACCTTTTGCCAAGCAGTTTGCGCAAACAATATGAAATTTCCCTGGGAATCACACAGTACATGTAGTTTCTTTAAAGGTGGAAGGATATAGAAGAGATTCTGGGCAATGTTTGAGACTACCCATTTGCGTATAAAAATTACCGACAACACTTTAATGACAAAAGTACTTACAACTAAAAACAAACGCAAAATATGATATGCCGCTGAATGGAAAAAAGATGCGAAAACTGGTATTGGACAAAAAAAGTGCGTTTGAACTGGTTTGTGATCCCTTATAGTGAAGACACAACTGAGAACATCAATCCATTATTGTCTTTTCCAAAATATGCATTCTTACACTGTGTCCAATATTTTACTGCAGGTCCATTAAACAAAGAATACATAATGTAACTTAAAGAAATTAAATACAACAATTTAACATACTGATAGATATAAATATGAGATCTATTTAGATAATATTTTCTGTCTTGGCATACAGCATATATTTTTGACAAGTAATACCTTCTTTATGCCAAGATCAGTGCAGCCTATGGAACTTTAACATCAAATTTTATATTACTTTTAAAGAATTATAAATAATTCTGAATGTAATGCACACGTTTCTTTTAAAAACAGTTTGATAGCACGTTTAACCCAATTTTTGCAGTTGTGAATTGTTTCAGACAAAAAAACTTTAGACTTGGAAGATTTGAAGGGTGTAAGCACATTAATTTATATGCAAATTGCTATCAGAATCATGACTATAAGCTAGTAATAGGTATACAGAACGGACATGACATCCTAGGCTCTGCAAGGAAATTATATACATTTGCACTTTCAAGAATACGAACACATTACTCCAAATGGCTCATCACACAACAGCTGCAAATCTGCAACCTAAACTATCAAGTTAGGTACAGAGAAGCACTAAAAGGCATCAGTAACATACATCCATCTTTCAAGTTGCAAAACACAATCCAAAATGCACAACTTCTGATAAATTAGGGCATAACATCGAAAAGTACACATTTCTAAGTTACTTTCACAGTTGTGCTACACCTTTTACAATATGGAAGTCTGAATAAGCATTGAAACATGACTGGTGGATTGCTTGGAGTATTGAGTATCAACTGTGTCATCTTCAGGGTTCCCATCATCGCATGAACTGTAGCTGCAAAGTAAGCCATAAATAAATGAGATCTATCAGATGGACCAACTGTTTTCAATAAATTGCTATTTTAATGAGTTCTGATCTAAGTCTGGAGCAAGAACATTATTGCTCTGATGGTTGGAGTGTTTAATATTTCCTACATTACAACAGTGACTACACTTCACAAGTACTTCATTGGTTATAAAGCGCTTTGGCACATCCTGAGGTCATGAAAGGCGCTTTCTTTCAAATGCAAAAATAGCAGATTGATTGGTTTGGGAGGGTATCGCTTTAAAAGAATACAAGATGATGCATTATTTAAAAAAATATAACTGTCAACTGAAATATTTTCAAAGATTACTAAGTGCATTACTAACATTAGTCCATGTTAAGGAAAAAGAGCACAATCAAGATACAGACACATTTTGTTCTCGTTATTTACCATATATATTGCCATGGTCCATTTGTCAAATTTAGTGAAGAAAGAAATAGTGCCTTTTATGAACTCAGGTTGTCCCAAAGTGCTTCACAGCCAATAAGGTATTTTTGAAGTGCAGTCACTGTTGTAATGTAGGGAAGCACTGCAGCCAATTTGTACCCAGCAAGATCCTACAAACAGCAGCGAGATAAATGTCTAGATGATGTGTTTTAGTGATGTTGGTTACTGGATAAAAGTTGGCCTGGACATTGGGAAAAGTCCCCTGCTCATCTTCAAACAGCGCCCTGGGATCTTTTACATTCACCTGCGAGGGTAGACAGGGCCTCGGTTTAATATCTTGCATGAAAGATGACACCTCCGACAGTGCAGCATCCCTCACTACTACATTGGAGTGTCAGCCTCGATCATGTGCTCAAGTCTCTGGAGTGGGACTTGAACTCACACCTTTCCGATTGAGGCAATAGTACTACCACTGAGCCAAGCCTGACACATAATAAGCACAATTGAAAGCATGCAACAGAAGATATTAATTTCAATGATCCATTTGTTAATTTAGAAATGGTGCTTAGACTCAAGGTTTAGACTTCAAATAAAATGTATGCTGGAGAAGTGTACTCATTTTCAATTGACACCTATTTTGGTTACAATATGTGCAAAAAGGTCAATCCAAGATTCTGATAGGAACATAGGAATGTACAGGACAGAAAGAGACCATTTCCATCTATCTGACCACTCCCAGAATTCAACAGAGTACAATTCACTACCTATACGGTTCAACTACCTATATCATGATTGATATTCTCACCTTGCCTGTCCAACTCCCTCTGAACATTACTGATTTTATCAACCTCTATCTCCCTGGGCAGTCCTTTAGAAAAAAACAATCACAACCGTCTGTGTGAAATAGCTATGTCCGAGTTGTCCAGTCATCTCCCTTCTTCAGAGCTTCCTCCCATACCCCTTGTGCTATTTGCTGTAGCCACTGTAAACAGTTTCTCAGGTTCAAACATCATTGCTTTAAAGATCTTGAATACCTCAGTAAGGTCCCCTCTCAGTCTTCTCTAATGTAAATAAACTCAGTTTCTGTGGTCTCTCCTTGTAGATTAAGTGTCTGCTCCTAATAATTTTTTTTTTGTAAAAGGCAAGGCAAACAAATACACAGTAGTTTTTCATTCCTGTATTTTACATCAGTTTCAATTTGAACTAAATACTTTGGTTAATAGAATGTTTGTATGGTTTTCCTGACATTTAACTAGTGAATGGCTCAGCCATAGACCAGGTTCAATTCCACAGTCTGCGCTGAGTTAGTTAATCTTAGTAAGCATCCTCAGCACTCCTGGGTTACAGAAGGGAAAACCTAGCTGCCATGCTGCAACTGCTGCAGGAAATGAGCATGTGGGGAAACTGATGATGAATCTGGCTTGGCTATAATACCCCTGTAGTCAAATTGCTTCCCTACATTCATTGTCATAGTTCAAAACGAATAATGGCCAGTTGGGCTGGGTACCACAACAGAGGGCAGCTAGCACATCTGGAACCACACTCCAGCAAGATGCAACAGATTCAGAAAGGGAGAGAAGGGGGAAAATTGGCGAAAAATTAAAACACCTGTAACAGAGAATATGGAAAGAAGTTTTGATTTCTTTGTACATTGTGAAACACCAATCAGCCCTCCTATTGTTTTCTATTCAGCAACTGAGTTTGGATTTAAATTCCAAAATTTTATTTTTTATTCCAATTGGGGTTTTCATATACAAGGCAAGATAACTGACATTTTTGAAGACTTACCAAGTCTTTACGATATCCTTCACTGCATTAGAAAATCCCTCCAGTGCGTCAGAAATATTAAAGGTAGATTGCACGATTTTCTATCAATCACTCACAAACCCACACACTATCCATGCAATTCTAACTTTCAGCACACAAAATGATTTCCAGTTAGAACCTAGAGTGTACCTTTGTTTACAAGAAATCCTTGATGTTTAGATCTGCTAGAGGGTCCTTTGTTGGAGGTTTCTTGGGGCTCTGAGTGGCAGGCGTTGGGCTTGGGGAGAGCTAACAAAGCAGAGACCAACCAAAGAAGGCAGAAAAAGCAGCAACATAGTGAGGCAGAGAGATTAGAAAGGGTATAATTATACTTTACATGCACATTCTGCTCATGCAACAATTATCTGATTCCAAACATGATAAAATACACAAAACACGCTATTTTTAGTTTAGTTTGTTAAATATATTCATGAAGGAAAGAAACGTGAAAGAGCCAGCAACACTAAGCACAGACTTTGGCAAGGGACAGTAGTCCCTACATTGCCCAAAGAAATGCTTCTCAAGTCCACCACCAGAAAACCAACCAATCCCTCCATATTTAGACTCAATTAGATTCTGACTGTAGTCTGGGACATATTCATGTTTCACATTTGAATTATATGATTAAATATAACAATTTTATTAACTAGGAATTGTTTGATCCTAATTTTATTTGCACCCATAACCATTATTGGTGACAAGATAGTTTCTTCTGTAGCAGAAATAGGTAGAATACAAATATTAATGCCTCTTAGTCCTGCTCATTTCAACTTTTCTTCATGGCTTCATTAGAATAATGCTCCTCACAGCTGAATTTATGAATCATTTTTAAAAGAAGTGCTATCTGAAATGTCACTTAATCCTAAATGTTATACAAGTAAATATTTTGGACTTAAAGGTCTCAGTCTTCCCTTGTTCCCACATCTTGCATTTAAAAACTGAACTGCTGTAAGTGGAAAACACTATTTCTCCAACAAACCCCCAAAATTGAAACACGTGGGAAGAATAGCTAGATCATGCTATAACATGTAGGATTGAGATGATTCTGATGAATGCAGTTGCCCTTTTAATGGCAGAAGTTCATGTACATTTCTTACCAACGACCACCTGAAATCACTGATAATGAACAAACAAAGTGTCTTAAGTTGAGGCAACTGACAATCGGATGTACCATTATTTGGATGCAGGATTCAATTTTTCTGATATGCAAAACACTAAGTGATAACATAATATCTGAATTAAATTTGAAACCAACTTTTTTTTTGATATTTTCAATTTAAAAAAATTAAGTGCATTGTGTAGTACTTTAAAATCCCAGCCAACATTTGCATTAAACTGCACAACACGAAGGAATATATTGAATTTCTCTCATTTATAAATTGAGTTTTTCACATTAAATAATGTAATTACTACCTCAACAGTTTAACTGTATCTATGGTGACTGACATCAGCTTAGTTTACTGCAAGAGATGTTACATCATAGAATCATTAAAAAAATAAACGGCACAGAAAGCGGCCATTCGGTCCATCGAGTCCATGCTGGAAACGGTAACACAGCGGGGCTCAATGAGGATTTGTACCCAGGAACTCCCACATACCAATCAAATCCCAAATGCAAGAATCATACCCCTAGACCAACGAGCCGCTATATAGGCTTACAGAAATCACAATAGTAGAGGTAGCTGTTAATACTTATAAAGGAAACTAAACTTTGGGGGTTAAATTGGTCTTGGGCGGTAGAGCGAAACGGTCGATAGTGAATCGGCAGCCGGTTTTCACACTCTGTCCTGAAAAATTCCAGCGGAATGCAAAATGGGCTGCTGATTCACTATTGCAGTTTTGCGCTACCGCCAAAGACGGATTTCACTCCCTTTATTCTTTTAGCTTCCGCTCATGTCCTCTTGCTTCTTATTCTTTGTTCAAAAGGTCAACAGGGTTGACATGATCATTTTTCTCCTAAAAATTATGGGCAATTATGAAGCTCTCTTATTCTGCCCCCCCGCCACCCCAATTACTTCACTTTCATTGAAATAATAAAATGTCAAGCTAGCATCTCAAACATTTTACCATTTCTTCCCCTTCCTATGTGAAAAGTTCACAGAATAAACTTTTCTGCCATACAGAATTAGGCTTAAAATAAAAGTTATCCATATGTAGCCCCTTTGCAATCTGGATCTGTTGCAAATGTCCTCTGCTGCTCCAATCAAACTCAGGTGTATGCATAAGTGTGGAAACTGCCATCTGAATGAAGCCACATGACTATTCATGACAACCATGCAGAGTAACTACACTTATAACCCTTTCAGGCTTTTCAACACGCCATCATTTATTTACTCGTGAAGGACAACTTCAAACTGGAATTAAAAATCCTCATTTTCAATTACCGATAATTTTCATGAGAAAAAAATTCATGGTGACATAAATGGTCTAAATAAGTCAGAAGTTCTGACCAACTGAATGAGAATTTGCTTAAAACAATTTCAGTAATTAGAAGAAAATAAAGAACATGATGAAAAGAGTAGCTAATTAAATGATGCAATTCTGTTCACAAATGTCCATAAACCAAACTTAACAGGACAAAAAAAGTAGCGATAGTTGGCATTTTAAGTCAATTGGTTAAAACTATTTTCAACTGTTTTCTAGTGGTGAGAAGCAAGCAGATCCCTTCCTTAAGCGGTGTGTTAGTAGGCTACAATGGCAGAGGTATTGCTAGGTCTTGTTACGGGTAACAAAATAGATCAGGTGGATGAGTTAAATGTGGTTAAGCACCTTGGGAGTAGTAACTACAATATAATGTTTAAGATCCAACTAGAAATGGAAAAAGTCAGTGCGAAAAAGATAAGTGAGCTAGCTGAGGGGAGGTGGAAGGAGAAATTGTCACAGGACTGTAGAGCAACAGTGGGGTGATTTAAGAGATCGCAAAGGTAAAGAAATAAGTATATTCCATTAAGAAAGGAAACTACTAGTAGCTTTAGGATGCCATTGATAAATAAAGAGGTTACTAACTAACTAAAATTGTAAGGAATCTTACAACACCAGGTTATAGTCCAACCGTTTTATTTGAAAATCACAAGCTTGTGATTTTCAAATAAAACAGTTGGACTATAACCTGGTGTTGTAAGATTCCTTACATTTGTCAACCCCCGTCCATCACCGGCATCTCCACATCATAATTAAAATTGAAGTAACCTGGTGTTGTAAGACTCCTTACATTTGTCCACCCCAGTCCATCACCGGCATTTCCACATCTCAACTTATCAAGAAATTAAAGTGTCAGCCTAGATTATGTGCTCAAGTGGATGGAGTAGGACTTGAACCACAAACTTCTGACTCAGAGGCAAGAGTACTACCATTGAGCCAAGGCTGATACCTACTAAAGAATAAACAATCAGCTATTTGACCTCATGTAACTCCTTACCTTCATATATTGTGAAATTTTTGTATCGCATGAAAACATACTGGGAATTTGGGCACATGCCCACCACAATCTTCAGTCCATTAAAATTAAGAGTCAGAAAATCATTGGAGTTACGAATTCCCAACATGTGCTTCCAGCACACAAAGCGCTACATGTACTTTGCTTAAGATGAAATTTACCTCAGACTTTTAGGTGCATGTATATTGCATAGTAAAATGGACAGTTTTCCCTTCATTCAGAAGGAATATATTACCTAGTGTTTCAGCTGAACATGGAGTAAACCCAACTAGCAGTGACTAGCTTAAATGCCAGACACCACTGTGATTTGAATTTGCAGTACCCAAATTTCTCATTACTGTGCTACCAGGCTGCCTTATTTATAACTTTTCAAACAAATACCTTTCATACTAGTCTTGGAATAGAAACAATGATCTTGTTGATCAGCAATATTACATTCTTATAACAAAGCTTACCTGTGCTCCAGGAACTGGTCCTGCTCCAAATGCTGGTCTCATCATGGGTTGTGGATACATCATTGGTTGCTGAGGCATCATGGGTACACTTGCACTTGCAGGTGGCTTAATCAAAAAGCATATTTAATATTGGAGTACTTGAGATAATTAAAAAAAATAGTAGATATTGTGTTAATGAAAATGTTATTTTACACAGTCTTAGCCAATTTATCCGATCAGACTACATTTAGCAAGGTAGCAGGGTAAATTATGAATTTAAATCAGAAAAATACTTGAATTAAAAAATCTTTATAAGTCAAGATCTTAATTATATGAGCAGTAAGCTGAGCTTTCATGAATCTTCTACTACTTACTATCCCAAATCCAGGTACAGGTTGAGCAGTAGGTGGGGGCCCTACGGGTGGAACAGCTCCCTACAAACAATTCATAGAACAGCAGGTGAGAGTATATTGGTATAGATTAGTTTGACTTAAACTTGCTTTTGCAGTGAAAAGAAATGGTGCAACATAATCTTAATTGTTATGTGAGAGTCAAAAATGAGGAAGAAAGTACAATTACCTACCTTTGGTATGGTCTCATTCTTTGAAGTTTATCCATCATATGCAACAGGACTAGCTATGGTACATAATAGGGAAAATCCCTTGAGATCATCCACTCAAAAAAAAAATTCAGAACCTGCCAGCTTTGTTAGATTCACACGGCTTCCCCAGCTCCTTTACTGAATAAATGGTCTTGTGTTATAGCCTGCACTCCCCAGTTCTTCTTTGCAGCACAGAGACCAACTGAGAAAGGGGAAGGGAAAGAGGGAACTATGTATATGGGGATACATTTTAAATCAAAGAGAAGATGGTTACACCAAAGGGAGGCAATTTTTATTTTCTTCCTCATTTACTTTCCATATACAATAAAGATTACACCAAATACAGAAAGTTGAATAGGATAATTTTTCTTTAATGTTAAGGCCATCTTGGGGCACAGAGGCTTCAAAGTGTAATCTTTCCTTAGCGGAAAGGTCCAAACAATGACTAGAAAAGGCATCGAGGCTGCTCCAAGTAGACAGCTTGCAAACAAAACTAAGAGAAATCAGTTTAACGTGGGCATATACAAGTGGGCTAGGACAAGTGAAATAGGCTTTTATTCTGCGTAATGGTTCATGACCAGCAAAATAACAAATTATTATGTAATGCAACCCATTCTGGAACAGAGGGGCAGGTTTACCTAAAGTTTTATTTCCAAAGGAAACAGTCTCCTAGACAGATATTTCCTTCTTTCTGTTTGAACAGTAAGTCAAGCACTGCTAAATATTAGTTTAGTGAAATCTAGGTTTGATCTTAGAGGAATGGGATGTCAGGTAAAATATGGCACTACAATTTCTTGATAAGTTAAGATGTGGAGATGCCGGTGATGGACTGGGGTGGACAAATGTAAGGAGTCTTACAACACCAGGTTATAGTCCAACAGCTTTATTTGGAATCACAAGCTTTCGGAGCTTTCCTCCTTCGTCAGGTGACTCACCTGACGAAGGAGGAAAGCTCCAAAAGCTTGTGATTCCAAATAAAGCTGTTGGACTATAACCTGGTGTTGTAAGACTCCTTACATTTGATAAGTTAAATTCTGAGACAATTTTAGTCCACATATTGAAAAAGAGCAAACATATTTGTTGAGAACAAAGTTTCAATTCCATGGTTTGAGCTGCCATGCATCTTCCATGTACCATGATACCAATGACTGATCAACTGTTTTATTCTCCACAAGAGAACAACAGGCTACAATGGTTGCCAAATGCACACTTGATTCATGTTAATAATCCTCAAGACCAGTAGGGACTGAGGAAAAAAAGAGGAAGACCTTATTTAGACAACAACTAGGTTATCATTGAGGCTCAGAGAGGAACTGTGCCAAATCTGGCAATATTTTGGGCAAGAGGTCCCAACTGTCTACTAAAAGGCAGCAACAAAATAAAAAAAAATCCTCAATGTTTTTTTCTCCAAAAAGGCTAGGTGTTAAACGCTAGGAGATTACATATTAAAAATTGAGAAAGATGTATATAAAAAGTTAATTTTTTTTGGTGTGACAACAGCAAAACACGGCAAAGAGAAAACAAATTAAGGAAGGTCATTTGCACAGCTAGTAAGTTTTGAGTTCTTGAATGGAAGACAAATAAATTCTTGATTAGAATGCAAGTAGTCATATGTTGTATTTTTTGGAAAGGAGTAACCTCTTCTACCAAAAAAAGTTATTTCTGATGGCTCTTTAGAGCATTGAGTATATCTTTTCAGATTGCTAAATATATCCATTTTATAATAGATTAAAAAAGAGCTGTGTAACATTAATATTACAGAGCATAATCTGATTATTTTAAAATGTTTACATTTCTTGAATATACTAAGATATTTGAGCCCATTTTGCTTCATTTTCCATTATGGAGCAAAGCATACAATTGAATTCCTCATTGGCTTAGATTAGTAGCGCTGAATGCCATATGATGCCAAAGGCTGCAGAGAAAGGAGTAATTTAACTGAACAGCAATAAAATGAATTGATTGGCAGATTAATTTACTCTTGGTAAATAGAAATTTAACAAAATTCACAGCAATTCTTCCGTGGAATCTGAAAACAATTGGGAGTGCAATTAAGAAGAAAATGTTAAGATCCAGTATTGTATCTTTAAACCAAAGACATGACCCATACTATTTTGTTGAAACTGCTTGAAAGAAAATACCTTCTCTGGAGATTCAAATGTACAGAAACATTTCAAATCCACAAAGTGGTTGAAGAACTGCATTACACACCATACAAAATGTACTAGCACAAACTACACAGAGGATATATGCTGGTTCAGTACATTACAAAGCAGTAATTATTCAAGTAGTTCAAATGATGACAAATTACAAGGGTCAAGTCCAGCAGTTAACTTAACAACAGAGCTCAGTGGCTGTAACCCTCTGATAAACATTTATCATATGGATTGTAATTAATTTTTACTAGCTTTGTGTTCTTAGCGTGAGAGTTTTGACATGGAAATCAGTTATTTCACTTCCTGCGATGTTGGGACACGGATATCACGATAGCTTTTTTTGATGAAGAATTATTTAAGTGCCACCATCCTCATAACATTAAACAATTCATTTCTGAATAAGGATCTTATCCATTTGTGAAGAGAAATAACTTACAAGCACAAGGTTAATGCAAAGGAAAAAATGAAAAATTCAATGACATAAAATATTTGGTTTATATCAACTATGAATGCCAGAGGCAAACTTTTCAGTCAGTTGACCATTCTGACCAAATTACAAAACAGCAGTAGCAAAAGTGTAAATAAAATCTGCAGGTTAGTAAACAAGCCAATATGTTTCCAGAGACATTTGAGTAAAATGAATTTATACAAACCACTGTGTTTTATCTAACATTTTAGGCAATCAAAATAGAAGAGTTGAAGTTTTAAGCTCTCTGTGTTTATAAAAACTTTATTTGTGTAATCTTCTTTTAAAAAAGTCAGAGATGGCACTCCTGGACAGCATACAGGAAAAACCCTATTATCCCTCTTTCACTTCTTGCCACCTACCTCCATCTCTCTTTCCTGTGCTACAACCATTGTCTTTTAATCAGCTGTTTCATATTAGTTTTTGGGTGGGGGGGCGGGTAGGAGTTCGATCAGTTATCATGCAGTTAAAACTAAAAGATTAATACTTTTTGCAGTCAATATTTCTAAAGAATGCTGTTCAGAAAGTGGTTAGTAATGCTGTCAAAGGCTGTAGCGTAGGAATAGGTCTCACTTACATAACCTGGGATTGGCCAACCATTCTGTTAAGGAAAATTGTAGTTAAATATACATTACTTCTCACTATTTATTATTTCTAATAACTGATACACAATACAAATGTAATAACTTAATAAATAACTTTCAAATGCAACTTTTATTAACAATGCAAAAATTAACATCTTAAATATTAAATTGCATGATTCTGAACAATTCTACTGAATTATGCTGCTGAACCGCTCACCCATGCAATGTCATAGCAGCTGAAAGACTCAAACCTGTGCCTCAAATATAATAAAAATAGCATGCCAGAGTGCATTCCCATAAATGTGTCCATCATATTGGACCAATGCAGTGGGCCAAATAACTAATTTCAATAAATTATTTCCTTTGTTTCTGGGAGGAAGGAGATTGTTCCGAGACCCACTGAACTATTTTAACACCATGTTTCAGCACATTTCCACAGTGTCATTTACACTAATGTCCCCCTAGAGTCACTGCAGGCAGTCATATTGAGGAATTCTTCCAGATCAGAACAGCAACCCTATGCACAGAGAACAATGGGTATTATAGAGTCACTGTAGTTCATTTCTCTGGAATCAATACCCCCGCAACACAAGAATAACCCTCAACCTTTTGAAACACCAGTGCATTGTACCAAAAATAGTCACACTCATCCTGACAGGGAGAAAAAAAGTTGCCCTGACATGCTGATGTGCATCTTCTAGAGGCTGGTTACAGAATGACATTGGCAGAAAACTGTGAGCTGGTCTCCTATCTACCTTCATGGTTGGAAAATGCTGCAAAGGCAAGCTAAAACGAAAGGAGTGTTTTTTTAAAAAAAAGTGTGAATTATGGCACAACAAAAACATTAGAATCTTTTAGGATATACTTATTCAACAAATAGGCGATACTGAATGACTAACAGGTTGAATCATGTATTATTTAATTACACTTCTAACAGGAAAGTGAGGACACCAGGTTTGAAAGGCCCGCATCACAAAAGGTTCATAGGGCCCTGGAAGCAAACTCCAGTCAACATTTTCATAAAGTAAAAAGCTTGAAAGTTTATTTTAGTAAAGCAAAAATGTGCGAGTACCATTTGATTGCTGGGTGGAACACCTGCTGACCAAGCTGTGGTTGGAGCAACCTTAGGCTGCCAGTTAGCACCTCCTGTCAACTTCTTTTCAGAGGCATTCCATTGAAGGTCACTCCTATAACAACAGTAAACTTATTTTAAAAATATAGGTTAAAAATATGCAACTCAGTTATTCCTCTTAGGGATGTGTTAATCATTCACATGCAACGTTTTATCTTTTTCTTCAATATTTGAGATGATAAATTCAGAAAGTTTAACTACATTTACTATACTTAGCCGTAAGTGACAAAATGCATACTAAACTCCAATTATTGAAGTATAATAAACCTTAATTTTGTTTTGCTCTTATTTTACAATAACTTACGCAAGTTATAATGTAATGCTGTAAAATAGATGTTCAGCAATATTTCTAAGTTGCTTTGCTAAGTACACTAGCATAAAGTCTGTTTGATGGACTTAAAAAGGGGTTTTAATTTCCTTCAATATTGGGACAGAATTTACTGTCAAAATTACAGCAAGGCAAATGTGCTCACTGTTATTTATGGGCAAATGGTACAACAACTTCAGGCGAGGAGCAGATGCGTGGTTAAATATGAATATCCGTGTTGCGCCATTTCACTGTTAGCGTCGGGAAAGCCGCGTCTCGCCTTTAGCCGCCCCCCTTTTTTTTGGAACTTGCTGTATTTGCCTATTAAACTCGCCACAAAGCTAAGTCTTGTCATTACAAGTACCCTTTTACAGATGTGACAAGTGCTAACGACTGCCAATTAATTTTCGGTGCCAAAGATGTTAATTATTAAAAGTGTGGTGTCTCATTCCTTCAGGTTTTGAATTTTTCGGGGAGTTTTAAAAATGCCAAATTTTAATTTAAAAAAAACTTTTTCTTTCTGTCTTTAATTTCTCTCTCTCTTACGCCCATCTTTCTTTCTCTCTCTATTTCTCTTTCAGTACCTGATTTGATATTGAATTCAGCCCCTTTAATTCACCCTCTTTCTCAGTCCTTCCACTCTATTTCCCAGTCCTTAAATCTCTTTGGTTAAGGAGATACCCTGCTGCTTGCCCTGTTCACTCAGGTCCCAGATGCCCTGTTTCCCTTGCAGCACCATTATCAGCTTGCACTTTCAGCAACTTTGTTGGCAAAAATGTTTTGAGCTGAGGGGTGCAGGGACAAGTCTAACTAACGACAGACACTGTTAGCTGCCCTGCTACAGCAAATGCTGGCCAAATATTTATAGTCCTCCAGCTCACAAAAATTACACAGCCAGATTAGGGGACTTCAGGACTTAAAGTCTAAAGTCTAGAGTTCAGTGAATATGAAAACTAAGTGCTATTAATCATATCTTCCCGGTAAGAAACTTCAATCACGTCTATTATGTAATAAAATTGGTAGGTGGTTACAGCACTGCATTTCAAAATACATTGACAACCCTCATGTCAACCACTCCTTAAGGGAATTTTTTATTTTATCAATGTCCATATTTATCTGCAACAATTGTTACTCCTGTAGGTAGGTACTTTTACAGTTAAATGTCATAACATTAGCTAACAATTGCTGCTATTTTATACCAAAAGTTTCAGTTTGCATGGAGTTGCAGGCTCTGACCATCAGGTGCTGCTGACCACTGTGTCAGATATGTTGGTGAAGGTAAGTAAAAGATGGTAAGGAGGAAATTTCCCAAAGGAGGCCCCGCTACTCTTTAATTTTGCTGATGGAGGCCCTATTTATTTATTTACTTTTTCCCAATGCAAACTCCAGTCATTATTTAATTTTCCAGATTGAAGCCCTGCTCTGTCATTAATTTTGTTCATGATGTGGAGATGCCGGTGATGGACTGGGGTGGACAAATGTAAGGAATCTTACAACACCAGGTTATAGTCCAACAGTTTTATTTTAAAATCACAAGCTTTTGGAGATTATCTCCTTAGTCAGTTGATTCCCCTTTCAATTTATTCATTCCAAATCTACTATTAATTTTAATTTCTCTCCAATTTATTTAATTAATTTTCCCCACCATTGCCAATAAAAAAAATTATTTAGTGCTGCTTCTCACCATTCTGTTTAAGTCCATCTTTTGGATAAAAACATTAAACTGGAGCCCCAGCTACCCTCTTTGGTGGACGTAAAAGATCCCATTGCACATTCGAAAAATAACAGGGAAATTCTCCTGGTGTCCTAGCCAATATTTATCCCTCAACCAACATCTTGTTTAAAAAAAAAATCTGTTCATTTATCTCATTGCTGTTTGTGGAACCTTGCTGAGCACTAATTGGATGATGCATTCCCCTACATTACAACAGTGTCAGTAACTAGGAGAAAAGGGAGGAAGTGCATACAGAAACCTGTGTGTGCAACAAAAAGATAGGTCATCTCTTTTCCAGGAGAGTTGGCCTACAAAGGCTCGCTGCCCCCACAACACCTCCAATTTAAAATTCTACTCCTCATATTCAAATCCCTTCATGGCCTCAACCCTTCCTATTTTTGTACCTCATCCAGCACTGCAACCCTCAGAACTGTGTGTTGGCTTGTAAAAAATATGCAATTATAAAATAATTTAAGAAATGTTTCAGAGCTACAGCAACAACAACCACCTGCTTTTAAATAGCATCTTTAAAGTGGTAAAACGTCACAAGAGCCTTATCAAACAAAATTTGACAACAAGCCACGTAAGGAGATATTAGGACGTGACAAGAGGTAGGTAGATTTTAAGGAGCATCTTAATAGAGAGAGAGGTAGAGAGGCGGAGAGGGAATTTCAGAGCTTAGGGCCGAGACAACTGAAGGCCCTGCCGCCATTGATGAAGCAATTAAAATTGATGTTGTGCAAGAGGCAAGAATTGGAGGAGCGCAGAGATTTGGGAGGGTTGTGGAGCTGGAGGAGGTTACAGAGATAGGGAGGGGCGAGGCCAAGGAGGGATGTGAAAACAAGGATGAGAATTTTAAAACTGAGGCATTCCTGGACTGGGAGCCAACGTAGGTCAGTGAGCTCAGGGGTGATGGATGAGCAGGACTTGTTGCGAGTTAGAATACAGGCAGCAGAGTTTTAGATGAGCTCAAGTTTATGGAGGATGAAAGATGGGAGGCCAGCCAAGAGGGCATTGAAAAGGCATAGATAAGGGTTTCAGCAGCAGAGCTAACCACAAATTGGGCGAATGGTAATTAGTAAGTTGGTACATATGTTAACAAGCTTCTAAATACAACTTTACTTACTTCTTTCCTGGAGCAGGAGAAATGCCCAAATCTACAAAAGAAAGAGAAATATTAGACTAACCAGACATTAAACTGGCATGATTTTATGTGGCATTGTTAACTAGAGACAAAAATAAGAAAAAGGCAGATGACATGTCTTTGGATATAGTAATCAAAATATAGTGCGTACATAATAAATACATCAATAGTGGAACGAGGAAATGAGGGTGCCTATCCCTTCGTTACTTTTCCTATAAAAAACCACCCTTCCTGCAAGGTTATTAAACCACGAGTCTGATTTCTTCTATCAAATGCAGCAAAGAATTAATAAAAGGAATTAGTTATATTTTATATAAATTGCCCCCTTTACATTAAGTCGACGATTTTGTAAAACCCTGTGATTAAGAAATATTTTTACATCATAACCACAATTAATTGAAACAAAATGGAAATGGTAGAGCACATAGCTGTACAGACTGTACTGAAGAGGATCTTTTTTGAAGATGCAAGGGGGGAGGAGACAGTGATAGAGAAAAAGAGCAAAAAAAAAGCAAAGTTATGTAACACCTTATCACGTTCTCAGGATGTTGCAAACATAGAAACATAGAAAATAGGAGTAAGAGTAGGCCATTCGGCCCTTTGGGCCTGCTCCGCCACTCAAAATAATCATGGCTGATCATCTAACTCAGTACCCTTTTTTTCCCCCATTCGTTTATGGGACGTGGGCGTCGCTGGCAACGCCAGCATTTATTGCCCATCCCGAATTGTCCGAGAAGGTGGTGGTGAGCCGCCTTCTTGAACTTCTGCAGTCCGTGTGGTGAAGGTTCTCCCACAGTGCTGTTAGGAAGGGAGTTCCAGGATTTTAACCCAGAGACGATAAAGGAATGGCGATATATTTCCAAGTCGGGATGGTGTGTGACTTGGAGGGGAACATGCAGGTAGTGGTGTTCCCATGTGCCTGCTGCTCATGTTCTTCTAGGTGGTAGAGGTTGCGGGTTTGGGAGGTGCTGTCGAAGAAGCCTTGGCGAGTTGCTGCAGTGCATCCTGTGGATAGTACACGCTGCAGCCACTGTGCACCGGTGGTGAAGGGAGTGAATGTTTAGGGTGGTGGATGGGGTGCCAATCAAGCGGGCTGCTTTGTCCTGGATGGTGTCGAGCTTCTTGAGTGTCGTTTGAGCTGCACTCATCCAGGCAAGTGGACAGTATTCCATCACACTCCTGACTTGTGCCTTGCAGATGGTGGAAAGGCTTTGGGGAGTCAGGAGGTGAGTCACTCGCCACAGAATACCCAGCCTCTGACCTGCTCTTGTAGCCATGTTATTTATATGGCTGGTCCAGTTAAGTTTCTGGTCAATGGTGACCCCCAGGATGTTGATGGTGGGGGGATTCTGCAATGGTAATGCCGTTGAATGTCATGGGGAGGTGGTTCGACTCTCTTGTTGGAGATGGTCATTGCCTGGCGCGAATGTTACTTGCCACTTATCAGCGCAAGCCTGGATGTTGTCCAGGTCTTGCTGCATGCGGGCTTGGACTGCTTCATTATTTGAGGGGTTGCAAATGGAACTGAACAATGTGCAATCATCAGCGAACATCCCCATTTCTGACATTATGATGGAGGGAAGGTCATTGATGAAGCAGCTGAAGGTGGTTGGGCCGAGGACACTGCCCTGAGGAACTCCTGCAGCAATGCCCTGTGGTTGAGATGATTGTTCTCTAACAACCACTACCATTTTCCTTTGTGCTAGGTATGAATCCAGCCACTGGAGAATTTTCCCCGATTCCCATTGACTTCAATTTTACTTGGGCTCCTTGGTGCCACACTCGGTCAAATACTGCCTTGATGTCAAGGCAGTCACTCTCACCTCACCTCTGGAATTCAGCTCTTTTGTCCATGTTTGGACCAAGGCTGTAAAGAGGTCTGGAGCAGAGTGGTCCTGGCGGAACCCAAACTGAGCATCGGTGAGCAGTTTATTGGTGAGTAGGTGCCGCTTGATAGCACTGTCGATGACACCTTCCATCACTTTGCTGATGATTGAGAGTAGACTGATGGGGCGGTAATTGGCCGGATTGGATTTGTCCTGCTTTTTGCGGATAGGACATACCCGGGCAATTTTCCACATTGTCGGGTAGATGTCAGTGTTGTAGCTGTACTGGAACAGCTTGGCTAGAGGCGCAGCGAGTTCTGGAGCACAAGTCTTCAGCACGACAGCCGGGATGTTGTCGGGGCCCACAGCCTTTGCTGTATCCAGTGCACTCAGCCGTTTCTTGATATCACGTGGAGTGAATCGAATTGGCCGAAGACTGGCTTCTGTGATGGTGGGGATATCAGGAGGAGGCAGAGATGGATCATCCACTCGACACTTCTGGCTGAAGATGGTTGCAAACGCTTCAGCCTGGTCTTTTGCACTCAACGTGTTGGACTCTGCCATCATTGAGGATGGGGATGTTTGCAGAGCCTCCTCCCGTTAGTTGTTTAATTGTCCACCACCATTCACGACTGGATGTGGCAGGACTGCAGAGCTTTGATCTGATCCGTTGGTTGTGGAATCGCTTAGCTCTGTCTATAGCATGTTGCTTCCACTGTTTAGCATGCATGTAGTCCTGAGTTGTAGCTTCACCAAGTTGGCACCTCATTTTTAGGTACGCCTGGTGCTGCTCCTGGCATGCTCTTCTACTCTCCTCATTGGACCAGGGTTGATCTCCTGGCTTGTTGGTAATGGTAGAGTGAGGAATATGCCGGGCCATGAGGTTACAGATTGTGCTGGAATACAATTCTGCTGCTGATGGCCCACAGCACCTCATGGATGCCCAGTTTTGAGCTGCTAGATCTGTTCTGAATCTATCCCATTTAGCACAGTGGTAGTGCCACACAACATGTTGGATGGTATCCTCAGTGCGAAGATGGGACTTCGTCTCCATGAGGGCTGTGCGGTGGTCACTCCTACCAATACTGTCATGGACAGATGCATTTGCGACAGGTAGATTGGTGAGGACGAGGTCAAGTAAGTTTTTCCCTCGTGTTGGTTTGCTCACCACCTGCCGCAGGACCAGTCTGGCAGCTATGTCCTTCAGGACTCGGCCAGCTCGGTCAGTAGTGGTGCTACCGAGCCACTCTTGGTGATGGACATTGAAGTCCCCCACCCAGAGTACATTCTGTGCCCTTGCTACCCTCAGTGCTTCCTCCAGGTGGTGTTCAACATGGAAGAGGACTGATTCATCAGCTGAGGGAGGGCGGTAGGTGGTAATCAGCAGGAGGTTTCCTTGCCCATGTTTGACCTGATGCCATGAGATTTCATGGGGTCCAGAATCAATGTTGAGGACTCCCAGGGCCACTCCCTCCTGACTGTATATCACTGCACCGCCACCTCTGGTGGGTCTGTCCTGCCGGTGGGACAGGACATACCCAGGGATGGTGATAGAAGAGTCTGGGACGTTGGCTGAAAGGTATGATTCTGAGAGTATGGCTATGTCAGGCTGTTGCTTGACTAGTCTGTGGGACAGCTCTCCCAATTTTGGCACAAGTCCCCAGATGTTAGTGAGAAGGACTTTGCAGGGTCAACTGGGCTTGGTTTGCCTTGCCTTTGTCGTGTCCGGTGCCGAATGCTCCGATGGCGGGTGGTCCGTCCGGTTTTATTCTTATTGTGACTTTTTACAACTGAGTGGCTTGCTCAGCCATTTCAGAGGGCAATTAAGAATCAACCACATTGCTGTGGGTCTGGAGTCGCATATCAGCCAGACCGGATAAGGACAGCAGGTTTCCTTCCTTGAAGGACATTAGTGACCCAGATGGGTTTTTACGACAATCTGGTGGCGGGAATGGACTCATGACTCTGGATTACAAGTCCAGGCCTCTGGATTACTAGTCCAGTAACATAACCACTATGCTACTGTATCCTGTTCCCGCTTTTTTCCCATATCCCTTGATCCCTTTAGCATTAAGAAATATATCTATCTCCTTCTTGAATACATCTAATGACTTGGCCTCCACTGCCTTCTGTGGTGGAGAATTCCACAGGTTCACCACCCTCAGTGAAGAAATTTCTCCTCATCTTGGTTCTAAATGGCATACCCCGTATCCTGAGACTGTGACCCCTGGTTCTGGACTCCCCAGCCATTGGGAACATCCTCCCTGCATCTAGTCTGTCTAGTCCTGTTAGAGTTTTATATGTTTCGATGAGATCACCTTTCATTCTTCTAAACTCCAGTGAACATAGGCCGAGTCGACCCAATCTCTCCTCATACGTCAGTCCTGCGATCCCAGGAATCAGTCTGGTAAACCTTCGTTGCACTCCCTCCATGGCAAGGATATCCTTCTTCAGATAAGGAGACCAAAACTGCACACACTACTCCAGATGTGGTCTCACCAAGGCACTGTATAACTGCAGTAAGACATCCCTGCTCCTGTACTCAAATCCTCTTGCAATGAAGGCCAACATAACATTCGCCTTCCTAACTGCTTGCTGGACCTGAATGCTCGCTTTCAGCGACTGGTGTACAAGGTCACCCAGGTCTCATTGCACCTCCCCTTTTCCCAATCTATCACCATCCAGATAATAATCTGCCTTTCTGTTTTTACAACCAAAGTGGATAACCTCACATTTATCCACGTTATACTGGATCTGTCATGTTCTTGTCCACTCACCCAACTTGTCTATATCACATTGGAGCCTCTTTGCATCCTCCTCACAGCTCACATTCCACCCCAGCTTTGTGTTGTCTGCGAACTTGGAAATGTTACATTCAGTTCTCTCATCCAATTCACTGATATATATTGTGAATAGCTGGGGCCCATGCACTGATCCCTGCGGTACCCCACTAGTCACCGCCTGCCACCTGGGAAAAGACCCGTTTATTCCTACTCTCTGCTTCCTGTCTGTCAACCAATTCTCAATCCATGCCAGTATATTCCCCCCCAATCCCATGTGCTTTAATTTTGCACACTAACCTCTTGTGTGGGACCTTATCAAAAGCCTTCTGAAAATCCAAATACACCACATCCACTGGTTCTCCCCTATCTATTCTACTAGTTGCATCCTCAAAAAACTCCAGTAGATTTGTTAAGCATGATTTCCCTTTCATAAACCCATGCTGACTTTGTCCAATCCCGCTAATGCCCTCCAAGTGTTCTGTTATCACATCTTTGATAATACTATAGCATTTTCCCCACGACCGATGTTAGGCTAATTGGTCTGTAATTCCCTGTTTTTTCTCTCCCTCCTTTTTTAAATAGTGGGGTTACATTTGCCACCCTCCAATCTGTGGGAACTGTTCCAGAGTCTATAGAATTTTGGAAGATGATCACCAATGCATCCACTATTTCCAGGGCCACTTCCTTTAGTACTCTGGGATGCAGATTATCAGGCCTTGGGGATTTGTCAGCCTTTAGCCCCATTAATTTCCCGAGCACTTTTTAAAAAAAAAACTAATACTGGTTTCCTTCAGTTTCTCCCTCTCACTAGACCCTTGGTTCCCTAACATTTCTGGGAGGTTATTTGTGTCTTCCTTTGTGAAGACAGAACCAAAGTATGTGTTTAACTGTTCTGCCATTTCTTTGTTCCCCATTATAATTTCCCCCATTTCTGACTGTAAGGGACCTACATTTGTCTTCACTAATCTTTTTCTCTTGACATATTTATAGAAGCTTTTACCGTCAGTTTTTATGTTCCCTGCTAGCTTACTCTCATACTCTATTTTTCCCCTCTTAAAATCAATCTTTTTGTCTTCCTATGCTGAATTCTGAACTGCTCCCAATCCTCAGGCTTGTCACTTTTTCTGGCAATTTTATATGTCTCCTCTTTGGATCTAATACTATCCCTAATTTCTTTTGTGAGCCACGGTTGAGTCACCTTCCCTGTTTTATTTTTGTGCCAGACAGGAATTAATAATTGTTGTAATTCCTGCACACGTTCTTTAAATATTAGCCATTGCCTATCCACCGTTATCCTTTTTAGTAAAGTTCCCCAATCTATCATAGCCAACTCGCACCTCATACTTTCGTAATTTCCTTCATTTAGATTCAAGACCCTAGTTTCGGATTCAACTACTTCACTCTCCATCTTAATGAGGAATTCTATCATGTTATGGTCGCTCTTCCCTAAGGGACCCCGCACAACAAGATTGTTAATTAATCCTTTCTCATTGCACAATATCCAGTCTAGGATAGCCTGTTCTCTGGTTGGCTCCTCAACGTGTTGGTCTAGAAAACCATCACATACACACTCCAGGAATTCCTCCCTCACAGTATTATTGCTAATTTGGTTTGACCAATCTATATGTAGATTAAAGTCACCCATGATCATAGTTGTACCCTTCTTGCATGCATCTCTAATTTCATGTTTAATGCCTCCCCTACATTTCCACTACTGTTTGGGAGCCTATAGACAACCCCCACCAACATTTTCTGCCCTTTGGTGTTTCTTAGCTCCACCCATACAGATTCCACATCGTGATTTTCCGAGCCAATATCCTTCCTCACTATTGCAATGATTTCCTCCTTTACTAACAAACGACGCTACCCCACCTCCTTTCCCTTTTTGCCTGTCCTTCCGAAATATTGAATACCCCTGGATGTTCAGTTCCCTTCCTTGGTCACCCTGCAGCCATGTCTCTGTAATCGCAACTATATCATAACCGTTAATATCTATCTGCGCTGTTAATTCGTCTACCTTATTGCGAATGCTCCGCACATCAAGACACAATACCTTTAGACTTGTCTTTTTAAGACTGCTAGTCATCTTAGTTTTATTTTGCACTACGGCCCTATTTATTTTTCGCCCTTGTTTTCTCTGCCGTCCATTATTGCTTCTTCCCTTTCTGTCTTTTGTTTTTATCCTGGTTTCCCCCTCCTCTGTCTCCCATCCCCCTGTCATTCTAGTTTAAACCTTCCCCAACAGCTCTAGCAAACACCTAAGCGAGGATATCGATCCCGGTCCTGCTTGGATGTAACCCGTCCCGCTTGAACAGGTCCCACCTTCCCCAGAACCGGTCCCAATGTCCCAGGAATCTAAATCCCTCCCTCCTATACCGTCCCTGCAGCCATGCATTCATCTGGTCTATTCTCCTGTTCCTATACTCACTAGCACATGGCACTGGTAGTAATCCTGAGATCACTACCTTTGAGGTCCTGCTTTTTAGTTAATCTCCTAACTCCTTAAATTTTTTAAAAATTAGTTCATGGGATGTGGGCGTCGCTGGCGAGGCCTGCATTTATTGCCCATCCCTAATTGCCCTCGAGAAGGTAGTGGTGAGCCACCTTCTTGAACCGCTGCAATCCATGTGGTGACGGTTCTCCCACAGTGCTGTTCGGAAGGGAGTTCCTGGATTTTGACCCAGCGACAATGAAGGAATGGCGATATATTTCCAAGTCGGGATGGTGTGTGACTTGGAGGGGAACGTGCAGGTGGTGTTGTTCCCATGCGCCTGCTGCTCTTGTCCTTCTAGGTGGCAGAGGTCGCGGCTTTGGGAGGTGCTGTCGAAGAAGCCTTGGCGAGTTGCTGCAGTGCATCCTGTGGATGGTACACACTGCAGCCACTATGCGCCGGTGGTGAAGGAAGTGAATGTTTAGGGTGGTGGATGGGGTGCCAATCAAGCGGGCTGCTTTATCTTGGATGGTGTTGAGCTTCTAGAGTGTTGTTGGAGCTGCACTCATCCAGGCAAGTGGAGAGTATTCCATCACACTCCTGACTTGTGCCTTGTCGATAGTGGAAAGGCTTCGGGGAGTCACTCGCCGCAGAATACCCAGCCTCTGACCTGCTCTTGTAGCCACAGTATTTATATGGCTGGTCCAGTTAAGTTTCTGGTCAATGATGACCCCCAGGATGTTGATGGTGGGGGATTCGGCGATGGTAATGCCGTTCACCTTGCAGGACCTCATCCCTTTTTTTGTAAACCTGTGTCGTTGGTACCGATATGGACCACGACCACTGGCTGTTCACCTTCCCCCTCCAGAATGCCCTGCAGCCGCTCCGTGACATCCTTGACCTAGCACCAGGGAGGCAACATACCATCCTGGAATCACGTTTGCGGCTGCAGAAACGCCTATCTGTTCCCCTTACAATTGAATCCCCTATCAATATAGCCCTGCCACTCTGAATTCTCCCCTGCTGGTGCCACGAACTTGGCTCTTGCTGCTTTCCCCTGATAAGCCATCTCCCCCAACAGTATCCAAAGCTGTTTGAGAGGGAGATGGCCCCAGGGGACTCATGCTATTTCTCCCGAGTCCTTTTACTCTGCCTGGCGGTCACCCATTTCCAAAGCACTTCACAGACATTGAATAGACGTGTACGTGAACGTGACAGCCAATTTGCGCAAAGTAAAATTCCACACAAAGCAAATGAAATCCATGACCAGTGAATCTGTTTTTGGTGCTGTAGATTGAAGGAGGAATATCTGCCAGAAGAATCCCTGCTCTTCTAATAGTGCCACATAATCTTTTACTCCCACCTGAGCAGGCAAATGGAGCTTCAGCTTAATAGCTCATCTGAAAGAGACAACTTTAAACATGCAGCTCTCCATTAGTACATCGGATTGTCGTACAAACCCATCTGGTTCACTAATGTCCTTTAGGGAAGGAAACCTGCCGTGCTTACCTGGGCTGGCCTATGTGTGACTCCAGAACCATAGCAATGTGGCTGATTCTTAACAGCCCTCTGAAATGGCCTAGCAAGCCACTCAGTTGTACAATCCCGCTACAAAAAGCATAATAAGAATAAAACTGGACGGACCACCCGGCAACAGACCACTAGGCACCGTACACGACAAAGGCAATCCAAGCCCAGTCTACCCTACAAAGTCCTCCTCACTAACATCTGGGGACTTGTGCCAAAATTGGGAGAGCTGTCCCACAGACTAGACAAGCAACAGCCTGACATAGCCGTATTCACAGAATCATACCTTTCCGCCAACGTCCCAGACTCCTCCATCACCATCCCTGGGTATGTCCTGTCCCACCGGCAGGACAGACCCACCAGAGGTGGTGGTACAGTGATATACAGGCAGGAGAGAGTGGCCCTGGGAGTCTTCAACATTGACTCCGGACCCCATGAAATCTCATGGCATCAGATCAAACATGGGCAAGGAAACCTTCTGCTGATTACCACCTACCGCCCTCCCTCAGCTGATGAATCAGTCCTCCTCCATGTTGAGCACCACTTGGAGGAAGCACTGAGGGTAGCAAGGGTACAGAATGTACTCTAGGTGGGGGACTTCAATGTCCATCACCAAGAGTGGCACAGTAGCACCATGACTGACCAAGCTGGCCGAGTCCTGAAGGACATAGCCGCCAGACTGGGCCTGCAGCAGGTGGTGAGCGAACTAACACGAGGGAAAAACACACTTGGCCTCATCCTCACCAATCTACCTGTCGCAGATGCATCTGTTCATGACAGTATTGGTAGGAGTGACCACCGCACAGTCCTTGTGGAGATGAAGTCCCGTCTTCACACTGAGGACACCATCCAACGTGTTGTGTGGCACTACCATGCTAAATGGGATAGATTCAGAACAGATCTAGCAGCTCAAAACTGGGCATCCATGAGGCGCTGTGGACCATTAGCAGCAGCAGAATTGTATTCCAGCACAATCTGTAACCTCATGGCCTGGCATATTCCTCACTCTACCATTACCAACAAGCCAGGGGGGGGATCAACCCTGGTTCAATGAGGAGTGAGAAGAGCCAGGAGCAGCACCAGGCATACCTAAAAATGAGGTGCCAACCTGGTGAAGCGACAACTCAGGACTACATGTATGCTGAACAGCGGAAGCAACATGCTATAGACAGAGATAAGCGATTCCACAACTAACAGATCAGATCAAAGCTCTGCAGTCCTGCCACATCCAGTCGTAAATGGTGGTGGACAATTAAACAACTTGGAGGAGGAGGCTTTGTAAACATTCCCATTCTCAACAATGGAAAAGTCCAGCACGTGAGTGCAAAAGACAAGGCTGAAGCGTTTGCAACCATCTTCAGCCAGAAGTGCCAAGTGGATGAACCATCTCAGCCTCCTCCCGATATCCCCACCATCAGAGAAGCCAGTCTTTGGCCAATTCGATTCACTCAACGTGATATCAAGAAACGGCCGAGTGCACTAGCCCCGAAAACATCCCAGCTGTCGTGCGGAAGACTCGTGCTCCAGAACTAGCTGCACCTCTAGCCAAGCTGTTCCAGTACAGCTACAACACAGGCATCTATCCAACAATGTGGAAAATTGCCAAGGTATGTCCTGTCCACAAAAAGCAGGACAAATCCAATCCGGCCAATTACTGCCCCATCAGTCTACACTCAAACCAACAGCAAAGTGATGGAAGGTGTCGTCGACAGTACTATCAAGCAGCACTTACTCACCAATAACCTGCTCAACGATGCTCAGTTTGGGTTCCGCCAGGACCACTCAGCTCCAGACCTCATTACAGCCTTGGTCCAAACATGGACAGAAGAGCTGAATTCCAGGAGGTGAGGTGAGAGTGGCTGCCCTTGACATCAAGGCAGCATTTGACCAAGTGTGGCACCAAGGAGCCCCAGTAAAATTGAAGTCAATGGGAATCAGGGGGAAAACTCTCCAGCGGCTGGAGTCATACCTAGCACAAAGGAAGATGGTAGTGGTTTTTGGAGGCCAATCACTTCAGCCGCAGGATATCGCTGCAGGAGTGTCCTAGGCCCAACCATCTTCAGCTGCTTCATCAGCGGCTTTCCCTCCATCATAAAGGTCAGAAATGGGGATGTTCACTGATGATTGCAGAGTGTTCAGTTCCATTCACAACCCCTCAGATAACGAAGCAGTCCATGCCCGCACGCAGCAAGACCTGGACAACATCCAGACTTGAGCTGATAAATGGCAAGTAACATTCACGCCAGACAAAAGCCAGGCAATGACCATCTCCAACAAGAGAGAGTCTAACCACCTCCCCTTGACATTCAACGGCATTACCATCGCCAAATCCCCTACCATCAACATCCTGGGGAGTCACCACTGACCGGAAACCTAACTGGACCAGCCACATAAATACTGTGGCTACAAGAGCAGATCAGAGGTTGGGTATTCTGCGGCGAGTGACTCATATCGTCTCCCCAAAGCCTTTCCACCATCCACAAGACACAAGTCAGGAGCGTGATGTAATACACTCCACTTGCCTGGATGAGTGCAGCTCCAATAACACTCAAGAAGCTCGACACCATCCAGGACAAGCAGCCCGCTTGATTGGCACCCCATCCACCACCCTAAACATTCACTGCCTCCACCACCGGCGCACTGTGGCTGCAGAGTGTCCCATCCACAGGATGCACTGCAGCAACTCGTCAAGGCTGCCTTGACAGCACCTCCCAAACCCGCGACCTCTACCACCTGGAAGGACAAGTGCAGCAGGCACATGGGACCAATACCACCTGCACGTTCCCCTCCAAGTCACACACCATCCCGACTTGGAAATATATCGCCATTCCTTCATCGTTGCTGGGTCAAAATCCTGGCGCTCCCTACCTAACAGCACTATGGGGGAACCTTCACCACACGGTCTGCAGTGGTTCAAGAAGGTGGCTCACCAATACCTTCTCAAGGGCAATTAGGGATGGGCAATAAATGCTGGCTTTACCAGTGACGCCCACATCCCATGAACGAATAAAAAAGTACTGCATGTGAAGTGTCAGCCTAGATATAGGCTGAAGTCTTGGAGCAGAGCTTGAACCCACAACCTACCAACTTCAAAGTGAATGCATTACAAACTGAGCAATGACAACACTTACTGCACCACTAGCCCAGTTCACCCTCCTCTTCTCGACCAGTTGGAGCAATGGACTTCATACTAAGTCAGAGTACAGTTCTTTCAACTGACTCATGAGCTTAACTGGATGGCCTCTTATAAAGGTTCCTAATATTTTTTGGGATTGGGAAAGTCAGGCAATCATAGATTGATATATGGTAAGTACAGCACGGAAGGAGGCTATTCGTCCCATCTTGCCTGTGCCGGCTCTTTGGAAGGCCTATCCAATTAGTCTCACCCTGCTCTTTCCCCATAGCTCTGCAAATTTTTCCCCTTCGTATTTATCCAATTCCCTTTTGAAAGTTGCTATTGAATCTGCTTCCACCACCCTTTCAGGTAGTGCATTCCAGATCATAACAACTCTCTGCATTAAAAAAATGCTTTCATGTTGCCTGTTTTTTTTGTGCCAATTACCTTAAATCTCTGTCCTCTGGTTACTGACACTTCCGCCACTGGAAACAGTTTCTCTTTATTTACTCTATCATGATTTTGAACAGCTCTATCAAATCTCCCCTTAACCTTCTCTGCTCTAAGGAGAACAACCCTCACTCCTCCAGTATTTCCACATAACTGAAGTCCCTCATTCCTGGTACCATTCTAGTGAATCTCTCATGCATCCTCTCTAGGGCCTTAGCATCCTTCCTAAAGTGTGGTACCCAGAAATGGACACAATATTCCAGCTGGGGCCTAACCAGTGATTTAAAGGTTCAGCATAATTTCCTTGCTTTTGTACCCTATGCCTCTATTTATAAAGCCAAGGATCTCATATGCTTTTTTAATAGCCTTACCAACTTGTCGTACCACCTTCAAAGATTTGTGTACATGCACCCCAGGTCTCTTGGTTCCTGCACTCCTTTTAAAATTGTATGATTTAGTTTATATTGCCACTCCTCATTCTTCCTACCAAAATGCATCACTTCACACTTCTCTGCATTAAATTTCATCTGCCATGTGCCTTCCCATTTCACCAGTCTATGTCCTCCTGAAGTCTGTTACTATCCTCCTTCCGTTTACTACATTTCCACATTTTGTCTCATCTGCAAACTTCAATATTATGTTTCCTATAATGAAGTCCAGGTCATTAATATATATCCAATAATATATATCCAGGTCATTAATATAAAAATCAAAAAGAATATATCAAAAGGGTATTAATACCAACTCCTGGGGGACACCACTGTATACTCCCCCCCGCCCCCACCCAGTCTGATAAACGATCGTTCACCACCACTTTCTGTCTCTTAGACAATTTCATGTCTTCATTACCACTGCCCCTTTAATCCCATGGGCTTCAATTTTGCTAAAAAGTCTATTATGTGGCACTTTATCAAAAGCCTTTTGAAAGTCCATATACACAACATATTAATCCACATTTTCACTTCTTCTGCCTAATCGCATGACTTAAAATAGTATTAGAATAAAATGTATTCATATTAAACCACATCTGTCACCACTCTGCCTATCGACCTAGCCTAACCTTATCGCATTTTGGTCACTGTACTCAATTAGGCGTTACTCACAAATTTATATTCAATCAATAATTGGAAAAATCTGTTTTCCAATTTTCTCTCAAATCCTATCTATGCTTGGCTGTTTTACATACTCCTACAGACAGTTGAGCTCATTTGACAAATATCTTTGCAATAATGAACTATGTAAGACGTTCAGCAGCCTCCAGCTTCTTGCAATTTCAGATTCTAACCACCATCGTCAGTAACCCGTTATCCAGCATCGTCTGTAGGAAGAATTATTTGTGCAAAGTCACACAGTTTCAGATGTTACTGATGTGCTCATGAGAGCTCACAACTTAGATCAAGTGATCTAATAAGTAGTTCACTACTAAGACAAGTTGGATTGTACAAAGCACAACAGTGCCAATGAAAGTTTTGCGAACGCTATTCTAAAAAAATCAACTTACTTCCTACGAGATTTGCAAGGGACGAATCAAGATCACTCCCCAGGCCTTTTGTTGACTGCTGTGTTCCACTTGCTGTTGGCATTCCTGAAAGTATTGCTTGATTCTGCGATGTCACAGTGGGCATAAGAAGATCACCTAATCCATCAAAATCTTTGGCAATAAAAAGAAAGGATTAACATACAGGAGTGGCAATCTCAGTAGAACTGTATCTATAAATATGATTCCTTTTTGCTCTACCACTTACATATTGTACAATCCTGTAAGCTTACCTGAACCATGTTAAGGCTACATAGTAAACCAATCACAGAAATAATAAATATGTACTATAATCTCTTACAATTTAAAAATACTTGTCTTTTGGGAACACTATAATTATGCACTGTGCACTACACCTAAGCATAAGATGGATACACCAATCAAAGCATCTCTCCTTGAACTTTTGGGGCTGAAAGATAAATTATAATGGATGTTCTGACTAATTTAAGCTTAGATTAGACTCGATTTAGTGTCATTCTGATAGCATCAGTGCAAAAAAGGTAGCCTGGCATTGGTTTGAAATTTTAATGTTAATTTGAATTTTAAAAAGCATCTTACAAGAACAGAGTATGCCACTCTGTTAGTCAGTTCAATAAAAAAAAAATGTATGCATACAACGTAGCAACAGTGCAACAAGCATATAATATTTCACCACAGTATAAATTAAGCCAAGTCACAATTAAGGCAAAAACTCACCAATAATGAAATCGCATCAAGCAACGAGCCAACGTTGATGGTGTGAAATGGAAGAGAAATAAAATATGATAGCACTGTTAAGAACTGAAAGCTTTGGCTCAATACTGAACAGCAACAGTTGCACCTCAAATTTATTCTTTACAGCAGAAGCAAGTCATGCAGAATTTAATGCTGGTTAAGCAATAATGCAGCCTGGCAAATGTTGCACACTTTGCTTAAAGTAAAAGGGCTTTCACTACATAGCTGTATTTGTTACAACTAGAATCTGCAAGAACTCACCCAAGCATTCATACAGCTTTGCCACACAAAAAAGCCACAATTTAGGAAATCTCAATTGTCATTTATCTACTAAACTAACTTAATCCCTCAAGTACCTAACGAACACTGGTTGTAAGGATGTATTGGAAGAAGTCAAATTTTCTTTTAAACAGCAATATTCTTTAAAATTAAGCTTATTTTTTAAAAACATGGTACAAAAATCCCACCATAATACTCAAAGGAGCAAAGAAATAAAATGTATTACTGACCAGTTTCACATTTTGTATTCTATGTCATGAAAAATTAGACAATGTAATTTACAAGCATTGAGAACTAAAAAAGATCCTTCAATACTATATTAAAATATAATTTAGTACATTATAATTCTGCGAGGTGGAGTAAAATGTTCCTCATGAATATTCAGGTGTGCACTTAGTCACCCACTGGTGACAAACTGGCAAGTGAACTAAAGATCTTTCCTTTATTACAACTTTGAAGCCACCCCAAAAAACAGTTGAAGATTTAAAATGGAATTTTTTTTGCCTTTGAGGTAGTGCTGAATAAACAGGAGGTGTATTTGCATTCCATTTAAATTCTGAACAGGTCAGTTTATTTTATTTTGATTTATTGAAGTTATAGTCAAAAGTGGTAAATTCTCAAGCCATTTTTTCTCCCACTTCTTCGAAAGAAAGATATTTATTTTCTTTCCTTTACCTGATGAATCAAAAGTGTTACTTGTGGTTGTCATACCAAATGCTGCTTCAAAGTCAGGCTGCAAAACGTTATTCTGGACTGCAGGTTTTGGTGTAGTTGGTGTTGCCATAAATGCATTTCCAAAGCCTTAGAGAAACAGATAACAACATTTCAAATATTTAGCATTGCTTTTATAATGTCCTTTTCGATTATGGATGATGTTGGAGTGCTTATGCCTCCTCTAGGAAGAATTCTTGTGAAAAGCTGAACAGAGTGCAAGTTTGGACAGTTCTAAAACCAACAGTGTGGATAAGGTAGAGTGAATATAATCCTGATTGCAGTTACATAATACTGAGACAATACAATGTTATGCCGGTCTTTCAACTGCATCTACCTAATGCAGTAAATTTTCATGTAATATAATATCTCACAAAACTACAATAGTTACAAGTAAGCTTCAAATCAAGGAAAGCAGGCATTACTACTAAAATTATTCAGATAATTAATACAAATATATGCACGGATACTTCCAAGGTGAAGGAATATTTTTCAGTAGCCTGTCTTCTCCCCTCCCCTGCCACAATTAAAATAAAAGTCAGTTACCAGCTAGTAAGTCCGATGAAGCAGATGAACTGGAAATAGCCTGAGTGGCAGGCTGAGACTCGGGAGCAGAGCTGCCAAAAACATCTAGTATTGTGATCCAAAAATGCAGCACAAAAGTGAAGAAAGCACCAAACTTAGTCCAATTGGTTTCCACAAGCATCAGAATTTTTTTACACATGGCTTCCCATTGAAATATGAGGGAAGCAAGCTTATACAAAGGATAAGTTCAAATGTAAAGTTTAATAGGCTTAACAATGGATATAATATTAAAGGTAATTTCAACCTCAATTCATAAGGATAATCAGAGTATATCAAATATTTCTGTATCTCATGCTATCTAAATGAATTAGACAATTTATTTCATTTACTTAAGAGCCACAGTTTAAAATGCTGGTGTTGAACTATATTTCATTCAGTGAAAGCGACATTGGTAACAAAAAAGGGATGAGGTCCTGCAAGCAGAATATTGGAAGTTAGGAAATAAATTAAAAAGCAGGACCTCTAAGGTAGTAATCTCAGGATTACTCCCAGTGCCACGTGCTATCGAGAGCAGAAATAGGAGAATAGACCAGATGAATGCGTGGCTTGAGAGATGGTGTAGGAGGGAGGGGTTTAAATTCCTGAGGCATTGGGACCAATTCTGGGAAAGGCGGGAACTGTACAAGCTGGACGGGTTGCACCCAAGCAGAACCGGGACCAATATCATCATGGGGCATTTGCTAGTTCTGTTGGGGAGGGTTTAAACTAGTATGGCAGGGGATGGGAACTAAAGGGCAGGTACAAATAGGACAAATTCAGACCAGGAAACGGGAAGTAGAAGAGCAGTTAGTGAGGTAGTTAGTAACTCAAAGGCAAAAGATGCAAAGGTTAAATAGTGTTCAGCACAGGAATTTGATGGGGTTAAAGAGTATATACTTCAATGCAAGGAGTATTACAAACAAAGTAGATGAGCTAAGGGTACAGATAGACACATGGCAGCATATCATTGCTATAGTGGAAACTTGGCTCAAAGAGGGGGATAATTGGCAGCTCAATATCCCTGGATATAGAGTTTTCAGGCAGGATAGAGTGGGTGATAAAAAATGAGGGGTGGTAGCATTATTGGTTAAAGAGTCAATTACAGTTGAGAAGGGATGATATGCTAAATGGATCATCAATCGAGACCATATGGGTTGAGCTAAGAAATAAAAAAAAGGGGCAGTCACACTACTAGGAGTGCACTATAGACCCCCGAATAGCAAAAGGGAGATACAAGAACAAATATGTAGGCAAGCTTCTGAGTGCAAAAATAAGAGGCCAATAATAGTAGGGGACTTCAACTACCCTAACATCAACTGGGATTCAAACAGTGTGAGGGGCACAGTGGGCACAAAATTCTTGATCGGTGTCCAGGAGAACTTTTTTAGCCAGTACATGACAAGCCCAACAAGAGGAGATGCAATTCTAGATTTAGTTTGGAAAATGAAGACGGGCAAGTGGGTGAAGTGACACTGGGTATAGTGACCACAATTCGGTTGGTTTTAGCATTATTATGGAAAAGGACAGAGTTAAATCAGGAGTAAACGTTTTAAATTGGGGGGGGAAGGCAAATTTTACAGAACTAAGGTGATTTGGCAGAAGTGGACTGCTCACAACTATTTGAAGAGAAATCAGTGGCAAACCAGTGGGAGTCACTAAAAAGTGAAATTCTACAGGTACAATGCAGACACGTTCCCTCAAAGAAAAAGGGTGGCACTACCAAATTTAGAGCTCCCCGGTTGTCTAGAAATATAAGGGGCAAGATAAAGCAGAAAAAGAAACCTTATGACTGTCAGAAAACTAAATACTGCAGAAAGCCTAGGGGAGTATAGAAAGTACAGGGATGACGTAAAAAAGGAAAGCAAAGAGAGGGCATGAAAAAATATTAGCTCGTAAGGTTAAAGAAAACCCAAAGATGTTTTATCAGTACATTAAGAACAAGAGAATAGCTAAGGAAAAGGTGGGACCTATCAGGGATAAGGAGAGCTTGTGTGCAGAAGCAGAGGATGTGGGTAGGGCGTTGAATGAATATTTTGTCTCTGTATTCACAAAGGAAAGGGATGATCTGGACATAGTAGTTAAAGGGGAGAGGTGTGAAAGATTGGATTTTTTTTATTCGTTCATGGGATGTGGGCGTCGCTGGCGAGGCCAGCATTTATTGCCCATCCCTAATTGCCCTCGAGAAGGTGGTGGTGAGCCATCTTCTTGAACCGCTGCAGTCCGTGTGGTGAAGGTTCACCCACAGTGCTGTTAGGAAGGGAGTTCCAGGATTTTGACCTAGTGACGATGAAGGAACGGCGAGTTATTTCCAAGTCGGGATGGTGTGTGACTTGGAGGGGAATGTGCAGGTGGTGTTGTTCCCATTTGCCTGCTGCTCTTGTCCTTCTAGGTGGTAGAGGTCGTGGGTTTGGGAGGTGCTGTCGAAGAAGCCTTGGCGAGTTGCTGCAGTGCATCCTGTGGATGATACACACTGCAGCTACAGTGCGCCGGTGAAGGGAGAGAATGTTTAGGGTGCCAATCAAGCGGGCTGCTTTGTCCTGGATGGCGTCGAGCTTCTTGAGTGTTGTTGGAGCTGCACTCATCCAGGCAAGTGGAGAGTATTCCATCACACTCCTGACTTGTGCCTTGTAGATGATAGAAAGGCATTGGGGAGACAAGAGTTGAGTCACTCACCGCAGAATACCCAGCCTCTGACCTGCTCTTGTAGCCACAGTATTTATATGGCTGGTCCAGTTAAGTTTCTGGTCAATGGTGACCCCCAGGATGTTGATGGGAGATTTGGCGATGGTTATGCCATTGAATATCAAGGGGTGGTGGTTAGACTCTCTTGTTGGAGATGGTCATTGCCTGGCTTTTGTCTGGCGCAAATGTTACTTGCCACTTATCAGCCCAAGCCTGGATGTTGTTCAGGTCTTGCTGCATGTGGGCACGGACTGCCTCATTATCTGAGGGGTTGCGAATGGAACTGAACACTGTGCACTCGGTCAAATGCTGCCTTGATGTCAAGCGCAGTCACTCTCACCTCACCTCTGGAATTCAGCTCTTTTGTCCACGTTTGGACCAAGGCTGTAATGAAGTCTGGAGCCGAGTGGTCCTGGCGGAACCTAAAGTGAGCATCATTGAGCAGGTTATTGTTGAGTAAGTGCCGCTTGATAGCACTGTCGACGACACCTTCCATCACTTTGCTGATGATTGAGAGTAGACTGATGGGGCGGTAATTGGCCGGATTGGATTTGTCCTGCTTTTTATGGACAGGACATACCTGGGCAAATTTCCACATTGTCGGGTAGATGCCAGTGTTGCAGCTGTACTGGAACAGCTTGGCTAGAGGCACAGCTAGTTCTGGAGTGCAAGTCTTCAGCACTACACCTGGGATGTTGGATAAGGTAAACACAACAAGAGGGGAAATACTAGAGGGACTGGAATCCTTGATAAGTCACCAGGGCCAGATGGATTGTTTCCTCGGCTATTGAAGGAAGCCAGGGAGGAAATAGCGGATGCTCTGAGGATCATTTTCCAATCCTCACTAGATACAGGGGAGGTACTGGAGGACTCGAAGACAGCAAACATAGTACCATTGTTTAAAAGGGTATGAGGGAAAGCCTGAACAATTATAGGCTGGTCAGTCTTACCTCGGTGGTGGGCAAACTATTAGAAACAATATTGAGAGATAGGATAAAGTGTCACTTGGAAAGGCATGGTTTAATCGGGAATAATCAGCATGGATTTGTTCAGGGAAAGTCATGCCTTACAAATCTGATTAAATTCTTTGAGGAAGTGACAAGGAGAATTGATGAGGGTAGTGCAGTGGATGTTGTCTACATGGATTTTAGTAAGGCATTTGACAAGGTCCCACATGGCAGACTGGTCAAGGGTAAAAGCCCATGGGATACAGGGAAATGTGGCGAATTGGATCCAAAATTGGCACAGTAACAGGAAACAAAGGGTAATAGTCGATGGATGTCTTTGCGAATGGAAAGCCGTTTTCAGTGGTGTGCCACAGGGTTCAGTGTTGGGTCCCTTGCTGTTTGTGGTATATATTATTGATTTTGACTTGAATGTAGGGGGCATGATTGGCAAATTTGCAGATGACACAAAAATTGACCATGTAGTTGATAGTGAAGAGGAAAGCTGAAGACTCCAAGAAGATATCAATGGGTTGGTGGAGTGGGCGGAAAAGTGGCAAATGGAGTTCAACCTGGAGAAGTGTGAGGTAATGCACTTAGGGAGGGCAAACAGTAAAAGGGAATACGCAGTAAACGGGAATATATGAAAGGGGTAGAGGAAGTGAGAGACCTTGGAGCGCATGTGCACATGTCCCCGAAGGCGGCAGTACAGGTAGATAAGGTTGTGAAGAAGGCATACGGAATGGTCTCCGTTATTAGCAGAGGTATAGAATACAAAAGCAGGGATGTAATGATGGAACTGTATAAAACGTTGGTAAGGCCACAGCTGGAGTATTGTGCGCAGTTCTGGTCACCACATTACAGGAAGGAAGTAATTGCTCTGGAGAGTGTGCAGAGAAGATTTACAAGAATGTTGCCAGGGCTTGGAAACTGTAGCTACAAGGAGAGAATGGATAGGGTTGGGTTGATTTCCTTGGAGCAGAGGAGGCCGAGCGGTGACTTGACTGAGGTGTACAAAATTATGAGGGCCCAGATGGAGTAGACAGGAAGTACCTGTTTCCCCTAGCGGAGAGTTCAAGAACTAGAGGACATAGATTTAAGCTGATTGGCGGAAGGATTAGAGGGGGCATAAGGAAAAACATTTTTACCCAGAGGGTGGTGGGTGTATGGAATTCGCTGCCCGAATTGGTGGTAGAGGCAGGGACCCTCAACTCTTAAAAAGTATCTGGACCCGCACCTAAAGCGCTGTAAGCTGCAGGGCTATGGACTGGGTGCTGGAAGGTGGGATTAGAATGGGCGCCTGGTTGTTCTTTGAGCCGGTGCGGACACGATGGGCCGAATGGCCCCCTTCTGTGCTGTATCTTTTCTATGGTTCTATAAGCAAGAGCTCAGCTGAGCTGTTACTGCAGTAGATTTTGATAGTAGATAAGGACTGTACATGGGGAGAAAATCTATCTGCATTTTTACTTTTTCTAAACACTGGTTATTTTGAACAGCACTACTGCACTTGTCACAATATTCAGCCATGCTGTCATTTCAATTTTAAACATCAGCAAAGTCTAGTACAATGCTGAATGACTGCTTAGCTTGGGAAGAAATCTGAAGAAGTATACCCACCACCAAACAGATCAAGTACTGCTGAAGGTTCTGATTTAGCAGGAGAGGCACCGATTGTCGGTGGTGGTGCTACAAATGCATCAACTGTAGCAGGCAGCAAATATAAAGGAAAATAATATGTGAACAGCAGCAGAAGTACAAGAGATTTCTCAATAAGTTATACCCAAGCACACAACCCAAAAGATAGAGCGTACATGTCAGATAATTTCTGAAGTACAATGGTTTTCAATATATGATGCCTCGGTTACAACTTCCCACCAGATGACAGAAGTAAAATAGCTGAAATGAGTCTGTCTGCACAAAACCCAGTCCACAAACACCAGGCAACTCAAGTCTATTGGCACTTATATTTCTTACTCCCTGGTTTATCCTGTTTGAATTTTGTGGGCCTCGAAGTTTGAAAAGGATTGTTTCTAGTGCTGTTTTCTCATTGGTGGATAAATCCTAAATCAGAATACTAAGATCTGTTAGTCTCTGAAGCTAGAAATAGACAAATTAATGGGAACATTGATTTAAATTTTATCGGTGACCCATGGGGCTCCATGGTATGTACCGAAGCAGCCCATGAAGGCACAAAGCTTGGACACTCTTTTACTTCTTTAGTTTCTGAAGGAAGGATTTTAATGGTAGGGAAACTTTGCAAATACGATGATTAAGAACATGAATAAATTCATTAACAGCAGGCAAATTCCTCATTTGCATTAAAATCTAAATCTGTAGTTCACTAAAATCTAAATCATAGTTTGTGACACTAAAATACTTCAAAGTTCTGTACTTAAAACAAACAGCAAATGCTGGAATCTGAAATAAAAACACAAAATACTGGAAATCCATCAGCATCTGAAAAAGCAAGACAGGTTGACATTTGGGTGTATGACCTTTGGTCAGAACTGGAGGATAAGCGAGACCCCTAAAGGTTCTGAACAAAACAAAAATAGTTCGGGTGGGGAAGTGGAGGGGTGTCTGAAGAGAAAAAGAAGTTAAAATTCAGAAGTGCCATCTCCAGTCACATCATAATTACTGAGTTGAATGCTCAAGCAGGTTTTTGAGAAGCTGGAAGAGGGGAAACTGGTCGATTATACATAAAGATCCCTGTAAGGTATTGAAAAGGCATTAACAAAAAGGGCATGAAAATTGTTAATGGCATGGAAAAGATGCATAAAAAAGCAAAGGCAAATCCTTCTACAAGATACACAAACAAGACTTTCCCAGCAGACCCATTAGGGCCGATTTGACAAATGCACACACTATGTGCGGAGTCACCATTGATACGAAATTGTTGGTGCATTGCCCATAATTTTATGTCAATTAAAATTAATGGCTGGAAAAATCGCAGGGAGTGCACCTGTGATTTCCCGATGCGTGCTCCCAGTAAGTGAGCCTTCCAGCCAGGAGTACAATTTCATAAAGTTGTTCCTATTGTTTCAGCCTGCTCCTATCCAACTGAACTAGTCGCCTCTTATTTTGATTCCATTCTCCAACCCCCTCCCCTTCCCCCACCCCACCCTTGTCCAGTCACTACCTGTCTAACTCCATCAGTCTTTTGATGCCCTCCACTGCTCTCAGGATCTTGAGCACCCATTGTCTCCTTTCCTGGACTTACAATTGTTCCGCACATCCTGCACCAGCATTCAGCTCTAGGCTCTCCATTTCTTGCTTCAAGAGCAGCCCAGCTAGAGTCCATCCACCACCTCCATGCTCATCTACTGCTTGGCTGAACTTTTTATCACCCATAAAGGTGTCATTATGGAGACTGGCATGGGTCACAACTATGCTTGTCCTTTTGTCGGATATGTGGAACACTTCAAATTCTACCCTTACTCTGATTACTGCATCGGTGCCATTTCTTACTCAAGAATTTTATTCACTTTGCATCCAATTTCAACCCTTCAGTCAACTTTACGTAGTCTATATATAGACTCTTCCCTTGCATGGATTTCTCTTTTTACTTCGGAAATAGGATTTCCACAGACATTCAACTACGTTGATTATGCTTCATCCTGTATGCTCTCTATACAGCATGAACACCTTTCTTCTAGTTTCTGTCTTATTTGCTCTGTTGACTTAATTTTATGCACAGGAACGTCTTAAATGTGCTTTCTCTTTAGCTGAGGTTTTCCCACGTCCATCTCACTTTCATTGCCTCGCCCTCCTCTCATGATGACAGGGGCCCGCCCCCTTGTGCTCACCTACCTTGTTAGCTTTCACATTCACCAGATCATCTTCCTCCAACAATGGCATAATCATAACCACCAAGCATTTCTTCCCCTCTCCAGATATCCTTGTTCATTAATCTACTATCCTGACTTCCAGCTGCTGTCCTTGGCACTTCATCATGCAACTACAACAGCTGTAACACCTGTTCATTCACCTCTCCCTACTGCACTGCCCAAGGCCCCAAACACACCCGCCATTGGAGACAGCAATTTACACACATTTCCTACAAACTGGTATACTGTATTTGCTGCTCATTTTGTAGTCCGCTCTACATTGAGGAGCCGAAACATAAATCGGGTGAGCAATTTACCAAAAACTTCCATTCTGTCTCAAAGTGTGATCCTAACCTCTCCATGACTGGTCACAAACTCACCTTCTCATATCACTCTGACCTTAGTCTTTGGCTTCTTCCACTGCTCCAATCAAGCTCAATGCAAGCTTCAGGAACAGTATCTCACCGTTTTCCTCAGTCATTTGGTCCGAACATTGACTTCAGCAACTCCACACATTAGTTTTCTTAGCATGGGATGCACGTTTGGTCCACTGGCGTATGGGAGAAGCAGGAGAGAGCTGGGTTGACATGTTCTATGTAGACTTTTTGTTAGGGTTAGTTTGGGGGAAAGAGATCTGTCTTTTCTCCTTTTGGGTGCTGACAGTGTATTTCCGACATTTTCTGTTTTATTCAATGTTTACTGCATTTTCAGTTTTAGCCTTTTAATATTCCTCAATTTCTTGTTTCTTTGTCATGCATCTTTCCCAAGGTCTTTTCACATCCTTTTATTCTTTTAGTGTCTTTTAATTATCTCATCTTTATTTATCACTCTAGTTTTCACCTCTCATCAATTAACCCATTAACTGATCTGTGACAATAATCAGTACTTCTTCGACTTCTACCTATTATTCTCCCTTTTGTTTGGCTCAGGGGCGTGCTTCTCTTCCAGTCCTGACCAAAGGTCTACACCTAAAATATTAACTTCTTTTTTTCTTTTCAGATGCTTCCAGCATTTTCAATCGTTATTTCAAAGAGTTCGAAGTCAAGCGTATTCACTATAATTTAGCTTCTCGATTAAGAATCTGAAAAGTTAAAGTCAACTAAAAGCAAAACAAGTTCGCTACACATTTAATGTAAAAAAGTGAAATTTGTTATTATTAGCTTGGAGGATTGGCACATTTTCCACTTTAGATACACAGTGTGAGCATCCTACTCTCCCACGTCAGTATACTTAAGTATAGAACTCTCTTCACTGTGCCTCAATATCAGAAGAACAGCCTCCACACTTTTCTGCTTGCCATTTAAGCCACCTTCGAGCCTCTATCAACATTGTTGCCAATTTAGTTCAAGTTACAACATTTTTGTATTGTGGATCCATCCTCACCAGGAATTTGATGGGGATTCCCCAAATTCATTTCACATTGGACCTTTATAGCTATCAATCTAGGCTGTACTTTGAGCCTAGGTCTCATCTGCACCACCCAATCCCAAATCCAAGACTTTTTTTTTTAAAAAACTGCTTTGTTCATACAAAGACACTGTTACAATCCAATTTAGCTTTCACAGTTGCCAATCTTATGTGCTCAGAGAGAAAAGGAGGACTCACCGGATAACAGATCAGCAGTAAGACTACTTTCAGGCAAAGGGGAAGCCCCACGAGAAGGGGTTGAAAAAGCATCTTTAAAAAGGGAAAGTGAAAGCAAGTAAACAACAATAATTAAAAACTAAACTATTCCCCTTTCCAAAAAATGGCTTTATACACATTTTGAAAGTTAAAATGGATTCCAAAAGATTACACAAAATATTTAAAGTCTTTCTTGTTGTCTGAGGATTTCAGATGGGAAATGGACATTTTCCTGTTTTGTACCTGATGCAAACAGGTCTACACTAGGAGTTGCTTCTGGTTTGGGAGTTGTAGGTGCATTTGGTTCAGTAACAGAATCAAATAAATCTAAGAACAAAGATAAGAGACATTAATTCCCCTCCCCCACATAAAATCTCTGCAGTAAAAAAGTTTATATTGCTTTGAACACTTACCAAACAAATCTATTACACAAACTAACCTCAGAGCAGGAATAATACAAGTTTGTTCTAAGGAAGTTTTAAGTATGTTTGCAGCGAGTTTACTATTCATTAAAATTTATCTTGCTGAATTATCACTGCCTTAGATCAGAAATGTCAAGATAAAGAATAAAATTACCACCAAAAATATCAAGAACAGGTGCAGTGGTGGTGACAGTAGTATCAGCAGTTGTAGTGGTAGTAGCAGTAGTAGTAGCAGTCGCAGTAATAGTAGCGGTAGCGGTCGCAGTAGCAGTAGCAGTAACAGTAACAGTCTCAGTCGTAGTCACACTAGTAGTTGTGCTGGTAATGGCACTGGTAGTTGTACTGGCAGTTGCACTGGTAGTGGGGGTAGTTGCAGGAACGCTGACCTCAGCAGGCTTCATAGCAAAAAGGTCCAGTTCAGCAGCAGCCTCCGCACTACCTTCAGATGGTGCAAAAGGGTCTTTGGAAATGGGCAGAGGTGGGAAGAAAGAGGGTCAGAGGATGGAAAGTTAAGGGTTTACAATCAAGAAACTAGGGTTAACATCTACACATCAGCAGATTGGCTTATTTCTCCTCATAACATTTTTTTATTACATTAACCCTAGTTACATATTTTTGTAACAAGTACCAAAGTTGCATTTATACTGAACAACACTTTATACATTCCTCTCACAGCCAACTAGATTATACCACTATAATTGCTACCACCCAAAATCAGGAAATTGCACAGTATACCACTGATTAGATTACTTTGAATAGGAAGTTTAGTGATTTAAAAATAGAAGCTCAAAACGATTCCTTGTTTTAAACAAGAAATGTTACTTCTAGTATTTGTAGCTTTTTTTAAAATATAAATTTTGCATATGCTTGACAGACTGCTGATGGCAACAAGCCAAGAGGTGTTATTGAGCTTGACAACGCGATGGACAATGGGACTGTTTTAGCAAAGTGTGGGATAAAGAATACTTGGCCGAACCAGAGAAGGCACCCTGTTTGACCCAGACTGAGCTTTAGACCTCATCTGGAGGGCGGTGGGGGTTGGGATATAGGAGACAAATTTTTTGACTTCAGTCCAAAATGGCCGCAAAAGTTAAGAGTGCACCTGTGGTGCCCATCCAAGATCACATTTGGGAAGCATGAACTATTTTCAGGATTGGACCTCATCTGAGTTTTACCAGTGAGCTGCAGGTGCCAAACGGGTGCTCGCTGATTTTACATGGCAGAAAGAGCCAGCTGGCAGATAAAGCCAGCAAAGTGGGAGGTGGGGCGGGAGGAGAAAGGAGGTGAAGAGAGCGGGGTAGCAGCAGGCCGGAGATTATAGTGAGGCCAGAAGAAATTCCTCCTGGCTTCACGAAAATCTTTCTTAATAAAAAACTTACCGTTTCCCTTTAAGGATCATTGATTAGGCCGCACAATGCCCGGTACAGTTAAGGCTAGCATGCATGGCGCACGCTCCACTCATTTGTACATTAAAATTGCATAGGGTCCTATAGCTGGTGTAGGACCTTGATTTGCATATTTAAACAGCCTCTCTCTTGTTTTGGGCAGGAGTTCTGGGCGCATATTTAAAAGGCCTGCCTGAAAACTGAATAAAAACTGAAAATGCTCGAGAAGCTCAGCAAGTCAAGCAGCATCTATGGAGAAAAACAGAGTTAATGTTTCAGGTCGAAGACTTTTGCCAGTGCTGACGAAAGGTCTTCGACCTGAAACATTAACTATTTCTTTCTCCACAGATGCTGGCAGACTTGCTGAGCTTCTCCAGCATTTTCTGTTTTTATTTCAGGTTTCCATCTGTAGAATTTTGCTTTTGAAAACTGAACATGGGCAAATGGGTGTCCAAGGTATCTACCAGATTTTCCACCGCTGACTGCCCATTTTTCAGGTGAGAAACAGATGGCCAGCAACTGAAAATCACTACCCATATCTTCTTAAAGACTGCATACTTACAACTCTAAAACATTGCCTCTCTGCCTCTACTTCAGCCCCTCTGCTACTAAAATGCCTTTGTCACCTCCATTGCTAGCCTGCCATCCCACAGAAACTCAAACTTGGCCAAAACTCTACTGCATTTATTCTGCCCAGCACTGTCCTGCTCACCCACCACCCCTGTTCTTGTTGACCGAAACTGGCTCCCTGTCTACAATGTCTCAAATTCCTTCCTGGCCTCACCCCACCCTACTTCTGCAATCTTCGAGGCCTGTATTTCCAACAAAATTGCTCTGACTAGACCTCTTCTGCAACCCGACCCCCCCACCCTCAAAATCGTAAAATCATCCAGGAAACCCAAACTTCCGGGTTTCTAGCCCCCCCACCTCGATAAAATCATGCCCAATATGTCTATCGGTGAAGTATCTTGGAACTTTTACTATTAAGATATAATAAATACAAGCTATTGTTGTCATAATCTCAACTGGGAAAACCCCTCTCAGATGACAACATATTTAACTGGTTTGTCTTTAGCCAGTTGTCAATGAGCTGTGCAGGGATCAACAACCTACCTGGCTGATAATCCTGGTACCCAAATGTCTCTGAAAACTGAGCAGTAGCCAGGATTTCAGTTCAGCTGAGTACTGATTGTGTTAGCACTGGGACTGGGATTCGGGACCTTAGAATGCCAATTCCTGCTTCACGCAATAGCAGTTATGCAATGGGCATTTCTTCAGCCAAGAAATCCAAGGTGGTCTTTTCTGGCCTGAAAACCCAGGCCACGCTATGCATTTATCCAATAAATAGCTGAGCCATTCTTACCAACAAGATGCCAGGTATAGTCACCCATCTGTATTTAGTTGGCTGACCTGAGTCAAGTTGGCTGTAGGCATACTACAATTGGTCTCAATGGGTTTGAATTAGAGAAAGGAAAAAAAAACTTCTAAAATTTCTGCTGATAATCAAGCAACCCCTGACAGATAAGATTGTGTGTATGCTGCGCAAGGAAATAAATTGATCAGAAATAGTTTTTAGCAATGAAAAAAAAATTGTACATATGCTCAATGAATGTGGACTCATTTAATTTGTTCTTTTTCAGGAAACTCAAGTAAGCAGCCCCCTGCTCAGAAGTGCAGCTACTTTTCAATGAAAAGCAAAGGTCTGAACAGCCATTTATATAATTTCTTCTGGGATTCTGCCAACCTCCTGCTAAATTTACAGTGGGAGAGCCCCAAAGAAATTCAGGGCCACGTGCCTAATTTACTGCATTTTTGGCTTTTTATTAAACAAAATTGCAGTGCTCAAAGTTTGTGTGCACTGGTAGAAATGCTGTGTCCATCAAATTCAGGTGGGTGGCTTTCACCAGTTACTGTTTTAGCTACTAGTTCACATGCTATACTGAGACAGAAGTAGATTGAAGTGGTTGCAGAAAAGTTTGTTACCCAGACTGTACTACAGTTCCAGTTAGCTGGAAGAGGATGCATGACAGGAAGTTGCCTGCAAATAGCAAAATTACTGCAGGGAGATGGGGAGGCAGGGAAGCGAAGAGAAATGAGAAAGAAAGAAAGTGGTCCAGGGAACAAGAGTGTCTTGGATACTCAAAAACATTGTTTCATATTGTTCTGAAACCTGTTAAAGTAAAGTAGTGTTACAAATTTATGGGATAAAAGAACATAATAGGAACTGCTGAAAATAGACATCAAGGATATTTTGCTCTGTATGTCAGGTTGAAGAAAAATTCTCTTACTAAACTAAGGAGATTTATAATACTAGATTTTTTTTTCTTATATTTTGCTGTGTGTAAAGTAAATCACCAGGTTTTTACATATGTTAAAAAATTGTAGCTTAAAGTCTGAGAAGTCAGTTATTTTAAGCGAAATCCCACACAAGTAAATGACCCAAAAATCTAAAGTAGTTCACTGATAACCGCAAGTAAGCGAATGATATGAGACCCACCAGTTCCAGCGCATGCATCAAGCGCTGCTGCTGCAGGGGCTGCTGTTGCTCCTGCCCCTTCAGATGTTGTTGATTCTTCAGTAGGAGAAGCTGCAAATGCATCTAAGATGCATTACCAACACCATTCACAACAGAAAGTGGAGAGAAAAGCAAAAAGAAAAAAAAGACAGGGATATACAGAGCAAGAAACAAGTCACAAGTCTGTAGGCTAAAAGGCATATCAAAGTCCCTTTTACAGTATACAAATTTCCTAAGACCAGAGATCTAGATCTTGGAATTTAAGCCATGCAAGAAATCACATGAGGGTTTGGCTTCATATTTTCTAAAAGACAACTGGGATAAACAACATACAGAAAGAAAATGTGCATCAGTGTGTGTATTCTTCCCTTTGAAGTGTGCATCTTTTTGGCTTATTTATTCACATTTTAATTACTTTATATTCTAGCACATCAATGGTCTTTTAATGTTTGCTTTTATGTCTATTAGAATTAAAGGAGTGATTTGTAGACCTACATACATTTAGCAAAATGGTACTAAAATAGGGAAGAAATTTATACACTACTGTAGACATCTAATTGCAATTTGTAACTTTGACTAAAATACCAGTGAAACTGAACAATTATTCAGATACATTCTCTGATACAACTAGTACAGTTCATAGTTTTAGCTTCATGTTGCATGCTTGCGTTCAAAGTGAAGGATGATGGCACTATTTTCGACTTCACATACAGTTGCAAACACCCTTGTAAGACACTTAACAGGTCAGATACAACAGAGCCCTCATTGCTCTGGTAATGTACCTAAATCGCAAACTAAAGACAGTGATGTGGATGGGCACACAAATCTTAATACACAGCTACTGAATTGCCACAGAGAACCATACAAGGATGATGGTTCTGAGGTGGAGTGATGTGTTGTAACAGTTGAAGCAACTGACATCCCAAAATAGCCTATTCATATCTGGACATGCCCTATATCCACCTGACACAAATCAAATCCCTTCAGCCAATACAGTATGTGCTGTTAGGTACATATAATGTGGTATCTCCTTAAACCCCTTTCCCCTGCCTCCTCCACCCTCATCTCCAACAAGTGTGAGGAGCTCATGAGCCTTTGTCACTAAGATTGAGACCATCCATTCTGCTGCATTCTTCCCTTCCCCTAGCCCACCAAGCCAAACTTCCTCCAACGCTCCCCCTACCCAGCCCTAGCTCAGAACTTGCATCTTTCTCTAGTTTCTCTCCTAGCTCCTCTCATACCACTTCTAAGCTCATCTTATCCATAAGACCCACTTACAGCTCTCAACCCCATTCCCACTAAACTGCTGACCACCTGTTTCCTCTCCTCTGGTACTGTCCCCCTCACTTTCAAATCAGCTGTCATCATCGCCCTCCTTAAAAAAACCCACTTTTGATCCCTCTGTCCTTGCAAACTACCACCATCTTCAACCTCCTGTTCTTCTCCGAAGCCCTTGAACATGTTGTCGCCTCCCAAATCTGTGCCCATCTTTCTCACAATGCCATGTTTGAATCCCTCCAATCATTTTCCGCCCCACCACAGCACTGAAATGGCCCTAATCAAAGTCACAAATGACATTCTATGTGATTGTGACCATGGTGCACTATCCTTCCTTATTCTTCACGAACTGTCTGGAGCCTTTGACACAGTTGACCACACCATCCTCCTCCAACTCCTCTATCGTCCAGTTCAGTGGGACTGCCCTCGGCTGGTTCCATTCTTATCTATCCAGTTGTAGCCAAGAATTTCCTGTAATAGCTTCTCTTCCCACTCCCACACCGTAACCTCTGGAATACCCCATGTATTTATCCCTGACCCCCACCTATTTCTCATCTACATACTGTCTTTCGACGACATCATCCGAAAACACGTCAAGTTCCAGCTCGACCTCAATACCACTGCCTCTGTGTTGTCACACCGCTTGTCCAACACCCAGTACTGGATGAGCAGAAATTTCCTCCAATTAAACATTAGGACGACCAGAGCCATTGTCCTCGGCCCCCGCCACAAACTCCATTCCCCTCCCTGGCCACTGTCTGAGGCAGAACCAAACTCTTTGCAACTTACGCGTCCCTATTTGACTGAGCTGAGCTTCCAACCCCATATCCTCTCCATCACCAAGACCACCTACTTTGACCTCTAATATCTCCCGGCTCCGCCCCTGCCTCAGCCCATCGGCTGCTGAAATGCTCAACCATGCTTTTGTTACCCCCAGACTCGAATTTTCCAATATTCTCCTGGCTGATCTCCCATCTTCCACCCTCCATAAACTTGAGCTCATCCAAAACTGTGCTGCCCGTATCCTAACTCGCACTAAGTCCTGTTCACCCATCACCCCTGTGGTCGCTGACCTACATTGCCCCTGGTCCGGCAACGCTTTGATTTTAAAATTCTAATCCTAGTTTTCAAATCTCTCCATGGCCTTGCCCCTTGCTGTCTCTGTAACCTCATCTGGCACTACAACTCAGATCTCTGCGCTCCTCCAATTCTAGCCTCTTGCGCATCCCCAATTTTAAATCACTCCACCATTAGCAGTCGTGCCTTCAGCTGCCTAGGCCCCAAGCTCAGGAATTCCCTCCCTAAACCTCTCCGCCTCTCTATTCTCCTTTAAGACGCTCCTTAAAACCTACCTCATTGACTAAGCTCATATCTCATGTGGCCCTGTGTCAAATTTTGTTTGATAATTGCTCCTGTGATGCGCCTTGGGACGTTTTACTACGTTAAAGGCGCTATATAAATGTAAGTTGTTCTCACATGGATTTAATTTTAGGATGTTACACAATTTTTCTCAGAAAACTGTGTATGTTATTTTTAAACTAGAATTGATAGCAGTCTCTTATTTTTAAAGCAGTTCCCTATGCATTTTTTAAGACTGAGCATACTACATTATATTGATTATTTTTTTCTGAAAGCAGAGATAATTGAACAATTCACAAAGTAAGGCATATTCATGACATTTTTTTGTTCATGAGCAATTTGTTGCCAACCACAAACATTGGATTTAAATGTTATTTCTTGCACATCAGCAGTATTAGTACCTTTACTTGTATAGGCTGATTGGGTAAAGTTTCTAGGATGTTTATCCTGTACAGGAATGGAATGAAAACTGTCACCATTAAGTAAAATTCAGATACTGTAAATACAACTGAGGTTATTTTGTGCCTGGGCAAACTTTTGAAACCACTTTGAGAATCTCGACTTATTGGAAAAGAGAATGCAACTGGAATCGTTGGGCTGCGTCAAAGTTATATTGTATTATATGTGAACTGATTTGAAAATCATGTTAGTACGTTACACCTTTGCCAGTAAGTCTGGCTGCTAAGGTAACAGTAGCAGGACAGATGCAAGAACTGTGTCTTCCCTCAATTTACACATTCTTGGGTTTAAACATTGACTGACCCTAATTTATCAATGTAACTGTATGAGTGTACATTTAGGATAAATCATTCTTTCTTCGACGTTCAGCAATCATATGAAGCAGAACTTTAAAATGGACTCTTCACTGAGCATCAAAGCAGATACTGAAACACAAATTGGAGGATTAAAAAAAGAGACGCAACAAATCTTGCTTGAATAACAGGCTCAGAACATCAGCAAGGAACCTGTGGTTGGGCCTGCAAGTGGCCTCAAGGTACCTGAGCAAGGGAGTACAAAAAAATTAGATGAATTTCTCACTTCTTATTGTTACCCAATGATTTGTACTGGAAGTGTGCATGTGTGGATACCTGATGACAACATGATCAGGCTTGGTTGTGATGCCTCTCATAAAAACCTGACAAGATTATTTAGGTTCACTCCCAGTTCTGATGAAAGGTCATCGACCTGAAACATTAACTCTGTTTCTCTCTCCACAGATGCTGCCTGATCTGCTGAGTATTCCCATTTCACTATTTTTCCATTGATGCACAGTACTATATATTCAGAGTAAAAACAAAGTGTGTTAGGCAGCTAATGTTTTCACAAGTTCCCTCGATATGTTCATGTTTTTAAGTCAGATCAAGGTGAGGTTTATGGCCAGTTTAAAAAGTCCCTCATTGAATAGATTTTCTGCTTGGTTACTAATGTTTGAGTTCAAACATACATTTCTACCCAATAATAGGTATTAAGTTGACTCACATAAAAGAACTGTGAAGACTTATAAAAGCACAAATCATTTCACATCACAGTAAATTTCACCAAATATCCACAATCACCACTTAAGTTAATTCTCTCTAGTTTCCATAGTCTAAAGATACTTCAACAGTCCAACATAAGGTATTCCCCTTATCAGCTGTAGCCAAGAATACAGAACATGTTGAAAATCTTAACTACTGAACAAAGATCTCTCCAGTCTAGGAGACATCAGTATCACTGAGCTAAGAGATGCTAGAACACCCAAACTGACCTCCAAAAAGATCCAGATCAGTGGTTGTTGCTGTAGCAGCAGCAGCAGTAGGTGAAGTAGTATCAGCAGTTGTAGGAGGAGTGGTCAGGGAAGTCTCTGCTGCAAATGGATCAGAAGGTTGTGCCTCAGAGGCATTAGGAAGGGCAGGAGAAGCCAAAGAATCTGTATTGCCAGTGTCAAAGGAAAGAGGGGGAAGAAAAAGGAATAAAAACATTCTCTTGAAGCCAGACTCCAACTATCTAGTTTAGAAAATAATGCAAAAGTGTAGGAGTACATCCGCAGGTGACTGCTTTCAAATTTTGGATTAATGAATTCTAATAAACCACATTTAAACAAACTACTCACCTTCACCTAACAGATCTGTTATATCCATTGCAAAGATGCAGAGTGAAGAAAGCGTAAAAAGATAACAGTTCAATAAAGGGTACCTTTAGTAATAAAAGAACCTAATTATACTATGGATTTCAGGAACAATCTTCATTTTAAATTGAAGTACAGTAACTAAGTTCAAATTATATAGAGAATATCAAAAACAATACAACATTCAATATTACCATATATTATGCTTTCTGCCTTCTTCCTACAAATGTCAAACTCTTTAGATTTTCTGCTAGTTTACTGAGAACTGTTCAGAACAAAAATGCCACTTCAGTGCCATCTCAAATTTCAAGTATGAAGACAACATAGAAATCACAATTAGCCTTTTCTTCCAATTATTTCATGTAATTGAGACATGCTATCTGAAATGACTTTAAACATGACCATTTTAGGCATCACTACCAACAAGGCTGAAATGATAGACATGTCAAGTTACAAGGTTTCAAGCGCATTGCAATCAGCTCAAAAGTAGGTTTGCAACAGATTTAATTTTTCTATATTCTGTAGCTTAGGAAAATCAGTTGAAGCTGCTTGTTAATGCATTACATGTGGAAACATGATTTTTATCTCTTATTTCTATATATTAGTGTTACAAAATAGTGACTGTAGCCTGAGAATGCAATAAGTAGTACCACAACACATTTAAAATTTACTATATAAAAGCATATTGTAGCTTTTATAGAAGCCAGCATATGCTTTTGAAATGTCATGTTTGGAGCTTCCTCGTGAATATATTTTAAAAACAATTACTGCCAAAATCACCTAGTCAGTTCAAGCAAGACAAAATAATCAGCCTATCCTGTGTCATGGTACCAGGCATTAACCGCGATATTAGATCAGACTGCAAGACAGTGGGAATGTACAACTACAGCCAATTCAGCTATCAAAATGGCAATAAACAGCCCTGGTGGAATAGCTGGAGTGATATGTATACGAGATGGTTTTCTAGTTCAGTATGTTGAGGAACCAACTATTTTAGACCTAGTATTGTGAAATGAGAAAGGGTTAAATAATCTTGTTGTAAAAAAGCCCTTAGGGAAGAGTGACCATAATATGATAGAATTCTTCATTAAGTTTGAAAGTGATGTAGTTTAATCCGAAACTAGGGTCTTAAATCTAAACAAAGGGAACAAGAAGGTATGAGGCGCAAATTGGCTGTGATTGATTGGGGAGCTACATTAAAAAGGTATGACGGTAGACAGGCAATGGCTAGCACTTAAAGAATTAATACATAATTTGCAACAAATATATATTTCTTTAAGCACAAAAACCCAACAGGAAAAATGATCTAACCGTGGCTAACAAGAAATTAAAGGTAGTATTAAATCAAAGAAAAAGGCATATAAAGTTGCCAGAAAAAGTAGTAAGCCTGAGGATTGGGAGCATTTTAGAATTCAGCAAAGGAGGGCCAAGAAGTTGATAAAGGGAAAATGGAAAATGAGAGTAAACTGGCGAAAAACATAAAAACGAATTGTAAAAGCTTCTATAGGCATGTAAAAAGGAAAAGACTGACGAAGGAAATGTGGGGTGCCTTACAGACAGAGATGGGAGAATTTATAATGGGGAATAAGGAAATAGCAGAGAAATTAAACAAATACTTTGGGGGTGATTTTAAATCCGAAAGAACGGATGGGTTGGGGGGTGGGTGGGAGTTGAAAATAGTTGTTTTTTTGGGTCGCAACCGCAACCCGGCTTTATTTCTGGGTTTAACGTCAGCGCGTAAAAGTACAGGCTTCCCACTGGAAATGCAAAGTCCGAAAATTTTGCGGTTGCGACCCAAAAAAACAACTATTATCAACTCCCACTCGCCCCCAACCCACCCGTTCTTGGGGTTTAAAAATCACCCCCCTTGTGTCTGTCTTCATGGAAGAAGAAACAAAAAACCTCCCAGAAATACTAGAGAACCAAGGGTCTGGTGAGAATGAGGAACTGAAGGAAATTAGAATTAGTAAAAAAAAGTACTAGAGAAATTAATGGGACTGAAAGTCAATAAATCCCAAGGACCTGATGATCTACATCCCAGGGTTTTCAAAGAGGTGGCTATAGAGATAGTGGATGCATTGGTTGTCATCTTCCAAAATTCTATAGGTTCTGGAACGGTTCTTACAGATTGGAGGGTAGCAAATGTAACCCCACTATTTAAGAAAGGAGGGAGAGAGAAAACAGGGAACTACAGACCTGTTAGCCTGACATCAGCAGTAGGCAAAATGCTAGAATCTATTATAAAGGATGTGATAACAGGACACTTAGAAAATAATAATAGGATTTGGCAGAGTCAACATGGGTTTATGAAAGGGAAATCATGTTTGTCAAACCTATTGGAGTTCTTTGAGGATGTAACTAGTTGATTAGAAAAGGGGGAACCAGTGGATGTAGTGTATTTGGATTTTCAGAAGGCTTTCGATAAGGGGCCACACAGGAGATGGTGAACAAAGTTAGAGCACATGGAATTGGGGGTAATACACTGGCATGGATTGAGAATTGGTTAACAAGACAGAAAGCAGAGAGTAGGAATAAATGGGTCTTTTTCAGGTTGGCAGACTGTGACTAGTGAGGTACCGCAGAGATCGGTGCTTGGGTCCCAGCTATTCACAATCTATATCAATGATTTGGATGAGGGGACCAAATGTAATATTTCCAAGTTTGCTGATGACACAAAACTAGACAGGAATGTGAGTTGTGAGGAGGATGCAAAGAGGCTTCAAGGGGATATAGACATGCTAAGTGAGTGGGCTAGAACATGGCAGATGGAATATAATGCGGAAAAATGTGAAGTTATCCACTTTGGTAGGAAAAACAGAAATGCAGAGTATTTTTTAAATGGTGAGAGATTGGGAAATGTTGATGTTCAAAGGGACCTGGGTGTCCTTGTACATGAGTCACAAAGCTAACATGCAGGTGCTGCAAGCAATTAGGAAGGTAAATGTTATGTTGGCCTTTATTTCAAGAGGAGAAAAAATGTCATACTGCAATTATATAGGGCCTTGGTGAGACTGCACCTGGAATATTGTGTACAATTTTGGTCTCCTTACCTAAGAAAGGATATACTTGCCATAGAGGGAGTGCAACGAAGGTTCACCAGACTGATTCCTGGGATGGCGGGATTGTCGTATGAGAGATCGAGTAGACTAGGCCTGTCTTCTCTAGAGTTTAGATGAAAGGTGATCTCATTGAAACATACAAAATTCTTACAGGACTCGATAGGGTAGATGCAAGGAAGATGTTTCCCCTAGCTGAGGAGTCCAGAACCAGCGGTCACAGTCTCAGAATAAGGGGTAGACCATTTAGGACTGAGAGGAGGAGAAATTTCTTCACAGAGGGTGGTGAATCTTTGGAATTTTCTACTCCAGAGGACAGTGGAGGCTCAGTCATTGAGTACATTCAAAACAGAGATTAATAGATTTCTAGATATTAAAGGCATCAAGGAATATGGGGATAGTGCAGGAAAATGGTGTCAAATGCAGCCATGATCTTGTTGAATGGCGGAGCAAGCTCAAGGGGCCGGATGGCCTACTCCTGCTCCTATTTCTTATGTTCTTATATCACACTAATTTAAGAACACAAATAGATTTTTTATTTGACTGTTTGCTGTTGCCAAAATAGTAGAATAACCTGTTTACCACCTGAGCTTCATTGAAGCTGGCTATTCTACCCAATTTTCCCCCTTTCCTGTTTTTTCCTACTGCTACTTCTGCACTTGTTATGTCAAACCATAGACCAATTTACTCAATACAGCTGAGTGAAATGCAGCAGAGAGATAAAAACAAAAGAGGAAACACTGTTATAATACAAAGTAAGTGTTCTGAAATGGAGCTGCTGCTTTTCATTTAATTCATTTAAACAGGATACTCAATTTGATTAAATGGTCTGGAAGTCATTGAGAGTCATAAGAAAAGGATTTGTGCAGTGATATTTTATTCTTAAGTGGGATTTTTATTGTGTTATTAAATAGGCCCACTCTACAGACAGTTATACTGCCAATTGTATAGATACAAATTTTTTTTTGATACCTTCAAAGTATTTAACATGTTGATGATTGATGTAATTTGAAAATCAGCCAATTCAGTCTAAAACACCTAATGAGAAAATACTGAAGTAATCAGAAACCAAAAAGGAAAAAAAGCTTACTGAATATGTTCATGCATAATAGCTTTTCTTCCTACAATCACATTTTTCATCCTGACTGCAGACCAAAATTTATTTTCTGCTTTTTGTATTCAGTTTGGCACAGATTTTTTTTTAAAAACCTACATAAAAAGGACTGCAAATTTAAATTAGTGACAGTATAAAACTTTGGAGCAAAACTGCATCAGTAATTTTGCAATACAACACTCATTCCAAATTCTGAAGGAAAACTGCACCAAAAACTTAGCAATACAACACTCATTCGAATAGAGATCCTTCTCCAAAAATCAATAGTAAGCATTTAGTGGCAAAGAGAAATAACCAAGAGGGTTCAGTATCAGCCACCCATTAAACTGATTTTCCGATTCCCAAATTGAAACCACGCAGAATCAATACATTAAGAATATTTTGCCAGGGGGTTAAAAGTATTCTTGCAATGCACCATTCTCACCTCCCCAAGCACTGGCTGGTGGATTAGCGGCTACTGTCGATTGCACTGTAGATGTAAAATCTGGTTGTAGATCAAGAAGATCACTGGACAATTTGGATGCACTGAAGTGGAAAAGGAAATACCATTAATAATTTTGCTATTTCAAGTTAAAATTATTGAAATACTTCTCCCCTTCAAATGCAAGAATTTGTACTACAAAATATGTGTAACTGAACAAACTTGTGGTCTTTCCCTAGTGCAGACATCGGAATAGAATTGTTTTTATTGCAGAAATTATAAATAAATACATTTTTAAATAAAAGTATTATCCTGAGAAACCATTAGTGCAAACACATAAGAGGCTGCCATCCTCTGTGCTGAGCCTATCATCCGGTACAGAGTACTAAAATAGCCAATGGCACGTACACATACATCTGATTTACGTTTAATTTTGGTACTTTGAATTGGGGAGCAGGGGTGAAAATATTGCCTTCTAGTTCTGTCTTGATACACCGGTTCCTAAGTAGTGCTATAATAGGAGTCCAATTTTGCCCAAGAATCAACTGTGGGGAAAAGTCAAAAATAGACTTTTTAAAAAAAAAAGCACTATAGAAAGATTAAAAATGTAGGTTTATATTTAAAAATAAGTTAGTTCATTAATTTGGGCAGTTAAACCAAATATGAAGGCACAGAAAACTTGAGCAGTTGCACTGTGTGTAAATATTCAAAAACAAATTCATTGAGCCCTGGTTGTACAGTTCTCAGTGACTTGGATTCAGAAACTCAATGTAAATGGACTAAATTTGCAAATGGTACTCAACTATTGGGGGGTGGGTCAGAAATTACAAAATAAGTTGGACAACTATGTTAGTGGAGGGGAGAATGGAAGACCAAATTTTAATGTGGGCAAGTGTAAAGCGCTGCACATAGGAAGAAAAATAGGCAGTGCATGTACTCTCATGAATGGTGTTTAAATAGTCAATGATGAAGTTGAGAGCGCCATAGTGGATGGAAATGTTTTATATGTTGTACACTATGCATCCAGTAATTCCATTCTCCAACCCTTGCATAAGTATTACACATGAATGAAATTTCAGTCATCATTGGATGTCTGTTGCAGCAATCTTCCTGGATGTAAATCCTTCTATTTCCTCATCCTCTGCTACTGTGGCACCACGGGCTTCCTCTATGCTTAATCTTCTTTGTATATTGAAGTTATGCAACATATGGCAAAAAGTGATTTTGAACACTTTGCTAATGTACAGAGAAGAACCCTGCTAGAGCAGTCCAGTGGAATATCTGCCGAGGCATCCTAAATGATGTGCTCAACAGGTATTCTAGCTGATGCATATATTTTATTTTTTAAAAAAATATTCGTTCATGGGATGTGGGCGTCGCTGGCAAGACCAGCATTTATTGTCCATTCCTAATTGCCCTCGAGAAGGTGGTGGTGAGCCGCCTTCTTGAACTGCTGCAGTCCTTATGATGAAGGTTCTCCCACAGTGCTGTTAGATAGGAGTTCGAGCATTTTGACCCAGCGACGATGAAGGAACCGCAATATATTTCCAACAGTTGTTTCTGAATTTCCAATTGGGGCTTCAACCATAGCTGCAGGGAATAGCTTGGTCCCCCAGCAGCCATTTGTCTATTCCATCTGAGCCTTCAAATAATGCGGGCACTGTAGACTGTCACATAAAGGAGGCATAATCGCTGCTTCCTGAATAATGGGCATTAACCTGCATTATGATATTTCTGTAGTCAGACAACACCTGATCATTAATTGAATGGAAGTCCTTTGTTTAAGTAGGACAAGGGTTTGATGTGAGGAGCTGTGATGCCCACATGGTGCCATCTACTACACCCCGCGCTCTTGGAAACCTTACCACATGGTAAAATTTCTATGCCCGCCCAGTTAATGCCTCCTTTCCGTATTGGAGAGATCTTATAAAAGGGCCCTTGAAAATATTTCAGTCGCTTAGTTGATACTTCTATGGATTGCAACCTAATATGGCAGATGCTCCCTCTAGTAGCTTGAAGGATCCAAGGCATAAAATGCTAATACTGCATCAACCTTTGCACCTCTGGGCGGAGCCATCCCGGTTTCAGAAACTGACCACAGATCAGCCTGGAGAAGATGGCACAGCTGTGAAATGCAGTACGCTGTGCATTAGGCTTGAACACCCGAATGCCCAATTTCCCAATGAGGGTTTGGCTCCAGGTGTGCCTCACAATTTTGAGGCTAATATGCCTTCTGATAATAAGTGCCTATTTTTCATTTGAGCCTTGTAGTGAGTGTCAGCAGGCTGTTCCTCCATGGGGAAAGCGACATTTGCACTTGATCCTCTCCTCACCCAAGGCCGGCATGCACACTTTAAGCAGGAACTAGATAGGAACTAGGAACCTGGCCTAATTTTTCTTCTCTGATGCTCAAGGGCACGGGGTTCAATTGGACCACTTTATTATCAAGTGAGAATATAAGAACAGATTATAAGAGCTTCTACAAGAACGTAAAAAGGAAGAGATTAGTGAAAGTAAACGTGGGTCCCTTGAAGGCAGAGACTGGAGAAATTATAATGGGGAATAAAGAAATGGCAGAGATGTTAAACAAATATTTTGTATGTCTTCACAGTAGATGATGCAAAAAACATACCGGAAATAGTGGGGAGCCAAGGATCTAATGAGATTGAGGAACTAAAAGTAATTAAAATTAGTAAAGAAAAAGTACTGGAGAAATTAATAGGATTAAAATCTGACAAATCCCCTGGACCTGATGATCTATACGCTAGGGTTTTAAAAGAGGTGGCTGCAGAGATAGTGGATGCACTGATTTTGATCTTCCAGAATTACCTAGATTCTCGAACGGTCCCCGTGGATTGGAAGGTAGCAAATGTAATCCCGCTATTCAAGAAAAGAGGGAGAGATAAAACAGGCAACTGTTGGGCTAACTGGCCTATTATCAGTAGTAGGGAAAATGCTAGAAATTATTATTAAGGACATAGTAACAGGGCACTTAGAAAATCATAATATGATTAGGCAGAGTCACCACTGTTTTATGAAAGGGAAATCATGTTTGACAAACCGAATTTTTTTTTTTTTGAGGGTGTAACTAGCAGGGTAGACAAGGGGGAACCAGTGGATGTAGTATATTTGGATTTTCAAAAGGCATTCGATAAGGTGCCGCACAAGAGGTTGTTACACAAGATTAGGGCTCATGAGATTGCGGACAATATATCGGCTTGGATTGAGGATTGGTTAACGGACAGAAAACAGTAGGAATAAATGGGTCATTTTTGGGTTGGTAGGTTGTAACTAGTGGGGTGCTGCAAGGATCAGTGCTTGGGCCTCAGCTGTTTACAATATATATCAATGACTTAGATGAGGGGACCAAGTGTAAAGTATCCAAGTTTGCTGACGATACGAAGCTAGGTGGGAAAGTAAGCTGTGAGGAGGATGCAAAGAGGCTGCAAAGGGATATATAGACAGGTTAAGTGAGTGGGCGGGAAGGTGGCATATGGAGTATAATAGAAACATAGAAAATAGGAGGAGTAGGCCATTCGTCCCTTCGAGCCTGCTCCGCCATTCAATATGATCATGGCTGTTCCTCTATCTCAATACCATATTCCCGCTCTCTCCCCATACCCCTTGATGCCTTTTGTGTCTAGAAATCTATCTAGTTCCTTCTTAAATATATTCAGTGACTTAGCCTCCACAGCCTTCTGTGGTAGAAAATTCCACAAGTTCACCACCCTCATTGAAGAAATTTCTCCTCATCTCAGTCCTAAATGTCCTACCCCGTATCCTGAGACTGTGACCTCTTGTTCTAGACCCCCCCCCCCCCCCCCACAGCCAGGGGGAACATCCTCTCTGCATCCAGTCTGTCTAGCCCTGTCAGAATTTTATATGTTTCAATGAGATCCCCTCTCATTCTTCTAAACTCCAGTGATTACAGGCCGAGTCAACCCAATCTCTCCTCATATGACAGTCCTGCCATCCCAGGAATCAGTCTGGTGAACCTTCACTACACTCCCTCTATGGCAAGTATATCCTTTCTTAGGTAAAGAGACCAAAATGGCATACAATACTCCAGGTGTGGTCTCACCAAGGCCCTGTATAACTGCAGTAAGACATCCTTGCTTCTATACTCAAATCCTCTTTCAATGAAGGCCAACATACCATTTGCCTTCCTAATTGCTTGCTGCACTGCATGTTTGCTTTCAGTGACTGGTGTACAAGGACACCCAGGTCCCATTGTACATCAACATTTCCCAATCTATCACTATTTAAATAATACTCTGCCTTTCTGTTATTCCTTCCGAAGTGGATAACTTCACATTTATCCACATTATACTGCATCTGCCATGTATTTTCCCACTCACTCAACTTGTCTAAATCACCTTGAAGCCTCTTTGCATCCTCCTCACAACTCATGATCCCACCTAGTTTTGTGTCGTCAGCAAACTTGGAAATATTACATTTGGTTCCCTCATCCAAATCATTGATATATATTGTGAATAGCTGGGGCCCAAGCACTGATCTCTGCGGTACCCCACTAGTCACTGCCTGCCACCCTGAAAAAGACCCATTTATTCCTACTCTGTTTCATGTCTATTAACCAATTTTCAATCCATGCGAGTATATTACCCCCAATCCCATGTGCTTTAATTTTGCACACTAACCTCTTGTGGGACTTTATCAAAGGCCTTCTGAAAATCTAAAACCACATCCACTGGTTCTCCCTTATCTATTCTACCAGTTACAGCCTCAAAAAACTCCAGGAGGTTTGTCAAACATGATTTCCCTTTCATAAATCCATGTTGACTTTGTCTAATCCCGTTGATATTTTCTAAGTGTCCTGTTATCACATCCTTTACAATAGACTCTAGCATTTTCACGACTACTGATGTTAGGCTAACCGGTCTGTAGTTCCCTGTTTTCTCTCCCTCCTTTTTTAAATAGTGAGATTACATTTGCCACCCTACAATTTGCAGGAACTGTTCCATAATCTATAGAATTTTGGAAGATGTCAACTAATGCATCCACTATTCCCATGGCTACCTCTTTTAGTACTCTGGGATGCAGATTATCAGGTCCTGGGGATTTATTGGCTTTCAATCCCATTAATTTCTCCAGCACTTTTTTTTTTACTAATACTAATTTCCTATAATTCCTCTTCTCACTAGTCCTTTGGTTCCCTAGCATTTTTGGGAAGTTATGTGTGTCCTCTTCCGTGAAGACAGAACCAGTGTTTGTTTATTTGCTGTACCATTTCCTTGTTCCCCATTATAAATTCTCCCGTTTCTGCCTGTAAGGGATCTACATTTGTCTTCACTAATCTTTTTCTTTTTACATACTTGTAGAAGCTTTTACAGTCCACTTTTATATTCCTGTGTGGGGAAATGTGAAATTATCCACTTCAGTAGGAAGAATAGAAAAGCAGATTTTTAAAAAAAATGATGAGAGACTAAGAAATGTTGGTATTCAGAGAGATTTGGGTGTCCTTGTACATGAATCACAGAAAGTTAACACGCAGGTACAACAAGCAATTAGGAAGGCAAATGGTTTGTTAGCCTTTATTGCAAGGGGGTTGGAGTATAAGAGCAAGGTGGTCTTGTTGCAATTATATAGGACTGTGGTGAAACCACACCTGGAGTACTGTGTAGAGTTTTGGTCTCCTTACCTAAGGAAGGATATAATTGCCATAAGAGGGGGTGCAATGAAGGTAAAGTAGATTGATTCCTGGGATGAGAGAGTTGTGCCATGAGGAGAGACTGAGTAGAATGAGCCTATATTCTCTGGAGTTTAGAAGAATGAGAGGGGATCTCACTGAAACATACAATATTCTGAAGGGGCTTGACAGGCTAGATGCTGTTTCCCCTGCTGGAGAGTCCAGAACTAGGGATCATAATCTCAAGGGTAAGGGGTCAGCCATTTAGTACAGAGATGAGGAAAAATTTCTTCACTCAGGGTTGTGAATCTTTGGAATTCTCTACTCCAGAGGGTTGTGGATGCTGAGTCGTCGAGTATATTCAAGACTGAGATCGATAGATTTTTGGACACTTAAGGAAATCAAGGGATATGGGGATAGGGTGGGAAAGTGGAATTGAGATCCAAGATCAGCCATGATCTTACTGAATGGCGGAGCAGGCTTTAGGGGCCATATGGCCTACTCCTGCTCCTATTTCTTATATCGATCAGCTAACTCAGAACCAGAAGGGCCCAAATATAATCTGTTCTGGCTAACTCAGTACCACAATATAGAGACCACATCAGTTGTTAAATAACTACTTCTACGGTTTGAAAAAAAACTTCAATTTTTCAAAAAAACAAGTGACAAAAAGGAAAGATTTATGCCTATGATGGATTAGGTTATCGACTTGTGTCTTACTGGTCATGGTACATATAGGTTTGAAATTTAAAGTTCACCTAAAGAAAATAGCACAGGATTTGCAATATAAACCAGGCCCAGAGTCAGTCAATTGGCTGATGTAGGTATCAAGGAAACAAATTTATGTAAATTGGAAACCTGTTTGCGTCGTCCACTGTATTCAAAATGTGGCTAATAGGTATCAAATGGATTGCTCCAGGTGGGGTAGGATATTCTATTGCCCGGGTTGCCCGACTTAAATACATGCTACGAGATTTCTTTATACTTTACCGTTAGTGGCCGCTGTATTTGTGTGGGCAAATACTGCTTTGAATCCTTTTTATTTTGGGAATCAAGGGAACACTCGAATCAGGTATACGAAAGAGAAGTGGGTGTGATCCATTGTAGCTTTGTAGCCTGGAGTTGTAACGTGGGTTTATATTTGACAGCTTTTGCCTTACTCAAGAATCATTTGAAGCCATCATGGATCCAAACAGGTTAGAAATGCCAGTTAGCTTTGAATACTTTCTCCAAGATACTTTAAGTGTAAAAGCTTGTCTTATAAGCTTTTCTCGTAAGAGTGGAAAATTCAGGGGGAGAGGAAAGTGGGAACAAAGGTTACCTGGTTTTATCGGATGATTGGTTCATAACTTTTTGAAGGATTACTCCATAGAACCCTATAGAGTCATTCATGTAGTGTGCAGAAAAAGCAAGTGGATGCACTCCAGCCATATCAGCCAAGGGGCTCTCCGCATAGCAAGTTAGTTGCCCAGCAGACACTAGTGAGTTGCTTGCTTTCAAACAGATAAGTAGATTTAAAACTGTCTGAATTGTTGCTCAAAATTCATCCCAAAAACAAGGTGGACACACAACTGCCATTTTCAAATTCTTCATTTCCTCCACTTCTTCCCCAATGCATGGGATAAATTGAATCTTCACACCGAGATCTCTAACTAATGTTTTGAATTCATCTACAGCTAAAGATCATCCAAGATTATGTATGAAAACATTGAGGAAAACTAGTTGCAAAATGAGAAATGAAATGTTATTGACATTAGCCTATTAATGTATCTGAATAAGTTTACTTTGGGGTGTTACAGCTTTAATAATTTGTATGCCACTTTTAATTGCATAAACATTTAGATGTATGCTTTACCCTGACAAACAATTTTACTAGTTTTAACAAGATACAAATGATAGCAGCATAAAAAGAAACAAAGTGGTCCAGTAACCTTATAACAAAACCTTTTAACTTAAGCACTGACTCACTTTGTTGGAGCTACAGAGGGTGGGGATGAAAAGAGATCGACTACTGCAGCTGTATCGGCCACCTTTGCTGGACTGGAAGTGGGGGATGCTCCTGTGTTGTCTGGAGAACCCTGAAAGGAGAAAGGTACATAGAAAATCAAACCTTTTTGCGGTATGTCGTGAAATCTGTTTACTGGACTACTCACATTATAAGTGAACAAACTGTTTAAGTTCATAACTTACTGTTATGTGCACAACCACAAAGACTGAATCTGTCCATATTTTAACTGACTCAAAATGTCTTTGCAAAATAATTTCCCTGAAAAGAAGCCTTTTGAGCATTTGAACTCCAGTATCAATTTCCTGTCATCTCAAAAGAAGGATCTGGTATTTGCTTTACATTCAGTTATGTATTATTAACCTTTCCAAATGGAATCATGTTAAACCAAACTACTCCATTTCCTCTCTCCAATATAATACAACATTTTAATAAGCATCAAGTTACACTAAAACCTTGTGGATTGATTCTATTACTGCAAATATGTCTTCCTGCACATAGCCTGTGGTCTGTGTGGCATTTAGTAGGCTCTAAGGAAAATCATAACGTGAATTGATTTCATTTATGTTCACTGAGAGAATTGGTAAGCATAGAAAACACAGGAAATACTCGGTGCTAAATTAATTTGATTATTAGGTTTGTGGATTCCCAAGATCCAATTCCTACACAGTTTAATAGTAGTCTAGTAGTTTAAATGCATCAACAATAGTTTGAATAAAATATCAAAATGATAAGCTTTTCCACAATTGCTGCCCATTTTTGAGATGGGTTATGACTAAAGATTTGCCTTTTGAACCATGAAGCAGTGTTGGGGTCTATCCATGACTGAAATCATTTTAATTTTTTTAATTTGTCTTAAAAAAATAGAATTTGGTTTTTGAATGTGAAATAAATTCTAAAATTGGCCAAGAAATGTTCTTGTATGTTTGACGTGATAAAGCAATTGCTACCCAGTGTCTCACCCAAAAAGATAAGCCAGGCACTTTGGTGTAGAGAAGACAAAACAAAGAAAATATGACCAATCCCTCTAGACCACTTGAAACACACCCTAGTAACTGACTATAGAACAGCAAGTTAGAATGTTATTACATCTATACCAGTACAATGAGTACTGAAACCAACACAAATGAGTGTTGGCACATGCCTGTAGTTTTGGTACTGATTTCTTCAGTGGAACTGCACTATATATGTTCCACAAAGTTGCACACATTAAAAACAATTTGCCTGCAGCTTTACTGGCACAAAATTAAGCTCCCTAAAGCACTAAATGTCACCTTTGTGCCCACTTTGGCCAGGAGTCTTCCTCCCCCGCCCCCCACAACACAGCGTACCCTTTCTCCTGTCTTCAGAATTCTTGTTCCACCTGGACCCCTCCTTCTGGCCTCTTACCCTCTCGATCTTTTCACTGCGAACTGCCAGCGTGTCATTGGCTATCTCAATTTCTCTCCCATCTTTGCGGTCAGCTAGTGCTGGTAATGGTTCTGCTGCTGCCAATTACAGCTACTCCTGATCAATCTTTTGTTTCTTAACCTGTCCCTTTACCATCATCCCTTTTGTTATTTAATCACTCGTGCCCTATCACAGACCTTCCCTTTTGTTCTTTCCTCCCCTCCCCCTCTTTCCCTGGCTCTGTACTTGCTCAAAAACTTTAACTCTCTTAACATCTTCCAGTTCTGATGAAAGGTCTTCAACCCGAAACATTAACTCAGTTTCTTTCACCACAGATGCTGCCTGACTTGCTGAGCTTCTCCAGCATTTTCTCTTTTTATTTCAGATTTCCAGCATCCGCAGTATTTTGCTTTTGATCCCTAAAGCACTGCTCTTCTGATTTGAGGAAAGCAGTGGCCCTATATCAGAATCACAGTGTGTCAGCTCTAATATAACATCTAAATCTGATACTATCATGATGTAACAACATACATAAAAGCTGGCCTATCTACTACTGGTAGGATGTCCACTCCTCCCAGGGGCAAGCAGCCAAAAACACTGGATGCTCCCAAGTGTCTACTTCTTTGTGGAAAATAGCTTGGTCTTCATTCACTAACTTCTCAGGACTGCATGGTTGAGATCCAGGGCTCACTCTGTGGGAAGCCATGGATGCAGATGATCGGGAGCAGAGGAGAGAGACCGAGAGCGGGGATAAAAGAGCGGCGGCCCGAGGCCAGAGACCAGAGCGGCGGCGGACCTGATCGGGAGCAGAGGAGAGAGACCGAGAGCGGGGATAAAAGAGCGGCGGCCCGAGGCCCGAGACCAGAGCGGCGGCGGACCTGATCGGATCAAAAACAACAACAGAAAACCAAGGAGTGACGTCACAGGACAGCAGGTAAGTGATTGGTTGGTGAGTATTACTGTTTTTTTTTCTTCTCTAAATTAGGGCATTGGTTTAAACTAAGAGCTGGGAAACTAAGCAGCTTTTATAGCAGGTAGTTTTTTTTTTTAAAGTGAACCTAGGTCCCTGGTATAGTTTACATTTTCAAATTTCAACGTAATTTAAAAGGGCTAACTAAGCCAAGGCAAATCATGGCAGCAGACCTCGCACCCGTGATATGCCCCTCCTGCAAGATGTGGGAAGTCATGGACACTACCAGTGTCCCTGCCGACCATGTGTGCAGGAAGTGTGTCCACCTGCAGCTACTGACCGATCGTATCTCGGAGCTGGAGCTGCAGGTGGACTCGCTGTGGAGCATCCGCGATGCAGAGAAACTCGTGGATAGCACGTTTAGCGAGTTGGTCACACCGCAGGTAAAGGCAGTACAGGCAGGAAGTGAATGGGTGACCACCAGGAAGAGTAAGAGGTGCAGGCAGGTAGTGCAGGGGTCCCCTGTGGCCATCCCCCTCTCAAACAGGTATACCGTTTTGGATACTGTTGTGGGAGATGGCTCACCAGGGGAAGGTGGCAGCGGCCAGGTTCATGGCACCGTGGCTGGCTCTGCTGCACAGGAGGGCAGGAAAAAGAGTGGCAGAGCTATAGTGATAGGGGACTCGATTGTAAGGGAAATAGACAGGCGTTTCTGCGGACGCAACCGAGACTCCAGGATGGTATGTTGCCTCCCTGGTGCAAGGGTCAGGGATGTCTCGGAGCGGCTGCAGAACATTCTGGAGGGGGAGGGTGAACAGCCAGTTGTCGTGGTGCATATAGGTACCAACGATATAGGTAAAAAACGGGATGAGGTCCTACAAGCTGAATTTAGGGAGTTAGGAGTTAAACTAAAAAGTAGGACCTCAAAAGGTAGTAATCTCAGGATTGCTACCAGTGCCACGGGCTAGTCACAGTAGGAATGACAGGATAGCTAGGATGAATACGTGGCTTGAGAGATGGTGCAAGATGGAGGGATTCAAATTCCTGGGACATTGGAACCGGTTCCGGGGGAGGTGGGACCAGTACAAATTGGACGGTCTGCATCTGGGCAGGACTGGAACCAATGTCCTAGGGGGAGTGTTTGCAAGTGCTGTTGGGGAGGGATTAAACTAAAGTGGCAGGGGGATGGGAATCGATGCAGGAAGTCAGTGGGAGGTAAAGTGGTGACAGAAACAAAAGGCAGTAAGGGAGAGTGTACAAAACATGACCGGACAAATGGTCTGAGAAAGCACGGCAAAGACCAAGTCTAGACTAAACTGCATTTATTTCAATGCAAGAAGTCTGATGGGCAAGGCAGATGAACTCAGGGCATGGATGGGTACATGGGACTGGGATGTTATAGCTATTACTGAAACATGGCTAAGGGAGGGGCAGGACTGGCAGCTAAATATTCCAGGGTACAGATGCTATAGGAAAGATAGAGCAGGAGGTAAGAGAGGAGGGGGAGTTGCGTTCTTGATTAGGGAGAACATCACGGCAGTAGTGAGAGAGGATATATCCGAGGGTTCGCCCACGGAGTCGATATGGGTAGAACTGAAAAATAAGAAGGGAGAGATCACGTTGATAGGATTGTACTACAGACCACCAAATAGTCAACAGGAAATTGAGGAGCAAATATGTAAGGAGATTACAGACAGCTGCAAGAAAAATAGGGTGGTAATAGTAGGGGACTTTAACTTTCCCAACATTGACTGGGACAGCCATAGCATTAGGGGCTTGGATGGAGAGAAATTTGTTGTGTATTCAGGAGGAATTTCTCATTCAGTATGTGGATGGCTCGACTGGAGAGGGGGCAAAACTTGACCTCCTCTTGGGAAATAAGGAAGGGCAGGTGACAGAAGTGTTAGTGAGGGATCACTTTGGGACCAGTGATCATAATTCCATTAGTTTTAAGATAGCTATGGAGAAGGATAGGTCTGGCCCAAAAGTTAAAATTCTAAATTGGGGAAAGGCCAATTTTGATGGTATTAGACTGGAACTTTCGGAAGTTGATTGGGAGAGTCTGTTGGCAGGCAAAGGGACGTCTGGTAAGTGGGAGTCCTTCAAAAATGTGTTAACCAGGGTTCAGGGTAAGCACATTCCTTATAAAGTAAAGGGCAAGGCTGGTAGAAGTAGGGAACCTTGGATGACTCGGGAGATTGAGGCCCTAGTCAGAAAGAAGGAGGAGGCATATGACATGCATAGGCAGCTGGGATCAAGTGGATCCCTTGAAGAGTATAGAGATTGCCGGAGTAGAGTTAAGAGAGAAATCAGGAGGGCAAAAAGGGGACATGAGATTGCTTTGACAGATAAGGCAAAGGTGAATCCAAAGAGCTTCTACAAATACATAAAGGGCAAAAGAGCAACTAGGGAGAAAGTAGGGCCTCTGAAGGATCAACAAGGTCATCTATGTGCGGAACCACAAGAGATGGGTGAGATCCTAAATGAATATTTCGCATCGGTATTTACGGTTGAGAAAGGCATGGATGTTAGGGAACTTGGGGAAATAAATAGTGATGTCTTGAGGAGTGTACATATTACAGAGAGGGAGGTGCTGGAAGTCTTAACGCGCATCAAGGTAGATAAATCTCCGGGACCTGATGAAATGTATCCCAGGACGTTATGGGAGGTTAGGGAGGAAATTGCGGGTCCCCTAGCAGAGATATTTGAATCATCGACAGCTACAGGTGAGGTGCCTGAAGATTGGAGGGTAGCAAATGTTGTGCCTTTGTTTAAGAAGGGAGGCAGGGAAAAGTCTGGGAACTACAGACCGGTGAGCCTGACATCTGTAGTGGGTAAGTTGTTAGAGGGTATTCTGAGAGACAGGATCTACAGGCATTTGGAGAGGCAGGGACTGATTAGGAACAGTCAGCATGGTTTTGTGAGAGGAAATCATGTCTCACGAATTTGATTGAGTTTTTTGAAGGGGTAACCAAGAAGATAGATGAGGGCTGTGCAGTAGACGTGGTCTACATGGACTTTAGCAAAGCCTTTGACAAGGTACCGCATGGTAGGTTGTTACATAAGGTTAAATCTCACGGGATCCAAGGTGAGGTAGCCAATTGGATACAACATTGGCTTGACGACAGAAGACAGAGGGTGGGTGTAGAGGGTTGTTTTTCAAATTGGAGGCCTGTGAACAGCGGTGTGCCTCAGGGATCGGTGCTGGGTCCGCTGTTATTTGTTATTTATATTAATGATTTGGATGAGAATTTAGGAGGCATGGTTAGTAAGTTTGCAGATGACACCAAGATTGGTGGCATCGTGGACAGTGAAGAAGGTTATCTAGGATTGCAACGGGATCTTGATAAATTGGGCCAGTGGGCTGATGAATGGCAGATGGAGTTTAATTTAGATAAATGTGAGGTGATGCATTTTGGGAGATCGAATCGGGCCAGGACCTACTCCGTTAATGGTAGGGCGTTGGGGAGAGTTATAGAACAAAGAGATCTTGGAGTACAGGTTCATAGCTCCTTGAAAGTGGAGTCACAGGTGGATAGGGTGGTGAAGAAGGCATTCAGCTTGCTTGGTTTCATTGGTCAGAACATTGAATACAGGAGTTGGGATGTCTTGTTGAAGTTGTACAAGACATTAGTAAGGCCACACTTGGAATACTGTGTACAGTTCTGATCACCCTATTATAGAAAGGATATTATTAAACTAGAAAGAGTGCAGAAAAGATTTACTCGGATGCTGCCGGGACTTGATGGTTTGACTTATAGGGAGAGGTTAGATCGACTGGGACTTTTTTCCCTGGAGAGTAGGAGGTTGAGGGGTGATCTTATACAAGTCTATAAAATAATGAGGGGCATAGATAAGGTCGATAGTCAAAATCTTTTCCCAAAGGTAGGGGAGTCTATAACGAGGGGACATAGATTTAAGGTGAGAGGGGAGAGATACAAAAGGGTCCAGAGGGGCAATTTTTTCACTCAAAGGGTGGTGAGTGTCTGGAACGAGCCGCCAGAGGCAGTAGTAGAGGCGGGTACAATTTTGTCTTTTAAAAAGCATTTGGACAGTTACATGGGTAAGATGGGTATAGAGGGATATGGGCCAAGTGCAGGCAATTGGGACTAGCTTAGTGGTATAAACTGGGCGACATGGACATGTTGGGCCAAAGGGCCTGTTTCCATGTTGTAACTTGTATGATTCTATGATTCTATAAGCTGCGCAGCGGGCGTACTGCGCACCCAAATGACATGCAGGGAGCTGGAGTGTTTAAAGGGACATTGCAACCATGGATTTTGAGGGAGAAAGGAGAAATTTAAAGACAGGGAACATCAAAGGACGAAGCCAGCACCCCGGTTTACTGACTCTTCACTTGAGCTGCCACTGGCTGGTGCGAGGAGCAGGAGGGGCATACTGTACCCGGGTGATAGGAGGAAGCACCCTGTTTCTGCCACGAAAGCCTGGCTCGAGATGGCAGAGGAGAAGAGCAGAAGGAGCACCATGGCAAGGTCATGGGTGCAGTGCAGGAAGCGCTTTAATGACCTAACCAGGCCAGAAAAAGTGAGTACAGTTACTAATTCACCTACATCCTGTGATGTACATTGCTCCCCCCCTCACTCTGTCTTGCCAAGCCTAATCCATCACATCACATCTCACACCCACTTAACTCTCATTATCAACTTACCTGCACTTTGTGTACTTCCTCACCTCCCCATTTGTGAACTCATCACTCCCACTCACCCCAATACTGATGCAATGTCATGAATCTGTCTGCCAGTCACCCTCTGATGTATCTCTTTCATGGGCAACCTCACCCAAAGCAATGCATCCACTGGGTGACCCCATCACCCTCACTCATCTGTTCTTTCTCGCCTTGTAGGAGAAAAGAGTGCAAAATGCACAGGAGGAGGATGACTGGAGAGGGGCTACTACAAATAGTGCCCCTGACAAAGACGGAGGCAGCGGCCTTGGAACTCAGCCAGATGCAGGAATGCCTGGCCGGAGATGCGGAGACTGGCACCCTGCAAATGTCTGATAACAGAAGTTTAACATCCCTCACACGCAACATGAATTGATGCTATCAATAACTGACCTGTTGCACAGCTCAGGATACTCATTGCAACATCACTTCTGTGATGATTCTTAATATTGTTGTATGTTCTCTTCAAGGGCCTTCAAGGAGTGCTGAAGAGGCATATGACGTGGACGAGAGCGATTCCTCAGAGGAGCTCCCTGCCTCTGAGGGTGCATCGTCACGTTATAGTGAGCCATGCACTAGTGCAGATACTCATATCTCGGTGGGTCCTATTAGAGAGTTCGTTGGATTGTCACCTGGTGATTCAGCACACACAACTGAGCACGAGCAGATACTGGTGGCAGGGACAGCTGTGGAGAGTCCAGGTCAGTGGGTGCATTCCACTTCAAGCTCTGCTCAGCTAGACACAGATGTTGAACCCCAGGGACCATCCTTGAAAAAAGGAGAATGATCGAGGTACAGATGCACCTTTGCGAGGTAGTGGAAGACGTGCCACACATGCTCTCCATAATAGCGGAGAGGATAGAGGAGTCCACCTCCAGCATTAGTGGACTGATGTTGCAGGTAAGTGTGGGAATGTCTGCGATGGATGGAATGGTAGACTCCATGGTAATTCAAGCACGGCTCACAAATGAGTCCATTCAGGCCCCGATAACGGCCGTGCGGACTCAGGGTGACCAATATTCTGCTGCCTTAAACAGACAGACAGATACATTAGCAGTGGCCTTACAAGGGTTTCTCAGAGGTGTCATGAGCCACATCTCGAGGGGGTATCCCTGGTCTCCAAGGAGCCATCCCTTAAGTCTGTTTTGTGTGTTGAAGGGGGCCAGGATGTTGGATTTGTGCAAAATGAAGGAATCATGGCAGCTGCCAGGGAATTTGGCACACACCTGCAGTAACCTCTTCCGGTGCGCATTAATGGCGTGATAGCCCTTTCGGTTGATGAGATGAACAGTCCTGGCTCACATGTAGTTCCTTGGATTGCTCCGTGTGTGCAATCAATTGCACCTTGTACCGGTGGGAAGCAAGCGAGAGATGAAACCCTCACAGTCTGGCTGATGTCATCAATGGGGAAGTTGACCTAGTCAGGTGCCCTGGCAAACAAGCCATCCATGATATGTCGTATATACTTATGTGCAGGTGACAGAGATCCTGGTGATGTCACCAGTGGCGCACTGGAAGGATCCGGAGGTGAAGAAATTGAGGGCAGGGATGACTAACTGCGACGGGCAATGCTTGGCCACCAGGCCCAGCCGGGAGCAGCTCTGCATGAAGGATCCTGCAGATGTCTGCGACTACCTGGCGACTCAATCTGAGCCTTTGTAAGCACTGCTTCCTCTGAGGTCCAGGAAGCTCAGCCTCTGTCTGTAGACCCCTCACATGGATAGTACCTCCTGCAACCTCAGCCCCTCCGTTGGTCCCTATCTGCTCTTCTGCAGGTCCTTGTGGCGCACCTCTGTCTTGTGGAGCTGCAACTACCAGAACTGCACACCGTGCCTGTGTGGATGGTGATTGCCTCCTCCTCAGATGTACTGCTGAATAAATCCATTACACCCCCCATCCTGATGGTGTCAGTTTGAGGGGGTCCAAAACGTAGGTAGAATTCTTGTGCTCACACATATTTGAGTGTCAACCAAGAAATCTCAGACTAAACACAAAGAACTCCCAAGCCGAAGGTTTGTCTGAGAGAACTGACTGCCCTGCTGCAAAAACACACTTTCTCTTTACATCTGTCAATCACTGGTTTCAAGGTCCAAATGGGTGCCGCTGCAACTCACCTCCATTTCCATGGCACGTTTCAGAGGCCAGGGGAGACACATTCAGAAGCAGTTAAAATGGCTTCTGTCATTCAAACCACAAAAATTTAACATCTTTAACAACGATAAGTACCTCAACTGGCCCTTTAAATATCATCCTGGCAGGACTTCTGGGTTTCAGAAGCGTCCACGCACCCAGATGCGTTTGGGTCAAACCTGGAAGTCAGTAGGTTGGAGCTGGGGTGCGGTCCCACTCCAAAACAGACAATTTTCACTACCCACCCGCCCCCAACCCACCTGTTCTTTGGGGTTAAAATTTACCCTAAAGAGTCTGCAAAGGGATATAGACAGGTTAAGTGAGTGGGCAAGAAGGTGGCAGGCGGAGTATAATATGGGGAAATGCGACGTTATTCACTTCAATAGGAAAAATATAAAAAACAGAATTTAAAAAAAAATGGTGAGACTATTAAATATGTGTTCAGAGGGATTTGGGTGTCCTTGTACACAAAACACAAAGTTAACATGCAGGTACAGCATGCAATTTGGAAGGCAAGTGATATGTTGGCCTTTACTGCAAGGGAGTTGGAGTACAAGAGTAAGGAAGTCTCGCTGCAATTGTACAGGGCTTTGGCGAGACCTCACCTGGAGTACTGTGTACCGTTTGTGTTCTTACCTAAGGAAGAATATACTTGCTTTAGAGGCAGTAAAACGTAGGTTCACTAGATTGACTCCTGGGATGAGAGGATTGTCCTATGAGGAGAGATTAAGTTAGTTGGGATAATAGAGGGTGATTTTCAATGGCGATGCCCTGTACAACTTGAAGTTGTACAGGGCATTGGTGAGGCCACACTTGGAGTACTGTGTACAGTTCTGGTCACCCTATTATAGAAAGGATATTATTGAACTAGAAAGAGTGCAGAAAAGATTTACTAGGATGCTTCCGGGACTTGATGGTTTGACTTATAGGGAGAGGTTAGACAGACTGGGACTTTTTTCCCTGGAGAGTAGGAGGTTAAGGGGTGATCTTATAGAAATCTATAAAATAATGAAGGGGCATAGATAAGGTGGATAGTCAAAATCTTTTCCCAAAGGTTGGGGAGTCTATAACGAGGGGGCATAGATTTAAGGTGAGAGGGGAGAGATACAAAAGGGTCCAGAGGGGCAATTTTTTCACTCAAAGGGTGGTGAGTGTCTGGAACGAGCTGCCAGAGGCAGTAGTAGAGGTGGGTACAATTTTGTCTTTTAAAAAGCATTTGGACAGTTACATGGGTAAGATGGGTATAGAGGGATATGGGCCAAGTGCAGGAAATTGGGACTAGCTTAGTGGTATAAACTGGGCGACATGGACATGTTGGGCCGAAGGGCCTGTTTCCATGTTGTAACTTCTATGATTCTATGAATGGACTTTTCTTGTCCTTGCCCATTATTTTATTACCCATTCGGCTACAGCAGAATGATTACATTTTGGTTTTAGATGCCAGAAACACTCAGGGGTGCTTTCAGAGTTCGGGCCCTGTGCTAATTACAAAAAAATCAAAAATGCATAGATTGTGTGAAAAATCTAAAAATGGAAAAATTATGGGTGCAGTAGCAGTCACTGTATATTTAACAATTCACAATGTTGAACACTGTTGTATGCCAAATCTCTTCTGGACTTATTGGAACAGTCCATCTCAAACATGGGGAGTAGAGGGGGATTTGAGCAAATCTAACTTCAAAAGTTTTAGAAGTCTTGTCTGAATATCCACTGTAGATTTAACCACTGGGTTACTTATATTCAAATTTTGTTTCTAAGATAAATGGTGGCGTGGCATTGCCCTAGAAGACTCAGTTTCTTCAACACTTTGCTAGGATCTGTTCCTTGGTGCATCAATGCACATGTTGATGTTCTGCATTTTAAATGTAAACTTAACATAGAAACACAAATGTGTTAGAACTTACATGATTTTTGGATGTTTTCCTCCCTTGTGAAACCAAACATTTTCCATGTCTTTTGAAAAACAATTAAGACCAACTCAAAGTATCATCCAAATGTCAGTTACTCATGCAAACTCCTTTTCTATAACTCAACATAATGCCTATGAATAGCTTACAATTCACATTTTAACAGCAATTTTGCAATAAAAACACATTCTAACAATTTCAGGTAATAAAATGTTGGATTAAAAAGCTTTAAATATTCAAGTTTTAAAAAAAGTTTACTAAAAGTTATGGTCGGGGTTTCTTTAGATGCAGGCAGAAAAATAACTTCCCAAAACACACTCTGATGCACAATGAACAGTTAGTAGTCAAAAAAAACATTAAATATTATTTCACCTCTTCTGGGCCTTCTGCTTGGAACTTCATGCTGTTAAATTTTTATAATCCACTACAAAACAATGCAATTCCATGGTTATGCTCTGAATTTTGCATTGCTTAAGGATAAAAAAAAGTTTGAGCTGAACAACAGGTAACACTAGTTACTGATCTGTGACTATATAGTCAACAGTTCTTATACAACAGGTCTAATCATTTTTTGGGGTGGATGAAGAGAGGGGAAAAATATTTCCTATAACTAACTGCCTGATGGAAAACATTTAATTGTTTTTCATCCTTAATAGAAACACATGGACAAAGACTATTTTAATATATTAATTTAACCAAACTGTATCTAACATTTATTATACAAACACGCATATATGCACACAATTAGAGGATTTTATTGTTTTAAAGTCTTTCTCATGAGGAATAAACCGATATCCCATTCTGTACCCTCTTTAAAATACAATTCAACAATTATTACCATATTCGCTTGCGTTGGTGCTCCAGTAGTCCTAAAAGAGGTGGAAAAAAAAATGAAAACATTTGTTTTTTAAAAAAAAATTATCTCCAACTTTACCTGCAAAGATACCATAGGGACCAAGTATTATTTTCACGTGCTGTTTGCATTTTTGATATTGAGAAAAGGTGTTTCTGAACGATATGAAATAAAATTCTCTGAACAAATATATTTGTAGAACAGGACTACATAGTGATGCCATTTGCTGACGCATCAAAATGCAGCACTGCAAAGTCAGTAGGACACAGGTTTGACTCCTCTACTCTGCTGAGTGTCTAATCTCAGCCTGACTCCTATGGGGAGGGAGAAAACAATTGCTTCCTGTGCTGATTGCAAGATATGATGTGGAGATGCCGGTGATGGACTGGGGTGGACAAATGTAAGGACTTGCACAACACCAGGTTATAGTCCAACAGTTTTATTTTAAATCACAAGCTTTCGGAGCTATCCTCCTTCGTCGGGTGAGGAAGGAGGAAAGCTCCGAAAGCTTGTGATTTAAAATAAAACTGTTGGACTGTAACTTGGTGTTGTGCAAGTCCTTATGATTGCAAGATAGGTTTGGGCGAAGGTACTTCAGCTCATTTATTTTCATCCTTCCAGAATACCAATCCTATCGTCTTCCATTACAACTTAAATTTAATCTCAATAAACAGAGACATAAAGTCTCTGAAAGATAGCACCTCTGAAAACGCAGCACACATTTAAGGCAACATATGTAAAATACACCTTTTGCTGCAAGTCCTGCTGGCCATAAGTCTTGCCCCACCTCCAACTCATTACTGACACCACTGTGTCAGCCACACACTCTGCACATGGAAATGCCAGCCTAGATCAAATCCTGGTGTAGGGCTCAAATTTAATGACCCAGTTACCAAATTAACTGAGCATTCCTGTGATCTTGGCAACTGATTCAGAGTAGCACAGAGTGAATTCACTACTATCCTAGTTCCAATCAGTGCAAGGTCCAGGAAGACCAAGGAGGGGGGGGGGGAAATAATTTTTGTATCCTTAAAATATATGTACATAATATTAATAAAATCTTGCATTCTTGTTTGTTAGAAAACTAGCACAGAATATTGCTTAAGTTATGCTCTACTATAGCTACATCATTTTCTTCTATGGCAGCTGTAATCCAGCAACAAGATCATTAAAAATGTCAAAAGTTTGTACAACAAATTCCATTTAATTGCTTAAGTCTGGTGTAAAATATGTCAATGACTATATAAATACATAATTTATTTAAATCCACTTAATTGAATAAATCCATTTGCATCATGTTCTCATTTTGATTCCCACTAATTTGGTCTCCAGAATGGATTTGCTTGCTATAATATACTACATACTGTACATCAAACAGTGGCGACTTGAATGTTAATCTCCTCCCCAAGCAACGTACAATGTATTTATATTATGCTTGTGATTCCAACTCAAATACAAAAATGTGTATGCTGACATTTTGCAATTAAAATTGCAGATCTGTTAAAAGTGCAAAATTAGTATTTTTGTGCAGTTTCAGCTTTTCTCCCCCAACCCCATCTCCCTCGCTGGAGACCACCTAGAATAATGCCAATCCTCCACCCAACCAGCTACCAAGAGGTGCACAAGCACAGTGCAGGTGACCATTTGTTTCAAATTTCTATCCATGTGGGAAAACATCTGTTCAACTCCTTTCTGGCATGACTGCGGATTGGAACTCAACAGGGAACACTGGGTATTAAATTACTTCCCAACACACTATCACGAGACAAACTTCTTAAAATAATCAGGGCTGTTTAGAGGGGCAGGACAGAGCCGGACAAGACAGAGGTACATATGCAATAAAAATCTACAAGCTCTGCGAGATGTTCAAGAGTTGAGAGACCATGAATACAAGCTGGCATGTTCCCGTAAAACTATTTTATGCATCATAAAATGCTGATTTGAACTTAGTTCTGAAAGTGATGGGAACAAATATTGCACTTAATTCAGTGGGATTTTTGAAGTACACCATTCAGCATACGTTTTAAGAATCTTCTGAACAGAATATGCTTTAGATGTTTAAATTAATGATTAATTTAAAAATGCATTTCTGGGCCATTGTAGCTTTAAATTAAGTAATGAGACATTTATCTAGACAATTTACATTATTTCCTGTGAAAAGAGCACTTTGAAGACAAAACAAACCTCAAGTCCCATTTATTCAATTTACAACACAATAGTGTCACTTGTATTGCAAACAGCTTGCAGCCATTCATTCTTCCCAAGAGGCGATGATACAATTTTAATTGTAGATTTGAAATTCTCTATTTCAGGTAATTCATAGACTAGAGATAACCAAAATGGAGGGGGGGGTGGTGCAGGGAGAGAAGAGGGCCGAAACCTCTTCAATTATATATGACAGGATACATTTCTAGAAAGGCCTTCACTTCATCCATCATCGCCCCTTAAGGATTAACCACAATGACTATGGCCCAGTTTTCCAAGTTTTAAGTTGCTGCTAAACTACTAATTTACCAGTAACACTGGAGTTGTTTTCTGTTTCTAATCTCATCATTTTTTATTTTAATGGCAATAAATACTAATGTTAATAACCTCAGTTTTTCACTGGGTGATACTGTTCCAATGGACCTGGTTAGCCTTACCTGCAAATTAGGATTTGCCTGCATTAATGCACATTTTGTGCCTCAAATGTTTTGACAACTACTTAATCAAGTAATGACGAAGGACATTACTCCAACTCCTGGGAAAGGGAAACTGCATAAAATTAAGCAGTGTAATTTATTGACAAGGCCACTCTAGATTCTGAAAGGCTGATTGATGATCAACTTCAAGTGTTGAAATCAGAAAGAAAGTAAACCACAAAGCAAATTTTAAAGTGTGCCCATCGTTTGAGTCTACAGCTTGTATTAAAAATATTTAACATAATTTCTTAGTTAGCTCTGGTATTCTTTGTACCTGCAATGATTTGGTTCAGCAGCATCCCAACAGTGAGATTTTAAATTCTCTTGAGGAAGAATGAAATATACAACTGAGCAGTGCATCGATGCTTTTCAATAGTTTAGTGCTCACCAGTTTAGCATGCCCCCAAGCTGCTTAAAGTAAGTGTGAATATTACGAACTATTCAAAATCCTGATAGTAATGGTGCATAGTCCCGTTGCTAGCTGTGTTCTCGGGCTCCCTATTCTCATCAATGGTAACACTGAGCCAGTTAATGCAGTAGTAACAGAAAAGTGCATGAGTGCCCTAAAAGGTATTGCTGCTTCATTGTTGAATTAACTCCAGTTCAGCAGGCAAGACAATTTCTAAGCTAGCTGTTTAAAGGTCCCCCAGCAGAAAATTGCTGTGCTTTTCTTGAAAAACTAGTTAACAAGCAATAGCAGATTTTCTTTTTAGAACTGTTAATTTTACTTCCCTTATTTGGGGTAGAAAACTGGGAGCAAGCTGAAAAGAAAGAAAAACTGGTGGTTTCAGTTTAACTCCGATGGATATAATGACCACCTCCACCATCGATAGTTAACGTACAGCGCAAATATCCTTTCATGTTTTTGCAGCCTCTTCTAATGCAGATATAATGTGTTAAAAACTTACCCTTCACTAAGATTCCAAGGCAGCAGGAAAGAAACAAGTTTTAAAATTCACTTTCACAAAAGTAAGCTTTTAAATTTAAAAAAGAGAAAATAAATGATTACCAGTGGCATTTTAATAATTAAAAAAATTCCCCTGTATATTACAAAGGTACTGTTTATTCAGGTGTGGGAATTGTATGTACAAGTTCTTAATGACTCCAGTCAAATGTTTTTGATCAATGGGTTAATTTAAGTTTCGAGCTCTGACATTCATTGGCATGACGAACATTATACAAATTCAAGTATATTTTAGCTTCATAGCTCTAATACAAAGTGTCAGTAACATACTTACTCCTTCACTTCTACATTTGGCAAATCAGGAAAACAAGAGGAGTACATTCCTATTTCTAGTATTTAGCTAGAAGCCACATCCTTGAATTTTTCAAAATTTTTTAATTAAGCTGTTACTCGCCAATGAAAAACATGTCGCTCTGTTTTCTCCTTATGGATTCTAAATTCAAAACCTCTGTTTCCTTTCGCTAGCCAAGGTGCATGGCAGTGATCTACTAACACAAAAAGTTAGCATGCAGGTACAGCAAGCAATTAGGAAGGCAAATAGCATGTTGGCCTTTATTGCGAGGGAGTTGGAATACAAGAGTAAGGAAGTCTTACTACAATTGTACAGGGCTTCGGTGAGACCACACTTTGAGTACTGTGTACAGTTTTGGTCTCTTTGTTCATGGGACGTGGGCGTCGCTGGCAAGGCCAGCATTTATTGCCCATCCCTAATTGCCCTTGAGAAGGTGGTGGTGAGCCACCCTTTTGAACTGCTGCAGTCCGTGTGGTGAAGGTTCCCCCACAGTGCTGTTAGGTAGGGAGTTCCAGGATTTTGACCTTATCTAAGGAAGGATATATTTGCCTCAGAGAGGGTGCAATGAAGGTTCACTAGATTGTTTCCTGGGATGAGAGGGTCGTCCTATGACGAGAGATTGAGTAGAATGGGTCTACATTCTCTGGAGTTTAGAAGAATGAGAGGGGATCTCATTGAAACATACAAGATTCTGAGGGAGCTTGAGAGGGTAGATGCTGAGTGGCTGTTTCCCCTGGCTGGAGAATCTAGAACTAGGGGGGCATAGTCTCAGGATAAGGGGTCAGCCATTTAAGACAGAGATGAGGAGGAATTTCTTCACTCACTCAGAGGGTTGTGAATCTTTGGAATTCTCTACTCCAGAGGGCTATGGATGCTCAGTCGTTGAATATGTTCAAGGCTGACATCGGTAGACTCTAGGGGAATCAAGGGATAGGGGGATTGGGCAGGAAAGTGAAGTTGAGGTTGAAGATAAGCCATGATCTTATTGAATGGCGGAGCAGGCTAGAGTGGCCATATAGTCTACTCTTGCTCCTATCTCTTATGTTCTCATGTCATGATAGTCCTGTCCAATTTTCCATCCCTCCTCCAGGGAGGCAGCAAAGATTTCAACCAATATGGTTCTGATAAGGAACTGAGTGGAATTGGAAAACTGACCTATGTACCTTTCCACTCTGTAATGCAACACATTGGTACTTCAGTTGCACAATTGCATACTGCCAATGTTTTTTTTAAAATAAGTTTTGTAGTATTTATAGTCGCAATAGGTCAGGAAAATTTTGACCAGTCTTTGACAAATTAATACAATGCTTGAGGGTATAATTCTCCCCGAATTTTATTTTAAAAAACACAACCCAGAAGATTTCTAAGATGTTGGAATTAAAAACGAGAAGAATTTTCAGCAAGTTTTAAAAAAAGTGTTTTTTAAAACAATGTGGTTAAATAATGGTAATTGTTCAAGGCTTTTAACAAGCATTTTAAAACCACTTCCAATATGCATAAACTATATACCAGTTAATTTTTTGTTTTGATCAACTTCTAGCGATTCTGACAGAATCAACTCTATAATGCAGACATATAGTCACTGTTTATCGACTGCATGGAGTGTCTTAGCTTGAATCTCAACAATGCCAAAAAACAGCAAAACTAAAATAAATCTGCCCATCAATTCCACAACTTACATCATAAAAGTAATGAATACACAAGATTTAAATGTAGCAAGTTATCTGATTTTTGGGACCGGGTTAAGCACCTTGTAATCAGTCCCTAGTTTTATATTCTCTAACAAATATTAGCCAGAATCCAAAAACTGGTATCCCCTAATTCCCTGTCAAAAAACAAAACAAATCCCACCAAATCTTTCCCAAAACAAAACTATGACCCCCTCCTCCAAAAACACACACTTAACTTCTCAACTGTTTTTTTGGGTAAAGTATAAAGTAGATTAACTGGAAAAAAAAATCTAAGATTTTGATGAACTGCAACAGTGTGTAGGTTTTCAGGAAAAAAAATGGAAAAGTAGGGTATATTTCTATGACTCCAGCTTTTATCGCAAATTTACGATCATCTGAAGGCTAGTTTTAAAACATTAATTTGCAGAGGTATGAGTGTGCTCTGATTGGTTATTACTGAATGCAGATAAACTTGTGATTTAGTTGGTTTTAGACAATTAACATTATTTATGGAACTTATTTGTTTAAAATATGCAAAAATGTTTTCCTTGCTTTGCAATATAAAATCCTGATTGTTAATGATTTATCATACTACTTATACTATATTTCAGTCATAATACTCTTACATGAACATCTCTGACCTTATAGCACCACTAAGGGAATAATTGCATTTACAAAGTCTCATAACGCAGCGGTAAGTAGCAAATATAAGCTAAATATAAAGTGAGAACTGCAGCATGCCCTCATTTAATGAAAATGTGTAGTCTAAATAGGGGAGACCCTACCTATTGCCAGCTGCATTTTTCTTCCCTTCCAATGTATTCAAATGTTGTTCAAGGGCTTCCAGAAGACTGCTAGGAGCCTAAAAAAAAGTAACAGCACAACATATCCATGATATATTTACTGGTAATTCACCAGACAACTACATATGGCACTAGTGTCAAATAAATGCAACCTTCTGCAATTATTTGCCTGGAGAACGGCAAAGCACTACACATGCATGCTTTCTTCTACTTTCGCCATAAAACCAATGCATTACAAAAAAAACCTCATGCTTTCAGTCCAATGTAAACTTTTGAACTCAGTATAAAGTTTTATTTATTCTCTTAATAGATCCTAAAATTAAAAGGCCTGAAACTAGCACAAGGGTAAAGGTAATCTCAATCAAGTTTTTGAATTTTAAAGACAGCAGAAAAGAATTTAAACTGACACACACACACCATGCACAACCTCTTCTAGAACTATTTCTTATAAGACATCCAAGTCTGTTGATGTTACAAGGTAAAGACTGCACTTTTAATATAGCAAACATTATATGGATTGATGGGACTCTGGGTTTGACATTGGGACCATGATGCCAAGTTCCACTAAACAACTACTGACCAGTGCAGGTTTACAGTGGTTCACAATCTTTTCCCAATTTAAGTTTTGAAATAATGTTTTGGTTGCTGACAAGAAGATCACTCCATTTTTTTTTAAATTAAGAAAAGCTAGATTCTCTATCGTAAGTATGGGTTGCCACACTCTGAAAGAAGTTCAACCTCCACATATAAATAGATATTGTTGTAATCCTCTATCCAGACCTTGACAGTGTCTGAAAACTAGATTCAGGTAGCAAGAGGTGACAAAAAAATCATATTCACTGCAGGAGTTAACTGACTTGATGTAATCTCTCCGATTTGAACAGTCCAGGCTAATTAAATTGCCTTAAAACAGTTGTTGGGGCTTTGCGGATTTCAGTACCTGTCAGCTAATTTCAAAAGGAGCAGCCAGTCTTGCAAATAACAAAAAAAAACAGTATATTGTTTGAACCACGCGGCTTGGCTTCAATCTCAAGCCAACAACTGGAGATAAACGAACAGAATCCCTTGCAACGTTCTTATTGAATTAAGTTGGGAATGTGATTCTAAATGAGATGATGTCTAAACTTCTTATGCATTGTGACTGAATTAAAAGGAGTCACAACCAATATAAAAATTGGGCTTATCTTCGAAAGATTAACTTAGCTTTTCTTTAAATGCTGATTAACCTGCTATGTATTTCCTGCACCTTCTGCTTTTATTCCCGACTGTTATTTATCTGCACTGACCCTCGGTTTGTTGTGGTCACAACTAAACTATTCACAGTATTTAAAACTGAGACCATTTATATGCCAGGGTTCGCATAGTTACAACCATATTCTCAGTATTCATAAGCGTTGGTATAATTCATTATACAGCTTTTTAATGGGCATGTTGATGCTGAACTACAATTTAAAGAGCACAAGGTAGCTTGATATCCATTCCAAGAAATAAGTTCAGGAAAGTGAAGCAGGTTAGGAAGCAGAAAAGATTAAGAGAGCAGATCATTTTTCTTTTTCTTTTTCTGTTATCTTTTTTCTCAGAGCAGTGGGCAGCAGAGTGAGAACATTGTTGGTAGAGTTTAGCAGTCTTCCTCCTACTGCCCAGATCAGGATTGAAACCAGTGCTGAGCCTCAGGTTCTTGTATTTGAAAGTGGTGTTCAAAAAAATTGACTTCAAAGACTGACATCTTAGTCACTTGCTTGAAAAAGGAATCAGGTGATATCAGACCTTACAGAACCCTCAAATTGAAGAATGCTGGAATTGATCAATGTTGGAATAGTTGTAGAAACGCCAGAGGACTACAACAACTTTTCCCTCGCTGTATGAGAAAATGTGGAATGAAGCTCACTGTTGATTTGTTCACCAAGGTGTGGGGAAGTGGAGTGTAACACTGCCTGCATCTCATTCCCTATCTGATGTGGAAGTCTGCTTCCAGACAGAATTGGCGCCCAAGGTGCGTAATGCCTGGAGAATGAAGCTTGGGCATCCTTGTGGTCAGGTCGGCTCAGAGTAAATATTATGTTCTTTTGATGAGTTTACAGCAGAAAGCTGGCTTCTAAAAGTTATGCTGCTCCACAATAATTCATTATACAGGTAAAAGCAGGTTTCAGATAATGATATAAACCTTTCAAAATCACCCTCAACATTACACCATTTTATGAATTAGCTTGCCTTCATTTTAATGCCAGTTTTTGCTACAAGTACTTCTTGCTAGAAACTCATTCTAAGATCACTCAATTTCCTTGGCTTCATCAAAAAGTTACAGACAGATCTGCAATTACATTACTCTTACTGGAAGGTTCCTCGCATTTTCCTGTGGTAGCATAGTGCAGAACACTAGTTCACTCTTCATGGACATTTGATATCACCTAGATTTCTCACATGTAAATTCCCCTCTTTAGCCAAGCTATTGCAAGGAGGCCTGAAGCAAGACAAAATACTTTTCTTCAGGCAGGAAACAAAAAAAAAGGTGCCCTCATCCAAGGCCACCTTTTGAGTAGCTGAAACAGGTTTCAAACACATTCTCTTAGCCTCGAAGAATATGAAGTAAAGGGGGAAGAGAGCAAAAATTAAATCAAATTGTTGAGTAGAATGGGCCTATACTCTCTGGAGTTTAGAAGAATGAGAGATGATATCATTGAAACATAAGATTATGAGTGGGCTTGACAGGGTAGATGCTGAGAGACCGATTTCCCTGGCTAGAGTTTCTAGAACTAGAAGGCATAATTGCAGGATACGGGGTCGACCATTTAAGACTGAGATGAAGAGGAATTTCTTCATGCAGAGGGTTGTGAATCTTTGGAACGCTCTAACCCAGAGGGTTGTGGATGCTGAGTCATTGAATGTATTCAAGGCTGAGATAGAAAGATTTTTGAACTCTAGGGGAATCAAGGGACATGGGGATAGGGTGGGAAAGTGGAGTTGAAGTAGAAGATCAGCCATGATCTTATTGAATGGCGGAGCAGGCTCGAGGGGCCCTTTGGCCTACTCCCGCTCCTATTTCTTATGTTCTTAAGATGTAAACATGTATTAAAATAATAGTTGAAAAGAGTACTTTTTAAAAAGAAATTCACTTAAAACTGCTTATATTTTAGGAAGCCATCACATTCAAAAATGTACATCATATCACTAGGTAAGTTTTTCCACTTATAAACAAGACAAACCAATCAAGATATCCTTACATCACAGTCACATTGCTGAATCTTATAGTTAGTAGAGAATATGGAGAAATAGAATGATCTGGCTTACATTGTTATACGTGCTGATCAGAGCCATATTATAAGCCATGATCTCCACATCATGGCTTATAATATGGCTCTGATCAGCACGTATAACAATGGCAAAATAGAAGGAAACATGAAAAATGCACAAAAACAGGAGTTATAACACATAAGCTTAACACAGGAAACAACTGTGAAAGACAAGAAATTCATGCTATGTGCAAGACTTTTATTAGACTATTTTATCTCCTGTGGCATTATATATTAAATTGAAGAATATGGCCACTTCCTTATTTCTCATGTAGCTGTTTCTCTCTGTCCCTCTTCTTCTGCTTCTCGACCCATAACTCCCCTTTTTTCTTCTCTCAGTCGCCTGCTGCTTCTCTGTCTTTTTCTTCATTCTTTTTGGCAGGGAGGTAGTGGATGGTATATAATAATGTAGTGGAGAGGAGCCACCAACAACTAAAAGCTGCTTTTCTGGCGAAAGCTGTGAAAAGAACTATGGCCGAGCAGCTCCTTTCCCATCCCCTCCCCATATTACTCATTTCCCCCACCTCCTGGCTCCCATCACATCCCATTATCCTTTCCCCTTCCTCCCACCCCCTCACTGTCTCTAATCCTTTTGCTTTGAAGTACTCACTCAACCCTTATATCCTATCTTCCCTTTTGCTCCACTGGCACTCACCTCACCCCACTTCCACCAACTTCCCCTTCAATTAGTTCCCCTTCCGTCTTATCCATTTCCCTCAAAATGGCTTCATTTACTTCAAAAGTACATCTTTCAAAAATAAAATGAAATTAGAATGAGGGAAGAAACTGTCTCAGTCTTTATCACTCTCCCCCTCTGTCTCAAAAATGTTAGAAATTAGAATCTGTCAGGTAAGTGATTAGCATTGACCTTTTCTGTCAACAAAACACACAAGATAATGGGTTGCCGTCAAAATTCGACAATTTTTTTTAAAAAAGGGGGGGTGGGGGGAAAAAAAGAAAAGAAAGCAAGCAAGCAAGAAAAGATAAACAACTTGCACTTATATAATGCCCTTTATGGCCTCAGGACATCCCAAAGTGCTTTACAGCTAATATAGTACTCCACCCCCGCAGAGTGCAATCACCTTTGTAACATAGGATAATGCAGCAGCCAATTTGCACACAGCAAGGTCCCACAAATGGGATCATGACCAGATAATCTTTAGGTGTTGGTTGAGGGATAAATGTTAGCCAGGACACAAGAACTCCCATGCTCTTTTTTGAATAGTGCAATGAGATCCTTTACGTCCACCTGAGGGGACAGACGGGGCCTCGGTTTAACGTCTCATCTAAAAGATGGCACCTTTGATAGCGCAGCGCTCCTTCAATATTGCAGTGAAGTACCATCCTAGATTATGTTCAAGTCTCTGGAGTGGGGCTTAAACTCATTGAGCCAGGACACCTCAGGAACTTCCCTGGTCCACATGTTGTGGCATTACCCAAGTATTTTTTCATAAATTACCTCCAAAACAGCTTTAAAAAAATGGCATATACCTGCCTGTAGGTTTCTTGATCAGTTTTTGGCTACAGGATAGCTTACCGCTGTACCCAGTACAATGCAGTCTCCATCATGGAGTTAACTCAAGTCAGTCATTTCTAGGTGCTTAACCATGTACCACCATTAGCTCCAATTATTCTGATTGTTGGTTACTTGATCGATATCTCAGTTGAGTTGTTATTCTAGGTCTTGAATGAAATCAATATTTATCTATATAATAAGAAATATGTAGAAGATCCAGGAGGAAACTGTATATCTTTGGGTGGAAAGGATAGGATTATTCAGCAAAAGATTTCTGGGTAAATTGGCTCTACCAGAAAAACCTGGATTGTGAAGCACTGAAAGATTAAACCTATTCATGCTTGACTTTTTTTAGTGAAGTATTTGATATATGTATGCTTTTACAAAGAAATATTCCCCAAGCAAAATTATAAGAGGAGGATTGCACTGAACATCAATCTAAAACAAGCACTCAGTTCTAGCTATTTACCAGATGCTCCAGCTGTTGAGTTGATTTTTGAAAAGTGTGACTATATAAAGTCAGTTATCAAATCCTAAGCCAATTTTAAGACTGAGTTGATCAAGTACTCCATTGAGCAACTAATCCAATAACCTCATAGATCTATTAACAGAAAGTCCAGCACACCAGAGGTATAGTGGATAACATATGGAGAGTTACCGGATTATCAATGGTATAGTCTTTAAAAGGAGAATTTTCAGTGTCAGAATTTTTAAGGTCAGCAAGAATTCTCCGATGTATTGCCTGCATTTTCAAAAAGAGTTATTGTTATAAGAAAATGAACATTGAAAATTTAACTGTAAAACATTTAATCAGGAATAGTAAATCCCAGAAGAACTTTCTGTGGTATTTGTTAGGTATCTCAGTATTACCCATCTGGCAAACACAAAAATAGAATGTGCTCTATCCTATATATTTTGTTACATTGAGTTCAATTCTATGCTTAAAACACTTGCTCATACCCAAAGAAAAATACATTAGTGAACATTATAATTTAGTGGAAACAGAGGCAACAATTAAAAAGTTTTGTGAACACAATAAAAACTGCTTTGGTAAACTAAAAAACTGCTCCATCAGATATTCTTCTCCTACTCCACTCCTAAAAAAGTGGTGGTGACCTCACTGGGCCAACATTTTACAGAAGCAACCTTTGTCCAGCTAGTCACTCTTCGTGTATGAGCCGTGTAGCAATATGCTGTTCAACAGTGGGACCAACATAGCTGATGGTCTTTATCCAGTGTTCATACATTTTCAAAGTCACTGGATAGCAATCAAGAACGTGAATTTATGTTTGCTTATTTCTGATTATACCTAGAGTGACTGAGATTGGTTAATGTAACAAATTAGAGATTGAAGTTTTGACTTCAATGGCTCAGTGCTGTACTTATTTTACTAAACAATCAAGGAACCATCAACTTCTAATCCATTAAACCTCAAAACCCTCTAGTCCATTTGGTGGGTTTTGTATAATTATGCAGTCTCTATTTTATTCAAAGTAATACATTAAATAACAGCATTCATGGTTACAAGCGATAGTGACTAACCTAAACCTATGCAAACATGTTTTCAACAAAGTCAACATGCACTCCATATTCTTTCTTTTTATGTATCAACACAAAATGTACATTTAAACAGAGCAATTTCGATTGCAAATGTAGTGTTGTACTGTCCCATACTAATAGTCAGAATAAAAATGTATGGAAGGTAGTCTGGCAGAAGTGGAAATTGTATGCATATAATATTTTGATAGCTGAAAAACAGGCAACATTTGGCAATTAAAGAACTTTGGGCACTGCTGCACTAAGCAAGAGATACATTTACAGCATCAAAAATTTTAAAATACTGTTTCAGGAATTATGATGCCACAATTTAGCATTTATTTTTCATCTTCATAGTTATCCAAGATGATTGAAAATACTTTTTTCTATACCAACATTTAACAGTAAAGCTACATATCAAAGGCAACACTTGACATTCTACAAAGCAAGAATCTATTGTGACTTAATCCTAAAGTATGATACACATTTGCACTTTAAGAAATGTAGACTGGGTTTTCTATCCTAACTTTCTACCATATCACACGTACACAAAATAGTTCTTGTACAGAAGCATTTGGATCCACCAGTGCACACCTTCAAAACATCCCATCACTATTATCAAACAACAGTTTTACTGGAGGGAGTAGTTAAGTGTACCCAAGTCAAAAGGACTTAGTAAGATTTTACCATTAGCTATAAGGAACTCAAATCAATAGGTCACTTTTGTAAAATCACAGAACTCTTTATACATTAAATGTAAGGAACAAATGATGCTGTTGTACAGAACACTAGAATCAACATAGTACTAATGACAATTCATTGTCACAAACATCAATCTTTGTACAGCTCATCTCAAAAAAATGAAAACCACTATGTAAGGATTGAGTAAATCTTGCTGTGAACTGTAGATACTTTCAGCAATTTTATGAGCAGGTTCCAAGGACTTTTTGAAAGTTTCTAGAATATGGAGCAAGTCAATATGATGATTGACTTACTCCATAGAAAAGATACAGCACAGAAGGGGGCCATTCGGCCCATTGTGTCCGCGCTGGCTCGAAGAACAACCAGGTGTCCATTCTAATCCCACCTTCCAGCACCCAGTCCGTAGCCCTGCAGCTTACAGCACTTTTGGTGCAGGTCCAGGTCCAGGTACTTTTTAAAAGAGTTGAGGGTCCCTGCCTCTTCCACCAATTCGGGCAGCGAATTCCATATACCCACCACCCTCTGGGTAAAAAAGTTTTCCCTCATGTCCCCTCTAATCCTTCCACCAATCAGCTTAAATCTATGTCCTCCAGTTCTTGAACTCTCCACTACGGGAAACAGGTGCTTCCTGTCTACTCTATCTGGGCCCCTCATAATTTTGTACACCTGTCAAGTCTCCCCTTAGCCTCCTCTGCTCCAAGGAAAACAAACCAAGCCTATCCAATCTCCTCATAGCTGCAATTTTCAAGCCCTGGCAACATTCTTGTAAATCTTCTCTGCACTCTCTCCAGAGCAATTACATCCTTCCTGTAATGTGACGACCAGAACTGCGCACAATAATCCAGCTGTGGCCTTACCAGCGTTTTATAGAGTTCCACCATTACATCCCTGCTTTTGTATTCTATTCCTCGGCTAATAACGGCATAATCTCCTTCTTCACAACCTTATCTACCTGTACTGCTACCTTCAAGGACCTGTGCACATGCACGCCAAGGTCTCTCACGTCCTCTACCCCTCTCAATATATTCCAGTTTACTGCATATTTCCTTTTACTGTTTGCCCTCCCTAAGTGCGTTACCTCACACTTCTCCGGGTTGAACTCCATTTGCAACTTTTCCACCCCTCCACCAACCCATTGATATCTTCTTGGAGTTTACAGCTATCCTCTTCACTATCAACTACACGGCCAATTTTTGTGCCGTCTGCAAATTTGCCAATCATGCCCCCTACATTCAAGTCCAAATCATTAATACATACCACAAACAGCAAGGGACCCAACACTGAGCCCTGTGGCACACCACTGGAAACTGTTTTCCATTCGCAAAGATAACCATCGACTTTTACAGTTTGTTTCCTGTTACTGTGCCAATTTTGGATCCAATTCGCCACATTTCCCTGTATCCCATGGGCTTTTACCTTTCTGACCAGTCTGCCATGTGGGACCTTGTCAAATGCCTTACTAAAATCCATGTAGACAAAATCTACTGCACTGCCCTCATCAGTCCTCCTTGTCACTTCCTCAAAGAATTTAATCAGATTTGAAAGGCACGACCTTCCCTGAACAAATCCATGCTTTCTATCCCTGATTAAACCATGTCTTTCCAAGTGACAGTTTATCCTATCTCTCAGTATTGATTCTAATAGTTTGTCCACCACCGAGGTAAGACTGACCGGCCTATAATTGTTTGGCCTTTCCCTCGTGCCGTTTTTAAACAATGGTACTACATTTGCAGTCTTACAGTACCTCCCCTGTATCTAGTGAGGATTGGAAAATGATCCTCAGAGCATCCGCTATTTCCTCCCTGGCTTCCTTCAATAGCCTAGGAAATAATCCATCCAGCCCTGGTGACTGATCAACTTTCAAGATCTCCAGTCCCTCTAGTACTTCCTCTCTCGTTATGTTTACCTTATCCAATATTTCACACCTCTCCTCTTTAACTACTACTCCAGATCATCCCTTTCCTTTGTGAATACAGAGACAAAATATTCATTTAAAACCCTACCCACATCCTCTGCTTCTACACACAAGTTACCCGAATCATCCCTGATAGGTCCCACCTTTTCCTTAGCTATCCTCTTGTTCTTAATGTACTGATAAAACATCTTTGGGTTTTCTTTAATCTTACCAGCTAATATGTTTTCATGCCCTCTCTTTGCTTTCCTTATTTCCTTTTTTACGCCATCCATGTAATTTCTATACTCCTCTAGGCTTTCTGCAGTATTTAGTTTTCTGTGACAGTCATAAGCTTTCATTTTCTGCTTTATCTTGCCCCGTATACTTCGAGACAACCAGGAGGCTCTAAATTTGGCAGTGCCACCCTTTTTCTTTGAGGGGATGTGTCTGCATTGTACTCAGAATTTCACTTTTTAGTGCCTCCCACTGGCTTGTCACTGATTTCTCTTCAAGTAGTTGTGTCCAGTCCACTTCTGCCAAATTACCTCTTAGTTCCGTAAAATTTGCCTTCCCCCAATTTAAAACGTTTACTCCTGATTTAACACTCCTTTTCCATAATAATGCTGAAACTAACTGAATTGTGGTCACTATCCCCAATATGGTTACCCAGTGTCACTTCACCCACTTGCCCATCTTCATTTTCCAGACTAAATCTAGAATTGCATCCCCTCTTCTTGGGCTTGTCACGTACTGGCTAAAAAAGTTCTCTTGGGCACCGATCAAGAATTTTGTGCCCTCTGTGCCCCTCACACTGTTTGAATCCCAGATGATGTTAGGGCAATAATAGTAGGAGACTTCAACTACCCTCTTATTTTTGCACTCAAATTTGCCTACATATTTGTTCTTCTATCTCCCATTCGCTATTTGGGGGTCTTTAGTACACTCCTAGTAGTGTGACTGCCCCTTTTTTATTTCTCAGCTCAACCCATATGGCCTTGATTGATGATCCATTTAGCATATCATCCCTTCTCAACTGTAATTGATTCTTTAACCAATAATGCTAGCCCTCCTTTTTTTAAAATCACCCACTCTATCCTGCCTAAAAACTCTACATCCAGGGATATTGAGCTGCCAATTATCCCCCTATTTAAGCCAGATTTCCGTTATAGCAATGATATCATGTTGCCATGTGTCTATCTGTGCCCTTAGCTAATTGGCTTTGTTTGCAATGCTCCTTGCATTGAAGTATATACCCTTTAACCCCATCAAATTCCTGTGCTGAACACTATTTAACCTTTGCTCGAGTCGCTAACCTCACTAACTGCTTTTCTACTTCCCGTTTCCTGGTTTGAATTTGTCCCATCTGTACCTGCCCTTTGGTTCCCATACTAGTTTAAACCCTCCCCAACAGAACTAGCAAATGCCCCTGCGAGGGCATTGGTCACGGTTCTGCTTGGGTGCAACCAGTCCAGCTTGTACAGGTCCCGCCTTTCCCAGAAACAGTCCCAATGCCTCAGGAATTTAAACCCCTCCCTCCTACACCATCTCAAGCCACACATTCATCTGGTCTATTCTCCTATTTCTGCCCTCACTAGCACGTGGCATTGGGAGTAATCCCGTGATTACTACCTTAGAGGTCCTGCTTTTTAATTTATTTCCTAACTCCTATATTCTGCTTGCAGGACCTCATCCCTTTTTTAAAACCGGTATCGTTGGTACCGATATGGACCACAACCTCTGGTTGTTCACCCTCCCCCTTCACAATGTCCTGCAGCCACTCCGTGACATCCTTGACCCTAGCACCAGGGAGGCAACATAGAATCCTGGAGTCATGTCTGCGGCCGCAGAAACGCCTATCTGTTCCCCATCACTATTGCTCTCCCATTCTTTTTCCTCCCCTCCTGTGCAGCTGAGTCACTCGTGATGCCACAGTCTTGGCTCTTGCTGCATTCCCCTGATAAGCCACCTCCCCCAACAATATCCAAAGCGGAATATCTGTTCGAGAGGGAGATGGCCCCAGGGACTCCTGCTCTACCTGCCTAGTCCTTTTACTCTGCCTGGCGGTCAAACATTTCCTTTCTGCCTGCGTAATCTTTACTTGCGGTGTGACCACCTCACTGAACGTGCTATCCATGATAATCTCAGCATCGCGGATGATCCGCAGTGAATCCACCCGAGCAGCTCCATCTCTGCAATGCAGTTTGCCAGTAGCTGCAGCTGGACACACTTCCTGCACACATGGTTGCCAGGGACACTGGTAAAGTCCATGACTTCCCTCATAGCGCAGGAGGAGCAGATCATGGGTGTGAGCTCTGCTGCCATGACTTGCCTTAGATTAAGCTCGTTAGTTACTTCCTTTAAGGAGTTTACTCCTTTAAATTTAGAGAGTATCAACTTAAGTAGATAGCATATTAAACATGCAGAACTACCCATAATTTTTAGCATTTGTTTTGGGCTTTTTATGTAAACTGTACACTGATGAACACTTTATGCTGATGTAGTCCATTAAAGGCAGCTGACCTACCACATTAATTTACAAATTAGAAATTTTCTGTCCATGCACAGACACATATTAAGTAGAAAATTTAGCAACTTCAGGTCGTTCTACTTTCTTGCACTTCTTGTAGTTTAAAAGTATTGTTTTGGTACTGGATCAAAATACGACTGCATTTGCTCTATAATAGATTATTGGAGCTTTAAATTGTGACAACTCTTGTCACATTGAAGGTGAAATAAAGAAAATTATGAACTACATATCAAATCCATTATAGAAATTCTGGAAGGAACATTTGTATTGGGATTAATTTTGTTCTATTGATATTGCTGAAACTGTAAAGCAGTGTACACTACTCACACTCTGTCAGGGATCAATCTGCATCTCTAAAAGTGAGATCAGAAGGAGCAATGTCTGTCATTATCTCTTGCAAAACCAAGTACTGTTCTTTGTGGTTAAAACAGCACTCTATTATGATCACCTATATGATCTAGGTGAGAAATAGTGCTAGTGTATGAGCCACTGCTCCTGTTGTCCAGATCGCCTATAAATCAGCCAGAATCACAAGCAATAACATGTGAAAGCTGGGATTGAAGTAGCAAGATAAGCAGCCATTTTACCTATTAATTGCAAGGCCCACTGGACTACCATCAAATGCAGACATGACCAGATACTGTCATCATGCTATGTTAGTAGGTATTTGTCATGAGTTATGAAAATTAATCTAACTAGAATGCAAAAGGAACAGAAAAAAAAACTTACTTGAGATAGATCAGGAATGTCACCTTTGTCAATCCCTACTTGCTGTAAAAACAAAAGCATCAAGTTAAAAAAAAAACTTTGGAATTGCAGCATTCTTATTACACCCTCTTGGAACCTGTGATTATTCTGGCATTGCACTGTAATAGCCTCAGTAGTGAATGTCATTTCAAAACTTTCAAAGCATGGTTTTCATTAAGAATATAAGAAATAGGAGCAGGAGTAGGCCATACAGCCCCTCGAGCCTGCTCCGCCATTCAATAAGATCATGGCTGATGTTCAATCTCAACTCTACTTTCCCATATCCCTTGATTCCCCTAGAGTCCAAAAATCTATCAATCTCTGCCTTGAATATACTCAATGACTGAGCATCCACAGCCCTCTGCGGTAGAGAATTCCAAAGATTCACAACCCTCCGAGTGAAGAAATTTCTCATCTCAATCCTAAATGGCCGACCCATTATCCTGAGACTATGTCCCGTAGTTCCAGACTCTCCAGCCAGGGGAAACAGCCTCACAGCATCTACCCTGTCAAGCACTCTCAGGATGTTGCATGTTTCAATGAGATCACCTCTCATTCTTCCAAACTCAAGAGTACAGGCCCATTCTACTCAATCTCTCTTCATAAGACAACCCTCTCATCCCAGGAATTAATCTAGTGAACCTTTGTTGCACCGCCTCTAAGGCAAGTATATCCTTTCTTAGGCAAGGAGACCAAAACTATACACAGTACTCCAGGTACAGTCTGACCAAAGCCCTGTACTATTGCAGCAAGACTTCCTTACTCTTGTACTCCAACTCCCTTGCAATAAAGGCCAACATACCATTTGCCTTCCTAAATCGCTTGTTGTACCTGCATGTTAACTTTGTGTTTCGTGTATAAGGACACCCAAATCTGTCTGAACACCAACATTTAATAGTTTCTCACCATTTTAAAAATATTTTGTTATTCTATTCTTCCTACCAAAGTGTATAACCTCACATTTCCCCATGTAATACTCCATCTGCCATCTTTTTGTCCACTCACTTAACCTGTCTATATCCCTTTGCAGACTCTGACCTCCTCTCAGCTTACTTTCCCACCTAGCTTTGTATCGTCAGCAAACGTCGATACATTACACTCGGTCCCTTCATCTAAGTCATTAATATAGATTGTAAACAGCTGAGGCCCAAGCATTGATCCTTGCGGCACCCCACTAGTCACAGCCTGCCAACCTGAAAATGACCCATTTATCCCTACTCTGTTTTCTGTCCGTTAACCAATCCTCTATCCATGCTAATATAATTATGATGTGGAGATGCCGGTGATGGACTGGGGTTGACAATTGTAAACAATTTTACAACACCAAGTTATAGTCCAGCAATTTTATTTTAAATTCACAAGCTTTCGGAGACTTCCTCCTTCCTCAGGTAAATGTTTACCTGAGGAAGGAGGAAGTCTCCGAAAGCTTGTGAATTTAAAATAAAATTGCTGGACTATAACTTGGTGTTGTAAAATTGTTTACAATATAATTATCCCTAACTCCATGAACCTTTATCTTGTGTAACAGCCTTTTGTGTGGCACCTTATCGAATACATTTTGAAAATCCAAATATACCACATTCACTGGTCCCCCTTTGTCTACCCTGCTACTTACATCCTCAAAAAGCGGATAGATTTGTCAAATACAATTTCCCTTTCATAAAACAATGTTGACTCTGTCCAACCATTTTCTCAGTATCCAGTTACCACGTCCTTAATAATAGATTCCAGCATTTTCCCTACTACTGATGTCTGGCTAACTGCTCGAAAGTTCCCTGTTTTCTCTCTCCCTCCTTTCTTGAATAGCGGGGTCACTTTGCTACCTTCCAATCCACTGGAACTGTTCTAGAATGTAGGGAATTATAAGAACATAAGAAATAGGAGCAGGAGTAGGCCAATCGGCCCCTCGAGCCTGCTCCGCCATTCAATAAGATCATGGCTGATCTGATCCTAACCTCAAATCTAAATTCATGTCCAATTCCCTGCCCGCTCCCCGTAACCCCTAATTCCCTTTACTTCTAGGAAACTGTCTATTTCTGTTTTAAATTTATTTAATGATGTAGCTTCCACAGCTTCCTGGGGCAGCAAATTCCACAGACCTACTACACTCTGAGTGAAGAAGTTTCTCCTCATCTCAGTTTTGAAAGAGCAGCCCCTTATTCTAAGATTATGCCCCCTAGTTCTAGTTTCACCCATCCTTGGGAACATCCTTACCGCATCCACCCGATCAAGCCCCTTCACAATCTTATATGTTTCAATAAGATCGCCTCTCATTCTTCTGAACTCCAATGAGTAGAGTCCCAATCTACTCAACCTCTCCTCATATGTCCACCCCCTCATCCCTGGGATTAACCGAGTGAACCACTTTTGTACTGCCTCGAGAGCAAGTATGTCTTTTCTTAAGTATGGACACCAAAACTGTATGCAGTATTACAGGTGCGGTCTCACCAATACCTTATATAACTGCAGCAATACCTCCCTATTTTTATATTCTATCCCCCGAGCAATAAAAGCCAATATTCCATTGGCCTTCTTGATCACCTGCTGCACCTGCAAACTAACTTTTTGATATTCTTGCACTTGAACCCCCAGATCCCTTTGTACTGCAGTACTTTCCAGTTTCTCGCCATTAAGATAATAACTTGCTCTCCGATTTTTCCTGCCAAAATGCATAACCTCACATTTTCCAATATTGTATTGCATCTGCCAAATCTCCGTCCACTCACCCAGCCTGTCTATATCCCCTTCTAGGTTTTTTATGCCCTCCTCACTCTCTACTTTCCCTCCCATCTTTGTATCATCTGCAAACTTTGATATGTTACACTCGGTCCCCTCCTCCAAATCGTTAATATAGATTGTAAAGAGTTGGGGACCCAGCACCGACCCCTGCGGAACACCACTGGCTACAGGTTGCCAGTCCGAGAATGTACCATTTATCCCAGCTCTCTGCTTCCTGTTAGATAACCAATCCTCCACCCATGCCAGAATATTACCCCCAATCCAGTGATTCTTTATCTTGAGCAATAATCTTTTATGTGGCACCTTCTGGAATGCCTTCTGGAAGTCTAAATACACTACGTCCACTGGTTCCCCTTTATCCACCCTGTACGTTATATCCTCAAAGAACTCAAGCAAATTTGTCAGACATGACTTTCCCTTTGTAAAGCCATGCTGACTTTGTCCTATTAAATTATGTTTATCCAAATGTTCTGCTACTGTCTCCTTAATAATAGACTCCAAAATTTTACCCACCACAGATGTTAAGCTAACTGGTCTATAATTTCCAGCCTTCTGCCTACTACCCTTTTTAAATAAGGGTGTTACATTGGCAGTTTTCCAATCTGCCGGGACCTTTGCCGAGTCCAGAGAATTTTGGAAAATTATTACCAAAGCATCCACAATCCCTACTGCCACTTCCCTCAAGACCCTAGGATGTAAGCCATCAGGTCCAGGGGATTTATCTGCTTTGAGTCCCATTAATTTACTGAGTACCAATTCCTTAGTGATTTTAATTGTATTTAGCTCCTCCCCCCCTAGAGCCCCTTGTTTGTCCAGTGTTGGGATATTTTTAGTGTCCTCTACCGTAAAGACTGAAACAAAATATTTGTTCAGCATTTTTGCCATCTCCAGGTTTCCCACCATTAATTTCCTGGTCTCATCCTCTAAAGGACCTACGTTTGCCTTAGCCACCCTTTTTCTTTTTATATAACTGTAGAAACTCTTGCTATCTGTTTTTATATTTTTTGCTAATTTATTTTCATAATCTATCTTCCCTTTCTTAATCAATCCTTTCATTACTTTTTGCTGTCTTTTGAAGACTTCCCAATCTTCTATCCTCCCACTAAGTTTGGCTACCTTATATGTCCTTGTTTTTAGTCGGATACTATCCTTAATTTCTTTACTTAGCGGATGGCTGTCATTTCTTTTACACCCTTTTTTCCTCAGTGGAATATATTTGTTTTGAAAGTTGTAAAATAACTCCTTAAATGAACACCACTGCTCATGTACCGTCTTACCCTTTAATCTATTTTCCCAGTCCACTTTAATCAATTCCGCTCTCATACCATCATAGTCTCCTTTATTCAACTCAGTACGCTTGTTTGAGAACCAACCTTCTCACCCTCTAATTGGATATGGAATGTAACCATGTTATGGTCACTCATTCCAAGGGGATCCTTAACTAGGACATTAATTAATTAATCCTGGCTCATTACACAGGACCAGGTCCAAGGTTGCTTGCCCCCTTGTTGGTTCAGTTACATACTGCTCAAGAAATCCATCCCTAATACACTCAATAAACTCTTCCTCAAGGCTACCCTGCCCAATTAGATTTGTCCAGTTAATGATAGTTAAAATCCCCCATAATTATAGCTGTTCCCTTATTACATGCCCCGACTATTTCCTGATTAATACTTCTTCCAGCAGAGTTGCAACTATTAGGAGGCCTATATATTACGCCCACGAGCGTTTTTTGCCCCTTATTATTCCTTATCTCTACCCAAACTGTTCCATTATCCTGATCCTTTGTCCCAATATCTTTTCTCTGTATTACAGTGATTCCTTCCCTTATTAACATGCCACCCCACCTCCCCTTCCTTCCTGCCTGTCCTTCCTGATTGTTAAATACCCTGGCATATTTAATTCCCAGTCGTTGTCACCCTGCAGCCATGTTTCTGTAATGGCCACAAGATCATACCCATACGTCATTATTTGTGCCGTTAACTCGTCCATTTTGTTACGAATGCTACGTGCATTCGGATAAAGAACTTTCAAATATATTTTGTGACACTTAGTTCCTGCTTTTTCCTTTTTTAACACTTTACCTTTTACTCCATACCTTCTGTCCCTTCCTGATATTCTTTCCTCTGTCTCCCTGCTCAGGTTCCCAACCCCCTGCCACAGCTTTGATGCTGGGTTAATCGCCTTAGGCCTTCTAATTTTCATTTTATCTGTCGTGCCTAAAGTACACTTTTTTTCCAATACTCTATGCTTTTCACTTGTTCTTGAACAACTGTTTGTACTATTTGTATTGTAGATTTCCCCTGGGTCTTCCCCTCTCTTGCTGCTCTCAATTTTATTCCCTTCTGACTCCCCGCTCAGGTTCCCATCCCCCTGCCACTCTCGTTTAAACCTTCCCCAACAGCACTAGCAAACACCCCCGCGAGGACATTTGTCCCGGTCCTGCTCGGGTGCAACCCGTCACGCTTGTACAGGTCCCACCTTCCCCAGAACTGGTCCCAATGTCCCAGGAATCTAAATCCCTCCCTCCTACACCATCCCTGCAGCCACGCATTCATCCCGTCTATTCTCCTGTTCCTATACTCACTAGCACGTGGCACCGGTAGTAATCCTGAGATCACTACCTTTGAAGTCCTGCTTTTTAATTATGGAAGATCACAACCAATGCATCCACCATCTCTGCAGCCACTGCTTTTAGAACCCTTGGATGTAGGCCATAAGGTCAAGGGGATTTGTCAGCTGTGCGTCCCATTAATTTCTCCAGTACTTTTTCTTTACTGATATTAATTACTTTAAGTTCCTCACTTTCATTAGCCCCTTGGTTCCCCACTATTTCGGGTATGTTTTTTGTGTATTGTACTGTGAAGACAGATACAAAATATATGTTTACCATCTTTGCCATTTCTTTATTCCTCGTTATAATTTCTCCTGTCTCAGCCTCTAAGGAACCCACGTTTACTTTCGCTACTCTCCATTTTTACATACTTCTGGAAGCTCTTACAATCTGTTTTTATATTTCTTACTAGTTTACTCTCATTCTGTTTTCTCCCTCTATCAATTTTTGGTCATCCTTTGCTGGTTTCTAAAACTCTCCCAATCCTCAGGCTTACTACATTTGGCATTAAAAGCCTCTTCTTTTAATCTAATACTATCCTTAACTTCTTTGGTTAGCCACAGATGGATCACTTTTCCCTTGGGAGTTTTTACTCCTCAGTCGAATGTATATTCGTTGAGAATTATGAAATATTTCTTTAAATGTCCACCGTTGCTTATTTACCGTCATATCCTATAATCTAATTTCCCAATCAACCTTAGCCAACTCACCCCTCATGCCTATGTAATTGCCTTTGTTTAAGTTTAAGACTCTAGTTTCGGACTTGAGTTCGAGAGTGACGTACTTGATGTGAAATTCCATCATATTATGATCACTCTTCCCCAGAGGAGTAGTTACTATGAGATTACTAATTATCCCTGTGTCATTACACAAGAAAAGATCTTAAAATAGCCTGTTCTCTGGTTGGTTCCACAACATATTGTTCTCGGAAACTGTCTCCAATGTATTCCATGAACTTGTCCTCCAAACTACTTTTGCCAATTTGATTTACCCAGTCTATGAAGATTAAAGACCCCACGATTATTGCATTACCCTTGTTACAAGCTCCTCTTATTTTTTGATTAATACTCTGCAACAACATAACTATTGTTAGGGGCCTATAAACTACTCTCCAGTGTTTTCTGCCCCTTGTTATTTCTTATCGCCATCCATACTGCTTCTACTTCCTGATCTTCCAACTCAAGATCCTTTCTCACTACTGTCTTTATGTCATCCTTTATCATCAGGGCTACCCCCGCCTTTTCTATTTTGTCTTTTTTACCCCCCGAAAAAAGAAGTACCCTGGAATGTTTAGTTCCCAACCTTGGTCACCTTGCAACCATGTCTCAGTAATGGCTACTAGATCAAACCCATTTACCTATCTGTGCTATTAATTCGTCTCTTGTTACGAATGCTTCGTGCATTCAGATAAAGCAACTTTAATTTTAACTTTTTATCATTTATCCCCCGATTTTACCTTATTCACTGATGCACTATTACTGTTGAACACTGTCCCTTCCTGACTCTGCTTATCTTTACCCAAAACCATACTCTGCTTATCTTTACCCAAAATCACTACACTGCTCTCAGGCCTGGACTTTTCTCCATAGATTTATAAATTTATCCCTACCTGAACCTCCCTCCCCAACTTTTTAAATTTAAAGCCCGATTTAACACCCTAGTTATTCGATTTGCCAGGACACTGGTCCCAGCTCAGTTTAAGTGGAGCCTGTCCCAATGGAACAGCCTCCTCTTTTCCTGGTACTGGTGCCAGTGCCCCATGAATTGAAACCCCCATCTCCCACACCACTCTGAGCCATGCATTTAACTTTCTGATCTGTTTGATGCTATTCAAATTTGCATGTGGCATAGGTAGTAATCCAGAGATTACTACCTTTGAGGTTCTACTTTTTGGCTACAGATTAAAAAGGAACCACCATTACTCATAGCCAGTCCAGTCCCCAGAGTAGCAGTGATCCCAGTTTAAGCTCGCTAGTGTAATACAATGGGGGCTGAAGAGTATGGCAGATCAGCAAATGGAGAGAGCTGAGCAGCAGAGAATACAGAATTAAAGATTGAAAACATTGGACCTTGAAAGAAATAGGGACCCATGGTTTTCTGTGTTACGATGCTAAACAATGCATTCACAATAGCACCAGGGTTGCAGGGAACTGTGATGGCAGCTGGTCTGAAAGAATTTATTTCCTAGATCTAATTTTCAATTAGAAAGAAAAAAATGTTTTTGTCTGCTCAAAATCAGGATGTTTCCTAAAGCACCAGAATACTCTTATGATCAACAGTAAAAGTGTCCATTTGTTCATAACCCCACTTTCCTGTCCAGTATTAGACTTTAAAAGGTGGCAGCCTGAAGGCTGCCTTCTGTAAGTTGTCGTCCATATCGGTAACAATGGTGCATTCTGGGAGTCCATGACTTGGTTGAGTCTCTTCATGGAGAAACTGGAGAATGCAGAATTCCAGAGAAAGGGCTAAGCATGTGCAAACAAAACTTCTTGGAAGTGTTGGCCAGAGGCTGCAGAAGGTAACCTGAGACGTCAGCTGCTGATACACAGGCAGGAACAACTTTTGAACTAAAGTAACCGCGTGAATAAAGTGAATTGAGAGTTAAGAGAGAATTGACTCTTCTCCTCTGTGTACTAAGCCAGTAACCGGTGACCTCTGGTCAACAGAAGTGTTTCCAATGTACAGTGACTTTCTGGGTAAGTTTAGCATTTTATTTGCAGACTTACTTTTAGTTAAAAATTTATTAGTGGCTCTTCTGTGGCATTGTTCAGCGAGTCAGAAAATATACTGTTTCATAACAAGTGTCTTTGGCAACATACATAAGACCAGGTATTGAATTTTAAAAAGGGAAGAAAATGGACCACCACTGCACATACATAATTGGCCCAATTTTACGAGGGGAGCAAGTCCCTATTAGACAGGCTCAGATCAAAACGGCCACCGAAACCAGGGAAAAGCAGGGGCACAATAAGACAGACAGGAAGGCAAAACAATTAGTGCAGGAGAAAGCAGAGACAGTTACAGGGCAAATTTTCTTCTAGCACTTGGGCGTAAAGCATCGCCTGAGGAGCGTACATAGGGGAAAAGCAGGTGAGGAGGATCCCACATCCATAGTGGGGAGCACATCTGATTTCCTAGCCAATTAAATTAAAGTGATACAAAATTGGGTAGACTTTATGATGATGCTTTACACCCAAGTGCTGAAGAGGAAAAGCTGCCCCAAGGATTTATTTTTTGCCCATGTGCATCATCATAGGAGTTAAACTATTCTAAATATAAAAATATACATGGAACTAAAAATACAAAAGAGATACCTGTTCGCCTCTAATTGGGTTAGATCTTTTCAGAGGCAGGGGAGGGAGGAAAAGAAAAAGGTGGGGGGGGGGGGGGGAGAAAGAGAAGAAGGTAGGAAGGGCAGAAGAGCAGGAGCGAGGAATGAAGGGAGGAAATATTTTAATGTTGTATGAGATTTGAAGTGTTTCTTTGGCAGCTCCATTTGCCTAAGCCAAATCACTGCAAAAATTAAAAAGGCCACGAGGTGAAAATTAATAGTCACTTTGGCCAACTCAAAATGGCCATTTTGGGCAAAGGAAACTATACCAATTTGCAGTGGAATGAACTTTGGGCCAAACTTAAATCTCTTCAATTTTTGTACTGCTAAGCAAAAGGCCTAATTTTTAGGCTTCAAGAAAAACAGGAATTGCATTGTCAGGGCTATATCAGTATGAAATGATGTTCTCTCAAACAGTCTCTTTACAGCTAGACAATTATTCATGACATGATTTAATGACCATTTGTTTACATTATGGGATCTAGTCACAAATATTCTCACCGCAATCAAAAGGTATAATGAGCATCATGAACCTAGCTTGCTTCAACCCAGCAAATGCTTCAATTCTGGAAAATGCAGTACCAATTCTATCAAATAGATTTTGCAGTAAATCAAATATTTTAATTGCTCATAGTGCAAGAGCTCAACAGCAGAAGTTCAATCTAGACACAATGCAGCATTTTTCATGATGGTACTGGAGGCAATGATCCACAGCGAGGAACCAGATGTAGTAGGAATAACTGAAATATGGCTACTTAAAGAATAGGACTGGCAATTAAATATTGCAGGTTATAACAATCAGAAAGGATAGGGAAGGGAGGGGGTGGAATAGCTGTACTAATTAGAGATAACAATGACAGTCGAAAAAAGGGACATTAACAGAAGGATTGAAACCTTTTATTTCAAAATAGGTGGTCTGTAGTATCACCTCCATTAGTGTGATCAATCCCTTCTTACAGAAATATGTAAGCAAATAAGTGAAATGAGTAAAGGACATAGAATAATCATGGGTGATTTTAACTACCCCCAAATAAACTGGCAAGAGGTAGGTAAAGGGGTACGGGGAATGGATTTTTTTTTTTTAACGTGTGCAGGACTCCTTTGTTACCCGGTATGTAATAAGCCCAAGAGAGGAAGCACTGTAGGATCTAGAAACAGGAAATGAATCAGACAAGAGAAGTAAGCGCAGGGGAACATTTAGGCAATAGCAATCACAACGTAATAAGGTTTAAGATAAAGATTGAGAAGGACAAAAGTAAGACAAAAACCAAAGTGATAAATTGGAAAAAAGCTGATTTTAAGGGGACGAGAATGGAACTAGGCAAAATAAACTGGAAAAATGTACTGACAAAGAAATAGAACAGCAGTGGGAATCATTTAAAACGGTGATCAAGAGTGTCCAGGAGAAATATATTCCACTAAAAAGCAAGAATAAACTAGCCAGTAATGTCAAACCATGGGTGAATAAAAACATAGGGGCAAAATTGAAACTAAAACAAAAAGGCATGCACTAAGCACAGACAAAGGAGGATGCAAAAGGGAATGTGAAAAGGTTAGGAAAGAAGTAAAAAAAAAATAGCAAGGCAAAGAGAAACCAGGAAATTAAATTATCATGGAATACAAAAAGAAATAGTAAAGTATTCTACAAATAAATAACAAAAGAAAAATCAGGATAGGGATACGGCCACTAAGGATACACACGATAAACTCACAGGTAATGACACCGAAATGGCAGAAATATTAATAATTACTTGACCTCTGTTTACCAGGGAGACTAACACGGTAGGTATGACATTAGAACAAGAGGTCAAAAAAGATAGTAAGGATAGAAACAGGGGGTGGGGGGAGGAAAGAGAGAAGATATTGATAAACTAATCAAACTTAGAGGGGATAAACCCCTGATCCAGACAGATTGCATCCACACATATTAAAAAGTTAGGGAAGAGATAGCAGAGGCACTATTAAATATATAGGCCAATTAGCTTAATGTCTGTGATAGGAAAGATAATGGAATCCTTACTCAAAGATGTAATAGAAAAACATCTAGAAAACGAAAAGTATAATAGTCAGCACGGATTTCACAAGGGAAAGTCATGATTGACCCAACCTTATTGAATTCTTTGAAGAAGTAACAAAGGGTAAATGAGGATAATGCAGTAGATTGATATATTTGGATTTACAAAAAAGGCCTTCAATAAAAGGTACTGCATAGTGGACCTATGACTAAGGTCAGAGCATGTGAAGTCAGGAGACAAGTAGCAGAATGGATAGCAAGCTGGCTACAAAACATGTGAGTGGGGGCTAAAAGGCTCAGGCTAGCAAAAGGTAGGAAGGGGTGTTCCACAAGGATCAGTGCTGGGACCACTGTTCACTATTTACATAAATGGTTTGGACTCAGGAATCGGAAGTACAATTTCAAAATTTGTGGATGACACCAAATTGGGGGTTAATAAGGAGGAGGACTGCGACAAAATACAAGACAACATTAATAAACTTGCATGTAATTAGCAAATAAATTTTAATATAGGTAAGAGGGAGGTGGTACATTTTGGTAGGACGGCACATACTCCTTGGAAAAGAACAGTCTAAATGGGGTTGAGGAGCAGAGGGATCAGGGGATACAGATACACATCACAGAGAAGCGAACCAAGGCCATAAAAAAAGCAAACAATGCACTGGGGTTAGTTTCTGGAAGGATAGAATTGAAAAGCAGAGAAGTTATGTTAACCTTGAACTTTGGTTAGACCGCACTTGGTCTCCATATTATGAAAAGGATACAGAGGCACTGGGGGAGGTACAAGAAATATTTGCTTGGATGATACCAGAACTGAGAGGTTATACCTATCAGGAAAGATTGAGCAGACGGAGGCTCTTTTCTCTAGAAAAGGGAGGACTGAGGTGTGACCTTATAGAGGTCTTTAAGATTATGAAAGGGTTTAATAGGGTAGACGTAGAATAGGTGTTTCCACTTTTGGGGGAGACCAGAACTAGTGGCCATAAATATAAGATAGTCACTAATGAATCCAATAGGGAATTCAGGAGAAACTACTTTGCCCAGAGTGGGCAGAATGTGGAACTCGCTACCAATAGGAGTAATTGAGGCGACTAGCATTAATGTTAGTAAGGGGAAGCTAGATAAACACATGAGGAGCAAAGGAATAGAAGGATATGTTGATGGGGTTAGATGAGGAAGGGTGGGAGGATGCTCATGTGGAGCATAAAAACCAACATGGACCAGTTGAGCTGAATGGCCTGTTTCTGTGCTGTACATTCTATGTAAAGCAGAACTTGATTCAAGTGCAATAATCATCCTAGATTTCCACCCAGTCGCAAATTTACGGTTCAATTCTCAGGAACTAGGGTAACTTCAACCTTGAACCATGTAGTGACTACAGCTACTGAACCTGTCACCATATATTGCAGATATCTTGTGACCAATTCATTAGCTACTTCCTTAAGTAACTTACTGTGCAGTCCATTTGGGCCTGGTGTCGTTCTCTCTGTGCCCTCAGCCTGTCTATCACTTATTATTTAATTATTCTTAATATTTCCTTGATTTGCCCTGGAAACTCTCATTATAGGTACCACTAGTAGGAAAGGAACTGTATATATAAATAGCATAATTGTATGCTCCAAACTATGTAATTGCACTTTTTCATTCCAGACGTTCAGTTTTCACAGCAACACATGCCAACTGTCTGATCCTAGAACAACATTTTACCAAGGACCTTTGGCATTTTCCCCAAAATCAGTCAATCATTTGTGAATCCAAATAAATGAGTCTGCATGTTCAACCCTATATCTTAGGTGATATTTACAAACTAAGTCATTCTAGATAATATTTACATGTAAAGTTCACTGGTAAATAGACAGACCATATAAGTTATATCTAAATTACTGTTGCATTCCTATTTACTAAGGAATCAGGTGATATTTGCAAATATCTAAAAAGAGATAACGGCCTGCAGCACTCCAGCACAGTGCCAATAATGTTAACTGCTTACTTTTTCTTTACTTTTAAAACTATGAAACCATAAAACCATATGAGTTTGGAGTACTGTGGTTTGCATGAAAAAACTTCATCTCAAAGTAAAATTTTCTTCATATGAAAGGTTCAATTGCTAAATTTAAACTAAATAGTTTTATTTGAGAAACTGGTTTATAATATCATTGTACACCATATTCCAAAAAAAGTATACCATTAAAATCTTTCCATCTTTCGGATACAAGAGACGTGAAATAACGGCTATGCTGATTCTTCACTTGGACAAGACCAATTCTATTCAAATGGACGCCAGGCTGGGAGATCAGACGGTACATTTGTTCTGAATCTGAGTTGAGCCAATTACTTGAAATAGATATAGGTGTAACAGATTCAAGGTCCCCAAGTTTAAACATCAAATATAGAATAGCTAGGAACAACAATTGGAGCTTATAATGGTGATGTAACATACTGGAAACCTAGTAATTTCCATCATACAATTTTAAGACACGAGTTTGTGCCTATGTTTCTCCAAACAGATTCACAATTTGTAGATTTCTCAAAAATAGCCTCAATTAGAACACTAGCTTCCATTTCAATTTAATTACTAATGTACATTATATATTATTCTAAAGTGACATTTGCTTAATTTTGAACACAACTGTGTGGGGATGTTTGCGGCTGGGCCCATGTGTCAAATTACTAGAACAAAGGGAATACAAAGCAAATATTGTGAACTTCAAACTTTGGGGAATGTTTTCCAATTTTTAATGAAACATTGGGGTGCAATAACTCTTTAGCAAGCTTGTAAAGATCTTATGTTGTTCTTAATTTCAACTACCGTATTTAAGCAATGCAGAATATCCAGCATGAAATAGGATGACACACCGATTCCAGTGTGATACAAGATTAAATAGGATTTGATTGGACCTGACTGCAACACACTGTTACATTTGATCAGATCAGTGGGTTGCCTAAATACCAAATCACAGCAGGACCACTAACATGATGTACATATAGCATTACTTTTATGAATGTGTAATGTTTTTAATTGTAGAGGTGTTATTCAAACTAAAATATTAAACTTGTTCTACAGTGCTTTACTAAGATAATAGATACAGTCGTTGTTGAGTAGCAGTTGAGTATGAATGGTGGTCCACAGAATGAGTACAGCAGAATAGTATTTGGGTCAGAAAGAATGGAAATTTAAAAGACAAACTTATGGTAAGTAGACAGAAAAAAAAAGGAAATATGGTCAGAAGCGCCAAACTCTAAAGCACAGAACACAATAAGGACAGCAAGTGAAAATTTTAAAACTACAAATTTTTTTTGGTTTTATTTTCTTTCTCGAGTTTTATTGTATTTTGTAGGTAACATTCAGTGTCCTTAATTTTTTTTTTCTGATATGACCTCTAAGGACCAATCTTAAAACTTTAAAAGTAGTCTATGAAAAAATAATCAAACAGGGCTGTGCTCCAGAGCCACACACATTATGCAAAAGTGATTTTAACAGTTACTTACTTCAGCAACTTTAAGAAATTCTGAAACTCTTGTCATTCTAGTGAGGAATTTTTTATAAATTTCTAGAGCTTCTTTACACTGTCCCTTCTTCATTTCAAAATATTTTTCTAAAATCAGAAAAAAACAATTACATTAAACTGTAGCACCAAATGTTATTTCTTCCCAGCAGAAGAGTCAAGGATTTAAATAAACATTGCTACATTAACATTTTGAGCAAAAATTCGATGGCATCTCGAAAGCTGAATTTAAGTGATTCAGACAATATCCACACAAAGTTAGGTCTACACTAAGTCAACATTATTTTTTTCCTCCTATTTAGTCTCACTTTATGAGTCTTATTTTATCCTTGTGCCACTCCTGGCCAAGACTATGGACTACTTTTAGGCCTTTATCAATATAATTCTATAATCAACCAGCAGTGGGTGGCAAGAACAGCCCAGACTGCCTTGTCCTATAATTTTCCCTCCATTCTTGGCTTCGTACCTTACCCATAAAGTTGTAGCTAAAAATCAGGAATTTGCTGTGTGTGTGGAATTGTGGCTGTGAACCTGAAATCCTTCATTCTATGAAAAGGCAATGTGTTCCAACATATTGTGCACCTACACGATCCACAGGCAATCTCTCTCACCGGTCATTTCAAGATTTTACACAACCAAGCTTGAAAAACAGCATATAGACCTAATAATATTTCATTTCACAAAATTAATTAATATTTTCTCTTCATCCATTCAAACCTTCCTTTCTCCTCTCCCACCTAACCTGGTTGATTCAATCAGCAGTTTTACAGGAGGAAGGTACATATTTGACACAGAAAATCTTCATGCCAGGGAAATGTGTGGCTGCTGGTCACCAAATAAACCTGTGGATTCCAAAAATGTCAGTATACAATTTGAACAACTGGATTTGTAAAAAAAAAAATCAATCCTCAAACTGATTAAACTTGTTCACACAATGGTATAGTAGATTACATTCAAAAAAAGTGATGGGGAGAGAACATTAGGCAGATGGATTAAACTAGAGCAAATGATCTTATAGGTCTTCACATTTCTAGTAATGGAATAATTGATAACTAATTAAACTGCGGTGAACAAGTTGATTATGTATGGTAAATTGTACTCACCTAACAAATTAATGATTCCATCATTGTAACACGCAAATAATTTGATTAGATCTTTGAAAAGTAGCATGAAACCAGCATTTATTACTCCATTTGACAATTCACCAGGGCTCACCTGTAATACCAAATTGTTAGCATTTAACAGTGTGGTTGCAAACTAAATTATTGTTTTAGTATATCTACAAGTGTGATTATTCAGTTCTTAGATTCATGCACAAAGTAGGTGCGTAAATTACAGTGCAATGAATGCTTTTTCCATGCAGGTGATGACAGAATGGTCAGGTCCATGCTGCAAGAAGGTCAACTGCCATAAAAGAACAACAGAATCACACACTATATTTAAGTATAGCAAATACTGTATTTCAAATGAATTCTCAAGCTTTCTAGGGATAGTTAAGAACAAGCCTTGCTAGTCAAGAGTCAATTACACAATGATTAATTGCTTGGTGTTTTTAGGGCTGTCCTCTAATTTGAAACTAGCTTCTGCTAAATAACCCCAGCCACTTTCTTGCTAGGCCTTAATTTCTTCAGAAGATACCAGCACCAAGTTATGAAAAACAGATGCTCATATTAAAGTACCAACACAGGGATTCTCCAAAGTAGTGTACCTAGCCCCACTCTGCTCATCTTCAATCATTTAGTAAGATGGTATCAAAAGGATCACTTTTAATATCACCTTTTATAGAAAGTGGTTGCCTTCCCATCAGAAAAAAACAACCAAGTTGCTGCTCATGTGACAGAATTGGAGAGGTGAGGGAACACATATGGGTACAGCAGTGCAGTGGTTATGTACCTAGCATAGTAATTCAGAGACCTGGACTAATAATCTAGAGAATGAGTGTTCAAATCCCACCATAGCAGTTTGAGAATTTGAATTCAATTTAAAAAAAACATCTGGAATCAAGTCACTAAAAGTGACCATGAAGCTGTCAGATTGCTGTAAAAACCCAACCAGTTCGCTAATGTCCTTTAGGGAAGGAAACTTCCATCCTTATCCGATCTGGCCTATATGTGACCTCAGTCCCACACCAAATATGGTTGACTTATAACTATCCTCTGAAGTGACCTAGCAAGTCACTCAGCTGTATCAGGGCAGCTAGGGATTGGCAATAATTGTCAACCTTGCCGATGACATTCATATCCCAAGAACGAATAATAAAAAAATATTAGCTTCATCAAGGTGGGTGGGGGGGGGAAATAAAGCAAGTATTTTCCCCCCCCAATAATTTGAAATCACAACCATGAATTAAGGTTTGGTGCAGGGGAAACACATAAATGCATCTAATACCAGGTTAAAGATCTCCTGGGACAGATGTTCCCTTGTATGGGGAATGTTTTATTTCTTGTAAGAACTAGGATTAACCACACAACACAGCGGCTCCATCAATATATGGAGTACGAACGAAGGGAAGCAGGAAGAAAAGACAGAATCTTTAGGTCTGATGGTCAGCACTTCAAATAAATGCAAAGTCCACATGCCATAATCAAATGGGTGTGGAGGTCAGGGGAAGAATCAGGATGTCAACCACTTGAAACCTTTTAGTTGTAATCCATGGGACATTCCCTTAAGCAGGCAGGTCAGGCAGCACCAGAGACATTCTTTTCCCACCAATGCGTCACTACCCGCACCTACTGACAGCGATGCAGCTCTCTCACTTCGGCAGACAATTAGTGCATGCGGATGCTCCAATTCCCAAGTGAAACAATGAACCATGATAGCATGAAAACAATAAGCAACGGTCTGACCAACCACAATGCTGGATAGTTCTTCAGATGCATGTCAGTGTGTCACGCTTTAACTGGTACTGGATGAAAGAAGGAATGCCAGGTCAGCAACAACTTGCATAGCCTGACTGTTGATATCTTGATGGGTGCAGCCAACCAAATCTGTAAACCTCTACACATCCAGCTGGGAGTGACCACTGTGAAAGTCTTGCAGCAGGAAGCACAGTTCTGCAATTGGACCCAATGCAAGCCAATCTGGAACCAAGATGCAACATAGAAGTGGCACAGAACGAAACAATTAACAGTCAACTGCAGCCTCAAATCTGCCTTCATCGGGCATGCTGAAATTATGATTTATGGGGACGTTGCAAACAGGACCATCCTCCTAAAAATGTGCAGCACCACCTCCATTTCACCAGCCATCAAACAGGGAGTCGGTGCTGAGTTGTCTGTCTCTTGCCTACACAGTGTCCTTTCACTTCATTTTTGCCCACCACTTCTAGACAAAGATCCCCAATGGGTTGAAATGCCCGAGTGTTTTCTGTTGAGACAAGGAATTTTGTCTCCCTATTCTGCCACTTACTGTTAATTGTCCATACTGGGCTACCTTCATGCACACATCTAAATTTGCAACTGGAGCTAAGAATAAAGATAATGAGATGATCGTGGAAAATTCTGTGTAATCAACATACTTCACTTATGGGAAGCGTAGCACTCATTTTTTAAACTATTCAGGAGTAAAACTGCACCCACAGTGGAAAATACAGTCTAAAACGTCAGAGTCCTCTTGACATGCACATGGTGGAAGAGATACATTGTTGAAACAGTGAACAGCTGAGCACAGCTAACACCGTAAGTTCCCATAATAGATGCAATTCAGTTACCAACTAGGAACTCAAGATGTAGACAAAGCACTGCTGTTTCCTCATGCCAAATGAGGTAGGATGACGGAGCCACAAAGCATACGATGATTTGGAGTGACAAGGCAAGGGTCAAGAGTTTTAGCTTTTAGGTAAGTAACTGAAGATAATCATACTTGGATACCTGAGTGAGGAGGGTAGGTTCATGTTGGAATGATCAACTAAGGATGGTCAGTTCTGTAGATCACTTTTATAAATCAAAAAAACAAAGTAGCGCTTCTCTCAAGATTCCTAATCCATAGGCAGGTTAGAAGTAGACGTTGCTGCTAGGTATATCCCAATGAAACTGGACTTAACCAAAACTTCCCAATATGACTAGTTCCAGTGGTAGGTTTATGCTTAAATTCTGACACTGTAGTCTGCAAATGTTTATACAGCTTTCTGTAGAAAGCTTACAGCAGGCCAACATGACCTTCCATAGTATTGATAATTCGGGAAGGTGAGAGAAGAGAATGGGACAAACAGTCTAGTCTGCTCAATTGTAGATCCATAAGTTGACTGGATTCGGTGCATTGTGGTCTGAAAATTTAAAAAAATGATTCAGTACTGAGCTACAACTACAACTCAACATCTCTGTTTTCACATTCTCTTGGGAACGGTGAAAAGGAATTGAAGAATTCATCGTACAGTATTAGAATCTTGTATTCTGGATGATAACTAGGTTGACTGGATGCTTTCACTCAACGCAAATAGATCTTCAAAAAGCCTACAAGTCTTGACAACGTGGTAGCCATTAAATTGTCGGATAGGATTGCAATACTTCAAGGTAACCCGCAACTACATTCTCTATATCGGCTAGTCACCAACTTTGCTTTCTGTACCAACCTTCAAGTCAGGAGCATTGGAATTTGTAACCCCTGATAAATAGGTGACTGTAGGGGTGAGGGTGGTTCTGTATCTGTTGAAAATAACAGCTGTGCTATCAAGTTGCATAAGTTTATGGGCAAAATGAATTAGGTCCAAATGTCCTACAGATGAGTTTCTCAAGACAAAGGATTTAGTGACAACAAAGGTAGTAAAATCCAAAACTACAAAATTATCAAAGAATATAAAGAAATAGTAAAGTATTCTACAGACATATAAATAACAAAAGAAAAATCAGGATAGGGCCACTAAAGGATACATATGATAAACTCACAGGTAATGACATCAAAATGGCAGAAATATTAGGTAATTACTTTGCTTTAGTATTTACTAAATGGGAGACTAACATGGTGGGTATGACATTAGAAGAGCTCAAAAAAGATATAAAAGGATAGAAAGGGGAGAGATAATTGATAAACCAATCAAACTTGGAGATAAAACACCTGGTCCAGACGGAATGCATCAGTGTATACTAAAAGAAGTTAGGGAAGAGATAGCAGAGGCACTATTACATATATAAAAATTCATTAGAAAACGAATAGTGCAAGAGGACTAGCGGACAGCTAACATGAGTCCTACATTTTAAAAGGGAGACAGAACAAGTCCAGGGAATGACAGACCAATTTGCTTATTGTCAGTGATTAAGGATTTGGAATCCTTACTCAAAGATGTAATAGAGAAATATCTTTTTAAAAAACAAAAATAGTCAGCATGGATTTCAAAAGGGAAGGTTATGCTTAACCAACCTTATTGAATTCTTTGAAGTAATAGAAAGGGTAGACAAGGGTAATGTAGTAGATGTAATAATTTGGATTTACCAAATGCCTCCAATAAAGGTTCTGCATAGTGGACCTATGACTAAGGTCAGAGCATGTGCAGTCAGGGGACAAGTAGCAGAATGGATAGCAAGCTGGCTACAAAACAGAAAAGAGTAGGAGTTAAAGGTAGTTACTCAGACTGGCAAAAGGTGGGAAGTGGTGTTCCACAAGGGTTGGTGCAGGGACCACTGTTGTTTGCTATTTACATAAACGACTAGGACTTGGAAGTACCATTTCAAAATTTGCAGATGACACCAAATTGGGGGGTATAGTTAATACTGAGGAGGACTGTGACAAAATACATGAAGGCATTAATGAACTTGCAGAATGGGTGTGTAATTAGCAAATAAATTTCAATATAGATAAGTGTGAGGTGGTACATTTTGGTGGGAAGAATGAGGCCACCTCCTTGCAAAAAAGATTTACTAGGATGATACCAGAACCGAGAGGTATACCTATTAGGAAAGAGTGAAGAGGCGAGGGCTCTTTTCTCTTGAAAAAGAGAAGACTGAGGGATGACACAGTCTTTAAGATTATGAAAGGGTTTGATAGGGTAGACGTAGAGATGATGTTTCCAATTGCTGGGGAAACCAGAACTAGGGGTCATAAATACAGGATAGTCAAAAGTAAATCCAATAGGGAATTCAGCAGAAACTTCTTTACCCAGAGAGTGGTTAGAATGTGAAACTCACGACCACAAGGAGTAGTTGAGGCAACTGGCATAGATGGGGTTAGATAAAGAAGGGTGGGAGGGTGGGAGGAGGCTTGTGGAACACACTGGCATGGGCCTGTTGGGCCAAATGGCCTGTTTCTGTGCTGTACATTTTATGTAAAATAGGACAGAAGGCAGCAGCCATAATTTGTTTCTTTCTGGAGTGGAGTCCCCAAACTAAAAAGCAGCATAGATGGTAAAATAATTTTGAAAATGGCTATGGCAACAACAAATGTTAAATTCTGATTGGATGTAGTGCCTACTTATTGGCACACATGCTTTTCTCCTATTGGGGATGCTAAGTTTGTAACAATCTTGAAAATAATCCAAAATACGAATGGACAATCTGTTCAGACTTCTATACACGAGAAACAGCAGCTTCTTCAATAAGATAATTTGGTTTCCATGCTTATCCATTCTTCACTTCCAACGTTCGCACTGACTATTTTGATCTTTAGTAGGTTCTTGAAATGAAGAGCTAGGCTTCATACCCAACATTTCTCCTTCTGCATCAATATAATATCCAACAGCAGGTCCCAAATGGGCATATACAAAATATATTAGAAATCTGAAGGTGGTTGGGTTAAACAGCCTTACTTTTAAATATTTGTCCTCAGCACAAGGCTGCAGAAATAGAATACTACTAAGCACTTTTTGTCACATTTACTTCAATGTAACTCCACGGGGAGTCAATTTCTCTTCTTACAGATACTATTCAGCATGGTATGAGGCTGCCTTCCCACTAAGTTTGCAAACTGAAGGATATATAATTTAACATTGAGCTTGCTGACTATTCAGAGTTACCACTAGCAGTTGCATCTCATATCAGGTGTTCTTAGGGTGAAGTTGATGCCAGGGCTAGACACCTAGGCTTTATTAGGTACAGTTCAGTGCTTAAGAGGACCCTATTCTGTGTTTTCTTCTTGGTAATCCCTGTTCTTAAAGCTACAATGGCACAAGAGGAAGATCCACTGAAGATGAAAAGGAGTTTTATGGTGCCCACATAGAACCTGCTGTGAATATATAGATGCACTATTGTCCTCAGTAGAGGGAGATGGGTAAAGGAGGAGAGGGAAAGAGAAAGTATTTGGGGAAGGCAATAATGTTGCAAGTAGATTGTAGCTTTACTCTGGACTTTTAAAAAAAAATTCATTCGCGAAATGGGCATCGCTGGCAAAGCCAGCATTTATTGCCCATCACTAGTTGCCCCGAGAAGGTAGCCATCTTCTTAAACCACTGCAGTATTTGTGGTGAAGGTACTCCTACAGCACTAGGTAGGGGGCTCCAGGATTTTGACCCAGAGGGGAAGTTGGAGGTGATGGTGTTCCCATGCACCTGCTGCCCTTGTCCTTCTAGGTGGCAGAGGTCACAGGGAACAGGTTTGGGAGGTGCTGCCCAAAAAGTCTTGTTGACTTATTGCAGTGGATCCTGCAGATAGTACACACTACAGCCATGGTGGAGAGAGTGGACGTTTAAGCTGGTGGATGGGGTATTGATCAAGTGGGCTGTTTTGTTCTGGATAGGAGTGTTGTTGCAGCTGCACCCATCCAGGCAAGTGAAGAGTATTCAATCACACTCCTGACTTGTGCCTTGTAGGTGGTGTGGGGCTTTGGGAGTCAGGTGGTGAACCACTCCCTGCAGAATATCCAGCCTCTGACCTGCTCTCGTGACCACAGCATTTATGGTGGCTGCTCCAGTTGAGTTTCTGGTCAATGGTGATCCCCAGGATGTTGGTAGGGGATTTGGCAATGGTAATGCGGTTGAATGTCAAGGGGAGGTAGTTAGGTTTTCTCTTGTTGGAGATGGTAATTGCCTGGCGCGTGTGGCGCAAATGTTACTTGCCATTTATCAGCTCATGCCTGGATGTTGTCCAGGTCCTTCTGCATGTGGGCATGGATGGCTTCATTATCTGAGAAATCACGAATGGGCTGAACAATCAGCAGCGAACAGCCCTACTTCTAACCTTATGATGAAGGGAGGGTCACTTCCAAGTGTTCCTGCAGCAAGTCAGATATTACACTTTTAAATCTTGTGGCTCATGTACTGAAGATACCAAAATAACAATTGGGGTAGAGCAACTGCAGTTGGTACAGGATTTGGAGGTCTTCTGCTCCCATACCAAATTCTTCCAAAAGAACTTTCAGCTTTAAAAATAAAATTGAAACATTCAAGCTAACAATGAAATGGATATGAGGCTTCACCTTAGACAATATTTGCAAGATTAAAATTTCATAGGGTCAGTGGAGCTAATATATGGCATGCATTATGATACAATTGCGTACCACATGAAAATGCAAAGTGCAACTACAGGCTGCGAAAAGATCAGAAATGGAAGAAACATTCATTTTCTGAACAAACATGCATGAGAGGGTCCAAGTGGAAGGTTCTAATAAGACCATGCATTTCTATGAATGTAAAGTGTCCATGCATCATTAAGACATTCAGTATTTGCAATATCATAAGCAGGCAAGATTTTTTAATACGCAGATAGATCGGAGACAATCCCAATTAATTGCTAAATGAACTGTTCAGTTCCATCAATGACTGTCACAAATACAAACGGTCATGCCGATGAACTACTCACATCGAACTCCAGTAGTGCATCCAACTGCCCCTGCAGTATTGGCATGCCTTTCAACAATTTTTCTGGAGCTATAGTTCTCATTGCACCTTCAGCCCTGTAAAAAGAGAGCATATCTGAGCTAAAAAAATCTATTATACTTGCATGAAATGACTTACATCAAATTCCAGCAGAGCATCTAAATGTCCTTGAAATATCTGCATGCTTTTCACCAATTTATCTGAAGTCATAGTTCTCATGACACCATCAACCCTGAAAAAAAAATTGTAGCTTTGGAATCTATTTTTGCTTTTTGTATTTGACCATTTTGACCTCATGATTAATAGAAAACTAGTATAAATCATTTTTATTCATTTCCTCTTCCTTTAAGTTTATGGTAGCAACTGAAAGACTTTAGCTATGAGGAGGGACTAGAGAAACTGACATTGTTCATCAAAAAGATCTTAAAAAAGATCTGAGAGTTGTTCAAATTATGAGATAAGGTAATTCGGGAAATACTATTTCCGCTGGTCAGTGAGTTGTTAACCAGAGGGTATAAGAACATAAGAAATAGGAAGAGTAGGCCATACAGCCCCGAGAGTCTGCTCCGCCATTCAATAAGATCATGACTGAACTTCAACCTCAACTCTTCTTTCCTGCCCAATCCCCGTATCCCGAGATTCCCCTAGAGTCCAAAAATCTATCTCGGCCTTGAACATATTCAACGACTCAGCATCCACAGCACTCTGGGGTATAGAATTCCAAAGATTCACAACCCTCAGTGAAGAAATTCCTCCTCATCTCAGTCTTAAATGGCCGACCCCTTAGCCTGTGACTGCGCCCCCTAGTTCTAGCCTCCCAAGCCAGGGGAAACAACCTCTCCACCCTGTCAAGTCCCCTCGGAATTTATGTTTCAATGAGATCACCTCTCATTCTTCTAAACTCCAGAGAGTATAGGCCCATTCTACTCAACCTCTCCTCATAGGATAATCCTCTCATCCTAGGAATTAATCCAGTGAACCTTCATTGCACCACCTCTAAATAGATCCTTCCTTAGATAAGGAGACCAAAACTGTATGCAGTACTCCAGGCGAGGTCTCACCAAAGCCCTGTACAATTGTAGTAAGACTTTCTTACTCTTGTACTCCAACCCCCTTGCAAGGCCAACGTGCCATTTGCCTACCTAATTGCTTGCTGTACCTGAACGTTAACTTCCTGTGTTTCCTACACAAGGACACCCAAATCCCTCTGAACCCCAACATTTAATAGTTTCTCACCATTTAAAAAATATTCTGTTTTTCTATTCTTCCTACCAAAGTGAATAACCTCACATTTCCCCACATTATACTCCATCTGCCATCTTCTTGCCCACTCACTTAACCTGTCTATAATCGCTTTGCAGACTCAGTGTCCTCCTCACTGCTCACTTTCCCATCTAGCTTTGTATTATCCGCAAACTTGAATACATTACACTTGGTCCCTTCATCTAAGTCATTAATATAGATTGTAAATAGCTGAGGCCCAAGCACCAATCCTTGCGGTACTCCACTAGTTACGGCCTGCCAACCTGAAAATGACCCGTTTACCCCAACTCTGTTTTCTGTCCACCAGTGAATTTAAGACCACAAAAAGAATGACTGGCTAAGTATTTGAAAGTGAAAAATTTAGGCAGATTTAGAGAAAGGGCAGGGAAATAGGACTCAAGATAGCTCGTTCAGAGAGCCAGCACAAGCATAATGGTCCAAATGGCCTCTTTCTGTGCTGTTAAATTCTGTGAATCTATAACCCTGGGAAATTTGGCCAGGTTCTCAATTTCTAATCACTATGCAGCAACTGCCTGTCGCTGGCTATTGGATATGGTTGAATAGTCTGCTGATACATGACGCGTGCCACGTAGGTGAGATACCAGAAAGCAACTAACCCTGGCGAAACTAAATCACTGCAAGCAGTCAGTACTTTCAGAAGGGTAGGGAGGGTATGGGAGAAAATTGGCAGGAAAAAGATGAAAAAAAGATAGAATTAGCATTTGATCCAGTGACCACCTGAAATTCCATTTGACATAAAATAATACTCTTGTTTAGATTAATCTTTGACTTCAGTTACCCTGGAACTGGTTGATTTTAAAAGCTTAGCAATACAACAGACCTTCAACTCTTGGAAGGCAGATTTTGAGGAGATGAGGGAACTAAAAGATCTCACCTGAAATCCATTATTAAAAAGAGAGGAATACAAAAGTAACAATGGAATACTTTCAAGATTGCATTACTGAGAAAACAAACTAGCCATATATGATAAAATCCAAATATGTCAGTGGTGACCAAACTTTCAAAGCTCATGAGTCAGAATTATACATGATAGGATCTTTTTACATTACAACATGGGTTCTGGGACAGCAACATCAAAAGTAGGCTTTTGCTGCCACTGGCTCTACTGTGATTGAGTCATTTGTATTCAGGAGTGCAGACTACAATGCAAGAACAATGTATCTGCAGTCCATGGCATTCCATATAATAACCGTACCATAAAATACTACTAAATCTTGTTGCGATGCAGAACGGAAGTCAAAACAAAGTGCAGTATTCCGATCAAGGAGATAACTGGAACCGGACTAGGGGTTTTGGTGTGGGGGGGGGGGGGTTGTAAAAAGATGAGCGGAAGAGAGAGGGCAATTGCCTGTTTGGTGGACTGTGGAGGAGATGCCCTGCTCAGGCGGGGAACCCAAATCAATTCATTGCTCTGCAGTGTGTGGAGGGGACAAGAGCCAAAATGCTGGTCATGAAGGATGGGGGAAATGGTGAAAAGCTGGTCAGTGCTCAGGGGAAGGCAGTGGCAAACTGCTGATAAGCAAGGCGCTGGGGGAGAATACTTTGGAGGTGATGGGAATCAGGGGTCAATATTCTGCTGAGTAGGTGAGTGGAAGATAAAAAGTACAGTTTAGTTGTTGGCGGGGGGTTGGGGGAGGGAGGGAGAAGGGGTGGGCATAGGGACAGGCAGAGGAACAGATCAAGATGGTCATATTTGAGGAAGTGTTGTAGCAACAGAGGGAAGAGAATCAAATGGATTTTACAGTTCTGTTAAAAAGGGCAAGTTGGTGGGTGAGCATGGATTTCTGAACGATTGTTTTGTCATTAGGCTGGGTGGCTGGCCACCCAAAGAGGCTCGAGATCTTGGGTACAAAAGGGCAACAAGCTCATCAGGCAGGGACACATTTCTCTCTCTTGTTCTTTCAGTTTAACACCTTGGCACACAAAGCTGCAAAAGGTGCGTATTCCATCCTGAGTTGGACATATAATCGCCATTCCTTCATGAGTCAAAATCCTGGAACTCCCCAGCTAACAGGATTGTGGAAATATCTTCACCACATGGATTGCAGCGGTTCAAGGTGGCGGCCCACCACCAACTAGTGATGGGCAATGTACTCCTTGCCAGTGACGTCCACATCGCGAGAATGAATAATAATTTTAAAAATTAATCTTTTATCTATGGTCCACATTGTAGACTCCTCAACTACTGGAACCCACCTGCTTCTATCTATCTTGTTCCATCTTTTCATCATTTTATGCACATCTATCATAGCGCCCCGTAATCTGCGTTGTTCCAAAAAACCCAGCCCCAATTTGTAAGTCTTTCTTCGCATTTGTATTTCCTCATACCAGGCAGAATTCTCGTAAATTTGCATTGTACCCAGTGTAAAGCCTAAATTCTTCCTTTAGCATGCAGCCCAATTTTTTTCTGCACTTAAAAGTAGGAAACAAAAGATTTACACAAATAGGTGAAACATAAACATTTGATGTAGTGCAAGGATCTTGATTCTTATTAAAAAAAGATATTTTTCACATGGCACAACCCTCCAAAATGCAAATATATTATCAAGTGACTTCAAGCAATCTAACTTTGCACTAACTCAACATTCAACCAGAAATCTAACCAGATGCCTTTACAAAGCCAATTTTTGAAATTGCTTGATATAACTAACTTGAAGACCCAGGAGAAGGTTTGGTGGGTCTTCTGCCATATTACCATTTTCATGAGCCTTAACCATGGATGGAAAATGAGTAAGTTTTGTTTTCTGCAACTAAATATGAAACTTTCTCATTTATAAATGCAAAGTCACTTTATAGCAAGTTCATATTACAACTTAATGTGTCCTTCCAATTCCAGATTCAATTTGTTTAGATGCAGCAACATAGTTGATGAAAAGTCCAAATCTAAAATCCAACCGTTTTACAGATTAGTCTGTCAATTAAGGACATGCTTTGATCTTTTCTTTCACAGGCTTGAGCAGTTCAAAAAGAAACCAAGCGATTACATTTCCTTTAGAAAGTTAGGGTACTGCTGAGTGAAGCACGAGATCTTATAGGAGACTTATCACTGAACTCTTCAATCAGATTTTTCAAATGCCTGTGATTCAGTGCATGAGTTTTAATGTTGTTTACAATTTTCATCACATGCTTCAACACCAGCTACTCCTAATGAATGATATAAAAAAAAGCTATCAGTTATTCAAAATTCCACTAACTTGCTTACTGATCGCAACATCCCATTAGCAAAAAAAGCACATTTCTATTTTGGACCTTGTATAATGTACAAAGAAGAATCTATTTCTTTTCAAATGAACCAAAGATATTTGAAAATGTTCCATAAAACTTATGTAAACACAAATATCATTTAGAAGCTTTACAAATGGTCCTCGACAAGCCATCAGAACATATAACACACCGCTAATTAATTCCTCACAAGCACAATGAAAACGCAACAAATCTGAATTTAAAACTTGACCTCTGTTTAAACATTCATATAATTCATTGTGCTTATCGCTTACTTCAAATGTTGCAACTACTTAGCCATCCTTCCTTCCTTCCTTCCAACAGGAAACTGGTTCATAGCTCGCCTAGCTGCTTAAGTGTACTGCAGATCCACTGGATGACAATTAGGTGGCATATCAACATTTCTACTCGTCTAACATAGAAACATTGTACAATTTTTTTTTTAAACAGAAATTAACTGACTGGAAAAATTATAGAAATAAAGTTGATCTTCAAGCCTAATTTCTATGAATATTCAGTGTAGTCATTCAATTCAAATGTTCCAATCAAGTGTTGAACAGTTAGTCATAGAGTCATAGAGTTATACAGCACGGATAGAGGCCCTTCGGCCCATCGTGTCCGCGCCGGCCATCAGCCCTGTCTACTCTAATCCCATATTCCAGCATTTGGTCCGTAGCCTTGTATGCTATGGCATTTCAAGTGCTCATCCAAATGCTTCTTGAATGTTGTGAGGGTTCCTGCCTCCACAACCCTTTCAGGCAGTGAGTTCCAGACTCCAACCACCCTCTGGGTGAAAAAGTTCTCTCTCAAATCCCCTCTCAACCTCCCGCCTTTTACCTTGAATCTATGTCCCCTTGTTATAGAACCCTCAACGAAGGGAAAAAGCTCCTTAGTATCCATCCTATCTGTGCCCCTCATAATTTTGTACACCTCAATCATGTCCCCCCTCAGCCTCCTCTGCTCCATGGAAAACAAACCCAATCTTCCCAGTCTCTCTTCATAGCTGAAGCGCTGCAGCCCTGGTAACATCCTGGTGAATCTCCTCTGCACCCTCTCCAAAGCGATCACATCCTTCCTGTAGTGTGGCGACCAGAACTGCACACAGTACTCCAGCTGTGGCCTAACCAGTGTTTTATACAGCTCCATCATAACCTCCTTGCTCTTATATTCTATGCCTCGGCTAATAAAGGCAAGTATCCCATATGCCTTCTTTACCACCTTATCTACCTGTTCCGCCGCCTTCAGGGATCTGTGAACTTGCACACCAAGATCCCTCTGACCCTCTGTCTTGCCTAGGGTCCTCCCATTCATTGTGTATTCCCTTGCCTTGTTAGTCCCTCCAAAGTGCATCACCTCGCACTTTTCCGGGTTAAATTCCATTTGCCACTGTTCCGCCCATCTGACCAACCCATCTATATCGTCCTGCAGACTGAGGCTATCCTCCTCGCTATTTACCACCCTACCAATTTTTGTATCATCAGCGAACTTACTGATCATACCTTTTACATTCATATCCAAGTCATTAATGTAGACCACAAACAGCAAGGGACCCAGCACCGATCCCTGTGGTACCCCACTGGCCACAGGCTTCCAGTCACAAAAACAACCTTCGACCATCACCCTCTGCCTTCTGCCACTAAGCCAGTTTTGTATCCAAAGTGCCAAGGCACCCTGGATTCCATGGGCTCGTACCTTCTTGACCAGTCTCCTGTGGGGGACTTTATCGAAGGCCTTACTGAAATCCATGTATACCACCTCCACTGCGTTACCCTCATCCACACGCCTTGTCACCCCCTCAAAAAATTCAATCAAATTAGTCAGACATGATCTTCCCTTGACAAAGCCATGTTGACTATACCTGATTAATCCTTGCTTCTCCAAGTGGAGACTAATTTTGTCCTTCAGAATTTTTTCCAATAATTTTCCTACCACTGATGTTAGGCTCACTGGCCTGTAGTTCCCCGGTTTTTCCCTACTCCCCTTCTTGAATAATGGTATTACATTAGCGGTTCTCCAGTCCTCTGGCACATCCCCTGTGCCCAGAGAGGTTCTGAATATATGTGTCAGAGCCCCCGCAATCTCCTCCTTTGCCCCAAACTATTTTCACAATATCTAGCAGAGAGACTGGGAAACAAATCTAATTTTATGCAGTAAACTTTACTACAGCCTGCAATTTTTGTAGGACACCATTTTATATTTTACTGCATAACTTTCACAAAAATGATCTCAAACTTACCCCTTCTTCACTCTTGCAAAGTCAAATGCCATTTGTCTATACGAATATGCCTTTTCATTTAAGTATCTACTGTAGCGTCTAATAAACGTAGACATGTCATAACCTGCAAGAAATGAAATGTAGCCATTTGTGAATAGCACTTACAAAATCCCAGTATTTTCTACTTTTTTCAATTATATACATTCTGGTTTGAGATTTAGCCATAAGTATATTTTCAATTGACTAAATTTGACTGCAAATTTTGCAGACAAATTTCAATAAATTTTATAATATACAATTTCAATGATCAGGAGCAAATTTACACAGCAGAAAAAAATTGCACAACTGAAATTAGTATTTCATCACAAATACCTGAGAATGAACATTTTGTAACAAACTTAGTACTTAACAGGAACTAATTGGCTTACACAATTCACCACTCAATAATTTCAGGCTTGCAAGCAATTCCCATTTACAAACTAAGGAGTCAGTCTGAATCAAGAATGACTGTTTTGAACTACGCCAAAAACATCTCATTACATTTCAGCAGACTTGTACTTAAAATCTTCAATTTTACTGCGTTAATTATGTTGGTACAAAAACCCTGCATTACTTTACCATCCTTAATTAAGCTATTAATTAAGTCACAGTGTATACTACATCATTTTTGTGATAGACATGCTCTCCTCTATTCAACAGTGACCTTTCAATTTCAGCCAGGACATATGGTCATCACTTCTTGTAAGGGTACTTTTTGACTACAATGCCCCCTTTTCTCTAACTTATGCCCATCATCTACCTAGCTTCCACATCGCTGTAGCCAAGATGGCAGGCACAAACCTACTTGCCCATTACTGCCCCACGTAACCATCAGGAATCTCAGGTGTGACTGTTGGTTCAGCTAATTCCTTCCCCAACACTGATGCCATAGTTGCTATTTGATAGCTCCCTACTCTGATTGATCTATCCATTCCCACTGCATAACTAGTGTTCTAAATACCACTGCAACCTTCTTCACCCTCCAACCACATCTAATTAATCTCCTTGTGGGCAAGTACTACATAAACGCTCCTCCAACTCACTAACATAAATCAATCAAAACTCCAGAACATCTATTCAACTTCAGAATTCAATGCATGTCCAGCTCTTAAAGTTAACAGTAAGATCAACTACTACTTTTTCTGAGAATTTATTTGGTGGTGGTGGGGGAGGGGTGGAATTCTTCTTTTAATCTTTCTTAAAGTTTTAGCAATTTAAATCCATGTCCTTTAGCTCTGTTTACAGTACAATTCAAAAAGTTTGCCTACATCATTTACTCTATCTCTTAGTGCGTGTTAACTCTCAATCTTGTCTCAAATGAACATAAATTTAGCTCTGCAAGCAGACTTAAGTCTTGAAATATGTTTTGTTGTTTCGCCACCCACCCCCACACACACACGTGCTGTTATGTTAGACATTGCTAATCCAACACAGCCAAAGTTAGAACAGTCTCTATGCAGAATAAGTGGCAGCTAGAATAAACATCAAATGAGCAAACATGCCATTTCTATTTGGTGCGATTCTCTTGGCATTATACTAGGAGTATGCATTGCTTACCTTGGTTTCATAGATTTCAGAGATTTGCCCCACAATATGTGAACAGTATCTGGGCCAAAATAGTAGGACGGAGCTATGTCTGCAGCTCCTTCTGATATCCATCAGGTGTTTCTAAAGATGGAGAATGTTACTATAGGGACCTTAATTAAGTCAAGCATATCATAGAAGTTAGGAGTTTAGTAATGGCAGGAGCAGGAGTTAGATTGATGTGAGCAGCATGTAAGGTGTGAAATATTCTGAACCTGAAAAGTATTCAGGATGAGTACATATGCATGAAGTGCCAAAGATGCGCTTCTTGAACAGAAGAAATATATACGGGACCTAAAGGTTGTGGAAGACACATTTTGGAAAGAGGGACAGGGAGAGAGCAAGAGAGAAAGCAAGAGAGAGCCATCGAAAAAAGCAAGAAATTGAAAAAAAGCAACAGACCAAGAGAAAGAGCGAGAAAGCGAGAGCATGAGCGAAAGGGTAAAGAGTGAAAGATTTTTTTCCCCTGGCTGACAGGAAAATGGGATTAGAGCGAATGGCTCCAGTTGAAAAGCTAGCACCAGTACAAGAGTGCTGGGCCAAATGTCTGTCTTTTGTGTTGTAATTTCTATATTCTCTGATCAAGAGCCCCGTTGATTCTCTAGTAACACTGCATTAATCTGCAAATACAGGATTAGAGGGCCTGGTTATGAGCTAGCTATTACTAGCCTATGATTAACTTAGTTGTAACAGCTTTGCATTACCTGGAAATTTTCAGTGAATGACCAATAATCAAACCAAAATGCTTTTCAACTTGTTAACATACATCCCTTCAGTGTGCACAATTCCTACTCCAATATGCATTTTATATCAAAAGGCATTTACCATTCCTGAACCATCTGTTTATATAGTCCCTATTTCTTTGATTGTTATTTTCCTGCATCAAATCCTGGGAATGGATAATCTTTGTAACCAGGAGATGCATTAGGCTGTAAGCCAAATCCATAAGGTTAATAACTGACATGCAGAGTGTAGGAGCCAGTGATCAAGATAAATTGCATGCTGAACCCAGTTAAGTGCTGCAGTCATTTGCTGGAGCTTGTAAGGAGGCCACTTTCGTAACGTGCTTTGTATTCTAGGATAGTGACATCTCAAACAAACTTCACCTTCAGGAACTACCTCAGCAGCAGCTAGCTGCAACACCTCAATGCCGACAGAAGCAGAGGGAAAAATCTTTTGAGGAGTCTCATGACCAACCAGTATCAGGGCATCCCTCACTGGTGCAGTCTGAGACAAGGACACAGCTCCACTCAAAAGAGCTCAAGCAATTGCTCTTGGTCTGCACTATCCACCAGTATAAAGAATGGTCTCCAACCCTTTGCTGTTTAAGACTACGGTGTTAACCAGTGCCTAGATGGTCAACTCAGAGCATTCCTGGTCCAATTTCTTAAGGAAGTAAAGTTGGGAACATTTGCAGCTGGAGTATACCAAGGCTTGCTTGATAATGCAATTGCCCTTCTTGCAGCCTGGCTAGAGATGCCTGGAAGATAAAGAACACCAGCACTGTTTAGAGCCATGGTGGGAAGACTTAGTGGACTTCCAAAAAGCCTTTGACAAATTGTGCACAAAAAGCTACTATGTAAGCTTGAAACAGTGGGGAATCAAGGTAAAACGCATGAGTGATTAAAAAAAATGGCTGAAGGATAGGAAATATAAAGTGCTTGTTTGGGCAGCAATGTCAGAGGGTGGAGGTCCCTAGTGATTTGTGTGGAGATACCTAGCATTTCTAAATTTGCATTAACAATTTAAATTTAGAAGATCAATATAAACTGGTCACATTTGCAGATGATGCCAGGAGGGGACAGTGGCTAGATACTTACATATTTTCAGCTAACTCATTCTGTAAATGGGCAGGACAATGGCAGATGAATATGACTATGAAGTATTCCACGTAGGAAGAAAAAGGTGACATCTTACTACTCCATGAATACAATTAAAATAGCATAAGATCCCAGGTTAGTAGAATCAATGCTTAACATGTCCAATAACTGTGGAGCAGCATTCGACAAGGCCATTAGGATGCTGAACTATATAGCCAAAACAGTGCAGTACAAGTCAGAAGTTATGCTTAAACTGCACAATGCTCTGATCAGACACCACTGAAATCAAATAGGATAAGAGAGGCAAAAACTAGAATCATTTCAGAAACCGCTGTATATGGTCACTGGAGCACTTTTTTTTTCTAGCTGGATGATCGGAGATGGGGAAATGGCCTTCGTTGTTTATATCTATCTTGTGATGATTACTCTGTTGGATGTGAAATAACACATACCTCATATAGCTTTCTTGAATTCTAACATGGAACTAACTGTCCATCAGATGGATTAGTGGTCCACTATAAGTTGAGAATAAATTCTGCTAAATAATCTCAGCAATCCACATGGGGCTGGTAGAAAAGTAAAACCACAACACTTTGTCTGATAGTTATATTCAACTATGCAAGATGGTACATTTGCTCATCGACAAGTTCAGACTGAACTCCTGCAAGGTGATGAGAGAATGGATTCTGCCTTTCATCTCTCCTGAAGCCTTGAGAACCTCAGGAAAAGAGACATCTTCTGTTTCTAGCATCCTATTCTCCCTCACAAAAAAGGGGTGACATCGCCAGAAATATGCCACAAGCCTTGGGCATATCAACGGAAGCATCATTCTCTTCTTTCTCTCCTCCTTCCCACTCCCCCTCTCCTTATCCCTGGCCACTCAAGAGACAATGCTGTCAGGTCGGTACCTATGTTGAAGCTCGGTGGGCTGGGCCTGTTTGGGCTGACAGCACAGAAGTGACTGAATATCACCACATTTTCTGACCAAGAATCAGTAACAAAAAGAAATGTAATCAGATTCTTCAATGGTGGCTCCTTGGACTTTGACTTCCATGAAATTTTGAAAACACATTGATGAACTAGCTTTCTTTGGCAAATGGGAGGTAGCAGAAAATCATCCAGAAAATCATCTGAGGCAGGAGTGAAAAAAAAAGCTCAGCTTCAAAATGAGCCTCCACAACTAGGTGGCAGAGGTCATCCAACATCCAGAGTGCAATTTTCTTAAAGGCAAAGACTCCCTGCTGAGAATCCCCCATGGGATGAAAGCCACTTTTCCTTAAGGTATGTGGAAGTTGAACAAAGTAATAGAAATTTAGAAAAATAGAATAAAGAATCACTGGATTGGGGGTAATATTCTGGCATGGGTGGAGGATTGGTTATCTAACAGGAAGCAGAGAGTTGGGATAAATGGTTCATTCTCGGACTGGCAACCAGTAGCCAGTGGTGTTCCGCAGGGGTCGGTGCTGGGTCCCCAACTCTTTACAATCTATATTAACAATTTGGAGGAGGGGACCGAGTGTAACATATCAAAGTTTGCAGATGATACAAAGATGGGAGGGAAAGTAGAGAGTGAGGAGGACATAAAAAACCTAGAAGGGGATATAGACAGGCTGGCTGAGTGGGCGGAGATTTGGCAGATGCAATACAATATTGGAAAATGTGAGGTTATGCACTTTGGCAGGAAAAAATCAGAGAGCAAGTTATTATCTTAATGGCGAGAAACTGGAAAGTACTGCAGTACAAAAGGGATCTGGGGGTCCTAGTGCAAGAAAATCAAAAAGTTAGTATGCAGGTGCAGCAGGTGATCAAGAAGGCCAACGGAATGTTGGCTTTTATTGCGAGGGGGATAGAATATAAAAATGGAGGTATTGCTGCAGTTATATAAGGTATTGGTGAGACCGCACCTGGAATACTGCATACAGTTTTGGTCTCCATACTTAAGAAAAGACATACTTGCTCTCGAGGCAGTTCAAAGAAGGTTCACTCGGCTAATCCCGGGGATGAGGGGGTGGATATATGAGGAGCGGTTGAGTAGATTGGGACTCTACTCATTGGCGTTCAGAAGAATGAGAGGCGATCTTATTGAAACATATAAGATTGTGAAGGGGCTTGATCGGGTGGATGCGGTAAGGATGTTCCCAAGGATGGGTGAAACTAGAACCAGGGGGCATAATCTTAGAATAAGGGGCTACTCTTTCAAAACTGAGATGAGGAGAAACTTCTTCACTCAGAGGGTGGTGGGTCTGTGGAATTTGCTGCCCCAGGAAGCTAAATCATTGAATAAATTTAAAACAGAAATAGACAGTTTCCTAGAAGTAAAGGGAATTAGAGGTTACGGGGAGCGGGCAGAAAATTGGACATGAATTTAGATTTGAGGTTAGGATCAGATCAGCCATGATCTTATTGAATGGCGGAGCAGGCTCGAGGGGCCGATTGGCCTACTCCTGCTCCTATTTCTTATGCTCTTATGTTAAATTTATAATTTAATCCTATACAATTACGTTAATTTGATAGAGGTAGACAGTTCGCAACATGATCCTTTTCCAAAATCTGGGAGGGATTGTGAAGTTTGGTAAAAATCCTATTTAGAGTTATTGGAGATAATTCAGTCCTTATGAAACATGGAATGAAACTTTAAGATGCTCAATTTTCCAAAAGATTAAGCAATAGGTTGGTGAAAGCTGGTTAATACCAGTAGAAAAGTAATTTCAGGTTTACATTTAGTTTTCAATCCAGTAAATAAGACATGAAGCTGGAAACTATTTTGTTTCCTGAAGCTAGGTTGCAATTTTTTTTCAGTAGAAACTGTTGCATACTTTAAATGAAAATGCTCCTGCAAATATCTTGGATCATGCTTTAACAATGCATGAATGCTTTCAGAAAAATTAAAGTACCAGCTAGGTAACAGAAAATGAAATGTCCTGAAAGACCACTGTCCAACTGTTCAAATTGGAGAGGCAGAAATTTAGATACATTATTCAAACTATAAATTTGCAGACCATGAATGGCTAGAATGTATATCCATCTCAATTGGAAATGGACTATAAAAAGTTTTTCATGAAAACTTTGCTGTCACAATTTGTCAATGTACCCAGGTCTACACAATAGATTTGAGAGGTTACTAAACAGGGGGCCTTATTCAGATTAACCCCAGCTCTGTACACAATCTGCCTAGGCAGTCCTGTCTCCCACTGGGTGGGCAGTCTGTCAGGAAATTTGGCACAATACCAGCTCGGCCTCCCATTCCCAACCTACACTTCTAGCATTAAATGCCTCGACTAGAGAGCCAACATTAGAAGCAGCATCAAAACTCAAAAATGGACAATAATTGTTTGTTCGTGTTGAAATCCCTGCAAGGCCTTTCCCCTCCCTATCACTGCAACTTCCTCCAGCTTACAAACCCCGCAGAACTTTCTGTTCCTCCGATTGTGGCTTAAAGTGCTTCCCCCGACCCCCATCTCTTTGCCCAACCATTGGCCCCATGGTCTGGAATTTCCTCCATAAAACCCTCTGCCTCTCCACTTCCCCATTCTCCTTTAAGACCCTCTTTAAAGCCCACCTCTTTGACCAAGCATTTGGTCACCCCTTGTAGTATCTCCTTCTTTTACTTGAGGTTCACTTTTGTCTGATTATGTCTCAATGAAGCGCCTTGGGTTGTTTTTAAAAGTACTATATAAATACAAGTTGTTGTTCTGAGTGGGCTACCCCAGCCTCCTCTACTGATGCACAGGATAAGGCTGGGTGATGCATCATGAGAAGTACCAAGAAGGGTTCCAACCGGAATGGGATGAAGCAGCATGCCAAGGCTGACAGTGTACTGGACTTTTCAAGAGCTATCTGTGGAAACATCTGGCTAAACTGGTATACCATTTGTCCAAAGGTAACCACAAATAGCTGTTGCTTTCTGTTGAGACAGCTCGAGTAGCTGGCACTGATACTATAATGCCAGAATCCATCACTATCACCAATTCATAAGGTAGCTTTCTCCATCACAGTGAAGGTATACTGCCAAACATACATATCATCCAAAGCAGAGGATCAAGTGGATCAGACTCACATGTTTATCTTCTGCCAATGCAACTATAACTAATCCAAAGATGACACAAGGATAGTGTATTAGTCTTGCTAATATCCTCATCCATGTACAAAATAACATATGCTTCTTGTATGGGGCCTGGCATCATTAATGTCCAATGTAAGTAATCTTACAACACCAGGTTATAGTCCAACAGTTTTATTTGAAAATCACAAGCTTTCGGAGGCTTTCTCCTTAGTCAGGTGAAGTGCACTTCACCTGACGAAGGAGAATGCCTCCGAAAGCTTGTGATTTTCAAATAAAACTGTTGGACTATAACCTGGTGTTGTAAGATTCCTTACATTTGTCAACCCCAGTCCATCACCGGCATCTCCACATCATTAATGTCCAACAGTGAACCGTTCAATAGGCATGGTACAGATACACATTTTTACAGTGCAATCTGGCATCAAGGCCAATAACCCCAGTCTTTGCCTCAATGATAAATCATAATATATCAATCTGGACTGAAAATAGCATTTGACGCAGACTTTAATCGGAGCTAATGTAAGGACCAATGTTTGTTACTCCTGACTATTCAGAGGAAAGTTTTCCAAATAGACAAGCGTAATACAGATTACCATAAGAGATAGGAGCAGGAGTAGGCCATTCGGCCCCTCGAGCCTGTTCCGCCATTTAATGAGATCATGGCTGATCTGATTTTTACCTCAACTCCACTTTCCTCCCCTTTCCCCATATCCTTTGACTCCCTTATAGGAACACAGGAACAGGAGTAGGCCATTCAGCCCCTCATGCCTGCTCGGCCATTTGATAATTTCATGGCTGATCTGTGATCTAACTCCATATACCTGCCTTTGGCCCATATCCCTTAATACCTTTGGTTGTCAAAAAGCTATCCATCTCACACTTAAATTTAGCAATTGAGCTAGTATCAATTGCCGTTTGCAGAAGAGAGTTCCAAACTTTGACCACCCTTTGTGTGTAGAAATGTTTTCAAATCTCGCTCCTGAAAGGTCTGGCTCTAATTTTTAGACTGTGCCCCCCTACTCCTAAAATCCCCAACCAGCGGAAATAGTTTCTCTCTATCCACCTTATCCGTTCCCCTTAATATCTTATAAACTTCGATCAGATCACCCCTTAACTTTCGAAACGCCAGAGAATACAACCCCAATTTGTGTAATCTCTCCTCGTAACTTAACCCTTGAAGTCCGGGTATCATTCTAGTAAACCAACGCTGCACTCCCTCCAAGGCCAATATGTCCTTCCGAAGGTGCGGTGCCCAGAACTGCTCACGGTACTCCAGGTGCGGTCGAACCAGGGTTTTGTATAGCTGCAGCATAACTTCTGCCCCCTTGTACTCTAGTCCTCTAGCATTCCATTAGCCTTCTTGATTATTTTCTGCACCTGTTCATGACACTTCAATGATCTATGTACCTGAACCCTTAAGTCCCTTTGGATATCCACTGTTTTTAACTTTTTACCATTTAGAAAGTACCCTGTTCTATCCTTTTTTGATCCAAAGTGGATGACCTCATTTGTCTACATTGAATTCCATTTGCCACAGTTTTGCCCATTCACCTAATCAATATCGCTTTGTAATTTTATGTTTTCATCTACACTGCTTACAATACCACCAATCTTTGTGTCATCGGCAAACTTAGATGAGACTTTCTATGCCTTCATCTAAGTCGTTAATAAATAGTGTGAATAATTGAGGCCCCAAGACAGATCCCTGCGGGAATCCACTAGTCACACCCTGCCAATGTGAGGACCTACCCATTATCCCTACTCTGTCGCCTTACGCTCAGCCAACTTCCTAACCAAGTCCGTACTTTTCCCTCGATTCCATGGGCTTCTAACTTAGCTAACAGTCTCTTATGTGGGACCTTATCAAATGCCTTCTGGAAGTCCATATAAATAACATCCATTGACATTCCCCTGACCACTACTTTAGTCACCTCTTCAAAAAATTCAATCAGGTTTGTCAGGCACGACTTACCTTTCACAAATCCATGCTGGCTCTCTCTGATTAACTGAAAATTCTCGAGCTGTTCAGTCACCCTATCCTTAATTATAGACTCCAGCATTTTCCCCACAACAGATGTTAGGCTAACTGGTCTATAATTCCCTGGTTTCCCTCTCTCTCCTTTCTTAAAAAGCAGAGTGACATGTGCAGTTTTCCAATCTAGAGGGACAGTTCCTGAATCTAGAGAACTTCGAAAGATTATAGTTAGGGCATCCGCAATGTGCTCACCTACTTCCTTTAAAACCCTGGGATGGAAGCCATCTGGTCCTGGGAATTTGTCACTCTTTAGTGCTATTATTTTCTTAATTACTGTTGCTTTACTTATATTGTATCGAGTCCCTGTCGCCGATTCAATATTAGTTTTCTTGGGATTTCCGGCATGCTATCCTCTTTTTCTACTGTAAATACTGACGCAAAGTAATTGTTCAACATGTCCGCCATTTCCCCATTGTCAATGACAATATCCCCACTTTCAGTTTTTAAGGGGCCAACACTGCTCCTGACCACCCTCTTTTTCCTAATGTAACTATAAAAGTTCTTTGTATTGGTTTTGATATCCCTTGCAAGTTTCTTTTCATACTCTCTTTTTGTAGCCCTTACTATCTGTTTTGTGACCCTTTGTTGATCTTTGTATCTTTCCCATTCGCCAGGATCTGTGCCATTTTTTGCCTTTTTGTATGCCCTTTCCTTATCTCTTTAGTTGTCCCTTACCTCTTTAGTTGTCCATGGCTGGTTTTTTTTGGCAAGTAGAGTTCTTGCCCCTCAGGGGTATAAACCGATTCTGTATTTTGTTAAATGTTTCTTTAAACATTTCCCACTGATCAGTCGTTTTACCCATTAACAGATTTGCCCAGTTTACTGTGGACAGTCTCTGTCGCATCCCATTGAAGTCGGCCTTACCCAAGTCTAGAATCTTAGCAGCTGATGCACTTTTTTCCCTTTCAAACACTACATTGAACTCGACCATGTTATGATCACTATTGGATGGATGTTCACGCACAGTTAAGCTGTTAACTGAATCTGGTTCATTACTCATTACTAAATCTAGTATGGCTTGCCCCCTTGTTGCCTCCAGGACATACTGCTGTAGAAAACTATCCCGGACACACTCAAGAAATTCACTACCTTTCTTACAGTTGCTAGTCTGCTTTTCCCAATCTATGTGAAGGTTAAAGTTCCCCATTAAGACCACTATGCCTTTGCTACACGCTTGTCTAATCTCTGCATTTATACAATCTAGCACTTCAGGAGCTGCTGCCAGGGCTCCTATATACAACTCCCACTATGGTCTTAGATCCTTTCCTATTTCTCAATTCAATCCATAAGGTCTCTGTTGGCTGCTTACCTCTCGTTATATTCCCCTTTATCATTGAAGTGATTTCATCTCGAATCATTAAGGCTACTGCTCCCCCTCTTCCATTTTCCCTATCTCTCCTGTCGACCTTATAACCCGGTATATTTAGTTCCCAATCTTGACCATCCTGCAGCCATGTCTCCTCAATAGCTATCATGTCATACCCTCCAATTTGAATTTGAACTTGTAGTTCATTTAATTTATTCCTTATACTCCGTGCATTTGTATAAAGAACTCTTAGTTGGGCCACACAGTTGCAGCCATCCTGATGCCACCACAGCTGTATTCTTTGTACAGCTTCATTTTGGGCTTTAAGTTTTCAGCTGAAATTCTTGCCAAGATTGGCACAAAAGTGTTGGGATGTTATTAGACAGTTGCAGAAAAAGATTAACTGCTTTTTTCCCCTTTTTACCTTCAACAGAGCACTGAGGTAAGGCTGTGCAAAGCACCGATACAAACCACCACTCAATGGGACATAGTACAGATCCCCAGTCGGTTTAGAACCCAATTTGGATCACTTTAGATACAGCCCACCATTTTTCCCTGCAAGGTGGAGGGAAATCAGATGGCTTGTCATTGGCTGGTCACTATTTTGTACACAAACAGGGCATGACAAGGATCTTGAAACAAGATAGTCATCCACTCAAGGTAGAGTCATGAAACCTAGAAACATAACAGGCAGCAAACTGAGGCTGCATGCTCCATATTGCAGGACTGAACATAGAATAGAATGGTTACAGCACAGGAGGCCATTCGGCACAGAGCCGGTATGGGCTCGATGGAAGAGAAATCCAGTTAGTCCCATTCCCCCAGAAAGAAAAATTGGCAAACTTAAAGACTCCTGTTGTTAGATAGCGAAATACTAATGATGTTGCCTTTTCTCAAGGAAACAGCATGAAAGTTTGATACAGACTGTAGTGTTCTATCCCAGAGATAAGTTGCATTCAAAAGTTCATCGGGTTTTGTGGTATCTAACTCAGTGATCTTAAACAGAAAGGAAAGCAGACAAACCTTAGCTTTCAGCAGTTACTGGACAGATACATACATGGAGGTGAAGAAATGAACAGAATTGTTAATCTAATGGAATTCTATATATTGTATATTGTCCAAGAAATCATAACAGGAAGTTACAATAGGTTTAAATTATATCACATATATAAAGCATTAAATAACTGAGGCATTTCACCCGATTTTAAGGGGGGGGGGGGGGGGGGGGGGAGAAAGAGTATGGTACGCGCGAACCCCAAAGTGGGCGGCAAATTGGGGGACATGGAGGCCCAAATGTTCTTAACGGCCAGGACTCATTGCCATAACATTTTGGACTCCCGCCTGAACCCAGCCATATATATTATCTGGCCAGCAGGAGGCTGCAGCCGGGGACCCAAGGGAACTGTCCCAGGCAGTCACACAAATGGTGGTGGGGGGGTTGGAAAGAGTCTGGCCATGATTAAATTACTGGAGTAGGGATGCTTGGTTAACAAATTAGTGGTATTGTATGAATTAAAAGTAATCCTATAAAAATGGTATCATGCTGTTCTGGAGGCTTAATCATATTTTTATTGCAAAACTAATTAGGGCATAGTGTAGCACACCATCAAGGCTGGAGCCACCTGGATGAGATCAGAAGGGCACTCCTGCTCCTCCCTGGCCCACAAGGAAACTTTAAAAAAGTTTTAACACACTTATCTTGCTGGGCCTCTTGGGGCCACGATCCAGTTCCAAACAGGGTTAGCCTGATGGGGAAGCAGTCACTGCTCCCCTGCTTCGGCCTTCAACTAAAATTGCAGATCGGGTCCCAATGACATAATCGGATATAATCTGCATATTTAAAGAAGGACCCTGCTGTCTTCCTGCGGGTGTTCCGTTCGCCTGCTCAAAAGATGGTGGGAAGGCAATGGGGTCAGAGGGACCAAGTGACTGGCCTCATTTTAACTGCATCCCCACAAAGTGTTCACCAAGAAGGGGCAGTTAAAATTGGGGCCATAGAGTCAGTGTTTATGAACTGATGGGTGGAAGACACAGACAGCATGTGCTAAAATCCTCCTACTTTAAAGTGTCATGGGGATCAAAGCATACTCTGGCATCACTTACTCATGAAATATAAACAGACAGCTTATTTTCCACCACAGGGGTAGGTCCCTGTTATTACATTTATGATTGTTTGGTACAGGCGTATAATAATCTAGTCATTGCTTCCATATAAATGGATCAAGCAAACATACTGTATTTTAGGATCTTCAGAATAGTTATACATGCCCTATAAACCTTCTCGAATTAGTTTCACAGCAGAGCAAGCCCTATTAAACTGAGGAATTCAAATCGGTACCTATGAAAATACTAATAATCCATTTACAATATGAACATGAAAAAAAGGAAACTAATCAACCTCTTAGTACATCAAACATTTTCTTATTAAAATTTTAATATTAGTAGTTCTTCAAAAACAAGTGCTGATTTCTTACCATGTGTCCCACTTTTGTCCAAAAAATTGCTGAGGTTGAACAAAGTATTTCTAGATGCCAGGTATTGAATAAATCTCTGCAAAATACATAAAATTGTTACACAAAGACAATTTATGGCTTTATTTGAATGAAAGTGAATGTCAAAACATTACATGTATATGGAACACGATTAGAAGAACCCAACAGCAGTTAGGAAACGAACATTTGGTGCAGGTGCTTCCAATTTTTTCATTTTGATTTTAAAATTCAAATGATTGTAGTTTGCTACATCTAGTAAATGTCCAAGTGGCAGCACCATACATCAACACCGACTCCACTGTGCTTCTGAATATCTTGATCTTATCCACCTTCCCCAGTTCTGTGCACTTCCAGACTGTTCATTTGAACACAACCTGACCAAGACTCATCCTTTCTGGAGTTCATATCCTTTTCTGTTGTTCTAATCCATGATCCCAAGTTTTTGAAGTCACTGACCTCCTCTAATACCTAATTTTGCATAGTTCTTTTTTTGATGTTCAGCATTATATATTTGGTTTTCACATATGTACTTCAATAACCAAAACAGACTTTCCAAGTCAATGCTAGGAAAACCCTTTCTGGAATTCAAATTCCACTAAAAGTACAAAAGCCACATTCTTGGTTGTGACCCAAGAACCAGTTTTAAGATCTTTAAAATCAATAAGTGCTTTAAAGAATTTAACCTTGGTTACCAGCTCATAGCCATGTGAACATGCTTTAGTGCTTTTCTTAAGGGAAAGAGAAAAGGTACAAATGCCCAAGGAAAAAGGCAGTGAGATCAGCATGTTGGATAAAGTCTTCTTAGGGCCCAGCTGAGGAGGGACAGTGGGATTGGCTCAATTTTTAGAGCCATCATATGGATACCGCAACAGACAAAAAAGTGGCACTACCGTACTGTTACCATTTTCTTTCTGCAGCCTCTCCCCCTGGCCCTGGTATCTTCCCTCTTTTCCTGACCCAGATCTGCCACCCCTACTTTCTCCATTTACAGATTAGTGGGGGGGCGGGGGGAGAGAAGAGAAAGAGAGAAAGAAGTAGCAGCTATCAAGAGTCTGGATTCAACAGTCTATAATTGGGAATTGGAGAGTGAGGGAATTCCGTTCAGTAAGGGGTGAGGTACATTTGTTTGGACAGCAGAGAGGAGCATACCAAGAGCGGGACACAGCAACAACAAAACAAAACTGCAGTGTGACATCACAGGTAAGGCAGATAGGTGGTTGGTGGTGAGTATCTCTTCTGTTTTCTTCTTTCTCAGGGCTGTGTGCTAAGTAACTTTAGTTTTATGCTATAATTTTTTTTAAAAACTTAAACTTAATTTAATAAATTAAACAAGGCTAGTACTTGGTTCAACCTAAAAATAATTTGATTACTACAATGCCAATCAATCAATTAAATAAAAGTTATGACCGGGCATAACTTTTATTAAATAAAACTTGCAAGGGATATCAAAACCAATACGAAGAACTTTTATAGTTACATTAGGAAAAAGAGGGTGGTCAGGAGCAGTGTTGGCCCCTTAAAAACTGAAAGTGGGGATATTGTCATTGACAATGGGGAAATGGCGGACATGTTGAACAATTACTTTGCGTCAGTATTTACAGTAGAAAAAGAGGATAGCATGCCGGAAATCCCAAGAAAACTAATATTGAATCCGGGACAGTGACTTGATAAAATTAACATAAGTAAAGCAACAGTAATGAAGAAAATAATAGCACTAAAGAGTGACAAATCCCCAGGACCAGATGGTTTCCATCCCAGGGTTTTAAAGGAAGTCGGTGAGCACATTGCGGATGCCCTAACTATAATCTTTCAAAGTTCTCTAGATTCAGGAACTGTCCCTCTAGATTGGAAAATTGCACATGTCACTCCGCTTTTTAAGAAAGGAGAGAGAGGGAAACCAGGGAATTATAGACCAGTTAGCCTAACATCTGTTGTGGGGAAAATGCTGGAGTCTATAATTAAGGATAGGGTGACTGAACACCGAGAATTTTCAGTTAATCAGGGAGAGCCAGCATGGATTTGTGAAAGGTTTGTCGTGCCTGACAAACCTGATTGAATTTTTTGAAGAGGTGACTAAAGTAGTGGTCAGGGGAATGTCAATGGACGTTATTTATATGGACTTCCAGAAGGCTTTTGATAAGGTCCCACAAAAGAGACTGTTAGCTAAGATAGAAGCCCATGGAATCAAGGGAAAAGTACAGACTTGCGTGGCTCAAAGATTGGTGTGGGAGAAGTGGGTTTCGATTCACGCGGCACTGGCACCAGTACCGGGGAAAGAGGGAGCTGTTCCGTTGGGATGGGCTTCACCCGAACCAAGCTGGGACCAGTGTTCGGCAAACCGAATAACTAGGGCGGTAGAGAAGGCTTTAAACTAAATAAAGGGGGGGGGGGGGGGAGGGAGGGCTCAGGTGGGGCGAAGTTTAGATTGATAAAGAGAAAAGACAAGGAAGTAGTACAGGAAAGTGATGGGAATAATGATAAACAGAGTGTGTCAGGAAGGGGCAGAGCGTACAAACATAAGAGTGCACTAGCAAATGGGGCCGGGGTAGAAAAGAATGGTAAAAAGACAAAATTAAAGGTTCTTTATCTGAATGCACGCAGCATTCGTGATAAGATAGATGAATTGACGGCACAAATAGAAACAAATGGGTCTGATCTCGTGGCCATTACAGAGATGTGGTTGCAAGATGACCAAGGTTGGGAGCTAAATATTCAGGGTTATTTAACATTTCAGAAGGATAGGAAAAAAGGTAAAGGTGGTGGGGTAGCTCTGTTAATAAAGGATGAAATTGGTATAATAGTGAGAAGTGATCTTGGCTCAGAAGATCAAGATGTCGAATCAATTTGGATGGAGGCAAGAAATAGCAAGAGAAAGAAATCACTGGTGGGAGTAGTATATAGGCCCCTTAACAGTAGCTACACTGTAGGGCACAATATTAATCAGGAAATAAGGGGGGGGGCTTGTAAAAAAGGTAATGCAATAATCATGGGCGATTTTAACTTTCACATAGATTGGACAAATCAAATTGGCAAAAATAGCCCTGAGGAGTTCATAGAGTGTATTAGGGACTGTTTCTTAGACCAATACGTCGGGGAACCAACCAGCGAACCGGCCATCTTGGATCTGGTAATGGGTAACAAAACAGGATCAATTAATGATCTCAAAGTAAAGGATCCCTTGGGAAGCAGTGATCCTAACATGATGAATTTCACATCCAGTTTGAGAGCGAGGATCTTGGATCTGAAACTACTGTATTAAACTTAAATAAGGGCAATTATAAAGGAATGACAGCAGAATTGGCTAAAGTGAACTGGGTAAACAGATTAGATGGTATGATAGTGGATAAGCAGTGGCAAACATTTAAAAAGATATTTTATGACATGCAACAAAAATATATCTGTGAGGAGGAAAGACTCCACAAAAAGGGCAAACCAACCAACTAAGGAAGTCAAGGATGGTATCAGGTTAAAAGAAAAAGCATAAAACATGGCAAAGATTACTGGTAAGCCCGAAGATTAGGAAAACTTTAAAAAATAGCAAAGGATGACTAAAAGAATAATAAAGAGGGAGAAAATAAATTATGAGAGTAAACTAGCAAGAAATATAAAAACTGACAGTAAAAGCTTCTACAAGTATATAAAAAGGAAGAGGGTAGCTAAAGTAAACATTGGTCCCTTAGAGGATGAGACTGGGGAAATAATAATGGAAAACAAAGAAATGGCAGAGGAAATGAACAGATATTTTGCATCTGTCTTCACAGTAGAAGACACTAATAATATACCAATGATATTAGAAAATCAAGGGGCAAAGGGGAGGGAGGAACTAAAAACAATCACTATCACTGGAGAAAAAGTACTAGGTAAACTAATGGGTCTAAAGGCAGACAAGTCCCCTGGACCTGATGACTTGCATCAGAGGGTCTTAAAAGGAAATGGCTACAGAGATAGTGGATGCATTGGTTGTAATCTCCCAGAATTCACATGATTCTGGAAAGGTCCCAGCGGATTGGAAAACCGCAAACGTAACACCCCTTTTCAAGAAGGAAGTGAGACAGAAAGCAGGTAACTACAGGCCAGTTAGCCTAACATCTGTCATTGGGAAAATGCTAGAATCCATTATTAAGGAAGTAATAGCAGGACATTTGGAGACTCAAAACAATCAAGGAGAGTCAGCATGGTTTTATGAAGGGGAAATAGTGTCTGATGTATTTATTAGAGTTCTTTGAGGAAGTAACGGGCAGGGTGGATAAAGGGGAACCAATGGATACAGTATATTTGGATCTCCAAAAGGCATTCGATAAGGTGCCACATAAAAGATTACTGCACAAGATAAGAGCTCATGGTGTTGGGGGTAATATACTGGCATGGATAGAGGATTGGCTAACTAACAGAAAACAAAGAGTTGGGATTAAAGGGTCATTTTCAAAATGGCAATCTGTAACTAGTAGGGTGCCGCAGGGATCAGTGCTGGGGCCTCAACTATTTACAATATATATCAATGACTTGGATGAAGGAACAGAGTGTCTTGTGGCCAAATTTGCTGATGATACAAAGAAAGGTGGAAAAGCAAATTGCAATGAGGACACAAAGTATCTGCAAAGGGATATTGACAGGTTAAGCGAATGGGCAAAAACAGAATATAATGTGGGAAAATGTGAAGTCATCCACTTTGGGAGGAAAATATAAAAGAGCAAAATATTATTTGAATGGAGAAATACTTCAAAATGCTGTGGTACAGGGGGACCTGGGTGTCCTCGTACATGAAACACAAAAGAGTCAACATACAGGTGCAGCAGGTAACCCGGAAGGCAAACGGAATATTGGCCGTTATCTCTCGGGGGGATGGAGTATAAAAGCAGGGAAGTCATGCTACAACTGTACAGGGTGCTGGTGAGACCACACCTGGAGTACTGTGTACAGTTCTGGTGCCCTTATTTAAGGAAGGATATACTTGCATTGGAGGCAGTTCAGAGAAGGTTCACTAGGTTGATTGCGGGTATGGAAGGGTTGTCTTATGAGGAAAGATTGAACAGGTTGGGTCCACACTCATTGGAATTTAGAAGAATGAGAGGATCTTATTGAAACATACAAGATTCTGAGGGGACTCGATAGGGTAGATGCTGAGAGGATGTTACCCCTCATGGGGGAATCTAAAACTAGGGGTCCTAGTCTCAGTATAAGGTGGAGGTGGGGGGGGGGGGGGGGGAAAGAAAAGCGGCACGGGGGGAGGGGGGGCGGGGAAGGGGAAGAGAAAGACAGCGCGGGGGAGGGAGGGGGGAGAGAAAGAAAAGAGAAAAAAATCAAAAAGACAGAGAAAGAAGAGGGAGGAGGAGGGGGAGGGATATCGCTCAAGTCTAAGGGACACAGATCCATCATCAGATCTGGTAGGACCACATCAAGCATTATCTGGCCTCGTTCTCCTCTGCCAAAATTGCTCATTCTTGAGTCAAGATTGCCTTGGCTACTTTTCTCCACTACTGACCTTAAACCCCTTTCCTATGCCCCCTCTATCCTGGCCTCCAAAAAATGAGGGGAACTCATGAATTTCTTGTCACAATATGATGGATTTCTTTGTCACAATAAGCTTGAGACCATACGTTCAGCAGGCTCAGCTGCATCTCCCACTTCAATTTGTCCACCAAGCTTCTCCACGGCTCCCCCTTGCTCTAATCATGAACCCACATTTTTCTCTAGCTTCTCTCCCATCTCCTCTCATGCCCTGTCCAAACTCATCTTCTCCGCAACACCCGACTCCTGCTCGAGCCCAATACCACTAAACCGTTGACCACTCAACTTCACTTCCCGGCCCCATGCTAGATTACATTGTTACTGGTTTCATCTCCGCAGGTACTGTGCTCCACCGTTTCAAGACCACCATCATCCCCCACCCTCTACCCCTCTATCCTTGCAAACTACTACTCCATCTCTAACCACCTTTTCTTCTCCAAAGTCCTTAAAAGTGCTGTTGCCTCCTAAATTTGTGCCCAACTTTTCTACAACTCAATGTCTGAATCTCCAATAAGGTTTCTATCCACACGACAGCACTAAAATGGCTCTAATCGAAGTCACAAATAACATCCGCTGTTACTGTGACCATGGTGAACTGTCCCTCCTCCTCCTCCTCCTCCTCCTCGCTGCAGCCTTTGACAATTAATCACACCATCCTCCTTCAACACCTTTCCTCAGTTATCCACCTTAGTCGAACTTCATTTGGATAAACATAATTTAATAGGACAAAGTCAGCATGGCTTTACAAAGGGGAAGTCATGTCTGACAAATTTGCTTGAGTTCTTTGAGGATATAACGTACGGGGTGGATAAAGGGGAACCAGTGGACGTAGTGTATTTGGACTTCCAGAAGGCATTCGACAAGGTGCCACATAAAAGATTATTGCTCAAGATAAAGAATCACTGGATTGGGGCTAATATTCTGGCATGGGTGGAGGATTGGTTATCTAACAGGAAGCAGAGAGTTGGGATAAATGGTACATTCTCGGACTGGCAACCTGTAGCCAGTGGTGTTCCGCAGGGGTCGGTGCTGGGTCCCCAACTCTTTACAATCTATATTAACGATTTGGAGGAGGGGACCGAGTGTAACATATCAAAGTTTGCAGATGATACAAAGATGGGAGGGAAAGTAGAGAGTGAGGAGGACATAAAAAAACCTACAAGGGGATATAGACAGGCTGGGTGAGTGGGCGGAGATTTGGCAGATGCAATACAATATTGGAAAATGTGAGGTTATGCACTTTGGCAGGAAAAATCAGAGAGCAAGTTATTATCTTAATGGCGAGAAACTGGAAAGTACTGCAGTACAAAGGGATCTGGGGGTCCAAGTGCAAGAATATCAAAAAGTTAGTTTGCAGGTGCAGCAGGTGATCAAGGCCAACAAAATGTTGGCTTTTATTGCTAGGGAGATAGAATATAAAAACAGGGAGGTATTGCTGCAGTTATATAAGGTATTGGTGAGACTGCACCTGGAATACTGCATACAGTTTTGGTCTCCATACTTAAGAAAAGACATACTTGCTCTCGAGGCAGTACAAAGAAGGTTCACTCGGTTAATCCCGGGGATGAGGGGGTGGACATATGAGGAGAGGTTGAGTAGATTGGGACTCTACTCATTGGAGTTCAGAAGAATGAGAGGCGATCTTATTGAAACATATAAGATTGTGAAGGGGCTTGATCGGGTGGATGCGGTAAGGATGTTCCCAAGGATGGGTGAAACTAGAACTAGGGGGCATAATCTTAGAATAAGGGGCTGCTCTTTCAAAACTGAGATGAGGAGAAACTTCTTCACTCAGAGGGTAGTAGGTCTGTGGAATTTGCTGCCCCGGGAAGCTGTGGAAGCTACATCATTAAATAAATTTAAAACAGAAATAGACAGTTTCCTAGAAGTAAAGGGAATTAGGGGTTACGGGGAGCGGGCAGGAAATTGGACATGAATTTAGATTTGAAGTTAGGATCAGATCAGCCATGATCTTATTGAATGGCGGAGCAGGCTCGAGGGGCCGATTGGCCTACTCCTGCTCCTATTTCTTATGTTCTTATGTTCCCTCATCTCCAGCAATAGCTTCGCCACAGCCCCAAACAGTTACCTCTTCAGTCCCCGAAGGATCAATCCTCTGCCCCTCCTCGCCATCATCCTCAAGCATGGGGTCAGCTTCTACAAGTACACAGACCACCCCCAGATCTCTCTCCACCACCAGTCCTGACCCCTTCACTGCCACTGTTGTCAGATTGCTTGTCCGACAGCCAGTCTTGGATGAGCCATAATTTCCTCCATTTAAATATTGGGAAGACTGAAGCCATTATCTTCAGCCCCCTTCACTAACTCCAATTCCAACCCCCTTCCCAGGCACTCTTAGGTTGAACGAGAGTTTTCAGCCTTGGCATCGACTGCGCCCAGTGTCAATCTTCCAACCCCATGTCCTCTCCATCACAAAGACTGCCTATTTCCACCTCTAACATTGCCCACCTCTGCCTTGGCCTATCTGCTGCCGTAAGCCTCATCCATGTCGTTGTTACTTCCATGCTTGACTGTTCCAATGCTCTCCTGGCCAGCCTCCCATCTTCCATGCTCAGTAAACTTAATCTCATCCAAAACTCTGCTGCCTCTATCCTAACCTGCACTTAGTCCCACTCACCCGTCACCTCACTTACCGACATTGGTTCTCATTATCCCAATGCCAGAAATTTGACTCTCACCTTTGTATTTAAATTTCTTATCTCTAACTCCTGTAATGCTACAGCCCCTCCAGAACTCTGTTCTTCTAGCTGTGGCCTCTTATCCACCCCCCTCCCTTCACCCCACTATTGGCACCCATGCCTTCAGCCATCTAGGCCTTATGCTCTGGAATTACCTACCTAAACCTCTCCACCCCTCTCGCTTTTATGACCCTGCTTAAAACCCATATCTTTGGCCAAACACCTCCCAATAGTTCCTTCTTTGGCAGTGTGTCCATTTTTGCCTGATAACACCATTGGACATTTTGCTACATTAATTGTGCTAAATGCAAGTTGCTGTTATTAATTCTCCAAAGAAAAAGGCTGTGATATAATATGTACCTATTCTGCTGGAAGACAACACTGAATTATTTCATTTACAAGAATGTTTATTTTATTAAACTGTACATATTTCTTCTAAACATACAAAAGCTGGATAATCCAACCATCTTATTTATTTTCACTTTCGAATTTCTCCAGCATAGTGCAGATCACATCAGTAGAAATTCAAATAAGCAAGATCTCAGCAGTGATTTTAACTCCTACTGTAAATCCATCTGTTTCCTTATATTACCTACCTATTACAATATGCAGCAATCAGTGCTATTTTGCTTCCTGAATATACTTCGACTATACCTTTTTTTGAATAAAACATGTAGACAAGCAGCAACTCTAATGAACATTTGCTGTTCATGTAAAATAATAGCATAGTCTAACCTGAACACATATTATCCTGATAACCTTTGTTCTTGCCATCTGTTTTCTCACACAATATTGCAATTTGGATCTGGAAGGATGTGTAATGCAACAGAAGCATGGGTGATATGACCAGCAAATATCATCCATAATAGGCCACACTAAATCAGTCATGGAATTAAAATGGCAATAAAGATTTCCATTCAAAAATATTAATCTAACTATAATACGGCAGGGGGACTGTGATATACTCGAACATATTAACATCGAGCGGGAGGAGGTATTGGCGGTTTTAGCAGGCCTAAAAATGGATAAATCCCCAGGCCCGGACGAAATGTATCCCAGGCTACTGTGTGAGGCAAAGGAGGAGATTGCGGGGGCTCTGACACATATATTCAGAACCTCTCTGGCCACAGGGGATGTGCCAGAGGACTGGAGAACCGCTAATGTAATACCATTATTCAAGAAGGGGAGTAGGGAAAAACCGGGGAACTACAGGCCAGTGAGCCTAACATCAGTGGTAGGAAAATTATTGGAAAAAATTCTGAAGGACAAAATTAGTCTCCACTTGGAGAAGCAAGGATTAATCAGGGATAGTCAACATGGCTTTGTCAAGGGAAGATCATGTCTGACTAATTTGATTGAATTTTTTGAGGGGGTGACTAGGCGTGTGGATGAGGGTAACGCAGTGGAGGTGGTATACATGGATTTCAGTAAGGCCTTCGATAAAGTCCCCCACAGGAGACTGGTCAAGAAGGTACGAGCCCATGGAATCCAGGGTGCCTTGGCACTTTGGATACAAAACTGGCTTAGTGGCAGAAGGCAGAGGGTGATGGTCGAAGGTTGTTTTTGTGACTGGAAGCCTGTGGCCAGTGGGGTACCACAGGGATCGGTGCTGGGTCCCTTGCTGTTTGTGGTCTACATTAATGACTTGGATATGAATGTAAAAGGTATGATCAGTAAGTTCGCTGATGATACAAAGATTGGTAGGGTGGTAAATAGCGAGGAGGATAGCCTCAGTCTGCAGGACGATATAGATGGGTTGGTCAGATGGGCGGAACAGTGGCAAATGGAATTTAACCCGGAAAAGTGCGAGGTGATGCACTTTGGAGAGACTAACAAGGCAAGGGAATACACAATGAATGGGAGGACCCTAGGCAAGACAGAGGGTCAGAGGGATCTTGGTGTGCAAGTTCACAGATCCCTGAAGGCGGCGGAACAGGTAGATAAGGTGGTAAAGAAGGCATATGGGATACTTGCCTTTATTAGCCGAGGCATAGAATATAAGAGCAAGGAGGTTATGATGGAGCTGTATAAAACACTGGTTAGGCCACAGCTGGAGTACTGTGTGCAGTTCTGGTCGCCACACGACAGGAAGGATGTGATCGCTTTGGAGAGGGTGCAGAGGAGATTCACCAGGATGTTACCAGGGCTGGAGCGCTTCAGCTATGAAGAGAGACTGGGAAGATTGGGTTTGTTTTCCTTGGAGCAGAGGAGGCTGAGGGGGGACATGATTGAGGTGTACAAAATTATGAGGGGCACAGATAGGATGGATACTAAGGAGCTTTTTCCCTTCGTTGAGGGTACTATAACAAGGGGACATAGATTCAAGGTAAAAGGCGGGAGGTTTAGAGGGGATTTGAGAAAGAACTTTCACCCAGAGGGTGGTTGGAGTCTGGAACTCACTGCCTGAAAGGGTTGTGGAGGCAGGAACCCTCACAACATTCAAGAAGCATTTGGATGAGCACTTGAAATGCCATAGCATACAAGGCTACGGACCAAATGCTGGAATATGGGATTAGAGTAGACAGGGCTGATGGCCGGCGCGGACACGATGGGCCGAAGGGCCTCTATCCGTACTCTATGACTCTATGACTCTATAATGTGAGTTTGCTTTCCTTTTAGCTGTGGCTCACTGACATATTCAGACATGGAGCTGGAATCCAGGCCCAAGTAAGGATAGTACCCTTTGTAAAATGGAACAGTCCGAGCATAAAGACTGTTAGCAACCTATGCCTTAAGGTGTTTCATATATGGGATATATACTGAATCAAGCTCTTTCATAACAGTGCGGCAGAGTTGAAAAAAGTGGGCTGCAGTTATTCCAAAGGGGCATTCACAGTTGCAAAAATCCCCAATTTCTCACAATTTAGCTTCTATTCTTGATTGTAATCAGGATACGAAAATACAAAATGAATTACTCCATAATTCACACACCACTATTATCACCCACAGTTACTGGGATATATAATTCTCAAAGCTAATTGTCAATAAGAGGCAGGTAGAGCCCATAGGTGGGTACAGAAAGAATGATTGAGGGTGCGGATGACAAGGAGGAAGAGGAGGGAAAAAGAGAACAGAGGGAGAGCAAAGAGGGAGGGAGAGAGCAAAAAAAAACCCACAAGAGCAGAAAGATTAAAAAAGAAAAAATGTCAGAAGCTCCTGCAAGAGGACAGCACATATGGACAGAGGAACATACTGAGAAAGCTAAAAAAGAGTGCAAGTAGCCAAGAGAAAGGGGACTTTAATTTAAAATGGAAGGATGCGCTTTATGGGGTGAATCACCACACCTGCCAATGATTTTTTTCCTGTCCTCAGAACCACCCTGTCCAATAACCCATAAGTCTCACTTCATGCCTAATTATTTTGTACTTGTGGCCTGCAGTCAGTTTGTCAACTCCCATACATTTCCATTTTCCATAACTTTCAGCACTTTAAAAGCCTTGAACTTGTCCCTCTTGATCTTTTCTTCACTGAAAGCTATTTTAATCCTGAAAGCTTTCTTCCCAACTGATGTTCAAGTCTAAGTAGTATATGTATGAAATGAAGGTTCAAAAATGTTACTCAATACGTTAATCTCCTACAAAGTTGCTCTGACAAAAAAAAACTGTTTTGCTAATGCCCTCTCCTTGTTTCACATCAATTCCTCGCCTGTTCAAGCGTACATTGAATAAAACAATGGAAAGCGTTCTTTTGACGAGTTCTCCAAGTAGAAAAATAACCCGGTCCGGATGGGATGAATCCTACATTGCTGATGGAGGCAAGGGTGGAAATTGCGGAGACTCTGCAAATGTTACAACCCTGTTCAAAAAGGGGGAGCGGGATAAACTTGGCAACGACACGCCAGTCAGCCTAACGCTGGTGGTGGGAAAACTATTAGAGACAATAATACAGGACAAAATTAAATGGCACTTTGAGAATTATGGGTTAAATGAAAACCAGCACGGATACGTTAAAGGATAATTGCGTTTGACTAACTTGATTGAGTTCTTCGATGAAATAACGGAGTCTTGAAGAGGGTAGTGCTGTTGATGTTGTGCATAGGCATTTTCAAAAGGTGTTTGATAAAGTACTACACAATAAACTTGTGAACAAAATTGAAGCCCATAGGATTAAAGAGGCAGTGACTGCATGGATACGAAATTGGCAAAGGGACAGCAAGCAGAGAAGAGTGGTGAATTGTTGTTTTTCAAACAGGAAGTATACAGTGGTGTCCCCAGGGATTGGTATTGGGACCACTGCTCTTTTCCAATATATATTAATGACCTGGACTTGGGGAAACAGAGCACAATTTCAAAAAAGTTAGCAGATGACACGAAACTCTGAAATGTAGTAAACAGAGAGGAGGATCGTAGCAGACTTCAGGAGATCACAGACAGACTTGTAAAATGGGCAGATACATGACAGATACAATTTAACACAAAGAAGTGTGAAGTGATTCATTGTGGTAGGAAGAATGAGGAGAGGCTATATAAACTAAATGGTACAATTTTAAAGGGGGTGCAGGAACAAAGAAACCTGGGGGTGTACGTACACAAATCTTTGAAGGTGGCAGGACAAATTGAGATGGCTGTTAAAAAGGCATACGGGATCCTTGGATTTATAAATAGAGGCATAGAGTATGATAGTAAACCTTTACAAAATACTGGTTAGGCCACAGCTGGAGTATTGTGGCCAATTCTGGGCACCACACTTTAGGAAGGTTGTCAAGGTCTTAGAGAGTAGATTTAATAGAATGGTACCAGGGATGCATGTATTCAGCTACATGGAGAGACTACAGAAGCCGGGATTGTTCCCCTTAGAGCAGAGAAGGTTAAGGGGAGATATAAGGCAAACCAAGTCCAGTCGACCCTGCAAAGTCCTCCTCACGAACATCTGGGGACTTGTGCCAAAATTGGGAGAGCTGTCCCACAGACTAGTCAAGCAACAGTCTGACCGCCATACTCACAGAATCATACCTTTCAGCCAACATCCCAGACTCTTCCATCACCATCCCTGGGTACGTCCTGTCCCACTGGCAGTACAGTGGTACACAGTCAGGAGGGAGTGGCCCTGGGAGTCCTCAACATTGACTCCTGACCCCATGGTCTCGTGGCATCAAGTCAAACATGGGCAAGGAAACCTTCTGATTACCACCTTCCGCCCTCCCTCAGCTGATGAATCAGTCCTCCTCCATGTTGAGCACCACTTGGAGGAAGCACTGAGGGCAGCAAGGGCACAGAATGTACTCTGGGTGGGAGACTTCAATGTCCATCACCAAGAGTGGCTCGGTAGCACCACTACTGACCGAGCCCTGAAGGGCATAGCTGCCAGACTGGGCCTGCGACAGGTGCTGAATGAACCAACATGAGGGAAAAACCTACTTGACCTCGTCCTCACCAATCTACCTGTCACAGATGCATCTGTCCATGACAGTACTAGTAGGAGTGACCACCGCACAGTCCTCGTGGAGACTAAGTCCCGTCTTCACACTGAGGACACCATCCAACGTGTTGTGTGGCACTATCATTGTGCTAAATAGGCTGGATTTAGAACAGATCCAGCAGCTCAAAACTGGGCATCCATGAGGCGCTGTGGGCCATCAGCAGCAGCAGAATTACGTTTGAGCACAATCTGTAACCTCATGGCCCGGCATACTCCTCACTCTACCATTACCAACAAGCAAGGGAATCAACCCTGCTTCAATGAGGAGAGTAGAAGAGCATGCCAGGAGCAGTACCAGGTGTACTTAAAATGAGGTGCCAACCTGGTGAAGCTACAACATAGAACTACATGCATGCTAAACAGTGGAAGCAAAATGCTATAGACAGAGCTAAGCGATTCCACAACCAACAGATCAGATCAAAGCTCTGCAGTCCTGCCACATCCAGTTGTGAATGATGGTGGACAATTAAACAACTAAGGATGGCAGAGTCCAGCGCATGAGTGCAAAAGACCAGGCTGAAGCTTTTGCAACCACCTTCAGCCAGAAGTGCCGAATGGATGGTCCATCTCTGCCTCCTCACAATATCCTCATCACAAAAGCCAGTCTTCAGCCAATTCGATTCACTCCACGTGATATCAAGAAACAGCTGAGTGCACTGGATACAGTAAAGGCTATGGGCCCCGACAACATCCCCGCTGTAGTGCTGAAGACTTGTGCTCCAGAACTAGCCACGCTTCTAGCCAAGCTGTTCCAGTACAGCTACAACACTAGCATCTACCCGATGATGTGGAAAATTGCCCAGGTATGTTCTATCCACAAAAAGCAGGACAAATCCAATCCGGCCAATTACCGCCCCATCAGTCTACTATCAATCGACAGCAAAGTGATGGAAGGTGTCGTCGACAATGCTTTCAAGCAGCACTTACTCACCAATAACCTGCTCACCGATGCTCAGTTGGGGTTTCGCCAGGACCACTCTGCGCCAGACCTCATTACAGCCTTGGTCCAAACATGGACAAAAGAGCTGAATTCCAGAGGTGAGGGGAGAGTGACTGCCCTTGACATCAAGGCAGCATTTGACTGAATGTGGCACCAAGGAGCCCAAGTAAAATTCAAGTCAATGGGAATCAGGGGGAAAACTTTCCAGTGGCTGGAGTCATACCTAGCACAAAGGAAGATGGCAGTGGTTGTTGGAGGCCAATCACCTCAGCCGAAGAATATCGCTGCAGGAGTTCCTCAGGGCAGTGGCCTAGGCCCAATCATCTTCAGCTGCTTCATCAATGATCTTCCCTCCATAAGCTCAGATGTGGGGATGTTTGCAGTGTTCAGTTCCATTTGCAACCCCTCAGATAACGACATAGTCCGTGCCCGCATGCAGCAAGACCTGGACAACATCCAGGCTTGGGCTGATAAGTGGCAAGTAACATTCACGCCAGACAAGTGCCAGGCAATGACCATCTCCAACAAGAGAAAGTCTAACCACCTCCCCTTGGCATTCAATGGCATTCCCATCGCCAAATCCCCCACCATCAACATCCTGGGGGTCACCATTGACCAGAAACTAAATTGAACCAGCTATGTAAATACCGTGGCTTCAAGAGCAGGTCAGAGGCTGGGTATTCTGCGGTGAGTGACTCACCTCCCAATTCCCCAAAGCCTTTCCACCATCTACGAGGCACAAGTCAGGAGTGCGATGGAATACTCTCCACTTAGCTGGATGAGTGCAGCTCCAACAACACTCAAGTAGCTCAACATCATCCAGGACAAAGCAGCCCGCTTGATTGGCACCCATCCACCACCCTATTCATTCACTCCCTCCACCACCGGCACACCGTGGCTTCAGTGTGTACCATTTATGAGATGCACTGCAGCAACTCGCAAAGGCTTCTTCGACAGCACCTTCCAAACCCGCGACCTCTACCACCTAGAAAGACAAGGGCAGCACATGGCAACACCACCACCTGCATGTTCCCCTCCAAGTCACACACCATCCTGACTTGGAAATAGAATCGCTGTTCCTTCTTCGTCACTGGGTCAAAATTCTGGAACTCCCCACCTAATGGTACTGTGGAGAACCTTCACCAATCAGACTGCAGCGAATCAAGAAGGCAGCTCACCACCATCTTCACAAGGACAATTAGGGATGGGCAATAATTAGGGCTAGTCAGCGATGCCCACATCCCATGAATGAATAAAAAAAATGAATGACTTGGACTTGGCTGTACACAGAAACATAGAAAATAGGAGCAGGAGTGGGGCATTCGACATGATCATGGCTGATCCTCTATCTCAATGCCATATTCCCACTCTCTTCCCATATCCTTTGATGCCTTCGGTGTCTCGAAATCTATCTCCTTCTTAAATATATTCAGTAACTTGGCCTCCGCAGCCTTGTGGTAGAGAATGCCACAGGTTCACCACCCTCAGTGAAGAAATTTCTCATCTCAGTCCTAAATGTCCTACCCCTCATCCTGCGACTGTGATCCCTCGTTCTGGACCCCCCCAGCAAGGGGAAACATCCGCCCTGCATCCAGTCTGTCCAGCCAGGTCAGAATTTTATATGTTTCAATGAGATCCCCTACAGGGCACAATTTCCAAGTTTACAGATGACACAAAACTTGGAAGGGTAGTAAACAGTGAGGAGGATAGTGATAGACTTCAAGAGGATAGAGACAGGCTGGTGGCATGGGTAGATATGTGGCAGATGAAAATTAACACAAAAATGCGAGGTGATACATTTCAGTAGGATGAATGAGGAGAGGTGGTATAAACTAAAGGGCACAATTCTGAAAGGGGTACAGGAACAGAGATCTGGGGGTATATGTACACAAGTCATTGAAGGTGGCAGGGCAGGTTGAGAAAGCGGTTAAAAAAAAATCATACAGGATCCTGGGCTTTAAAAATAGAGGCATAAAGTACAAAAGTAAGGAAGTCATGATGAACCTTTATAAAACACTGGTTTGGCCACAACTGGAGTATTGTGTCCAGTTCTGGGCACCTTTAGGAAGGATGTGAAGGCCTTAGAGAGGGTGCAGAAGAGATTTACTAGAATGATTCCAGGGATGAGGGACTTTGGTTACGTGGATAGACTGGAGAAGCTGGGATTGTTCTCCTTGGAACAGAGAAGGTTGGGAGGAAATTTGATAGAGGTATTCAAAATCATGGAGGGTCTAGACAGAATAGAGAGAGAGAGAAACTGTTCCCACTGGCAGAAGTGTCAAGAACCAGAGGACATTGGTTCTTTTGCCAATCACCTTAAACCTAAGGTGACATGAGGAAGAACATTTTTTTAAAAAAAACACAGCGAGTGGTTAGGATCTGGAATGCACTGCCAGAGTGGGTGGTGGAGGCAGATTCAAATCATGGCTTTCAAAAGGGAACCGGATAAGTGCTTGAAGGGAAAAAATTTGCAGGGCTACGGAGATAGGGTGGGGGAGTTCTACTAGCTGGATTGCTCTTGCGTAGAGCTAGCACAGACTCGATGGGCCGAATGGCCTCCTTCCATGCTGTATCTATGATTCTACCTAATTGCTGTTGATGAAATCTTAGTCACATTTCATACTTGCCTATATAATAATTGTTGCACTTCAAACTGATTTATTTATATGGGATACTGAATTCCTCCCCCCAAAATTCAGAAAAGGGACAGATTTCTGTGAATTTATAAAACTTTATGGAGAACAAAGGATTAATGCTTGGTTAAAAATATTAAGCCACTGCAGTTACCACCTGTAAAGGTGACAGTTGATTAAAAATCAGACATTGCAACATGTCCAGCATAGAATGTAATGAAGTTTGATCTGTTACGTGGCACCTATAGTGAAGGGTGGAGGAGCAATTACACCTCACTAAGCTTGTTTTTGATCTTAGTTGTTTGGATTTAAATTTCAACCATAGTTATGGGAATGGCTTCAGTGCCAATTTGTACAACCAGAGCAGAGACTTCAATTTTATGCAAAGTTCAGCTTCCCCCTCAAGATAGGCCATCAAGTTACTGGACTAGTTATCTCCTGGCATCAAACAACTGTTAAAATCTTCCTGGTCATGCCTAGCTTTCTGTCACTGGTCGATGCCATTCAAAGTGTCTCTCCATGCCCACTCACATGGGAATATTCACCACCATTCCAGACCAGAGACCTCACACCTCCTCCCTTTTCTTTTGCCCAGTTCCAGACCCTGCTCTGCTCTCTTCACCTCCCCAGAGCAATGTTGTATTCCACCTCTAACATCCTTCCCACCTCACTTATCTCTTCCATCCCACCTTGACCACACCAGTAAGTCGACTACTGCATTGTTCCGTATTGCCTACCAGAATGTTTGCTCACCTACGAACAAGTGCCTCACCCCCAAGATCGTATTGTGAATGAATCTATTGCCGTTACCCAATACCGAGGCTTTTACACCTGGCTACACATTCCACATTTGCCCTGCCTGGCTGATGTAGCTCGCACCGTGGCCACCTCGGCCTCTTCACTACCCCGCTAGCAGCTTTCCCATCATAATCATAATCACTCCCAAGCAATCACTGAAATTTCCTCAGTTTCTGCACTCAGTGTCTCTTCATCCTCAGAACTTTTATACCTAACCTAAACTCCCCTAGCATCCTCGCCACCAATTTCTCTGCCTTCCTGTCCTCACTCAATCGCCACCATCACATGAATTTTCCCATTCACACCCAAAGCCTTACCATCTCATGCTGCCTGTCCATCTTAAGTTCTCTATCTCCTTTACTACCCACATCCCCGTGTCTTCCTCAACATGTGGGGAGATGAGAGGCTCTTCCCAATTCTCAAATTCACTCCCAATCTTTCCTCTGACCTTCTACTCATAACACCTCTGCCATTATTGGTCTACTCAGCTTTTCCCTTGCTCTGTTTTGCATATCCTTATTTGCACCAAATCGCTCATTTCCCAAAGGAACATGAGTAGGCCATTCAGCCCCTCGTGCCTGTTCCGCCATTTGATAAGATCATGGCTGATCTATGATCTAACTCCATACACCTGACTTTGGCCCATATCCCTTAATACCTTTGGTTGCCAAAAAGCTATCTATCTAGATTTAAATTTTGCAATTGAGCTAGTATCAATTGCAGTTTGCGGAAGAGAGTTCCAAACTTCTACCACCTTGTGTGTAGAAATGTTTTCTAATCTCGCTCCTGAACGGTCTGGCTCTAATTTTTAGACTGTGTCCCCTACTCCTAAAATCCCCAACCAGCGGAAATAGTTTCTCTCTATCCACCCTATCCGTTCCCCTTAAGATCTTACAAACTTCGCTCAGATCACCCCTTAACCTTCTCAACTCCGGAGAATACAACCCCAATTTGTGTAATCTCTCCTTGTAACTTAACCCTTGAAGTCCGGGTATCATTCTAGTAAACCTACGCTGCACTCCAAGGCCAATATGTCCTTCCAAAAGTGCGGTGCCCAGAACTGCTCACAGTACTCCAGGTGCAGTCGAACCACGGTTTTGTATAGCTGCATCATAACTTCCGCCCCCTTGTACTCCAGTCCTCTAGATATAAAGGCCAGCATTCCATTAGCCTTATTGATTATTTTCTGCACCTGTTCATGACACTTCAATGATCTATGTACCTGAACCCCTAAGTTCCTTTGGACATCCACTGTTTGGTCCCATTGGGTACATTTATAATCTTTGCACCTTCAAGTCCAAGGGCTGAAAACTGGAACCTAACCTGGTGCAGGACTAGTCCAATCATTCTTAGCCAGATTTGGCTTGACCATGTTTAGCTTGCACCTTGGTTTTCTCAGCCAAATACTATTACTGCAGGATTATCCTGGAGGGCAAGGACAACTCACATCACCTTCTCTTTAATAAAAGCCACCTCAAACTGCTTGTTTCCATCCCAGTCAACCTCACCTCCAAAATCAAGTGCGAAGAGCTCATGTATTCCTTTGTATCTTGGATGAACACCATCTATGCAGCTGCCTCTGCTGCACCTACCCCCCATTTTACCCTACCGTCTCCACTCTGGTTTCTCTCCCATCTACATCTGCCATCTCCAAGCTCACCTCAACCATGAAACCCAGCTTCTGCTCCTCTCCCCATCAAACCCCTGACCAATTACTTTTCCTTGTCCCAAAGTTTAACTAACATCATTGCTCAGGCAACATTGATCTCACTTTCAAAACCACCATCATATGATTGACCTGTTTCTCCTCTAACTACCACCCCATCTCCAAGCTCCCTTTCCTCTCAGGTCTTTGAACTGGTCATCACCTCTGCAGTTCTGTGCCCATCTCCCACAAAATTCCCCATTCAAAACTACTCAGTCCAACTTCTATGCTAGTCGATGTCACACCTGACATTCTAAGTGTGACTATGGTCAGTTATTCCTCCTTAACTTCTTCACAGCATCCAACACTGGCAACTATGCCATCATCCATCACTGCCTCTCCTTTGTCATCCAGCTCCATAACACTGCCCCTTATGTGGTTTCATACTGTCCCGCACAGTCAGTGAATCACCAGCAATCGCTTCTCTTTTCCCTGCCACCATCCCACCACCCCCACCCACCCAACAATGGCTCAATTGAAAATTTCAAGACTGAGATTGACAGATTTTGTTAGGCAAGTGTATCCAGTGATATGGAATAAAAGCAGGTAAATGGAGTTGAGTTACAGATCAGCCATGATCTAATTGAATGGCAGAATAGGCTCAAGGGACTGAATGGCCGACCTGAGCTCCTGTGACTAAGTAGTTTGCCTCCAACATAAACCCTCTTCTTTTGTTACCGAGTCCATCTCGCTCTCTGGTCCTTGCTTGAACTGAAATCAGACTGTGCAAATCCTTGGTATCCTGTTCAATCCAGTTTCAAATTCCATACCCTATCACAAGATGGTTTACTTCCACAACAAGAGTTGTATTTCACAACAGTGTAAGCTTTGATTTTGTCCACAAGAGGATGTCTAAAATGTCCAGCATTATACCTCCCACAAAAACAACTTCATTTACCTCCCAAATGTCCATAACCTATATGGCTACATCACTCTCTTTCATATCCACTATCTTTTTGGAACACTGCATATCTGTGAATGTTACATTCTTTCCCCATCATCTGTAGTTTACCATATAACCATATTTCTGATATTACTACTGCATCAAAGTTGCCTGCTGCCACACAGCCTCCACATCCAACATCTTATTTCTAAACACACACAACTTAATATAGATTTGCCACTTTATAGCCACCAGCGTCTGCCTTTTCTGCTCTCCGGTTCATTCATATAAAAGTTTGGGTTCATACCCATCTGTTGGCTATTTTCTACTTCCTGTTCAGTCTCACCTGGAATCCTGTTTCCATCCTGCCCCCAATTTATCTAGTTTAAATGATTCCTGAGTGCTGTCTTAATGTTACTCGCAAGTCTTTTTGTCCTTACTTGGTTGAGGTCCAGTCCATCAATCCTGTACAAGTCCTTTTCATTCTAAAGTAACCCAAGTAATTTACCAACATTATATTATTGCTTTCACACCATAGCCTCAATATTAACATTTATCCCCCACCCCGACGGGTGGAAGAGGGTTAAAAATGAAAAACGGGAAATGCGACCCCAACCCACCACGTATAAGCTTTCTGGAATTTTCACGGCGGCGGGTTTCATGGCATGCGAATGTCCCGCTGTGGAGAGGCAGGACACTTAATTAACATATTTAAATCAGGCCCCCACAGTACAATTGGGAGCCTGATTTAAATTTAACAGTTGACACGCAGGATTCCCAGGGGTCAGGAAACCCAGCAGTGAAAGAATGGCGGGAGCTGCCGGCTCAAGAAGACAAGTGCCTTTTACTCCACTTCTTGTGGGTCAGGCGGAGCAGGAGTGCTCCTGCCGGCCCCTGAAGGAAACCTTTGGCCTCCTCTCTGCTGTTCGCCACCTCTCCCCCTCCGCCACAATTGCAGACCTCCCCATGTCCCCTCTCCCTCTCTCTGTCTGACCCCAACTTTCCCGCCCGGCAGCCAGCCAGCTTGTCAATTTGTCCGGCTGCCAGGTGGGAAACTGGACCTCGCATCCCCAGCCTTGACGCATACCCCGGCCATTTCCACCCTCCCCCAAATCTCCCTGCAAATATCAGGGCCCATGTTACCAATTCAATTTTCTTGGTGAATTCTGTTCCTTTCCCAAACACAAAGTATATTGAAGATTATTTTTAGGACCCCTTTATTATTTCTCCCATGTCATTTATCCCTACATAGACTACAACTATTGGGTCTCTTCCTGTCCCCTTCAATATAGTTTCCATCCTTTCTTCAATATGTACTGCTTTATTTCCCAGGCCCTAATACATATTATAAAAGGTTTTACTTAAAAATAATTACTGCTGTAATTTGTGATTACAAAAAAAAAAATCTCAATTTCTGGGCCTGTAGTCTATGTTTCAATAGACTACAGAGGAGAACAGGGAACTGACGTGGTGGTTGTATTCTATTAAATTTAGTTTGGTAGAATGCGATTACTAGATCATTAATGACTACAGGCCTGGTTCTCAGATCTCATTGGTTCCTGGTTTGGTGATCTGATTGACTGAAAAAAACTCACGGCAGTAGCAATCCATATAAAGAATCAGTTCAAGTAATCATCATTGGTTAGGATAGAATTGGTTAAAGGGTACTCTCTTCCACAGCTTATGGCATTTTTGAGCCTGTCACTGTAACCACTAGTGCAGCCAAAAAAGATCCTGGGTGTTTATCTGACAACAGCTAATATTTTTTCAACTAGAAATCAGAATAAATTACATTCTGCACTTCAAGATCATCTCAAACATTTATGCCTTCATTGATGCGCAGGAGAGCAATGAATACCCTTGCAGTAGACTGGAAATGAGTTTGCAAGAAAGCTGTTTGCAAACAGACCACCATAAACAAGACAATGTATGTTGCTGCAAAAAAAACCCCACAAAGACTATAAAAAGGGTTTACTGATAAATAAGGTAAGTTTGAAAAAGTATTTGAGCCTGACTGTAGGCTAAAAAATTGAAAAAGGATCTTTTATATAGTTACCTTTTGCAAGGAACAAAAAATGGTCCAAGTATGAATGGTATGATAAAGGCAGATGTAGCTAAATTATGGTATATACGACAAAGATAGGGAGAATCATGGAAGATAATTATAAAGCAGAGTACTATTCTACAATCAATTTAACATTAGCAATTGACATCCACCACCTGATGTTACAAAATTTATTTTGCACAGCAATAATAGAAGAAACAAAGAAAATCAAAAAGCTAAATCAGAAATGCAAATCACACACACACACACACACACACACGATATATGTGGTACCATAATATACATTTACACAGCACCTTTAATATCGTTAAATGCTGCAAGACATTCCACACATGGATTCCATTATTAGTGGTTAATGTATTAGTGCATGAGGTGCAGCATTTAAAATAAGATGGTAATATTTATGTTAAATGAGCTGCTGTATAAAATTTTAGCACTTACAAAATGCCAATGAACTACCCAGCAATAAATTAAGGATCCGCAAAAATAAGTTCCCATCCATAAAAATTCTTGAGTCATGTTCCTATTATAAATAAAGTTTATAAATATTCAAGTCTTAATGAAGTTCAAGCAGAAACAATTGTAATGGGAATTAGCATAAGAACTTAACATAAATACAATTCTTTTTTGCTACCTGACAGCAGGAAAGAAAAATCATTCTAGTCCAGGTAAGTTGCAGGATATGTCTGGACTCTCACCAGCAATGTAATGGATGATCAGTCGGAAGCCTGTTGATGGTCAATTAACCCATCAGACCTCTGTCCTTTGCCTGGATGGCCTCACTTTTTGATAGGCACCTAAAGCACTCCTAGTGAACAGTTTAATACTTCTTACTTCAGCAGCTCAATCCCTACAATACATGCACCTCAATTCTACAACTTCCCACTTTCTGTTTAATTCATTGCCCCAAATGCCCAACAATTCATCCTTGAAGTTCTCCAGATCTGCCAGTGAATGACTTCAGCTTAGACTGAGTTGAGCAGATATTTGTGTGCAAATAAATTTTACCAGAAATACTTTTTCTCAACTTAATATAATTTATATTATGAAAAAAAGTTGACAAAGGTGATACTGATTAAATCTCTGAAAAACATTATGTTTTTCACTCAGTGAACAAGAAATGTCCATGAAAAAAAACACTCAAACCTACTTTCTTCTGCATATCATGTTTTACTAAGTCAGTTCCACAATTTTTTTTAAAAAAAAAGGATGTGCAAAGATTGTAAGGGGTAAATATTTGAGGTTTATTCTGCCACTCACAATTACAGAACTATGCGCCTAGAGATGGCATGTATAAACAAAAGTCACAGGCCTGCAAGCCAGGGGGAGCAGCAAGGGACCCAAGCACTGTTCAAACCGATGTTACAGATTAATAATTCACTGCTGATTTTGATGACTCTGACAATGCAGTCAGTTAGTTTTAGCATTATTATGGAAAAGGACAGAGTTAAATCAGGAGTAAACGTTTTAAATTGGGGGGATAGGCAAATTTTTACAGAACTAAGAGGTGATTTGGCAGAAGTGGACTGGACACAACTACATGGAGAAATCAGTGACAAGCCAGTGGAAGGCACTAAAAAGTGAAATTCTACAGGTACAATGCAGACACGTCTCCTCAAAGAAAAAGGGTAGCACTGCCAAATCTAGAGCCCCCTGGTTGTCTAGAAGTATACGGGGTAAGATAAAGCAGAAAAAAAAGCTTATGACGGTCACAGAAAACTAAATACTGCAGAAAGCCTAGAGGAGTATAAGAACATAAGAAATAGGAGCAGGAGTAGGCCAATGGGCCCTTCGAGCCTGCTCCGCCATTCAATAAGATCATGGCTGATCTGATCCTAACTTCAAATCTAAATTCATGTCCAATTTCCTACCCGCTCCCCGTAACCCCTAATTCCCTTTACTTCTAGGAAACTGTCTATTTCTGCTTTGAATTTATTCAATGTAGCTTCCACAGCTTCCTGGGGCAGCAAATTCCACAGACCTACCACCCTCTGAGTGAAGAAGTTTCTCCTCATCTCAGTTTTGAAGGAGCAGCCCCTTATTCTAAGATTATGCCCCCTAGTTCTAGTTTCACCCATCCTTGGGAACATCCTCACCGCATCCAACCGATCAAGCCCCTTCACAATCTTATATGTTTCAATAAGATCGCCTCTCATTCTTCTGAACGCCAATGAGTAGAGTCCCAATCTACTCAACCTCTCCTCATATGTCCACCCCCTGATCCCCGGGATTAACCGAGTGAACCTTCTTTGTACTGCCTCGAGAGCAAGTATGTCTTTTCTTAAGTGTGGAGACCAAAACTGTATGCAGTATTCCAGGTGAGGTCTCACCAATACCTTATATAACTGCAGCAAGTAGAGAAAGTACATGGATGATGTAAAAAAGGTAATAAGGAAAGCAAAAAGAGGGCATGAAAAAATATTAGCTAGTAAGATTAAAGAAAACCCAAAGATATTATCAGTACATTAAGAACAAGAGGATAGCTAAGGAAAAGGTGGGACCTAACAGGGGTGATTAGGGTAACTTGTGTGTAGCAGCAGAGGATGTGGGTAGGGTTTTAAATGAATATTTTGTCTCTGTATTCACAAAGGAAAGGGATGATCTGGACGTAGTAGTTAAAGAGGAGAGGTGTGAAATATTGGATAAGGTAAACATTACAAGAGAGGATGTACGAGAGGGACTGGAATCCTTGAAAGTTGATAAGTCACCAGGGCTGGATGGATTGTTTCCTGGGCTATTGAAGGAAGCCAGGGAGGAAATAGCAGATGCTCTGAGGATCATTTTCCAATCCTCACTAGATACCGGAGGACTGGAAGACTGCAAACATAGTACCATTGTTTAAAAAGGGCACGAGGGAAAGGCCAAATAATTATAGGCTGGTCAGTCTTACCTCGGTGGTGGGCAAACTATTAGAATAAATACTGAGAGATAGGATAAAGTGTCACTTGGAAAGGCATGGTTTAATCAGGGATAGTCAGCATGGATTTGTTCAGGGAAGGTCATGCCTTACAAATCTGATTAAATTCTTTGAGGAAGCGACAAGGAGGATTGGTGAGGGTAGTGCAGTGGATGTTGTCTATATGGATTTTAGTAAGGCATTTAACAAGGTCCCACATGGCAGACTGGTCAGAAAGGTAAAAGCCCATTGGATACAGGGAAATGTGGCGAATTGGATCCAAAATTGGCACAGTAACAGGAAACAAAGGGTAAAAGTCGATGAATGTCTTTGCGAATGAAAATCTGTTTCCAGTGGTGTGCCACAGGGCTCAGTGTTGGATCCGTTGCTTTTTTGGTATATATTAATGATTGGCAAATTTGCAGACGACACAAAAATTGGCCGTGTAGTTGATAGTGAAGAGGACAGCTGTAGTCTCTAGGCAGAGATCAATGGGTTGGTGGAGTGGGCGGAAAAGTGGCAAATGGAGTTCAACCCGGAGAACAGTGAGGTAATGCACTTAGGGAGGGCAAACAGTAAAAAGGAATATGCAGTAAACGGGAATATGTTGAGGGGTAGAGCACGCGAGAGACCTTGGCATGCATGTGAAGGTGGCAGTACAGGTAGATAAGGTTGTGAAGAAGGCATACGGAATGGTCTCTTATTAGCCGAGGTATAGAATACAAAAGCAGGGATGTAATGATGGAACTGTATAAAACGCTGGAGTATTGTGCGCAGTTCTGGTCACCACAATACAGGAAGGACATAATTGCTCTGGAGAGAGAGTGCAGAGAAGATTTACTAGAATGTTGCCAGGGCTTGAAAATTGCAGCTACGAGGAGAGATTGGATAGGCTGGGGTTGTTTTCCTTGGAGCAGAGGAGGCTGAGGGGAGACTTGACTGAGGTGTACATAATTATGAGGGGCCCAGATAGAGTAGACAGGACGTACCTGTTTCCCCTAGTGAAGAGTTCAAGAACTAGAGGACATAGATTTAAGCTGATTGGCAGAAGGATTAGAGGGGGACATGAGGAAAAACTTTTTTACCCAGAGGGTGGTGGGTGTATTCGCTGCCCAAATTGGTGGTAGAGGCAGGGACCCTCAACTCTGGACCCGCACCTAAAGTGCTGTAAGCTGCAGGGTTACGGTCCGGGTGCTCGAAGGTGGGATTAAAATGGGCACCTGGTTGTTCTTCGAGCCGGCGTGGACATGATGGGCCAAATGGCCCCCTTCTGTGCTGTATCTTTTCTATGGTTCTATTCTATGCCAGCCAAAGGAACAGAAAAAAATGCCTTCAGCAGGTTTACCAGCAACACTTCCTCCATCTTTTTTGGGGTGATGCAGGGGTAGAGCTTATATTTTGCTTTTCTCAATGCCATCAAGTTTTGGATTTCGATACCATGGGATACAGGGAAATGTGGCGAATTGGATCCAAAATTGGCACAGTAACAGGAAACAAAGGGTAAAAGTCGATGAATGTCTTTGCAAATGAAAATCTGTTTCGATACCAATGTCGGGGTGGAGGAAACAAACATTCAAGTTTTCAGCTATAATAAATTCTTGCATTAATAGGCTATGTGGAAGCCAGGCGTACTGCATATTGGAGGCACTGCTTGATGATTTATCCAGTTTGTTGAAGACTGAGGAAGGAAATTCTATCCAAATGTAACAATTAATAGACTACAAGATTTTTAATATTGAAAACTGGTAAACATCTGTTACAAAGAAGTACCCTACAAGGTAATAGGTTGGCTTGTGTAACTAATCTAAACCACAAAACAAAAACAGAGAACCTACCTGCTAGCTTCTTCATTCTCTGGTCACCCTATCATATAAAGGATATTAAACTAGAAAGAGTGCAGAAAAGATTTACTAGGATGCTACCGGGACTTGATGATTTGACTTATAGGGAGAGGTTGGATAGACTGAGACTTTTTTCCCTGGAGAGTAGGAGGTTGAGGGGTGATCTTATAGAAGTCTATAAAATAATGAGGGGCATAGATAAGGTAGATAGTCAAAATCTTTTCCCAAAGGTAGGGGAGTCTATAACGAGGGGGCATAGATTTAAGGTGAGAGATACAAAAGGGTGCAGAGGGGCAATTTTTTCACTCAAAGGGTGGTGAGTGTCTGGAACGAGCTGCCAGAGGCAGTAGTAGAGGCGGGTACAATTTTGTCTTTTAAAAAGCATTTGGACAGTTACATGGGTAAGATGGGTATAGAGGGATATGGGCCAAGTGCAGGCAATTGGGACTAGCTTAGTGGTATAAACTGGGCAACATGGACATGTTGGGCCGAAGGGCCTGTTTCCATGTTGTAAACTTCTATGATTCTAAGTATTCATAGAATCATAGAACGTTATGGCACAGAAGGAGGCCATTTGGCCTATCATGTCCATGCCGGCCAAAAAAGAGCTATCCAGCTTAATCCCACTTTCCAGCACTTGGTCTGTAGCCCTGTAGGTTACGGCACTTCAAGTCCACATCCAGGTACTTTTTAAATGAGTTGAGGGTTTCTGCCTCTACCACCCTTTCAGGCAGCGAGTTCCAGACCCCACCATCCTCGGTGAAAAAATTTCTCCTCAGCTCCCCTCTAATCCTTCTACCAATTAGTTATATGTCCTCCCTATCCACTTTATCCAGGCCTCTCAATTTTATATACACCTCAATTAAATCTCCCCTCAGCCTCCTTTGTTGCAAAGAAAACAACCCCAGCCTATTCAATCTTTTCTCATAGCTAAAATTCTCCAGCCCTGGCAACATCCTCGTACATCTCCTCTGTACCCTCTCAGGTGCAATCACATCTTTCCTGTAATGTGGTGACCAGAACTATACAGTTCTAGCATAACCTCCCTGCTCATATATTCTATGCCTCGGCTAATAAAGGAAAGTGTCACGTATGCCTTTAACAACCTTATCTACCTATCCTGCTACCTTCAAAGGATCTGTGGACATGCACTCCAAGGTCCCTTTGTTCCTCTATCAGTATCCTCCCATTTATTGTGTACTCCCTTGCCTTGTTTGCCCTCCCCAAATGCATTACCTCACACTTCTCTGGATTGAATTCCATTTGCCACTTTTCTGCCCACCTGACCAGTCCATTGATATCTTCCTGCAGTCTACAGCTTTCCTCCTCACTATCACACGTGGCCAATTTTTGTATCATCTGCAAACTTCTTGATCAAGACCCCCACATTCAAGTCCAAATCATTAATATATACCACAAAAAGCAAGGGACCCAGTACTGAGTCTTGCAAAACTCCATTGGAAACAGCCTTCCAGTCACAAAAACACCCATCAACCAATTGCTTCCCGCCATTGAGCCAATTTTGGATCCAACTAACTAGGTATTCTCCAAATACAATGCTTCTAGCTTAAAAACTGATGCCCAAGGTAACTGCCGCCATCATATCTGTCTCTCCTTTCTCCGAAAGGGAAGTACTTGGGAGTTCTTTTAAAAATAATTTCAGTCTTGAATGACTGTCAAAGCTGAAAGGTCCCCTAATGTCAGGCGATCTAGTGCCTGGACAGATAAAGAGGTCATGACTCTATGGGATCCCTGATTAGGCTGGTGCGAGGAGTGGGGAGGCAGTGAAAAAGGGAAATAGAAAAAGGACTGCAAAGGGGCAGCTGATATAAGCTGGCTGACGACAAAATACTGAAGATGTATGTCAGAGGGAGGCTCCACTACAGAAAACTCTCTCAAGATAGTATAGTCAGGTCAGTTTGGCAACTTTGAGACTCAGTACTGTCATTAATAGCAGAGCACCAACTTTGGACAGCAAGTGAAGCTACACTGGTGGAAGTCATGAGATTCCTCAAGCCAGTTGGAGACCAGGGCATTGTTTCAGGATACCAAAGCAGATGACACACACTAGCCAAAACTGATGCGACTAATACTGGGGGAGATTATGCAACACCCAGAGAACCTTAACACCTTTGCCCAAATATAAGAACCAACATAGTTCAAAGTGTTTCTTTCCCTGATTGATCAGACAGAAAAATCTCTTTCACATGGTCAAGATAATAGGAAGGGACTAATCATTACAAGAACAAAGGCCAAACAGCAATTACAATTTTAGATTATGGCAGATGACTCAGAAAAACTCAGCTATGCAAGATGCAAATATCTATGGATCAATTTGAAATTAAAAGTATACTGACATTTAAAGGAAAGTGTAAAACTGCTAATGACTCTGCATGTACATTAAGGATGTCATTATAATACAGGTATTAGTCTTGGACCAGTACACATATAGAGCAACATTGGGTCAGCAACCAAAGTTATGCTGCTGTCTCCCACATTGCTTCTCAGCCAGGGAAAAACTATGCTCTACATATACGAAGTGTGCAGTGCAGAACTCCAGCTACATAATGGTTAAAAAAATATGGAGATCCAGGTTTCACATCACACTTTACACCCAAATTACAAATTTTGCTGATGCAAAGCCAAAAGAGTTTCACATTCATACAAGTTACGGTGGATAAGGAAAACCGTGGTAGAAATTCACCCCCGATGTACAGGAACAAAGTGACCTTCAGGCGAACAAATCGTTTACTTCATAGAAAAGTTCAGATTCATACAGTATACAAATTGCTTCGGTAGCAGCTTACTTGGCTTATACATTTCAACATACAGTACCAGGACTCTTCTTCATACATGCTACTTGTCCACAATTGATGTAGACAGAAAGCGATTCAGGCATGAGACTGCCCCTCGCAACTTTTCCCATCTTTCCCCCATCATCATACCAGGTCGCTCCAACAGGAGACCTGCTGTTGCGGCTGTAAATTAATGTGACAGCAGCAGCAACAGAACAATAAGAGTCCTGGGGGGCAAAGAGCAGCTGTGAGTAGTACTGAGGGGCAAGTTGAACTGAAGGAGGAGGAGAAAGAAGAGTGTATGAATTGAGGAAGTTGGAATGGGGAGTGTCTGTAAACAGAATGGTGGGCTAGAGAGGGTGGATTGCCTTTGTGTTCTTGGTAGAAAGAAGAGTGTAAAAGGTAAGAGAAGGTCTGTGTGAAAATCCAAATATCAGTTACTTTTTTATACGATTAAAAATCACATGATTTTACATTACTTACAACATTAAAAACTCAAAATTAAAATGTTGCTTCTGGCTAATGGACATCAGACCCCACTAGAAAAGCATCAACAGATGGCTCAAGATGATAGGAGTGGGGGGGTGGTCAACATTTGTACAACACTAAATTGACTGGAATGGTCAAGAAACTTGTGCTTGAATCCACTACTTGCTATTGGGCAAATAAAAAAAATCTCCCAGTGATAGGAACATAGGAACAGGAGTAGGCCATTCAGACCATTGAGCCTGTTGCACCATTTAATTAGATCATGGCTGATCTGTACCCGAACTCCGTTTACCAGTCTTTGATCCATATCCCTCGATACTCTTACCTAACAAAAATGTATCGATCTCAGTCTTGAAAATTTCAACTGACCTAGCAGCCACTGTCTTTTGGAAGAGTGTGTTCCACATGTCATTGCCCTTTAGATGAAGACATGCTTCCTGATTTCACTCCTGAAAAACCTAGCTCTAATTTTAAGATTGTGCCCCCTTGTTCTATAATCTCCAAACAAATAGTTTCTCTATCTACTCAAACCCATTTATCATTTTAAACACATTAATTAGATCAGATTTCAACCTTCTAAACTCAAGGGAATATTTATTAAGTTTATGCAAGCTGTCCTCAAAATTTAACCCTTTTAACCCCAGTATCATTCTAGAAAATCTGCACTGCTTGCCCCACACCCTCCCACCCCTCTCCAGGCCAATATATCCTTCCTGAGGTGTCCAGAACTGAATGCAGTACTCTAGATGTAGTTTAACTATAGCTTTATACAACTGCAGCATGACTACCAACCCTTTGTATTCCAGCCCCCTTGAGATGCAGGAGTTGCTGTAGAGGTGACTATGCAATTAATTTCCTTGTGCATCAGCTCACTTTGTTTTAGATGGTAGGAGCAGGTGGAAGTACAAGGAGGAAAAATATATACATCAGGCATTCAGGTGAAACAAAAATCTAACTTTTGTTAATAGTCATTTCATTTTTCAGTTTCAAATCAGCATCATGCCACAAATTATTCTTTCAGACACAAAGATTTGTCAAAGCACACATCATTACATTAACAGAAAAACATGATCAACATGGTGGCTCAAGTAAGGCAGATATGTTTTATTAAGGTATGTTGGATCAAAGGGTCAGACCTTGATGTTATAACTCTGAAATTTAGAGAACACCGCTAGCAGCGTCCCACTTATCGGGAGAGCAAACTCAATTTGTAGTTTTCCCAAATTTCCAGCATGGAAAAAAAATCAGTGGTTAGAAAATCAGGCACGCTTACTTACACATCTGATTCTATAGTCTGCACTTCCACTGAGTGAGGCTGTATTCAGGGCTTGTATCTATATATATATGAAATCTAGTTAAAATCACCATGATTAACCAAAAGAAACCAGTTAGAGTTTCAGTGATACACCATTCATTTTCAATGGAAAAATATGGGACATCTATTATCATTTACTCATCCACAGTATAAGCTACAGTCTATTACCCAAAGTCCATAACAACCCTCATTTCCAGTGTCAGAATTGCTCCATGCACAACAAATGCAAACTGAAATAGTCGTTTACATTGTTAGATAACTGTTCTCAGCCACATTAAATAAAATGCTAAGAATTAATAAGCTGTACCTCATTGCCATGGACCATCAAATGATGTGTAGTAACCAAAGCCTTAAACACCACTACCCAGCTGCTGTTTGTTGCTCTCTCAAAAAGAGTGTCAGCCATCTGAGGTATGTTAACATTGGTCTCATTTGTAGCTTGTATAAGATCTGAAAAGACAAGAATATCAGATGCAATTCAGAAACTAGCTCAGAGGGAAAAACACAACAACTTGCAGTTAGCTTTTACCACTGAAATAGCAAGTGCTTTAATCTGCATAGAACACAATAAGCGAGCAACTTTAAAAAAAAGACTTTAGATGTTAGACAATTACTAAAAATGGCAAACCTATTTAAACCTTATTGTGCTGTTTTAAGTCATTTGCAAAGGTCGATACCTTGAAATAGAAACTGCAGCATTACTCAACACAATCCATTACCACTCAAGGTTTAGATTTCAAGGTTAGCAAGAAAAGCTGTTTTGGTATGTACAGTAAAATAGAATAAAGATATGACAACATTCGAGACAGTTTTCTAGAACAATGCGTCAAGGAACAAACAAGGGATTTTAGATCGAGTATTGGATAATAAGACAGGGTTAATTAGTAATCTTATAGTTAAGGATCCTCTGGGAAAGTGTGATCATAATATGATGAATTCCATATCTAGTTTGAGAGTGATGTAGTTAAGTCCAAAACTAGGGTCTTAAATTTAAACAAAGCCAATTACATACAGATGAGGGGTGAGTTGGCTAAGGTAGATTGGGAAATTAGATTAAAAGATATGACGGTAGATAAGCAATGGCAAACATTTAAAGAAATAATTCAGAATTCTCAACGAATATACATTCCCTTGAGGAATTAAAAACTCCATAGGAAATGTGATCCAACCATGGCTAACTAGAAGTTAACGACAGTATTAGATTAAAAGAGGCTTACAATGTTGCCAAAAAGAGTAGTAAGCCTGAGGATTAGGAGGGTTTTAGAAATCAGCAAAGGATGACCAAGAAATTGAGGGGGAGAAAATTGAATGTGAGAGTAAACTACCAAGAAATATAAAAACAGATTGTAAAAGCTTCGACAAGTATGCAAAAAGGAAGAGAGAGTAGCAAAAGTAAACGTGGGTCCCTTAGAGGCAGAGACAGGAGAAATTATAATGGGGAATAAAGAAATGGTAGAGACGTTAAACAAATATTTTGTTTCTGTCTTCACAGTAAAAGACACAAAAATCATACTAGAAATAATGGGGAACCAAGGGGCTAATGAAAGTGAGGAACTTAAAGTAATTATTAGTAAAGAAAAAGTACTGGAGAAATTAATGGGACTAAAAGCCAACAAATCCCCTGGACCTGATGGCCTACATCCTCGGGTTTTAAAAAGAGGTGGCTGCAGAGATAGTGGATGCATTGATTTTGATCTTCCAGAATTCCCTACATTCTAGAACGGTCCCCGTGGATTGGAAGGGAGCAAATGTAACCCCGCTATTCAAGGGTGGGGGGGGGGGGGGGGGGGGAGAAGAAAAAACAGGGAATAGGTCAGTTAGCCGGACATTACTAGTAGGGAAAATACTAGAATCTATTATTAAGGATGTACTAACAGGGCACTTAGAACATCATAATTGATTAGGCAGAGCCAACATGGTTTTATGAAAGGGCAATCTTGTTTGACAAATCTATTAGAGCTTTTTGAGGGTGTAACTAGCAGGATAGATAAGGGGGAACCAGTGGATGTAGTATATTTGGATTTTCAAAAGACATTCGATAAGGTGCCACACAAGATTAGGGCTAATATATTAGCATAGACCGAGGATTGGTTAATGGACAGAAAATAGATTAGGAATAAATGGGTCACTTTCGGGTTGGCAGGTTGTAACTAATGGGGTGCCGCAAGGATCAGTGCTTGGGCCTCAGCTGCACACAATATATATCAATGACTTAGATGAGGGGATTGAGTGTAATGTATCCAAGTTCGCTGACAATACAAGGCTAGGTGGGAAAGTAAGCTGTGAAAAGGCCGCAAAAGGATATAGACAGGTTAAATGAGTGGGTGAGAAGGTGGAAGATGGAGTATCCTGTGGGGAAATATGTGAAATTATCCACTTTAATAGGAAGGATAGAAAAGCAGATTTTTTTTTTAAAAAAGGAGAGAGGCTAAGAAATGTTGGTATTCAGATGGATTTGGGTGTCCATATACATGAATCACAAAGTTAACATGCAGGAACAGCAAGAATTAGGAAGGCAAATAGCATGTTAGCCTTTATTGCAAGGGAGTTGGAGCATAAGAATAAGGAGGTCTTGCTGCAATTATACACGGCCTTGGTGAGACTACACCTGGAGTATGGTGTACAGTTTTGGTCTCCTTACCTAGGAAGGATATACTTACCTCAGAGGGGGTGCAGCAAAGATTGAGTCCTGGGAATGAGGGGGTTGTCCTATGAGAGATTGAGTAGAATGGGCCTATATTCTGTGGAGTTTCGAAGGATGAGAGATGATCTCATTGAAACATATAAAATTCTTAGAGGGCTGGACAGAATAGATGTTGAAAAGTTGTTTCCCCTAGCTGGAGAGTGTCGAACTGCAGGGGGGGGGGGGCGGTAACAGTCGCAGGATAAGGGGTCAGCCATCTAGGACTGAGATGAGGAGAAATTTCTTCCCACAGGATTGTGAATCTTTGGAATTCTCTACCCTAGAGGGCTGTGGATGCTCAGTCATTGAGATCAATAGACTTTTGGACACTAAGGGAATCAAGGGATGCAGGGATAGGGTGGGAAAGTGGAGTTGAGGTAGATGATCAGCCATGATCTTATTGAATGGCAGAGCAGGCTCAAGGGGCCCTATACCCTAATCCTGGTCCTATTTCTTATGTTCTTACATAACACAAAAAGTTAGAATAACCTTATTTCCATAGATACACTGCACTTTTCTTTCAAGTGAAAGTCTTCCAGGTCTGACTACAGGAGCCAAGTCAAACCAAAACAATACTGAAAATTCAGCCATCATATTGCTGCTAGCAATTAATTACAAAAAAAGCATCTTCATGGGAGGAGGCCCAAGAAATAAAAGTATACTGCTCTGGAAAAATTGTCCCAGATCATACAATATGGCACAAGTCCCAACAGTGTCTTGTGGTATCTGCAAGACTCTTCCTCTCTTCACCAATGGGAAGAAGAAGAAAAGCTTTTTTTTTTGCACTTCACAATATTCATGCCATTTTCTCAAAATTTGATATCCATTTCATTATTTGTCCTTATTTGTAATTTCTCTCAAACCCAAATTGCACATCTAACTTTTCTGCCTAATTTCCCATACACGTTCTATTTCAAACTCCAAACCGAAAGGGAGATGTATATGCTATGTGGTTGCTGCTACTCACCTTAACTTCTGAGTCAGGTGACTCTGATCACTTTCCAAATCAGTAAATTCAATCTACTGTGTCTATTGGTCTGATTCTCAAACTTTGTCAAACAAAATTAAATCCATATCTTCTTTTTTCTGCTGAAATCACTATTCTTATCTTTACACCTATTTTACAGTAGATATGACAAAGTTATAATATCCTTATTTCCACAGATATATTACACTTTTCATGCTCACCACAAGCAATCGATTAGCTTCCATATTAATTAGCACAATCTCTAACCTCATGGCCCAGCATATTCCTCACTCTACCATTACCAACAAGCCAGGGGATCAACCCTGGTTTAATGAGGAGTGCAGAAGAGCATGCCAGGAGCAGCACCAGGCGTACCTAAAAATGAGGTGCCAACCTGGTGAAGCTACAACACAGGACAACGTGCATGCTAAACAGCGGAAGCAACCTGCTATAGACAGAGCTAAGCGATTCCATAACCAACGGATCAGATCAAAGCTCTGCAGTCCTGCCACATCCAGTCGTGAATGGTGGTGGACAATTAAACAATTAACGGGAGGAGGAGGCTCTGTAAGCATCCCCATCCTCAATGATGGCAGAGTCCAGCACGTGAGTGCAAAAGACAAGGCTGAAGCATTTGCAACCATCTTCAGCCAGAAGTGCTGAGTTGATGATCCATCTTGGCCTCCTCCCGATATCCCACCATCACAGAAGCCAGTCTTTGACCAATTCGATTCACTCCACATGATATCAAGAAATGGCTGAGTGCACTAGATACAGCAAAGGCTATGGGCCCCAACAACATCCCCGCTGTAGTGCTGAAGACTTGTGCTCCAGAACTAGCCATGCCTCTAGCCAAACTGTTCCAGTACAGCTGCAACACTGGCATCTACCAGACAATGTGGAAAATTGCCCAGGTATGTCCTGTTCACAAAAAGCAGGACAAATCCAATCTGGCCAATTACCACCCCATCACTCTACTCTCAATCATCAGCAAAGTCATGGAAGGTGTCGTCGACAGTGCGATCAAGCGGCACTTACTCACCGATAACCTGCGCACCGATGCTCAGTTTGAGTTCTGCCAGGACCACTCGGCTCCAGACCTCAATACAGCCTTGGTCCAAACATGGACAAAAGAACTGAATTCCAGAGGTGAGCTGAGAGTAACTGCCCTTGACATCAAGACAGCATTTGACAGAGTGTGGCACCAAGGAGCACTCGTAAAATTGAAGTCAATGGGAATCAGGGGGAACACTCTCCAGTGGCTGGAGTCATACCTGGCACAAAGGAAGATGGTAGTGGTTGTTGGAGGCCAATCATCTCAGCCCCAGGACATTGCTGCAGGAATTCCTCAGGTCAGTGTCCTAGGCCCAACCATCTTCAGCTGCTTCATCAATGACCTTCCCTCCATCATCATGTCAGAAATGGGGATATTCGCTGATGATTGCACAGTGTTCAGTTCCATTCACAACCCCTTAGATAATGAAGCAGTCCATGCCCACATGCAGCAAGGCCTGGACAACATCCAGGCTTGGGCTCATAAGTGGCAAGTAACATTCGCGCCAGGCAATGGCCATCTCCAACAAGAGAGTCTAACCACCTCCCCTTGACATTCAACAGCATTATCATAGCCGAATCCCCCATCAACATCTTGGGGGTCACCATTGACCAGAAACTTAATTGGACAAGCCACATCAATACTGTGGCTGCAAGAGGAGGTCAGAGGCTGGGTATTCTGCAGCAAGTGACTCACCTCCTGACTCCCTAAAGCCTTTCCACCATCTACAAGGCACAAGTCAGGAGTGTGATGGAATATTCTCCACTTGTCTGGATGAGTGCACCTCCAACGACACTCAAGAAGCTCGACACCATCCAGGACAAAGCAGCCCACTTGATTGGCACCCCATCCACCACCCTAAACTTTCACTCCCTCCACCACCGGCGCACAGTGGCTGCAGTGTGTACCATCCACAGAATGCACTGCAGCAACTCGCCAAGGCTTCTTCGACAGCACCTCCCAAACCCACGACCTCTACCACCTAGAAGGACAAGGGCAGCAGGCACATGGGAACAACACCACCTGCACGTTCCCCTCCAAGTCACATACCATCCCAACTTGGAAATATATCATCATTCCTTCATCGTCGCTGGATCAAAATCCTGGAACTCCCTTCCTAACAGCACTGTGGGAGAACCTTCACCACACGGACTGCAGCGGTTCAAGAAGGCGGCTCACCACCATCTTCTCAAGGGCAATTTGGGACGGGCAATAAATGATGGCCTTGCTAGTGACACCCACATCCCATGAACGAATAAAAAAAAATTAGGCAGGCACTAATGCCAAGTCTTTGGTTTTCCTGAACGATCTTGAACCCATCATTAACTGTCATAACCATATTCCTGATCTCAGACCCCACCATCCCAGTATATATACCTCCTTGATTTTTCACTCACCTCCAATCCTTTTACACTACCAGCTTCCCACCATTGTACTGTATTGATCACAGTCTCATATTAGTCTCTTGAACATCCGGCAAAAATCAAACTTTGCAAACCAGTATTCTCTTGTTTGGCATTATAAGTCAACCAAATGCTGTCTTCTTATGCTCTGACTCCAGGATTTGTATGAAACCCAGTCGAATGGTAATCCAAGAAATAGTATTAGATTTGGTGGAATGGGAAGAATGAGGTATGAAACCTTCCATGCCAGCTCTTCTGATCCTTCTGTGAAGTAACTAATGCTATTCAAGCTGGTATGGAAGGTTTCGTTCTTCCCATTCCATCAAATCTGGTACTACCTCTTGGTCAGCATGACTGGAACCATTCTGCCATCTCAAAAATTCATCCTATTGCACCTGGTACCTTAATCATGGGGAAGTATCCAAACTTTCATTATCTCGGCAAATCCACAATTAGACACCCCAAATACAACTTTATTAAAAGTTATCAACTGCCATCTTACCCCTTCCTCTCTGGCAGCTGCTTGTTCTAGTGCCTTACTAAAGCTGCCTAACCTCAATCTTCCTTACCATCTCCTCTTTCCTAATGGTACAGTTAGTCTCTGCTTTGACCTTTCTAGTTCCCCTAAAGAGAGGAATGACACTTTTGACTCCCCTTTTACCTCCAATTCTAATTTTGACAAGATTGGCTAAGAATCTAATTTCATTGCTCCATTCTGTTCGACCATTACTGTCGACAAAGTTTTATACTTTGCAGGTTTGTCGGACTCTCCGTTCATTACACTTCAATAGGAACTTCTGGTCCTATGGTATCTCTCCAAAGTCCTCAAGATGTATGCCTCCACACTTACGTTGGTCTTATGCCACCTCTTGAGATTCTTTCTCTTAACTTTCCCTTTGAAATTTCCTCATGTTCATCTTATCCCAAAGGAAAGTTAGCCCTGTTACCCAGAGCTGTCCTCTATTCTCATTCTGTTTCACCTACATGTTAACGGCCTCCACCACTCATTATCCAAATCTATTTACTTTTGCTCATCATTCCACTCTATATTTATCTTCCTTCAGATCGGACACCCTCACTGCATACAACTTCCATTTCTTAAAGCGCAATGGATGAATTGCTACAACTCCTCACCACTGTGTCCTTCAATAAAGCAATTTTCAAACAATTTCTTCATGCTCCTTACATCCTCACTATACTGAAATCAAGACTCGTCAGTCTTCAACTCCCTTTCTTTTCTTTTTTTTCTCCTCCTGGTAACCTTCAGGCTCTTAAAACCCAAGTTTAGAATCACTGAATATTTAAACATTTTGGTCGAGAAAATATTTCTTAAATTTGGTATCCAAGCATTTAGCATAAAGAAGCTGATCAGATATGTTGTACTCTGCTTCAACAATGTCCCTTGTATTCAGCTTCAACCAAACAGAAGCACGCCAACTACACCAAAGTGCCATTCTTCCACTTCCTGTAACAGCAATCTTGTGATTTCTCTGGATGAGATTGGGACAGAGATTGACATTTCACAGGATAATTAATGCCAAATTACACACTGCATATTCAGAATTCAGTTGAGACTGTTCAAACTCATTTTACATTGGACCTTATATGGAGAGAGTAAACTTTCATCTCATCCTTTTCAGCTGGATTTAACCAAAGTTCCAGGTGTGAAAGGCAAGTTTCTAACCCACTACAGCATTCCCTTCTAATCTTTTGATTCCTTATTTAGTTTGTTTCTTTTTTATTCATTCAATATAGTCATCCTTCTTCGTCCTTCAACTGAATCTCAAAATAATAAAATATGTTTCAGTTTCAGTTACTGAGAAACCTAGCTACAATTAAGTTAGTGCCCAGCAGGAAAACAAAATCACGGAGAAAAACTTCAACATTGCACGCTTATTTTCTTCCCACAGCTGGACACTGTTCAGAATCCTTGGCAGAGAATTCTGTTTGACTAAACTATTAAAATCTATGATTTCAAAATAGGACAGATGCTCAGTGAATAAAATAGGAACTAAATCTCCTGTTCTTTCCAAAAATGGGTCTCTGATAACTACTGCTCATGAATAGTATGCCTAGTTCTGAGGCTTCTAACAATTGCCTTGATTTTATATTTTTTTAATCTATAGTTATAAGAAAATACCAGATAGAACACTGCATTGTAATATTGCATTTTAAAATTCTCATCCTTGTTTTCAAATCCCTCCATGGCCTCGCCCCTCCCTATCTCTGTGACCTCCTCCAGCCTTGCGTTCCTCCAATTCTGGCCTCTTGCGCAGCCCTGATTTTAATTGCTCCACCATTGGAGGCCTTGCCTTCAGTTGCATAGGCCCGATGCCCTGGAATTCCCTCCCTAAACCCCTCTACCTCATTTAAAACTTATCTCTGACCCACCTGTCCTAATATCTCCTTACGTGGCTCGGTGTCAAATTTTGTTTGATAATTCTCCTGTGAAGTGCATTGGGATGTTTTATTATGTTAAGGGTGCTATATAAATGCAAGGTATTGTTGAAGATTATGTTTCAATTTTATATTATTCAGTGTAACAAATGCAAAAGATAATGAAAACCAAAGAAAACAATTTTCAGGTTCAGATGTTAAACCCTTAGTTCCCATGATTTGTGGCATCATCTGACGTCCTCAAACCATATAATTAAATCTTGCATTTGTCCAGCTTCTGTCACACTTCGAAGTGTCACACATGCAAAGTGTATACTGCACTTCAATCAAAATTACATACCCCACCCTACTTCATCTAACCCCAACATATCCTTCTGTTCCTTTCTCCATGTGTTTATCTTGCTTCCCTTTAAATGCATCTATGCTATTCGCCACAACTACTCTCTGTGGTAGCCAGTTCCATATTCTAACCATTCTCTCATTAAAGAAGTGTATCATTCATAAATAGTGCAAATATTAATTCATCTTGGTAATACAAAAAAAACAGCTGTCCTAGACTTGTAGCCGAGAATTGTTTAGTAGCTTAAATCATTAAAGTGGTTCTTCCACTATTTGTGCTTTAAGTTTCTGCTGTGTTTTCAATTTATTCTTGTCCACAATGTTGGCAAGACCACATTTATTGCCCATCCATAGTTGCCCTGAGACAGTGGCAATAGGTCTTTTTTAGTAGAAAAAACATTAACCTGAATAATGCCATTGCCCAAAATATCAACAGATAGGAAACGTATCAATTAGTATGCAGGAAGAAGATACAAAAACTAGCAAATCAAAAATCAGTTTTCAACAAAAAAAAAGGTGCAGTGGAACCTTTCAAATAATTTCTTCAGTTTTCAGCTACCAATTTCCTTCATCAGGTCAAATTGTACTGCTAATTTTTGAAACTATTACTAAAAACCTACGTATAAAATTAATCATTTAAATTTCAGAAATAACCAAGAAGTTTTTCCTGCATAAGCCTGTCCTCTGGGGTTTGAATTATGCTTCAGCCCCAGAGTTGGAAATTTGTTTCCTAGGCAAAGGTGACCAGCTGCAGTGGCCAAATTCTGATGTGCGAGAGATGCATAATGACAAATGTAGTTTTCACCCTGCTCCTGTGATACTACAATACCCAGAATGTAGTGCGACATAATGGGTGCAGCAAAATAGTGGTTATGGTTCTGAACTGGCAACCTAAATGAGAATTCAAATCCCACCATAGGAAGCTCTGAAACAGATAGTGTAATTTGTCCACAGGCACCAAAATTAAAACAGTGAAAGCTGCTAGATTGTCATAAGAACCCAACTGATTTATTGGTGCCCTTCTAGGAATGGAATCTGCCACCTTTACCTGGTCTGGCCTTCACATGAGTCCAGTCCTATATCAAATGGTGACTGTTAATGTCCTTTCTACTGAAAAAGACCTAATGCCACATGCTCAGGGCAACTACGGATGGGCAATACATGTGGTCTTGCCAACATCGCTGACAAGAATAAGTTAAAAACACAGCAGAAACTTAAAGTATAAATAGTGGAAGAACCAGCTTTAAAAATGATTAAGTTACTAAAAAATTCTAGGCTACAAGTCTAGGACTACTGTTTTTTTGGTGTTGCCAAGACAAACTAATGCTTGCACTATTTGAAGTAGAGCAGAGGAGTTATCTTGGCCAACATTTATCCCTCAACCATCACCATCAAAAAACGATTAACTAGTCATTTATCTCAATTGCCATTTGTGAGATCTTGTGCGCCAATTGTCCAAATTGCCTACATTACAACAGTGAGTTCACTTTAAAAGCATTTCATTGGGTGAGAAGTACTTTAGTATGTTGTGTGGATGTGAATGGCGCTATATAAACGCAAGTTCCTTGGACATTACAGCCGGAAAAAAAAGTTAGGATCCACCTCCTCCTCTCCCCACCCCACCCCCCTGCCCTGCCAGTATTGACACATTACACTTGAATTATGTCAATGGAAATCACAACTTTAAATGCTATAATCAAGTAAGCGCTGCAATAAATTTTCCACACAAGTTAAAGGATGGAAGTCAGGAATCAAGGTCCAGAGATAATATAAAAGCAAAATACTGCAGATGCTGGAAATCTGAAAGGCAACAGAGTTAATGTTCTCTTTTTCCTGGCTTTGTACTTGCTTAAAATCTGTTAATCTCAAACATCTTCCAGTTCTGAGAAATGGTCATTAACATGAAACATTAACTCTGTTTCTTTCTCCACAGATGCTGCCTGACCTGCTCAGTGTTTTACAGCACTGTGTTTTTATTCCAGAAATAATATGGCATGTCTAGTTTTAAACAAGTCAAAATGCATCATACCAAAAAGTGGTAACACTTTAGAAGTCAAGTGTTGAACCTCCCTGAAGCTCAAAGAATTTAGCTATGAATACTTTTTATGGGAGGTTTAACAAGGTCAAGATTCAAATTGTTCAAACACAAGGGTTCTCAAACTTTTTGGGGGCAGAAGTATCCAAAAACTATTATAGGTTTTCACACCTAACTAGCTATGGATACGGACAGGAAAGTGAAGAGGGAAAAGACTTTCATTTATAAAGTGCATCTGATCACATCCATCTCAAGAACTTCACAAAAATTACTTTGGAAGATCAGTCATTGCTTATGTAGGAAAACATGGCAGCAATTTCCACATATCAAGATCTCACAAATAGCAATGAGACAAATCACTAAGTGAAACTGCTTTTGGATGGCATTGGTTGAGGGAAGACTGTTGACTAAGACATCAGGAGAACTCATCACTCTTCTTTGAACAGTGTCATAGGGTCTTTAACTGCCACCTGAACAGGCAGATGGTGCCTCGGGTGCCAGGGTAGGTTGAATGTCTCACCTAAAAAAGGACAGTACCTCTGACAATGTAACACTGCATTACAGCATCAGCTTAGACAATGTGTAAAGGGGTATTTGAACTCAACCTTCTGATTCAGGGAGGGGATGCTACCAACTGAGTCAAAAGAAACTGAAAACTACTACTGATAGAATATTCCACCATATATCCAGTTACATTTAAGTGCATAAAAGAATCCAAGAATTTAAATTTTACAATGTAAGCTGAGAAGTTTGATATTCTGTAGTTCTGGAGTGTTTTGGGTATTTGTGCAATGCATGACAGCAGTGGCTTATGGAACGGAAGAGACTCAATTATTAAGTGTAATTTAAATTCTCACTGTATAGAACAATAATAATTTAAGGAGCAATAAAAACAAACAGTATATTACAATAGAGGTCAGTTTCTTGGTATGCCAGATTTATCAAAATGGAATGAAAACAGAAATTGCTGGAAATACTCAGCAAGTCCAGCAGCATCTGTGGAGAAAGAAACGGTTAATGTTTCAGGTCAATGACCTCTCAATAGAACTGGAAGTAGTTAAGGATTTAACAGTTTTTACTGACCTAAACTTGGGTATAGAGAGTACAATTTCTAAGTTTTCAGGTGACATTGGCCTTTATTTCTAGGGGGATGGAGTATAGAAGCAGGGAAATCATGTTACAACTGTACAGGGTGCTGGTGAGACCAGACCTGGAGTACTGTGTACAATTCTGGTGCCCTTATTTAAGGAAGGATATACTTGCAATGGAGGCAGTTCAGAGAAGGTTCACTAGGTTGATTGTGGGTATGGAAGGGTCGTCTTTTGAGGAAAAATTGAACAGGTTGGGTCAATACTCATTGGAGTTTAGAAGAATGAGGAGATCTTATTGAAACATACAAGATTCTGAGGGGACTCGATAGGGTAGATGCTGAGAGGATGTTACCCATCATGGGGGAATCTAAAACTAGGGGGCAAAGTCTCAGAATAAGGGGTCGCCCGTTTAAGATGGAAATGAGGAGGAATTTCTTCTCCCAGAGGGTTGTGAATCTTTGGAATTCTTTATCCCAAAAAGCTGTGGAGGCTGAGTCATTGAATACATTCAAGGCTGAGTTAGACAAATTTTTGATCAGCAAGGGAGTCAAAGGATATGGGGAAAGGGCAGGAAAGTGAAGCCGAGGTAAAAATCAGATCAGTCACAATCTCATTAAATGGCGGAGCAGGCTCGAGGGGCCGAATGGCCTACTCCTGCTCTTATCTCTTATGGTCTTATGAACAGAGAGACCTTGGGAGCATACATAAATCTTTGAAGGTGGCAGGACAAGTCAAGAAGGTTGTTAAAAAAAAGCATATGGGACCCTAGGCTTTATTAATAGAGGCAGAGAGTACAAAAGCAAGGAAGTTATGCCAAACCTTTATAAAACAATGGTTAGGCCTCAGCTGGAGTATTGTGTTCAATTCTGGGCGCCACACTTTAGGAAGGTTGTCAAGGCCTTAGAGAGAGAGTGCAGAAGAGATTTACTAGAATGGTACCAGGGATGAGACACTTCAGTTATATGGAAAGATTGGAGAAGCTGGGGATGTTCTCTTTAGAACAGGGAAGATTAAGGGGAGATTTGATAGATGGGTTCAAATTCATGACCGGTTTTGACAGACTAAATAAGGAGAAACTATTTCCAGTGGCAGAAGGGTCAGTAACCAGAGAACACAGATTTAAGGTGATCAGCAAAAGAGCCAGAGGCAACATGAGGAAACATTTCTTTCCCCTCGCAGCAAGTTTGAAATTATCTGGAATGCACTGCCTGAAAGGGTGGTGGAACCAGATTTGTATAGTGACTTTCAAAAAAGGGAATTAGATAAATACTTGAAGGGAAAAAAATACAGGGCTATGGGGAGATAGCAGGGGAACAGGACTAATTGGATGGCTCTTTCAAAGAGCTGGAACAGGCATGATGGGCTGAATGGCCTCCTGCTGTACTACACCTACTATGATACGCAAGTACAGAGGCAGGCAAAGGTGTTGGGGGGGGGCGCAAGAGGAAAGGAGACAGGAGGAAAGAATAAAAGGGAAGTCTGTGATATGGTGGAGGGCAGGAGTGATTAAATGACAAAAGGGATGATGGTGCAAGGTAAGGATGGGTGGTAATGGGACAAGTAAAGAACAAAAGATGGGTCTAGAGGAGTGTAAATGGCAACAACAGAATCATTACCAGCACTGCTATCTAAAAAATGGGAGCAGCTGTTATGATCTGAAGTTATTGAAATCAATGAGTCCGGGAGATTGTAAAGTGCTGAATCGAAAGATGAGGTGCTGTTCCTCGAGCTTCTGTTGAAACTGTGTAGGAAGCAGAGGACAGAGTGGGGGTGGGACAGAGAATTAAAATGGCAAGCAACCAGATGATGATCAGGGTCACCCTTGTGGACTGAACGGAGGTATTCAGCAATGCGATCACCCAATCCAAATTTGATCTCCCAATGTAGAGGAGACCGCATCGTGAGCGGCGAACACAGTATCATAAATTGAAAGAAGCACAAGTAAATTGCTGTTTTACCTGGAAGGAGTGTTTGGGATCCTGGACAGTGAGAAGGGAGGAGGTGAAAGGGCAGGTGTTGCATCTCCTGTGCTTGCACGGGAAGGTGCCATGGGAAGTGGAACGGGTGATGAAAGAATGGACCAGGGTGTTGCTCAAGGAACAGCACCTCATCTTTCAATTATGCACTTTATAACCTTCTGGACTTAATGATCTCAATAAATAACTTTTAGTCATCCTTTGCTGGTTATTAAATACTAATAAAGAGGGAGAAAATAAATTATGAGAGTAAACTAGCAAGAAATATAAAAACTGACAGTAAAAGTTTCCACAAGTATATAAAAAGGAAGAGGGTAGCTAAAGTAAACATTGGTCCCTTAGAGGATGAGAGTGGGGAAATAATAATGGAAAACAAGAAAATGGCAGAGGAATTGAACAGATATTTTGTACCAGTCTTCACAGTAGAAGACACTAATAACATACCAATAATAGTAGATAATAACTTTTAACGTACAGGGTGGATAAAGGGGAACCAGTGGACGTAGTGTATTTAGACTTCCAGAAGGCATTCGACAAGGTGCCACATAAAAGATTATTGCTCAAGATAAAGAATCACTGGATTGGGGAGTAATATTCTGGCATGGGTGGAGGATTGGTTATCTAACAGGAAGCAGAGAGTTGGGATAAACGGTTCGTTCTCGGACTGGCAACCAGTGGCGTTCCGCAGGGGTCAGTGCTGGGTCCCCAACTCTTTACAATCTATATTAACGATTTGGAGGAGGGGACCGAGTGTAACGTATCAAAGTTTGCAGATGATACAAAGATGTGAGGGAAAGTGGAGAGTGAGGAGGACATAAAAAACCTACAGGGGGATATGGACAGGCTGGGCGGGTGGGCGGAGATTTGGCAGATGCAATACAATATTGGAAAATGTGAGGTTATGCACTTTGGCAGGAAAAATCAGAGAGCAAGTTATTATCTTAAAGGCGAGAAACTGGAAAGTATTGCAGTACAAAGGGATCTGGGGGTCCTAGTGCAAGAAAATCAAAACGTTAGTATGCAGGTGCAGCAGGTGATCAAGAAGGCCAATGGAATGTTGGCGTTCATTGCTCGGGGGATAGAATATAAAAACAGGGAGGTATTGCTGCAGTTATATAAGGTATTGGTGAGACCGCACTTGGAATACTGCATACAGTTTTGGTGTCCATACTTAAGAAAAGACAGTACAAAGAAGGTTCACTCGGTTAATCCCGGGGATGAGGGGGCAGACATCTGAGGAGAGGTTGAGTAGATTGGGACTCTACTCATTGGAGTTCAGAAGAATGAGAGGCGATCTTATTGAAACATATAAGATTGTGAAGGGGCTTGATCGGGTGGATGCGGTAAGGATGTTCCCAAGGATGGGTGAAACTAGAACTAGGGGGCATAATCTTAGAATAAGGGGCTGCTCTTTCAAAACTGAGATGAGAAGAAACTTCTTTACTCAGAGGGTAGTAGGTCTGTGGAATTTGCTGCCCCAGGAAGCTGTGGAAGCTACATCATTGAATAAATTTAAAACAGAAATAGACAGTTTCCTAGAAGTAAAGGGAATTAGGGGTTATGGGGAGCGGGCAGGAAATTGGACATGAATTTTGATTTGAGATTAGGATCAGATCAGCCATGACCTTATTGAATGGCGGAGCAGGCTCGAGGGGCCGATTGGCCTACTCCTGCGCCTATTTCTTATGTTCTTATAATCAAGGGGCAAAGGGGAGGGAGGAACTAAAAACAAACAATCACTTTCACTGGAGAAAAAGTACTAGGTAAACTAATGGGTCTAAAGGATGACAAGTCTCCTGGACCTGATGGCTTGCATCCGAGGGTCTTAAAAGGAAGTGACTACAGATATAATGGATGCATTGGTTGAAATCTTCCAGAATTCACTAGATTCTGGAAAGGTCCCAGCAGATTGGAAAATTGCAGAAGTAACACCCCTATTCAAGAAGGGAGCGAGACAGAAAGCAGGTAACTATAGACCAGTTAGCTTAACATCTGTCATTGGGAAAATGCTAGAATCCATTGTTAAGGAAGTAGTAGCAGGACATTTGGAGACTCATAATAAAACCATGTTGACTCTCCTTGATTGTATGAAGGGGAAATCATGTCTGACAAATTTATTAGAGTTCTTTGAGGTAGTAACGGGCAGGGTGGATAAAGGGGAACCAATAGATGCAGTATATTTGGATTTCCAAAAGCATTCAATAAGGTGCCACATAAAAGGTTACTGCACAAGAACTCAGTGCTGGGGGTAATATACTGGCATGGATAGAAGATTGGCTAACTAACAGAAAACAAAGTCGGGATTTTCAAAATGGCAATCGATAACTAGTGGGGTGCCGCAGGGATCAGTGCTGGGGCCTCAACTATTTACAATATATATCAATGACTTGGATGAAGGAACAGAGTGTCTTGTGGCCAAATTTGCTGATGATACAAAGATAGGTGGAAAAGCAAGTTGCGATGAGGACAGATTGTCTGCAAAGGAATACTGACAGGTTAAGTGAATGGGCAAAAATTTGACAGATGGAATATAATGTGGAAAAAAGTGAAGTTATCCACTTTGGGAGGAAAAATAAAAAAGCAAAATATCATTTGAATGGAGAAATACTACAAAATGCTGCAGCACAGGGGGATCTGGGTGTCCTCACACATGAAACACAAAAAATTAACACAGGTGCAACAGGTAATCCGGAAAGCAAATTGAATATTGGCCTTTATTTCTAGGGGGATGGAGTACAAAAGCAGGGAAGTCATGCTGCAACTGTACAGGATGCTGGTGAGATCACACCTGGAGTACTGCGTACAATTCTGGTGCCCTTATTTAAGGAAGGACATTCTTGCATTGGAGGCAGTTCAGAGAAGGTTCACTAGGTTGATTCCGGATATGGAAGCGTTGTCTTATGAGGAAAAATTGAACAGGTTGGGTCAATACTCACTGGAGTTTAGAAGAGTGAGAGGAGATCTTATTGAAACATACAAGATTCTGAGGGGGCTCGATAAGGTCGATACTGAGAGGATTTACCCCTCATGGGGGGAATCTAAAACTAGGGGGCATAGTCTCAGAATAAGGGGGTCACCTGTTTAAGACAGAAAAGAAGAAGAATTTCTTCTCCCAGAGGGGCCTGAATCTTTGGAATTCTTTACCCCAAAAAGCTGTTGAGACTGAGTCACTGAATACATTCAAGGCGGAGTTCGACAAATTTTTGATCAGCAAGGGAGTCAAAGGAAATGGGAAAAAGGCAGGAAAGTGGAGTTGAGGTAAAATAAAACAAATCAAATCAGCCATGATTCCGCCATTAAATGGCGGAGCAGGCTTGAAGGGCCAAATGGCCTACTCCTATGGTCTTATAACTTCAGATCATAACCACTGCTCCCATTTTTTTTTGAACAGCAGGCGCTGGTAATGGTTCTGCTTGTTGCCATTTACAGCTCCTCTATACCCATCTTTTGTGTCTTTACTTATCCCATTATCACCTTCCTTGCCTTGAAACATCATCCCTTTTGTCATTTAATCACTCCTGCCCTCCACCATATCAGACCTACCTTTTCTTTCTTCGCTTCTGTCCCCCTCTCCCCTCGGCCTGGCTCTGTACTTGTGTAAAAACTGTTCAATCTTTAACTTCTTCCAGTTCTGGCTTGAAACATTAAATCTTCCTTTCTCCACAGCTGCTGCTTGACTTGCTGAGCATTTCCAACATTTTCTGTTTTTATTTCAGATTTCCAGCATCTGCAGTATTTTTCATTATCAAAATGGAGTTTGTTAATGTGCTTAATAGAACAAGGCCCATGACATCAGGAACAGAACACCAGCTATCGCCAAGGTACTTCAGAATCTGCAATTACTTGTGGTTGGAGAATGACACCTCCATTACACAAGCCATACAAATGGAATCAAGTGTCCCTGAAAGAGTACTTTTCAAACACAAAAAACTATATCAATATACTTTCTGCTAATGGAAACTCTCCCATCCAGTACAATGCATTTGGAATTGTGTACTTAGATCCCTATGGTAATTAAAGAGCTCAACCAAGTTTCATAAATTGATAGTTGGCACAGTCTGTTGCAATTATTCCATGTAATTCAAGAAATATAGCTTGCAGCATTGCACCTCAAGGTCCTAATCCTTTATTTATGGCACTTGGTGCAAGTGGCTAGTTGTATGATTGCATTAAACTTTTAGTTTTACTTTATACTGAATTTTTCTCCCCAAATGGAGTACACTTAGAAATGTACATTTTATTGTTCTTCAATTTCTTACCTCCTCCACTTCTACCCCCACCCGAGACAAAATTGGCTGGAGACCTGTTAAGATGCCACTCCACAGTTGTTCACATTGCCTTTTGCTGCTCTTGTGCACACAATGACCCTATAATTTTGTCACCCTGAAGGAGAAGCACAATTGAAACTGGGTTCTGTGTGTACAAGGAACAGATTTCCTACTTTGCAATTCACTTATTAGAATTATTTTGCAAATGAAAAACAGCCTAGGAGTAAAGAGAAGACTGCAAACAGGGCTAAATGATCAAAACTAGAATAGATTGAGGTCAAATATTCTGAGAACAGAGGAGGGGATGACCAGATGGCAGCTGGAGAGCAGTGATGCAGAAGATCCACATGGGGTAGTAATGATTAAAAAAACAATTGTATTTATTTATATAGTGCCTTTCATGACCTCAGGACGTTCCAAAGCACTTTAAAGCCAATTAACTACTTTTTCAAAGTGTAGTCACTGTTTTAATATAGGGAAACACTGAGTGAACTTGCACACAGCAAGGTCCCACAAACAGCAGTGAGATAATGACCAGATCATCTGTTTTAGTGGTGTTGGTTGAGGGATAATATTGGCCAGGGCACCAGGGAGATCACCCCTGCTCTTCTTCAAAATAGTGCTATGGGATCTTTTACATTCACCCGAGGAGGCAGTTGGACCTTGGTTTAATGTGTCACCTGAAAGACGGCACCTGCAACAGTGCAGCACTCCCTCAGCACTGCAGCCTAGATTTTGTGCTCAAGTCTCTGGAGTGGGACTTGAACCCATAACCTTCTGACTCCAAGGCGTGCGTGCTACTAACTGAGCCATGGCTAGAAAGAAAATACATGGCAGGCTAGGAAATTAGGAAAGTGGGGCTTATTACAGTTGCCTCAAAATTCTGTATACAAATGCCAGGCATTTTAAAAATAAAATCTGGATTGCAAAATGAAGGAAGCGTAAATTGGTATTACTGCTAAGTAAAGACATCAAATTAATATTTTGAGTGGAGGTTAAATTTCCAGGGGCATACAAATTGTTCCACAGAAATAGAAGAGGTAAGAAGTCACACCCCATGTCCAGATTTTTTTTTAAAATTCACCCAGTAAGGTTGGCATTTATTGCCCATTTCTAATTGCTATGAGCAGTTTGATATAACTGATTGGCTTGCTAGGCCACTTCAGAGGGCAGTTAAGAATCAACCAGGTCGGTGTGGAACTGAAGTCACACTTATGCCAGACCAGGTGAGGATGGAAAATTTTCTTCCCTAAAAAGGACACCAGTGAACCAGTTGGGTTTTTAATGACAATCTGACAGCTTCAGTCACTTTTACTGATACCAGATTTCTTCCACAGTTTCCAGATTTAAAAAAAACAGAATTAAAATTCTCAAACTGCCATGGTCGAACTTGACCAATAATTCAGAGAATGAGAGTTCAAGGCCTCTAGACCAAGATAACCACTGCATTACTGTACCCAATTGCCAATTTATGTAAAAGGGGGACATAAAAAAATTGTGTACTGGAGTATCAGTGTTCATGGAGGAAACCACAGACTATACTCCCTAAACAAAAAAGGTGAATAGCGGGAGGGAGAGGGAAAGAAGGGGGGGGCGGAAAAAAGAGGGAATGGAAAGGGAGAGGGAGAGGGAAAGAAGGGGAGGGGGATTGAAAGTGGAGAGCACATGCTAGAGGGGGAGAAAGCAAGCGAGAAAGGAGAAAAAAGGAGCATAGAAGATAAGCATCGAGCCCATGGAAAATGAGGCACCACATGCGAGGGGGCAAAAGAAAATGTGCGAGAAAGAAAAACAGGCTTACAGATAGGATGGAAAAACACAAATCATTTAATGAGCTGTTGGAAGCAGTTATGGGAAAAACTGAGACTTTTTGGATACAAGAACTAACTCTTCCTTATCTTTACTTGCAGCTTGTAGCACTCTGAACCAAGAAGTTAGCAAGACACAGAATAAACTTCAATACCTTTCACTACAGACATTACAGGAGGTTGGACATTTGTCACATCTAAAACGGTCGAGTTTGCAGCTCAAAGCCAGGCAATCTCTCACTAGGCTGGGTGATCAGAAAGTAGTTCTTAGAGGGAGCAGCTCTGCCTTATTCTGTTCACCATTATGAGTCAACGCTCGCCTTGAAGATGGTTGGTAGCATAGTCCAGACTGGTCTTCTGCTGAAGAGTTGGTGGTGAGGAGCCTCCTGCATATCTTTAAGTAGCAGTTGTGACATCTCCTAGATTTTCTCAAAGAGATTCTTTTCTGCAATATGATACTTGATGTTAGGAGGCCACATATTTGAGAGGACTGGTAGCCAGTCGGTGTTTCTTGGTCTCAGTCCGTTATTATTCTCATTGTTTGATTTACGTATACATCGACTAGTTTTGTGTGGGAAGAGTTTAACCATACACGAGCACAATATTCTCCAACTAAGTAGCAGAGAGCTAGCGCCGAGCTACGCAATGTGAGCACATTAGCTCCCCAAGTTGTGCCAACAAAGTTGTTTCGAAGGCTACTTCTGCTCTTGATCTTCTGAGTTTCCTTAGTGTGGTGGTCCTTGTAAGTGTGCAATCTAGAGTTACTGCCATGGGATATGTGCCAACCGATCTCCATCCAAGATATTGCGTTCTCGTGAAGCGTTGGCATGAAGATGGAAACATTACAACATCGTCTTTGACACACTAGGCTTAAGCTTTCACTTTTTGCGATAGTCAATGATGGCTACCATGTCTGCTACTGGAGCAATGTACTGAATTAAAAATGGGCAGTGTTTTTCTTCTCGCCCTGAAATAATTTTAAAAAAATCTTCAACAAAAAAATTGCTGATTTGTCTACAGCGCGTCTGCTTTAATAGTATCATGCCAAAATTTGATGCAGACAAAATCTAGTGCATCAAGTGTTTAGGTTAATACCTCAGAATTAATTCAGACTAGTTTCTTAAAACAGAAGAAAATCAATAAAATTTTAATTCCTTCATAAAAGCTGTTTTAGTACTAAAACAATATCTTGCTCTGCCAAAATATGGCATTACTATTTGCTCTGAGGGCAGATTACCACAATAATCCAACTACTGCTGTTTGCCAGGATTTACAAAAATTTTTATTCCATTGGTAAGTATGTTTAAATATCTCCATGGCCTCATCTCTCCTCAACTCTAGAATCCTCCAGTTCTATAATCCCCTCCCAGACTCTCCTTTCCTGACTCCAACCTTTGCTACAACACTCCTCTCTTTGCCCCATTAGCAGTTATAACTTCAGCTGCCTAGATCCCACACTGAAATTCCTTCTCCAAACGTCTACACCTCCTTTAAGACGCTGCTTAAAACCCAACTCTTTGACCAAGCTTTTCGGTCACCCCTCCTAACCTCTCCTCCTTTGGCTCAGCAGTCATTTACCACCCCCCCAAATCACCTTGAAACAAACTTCCTCTTTAAAAAAGATGCTTTATAGTATGAAAATGGCTGTTGTAATGGTTTCAATTGCAAAAAGCTTACTTTTTACCTACACAGACATATAGACCAATTAGCATGCATCAGCTTACAAAAATTTGATAAAAACTAAATGCAAAAGCAGCAATACAATTTATCTTAAAAATTGTGCTAGTCCAACTTGCATGCATTCTGAAGACACAATACATGCCAAAAATTGTGGCCTGAAATAAACTACAAATCCCACTTGAAAGGGTGTTACCATCCAATCTTACATTTTCACGGCACACAGCATGCCAACATTATATACTTAAACATTTATGTAATTGCAGCATTTATATCCCACTAATACTAAATCAGAGTTTCAACTATGCAACCACTAAAGAAACTTTTAACTTTTAAGTGAAGCAGCTCAGCACAAAATTAATTTGCTTACAATCCTCTTCCTGGAAAAAATGCTTTCTACCTTACCTGAAGTAATTCCTCTGGCCATAGTATCACTGCTTAGAATAGGATATTTGCATCCAGTCTATTGGTATGCACACCTTTAAACTGCAGAAAATCCAGGAGCAAGTTTAATTCAATCACTGCATAAATATTGGGCCGGATTTTGCTGTAAAAACGGGGAGACTAACAGTACTCACTGTTATTTATGTGCAAAATCAGAAATCAACTTCCATCATCTGCACATGCGGAGTTAAACGTGGAAATCCGGAAGTTGCTCGGAGATGTGATGCTCCTCCAAAAGCTGCACGAAAACGGCATCTCACTGTCTGGCTCCTCATTCAAATGTATTGAACAGCGTAAAGTTCCTGTAGTGATGTCGCAGATACGGGGCCCGATATTACCAGGGCGGCGGGGGGGCAATTGCGCGCGTGGGTAACGCGCCCGGTGAAAACACAGTCTGCCCAGCGCGCAATCGCAGGCTGATTGGATCCACTTACCTCTTGTTCGGGGTTCCCCGCTGCTGAGCTGCGCGGCGGGCGGACTGCGCATGCGCAGTAAGGTCTGTCAGCTGGAGCAGCTCTATTTAAAGGGGCAGTCCTCCACTGACTGATGCTGCAAGAAATAGGAAAAATTACAGCATGGAGCAGCCCAGGGAGAAGGCTGCTCCCAGGTTTAATGATGCCTCACTCCAGGTATCATTGGATGGGGTGAGAAGAACATAAGAAATAGGAGCAGGAGTAGGCCAATCGGCCCCTCGAGCCTGCTCCACCATTCAATAAGATCATGGCTGATCTGATCCTAACCTCAAATCTAAATTCATGTCCAATTTCCTGCCCACTCCCCGTAGCCCCTAATTCCCTTTACTTCTAGGAAACTGTCTATTTCTGTTTTAAATTTATTTAATGATGTAGCTTCCACAGCTTCCTGGGGCAGCAAATTCCACAGACCTACTACCCTCTGAGTGAAGAAGTTTCTCCTCATCTCAGTTTTGAAAGAGCAGACCCTTATTCTGAGATTATGTCCCCTAGTTCTAGTTTCACCCATCCTTGGGAACATCCTTACCGCATCCACCCGATCAAGCCCCTTCACAATCTTATATGTTTCAATAAGATCGCCTCTCATTCTTCTGAACTCCAATGAGTAGAGTCCCAATCTACTCAACCTCTCCTCATATGTCCGCCCCCTCATCCCCGGGATTAACTGAGTGAACCTTCTTTGTACTGCCTTGAGAGCAAGTATGTCTTTTCTTAAGTATGGACACCAAAACTGTATGCAGTATTCCAAGTGCGGTCTCACCAATACCTTATATAACTGCAGCAATACCTCCCTGTTTTTATATTCTATCCCCCTAGCAATAAAAGCTAACATTCCATTGGCCTTCTTGATCACCTGCTGCACCTGCATACTAACTTTTTGATTTTCTTGCACTCGGACCCCCAGATCCCTTTGTACTGCAGTACTTTCCAGTTTCTCGCCATTAAGATAATAACTTGCTCTCTGATTTTTCCTGCCAAAGTGCACCACCTCACATTTTCCAATATTGTATTGCATCTGCCAAATCTCCACCCACTCACCCAGCCTGTCTATATCCCCTTCTAGGTTTTTTATGTCCTCCTCACTCTCTACTTTCCCTCCCATCTTTGTATCATCTGCAAACTTTGATATGTTACACTCGGTCCCCTCCTCCAAATCGTTAATATAGATTATAAAGAGTTGGGGACCCAGCACCGACCCCTGCGGAACACCGCTGGCTACTGGTTGCCAGTCCGAGAATGAACCATTTATCCCAACTCTCTGCTTCCTGTTAGATAACCAATCCTCCACCCATGCCAGAATATTAGCCCCAATCCAGTGATTCTTTATCTTGAGCAATAATCTTTTATGTGGCACCTTGTCGAATGCCTTCTGGAAGTCTAAATATACTACGTCCACTGGTTCCCCTTTATCCACCCTGTACGTTATGTCCTCAAAGAACTCAAGCAAATTTGTCAGACATGACTTCCCCTTCATAAAGCCATGCTGACTTTGTCCTATGAAATTATGTTTATCCAAATGTTCTGCTACTGTCTCCTTAATAATAGAACCCAAAATTTTACCCACCACAGATGTTAGGCTAACTGGTCTATAATTTCCAGCCTTCTGCCTACTACCCTTTCTAAATAAGGGTGTTACATTAGCAGTTTTCCAATCTGCCAGGACCTTTGCCGAGTCCAGAGAATTTTGGAAAATTATTACCAAAGCATCCACAATCACTACTGCCACTTCCCTCAAGATCCTAGGATGTAAGCCATCAGGTCCAGGGGATTTATCCACCTCGAGTCCCATTAGAAGGGGGAAGACAGAGATCTTCCCCCCTCGGCAGGCGGGAGGAAGCGGCCTGCCTCTACCACCAAGGCGGCCTGGCTCGAGGTGGCAGAGGAGGTCACCTGCACCACCAACATATCACCCACCTGCATACAGTGCAGGAGGCGCTCCAATGACTTAAGTAGGTCAGCCAAAGTGAGTACACTTACTCATTCCCCTACACTCAGTCTGCCACATCACCGTCCCAACCCCACACCTCCTTCTGCACTGCCAACACTACTCTATCGCATCACCCCTCACCCTCATCTTACCTGCGCTTATTCACCTCGCCAGTACTCATCCAGCCACTACCACTCAACCCAATCCTCACACAATCTCATGGCTCTCTCATACTCACCCTCTCATGCATCTCTTTCACAGTCAGCCTCATTCAACCTGCCACTACCTGTGCTGCAACCACAGGGCATGCATTACATATGTGTAGTAGGAAGCGCAAGGCAAACGTGTCGTGAGCATGAAGGGGATGCACAAGGGTGTTTGAGGGTTTGTCATGGTTTTTACTTATATTTAATTTCTGAGCTATCACATCACATATTATATTGGTACCACCACTGTCACGTCTTTGCAAATCTTGTCTGGTTTGTGAAATAATGCCCTTTCCTGAGGATCACAATGAAGATCCATAACTGGTGCCACCCATTGTGTCACTGCAGAGTGGGTGTAGGTGTATTTGCAGGGCTCTTTTGTGCAGACGACAGAGATGTCGGCGATGTCCCCAGTGGCACCCTGAAAGGATGCGGAGAAGTTGTTGAGGGCAGTGGTGACTTTGACAGTGACAAGTAAGAAGATGGTGCTCGGGCCAGCCAGGAGCAGCTAGGCATGAAGGAGGCTGCAGATGTCCACGACTACATGTCGAGTGACTCTGAGCCTCCGTGTGCACTGCTGCTCAGAGAGGTCCAGGAAGCTGAGCCTCGGTCTGTGGACCCTGTGGCGAGGGGAGTACCCTCTGCGACGCATCTCTCTCTGCGGTTGCCCTCCCTCCTGCTGTGCAGGTGGATGTGTCAAAGCACTGTGTTGTGGAGCTTCACGTGTCAGAGGTGGACAGCTTGGCCGGCGAGGCTGTTCGCCCTCCGAGGAGGTCATGACTGCAGCTACGGCGGCCCCCATCTGGAAGATATCCATCCGAGAGGGTCCGCAAGGTAGGTACGTGTCTGGACACCGGGGTAAGTGTGCAAGTTGGTGAATTTTATTGTTAGGAGGAGGGTGGTGGAGGCCAAACTTTGTCCCAAGTGACAGAGTGGCCTCCTGCAATGAGTGAGGGACTCTGCCGCCCCCCCCCCCAACCCCCACCTGTCAAATGGACCTTTGCAGCTGCCACAGACTGATGGCTGCAACATGTCCATCTGAACTGGGAATGTTTCCCCCAATACGGGAAACAGTCCCAGTTGTTTGTAAAATCCCAACCCTCCTGAAATATCTCGTTAATCAGGTCTGTATACGACCTGAAATACCTAAATAAATACTTTAAGTGGCACCCTACCGGCTTTAATTGCCGGCGGGAGTCCCACATGCGGGGGCTGCGTGCGCATGTCAGCGCGTCTGTCGGAAACCCGGAAGTGGGCGGGTTGGAGCCAGGCTCCCGACCCGCCCCGGGAATCCCCGATTTTTGGAGCCCCCCCACCAGGAACGCACCCGATCGCGGGTGCTAAAATCGACCCCACGGACAAAACTCGCCAACAAAAGTCAAGTCATTTCAAGTCTAAGTACCATTTTAACGACGTGGTAATAAGGCTTCATTGCTGCCAAACGACCTCTGGCACTGAAAATTAACTTTTACAAGTGTAGAGTCTCATTCCTTCAGATTTAGAAACATACAAAATAGGAGGAGTAGGCCATTCGGCCCTTCGAGCATGCTCCACCATGCAATATGATCATGGCTCAGCCTCTACCTCAATACCATATTCCCGCTCTCTCCCCATACCCATTGATGCCTTTTGTGTCTAGAAATCTATCTAGCTCCTTCTTAAATATATTCAGTGACTTGGCCTCCACAGCCTTCTGTGGTAGAAAATTCCACAGGTTCACCACCCTCAGTGAAGAAATTTCTCCTCATCTCAGTCCTAAACGCCCTACCCCGTATCCTGAGACTGCGACCCCTTGTTCTGGACCCTTCAGCCAGGGGAAACATCCTCCCTGCATCTGGTCTGTCTAGCCCTGTCAGAATTTTATATGTTTCAATGAGAGCCGCTCTCATTCTTCTAAACTCTAGTGAATACAGGCCAAGTCGACCCAATCTCTCCTCATACGACAGTCCTGCCATCCCAGGAATCAGTCTGGTGAACCTTCGCTGCACTCCCTCTATAGCAAGTATATCCTTTCTTCGGTAAGGAGACCAAAACGGCACACAATACTCCAGGTGTGGTCTCACCAAGGCCCTGTATAACTGCAGTAAGACATCCTTGCTCCTGTACTCAAATCCTCTTGCAATGAAGGCCAACATTTGCCTTCCTAACTGCTTGCTGCACCTGCATGTTTGCTTTCAGTGACTGGTGTACAAGGACACCCAGGTCCCTTTGTACATCAACATTTCCCAATCTATCACCATTTAAATAATACTTTGCCTTTCTGTTTTTCCTTCCAAAGTGGATAATTTTAATTATTGTTGGACATTAAAAAAAATTAAATTTTCTATCTGTCTCTTAATTCAATCTTTCTTACCTTTTTTTTATTTCACTTTCTGTACCTGATTTGACACTTGAGTTCACTATTCTAACTTACACTTCTGCTTCAATCTGTTGGTTATGGAGATACACAGCTGTTTGCCTTGTTCACAAAAAGAAGGTTTATCACAACATCTCAAACTATTTTATACAAATTACTGAAGTGCAGCAATTGTTGTATAGTCAAATGATATTTCCTTTCATGCAAATGTTTTAAAAAGTTATTTGAGATCAATTTAAGGCAGTAAGTGACAGATCATTGCTCGATCAGTATACTATTGATAATTTGCAACTGTTAAATTTTTGTTTTTAAATCAACTCAATTAATTTATAGTCTTCAGACAGCAGTGGACTTGGGCTAAGAGTACTCATGTCAATTCCAGTGAACGATTTACAGAAATAGGTTGTTTTGTTTGATCCCTGGGCAATGCTGCATTAACAGATGGTATGCATGTACTTCAGCTCACATGGAATACTCACTTAGGAGTTGTCCTTGGCACTGAAATAAGAGAAATAGCTGGGTGAATCCAGCACATCATAACATGCAAATACTGAAGCTACTTCGAAAACATTACAAAATATATCAAAAAATTAAAAACGCCAAAATTTCAAAGTACAAAGTTTCATTTCTCAAACATGTTAAGATACTGTTATATCGTAAACAAAACTACTTGAATATAGTCAGAGAGTTCCTGTGTAAGGTCTCAAAATTCCAAAGTTCATACTTTATGTTGTTTGTGTTTTTGTATAAAATCATCAAATGACTTTAGCAGCTTCTAATAATGATTCCCACAGAAGCTTCATGTCGCCTCCTCCATCGACAGACAGATGGAGGAGGAGACATGAAGCTTACAAACTTTAAGTCCCTATACACTTTTTGTCAGTTATAAAACTAAAATCCTGGGACTTGTAGACAAAAAGGTGCATGCTAGGCATTATATTCTATTTGTTTTTAAATTTGTTCAGGATAATGCCCATCTCCAGTTTCCCCGAGAATGTGGTGGCGGGCCTCCTCTTTCAACTGCTAAAGTCCATGTGGTGATGGTGCTCCCACAACAATGCTGCTCTTCTCCTTCTTGGTGGTACAGGACGCAGAAGAGGAAAGTATTCTCGATGTAACTTTGGTGAGTTGCTGCAGTGCATCCTGTCGATAGTACATACTGCAGCCACAGTGAGCCAGTGGTGGTGGTGGTGGCGGATGGCGAGTCCAGTGACAGGGACACAAAGCAAACTGCTCTGTGCTGGATGGTATAGAGCTTCCAAAGCGTTGTTCAGGCTGCACCTATTTAAGCAAGTGATGAGTATTCCATTGCACTTCTGATAAGCCTTGAAGATGGTAGAGGGGCTTTGAGGGATCACATGGTGAGTTGCAAAGTATCCAGCCTCTGTCCTGCTCTTATACATGTGGTGTTAATATGATCAATGATGATCCCAAGATGTTGATGGTCGGGGACTCAACAATCATAATATCTAGTAGGTACAGCACAGGAGGAGGCCTTTCAGCCCATCGTGCCTGTGCCAGCTCTTTGAAAGAGCTATCCAACTAGCCCCATTCCCCCGCTCTTTCCCCACAGTCCTGTAAATGTTTTCCCTTCAAGTATTTATTCAATTCACTTTTGAAAGTTACTATTGAATCTGCTTCCACCACCCTTTCAGGCAGTACATTCCAGATTATTACAACTCGCTATGTTAAAATAAGTTTCCTCATGTCACCTATGGCTCTTTCGCCAATCACCTTAAATCGGTGTCCTCTGGTTACCGACCCTTCTGCCACTGAAAACCGTTTCTCTTTAATTACTCTGTCAAAACCGGTCATGATTTTGAACACCTCCATCAAATCTCCCCTTAACCTTCTCTGTTCTAAAGGAGAATCCCAGCTTTTCCAGCCTCTCCACATAATTGAAGTCCCTCATCCCTAGCACCATTCTAGTAAATCTCTTCTGCACCCTCTCTAAGGCCTTGACATCCTTCCTATAGTGTGGTGCCCAGAATTGAACACAATATTCCAGCTGAGGCCTAACCAGTGTTCTATAAAGGTTTAGCATAACTTCCTTGTTTTTGTACTCTATGCCTCTATTAATAAAGCTAAGGATCCCATGTGCTTTCTTTAAATATAAAACAGCCTTCTCAAATGGTCTACCACCTTCAAAGATTTGTGCATGTGCACCCCCTTTAAAATTGTCCCATTTAGTTTATTTTGCCTCTCCCCATTCTTCCTATCAAAATGCATCACTTCACACTTATCTGCGTTAAATGTCATCTGCCATGTGTCCGCCCATTTCACCAGTCTGCCTATGTCCTCCTGAAGTCTGTTACTATCCTCCTCACTGTTTACTAGTTTTCGAGTTTCATGTCATCTGGAAACTTTGAAATTATACCCTCTATATCCAAGTCCAGGTCATTAATATATATCAAACAATGGTGAGGGATGGTAATTATCTGGCACTTGAATGTTGCCTACCACTTGCCAGCCCAAGTCTGGATGTTGTCCAGGTCTTGCTGTAGGCTAGTCTGGGCTGCTTCATTTTCAGATGAGTTGTGAACGGAGCTCAAGACCGGAATCGACTGTAAACAGATTTATGATGCAGCTGAAATTGGTTCAGATGAGGACATTTCCCTAAAGAACTCCTGCAACAACTGACCTCGGATATTATCAATATCTGCCTCCTGACCTCGGATATTATCAATATCTGCCTCTGCATCAGGTATGACACTCAGGCACTGGAGAATTTTCCCTTTGAAGCCTATTAACCTCTTGCAGTAGGGCTTCTAGGTGCCATATTTGGTCAAATTGCACCTTGAATCTCTTCAGTCAACTGTGGTAGCTTCTCAAGGAGCCACAGGCATCCAACAAATAAAAATGTGATTAGATGAGTTTTAAAAATCACAGAAAATACTATTGTACAGATAAGACTAATTACTTTTTGTAAACTTTATAACAGACAGTTAAAAAATTACAAAATTTTCAGTACTAAGTTTTTCCAGTTTAGTTGAGTCCAAAATAGTGGCTGTACAGTTTTCAAAAAAAAATAGCTGTAGCAATTTCATTGATTTGTCTTATTATTGGTAGCTTTTGCTGATTGGAGGAAAGTCCTGAATTTTAACCAAAGGTGTTCAAATGGGAGTGTCCTTTCAGAATCTACCACTGTTGCAAGAATAATTTTGCCTTCCTGGCTATGAATTCTGAGATTCATTTAAAGAAGAAAAAATGTGGCAATGTACTTCAGATTACACAATACTTGTACACCTGCTCCTTCCCACTCATTTTTTTCTCCCCAGCTGTATCGACTCTTGCTATACTTTCCAACTTTTTGCTTAAAGTAGCACTGAAAAAGGTAGAAGAAAAACCCTCCAGTTACTTTTGCTGCTCCTAAAAGTGGTTTCCCTAGGGCTTTTCATTCACAGTAGTTTTCCATTGATACCCAGAAAGAGACAAGTTTTACTAACACCAAGTCCTGGCATTAAAGAGTCAGATTTGCTATATAAAAAAGTTGTAGTCACAAATACATGAAGGGGTCTGTTGTCTGCTATCTTGAGTGTCTTTGATTGAGAGTGATGAGGCTCAAGGAACCCAAAAGAGTTTAAGACTCAGGCTTCTCAGACAGGTAAGGCATTTAAAATACAGAAAATGCAATAGATAAATGTAATTTTCTGCAATTTGTTTCACATCTTTAAAAAAGTTCAAGAAAATGATTTCCTACAGCGACCAAGATGGAGAAAGAGCGAGCAAGAAAAAGCTGTAGTTTTGTTGACGTGCTTGTCATCTAAAAAGGTGGCAAAGTTCGATGTACCATCATGTAGTCACTTAACTATTTTACTACTGTGAAGCTACTTTTCTAATGAAATGGTAGTGATTATGGAAAACCATATGCAAAACAAAACATTGTTATAAGCACTTAGTATAAACAATGCCAAAATATACTAAGCCTCAAGTTTTCAAACAAGAAACTCAACATTAACCTTAGCAATACACTGGAAAATGTCTTCTGAACTGTCATGTTGCAATATTTACAATCTTGCCAATTACCAAGCATGCCAAGTGTCAGAAATAACTAACATGCATAAACAGGCAATTTTCACAACAACATAATCTAATCGGATTAGCTTTAGTATAGATTTTATTGGGCAGATATTACAGGTGACCACTGGCATATGTGTAGATTACAGATCAATGTTTATTACTCAAGTAAAGAGCATGTATCTCTCAGATTGTAGAAATAATCTTATTTTGCAAAAATCAATAATCTGGAACAGAAAGGGACACAAATTCCACCTTATTTATTAAAACTTTCTCTTCCCTCCCTCTCCTGAAAGTTTTGGTATCAAACTTGTGAATCGTTTTTGTACCTTCTCCATATCCTTTTTATAATATGGAATCCAAAACTGTTCACAGTACTCCAAGTGTGGTCTAACCAAGGTTCTATACAAGTTTGAGATAACTCCTCTGCTTTTCAATTCTATACCTCTAGAAATGAACCCCAGTGCTTGGTTGGCCTTTTTTTTTTAAATGGCCTTATTAACCTGTGTCACTACTTTTAATGATTTGTGTATCTGTACCCAAAGATCTTTTTGCTCCTCTACTCCATTTAGACTCTTGCTATCCAAGCAGTATGTGGCCTCCTTATTCTTCTTACCAAAATGCACCACCTCACACTTATCTATATTGAAATTAATTTGCCAATTACATGCCTATTCTGCAAGTTTATTAATGTCTTCTTCCATTTTGATGTATTCTTCCTTTGTATTAATTACAACCCCCAATTTGGTGTCGTCCACAAATTTTGAAATTGTACTTGATTCCCAAGTCCAAATCATCAATTTGGTGAGAATGTGGAACTCGCTACCACATGGAGTGGTGGAGGCGCAGAGAGAATAAAGTGAATCTCCCTGGCACAGAAATAGCAAACTTGATACTTGGGGAGATCTACAATATTGAGTAGGATATGTGGATATGGTAGTTGTAAGGTGACATCTGTATTTCTCAAGATTGCATCAAAGTTTAATTTATTAAGAAATCAGTGCAAAACTCATTGTTAATTCATGCTTGGTAATGCAAACTGCCAGGGAGGTTTACACTTATTCTATTCTCACTGTGTAACATTATATCTTGTTGGTATGTAGAAATAAAACAACATATTTTTGCCAAAAATGTATTGGAGTATTGTTTACCAAGAAATCAGAGCCAAAACTTTAATTCTTTACTTCACAAGTCTTCAGACAAAAATGAGGTATCGCTACATTGTGCAAAGGGCTTTAGTTTTCAGAGTAGTACAGTAGTGTAATGGTTATGATATTGGACTAGCAACCTGGAGGTCTGGACTAATAATCCAGAGAATGAGAGTTCAAATCCCACCATGGTAGTTTGAGCATTTGAATTCTGTTTTTTTTAAAAAAAATCTGGAAACAAAAAGCAGGTATCAGCAAAAGTGACCGTGAAGCTGGCAGATTGTTGTAAAAACCCAACTGGTTCACTGATGTCCTTTCGGGAAGGAAATCTGCTATCCTTACCCAGTCTGGCCTATATGTGACTCCAGTCCCACACCAATGTGGTTGACTCTTAATTGTCCTCTGATGTGGCCTAGCAAGCCACTCAGTTATATCAAAACCACTGACTAACACCTTCTCAGGGCAACTAGGGATGGGTAATGAATGCGGGCTTGCCAGCGATGCACACATCTCGAGAAGATTTTTTTTTTTAAAAAGGCAAGTCTAAAAGTACATGAAAGACAACTGTTAGCTGACTGACATATATCAGCGCGCTACTGCAAAGCAGACATACATCGATATTCCTAATGCCTGAACTATCAATATAAACATTTTTCAAAGCCACAAGATGTGCATTGTGGCAGAATTAGCATCTTCTGGTTATAGCAGATATTGAACATTACTGACAATCAAGGTGGTATGTCAAGCCGTCACCTTCCATTCTGTCTGACTTTTGCTTGACAACCCATACCCAGGAGGCACCCTGCTGCCTTTAAACCTATTTTGATTGAGTTTTAGTTGGGTCTTAGATACCTTTTGCTCTTCAAAGGAGAAGCGTCAAGGGCAAGTCAGTAAAGCATTTAGTTCATTGGTTGGTGGTTATTAGGGATGAAAGGAACGGGAGCGGGAGGCCCGAGAGCAGAAGGAGCGGGACCAGAGACCGAGGGCAGAGCACATAAAGCTGAGACCAACTCAAACACAGACAGAAGTTTGCAAGAGTGACATCAGAGGATAGCAGGTTGGTGAATAATACTTCTTTTGCTCTCTAAGCTAGGGGAGTGGTTTAAATTAGGAACTACGAACCCATAACTTGTTAATACTTTATTAAATTAATAATAAAACTAGATCAATTAATTAGTTTTTTAAAAATTTAATAAACCAAATTGGAGAGCAGATCTGAAGGAGTTAGGGGGCGGAGTGCCAGAGAGGATAAACAGCGAGGTAAAAAAACTAAAAAACTGAAGTGATGACAGCACAAGGCAAAGAGCTGATTGGTGAGGTTTTTTTTAAGTCTTTAGTTTATTTCTGTTAAGTTGAGTTAGTAATCTAATAAATAGAGGCATGGCAGGGCACCTCAGTCCTGTCGAATGCACATCTTGTGCCATGTGAGAACTCCAAGTCGCTTCCCATGTCCTGGACAACCACTGGTGCAGGAAGTGTCATCAGCTGGAGGAGCTTGAGCAGCAGCTGGTGTCACTGCAGTGCATCCACGAGACTGAGCGCTATGTGGATAGCACGTTTGAGGAGGTGGTCACCCCGCACTTTAAGCGAACGCAGGCAGAGGGGGACTGGGTGACCACCAGACAGACAAGGAGGACCAGCTAGGTTCTGCAGGAGTCCACTTGTGTATCTCACTCTCTAACCAGTATTGGTGAGGGTGATCATTCCTCTGCAGCCAGAACCAAGTCCACAGCACCATGGGTGGCTCAGCTGTACCTGGGGGGGGGGGGGGGGGGTGTTGGGGAGAAAGGAGAAAGGTTAGGAAAGCAATAGTGACAGGGGATTCAATAGTTAGGGGAAAAGACAGGCATTTCTGCAGCCGCAGAACTGATTCCAGGATGGTATGTTGCTTCCCTGGTGCAAGGGTCAAGGATGTCACTGAGTGGCTGCAGAACATTCTGAAGGGGGAGGGTGAACAGCCAGAGGTCGTGGTTCATATCGGTACCAACGACATAGGTAGAAAGATGGATGAGGTCCTGCAGGCAGCTTTTAGGGAGCTAGGGGGAAAAAAAGAGACTAATAAGCAGGACCTCAAAAAGGTAGTAATCTCCGAATTACTCCAGGTGCCACATGCTAGTGAGTAGAAATAGGAGGATAGAGCAGATGAATGTGTGGCTGGAGAGATAGTGCAGGAGGGAGGGCTTTGGATTCCTGGGGCATTGGGACCTGTTCTGGGGCAGGAGGGACTTGTACAGGCCGGATGGGTTGCACCTCAACGGACCTGGGACAACTGCCCTCGCGGGGAGGTTCACTAATGCTGTAGGGGAGGGTTTAAACTAATTTGATGGGGGGATGGGCACCAGGATGTAGAACTGGAAAGGAGAGACAAGGTGCACAAAAGGATTGGGAGAGACAGATAACACTAGTGTAAGAAATAGTACAGTATTAGGTGGGATCAGATTAAGAGAATATAAAGGTCTAGGATAGATTTACAGCGCATGTGTGTAAATGCACAAAGTGTGTTAAACAAGGTTGGTGAGCTGCAGGCACAAATAGCCACATGGGAATATGATGATGTGGCAATAATTGAAACCTGGCTCAAAAAAGGGTAGGATTGAGTACTAAATATTCCTGGATACAAGGTGTTCAGGAAAGAAATTGTTGGACTATAACCTGGTGTTGTAAGATTCTTTACATTCAGGAAAGATAGGGAAGGAAAGAAAGGGAGGGGGGGGGGGGGGGGAGGAGGTGACAGTATTGATTAAGGAGAATATCGCAGTACTGGAGAGGATGTCCTGGAGGTGTCAAGGACAGAATCTATTTGGTTAGAGTTAAGAAATGAGGAGCCGTTACACTACTGGCTGCATTCTATAGGCTACCAACAAGTGGAAAGCATATAGAGGAGCAAATTTGCAGGGAAATTACAGAGATGCAAAGAGCCATAGAGTAGTGATAATGGGAGACTTCAATTATCCTAATATAGACCGAGATAGTATTAGTGTAAAGGGCAAAGAGGGGAAGGAATTTCTGAAGTATGTTCAGGAGAACTTTCTTGACCAGTATGTTTCCAGCCCAACAAGGAAGGAGGCATTGCTGGATCTGGTTCTGGAGAATGAGGTGGGTCAAGCGGAGTAAGTGTCAGTGGGGGAACATTTCAGGAACAGCGATCATAGTATCATCAGGTTTAGATTAGCTGTGGAAAAGGACAAGGAGCAATCTAGAGTAAAACACTCAATTGGAGGAGGGCCAATTTCAGTAGGTTGAGAACGGATCTGGCCTGGGTAAATTGGAATCAAAGATTGGCAGGCAAAACTGTAACTGAACAATGGGCGGCCTTTAAAGAGGAGATGGGTCGGGTGCAGTCTAGGTACATTCCCACGAGGGGGAAAGGTAGGGCAATGAAAGCCAGAGCTCCTTGGATGACAAAAGAGATAGAGTGTAAGATGAAGCAGAGAAAGGGGGTGTAAGACAGATGTCAGGTTGATAATACAATTGAGAACCAGGCTGAACATAGAAAGTTCAGAGGGGAAGTGAGAGGCAGAGAGAGAGTATGACAATAGACTGGCAACTAACATAAAAGGGAATCCAAAATTCTTCTATAGGCATATAAATAGTAAACAGGTAGTAAGAGGAGGGGTGGGGCCGATTAGGGACCAAAAAGGAGACAGCATGGCTGAGGTACTAAATGAGTATTTTGCATCTGTCTTTACTAAAGAAAAAGATGCTGCCCATGTCACAGTAAAAGGAGGCAGTTGAGATACTGGATAGGCTAAAAATTGATAAAGAGTAGGTACTAGAAAGGTTGGCCGTACTTAAAGTAGATAAGTCACCAGGTCCAGATGGGATGCCTCCTAGGTTGCTGAGGGAAGTAAGGGTGGAAATTGCAGAGGTACTGGCCATAATCTGCCAAACATCCTTATACATGGGGGGTGGTGTCAGAGGACTACAGAACTTAAATGTTACACCAGTGTTCAAAAAAGAATGCAAGGATAAACACAGCAACTACAGGCCAGTCAGTTTAACCTCAGTGGTAGGGAAACTTTTAGAAATGATAATCTGGGACAAAATTAACAGTCGCTTGGACAAGTGGGGATTAATTAGGAAGAGCCAGCACGGATTTGTTAAAGGCAAATCATGTTTAATTAACTTGGAGTTTTTTGATGAGGTAGCAGAGAGGGTTGATGAGGGCAATGCGGTTGATGTGGTGTATATGCACTTCCAAAAAGAGTTTGATAAACTGCCATGTAATTGTCAGCAAAGTTGAAGCCTATGGAATAAAAGGGGTAGTGGCAGGAAACAGAGCAGTGATGAACAGCTGTTTTTTGGACTGGAGGAAGGTATCCAGCAACTCGCCAAGGCTTCTTCGACAGCATCTCCCAAACCCGCGACCTCTACCACCTCGATGGATAAGGGCAGCAGGCACATGGGACCACCACCACCTGCACGTTCCCCTTCAAGTCACACAACATCCTGACTTGGAAATATATCGCCGTTCCTTCATCATCGCTGGGTCAAAATCCTGAAACTCCAACAGTACTGTGGGAGAATCTTCACTACACAGACTGCCGCGGTTCAAGGAGGCGGCTCGCTACCTCCTTCTCAAGGGCAATTAGGGATGGACAATAAATGCTTGCCTTGCCAGTGATGCCCACATCCCTTGAATGAATAAAAAAATAAAGGCAGTAGTGAGAAAGGATCTTATCTCAGAAAATGAGGATGTAGAATCAGAATGAGTACAGCTAAGAAAGAACAAGGGGCAGAAAACACCAGTGAGAGTCGTTTATAGGCCCAACAGTAGTGATAGTGATGGGCAGAGTGTAAATCAGGAAATTAGAGTAGCATGTAACAAGGGCAATGCAATAATCGTGGTGGACTTTAATCTTCTAATTGGGCAAACCAAACTGGTAAAAGTAGTTTGGAGGATGAGTTCATAGAATACATTCGAGAGTTTTCTAGAACACTATGTCGAGGAACCAAGAGGGAACAGCTATTTTAGATGTAGTATCAGATTAGTAATCTTATGGTCAAGGATCCTCTGGGGTCAAGTGATCATATGATAGAATTTCATATTGAGTTGGAGTGAAGTAGTTAAGTCTGAAAATAGGATCTTAAATTTAAACAAAGCCAACTACATAGGTAAAAGGGGCAAGTTGGCCAAGGTAGATCGGAAATTAGATTAAAAGGTATAGCAGTAAATAAGCAGTGGCGAATATTTAAATAAATAATTCATAATTCTCAACGAATATACGTTGCCTTGAGGAATAAAAACTCCAAGGGAAAAAAAGTGATCCAACTGTGGTTCACTAGAGGAGTTAAGGATAGTATTTGATTAGAAGGTTACAAAGTTGCCAAAAAGAGTAGTAAGCCTGAGAATTGGGAGGGTTTTAGAAATCAGCAAAGGGTGACCAAAAAAATTGAAATCACATTCACCTGAGGAAGGAGGAAGCCTCCGAAAGCTTGTGGATTTTAAAATAAAATTGTTGGACTATAACTTGGTGTTGTAAAATTGTTTACAAAAAAATTGAAGAGGGAGAAAATTGAATGAGAGTAAAATAGCAAAAATATAAAAAGATTGCAAGAGCTTCTACAACTTTGTAAAATGAAAGAAATTATCTAAAGTAAACTTGGGTCCCTTAGAGGCAGAAATTATAATGGGGATTAAGGAAATGGCAGAGACATTAAACAAATATTTTGTATCTTTCTTCACAGTCGAAGGCAAAGAAACATACCAGAAATAGTGGGGAAGTAAAGGTCTAATGAGAGTGAGGAACTTAAAGTGATTAATATTAGTAAAGAAAAAGTACTGGAGAAATTAATGGGACTAAAAGCCAACAAATGCCCTGGACCTGATGGCCTACCTCCTGGGGTTTCAAAAAAGAGGTGGCTGCAGAGATAGCTTCCAGAATGGCCCCCAGCTTCCAGAATGGTCCCCGTGCATTAGAAGGTATCAAATGTAACCCCACTATTCAAGAAAGAAGGGAGAGAGAAGACAGCGAGCCTGGCATCAGTAGTAGGGAAAATGCTAGAATCTATTCTTAAGGACATAGCAACAGGGCACTTGGAAAATCATATGACTAGGCAGAATCAACACGATTTTATGAAAGGGAAATAGTGTTTGGCAAACCTATTACAATTTTTTTTTTTGAGGGTGTAACAAGCAGGGTAGACAAGGGGGATCCAGTGGATGTAGTATATTTGGATTATCAAAAAGGCATTTGATAAGGTGCCACATAAGAGCTTGTTACACAAGATTAGGGGTAATATATTAGCATGGAATGAGGATTGGTTAACAGACAGAACATAGAGTGTAAGAATAAATGGGTCATTTTCGGGTTAGCAGGTTGTAACTAGTGGGGTGCCGCAATGATCAGTGCTTAGGCCTCAGCTGTTTACAATATATATCAATGACTTAGATGAGGGGACCGAGAGTAATGTTTGTTGACAATAAAAAGCTAGACGGGAAAGTAAGCTGTGAGGAGGACGGAAAGAGTCTGCAAAGGAATATAGACAGGTTAAGTGAGTGGGCAAGAAGGTGGCAGATGGAGTATAATGTGGGGAAATGTGAAATTATCCACTTTGATAGGAAGAATAGAAAAGCAGAATATTTTTTTTTTAAAAAGGTGAGAGACGAAGAAATTACTCTAATATTCAGGAGGATTTGGATGTCATTGTGCACGAATCAAAGTCAACATGTAGGTACAGCAAACAATTGAGAAGGCAAATGGCATGTTAGCCTTTAGGAACATAGGAACAGTAGTCCATTTAGCCCCTCGAGCCTATTCCACCATTCAGTGAGATGTTAATTGTATCCATATGATTTATAACAATTAGTGTTAATTGTATTCAGGTGGTAGGTATCAATTGGGGACTCTTGTATCCATTAATAGGAGGGATCTTATCTAGTGAGTGCACAATGTGTAAGGGCAATCTGAGAATAAAGGCTTGGAAGCAACTGAAGATTAGGCTCTAGTATCCTATCCTTCACTAACTGGCTATCCAACTTTTTACAAGATCGTGGGTGATCTGTGACCTAACTCTATATATCTACCTTAACCAAAGCTATTAAGGGATATAGGGCTAACAAAAATCTATCAATCTCAGATTTAAAATGAACAATTGAGCTAGCATCAACTGTAGAAGAGAATTCCAATCTTCTACCGTCCTAACTTCACTCCTGAAAGCCCTGGCTCTAATTTTTAGGCTATGTCCCCTAGTAGGAACATAGGAACAGGAGTAGGCCATTCAGCCCCTCGTGCCTGCTCCGCCATTTGATAAGATCATGGCTGAACTGTGATCTAACTCCATATACCTGCCTTTGGCCCATATCCCTTAATACCTTAGATAGCTTTTTGGCAACCAATCTCAGATTTAAATTTAGCAATTGAGCTAGTATCAATTGCCGTTTGCGGAAGAGAGTTCCAAACTTCTACCACCCTTTGTGTGTAGAAATGTTTTCTAATCTCGCTCCTGAAAGGTCTGGCTCTAATTTTTAGACTGTGCCCCCTACTCCTAAAATCCCCAACCAGCGGAAATAGTTTCTCTCTATCCACCCTATCTGTTCCCCTTAATATCTTAGAAACTTCTATCAGATCACCCCTTAACCTTCTCAACTCGAGAATACAACCCCAATTTGTGTAATCTCTCCTCGTAACTTAACCCTTGAAGTCCGGGTATCATTCTAGTAAACCTACGCTGCACTCCCTCCAAGGCCAATATGTCCTTCCAAAGATGCGGTGCCCAGAACTGTTCACAGTACTCCAGGTGCGGTCTAACCCGGGTTTTGTATAGCTGCAGCATAACTTCTGCCCCCTTGTACTCTAGTCCTCTAGATATAAAGCCCAGCATTCCATTAGCCTTCTTGATTATTTTCTGCACCTGTCCATGACACTTCAATGATCTATGTACCTGAACCCATAGGTCCCTTTGGACATCCACTGTTTTTAACTTTTTACCATTTAGAAAGTACCCTGTTCTATCCTTTTTTGATCCAAAGTGGATGACCTCACATTTGTCTACATTGAATTCCATTTGCCACAATTTTGCCCAGTCACCTAATCTATCAATATCCCTTTGTAATTTTATGTTTTCATCTACACTGCTTACAATGCCACCAATCTTTGTGTCATCGGCAAACTTAGATATGAGACTTTCTATGCCTTCATCTAAGTCGTTAATAAATAGTGAATAATTGTCCTAGACTCCCAAACCAGCAGAAATAGTTTCTCTCTATCTACCCTATCAGTTCCCCTTAATATCTTGAAAACTTCAATCAAATAACCCATAACTTTCTAAATCTGTGGCATACAACCCTAATTTGTGTCATCTCTCCTCGTAATTTAACCCTTGGAGTCCAGCTATCATTCTAGTAAATCTATGCTGCCCTCCCTCCAAGGCCAACATATCCTTCCTAAGGTGTGGTGCCCAGAACCGAACCACGTGTGGTCTGACCAGGACTTTATAGCTGTAGCATAAAATCTACCCATTTATATTCTAGTCCTGTAGATATAAAGGCGAGAATTCCATTAGCCTTTTTGATTACTTTCTGTACCTGTCCGTGACATTTAATGATCTATGTACATGGACCCCTAAGTCTCTTGGGACCTCCACTGTTTTGAGCTTTTCACCATTTAGAAAGTGGATAACCTCACACGTGCCTTCACTGAAATCTATTTGCCACAGTTTTGCCCATTCACTTAATTTATTACTTTCTCTCTAATTTTGCACTTCCATCTACACTGTTTACAATGCTGCCTATCTTTCTGTCATCAGCAATCTTGGATATGTGGCTCTCTATCCAGTCATCTAACTCGTTAATAAATATAGCAAATAGTTGAGGCCCCAACACAGATCCCTGAAGGACACCACGAGTCGCATCCTGCCAATTTGAATACCTGCCCATTATCCCTACTCTCTCCTGCCGCTCAGCCAATTTTCTAACCAGGTCAATAATTTGCCCTCAATTCCACGAGCTTCAAGTTTAGCTATCAGTCTCTTACGAGGGACTTCACGAATGTCTTTTGGAAGTCCATATAAACATCCAGAGGCATTCCCCTGTCCACTTCTTTAGTCACCTGTTCAAAAAAATTCATTCAATCAGATGTGTCAGGCATGACCTACCCTTTACAAATCCATGCTGGCTCTCTCTCTTTGATCAGCTGAAAATTTTCAAGGTATTCAGTCACTCTATCCTTACAGACTAGTAATTTCTCAACAGATGTTGGACTCACTGCTCTATAATTCCCTGGTTTCCCTCTCACCTTTCTTAAAATAGTGGAGTAACGTGTAATTTTCCAATACAAACATACGAATTAAGAGTAGGAATAGGCCATTCGGCCCCTCGAGCCTGCTCTGCCATTTGATAAGATCATGACTGATCTGACTGTGACCTCAACCCTATTTTTTCGTCTACCTACTATAACCTTTGACTCCCTTGTTAAATCAGGAATCTCTCTAACTCAGCCTTAAAGCAATTATGTCCTTTCTTAAATAAGGAGACCAAAACTGCACACAGTATTCTAGATGTGGTCTCACCAATGCCCTGTACAACTGTAGCAAAACATCTCTACTTTTATATTCCATTCCCCTTGCAATAAATGACAACATTCCATTTGCCTTCCTAATCATTTATGGTACCTGCATATTAACTTTTTGTGATTTATGTACAAGGATATCCAGATCCCTCTGTACCTCAGAGTTCTGCAACCTCTCTCCATTTAAATAATACACTGCTTTTCTGCTCCTCCTGCCAAAGTGGACAAGTTCACATTTTCCCACATTATACTCCATCTGCCAAATTTTTGCCCATTCACTTAACCTATCTATATCCCTTTGCAGACTCCTTACGTCCTCGTTACAACTTACTTTCCTACCTACCCTTGTGTCATCAGCAAATTTAGCAACCATACATTCGATCCCTTCATCCAAGTCATTGATATAGATTGTAAACAGATGAGGCCCCAGCACTGAATCCTGTAGCACTCCACTCATTACATCTTGCCAACCTGAAAATGACCCATTTCTGCCGAATCTCTGTTTCCTGTTAGCTAACTAATCTTTTATCCATGCTAATATGTTACCCCCTACACCATGAGCTCTCATTTTGTGTGGTAGCCCTTGACATGGTACCTTGTCAAATGCCTTCTGGAAATCCAAGTACACCACATCCACAGGATCCCCTTTATCCACGTTGCTTGTTACTTCCTCAAAGAACTCTAATAAATTAGTCAAACACGATTTCCCTTTCACAAAGTAGTGTTGACTCTGCCTGATTGCATTGAGATTTTCTAAGAGCCCTGCCACAACCTCCTTAATAATAAATTCTAGCATTTTCCCTCTGACAGATGTTAAGCCAACTGGCCTGTAGTTTTCTGCTTTGTTTTCTGTCTCCCTCCTTTCTTGAATAGGAGTTACATTCACTATTTTCCAATCTGATGGGACCCTTCCAGAATCTAGAGACTTTTGGAAAATTAATACTAATGCATCTACTATCCCTGCAGCCATTTCTTTTAAGACCCTAGGATGATGAAGTCCGTCAGGACCTGGGGACTTGTCAGCATTTAGTTCTAATAATTTTTTCAGAACCCTTTCTCTGGTGATTGTAAATGTTTTAAGTTCCTCCCTCCCATTAACCTCGAGTCACAATTATTTCTGGCATGTTATTTGTATCCTCCAGTGAAGACGGACGCAAATATCTGTTCAATTCATCCGCCATTTCCTTGTTCTCCATTATTAATTTCCCAGACTCTCTCTCTAGAGGACCAACGCTCACTTTACTTACTCTTTTCCTTTTCCTAAAGGGACGGTTCCCAAATAGAGAGAACTTTGGAAGATTATATAGTTAGGGTACCTGCAATGTTCTCACCTACTTCCTTTAAAACCCTGAGATGGAAGCCATCTGGTCCTGGGGAGTTGTCACTCTTTAGTGCCATTATTTTCTTCATACTGTTAATTTTCTTACATTAATTATGGTGAATCCCCATCCCTGATTCAAAATTAATTTCCTTGGGGTGTCCGGCATGCTGTCCTCTTCCTCTACTGTTAATGCTGACACGAAGTAGTTATTAACACATCCACTATTTCCTTATTTTCATTTACAGTATCATTCAGTTTTTAAAGGGGCCCCACATTGCTCTTGACCACCCTCTTTTTCCTAATATAATTGTAAAATCTTTTTGCAAGGGGGTTGGAGTACAAGAGTAAGGAGGTCTTGCTGCGATTATATAGGTCTCTAGAGAGACCACGCCTGGAATACTGTGTACAATTTTGGTCTCCTTACCTAAGGAAGGATATACTTGCCTTAGAGGGGGTGCAATGAAGGTTCATTAGATTGATTCCTGGCATGAGAAGGGTGTCTTTGAGAAGAGATTGAGTAGAATGGGCCTTTACTCTGGAGTTTAGAAGAATGAGAGGTGATCTCATTGAAACAATTAAGATTCTGAGAGGCTGTTTCCCTTGGCTGCAGAGTCTAGAACTAGGGGGTCATAGGCTCAAGATAAGGGGTCTGCCAAATTAGGATTGAGATGAAGAGAAATTTTTTCAGTCAGAAGGTTGTGAATCTTTGGAATTCTCTACTCGAGGGCTGTGAATGCTCAGTTGTTGAACATACTCAAGACGGAGATCGATAGATTTTTGGACACTAAGGGAATTGAGGGACATGGGGGTCAGGCGGGAAAGTGGAGTTGAGGTAGAAGATCAGCCATGATCTTATTGAATGGTGGAGTAGGTTTGAAGGGCCATCTGGCCTGCTCCTATTTTTTATTTTCTTTGTATTAACTCAAAGAGAAAAAGTATAACCCAGCACACAATTTTCAGTTCCCTTCTCACTGAAGTGTTATAGGGATAGAGCGTAACAAAGGAGTCCATGGGCTCATTTTAATCAAGGACATGGAGTCCAAGTTACCAAATTTGAGAATTACTACAGCTTTGGGACTTTCATTTTGAAACTGTTAGTAATTGGATGGGAGGCAGGAAACAGAACGTAGAGATAAAGGGAATGTACTCTGATTGGTGGGATGTGTTGGTGACAAGTAGTGTTCCCCAGGGATCTGTACTGGGGCCTCAGCTTTTCACCATATATGTTAATGACTTGGATGAATTAATAGAGTTGTATATCCAAGATTGCAGATGACAATAAATTAGGAGGGACAGTAAGTAGTACAGATGGGATCAGGAAGTTTCAAAGTCAGATCAATTGTGCAGGCGGATGGAGTTCAATGTGGGAAATGCAGGGTCATCCACTTTGGATCTAAGAAATTGGAATATTTTCATAATGGCGAGAGACTAGGAACTGTGGAAGAGTAAAGGGATATGGGTGTCCAGCTATAGAAATCACTAAAAGCTAGCGCACATGTCCAAAATGTATAGATCATAGAATCATAAACGCAGGAGGAGGCCAATCGGCCCATCATGCCTGTGCGGGCACTTTGAAGAACTATCCAATTACTCCCACTCCCCTGCTTTATTCCCATAGCACTGCATATTTTTCCTTTTTAAGTATTATCTAATTCCCTTTTGAAAGTTACTATTGAATCTGCTTTAACCACCCTTTCAGGCAGTACATTCCAGATAACAACTCACTGTGTAAAAATTCTCATCTCCCCTCTGGCTTTGTTGCCAAGTATCTTAAGTCTGTGTCCTCTGGTTACTCACGCTCCTGCCAGTGGAAACAGTTTTTCCCAATCTACTCTATCAAAACCCCTCATAATTTTGAACACTTCCATTAAATCTCCCATTAACCTTCTCTGCTCAGAGAACAATCCCAGCTTCTCTAGTCTCTCCACATAACTGAAGTAATCCATCTTTGGTACCAGTCTGATAAATCTCCTCTGCACCCTCTCCAGTTCCTTGACTTCTGTCGTAAAAAGTGTGTTGCCCAGAATTGGCCACAATACACTAGGTGAGGCCTAACCAGTGATTTATAACGGTTTAACATAACTTCCTTGCTTTTGTACTCTATGCATCTATCTATAAAGCCAAGGATCCTGTATTTTTTTTTTAATAGCCATATCAACTTGTTCTGCCACCTTCAAAGATTTTGTGAGCCCCCAGGTCTCAGTTCCTGCACCCCCTTTAAAATTGTACCATTTAATTTATATTGCCTCACCTCATTTTTCCTTCCAAAATGCATCACTTCACATTTATCACGTGTCTGCCCATATCCTCCTGAAGTCTGTTACTATGCTCCTCACTTAAGTACATTTCCAAGCTTTGGGTAATCAGCAAACTTTGAAATTATGCCCCCATACCCTAATCCAAGTCATTAATATACAGATCAAAAAGAGCACTGGTCCTAATACCAACCCCTGGGGGACTCCACTTCTCTCCAGTCTGACAACTATTCACCACTACTCTCTGCTTTCTGCCTCTTAGCCAATTTCATATCCATGCTGCCACTGACCCTTTAATCCCATGGGCTTCAATTCTGCTAACAAGTCTATTATGTGGCACTTTATCAAATGCCTTTTGAAAGTCTATATACACATCAATTACACGACTTTCATCAACCCACTCCGTTATTTCACTGAAGAACTCAATCAAGTTTCGCAGATACGATTTGCCTCTAACAAATCCATGCTGGCTGACATTTATTAACCCAAGTTTTTCCAAGTGACAATTAATTTTGTCCCAAATTATGGTCTCTAGAAGTTTCCCCATCACAGTTAGGCACTGGCCTGCAGTTATCTGGTTCATCTCTGCCCTTTTTTGAACATGATGTGGAGATGCCGGTGATGGACTGGGGTTGACAATTGTAAACAATTTTACAACACCAAGTTATAGTCCAACAATTTTATTTTTAATCCCACAAGCTTTCGGAGGCTTCCTCCTTCCTCAGGTGAACGGTGTGGAAAACAGTGTAACTTTTGCAACCCTCCAGTCCTCTGGCACTACTCCCATATCAAAAGGAGGATTCAAACATTGTGGCCAAAGCCTCCGCTATTTCCACCCGTACTTCCCTCAGCAACCTAGGATGCATCCCATTTGGGCCGAGTGACTTTTCTATTTTTGAGTACCGCCAATCGTTTAAGTAACTCCTCTTTATTTTTATCCTATCCGATTTCTCTATCCCCTCCTCCTTTACTGTGACATTACATCTGTCTTCACTAAAGAGGATGCTGCCAAAGTATTAATTTAGTACCTCAGCCTCTGCCCCAAGATTCCCTTTTTGATCCCTAATCGGCCCCACCCTTCCTGTGACTATCCTTTTACTCTTTATGTTTATAGATTACTTTAGTGTTCACTTTTGTTACCCGCTAGTCTTCTCCTACACGCTCCTTGCCCCTCTTTTTTTTTTCCTTCAGTTCTCTTCTGCTCACTGTATTCTACTTGATTATCTACTGAATTATGAACCTGATATTTATCAATCCTCCTTTTCAGTTTAATTTTAATCCCAATTTCTTTGGTCATCCAGAGACCTCTAGTTTTGGATGCCCTTCCTTCGCCCCACATAGGAATGTGTCTAGTCTCTACCCAAACTATCTCCTCCATGAAGGCCTCCCATTGCTCATTTACTGTTTTAGCTAATAATCTTTGTTTCCATTTCACCTGAGCCAGGTCCCTTTTCAACTCACTGAAATTAGCCCTCTTCCAGTTGAGTATCTTCATCTTTGACTGTTCATTTAATTTTTAAATCAAAAAGGCTATCTAAAGAGGGTTGGAATACAAAGGGGAGGAGGTTATGCTTCAGTTGCAGAGCTTTGGTCAGACCCCATCTGGAGTACTGTATTCAGTTTTGGGCACTGCACCTCAGTAAAGATATATTGGCCTTGGAGAGGTACAGTGCAGATTCACCAGAATACTAGGTTAAATTATGAGGACAGGTTGCAGAAACTCAACTTGTAGTCCCTTGAGTTTAGATGGTTGAGGGGTGATCTAATTGAAATGTTTAGAATGATAAAAGAATTTGATAGGGTAGACAGAAGCTCTGGTGTGGGAATCCAGATCTTAAGATGGCACAAGTCAGCATAGAAACTCCATGTAGAATCAATTCAGTGCATCACAGGATGTCTTCCCCACCCCAAATTAATACTAGTATCAACAGTTAGAGACCTCTTCACTCAACCTCCAGGAAACCACTGATACATATGACCGGCAACCCTTCAAGTTTTTTTCCCCCATCCAGATTTGAAATAAAAATGAAAACAGCAAAATATAATCACCACTAGAGTACAATCTCACCTCAGACATCCTGAATGAGGCTCTTTAATCTCTACTCATTGTGGAACTGATAATGTGACCACCCTACGGAGAGAGGAAGAGAAAGAAAAAAAGAAAGGAGAGAGAGAGACTTGCATTTATATAGCGCCTTTCATGACCTCAGGGCATGCCAAAGCACTTTACAACCAATGAAGTACTTTTGAAATGTAGTCACTGTTGTAATGTAGTAAACATGGCAGCCGAATTGCACACAGCAAGGTCCAACAAACAGCAATGTGATAATGACAAGATAATCTGTTTTATTAATGTTGGCTGAGGGATAAATATTGGTCAGGACACCAGGGAGAACTCCCCTGCTCTTCTTCGAATAGGGCCATGGGATATTTTACATCCACTTGAGGGGGCAGACTCATTGGTTTAAGTCTCATTCGAAAGATGGCACCTCCGACCGTGCAGCACTCACTCAGTACTGCACTGGAGTATCAGCCTGGATTATGTGCTCATGTCTCTGGAGGAACGAGGTTATTCCATGGAAGCTCCCTCAATTTTAAGGCAATCTGCACTATCCTTATTTGAACAGAAATCAAGATTGGAAGGATGTCTCCAAGACCAAAGGTATCTTATACTGGCAGCCATAGCTCATGGCATCCATATGCCAGCCACGCACAGAAGTGGATCACAAGTACATTGAAGCTTGTGGAACAATCAAACATTCCACTGGTATTCTGAAGTATCACTTCATAAACCTGCACTACAGACAACATTACAGTACAACTGGTCCCCTGCCCATGAAGCTTTACAGAATGATTGTCATCTGCTGCATGCTCCATAACTTCACCTTGAAAAGCAACATCTGCATGCAGCTCGATGACCAAGATGGCAAAGCCTAATTACAAAGCAAGAGCCTGTGGGGATTCCTACAGCTCAGTTGGATTGTGTATTATAAGAGCTCTGCATAGGACTTAGCATCACAGTTCTAGATGTGGCTGAGTGATGCTGCCTGCTTTCCACCACCTTCTCCCATGACCGGTGTCCCAGGTACTTTGGAAATAGGGGAGGAGGAAAGAGTGGCCATTCCCTTATATTATGTCCGTTCTCTCCTTGACTGCAGTAGGGCTTATGGCATCTGGCCTGTAAAACTAGCTTTCCTCCGACGCTTAATCTTACGGCAGTTTTGCTCAATAAGTATCCACCTTTGCCTTCTTAGTCCTGCATCAGGTGCTTAACTGCAGTTCACAGCTGATTAAGAAGTTTAGTACTTTTTCATTGGCTGACCTGATGTGGGAAGCCCACAGACTAAGTAACCCACTGTTAACAGGGCTATAGCTTACAAATTGCTGATGTACAATTCAGGGCTTAAACTATTACAGCACCATTCACTCAATGATGTATTTCTTAAAGGCCAAAATCATTCATTCTTGCAGTTAAATAAATTGTTCAGAAATAATATCATTGCTATTTCCATGTTTATCACCAAACAAAAAGGCATAAATTTCCTGTGAATGCAACAGGTACAGTAGAGTATGTAGAATATCAGGTACTATTATTTCCTATATTCTGTGGCCACAAAAAAAGGATGCAATTCTTGTACTGCACCAGTCTCATGATTATATACACCTTCAGGTCAGATATCAGTTGCATCTGTTGTTCCCAATCACCTATATCTATAAAAAACCACATTCTCCACTGCTAAAAAAAAACGTTATAGTAATAAATACTTTAAATACATAGGCAGCAGATTTACAAATCAGACTTTAGCACCCAAATCAACTAATTCAATTGCTGTTACATATAGTTAGATACCTTTAAAACCATTTTTTTTTGCCAAGTACTCTAGATAAACAAACAAACAGTATGGTGTTGTCATGCAGCTTTCACTTAACCTGTAGGTCTTTCAGAAGGTGAAGTTTATCCTGTTTAGCTTCAGGATGCACTTGTTTTCAGCTAATCAAGACAAGCAAATTGTAGAGTTCAACATAGAAAGAAAACAAAATCACACCCCTTCGGTTTTGTACCTTAAGGTCCCTTTGAGGCATCTGAAAACATTACCCAAAATAATGTTCTTTTAACATAGCACCCGTACTATGAATTCAGTCAAGCATGCGTAGAAGAGACAAAAGGAATCTTGGAGCTTTAACCCCTAGGGAAAGAGAACTGATAAAGGTCACCTCTAGGACTGGCAATGGGCCACAACCACCGCCACAGCCACAGAAATAAAGCTAGTGATTTAATTCTGGCTCATTACTTTATTGACCAGCAAGATCTCAAAAGCATTCTTGTATGTGCCACATTAGTAAAACAAAGATAGGCATAAAAATATTGATCACGTGATTAGAAAAGTATTTCCGATGTATTATATCTATATTAAAAGATCAATCTAAACCAGGAGCGTCCAAAAGGCAACTCTTCAGTTTCCTCAGTTTCAATTTCATTGGCATGGAGTACTGGAAAGGAATATTCTCAGCGCTGTTGCCTTATTTGTGGATAAACAGTAAATCAGAACACCTAGATGTTATTTTTTCATTGCTTCTGATATATGGAAATTAATGGAAACATTTATTTAAACTTCATTAGCAAGGGGCAGCTGATGAAAATGAGTATTTTTAATATACAAGATACTGACAGTTGGAAAGAGACTTCAGAAATATGTTGCACACAGCACCTAGTGGCAGCAGCCTGCAACTACAATGCACCAGCAGCTATTTACATAGCTGTTCTTAATATAACTGATTACATGGCATTCATTACATGAGATTGGTATTGTCAATGTCAAATGTTGGCATAAAAAACATGACCAAAAATCATACCAGGAAGTCAAACTGGATGTGTATGCATACAAAAGATTATAAATAATAAGGTATTTGGCCTAAGATTTTTCCTTTGTTTTGCCTTGCCAAGGTGGTTGCATGACTGTATGGGTGGAGAGGGGTGGTGATATTGTGCAGAAGGTGCATGATGCCAGGATAAAACAGGTTCAATGGACTAGCTGGTCTTTACATATCCTTTTTCATACATTCATATCTGGGAGGAACAATAAATGTTAGTAGCCAATACTGCCTGTCCAATGTGGATTTACAGTTTGGTAGTTTCCATTCCTGCTTAACGTTTGTCAGTTGGCTTGCTCCCACCTTTTCAGTTGTGACTTCTTGTGTTTGGTTCAAATCTCATTCAAAAAAAAATCACATACAAGTGACAGACAAAAAGTGCATACCCGATGCAACACTTTGATAGAAAGATAGTACAGATATCTGTATCTGTCTGTACCAAGATAGACGTTTCCATTGCTAAACTAGTTAATCTGCTCAAATGTCAAGACTTTGTGATACACACTCATGCAGTTTCGGAACAGCAGATCACATAGCTGTGGAAATATTGTACCCTGCGCCACTTCTGGCAGTTGTGAAGAAGGGTGAACAGTGCTCCACAGCAAATTACAGTCTCTAATTCTGTGCCTTTATTATGGTCCAATTCAGCACCATGCAGGAATGCTGACCAGACATATACTGTAATTAAAGATTCATACCATCTACTTTTTCCATACCATGAAAAGTCTTAAATTCTCCATAGTGGTTAGTATAGTCTGATAAAAATCACCTTTGGCTGCAACAAGGAGTCACTTCACTTTATTCTCACATCACCTTTTGTTGGACGTACATAATTTTATATTACTAGCAGATCTCCTCTGGTGGTGTTCACAGTGAGTTGATGGATATGCTGTCTTATAACAATAGGAGTTTATGCCACATAGAGCCAGATTTACAGTGCCTGAATAAGTTAAATTCTACTTTTAATTACGTAGTATTTTGGGATTTCTTTTCCCCCCCCAGTATTCTGGGGATCAAATGTCAGGTATAACTCCAGGTTTTCCCTTTGCTCCCCCATTGTTAGAACTCCTAGGTGCCATGCTTGGTCGAATGCTGCCTTGATGTCTAGGGCAGTTAAATTCACCGCTCCTCTGGCATTTAGCGGTTATGTCCATGTCTGGGTCAAGGTTGTGATGAGTTCTGGAGCCAAGTGATTCTGGCAGAACCCAAATTGAGCATCAGTGAGCAGGTTATTAGCAAGTAGGTACTGCTTGATGGCATTATTGATGACTCTGACAATCACTTTACTGATGATAGGAAGGAGGCTGATACGACAGGTTAGATTTGTCCTGGTATAGGATGTACCTTTGTTTTTAATTCGTTCGTTCATGGGATGTGGGCGTCGCTGGCAAGGCCAGGCCAGCATTTATTGCCCATTCCTGGGTGCACTCGGTCGCTTTTAAGGTCACATGGAGTGAACTGTATTGGCTGGGCACTGGCATCTATGATGGTAGGGAACTTAGGAGCAGACCAAGTAGGATCACCTTTGGTTGAAAACACCTGAATTTATTTGCTGGCTCCACTCTGGTTGAGGATGAGGATCTTCATGGAGCCTCCTGTTAGTTGCCTGTTATCCACCACCATTCTCAACTGGATGTGGTAGGGCTAGAACTTTGCTCTGATCCATTTATTGAGACACTGCTTAGCTCTGTCTATAGCCTGCTGCTTTTGGTGTTTAATATGCAGGTAGCCCTGTGTATGAGTATATCATTCTAAGGTATGCCTGGTGCTGCTCCTGGCATGCCCTTCTACATGCCACATTGAATCAGGGCTGGTCTCCTGGCTTGATAGTGATCACAGGGTGAGGGATGTGCCAGGCCATGAGTTTACAGATTGTGGTAGTATACAATGCTGCCACTGATGGCCCACAGTGCCTCATAGATGACCAGTTTTGGGTTTCAATGATTTCTCCCAACTCTGTCCCATTTAGAGCAGTGTTAGTGCCACACCACATAATGGAAGACGCTCTCATGGTGGAGACGAGACTTTGACTTTGCAAGGCCTGTTGGGTGGTCACTTCTGCCAATGCTATTGTGAACAGATGTGTCTGCGACAGATAAGTTGGTAAGGATGGGGTCAAATTGGTTACCTTGCGTTGGTTCCTTCACCACCTGATAGAGGTCCCAGTCCGGCAGCTATGTCCTTCAGGACTTGGCCAATTTGATCAATGGCGGTACTACCAAGCTACTCTTGGTGGTGCACATTAAAGTCCATTACGCATATTACATTCTGTGTCCTTGCTTCATCCAGAATTCCCTCCAAGTGATTTTCAACATGAATTGAGGTGGGACAGGGATGGTCCTGGATTTTGGCTGCATCGAGTTAGGTTGCATGGAGTTGACAGCAAGGGGAGGGGTTTCTTTAGTCTGGCATCACTGTGGAGGGGAGAACCTGGGATTTGAAAGTGTGTGTGTGTGTGTGTGTGTGTGTGTGTGTGTGTGTGTGTGTGTGTGTGTGTGTGGAGGGGGGGGTCCAAGTGTAATGTGGGTTTTGGCCCAATGGTGGATTCTTGGAGTCAGTCTGCAGTGAGGGAAAGGCAGTTGCTGCTGACCCAACAGCATAGTCGGGGGTGGGGGGGGGAAAGAGAGGGAGGAAGAAGAGCCATGTCCCAGCTTTGACAACATTGCATTGTACCTTTCCAATAGTCCTCCCAAAACACTGAATTCATGGTTTTGTGATGGAGTTCATTCTCAGAAAATATAAACATTCTGAGAATCAACAATGGGTAGGTGATGCTTATTTGCCTGCTAAGCTTTCAAAATTAAACTCCTCGTGGTAAAATATGAAGACACTCTCAGCTTGACACACGTAAAGTAAAAAATTAAATAGCTCCAATTCGAAGTTTGATTATAAACAAGATCTGAATGAGGTTTTCAATCAAATCCTTTTTAAAAAAACACACTTATGGTCAGAGATAATGTTTGTTTGAATTATAAATGTTCTATTTATTTTTGTCAAAGTCAATCAAAAGTCACAACAATTGCATAACCAGCACGGAGTCGTGTTCGAAAGGGATTTGGTGTCAAATACACAGGTTTTACACAAACACTCAACATAAACATTACCTGAATAAAGCTTTTGAAGATTGCTCTGTAGCTTTTCTTCAAATAATTTTGAAAAACAACTAGGTGTTGCTGGAAGCTGAAGAGAAACAGTAACTATGAGAATTAAAACAGAAAATACAAGCAAAACACTGGATCTGCCAGAAGAAAGCATGAAACAAAGAGTACAAACTCACACAAAAAGGGAGAGAGAAATGGGTCGTAAGTGAGACAATGCATGCAAAAGACAGTTCTGCATATAAGAAAGCACAAGTGAAAGAGGAGGGGGGACGGACGACCAGGAGAGGAGAGAGGAGACCAGGAGAGGGTGACTAGGAAGGGTAGGGTAGAGATAGATCAAAATTAGAAGTGTAGGAAAGGAAATTCTCTATCAGACCAATAACAGGAAGCAGCACCAACACAAAATCAATACAAGAGGAAGTTTGGGATCCACGAGCCGGTCTAGAACAAAGTGTTCCAGAAATCTTACAACCTAGGGAGGCAGATGAGAGGTGACAAGGATATCTGGGTGAGACAAAACAGACAAACTGACAGCTTATTTATGATCTCAAACAATTTCTTGCGAAGTGCGAAGTGTTGGAACCACTGAAAGGCAAGGACAGAAGGCACCTTGTCTAGTAAGTGGCTTAAGAAATTCTGGCAAGAAAGATAACTGCTCACCAAAGAGCTGGCTGTGCTTAGAAGAGAAATGGAGACACAAATAACATTAATGAAATGGGCAGCAAGGCAGATGGAGAATAAAAGCTTACAGGATATTGAGAACTGTTGAAATACTTAAATGGCTGGGATGCAAGCTCATGAAGAAGCTTCACTGTCATCCAATTGACCAGAGAAATTACTCAACTTCAGATACAGACAATATTACCTCCACAAAACAAGAAAAGCAAATGAGAAGCAATGTGCATTATATGTAAAAATTTAAATGCAGTTACTACCAATTACTGACCAGGACAGGTGTAGGTTGCAATACGTTGCAAAAGTTTTGCAATGTGCATAGGTTGCAATGTGCCCACTAATACCCCACTACAATTTCTCCAAGTATTCCTGTGCTCTAAGCAAACAAGATCAAATTTGGGATATGTGGCTCATTACAGCTACCTCCTACTCCATCTAGCTTTGCTGCTTTTTAAAAAAAATTAACCATGTGTCACAGGTAACCAAAGCTCTGGCAGAATGAGCTGCAAACTTATCTAGTGGTTGTCTGAATTTTGACTATTCTACATGATTTCAGGGTCTGGATACAGAATAATTCAATTTTTCACATTGTGTCAGCATCAAGCACTCCCAGGTCAAGTACAATATGGGCAGGATATAGAAATCATAGAAAGGTTACAGCATGGAAAGAGGCCATTCGGCCCATCGAGTCAGTGCTGGCTCTATGCAAGAGCAATCCAGCTAGTCCCACTCCCCTGCCCTTTCCCCGTAGCAAATTTTTTCCTTTCAAGTACTTATCCAGTTCCCTTTTGAAGGCCACGATTGAATCTGCCTCCCCCACCCCTTCGGATAGTGCATTCCAGATCCTATCCACACACACTGTAAAAAAGTTTTTCCTCATGTCACCTTTGGTTCTTTTGCCAATTATCTAAAACCTATGTCCTCTGGTCCATGACCCTTCTGCCAATGGGAACAGTTTCTCTCTATCTACTCTGTCTAGACCCCTTTGTGATTTTGAATACCTCTATCAAATCTCTTTGCAACCTTCTCTGTTCCAAGGAGAACAACCCCAGCTTCTCCAGTCTATCCATATAACTAAAGTCCCACATCCCTGGAATCATTCTAGTAAATCTCTTCTGCACCCTCTCTAAGGCCTTCTCATCTTTTCTAAAGTGCAGTGCCCACAACTGAACACAATACTCCAGTTGTGGCCAAACTAGTGTTTTTTTTAAAAAAAAGGTTCACCATGACTTCCATACTTTTGTACTCTATGTCTCTATTTCTTAAGCACAGGATCCCGTATGCTTTTTTAAACAGCTTTCTCAACCTGCCCTGATACCTTTAACGATTTGTGCACATATGCCCCCAGATATATCTGTTCCTGTACCCCTTTTAGAGTTGTGCCCTCTAGTTTATATTGCCTCTCCTCATTCTTCCTACTGAAATGTATCACTTTGCATTTTTCTGCATTAAATTTCATCTGCCCACCCATGCCACCAGTCTGTCTATCACTATCCTCCTCACTATTTACTACTCTTCCAAGTTTTGTGTCATCTGCAAATTTTGAAATTGTGCCCTGTACACCCAAGTCCAAGTCATTAATATATATTAAGAAAAGCAGTGGTCCCCAACAGCGACCCCTGGGGAACACTACTGTACACCTCCCTCCAGTCCGAAAAACAGCTGTTCACCACTACTGTTTCCTGTCCCTTAGCCAATTCTGCATCCATGTTGCTACTGCCCCCTTTATTCCATGGGGCGCAATCTTGATAAGCCTACCATACAGCACTTTATCAAATGCCTTTTGAAAATACATATACACCACATCAACTGCATTTCCCTCATCTACCCTCTCTGTTACCTCATCAAAAAACTATCAAGTTGGTTAAACAGAATTTGCCTTTAACAAACCCGTAATGTAACAAATAATGTATTCAAAAACTATTTTTTCTGGTCATAGATTTAAAAAATCCACACAAGCGTAGCAGAATAGAGACTTAAGATAACAATTTGGCAGTCGTAGTTTGGTATCCTGAAGTAATCTTTAAAAATATAATTGACCATTATTAATTTCCATATTTATAAAAATTAAGAATTTTCAGTAACATAATTTGTCAAAGTAGTTTTTTCACATTCAGTACCAAAGATAGAGGAACTGGACGAAATATTGACAATGGAGCAAGATGGTGAAAGAATGGCATAACAGCTGAACCGCCACATTTGGACTTAGTAACTCCAACTCTTTCAAATGATGGCATTCCTTTAGAAATGGTAAGTCATATGGCACCCTGATGGCTAAGCTAATCAACAGTGCAAAACAGCCATACCGATTAGGAAGGTCATTGACCAATTTGTGTTAAATTAGCCACTCAGCCAGTTAGCAGTCAGATGCTACAATTGGCCTCAGCACCCAAGTTAGGAAAGGGAAAGTTGGCCAAGATACTCACTCCTGATTACTATCCAACAATCCCTTCTGGAAGCATGTATTACAAACATTACCTAAGGTCAGGATCAAGTTTAGCTGTAATACCATCCCATTCTCCACCAATGCCTAGGTTCACAAGAATGGCGACTTGAGTAAGGTATCAGAAAGCAAGTGAAACAGTGTCCTAGCAAGGAATCAACATCTTCACTGTTGGAAGTGGGGAGGGGGGAGGGAAAGAAAAGATGGCCGAAAAAAATTGGTAAGAAGAAAAGAACAAGATAGGAACTGAAATTCACTAAGTGGAAATCCTTTGTGGTGGAGACCCTTACTCAAAAATATTGTTTTGACATTTCAGTTTCCTTTGTACCTCAGTAGAATGTCAAATGTTAAACTGATTCCACAAAAGATATAAAATAGACTGCGTTCTCCTGAAGTGAAAATATATGTCTACAATCAAACAACTTTAATAATGCAGTTTAAAATGAAATCTTTAATACGTAAATAATTTCTGTACATCAATTTCAAAAAAACAAGCCTTCTAATGTTACACCCTTGTTCAAAAAAGGATGCAAGGATAAACCCGACAACTACAGCCAGTCAGTTTAACCTTGGTGGTGGGGAAACTTTTAGAAACAATAATCCGGGACCAAATTAAGAGTCACTTGCACAAGTGTGGATTAATAAAAGGAAAGCCAGCATGGATTTGTTAAAGGCAAATTGTGTTTAACTAACATGATTGAGTTTTTTTGATGAGGTAACAGAGGATTGATAAGGACAATATGATTGATATTGTGTATATGGACTTTTAAAAGGCATTTGATAAAGTGCCACATAATAGGCTTGTCAGCAAAATTGAAGCCTATGGAATAAAATGGGTAGTGGTAGCATGGATACAAAATTAGCTAAGTGACAGGAAACAGAATAAGAGTGAACAGTTGTCTTTTGGATTGGAGGAAGGTATACAGTGGTGCTCCCCAGGGATCGTTACTAGGACCACTGCTTTTTTGATATATATTAATGACTTGGAATTGGGTGTACAGACACAATTTCAAAATTTGCAGATGACAAAACTTGAAACTGTAATAAACAATGAGAAGGATAGTAATTCAACAGGACAGAAACTGGTGGAATGGGTGGACACATGGCAGATGAAATTTAATGCAGAGAAGTGTGAAGTGATACATTTTAGCAGAAAGAATGAGGCAATATGATCTAAATGGTACAATTTTAAAGGGGGTGCAGGAACAGAGCGACTTGGAGGTATATGTGTACAAATGTTTGAAGGTGGCAGAACAGGATGAGAAAGGTTAAAAAAGCACACAGGATCCTGGGCTTTATAAAAATAGAGGTAAAGAGTACAAAAGCAAGGAAGTTATGTTGAACTTTTATAAAACACTGGTTCGGCCACAACTGGAGTATTGTGTCCAATTCTGGGCATCGCATTTTAGGAAGGAGGTGAAGACCTTACAGAAGGTGCAAAAAAGATTTGCTGGAATGGTTCCAGGGATGAGGGATTTCAGTTACGTGCATAGACTGGAGAAGCTGGGGTTATTCTTCTTACAGCAGAGAAGGTTGAGAGGAGATTTGATAGAAGTGTTCAAAATCATGAGTGGTCCAGATAAAGCAAATAAAGAGAAACTGTTCCCATTGACAGAAGGGTCAAGAACCAGAGGACACAGATTTAAGGTGATTGGCAAAAGAACCAAAGGCAACATGAGGAAAAACTTTTCTTACGTAGTGAGTAGTTATGATTTGGAATGCACTGCCTGAAAGGATGGTGGAAGAAGATTCAATTGTGGCTTTCAAAAAGGAATTGGATAAATACTTGAAGGGAAAAAATTTGCGGGGCTACGGGGAAAGAGCAGGGGAATGGGACTAACCAGATTGCTCTTACAAAGAGCCGGCACGGGCTCGATGGGCTGAATAGCCTCCTTCTGTGCTGTAACCATTCTATGATAACAAAGCTGGTGTCTTGAATTTTTTTTTAAGTTTAAAACCTCAAACAATTTTGAACCCAGAATTACTCTATATCCAAATTGCTCACAATTTACTATCAAACTAACCATCAGTATTGCCAAAATTGTTCTCTTCTATTACAATATGATCCTTAATGCAGCTACATCAACTGCTTTATTTTCACCTGTGTAGTCAAGACTTCCAGACTAACATTAATTAATTGAGTAAAAATTTCATCTAACCAAGCATCAAGATGATGTGATCATTTTTGGTCCTGTCATAAACTCTGCTCCCTTACCATGGGCGGCTTCCCACTTGCTAGCTATTTCCTCAGGCTGAATCACACCATCTAAAGCCTTGGCGCGTTCTGTTTTGACTCAGCTGTGCTTTAAACCCCATACTGTATTTGTCACCAAGACTGCATACTTCCACCTCTGCAAGAGGTCACCTCCAGCCATACTTCACATCCCACAAACCCTTAGCCACACTTGTCACCTCCACTCAATTTCTCAAACTGCTTCTTGCTAGACTCCCATGTCCCACCCTGCATAAACTCCAACTTCGTCCTGCCCCCCCCCCCCCCACTAAGTTAGCTTGCTCATCATCTATATCCTCCCTGAACTACACCAGCTCCCTATTTCCCAATGCATTGAATTTAATATCCCTGTTGTCAACTTCAAAGGCTTCCAAAGCCTCACTCCACTCCATCTCCAACCTCCTCCAGCTTTACACACCCTTAAGTCCTCCACTCTGGCCTTCTGTGCATTTCCCCTCCATCTGACCAACCACTGGGGAGGGGGGGGGGCAGGGCCTTTAACTACTTTAACCCTATTCTCTGGAACTCCCTCCTTGAACCTATCTACTGGCCAAAGTTTAAAATCAAAGTTCCTATTAATCTGCATATATTTTAAGATGCAGAAATAAACAGATCTTAAGTGTTCTGATTTAATATTTATCCACCAGTGAGACAACAGTAGCAAGAACATTCCTTTCCAAACCTCCCGACCCATAAGTTTAAGCAGAATAAAATCAGCTAGTGAAAAACAATAGCACAAATAAAATAGAGTTGCCTGAGTTTTGTGGGGCAGATTGCCAGACCTCAAGTCAACTGTGGCCCATAGGCATCCTGAAGCAACATTTTTTTTCCCTCTGCACATTTGTGATCCAATTTGGGTCATAGATCAAGGAGTCTGCCATTAGCAACTGATCCAGCCATTCTTTTACTCAGCAAGACCCAAACTGCATTTGGTTTCACAAATCTATAAAGTGGGTTGGACCTAGCAGTCAGCTGCATGGACTAAAAAAAAACTCAGGACATAGATGAAGTGCTTCCCACTGCAGTCCAGGAAAGTGCTTAGCTCAATTGCAGGCTCCAATCAATAAATCTGTAATATTGCACACATTATATCCTACACTGCAGGGGTTATATAAAATGAATCAGATTTGAGAACAATATAGTCAATCTACTCAACATCCTGTAGACCAGTCAATGTTATATGTCCCCAAAAAGGAACATAAACTGGAAGAAGTGGGAGAGGGAGTGGAGGAATTTAAAAAAAAAAAATTGTTCATGAGATGTGGACATCGCTGACAAGGCCAGCATTTATTGCCCTTCCCTAATTGCCCTTGAGAAAGTGGTGATGAGCCGCCTTCTTGAACCGCTGCAGTCCGTGTGGTGAAGGTTCTCCCACAGTGTTGTTAGGAAGGGAGTTTCAGGATTTTAACCCAGCAACAATGAAGGAACGGCGATATATTTCCAAGTCGGGATGGTGTGTGACTTGGAGGGGAACTTGCAGGTGGTGTTGTTCCCATGTGCCTGCTGCCCTTGTCCTTCTAGGTGGTAGAGGTCACGGGTTTGGGAGGTGCTGTCCAAGAAGCTTTGGCAAGTTGCTGTAGTGCATCCTGTAGATGGTACACACTGCAGCCACGGTGCGCCGGTGGTAAAGAGAGTGAATGACTGGGGTGGTGGATGGGGTGCCAATCAAACGGGCTGCTTTGTCCTGGATGGTGTTGAGTTTCTTGAGTGTTGCTGGAGCTGCAATCATCCAGGCAAGTGGAGAGTATTCAATCACATTCCAGACTTGTGGATGGTGGAAAGGCTTTGGGGAGTCAGGTGGTGAGTCACTCGCCGCAGAATACCCAGCCTCTGACCTGCTGTTATAGCCGCAGTATTTATGTGGCTGGTCTAGTTGAGTTTCTGGTCAATGGGGACCCCCAGGATGTTGATGGTGGGGGATTCGGCAATGGTAATGCTGTTAAATGTCAAGGGGAGGTGGTTAGACTCTCTCTTGTTGGAGATGGTCATTGCCTAGCACGAATGTTTCTTGCCAGTTATCAGCCCATGCCTGGAATGTTGTCCAGGTCTTGCTGCATGCGGGCACAGACTGCTTCATTATCTGAGGGGTTGTGAATGGAACTGAACACTGTGCATTCATCAGTGAACATCCCCATTTCTGACCTTATGATGGAGGGAAGGTCATTGATGAAGCAGCTGAAGATGGTTGGGCCTAGGACACTGCCCTGAGAAACTCCTGCAGCAATGTCCTGGGGTTGAGATAATTGGCCTCCAACAACCACTACCATCTTCCTTTGTGCTAGGTATGACTCCAGCCACTGGAGAGTTTTCCACCTGATTTGAGTGACCAGTTCCAGGTTTGCCTTCATTTTGTTATATATTAGGTCAGGACCTTTCAATGCATCATAGCACAAAGGATATGGAGGTATCAGTCTCTATTACCATTTGTAATTCAGCAATTTCTCAATCACGTGCAGCACTAGACAACATGGACAAGTACTCAGCACTGGTTGAAAAAAATATTTTTCTCAATTTGGGAAAAGTTACAGGTCTCAGACACAGGAATATATTTCTGGGTTTATGCACAAGGACAAACAATAAGACTTGGTACATTTACAAATTAGTTACCTAGCCATCATCCTGTTGGTGGAAAAATAAAACAGCCATACTGTATTGTTTTCAAATGACAATACCTACATATACAAAGCTTTGTTCTTATTGTGACAGGTAGCAAAGTCATACTGTATATGATTTCCATGGATAAGTGCTCTGCTCAGTTTGGAAGAGCTGGGAATGTCCCAGATGAGATGAGACTGTTGATTTATGCCAAGTTGATTGATCTGGGCTTTGGCATCATGGTCTCACAGAGAACAACTATTCACAATCACTATACAATGTAGAGGAGGACAACAACTTTACTTAAGTATCACCTTTAAAATTGAAAAACATCCCTAGGCACAACAGAGGCATAAGAAATACAATAAACACTGACCAAAGGGAGCAGGAGGTGGATCTCATGGACAAAATGAGCTTAGAGGGGGTATTGGGAGAGTTCGGAAAGAAAAGAGACAAAAAGGGTGTGGGGCTAGAGTAGGGGAAGAAGGAAGCAGCAGAGGCAGCTTAACAGATGATCTCTATCTTTGCAACAAAGAAATCGATGAACTCCTTGTTGGAGTTCAAGGTAGAGGAGACAGGGAAAGGAGCTTGAAGTGATTGGTAGTAGAGAAAAGCCAGGTTATCTTTGCCTCCAGGATAATTCTAAAGTAATGGGTGGTTTTGACAGGAGAGCAAGGCCTTGTAAAGCTTGATATGGTCCAGCCAGAATCACCGAGAAATGCTATCTAGGCTCCAACATGAATAGCCAATTGAGCTATGCTGGTGCTCTAAAAGGAAATAAATGGAGGGGGGTGGGGGAGAACTAAATTCAGCATACTACATTCTCAGTCTTTAATTGTTAGTTCTTCCAATATGAATGTTTAATAAAATTGTAACAGTAAGTGGCAAGGTGCGTCAAGGTCCCCCCTCAATAGCACCAAAGCAATGACTTTGCTACATATTAGTTTAATGCAAGTTATATACTTATGACTTAATGAGGAAACTAAATTAGACACTGTTAAAGTACTCCATCACTTCAGTCTTTTTCAATTAATCCTAGTATATTAATGTTCAATTCTCGTACATTTCACATTCCCAAGCAAGTTATGTCGTACAGTCAGTTTAGATCATATTTCTTCCATGTTAAATTATCACTTTCTATAATAAATGCAAAGCATCCAAACAAGTAATAATATGCACATGCAAACATGAATAGTACACGACACTAAAAATGTGATGTTCTGCAAATCTTTGACCAAGTTACGTTGCAGCAAATAATGAGTGAGATACTAAAATAGAAGCCTATACTAAGTTTCACAAATTGAAAAGGAATGCCACTTAAACAAAAAACAGGAAAACAAGAGGGAAAGATGATGGTTATATCTCAGCATAGATTTTTAAAAATTGAAATACAAGCTGGAGAATTAAAAAGTGACTAGTAGATCTACTGAAACTACAAAATTGAAAGAAAGTACTTACAGAATGAAAACATACTATAAGTTGATTAAAGTTTTTTAAAAAATGCATACAAAGGCAAATTAGCATGCAATCCTATCGAGTATGATACTAGATATTGTAACAATACCTAATGTGTGTGTTATGCACAATAAAGTGCAACAGAATGCATGTCAATTCAGCATATAAGTATTAAATCTCATTTTTGGGGGCTGAGAAGAAGAATCCCTGATTCTTACCTCAAATGAAAAGGTTAATTTATTTATACTCTAGCAACCATAAAGTTGGGATAACTAATTTACATTACTTTGATAAATATTTGCTTGAATTAATATTTTGGCATTCCATTTTCAGTGTATGTTAAAATTTGGAGAAAAAATGCCAGGTTGATTTTTGATAACTGTACAAAAAGGATGCCACAAAAAATAATGGCCCAGAAATTGCTGATGAAATAGTGGCAAGGCTAACAAGGCTCACCATTATTTCAGAGTAAATAGAATAGCAAGTTCCGGCGAGCGCACATGCAGAGTCAAACACAGAAATCGCTCCACCATTTGTCCTGCTCGTTTGAAAGCTGCACGGGAAGGACAGTTCACCGGCTGAATGAATAGACCAGCATGGACTTGCTGAACTGCCCAGCTAGAAACTAAACTAATGTCTCCAGAAAAAAAGGTGCAGAGTTATATCAGGTCTATACTAACTTTTAACGACATGTAACCAGTCCTCATAATTTAACGCTTTTACTCCGGTATCATGCTGGTGACTCTGCGCTGCACCCCCTTCCTGAGCTGCAGTGCCCAGAACTGAACACGGTACTCCAGATGCGGTCTAACCAGAGCTTTAGATAACCTGTAGCATAACTTTCACCCATTTGTATTCCAACCCTCTTGAGATGAAGGCTAACATTCCATTAGCCATTTTAATTATTTTTTGTACCTGTTCACTAATTTTTAGTGATTTCTGTACAATGCTCCCCTAAATCTCTCTGCTCCTCCACAGTTCCTAGCTTCTCACCATTTAGAAAATACATCGATCTAGCTTTCTTTAGGTCCAAAGTGGGTGACCTTGCATTTCCCCATGTTGAACTCCATCTGCCACAGTTTTGCTCACTCACTTAACCTATCACTGTCCCTTTGCAACTTTCTGCTCCTATCTACACTATTTACTGTGCCACCTAACTTAGCGTAGTCAGCAAACTTGGATATACAGCTCTAATTTACTTTTTGCCTTAAAAGTTCTGTTTGCATAATTGATGGATTTCACTTCATTTTATTGCATAAGTTTTCTATCCTTATTCCTTAGACCAAAAAGGGTCCATGAGGAACATATTAAGGGGTCCGAGGAATTTATTAGTTCATTATTTATATTGCTGCATAATAAAAGACAACAATTTTTGTTTGGATAGATAGTAGTTGCAATAGGGGCTGCTCGGCAATGTACCAATTTTGCAGGAGGTTCCGCCACACAAGGAAAACTTTGGAAATGAATGAGTTAATAAATTGAAAAAATAGCACTGTATGTAGTTGCACAATGTGTTAGCAAGGCACTATGACACACTTGAAACTTTTAAAGGGTTACGGGCATAATGTGAAAGAATGAAAGTTCAAAGGTACTGGCTTTTTAAACACTGAAATAAGCATCCTTGTTAATGATTGAGGTATGTCAAAATCTGAACAGTCCCGATCAACCTGTAACGTCGTGAAAAAAGATGTTCCATGAGATCTCAGGTAAATTTTCCACTGTGATCCAGTAGCAAAGAGGCACCAATTCTTGCAGTTTACAGACAACATCCGAACCCCTGGTTTGGATTACTGCTTTGCAATCCACATCCATACATCAGTAACTTTATGGATTGTGTACTACTTTTTGAAACCATTATAAAATGTGTTCTAAATTGATCCAAAAGAGTAACTCTATCTCCTCACATCCCATTACCTTTGCTGCATTGCTGAGGGCACTGCTGAAATTTGAGCATCTGTTTGTGCTCCTCCTTTACATAAAAGGGCTGTATGAGTTGCTTTTATATAAATTCAAGATGCCTAAATATGCATATGAATATCTCTACGTCAGTTTAAACTTTGCCAAATAGTTTTGTCTGCATCACCTGATATCAAACTAATGTTTCTAATTTCTAAACCTACTGTAAATATCTAGAATAGAGATGAGAACAGATCCGACCTGGGTAAATTGGAATCAAAGATTGGCAGGCAAAACTGTAATTGAACAATGGGTGGCCTTTAAGGAGGAGACGGTTTGGGTACAGTCTAGGTGCATTCCCACGAGGGAGAAAGATAAGGCAACTGAAGCCAGAGCTCACTGGACGACAAAAGAGATAAAGACCAAGGTGAAGCAGAAAAGATGGGCATATGACAGACGTCAGATTGATAATACAAGTGAGAATCAGGCTGAATATAGAAAGTTCAGAGCAGACGTGAAAAAGGAAATAAGAGGGGCAAAGACAGAGTATGAGAACAAATTGGTGGCTAACATAAAAGGGAATCCAAAAATCTTCTATAGGCATGTAAACAGTAAATGGGTAGTGAGAAGGGGTGGGGCTGATTAGGCACCAAAAAGGAGATCTACTCATGGAGGCAGAGGGCATGGCCGAGGTACTAAATGAGTACTTTGCATCTGTCTTTACCAAGGAAGATGATGTTGCCAGAGTCTCAGTAAAGGAATATATAGTTGAAATACTGGATGGGCTAAAAATTGATAACGGGATACCTGAAAGGCTAGCTGTACTTAAAGTACACCTGGTCCAGATGGGATGCATCCTAGGTTGCTGAGGGAAGTAATGGTGGAAATTGCAGTGGTACTGGCCATAATCTTCCAAATATCCTCAGATATGGGGGTGGTGCCAGAGGACTGAAGAATTGCAAATGTTACACCCTCATTCAAAAAAGGGCGTAAGGATAAACCCAGCAACTACGGGCCAGTCAGTTTAACCTCGGTGATGGGGAAACTTTTAGAAACGATAATCCGAGACAGAATTAGCAATCACTTGGACAAGTGCGGATTGATTAGGGAAAGCAAGCACGGATTTGTTAAAGGCAAATTGTATTTAACTAACCGGATAGAGTTTTTTGATGAGGTAACAGATGAGGGCAATGCACTTGATGTGGTGTATATGGACTTTCAAATGGCGTTTGATAAAGTGCTGCATAATAGGCTTATCATCAAGATTGAAGCCCATGGATTAAAAGGGGCAGTAGCAGCATGGATACAGAATTGGCTAAGTAACAAGAAACAGAAAATAGTGGTGAAGAGCTGTTTTTCAGACTGGAGGGAGGTATACAGTGGTGTTCCCCAGGGGTCAGTACTAGGTCCACTGCTTTTCTTAATATATATTAATGACTCGGGCTTGGGCGTACAATTTGCAGATGACAAAACTTGGAAGTGTAGTGAACAGTGAGGAGGATAATGATAGACTTCAAGAGGATATAGACAGGTTGCTGGTATGGGTGGACATGTGGCAGATGAAATTTAACAGAAAAATGCAAAGTGATACACTGCAATAGGAAGAATGAGGAGAGGCAATATAAACTAACGGGTACAATTCTAAAAAGGGATACAGAAACAGAGAGAACTGGGGTATATGTACATAAATTGTTGAAGGTGGTATGGCAGGTTGAGAAAGCAGTTAAAAAAGCATACGTGATCCTGGACTTTATAAATCAAGGCATTGAGTACAAAAGCAAGGAAGTCCATGATGAACCTTTATAAAACACTGGTCCGGCCACAACTGGAGTATTGTGTCCAGTTCTGGGAACCACACTTTAGGAAAAATGTGAAGGCCTTAAAGAGGGTGCAGAAGAGATTTACTAGAAATGATTCCAGCGATGAGGGACTTTAGTTATGTAGATAGACTGGAGAAGCTGGGGTTGTTCTCCTTGGAACAGCGAAGGTTGAGAGGAGATTTGATAGGGGTGTTCAAAATCATGAAGGGTCTAGACAGAGTAGATAGAGAGAAACTGTTCCCATTGGCGGAAGGGTCAAGAACCAGAGGACATAGATTTAAGGTGATTGGCAAAAGAACCAAAGGTGATATGAGGAAAAACTTTTTTTTAAAAACACAGCGAGTGGTTAGGATCTGGAATGCACTGCCAGAGGGGGTGGTGGAAGCAGATTCAATCATGGCCTTCAAAAGGGAACAGGGTAAGTACATGAAAGGAAAAAAATTGCATGGCTATGGGGATAGGGCAGGGGAGTGGGACTAGCTGGATTGCTCTTGCATAGAGCAAGCACAGACTCGATGGGCTGAATGCCCTCCTTCCTTGCTGTATCCTATGATTCTATGAAATTGAATTTATGTTTTCAGAGCAACATAAACATTTTTGTTATTGAATAAATCCTATGGGGTTCCCTATGGCTCAATTGGCAAGTGCACTGCCCAGTACAGAATTGAGTCAAACAGACCAAGAAGGTTCCAAGTTCAATCCATGTGCTGAGCTGGTTGATCTCAGCCAGGGTGGCAGCACAGGTACTCAAATTGCAGTCACACTCCTGGGTAGAGAAGGGTAAAAAAAAAGTCAGTCAGGTGTTCACTACTGATGGCTGTCCAGTGATCTCTGCTGAAAAGTGTACGTGTACGAACATTAGGTAAGGTCAAGATTGTGCTGTGCTCTGATACCTCCACCCTCCCCCACACAGTCAAATAGCCTGCTGGCATTCTCTTTCTCAAGTTCACGTGAAATGTGGTCAAAGTACAAGAGAGCAGCTAACAGCCCTAGAATCATACAAATTTATACCTTCAAGAAAAAAGTGAGGAAACCCTGAGAGTTGCACAATGTATATTTACCCTCACCTTCATGTACTTTACTGCATAATCTCTGCAATGCTGCTACTGACAAAATCAGTAGTTTTTAAAAAAATGGTGGCCCTCAAGAGAAAATAAAAAAGATTTACTTGACTAACTGGTATTTTTAAAGTTCAAAAAATACCACTGGCACAATTCTTTAATAGAAAAAGTGTAATTTTTACAGCAATTTCTAAATCCACAACATTCTACTGAAAGTGTACTTTGCCTGATATTTGTGTCAATATCAGAGGATGATAAACTGGAGAAATTATTCACACCCTTCACCACTGGTTTATGACTTCTAGCAGCATTGCATCCTGAAGGAAATTACCCATGTGGCATTGATTTCTGAAGGAAAGCATTAGATCACCAAGGACGTACTGCTACTTGTTTCAGAAATATAGATTTAAATCATGTAATTGTGGGGATTGTTTAGACATTTTTAGTTAAATCAAACAAATATTTAAATTATACAATAACATTACCACTTGAAATTCATCATCACCGTCTCCTCTGGTCAAATGTGACTGCTGACTATTCTAATGTAGAATGTTAAGAAATAATAGTAATATCCCATGAGAAGTACTAAGATACTACATAATTGTAAACTATTTCCACAATATTAATGACTGGAATAATCTAACGACAATCATTTGAGAGTCAAAACAAAGTATTTAAACAGCAACATCCAGAGGGATTAGCAATGCAGGGAGAGGAGTGGGGGCAGGGTAGAAAGGATCACTGCCACATCAGAATCATTGCTCAGTAAACTGCACCATTCAGACCTAAGCCTATAGCTGCAATTTTTAAGAAATCATTTTGAATCCGCCCCAACTCCTCCCCTCTTAAAGAAAAGTGCTGATGCGTCTTAATATTTATATAGCCCGCTATACTACAACCAGTGATAAATCAGACGTTATAAATTCTTTTATTACCATTTCCAAGAAACGAAAGAATTTCAACCCTCCGAAATCTGCATAATCTATACGCTTTCACGTAATATGCGAGGAAACTGAAGGATTACAATCTAAATCCTGCTTTCTTGTATATGACGAACACATTTACCTGCAATATTCTATCATTTGTCCGGCATAGCAAATTCAGAAAATGCATTTTTATTTGCGCTGTTTAAAAAAATTAAACACCAGTCTTCCTCAGCAATTCTGCTAGTAAAATATTTATTATACTTCTGGCACAGGCGCTACATTATCGCCACCGTTAGCTCCTGGATCCAGAGCTATGAATACAACCCTTTTTAAAAAAAAACAAGCTTGGACTCCATTACAACCAACAGAAATACCAGAGTGTGGAGAAAAGCAAATAAAACAGAGCCAGGAATGCTAGTGAATGTCTGGGATAAATGATAACACCAGCAGCCAGCATCTATAAATACCAGGAATATGAGCGAATACAAGCAAATTAACAACACAAATACATGTTAATAGAATTAAATTACAAAATATCAGGAAACAGCAGCAAGTAAAAAGCGAATTATGAGCACGGATTCGCATTTAGGCAAGTTAAATGCATCGTTTGCGATTAATACTGATGTATAAATTAAAGGGGTGGGGGCTCGGTCAAGTATAAGATATGAAGATGAAGTCTCTTACAGTCCAGGTGCTTCTTTTTGGGTCCCATCACCTCGTGGGTTGTCGCTTTACAGACGGCTCTGGCGACAGCGGAGCCGGTGACACTGTACTGAGCGGCCGCGATTCGGTCCGTGATCGTCTGGCCCGACATTTTCTCGATTGAATCTTCTTCTCCTCTCTCACTTTGCAATTAATAATTTAAGATATAATTTTTTTTTTAAAAAAGGAGGATGCCAATGAAACAAAATCAAATAAAAAAATTAGCAATACAGAGGACAGGAAAGAAGATCAGCCGCTAGTCGCCTGTCAAAAAAAAACACACACGCAGCGTCTCCTCGACCGCAACCGTGATCAGGGGGAGGGCGGGCGGGCGGAGGATGAGGGGGGGGGGGCGGGGGGAGAGAGAGAGACACACACCTGGGGGGAGGAGGAGGAGTGAGAGAGGGGAACGGGTGACGATTGGGGCTTATTTTAAAATGTCAGAAAGGAAAAAGGAGACGCCGGCAATAAATCTACAGATTAAAAAAATAACGGGCGGTGCGCTAACCGTCTGGAGGGCGGGGGGGGGGGGGGGGGAGTCGGGGATAGACCCAGCCGGGGGGGGGGGAAAGAGTCGGGGATAGACCGGGCCGGGGGGGGGGGGGGGGAAAGAGTCGGGGATAGACCGGGCCGGGGGGGGGGGGGGGAAAGAGTCGGGGATAGACCGGGCCGGGGGGGGGGGGGGGAAAGAGTCGGGGATAGACCGGGCCGGGGGGGGGGGGGAAAAGAGTCGGGGATAGACCGGGCCGGGGGGGGGGGGGGGGGGAGTCGGGGATAGACCGGACCGGGCCGGGGGGGGGGGGGGGAAAGAGTCGGGGATAGACCGGGCGGGCCGGGGCTCTCCTCTCGGTGACGGGCAGGTGGACCACGATAACAAAAGTAATCTGATCAATAACAGAGGGCCGGGTCGGGTCGGGCCGCAGCGCCGCCTTTTATTGTTCTCCCTCCCTCGCCAGCCCGATATAACGGCCCCGGGGAGGAGGAGGAGGGAAGGGGCGGGCAGACAGACGGACCTAAACGGCGTCTCCCGATATGAAGGGTGGTTTTAATACCCAGGACTCGCCGCCCCCGGGCTCGCTGCCTCCTCTCTCCCTCGATGCTCCGGGTAGTTTTCACTCTGAGTCCGAGGAGGGGTTTTAATAAAATGGCGATTGATTCGGGGATTTAATCGGATTTTTTTTCCCTCTTTCTCCCCTCGCTCAGCGACACGTCATTAAACCCCCCCCCCCCCCCCCCGCGTTTTTAAAGGGGAGGGCCACCCATCCATCATCGCGCTCTGAGCTGGGTGGAGGACGTTTGGTCTGCCGACATAAATTACACCTGTGTGTGGTTGTTTGTGATTGTGTGTGGGGGGGGGTTACTTAATTGAGCTGAGTTAATATTAATGCTTTCACCGCCCACCTCCCCATCACAAAAACGCAAACTTAAAAAAAATAACACGCAATGGCCTTTCTTCAGAGCCACTGACAGTTTGAGCTCATTCCCTGGACCTCTGAAGGTTGTCCTGTCCCGTTCCTTTTCGTGCTCACTCCTGCCCCTGCCCTCTGATGTCTCGTGGTATATTTACACTTGCCTGTGTGAGTTGATTGCTGGTTAATTTGTACTTTTCTGTAACCACTGTTACGATGAAACCTTTACGTTTTAAGTTGTTTCTGATTCCTATTGTGGTTTCAAAATCTTTAAGTAAACAGTTGAAAACCACTGAAATCATGTTATTGCAGACGTTTGTATGAAAAAAAAAGTGAAATACCAACAAGCCTTGTCATCGCATTCAGAATTGTAGGTTTGATTCATCACCCAAACCACTGAGTTGGCAACTCAGTTGGCAATATGGTTGTGGGGAAGTTCACACAAAAAATAAGCACCTGTGTCTGACCATCCACTCCATCCTATGCCACCTTGACCCTGACACATGTACAACTACACCATCAATGTACTCTCTTGTAAATACCATGTTAAGAAAATGTACTCCAGCTACACCAATATACAAACCAGTGTATGATCTTCCTCTTTAAAAAAAATCCAATAAAATACGTGACTGTTAAATGTTTGACAGGCTTCCTGTTTGGGTTTGTAATAATTGTCTTGATGAAATAAGGTTGTATAGTTAAAAAGGCATAAATGCTTTTATTATGTGAAGATATGAATCTGTTTTCTTCCTGTCCCTAGGTTTCTCCATGCCCAGCTTCTCCTGTGTCTGCAAAAGCTAACTGACTTGGTGACAATTCCACCTCTAATTTTCAATCACTCCCAAATTGACGGCAGCACTTTCTCACAACATAACACCACTACTATTTCTTTCAATTACAGTGGAGTATGGATGGCTAAAGTAGTAAGTAGCTAGATTGTACAGATCCAGGAAGGTCCCAGATTTGACACCCAGCCTCCAAGTTAGGTGATTTAAAACTGGAAGTGGTAAGAAGATAAGAACATTCAAGGCTGAGAAAAGACTATTCAGCCCATTGAAGCTCATCCTTCTACCCTAATTCTCCTAGTCGATCATCTAACTTTACTTTGAATGATACACTGCATAGCCGATTTTTCCAACCATTTATAATATGGTGAGTAAAGTTCTTCTGCTTTAATTATTTTCACCAATTTAATATTATTTCCACTAGTCCTATTAAACTGACTTCACATCCTTTTTGTGCCACGATGACCAGAACTGAACACAATAAGAAAGAACCTGCAATCATAGAACACCCTTCACATCCTCAGGACACCCCAAAGCACTTCACAGCTTTAAAAGTATGTCATCAACTGTTGCTTTTGTAGGCAAATACAGGAGACAATTTTCACACAGCAAAGTCCCACAAACAGCAATGAGACAAATGGCCATGTAGTCTGTTTTTTGTTCAGGAGGAATGTTAATCAGGACACCAGGAGATCTTTAACATCGACCTGAGTAAGCAGGGTGTCAACTTAACATCTCATCTGAAAGACAGCACCTCTGACAATGGAGCAGTCTCTCAGTGCTATACTGAAGAGACAGTAGTAGATCAGTCCTAGAGTGGGGCTTGAAACCAAGACCTTCTGTTATAGAGGCAAAAGAATTACCACTAAGCCAATGCTTACTCTTAGTATGGTCTGGGCAGTATATTATACAGACTTAGTAGTCGATTTTAACCCAGAGTGGGCTTTGGATGGGCGGGAAAGCGGGGCGAGTGCAATTTACGGTGTTCTACAAAAATTGAACAGCAAATTAGTACTATCCTCTTTTATAAATTCATCTAGGGGCTTATCCTTAAGAAAACGTTGCTTCTACCAGCTTCTCCCAACTGTTACAGTTCAGGGCTCACAAGGACTCATCAGTAGTAAGGTCCATACTGTTAAGGAGCATTTTTATATTGTCTTTCCATCTTGTCCTGGGTCTGACTCATGGCCTCTTCCATGTTAGTGGTGGTTTGGTGGTGAATGCTTTGGCAGGGTCAGACTCGGGATGGTGCATGAGGTGTCCACGTGAGGAGAAGGTGACGACTGACGTGACTCAAGTGTACTGATTCATTAGAGTATATGGAGATGGCCTAAATGGCTGATTCTATAATTGCTCCTATGGGTTATGGGATCCCTAAACCATATGCATCTCAGCCCCAGGATATTGCTGCAGGAGTTCCTCAGGGCAGTGTCCGAGGCCCAACCATCTTCAGCTGCTTCCTCAGTGACCTTCCCTCCATCATAAGGTCAGAAATGGGGATGTTCGCTGATGATTGCACAGTGTTCAGTTCCATTCCCCTCAGATAATGAAGCAGTCCGTGCCCACATGCAGCAAGACCTGAACAGCATCCAGACTTGGGCTGATAAGTGGCAAGTAACATTCACGCCAGACAAGTGCCAGACAATGACCATCTCCAACAAGAGAGAGTCTAACCACCACCCCTTTACATTCAGCGGCATTACCATCGCCGAATCCCCCACCATCAACATCCTGGGGGGTCACCATTGACCAGAAACTTAACTGGACCAGCCATATAAATACTGTGGCTACAAGAGCAGATCAGAGACTGGGTATTCGGCAGCGAGTGACTCACCTCCTGACTCCCCAAAACCTTTCTACCATCTACAAGACACAAGTCAGGAGTGTGATGGAATACTCTCCACTTGCTTGGATGAGTGCAGCTCCAACAACACTCAAGAAGCTCAACACCATCCAGGACAAAGCAGCCCGCTTGATTGGCACCCCATCCACCACCCTAAACATTCACTCCCTTCACCACTGGTGCACCGTGGCTGCAGTGTGTACCATCCACAGGATGCACTGCAGCAACTTGCCAAGGCTTCTTCGACAGCACCTCCCAAACCCACAACCTCTACCACCTAGAAGGACAAGGGCAGCAGGCACATGGGAACAACACCACCTGCACATTCCCCTCCAAGTCACACACCATCCCGACTTGGAAATATGTCGCCGTTCCTTCATCATCGCTGGGTCAAAATCCTGGAACTCCCTTCCTAACAGCACTGTGGGAGAACCTTCACCACACGGACTGCAGCGGTTCAAGAAGGCGGCTCACCGCCACCTTCTCAAGGGCAATTAGGGATTGGCAATAAATGCTGGCCTTGCCAGCGATGCCCACAGCCCATGAATGAATAAAAAAATATGCACATAGGGCCAATCAGCTGGTTACAGAAACTAACAGTAGAATTTTTTTATAAATGCTAACAGAAAATAATCATTAAGTATTTTGAGTGTTTTGCCTCTTTAGTTTCATTCCTACTTTTATTTTCTTCCCTAAGTACTCTTACTGTAATAACCCTGAAGAAGTGGTTTGGTGTTGTACTCAAACACTTATTGCTATGTTAATCTCAAGGGCCTTTTTTGCACATCTAATATCTCCTTTAATCTGTTTTTGCATACTTCTGTATTTCTTTTACAAATCTCCCCTCCTATTTCCCTGTGGACTTTGTTTAACCACACCTATTTCCTCTCTCATTTTCTTGAGGACTCTAGGGTGTATATCATCTGTTCCACTATAAAGGCAGATTTTTTTTTGAAAGAAAATTACTTACATTAAGCTGAAAAACTTTTGCAGTAGGCCACTAAATAAGGAAGAAATTTGTATTGTTATTTAGAAACTGTTACACATAATTGGTTCATCATTGCAAATGCTGTATATTGTTTAGTTGTAACTCAATAATGTTGATAAGGGATGTCGATCAGTTTAAAATTTCTAAACAGGTTGGCTCATTGGTACAAGACAAGTTGATGTGCTTATATGCCTAATTTTGCAGCATTAGGACATAGACTTGCAACTGTGATTCACCACAGGTGATTTCTTGATCTCATTATATGCATCCACTTTTTCCCTGTGACTCATGCTCCAAAAAGGAAGTGTGTATTAAGCTTCAATGCATTTAATATGAAGGGTCACCCTGTGCTCACCTTCTATGTATGTGCTCTTTCTTATTCTATCCCTGCGGTGGCCAAAATTGAACGCGGTGCTCCAGATGGGGACTGACCAAGGTTCTGTACAACTGAAGATTAACTTCCTCTCCATTGTGTTCCAGCCCTCTTGAGATAAAGGCCAACATTCCATTAGCCTTTCTAATTACTTTTTCTAAGTGTGTACTAGCTTTTACATGTGCATGTACCCCCCACAGTTCATAGTCTCTCACCATTAAGAAAATATTCCAATTTGTCATTCTTGGATCCAAAGTGGAAGATCTCACACTTCCTCACATGGAACTCCATCTGTTACAGTTTTGCTTACACATTTAATCTGCCTATGCCCCTTTGCAATCTTCTACTCCCATCTATATAATTTACTGTGTTTGATGTCATCTGCAAGCTTGGATATACAACTCTCTATTCCTTCATCCAAGTCATTGATATACATGGTGAAAAGCTGAGACCCCAGTACAGATCCCCAGGGAACACCACTCGCCACATCCCGGCCAGTCAGAACACATTATTCCTACTCTCTGTCATCAACCTTGGCAAAAGAACCAGAGGGGAGATGAGGAGAAATTTTTTTACGCAGCGAGTTGTTACGATCTGGAATGCACTGCCTGAAAGGGTTCTGCCTGAAGCAGATTCAATAATGACTTTCAAAAGGAAATTAGATAAATATTTGTAATGGAAAAATTTGCAGGGCTATGGGCAAAGGGCAGGGGAGTGGGACTAATTGGATAGCTCTTTCAAAGAGCCAGCACAGCCAAGATGGATAGAATGACCTCCTTCGGTGCTATATCTATCTATGATTCTATGAACCTCCCAACCTATTACTAACCCATGTCATAAGGATACCTCTGGTTCCGTGCATTTTTTTTCGTAAATAATCTCTTGTGAGGAATCTTATCAAATGCCTTTTAGAAGTTATATAGGCAACATCCATAGACCCTCCCTATCCACCATATTAGTGACCTCCTCAAAAAATTCAATTAGATTATTCAGACAATAACTGCCTTTCACAAATCCATGCTTACTTTCTTTGATCAACTCATACTTATCCAAGTGCTCAGCCATTTTGTCCCCAATGATAGATCATTAGAAACCATGAGCAGATGCAAACAACCTGAGCAGGGGATTTCAGAAATAAGATGTTGATACCTGAAATGATGTGGAGATGCCGGTGATGGATTGGGGTTGACAATTGTAAACAATTTTACAACACCAAGTTATAGTCCAACAATTTTATTTGAAATTCACAAGCTTTCGGAGGCTTCCTCCTTCCTCAGGTGAATGTTGTGAAATGACAACCTGAAATGACATGCTTCATGTGCCATCTTGCATGGAGAGCAAAATTTGTGCAATAAACATTGAAACAATGCTGACATTATTGTGTCATAGCTTTTAATCTGAGCATAATTAATTTAATCTGGAACTCTCTCCCAGAAAAAGCTGTTGAGGCTAGGTCAAATGAAAATTTCAAAACGAAGATTGGTAGATTTTTGTTAGGCAAGGGTGTTAAGTGTTACGGAACCAAGGCGGGTAGATGGAGTTAAGAAACAGATCAGCCATGATCTAATTGAATCGGGGAACAGGCTCGAGGGACTGAATGGCCTACTCCTGTTCCGATGTTCCTATAATGAAGCATAACAATACATTTATTTCCTCAACCGTGAAACAGGAAATCAACAAAGTTATGTATGAAGGTAGATTTTACAAATCTGCATTTCCAAGAGTGCGTACCAGGAGCTTGGGGCTGGAGGTCAGCAAGCCCTGCAGTATTTTCTGCCTATTAATTTTAATGGACAGAAAATCATTCCTGGCCCGCTGACCTCCATGTCAAACCTGCGCATTAAGCTCATGTTGAGAATGCAAATTCATAAAATCTACCCTGTGATGTCAATAGTATTTTTTGGCAAAATGAGGTGACGGCAGTGAGATCATACGGGCAAAATGCATCGTGGCAATGACGCTCATGTGTTTGCATATTTTATTTCGAATAACTGCAAATTCATGTGTTACATTATTACGGCACTTAGTTTCACCCCTTCAATTGTGGCAAGTGCTAATGTAGCTAAAACAAACAGCAGCAGAAATTATTTTCTCCACAATATATGGCACAAACATCTGATGATGTCAGAAAAACATGAGCCCCAATTTTAGCTTGGGGCAAGGATTCATGCTAACGGGGGCCAAGGCAGAAGGAAAACCGGGAGTGCTCATTCTAGCCCAACAAGGAAACCTTGCACCTCCTCTCTCTTGGGCATTCCCCCTCCCCATCTCCAGCTACAATCCCCCCCTCATTACTTACTTTACCAGGGACCATTCCCATGGGTTCCTGGCAGTATCGGTCTCCCACCCAATTTCCTGCACCTGCCTGCCAGCTGTTAGGTTATTCCAGCTGGTTTCTGATGGGAGACAGTTCAGAGAAATGCAAATGAGGCCCAAGAGTTAAAATGGCCAGGAGCCTGTAGGGATTTCCCTCCCGCCCCACACCCCGCCTGCTCCAAACACGCCGAGTTTAAAATATGTTTATAGGTCACTTTATTAGGTTTATTGCCTTGTCTTTGAAATCTATGATGCAGCTTCAGTTTGAGCATGCCCTTTCAAGTATTCTAACATGAATTCAAATTCAAATGAACTCTAGTTTCAGCGTCTCAACCAAGTGTCTTGATTCACCTGGAGTAACACTGCTGCACGCTAAGTTTAAATTTCATTTTTTGAAATTAATCTGAAGACATTTATAAAGCTTGTGCATTAATCAAATCTGTACAATGGGTACATTTTGTAATACGGTTGCTTGCAACTGATGCGTTTTAGTTAACTTCCTTATGTTTGGTGTATTGTTTCTTAAATCTTGAAAACCTGTTTCTACTGTTTTTGCTACCTTTTTGAAGATATGAAATGAGAAGCCGTTTGGAGGGGGAACAAAAGATTTCAATTTACCAAGACCAGAAAAAATCATTTCATAGATTTTCTGAAGCCATAAATGTCACTGTCAAGGAGCAGTTATCCCATATTTTTTTTCATGCTATATGTTTTCATTGCTTTATGACAAATTATACTACTCGGTTGTGCTTACATGTAATAGGAAACCTCTATGTGCTTCTACCATATTATTCATGCACAGAGCACATTGCCATCGGAGAGGATTGTGAATTGAGTGGGACCTTGAGAATTTGATGAGATGGGAAATTAGGTGTAGGAGCCCATGTGGCAATTATCCCCGCCTTTGGCCCATATCCCTTAATACCTTTGGTTGCCAAAAAGCTATCTATCTCAGATTTAAATTTAGCAATTGAGCTAGTATCAATTGCCTTTTGCGGAAGAGAGTTTCAAACTTCTACCACCCTTTGTGTGTAGAAATGTTTTCTAATCTCACTCCTGAAAGGTCTGGCTCTAATTTTTAGACTGTGCCCCCTACTCCTAGAATCCCCAACCAGTGGAAATAGTTTCTCTCTATCCACCCTATCCGTTCCCCTTAATATCTTATAAACTTCGATCAGATCACTCCTTAACCTTCTAAACTCAAGAAAATACAACCCCAATTTGTGTAATCTCTCCTCGTAACTTAACCCTTGAAGTCCGGGTATCATTCTAGTAAACCTACGCTGCACTCCCTCCAAGGCCAATATGTCCTTCCGAAGGTGCGGTACCCAGAACTGCTCACAGTACTCCAGGTGCGGTCTAACCCGGGTTTTGTATAGCAGCAGCATAACTTCTGCCCCCTTGTACTCTAGTCCTCTAGATATAAAGGCCAACATTCCATTAGCCTTCTTGATTATTTTCTGCACCTGTTCATGACACGTCAATGATCTATGTACCTGAACCCCTAAGTCCCTTTGGACATCCACTGTTTTTAACTTTTTACCATTTAGAAAGTACCCTGTTCTATCCTTTTTTGATCCAAAGTGGATGACCTCACATTTGTCTACATTGAATTCCATTTGCCACAGTTTTGCCCTTTCACCTAATCTATCAATAGAGGGGGAAGGACAGTGTGCAGAGAGGAGGAGCTTTGAGAGACCCGAATAAAAGGGTAGGTTAATTGGGGTAAGTAAACAGTAAGTAAATTAATAATAATTGAGTATCTAAAGGGAGTTTAGAAAAAAAAGGTTTCTAAATATAATGGACAGGCAGCTGAGACCCATTGCCTGCAGTTCCTGCGCCATGTGGGAACTTCAGGACGCTTTACATGTCCTAGAGGGCCACAAGTGCAAGAAATACCTCCAGTTGCTCGAGCTCAAGCTGAAGGTTTCTGAGCTTGAGGAGCGGCTGGAGTCATTGCAGAGCATAAGGGAGGCTGAAGGTTTCCTGGATCATACATTCCAGGAGGGGGTCACCCCGCAGCCACAGAGAGTTCAAGATAGCAAGTAGGTGGCCGTCCGAAAGGGTAGGAAGAGGCAGGCAGTGCAGGAATCTTCTGGATGTGTGGCATTCTTAAACCAGTATTCAGAATACCAGTGAGGGTGACGACGCCTCGAAGGAGTGCAGTCCTGAGCATGGCACCATGAAGCAAAGGACTGCACGGGGCGGGTATAGTGAAGCGCAGAAATGCAGTAGTTATAGAGGATTTGATAGTCAGGGGGACAGACAGGCATTTCTGTGACCGTCGACGTGAGTCCCATATGGTGTGATGCCTCCCTGGTACCAGGAGAGGGTGCTGAAAATTTTGTGGGGGAAGGGGAAAAGCCAGAAGACGTGATCCATGTGGATATCAATGACATAGGAAAGAATAGGGATGAGATCCTGCGAGTTTCAGGAGCTATGGAGGAAGTTAAAATGCAGGACCTCAAAGGTAGTAATCTCTGGATTACTCCCACTGCTACACGCTAGTGAGTACAGGAATAGGAAGATAAGGCAGGTTAAAGCGTAGCTACAGACATTGTGCAAGAGGGAGGGCTTCAGATTCTTGGGGCATTGGGACCAGTCCTGAGGCAGGAGGAACCTGTTCAAGAAGGACGGGTTACACCTCATCAGAGCTGGGACCAATGTTCACACAGGGAGGTTCACTAGTGCTTAGGGGGAGGGTTTAAACTAATCTGGCAGGGGGATGGGCACCAGGATGTAGCATTGGAAAGGAGAAACAAGGTTCACAAAGGATTAGGAGAGACAGGTAGCACTAGAATAAGAAATAGTACAGTATTAGGTGGGATCAGACTAAGAGAGAATATGAGAAGGTCTAAGATAGGTTTAGAGTACATGTTTGTAGACGCACAAAGTGTGGTAAATAAGGTTGGTGAGCTACAGGTACAAATAGCAACTTGGGAATATGATGTAGTGGCAATAACGGAGACCTGGCTCAAAAAAGGGCAGGAATGGGTCCTAAATATTCCTGGATACAAGGTGTTCAGGAAAGATAGGGAAGGACAAAAAGGAGTGGGGGGGGGCAATATTGATTAAGGAGAATGTTGCAGTGCTGGAGAGAGAGGATGTCCTTTAGGGGTCAAGGACAGAATCGATTTGGTTAGAGTTAAGAAACAATAGAGGTGCCATTACACTACTGGGTGAATTCTATAGGCCACCAATTAGTGGGAAGGATACAGAGGAGCAAATTTGAAGGGAAATTAGAGAGGTGCAAGAACTATAGAGTAGTGAAAATTGGCGACTTCAACTATCCAAATATAGACTGGGATAGTATTAGTATAAAGGGCAAAGAGGGGGAGGAATGTCTGAAGTGTGTTCAAGAGAAGTTTCTTGATCAGTGCGTTTCCAGCCCACCGAGGAAGGAGGCATTGCTGGATCTGGTTCTGGGGAACGAGATGGGTCAAGTGCAGCAAGTGTGAGTGGGGGAACATTTAGGGAACAGTGATCATAGTATCATAAGGTTTAGATTAGTTATGGAAAAGGACAAGGAGCAATCTAGAGTAAAAAAACTTAATTGGAGGAGGGCCAATTTCAGTGGATTGAGAACGAATCTGGCCCGGATAAATTGGAACCAAATATTGGCAGGTAAAACTGCAATCGAACAATGGGCGGCCTTTAAAGAGGAGATGGGTCAGGTACAGTCTAGGTACATTCCCACGAGGGGGAAAGGTAGGGCAACCAAAGCCAGAGCTCCCTGGATGATGAAAGAAATAGAGAGTAAGATGAAGCAGCAAAAGGGGGCATATGATAGATGTCAGGCTGATAATACAAGGCTCCAGACCTCATTACAGCCTTGGTCCAAACATGGACAAAAGAGTTGAATTCCAGAGGCGAGGTGAGAGTGACTGCCCTTAACATCAAGGCAGCATTTGACTGAGTGTGGCACCAAGGAGCCTGAGTAAAATTGAAGTCAATGCGAATCAGGGGGAAAACTCTCCAGTGGCTGGAGACATACCTGGCACAAAGGAAGATGGTAGTGGTTGTTGGAGGCCAATCATCTCAGCCCCAGGACATTGCTGCAGGAGTTCCTCAGGGCAGTGTCCTAGGCCCAACCATCTTCAGCTGCTTCATCAATGACCTTCCCTCCATCATAAGGTCATAAATGGGGATGTTCGCTGATGATTGCACAGTGTTCAGTTCCATTTGCAACCCCTCAAATAATGAACCAGTCTGAGCCTGCATGCAGCAAGACCTGGACAGCATCCAGGCTTGAGCTCATAAGTGGCAAGTAACATTCGCGCCAGACAAGTGCCAGGCAATGACCTTCTCCATCAAGAGAGAGTCTAACCACCTCCCCTTGACATTCAATGGCATTACCATCGCCGAATCCCCCACCATCAACATCCTGGGGGTCACCATTGACCAGAAACTTAATTGGACCAGCCATATAAATACTGTGACTACAAGAGCAGGTCAGAGGCTGGGTATTCTGCGGCGAGTGACTCACCTCCTGACTCCCCAAAGCCTTTCCACCATTTACAAGGCACAAGTCAGGAGTGTGATGGAATACTCTCCCCTTGCCTGGATGAGTGTAGCTCCAACAACACTCAAGAAGCTCGACACCATCCAGGACAAAGCAGCCCGCTTGATTGGCACCCCATCCACCACCCTAAACATTCACTCCCTTCATCACTGGCGCACTGTGCTGCAGTGTGTACCATCCACAGGATGCACTGCAGCAACTTGCCAAGGCTTCTTCGACAGCACCTCCCAAACCCACAGCCTCTACCACCTAGAAGGACAAGAGCAGCAGGCACATGGGAACACCACCACCTGCACCTTCCCCTCCAAGTCACACACCATCCCGACTTGGAAATATATCGTCGTTCATTCATCGTCGCTGGGTCAAAATCCTGGAACTCCCTTCCTAACAGCATTGTGGGAGAACCTTTACCACACGGAGTACAGCGGTTCAAGAAGGCGGCTCACCACCACCTTCTCAAGGATAATTAGGGATGGGCAATAAATGCTGGCCTTGCCAGCGACGCCCACATCCCATGAACGAATAAAAAAAATACAAGGGAGAAACAGGCTGAATATAGAAAGTACAGAGGAGAAGTGAAAAAGGAAATAACGGGGGCAAAGAGAGAGAATGAGAATAGACTGGCGGCTAACACAAAAGTCTTTTGTAGGCTTATAAATAGTAAGAGGAGGGGTGGAGCCACTTAGGTACCTAAAAGGAAATCTCTGCATGGAGGCAGGGAGCATGGCTGAGGTACTAAACGAATACTTTGCATCTATCTTTACCAAGGAAGAAGATGCTGCCAAAGTCACAATAAAAGAGGAGGTAGTTTAGATACTGGATGGACTAAAAATTGATAAAGAGGAGGTACTAGAAAGTTTGGTTGCACTTAAAGCAGATAAGTCACCAGGTCTGGATGGGATGCATCCTAGGTTGCTGAGGGAAGTAAGGGTGGAAATTGCAGAGGTGCTAGCCATAATCTTCCAATCCCCCTTAGATACGGGGGTGGTGCCAAAGGACGAGAGAATTGCAAATGATACACTCTTGTTCAAAAAAGGGTGTAAGGATAAACCCAGCAACCACAGGCCTGTCAGTTTAACCTCAGAGGTGGGGAAGTTTTTAGAAACGATAATCCTGGACAAAATTAATAGTTGCCCGGACAAGTATGGATTAATAAAGGAAAGCCAGCATGGATTTGTTAAAGGCAAATTGTGTTTAATTAACTTGATTGACTTTTTTGATGAAGTGACAGAGAGGGTTGATGAGGGCAATATAGTTGATGTTGTGTATATGGACTTTCAAAAGGCGTTTGATAAATTGCCACATAATAGGCTTGTCAGCAAAATTGAAACCCTTGGAATAAAAGGTGCAGTGGCAGCATGGATACAAAATTGGCTAAGTGACAGGAAACAGAAAGTAGTGGTGAACGGTTGTTTTTTGGACTGAAGGAAGGTATATGGTGGTGTTCCCCATGGGTCAGTACTAGGACCACTGTTTTTTTTGATATATATTAATGACTTGGACTTGGGTGTACAGGGCACAATTTCAAAATTTGCAGATGACACAAAATTTGGAAGTGTAGTAAACACTGAGGAGGATAATAATAGACTTCAAGAGGACATAGACAGGCTGGTGGAATGGGTGGACACATGGCAGATGAAATTTAACGCAGAGACATGTGAAGTGATACATTTCGGCAGGAATAACGAAGAGAGGCAACATAAACTAAATGGTGCGATTCTAAAGGGGGTGCAGGAACAGAGAGACCTGGGGGTATATGCGCACAAATCCTTGAAGGTGGCAGGCCAGGTTGAGAAAGCGGTTAAAAAGCATATGGGATCCTGGGCTTTATAAATTGAGGCATAGAGTACAAAAGCAAGGAATTTATGTTGAACCTTTATAAAACACTGGTTCGGCCACAACTGGAGTATTGTGTCCAATTCTGGGCACCGCACTTTAGGAAGGATGTGAAGGCCTTAGAGAGGGTGCTGAAAAGATTTACTAGAATGGTTCCAGGCATGAGGGACTTCAGTTACGTGGAAAGATTGGAGAAGCTGGGGTTGTTCTCCTTAAAGCAGAGAAGGTTGAGAGGAGATTTGATATAAGTGTTCAAAATCATGAAGGGTTCAGATAAAGTAAATAAAGAGAAACTGTTCCCATTGGCGGAAGGGTTGAGAACCAGAGGACTCAGATTTGACGTGATTGGCAAAAGAACCAAAGGCGACATGAGGATAAACCTTTTTACGCAGCGAGTGATTATGATTTGGAATGTGCTGACTGAAATTTTCAATCATGGCTTTCAAAAAGGAATTAGATAAATACTTGAAGGGAAAAAATTTGCAGGGCTATGGAGAAAGAATGGGGGAGTGGGACTAACTGGATTGCTCTTACAAAGAGCTGGCACGGGCTCAATGGGCCAAATGGTCTCCTTCTGTGCTGTAACCATTCTATGATTCCATGATTCTATTGTAACTTTTTGCAAATATGAATGTGTTGGATTTAAATGCACGGGTGAAGAGGATGTTCATTTATCAAAATACTGTATCCACCAACCTTTAGTTTAACAGCAGTAGACTGAATGCACATCTGTATGAAGCATTCAAAACAGGAGAAGGGAGCTGCATAAACTATATCAGCGCACAATACTTATTAGTTGTTAATTTATAAGTAATATTGTCTTTGTAGCAAGATGAACAGTCAGAATAATGAATTCTGGAATATAGTTCTGGTTAATTTTATCAAAGCTACCAAATTGACATTTTTCAGCTGCTTCCCAGAGCATACGTAACCCATAGATAAAGTGAGCAAAAATCAACTGCAAAGCATTTCAATTTAACACAAGCTAGGATACAGCAGCCAATTCACCTTGTAAAAAAAAATCCTGGAAAGGCAGAATGTGAGTAAGCTTCAACACATTTTTAATATAGTATGCCCCCCTAATGGCATGAACACCCACTAGAATACTTAAATTGGGTGACCTTTCCCTGACTCCAAAAACCTTGGTGAGGTCAGCACCAGAGGTGAAGAACAGTTATATCCCAGCTCTTAAGCCGGGATGCTGGGGCTGTAAATTTTGGCCCCAATGTTACAAATTAGGGGATCAAAATTCCTGGAAACCTGCTTTACCACTGAAAGTCATTCTGGTCATCATTCTGCTCCGCCTCTGACCCTGTCCCAAATCCCAAGGCCATGGGCATTTGTGTAGGGGGTGGGCACCAGTGCCATCACTGCTGGTGCACCTTACTCAATGGGGGAGGAGGAATTTTGCTGCAGAACCTTGCACAGTGTAATGGGGCCAGCTGTGGTGCCAAAGATGGTGACAAACTTTAAAGATTACAAAATTCAAATTTGCTGCATCCCCAACAGTTAGCAATCGTTCTGAAAATCAGCCTTTAAAATTTGTGTGAGCCCCATTTCTACCAGGATCACTTCCTGGCACACTAGTAAGCCTGCTTCACGCAGGTGTACTTAATGTTGGGGGCAACGGGGGGGTGGAAATGGTAGGAATTCTGGTATGAGTCACCTCCTCCCCTCTTCTTGTGAAATCCATACGGAGGGAGCTGGATACAATAAGTGTTGTCCGCAGTTCTGCCAGAGTTTCGTAATAGAAACGAAAAGGGGCAGAGACCCAGCGGAACTGGCTTCTGCTCCAAATTCCATCCCCATCCAACTAGATTGCAGTTCAGAATTTTGGGCCATGGATGTCTGCATAAAACAATAACAAATGATTTAGAATAATTTGTAGTATTTTGTGAGCAAGCTACTGAAAGTTAAATTAAAAATAAATTGTTTGCTTTCCAGTTTAGTTTCTCTTCATGCTTTGCCAGGCAGTTTTTCCCTCCTTTTAAAAACAACATGTGATAAACAGGGTGTTATTACAAAGGGCAACTATTTACTTTTCATTAGGCTTGTGCAAATAAAGAATGCTCAGCATTTTTGTTAATGGAATTATTGCAATCAGCGTTAGCTCATTAGGTTGTTCATAAAATAAAAGCTATTTTTGGTTTCCATTCCACATTAAAAGGAAATTGTATATAATCGCTTGGGCCATTAACATTACTTTATCTGGAAATGTCTGTTAACATACTTCATAAAATAGCACTCAAGTTGTCCCAAAACTTTTGGTGTAGAATTCCAATTATAGTTTAGTTAAGTACCATATATGTTCATAGAATCATAGAAATTTACGGCACAAAAGGAGGCCATTCGGTCCGTCATGCCTGTGCCAGCCGAAAAAGAATTATCCAGCTTAATCCCACTTTCTAGCTCTTGGTCCGTAGCCTTGTAGGTTACGGCACTTAAAGTGCACATCCAAGTACTTTTTAAATCCGATGAGGGTTTCTGCCTCTACCACCCTTTCAGGCAGTGAGTTCCAGATTCCCATCACCCTCTGGGTGAAAAAAATTCTCCTCAACTCCCCTCTAATCTTTCTACCAATTTGTTTAAATCTGTGCCCCCTGGTTATTGAACTCTCTGCTATGGAAAATAGGTTGGATAGGAAGGACCTATCTAGTCCCCTCATAATTTAATACACGTCAATTAATTCTCCCCTCAGCCTCCTCTGTTCCAAAGAAAACAACCCCAGTCCATCCAATCTTTCCTCATAGCTAAAATTCTCCAGTCCTGGCAACATCCTCATAAATCTCCTTTGTACCCTCTCTAGTGCAATCACATCATTCCTGTAATGTGGTGACCAGAACTGCACTCTAGCTGTGCCCTGACTCGTGTTTTATGCAGTTCGAGCATAACCTCCCTGCTCTTATATTCTATGCCTCGGCTAATAAAGGAAAGTATCCCATTTGCCTTCTTAACCACCTTATCTACCTGTCCTGTTACCTTCAGGGATTTGTGGACGTGCACTCCAAGGTCCCTCTGTTCCTTTACACCTCTCAATATCCTCCCATTTATTGTGTACTCCCTTGCCTTGTTTGCCCTCCCCAAATGCATTACCTCACACTTCTCCGGATTGAATTCCTTTTGCTACTTTTCTGCCCACCTGACCAGTCCATTAGTATCTTCCTGCTGTCTACAGCTTTCTTCCTCACTATCAACCACATGGCCAATTTTGTATCATCTGCAAACTTCTTAATCATGTCCCCTACATTTAAGTCTAAAGTTTAAGTTCATATGAAACTAAAATTTATATCCCTATTCGGGGCTAAAAATAGGAGGGGCTGTTCATTTTATCCACAGTGTACAGATTGTACTCTCAGTTGCCAGTAATTGACCTGACTCCAATTTGGTAAAAAGGTGCTTTATTGAAATTCACAAAAGGACCTACACTCGCAGTGTTGGGGCAGTGGTTTACAACGCAGAGCAAGAGATCATATCACCCGTTCCGCACTGGGTAGAGTCATGTCTATTTCAGGAGTCTTGAAGAAAGCGCTTTCCACCCTGCCTGGGGTACCTTCGTCTTCTGGTTATCTCTCACGTCTTCTGCCCTGCCTGGGGTGACCTCTTGGACTCCTCTTGTCCTCAGTCCTGCTCTGCCTAGAGCCACTTCTATTGATCCAGATCATTCGTTGAAATCTCAAATCGCTATTTGGCTGGTCTCCAATGCTACCAGTTGTTAATCCTGCCAAGTCTCTACAACCTATCACCCTTGTGGGGTGCTCCTTTTATGCCACTTTAGGGGGTGGACCCAGGGTCAGCTATTGACATGGGTCCTTGCCCTATTGGGATCTCCCAAAAGGGCGAGGTGCCCAATGGTGCCTCGAGTTCTTTGTTTCTTCCACCTTTCAGGGGTCTGCAGAAACAGTTTAAGTGCCACTTCTGGTCTTAACCAATCATCGCCTTACACAGTGGCTCAAAACTGTTTTGCCTCATCTTATCTAGTCTTGCCTTTATGTCAAGGATGGGAGCCCCTATTGCTCCAGGCCTCCCTTGACTCCTTCAGATTCCAGGCCATGTTTTATGGACCTGATTTGTAAGGCTCCATTATTTATGGTGCCCAGTATCCGATAAAGGTCTCAGCCCTAACTAAATCAGGAATGTTTGTTTGTTTCACCTTTTAGCTTGTTCATATAAACAAGCCAGAAGGCAGAATGCTAAGGCTGCCTTTCTTGCAAGTTGATGTGAACTAGAAGCTCCCTGCTCTGATATTAGCCCTGTGCGATTTATACACCCAGAGCCAGATTATTTAATTACATTCAATCAAATAAAGGAAAAAGATACACTTGCCCACTGTGCTATGAGCAAGGGTTCAATCTTACAACAGGTCACACTCTCTCTCACGTTTTTTTCCCAGCGGATTTCCCTAGTGGAACAATGTCTCCAATGGCAGACGACCCAGCAGCAACACCATACAAGTACATTTCCATTAAGTGTCTGCTTAGCTCAGTGATAGCAACCTTGCCTCAGAATCAGAAAATCATGAGTCAAGCCCCACTCCAGGATTTGAGCATATAACCTAGGCTGATGCTTCAGTGTGGAATTGAGGGTGTGCTGCATTGTCAGAGGCACCATGATCGGATGAGATGTCAAACTGATGCCCTGCCTGCTTGTTCAGGAAGATGTAAAAGATCCCATGGCACTATTTGAAAAAGAGCAGGCGAGTTCCCTTGGTGTTCTGGCCAACATTTATACATCAATTAACATCATCAAAACAGATTAGCTGATCATTCATCTAATTAATGGAACTTTGCTGTATGAAAATTGGCTGCTGCTTTTTCCTACAAAACAACAGTTTAAAAATAGTTAATTGATTGTGAAGCGTTTTGGGATGTCCTGAGAACGTGAAAGGCACTATATGAATACAGGTTCTTTCTTTCCTACCAGTTGATTCTCTTCTCCTGTACTCCAGCCCTTTGATATTTAAATTTTAACACTTCCTCCTGACTCCTGATTTGAGTCCATGCTCCCACTGTTGCTTTAAAATTGAAGTAATTCAGAAGGATGGATACAGAGGGAGGAGCAAGAGCAAGGACTGAAGTTGAGAGAACTGCCATTTAAATATCACAACAATGGTGGAGTGGAGCAACAGCAGGAAGGAATGTGCCAGTAGGAATGAGAAAGAATATAGAGAAAGTGTATTTGTAGCCATCAGCTGATGGGAAAGTGAGAATTTTGGTGAACAGAAGTTTTGTAACGTTGATCCTCATCTTATATGAAAGTCATGCATTTTTTTCATTTTTTTTAAAGGGGGGATTTTAAGGTTGTCATTTATGCAATTATAATAATAGTCAAAAGACTGGGTGAATCCTTTTTTTAATATAGGCCTGTTATCTGCTAATTTTGGATATTAATTAATGTTCCTTTCTTTGTAATAAATGGCCAAGCAAAGGGATTAAATCAATGGAAACTAAACTACTGAAAACAGTAACAACTTAAATATTAAATTTACTATTTCATTATTGCTGAAGTGAAAATGTTATCGTTGTTGAATCTTCAGCAAGCTGGAATACTCATTGCAATGAAGAAAAACAGAATATATAGTGCCTTTCACACCTTCAGGACATCCCAAAGTGCTTCAAGATCATAGAACTACTTTTGAAGTGCAGTCACTTGTTTGGGATGAAATATATCCTGAAAACTACTTTACAGTAATCAGTGAACTATTTTTATAATGTAGTCACTGTTGTTTTTAGGCAAATGCAGCAGCCAATTAACACACAGCAAAGTCCCATTAATTAGATGAATGATCAGCTAATCTGTTTTGATGATGTTAATTGATGTATAAATGTTGGCCAGGACACCAGGGGAACTCACCTGCTCTTTTTCAAATAGTGCCATGGGATCTTTTGCATCCTCCTGTACTAAAAAAACAAGAACAAACTGTAAATGTATGTTGCTATCTGCTAATGTATGTAGTTAGGTCTTGTCTGCTATGTATGAGATGCATGTGATTATATTCCAGATTGCATGTCTGCAATATTAACTTTCCAAAATAAACTTTTGGAGATGTAATTAAATATATGACAGCAGCATTACGGTTTGACCTTTTTCCCTTTCAATTGTTGTATCAGATTTCCCACAAATGAGCTGCGCCTGGATGACTGCATGTAAGGAGCAGAAAGTCAGAAACTGCTTTTCATGGTTCTATGGTTCTTCTGCTGGGAAAAGAGAACTAATTTAGCAGTGTAAATGCTAGGAATCGGCTGACAGACAGTTGTCTCCTGGAATTTGAATTACGTGGCACCAATATAAAAACAGGGATAGAGCAGAAGTGAAAGAGGAGAAAAGAGAAGCACAGGTGAGGGAGAGAGAGAAACAAAATGAAGGAGTGATTGTTTTTTTTTTGGAGCAATTTTACCAATACCAGTATTCCTAGAAAGAGGGCATAAACATTGTGTGTTTTCCTCTCCTTCTTGACTTCACTCTCCCTCTTCCTTCACTTCTGTTTCTCTCTCTTTTTTCACTTCTGCTTTTCGCTCTTTCATTTCAGTTTTTCTCTCCTTCATGTCAGTTTCACTGTCTCCTCTATTTCAGCTTCTCTATTGCCTCCTTAAGTTTTCTTTCTTCATGCATCTTCCCACCGGTTCAGTTGGTAAATACACAACATAGTGTAACTCAGCCACATCGAATATGATGGTCCAAGGCTTGATCATCAGTCTTTGCTGAGTTAGCTGATTTCAACCGGGGTAGAAGTAGGGGTGCTACAGGTTGGGAGGTAAATAAAATCAGCTACAGTTCCTGCTTTACAGCAATTTCTTCTGAAATTGCCCTTCATTGTCAGATATCCTCTGACATTCACTGTCTAAGGCCCACACATGAAGAATAGACACTTGGATCAGGTAAATGTCCCGGAGGGCTGTCAGGGCCTGTGGAACCATGCCCCTAACCATAACTATAGGAATCAGCACTTCAGGAGAGAAGAGGAGAAACTGAAAGCAGAAAATAAAAAAAACAGCAGCACAACACTTAATATATATCATTATAAAATAGTTATGCTTATAACCATGACATTTGACACATGCAAATTCCTTTCACTAATGCATTTCACAAGAACTATGGGCTGGATTTTCCTCTTATCCGAAATCAGTTTGAGAAGCAGTGGAAAATGAGGTACAATCGAGTGGTGAGGCCCACTGCCACCTCCCCACTCTGACCTTAATTTCCTTCCATCTGACCCCACCGGCACCACTGCTCGTCCCCTCCCTCCAGCATGCCTGGGCCCAGATTTCCTGGCCCATTTCCCTCCGGTCTGCCTCTCTTACCATCACTCTGCAGGATTGTCAGGTGAAGCTTGCCAGTAGTCTCTGGGGTAGTGACGGGAAGGCCCGAAGTCCCGTGACAGAGGCAGTGTGCTGACTAGCACCCTCCTCTCCAGCCTGATCTCTAACCCGCTGAAGATCTCAAACTCGGCTAGGCCTTCAGTAAAAGGTTTACAGAAGTCTTCAGTGCATTTCTGGCCACTGCAATACCACCAGGATTTCCTTTCTTGGCAGGGGCAGGCTTGGTTGGGAGCCCACTATGCATACCAGGTTACCCCAACTCAAGAAAATGGGCCGGGGTCACTGTGAGGCCGCAGCTATGGGCGGAAGTCCCGTCCCACTGCTAAGAGGAGAATTCCTCCCACCGGGTGCATTTTATTGTCAACAGAATCGGTCTTGCCAGTGCAGGACGTAGGTGTGAGGGCTGGGAAATTGGGCATGTAATCCCTTTCTCTGGAATCTTACCTGATTAGTGTAGTGCATGAGCTTCCTTTTAGGACAGCCTAAAGTATTTGCACACAAAATATGTGAGAGCTTCATTTTAATGTTGGACGTCAAAAGTCCCTAGTTTGATTTCCTGTTCATTTAGGAATAGGTTACAGTGCGGGCAACTGGAGTGGTCAAAAGGAGAAGCTCCATTTGCAAAGGAGATCTCGAAGGGGCAGAGGCTTTCTTGCCTGATTTCTTTTTTGATTTTCATGCTTTCAGTGGCTTTTTAGTGCTGTTTTTTTTCTCTCTTTCCTTTTTGTTTTTTATGGCACCACAACATGTATGGAATGAAACAAAAATGCAGCCAAATATTATCAGTAAAATAAACAGGAAGCCAAATAAAAAATAGAAGCAGGAGTAGGCCATACGGCCCCGCATGCCTGATCCACTATTCCATACGATCATGGCTGATCTTCTACCTCAACTCCACTTTCCCGTCCTATCCCCATATCCCTTGATTCCCTTCGTGTCCAAATATCCATTGATCCCAGTTTTGAATAAACTCAACGACTGAGCATCCACAGCCCTCTAGGGTAGAGAATTCCAAAGATTCACAATCATCTGAGTGAAAAAATTTCTCCTCATCTTGGTCCTAAATGGCCGACCCCTTACCTTGAGACTATGACCCCTAGTTCTAGACTCTCCTGTCAGGGGAAAGAGCCTCTCTGTGTCTACCCTGTCAAGCCATCTAAGAAATTTCTACATTTCAGTGAGATCGCCTCTCATTCTTCTAAACTCCACAGGATATAGATCCATAGTACTCAATTTCTCCTTATAGGACAACCCTCTTATCCCAGGAATTAATCTAGTGAACCTTTGTTGCATCCCCTTTAAGGCAAGTATATCCTTCCTTAGGTAAGAAAACCAAAACTGTACACAGTACTCCAGGTGTGGTCTCACCAGGGCTCTATATAATTGCATCAAGACCTCCTTACTCTTATTCTCCAACCCCCTTGCAATAAAGGCTAACATACCATTTGACTTCCTAATTGCTTGCTGTACCTGCAGGTTAACGTTCTGTGATTCATGTACAAGCACACCCAAATCCCTCTGACTACCAACATTTCTTAGTCTCCTACCTTTAAAAAAATATTCTGCTGTTCTATTCTTCCTACCAAAGTGGATAATTCACATTTCCCCACATTATACTCCATTTGCCACCTTCTTGCCCAATCACTTAACCTATCTATATCCCTTTGCAGTCTCTTTGCATCCTCCTCACAGCTTACTTTCCCACCTAGTTTTGTATTGTCAGCAAACTTGGATACATTACATTTGGTTCCCTCATCTAAGTCATTGATACATATTGTAAACAGCTGAGGTCCAAGCACTGATCCTTGTGGCACCCCACTAGTTACAACCTGCCAACCCGAAAATGACCCGTTTATTCCTACTCTCTGTTTTCTGTCTATTAACCAATCCTCAATCGTTGCTAATATATTACCCCCAATCCCATGAGCCCTAATCTTGTGTAACAAGCTCTTGTGTGGCACCTTATCGAATGCCTTTTGAAAATCCAAATATACTACATCCACTGGTTCCCTCTTATCTACCCTGCTAGTTACACCCTCAAAAAATTCTAATAGATTTGTCAAACACATAATTTTTTAATGATATTTCTGCAGAACAGGAAGAGTGTAGAAGAAGACGGAATATGAAAAGGGAGATACAAGGCATCGAAGTGAAACCAAAGAGTCCTATTGTGGCCAACAAATCAAGTTAAAATTAACCTGCAAGTAAATCAAAAGTTCACAAAAGTCCACTGGGGTGCAAACTCGGCCGTTACACAGGGATCATTGCTGCCACTGACACCACTGAAATTTGCTGGATCAGGGGAAGGGGCCTTGAGGTGAGGTCCTTTGATGGTTTGGGGATCCATCTGTGGTGTTGCCTGCTGAAGACATCAGAAATGCTGGTGGAAGATTGCTGGCCTGCAGGAGGAGTTGGGTCCCCCACCTCCTCACACAACTGATCATGCTGCCCCCAAGAATCCTTTGTGTCAAGGAACACTTTAGAAATGCAACAAAAATGCTGTTGCTCCTAGTCTTCAGGGATCCAGCCCCTGATCCCAGTCTGGTCCCTAGTTTGGCCCCACTCCGTCGGACCTGCTCCCTTCCATCAGTAGTCTTGAAGGGGTCGATGAAGATTCACCCCACAAGGCCGTCCCAGATATTCTGGCATAAGAAAAAGAACTGGTGCATCTGGATCCCGAATGAGTTGGTGGCTTTGGTTAGCCAGTTTTGTAGGTTGTGTGATTCTTGGACCATCAACCTGGTTTATGGTACTGTTGCGTAGCCATACCATGGCAACTTACTTAAGATGTGTCATCTTCTTGCACATCTGTTCCCAGGTTCTCTGGTAGTGTCCACATGATACTGACCTTGGCTGCTACATCCTGCCAGGCATGCTGCTGTCCTCTAAGGATGGTGCCCTGCAGTTCCAAAAAGGCAACTTCCCTTGTATCCCCCTCATGCAGCAACACCTGCTGGTACCATAGTTATGGGCACCAGGACCAGAAAATCAACCCAATTCTTATTTCAATTGATTATACTAATAAGATGGCTTATTTCTTACTCTTAGATTACATCCATCTTTGAGAGAAGATCCAAGGAACAGAAAGCTAAGCAAGAAGGTCTGAATCTCCAAACAAACACTGGCAAGGTGTTTGCGTATTTAGTGCAAGTCTTGCGGCTGTTTCATTACAGAAATCAAAAATAATTTGTTATATTCACCTGCCAACCTAAAGCCTCAGCCTGTTCCAGTCTTTCCTGATAGTTGTACCCTCTCAGTTCTGGTATCATCCTTGTAAATCGTTTTTGCACTTTCTCCTGTACTTCTATATCCTTTCTATAATATGGAGACCAGAAATGTACACAGTACTCTAAGTGTGGTCTAACCAAGGTTCTATATGAGTTGAACATAACTTCTCTGCTTTTGAATTATATTTCCTCTAGAAATGAATCCCAGTGCTTTGTTTGCATTTTTTATGGCTTTGTTAACCTGCGTTGCTACTTTTAATGATCTGTGTATCTGTATTCCTGGATCCCTTTGCACCTTTACCCCATTTAGACTCTTATTTTCCAAGGTAGATGTGGCCTCCTTATACCTCCTACCAAAATGCACCACCTCACACTTATCTATATTGAAATTCATTTGCCAATTACACGCCCATTCTGCAAGTTTGTTAGCGTCTTCTTGTATTTTGTCGCAGTCTTCTTCAATATTAACTATACTCCCAATTTTGTGTCATCTGCAAATTTTGTTATTGTTCTTTCGATTCCCAAGTCCAAATCATTTATGTAAATGGTGAACAACAATGGTCCCAGCACCGATCCCTGTGCAACACCACTTCTCACCTTCTCCCAGTTAAAGTAACTACCTTTAAGCCCTACTCTCTGTTTTTTGTTTTGCAGCCAGTTTGAAATCCATTCTGCTACTTGTCCCCTGATTCCACATGCTCTGACCTTAGTCATGAATCTACTATTGAAGGCCTTTTTAAAATATTGACACAGCCTCAAATTCAAGGTGGCAGTGCAAAAACAGTCCTGAATATAGCCCTATGGCTCAAGTAAACTAGCAGACAGAAAAATGTCACATCAATAGGTTACATGTTTATCCACTGTTATCACAGCACCTGCAGCACAGTAGCTGATAGTGCTTATTTGACCCAGTCAAAAAGATTTATTTTCCAAAAATGACAATCTAGAAAGCAAGCAGAAGCTGAATAACACCCTCAAAAAAGCTGACAGCTCAAGAACAGCTCTGAATAGAAACCTATGATATATGAAGACAAGGAGTTTGACTGAGAATGCAGTGGGACATAGGCTTGGCATGACCTAAGCTGCAAGTATACCCAATGTTCCTTCACTTTTATTGTAGTACACAAAAGCATATTTAATGATTTAGAAAGTGGGAAGTGAGTGCTGAAGGCTTGAGAATTATTTTCTATGGGGACATGCACTCCCAGAACATTTTGATTTTTGACATGATTTGATGCATTTAATTTGCATTTTGGAGCCTACACAATTCTGAGTGTGAATCTTTCAGTATAATTTTTTTTAATTAAGTGAAACACATCATCACTCCAATCTCACTCCTTATTTTATTTCCTAACTTTGGCAATTCCACAGGTATGGTGACAGGAATTGTCAAATGAAGCCAGTTAATGCATTCACGCGAGGACATATCCACCTTATCTCAAAATGCAGCTGCAAAAACAGCATTGAACAAAATAAACCTTCACATGAGACAACAGTCAGTCATGTCTGAAGGGTTTTGATGGAGTAAATAAGGAAAAACTGTTTCCAGTGGCAGAAGGGTCAGCAACCAGAGGACACAGGTTTAAGGTAATTGGCTAAAGAACCAGAGGGGAGATGAGGAGAAATTTTTTACACAGCGAGTTGTAATGATCTGGAACGCACTTACTGATAGGGTGGTGGAAGCAGATTAAATAGTAACTTTCAAAAGGGAATTGGATAAATACTTGAAGGGGAAAAATTTGCAGGGCGATGGGGAAAGAGCAGGGAAGTGGGACTAATTGGATAGCTCTTTCAAAGAGCCGCCACGGGCTCGATGGGCTGAATGGCTTCCTTCTGTGTTGTATCAATCAATGAGTCTATGTACCAGAAAGTTCCTAAGAAATAAAAAGTTTCTAGAAGCAACATTTTAGCAGCTTATTTGTAATTTATAATTTCTTTGGGGACATAGGAACATAGGAACAGGAGTAGGCCATTCAGCCCCTCGAGCCTGCTCTGCAATTTGATAAGATCATGGCTGATCTGTGATCTAACTCCATATACCTGCCTTTGGCCCATATCCCTTAATACCTTTGGTTGCCAAAAAGCTATCTATCTCACATTTAAATTTAGCAATTGAGCTAGTATCAATTGCCGTTTGCGGAAGAGAGTTCCAAACTTCCACCGCCCTTTGTGTGTAGAAATGTTTTCTAATCTCGCTCCTGAAAGGTCTGGCTCTAATGTTTAGACTGTGCCCCCTACTCCTAGAATCCCCAACCAGTGGAAATAGTTTCTCTCTATCCACCCTATCCGTTAGCCTTAATAGCTTATAAACTTCGATCAGATCACCCCTTAATCTTTGAAACTCCAGAGAATACAACCCCAATTTGTGTAATCTCTCCTCGTAACTTAACCCTTGAAGTCCGGGTATCATTCTAGTAAACCTACGCTGCACTCCCTCCAAGGCCAATATATCCTTCCGAAGGTGCGGTGCCCAGAACTGCTCACAGTACTCCAGGTGCGGTCTAACCAGGATTTTGTATAGCTGCAGCATAACTTCTGCCCCCTTGTACTCAAGTCCTCTAGCATTCCATTAGCCTTATTGATTATTTTCTGCACCTATTCATGACACTTCAATGATCTATGTACCTGAACCCCTAAGTCCCTTTGGACATCCACTGTTTTTAACTTTTTACCATTTAGAAAGTACCCTGTTCTATCCTTTTTTGATCCAAAGTGGATGACCTCACATTTGTCTGCATTGAATTCCATTTGCCACAATTTTGCCCATTCACCTAATCTATCAATATCGCTTTGTAATTTTATGTTTTCATCTACACTGCTTACAATGCCACCAATCTTTGTGTCATCGGCAAACTTAGATATGAGACTTTCTATGCCTTCATCTAAGTCGTTAATAAATATTGTGAATAATTGAGGCACCAAGACAGATCCCTGCGGGACTCTACTAGTCATAACCTGCCAACGTGAGTACCTACCCATTATCCCTACTCTCTGTCGCCTTTCGCTCAGCCAACTTCCTAACCAAGTCCGTACTTTTCCCTCGATTCCATGGGCTTCTATCTTAGCTAACAGTCTCTTATGTGGTACCTTATCAAATGCCTTCTGGAAGTCCATATAAATAACATCCATTGACATTCCCCTGTCCACTACTTTAGTCACCTCTTCAAAAAATTCAATCAGGTGTGTCAGGCACGACCTACCTTTCACAAATCCATGCTGGCTCTCTCTGATTAACTGAAAATTCTCGAGGTGTTCAGTCACCCTATCCTTAATTATAGACTCCAGCATTTTCCCCACAACAGATGTTAGGCTAACTGGTCTATAATTCCCTGGTTTCCCTCTCTCTCCTTTCTTAAAAAGCGGAGTGACATGTGCAATTTTCCAATCTAGAGGGACAGTTTCTGAATCTAGATAATTAATAAATAATTGGGACTGTTAGTAATCAACAGCTCATTTTATTTTTCCCCTCAGGTTTGTGCACAACAAATAATGGGAGGACGTAACATCCAATTGGATCCAGTCCTGCCCTAAAACCTATCTGGTTCCAACAGGCTCTAATCCTGTCCCCTAAATTAGCTGATTGATTGATATTGATATTGATTGATATTGGCAATTTCCAATGCTGGTGAAAAAGTTGAATTTTCATGTAAAAATCTGATGATTGGCAGGTATAACTTTTTTGTAATCATTTGCAATCATTTAAAAAAAACAGAAGTGCATGAAAATATGAGTTACAGAAACAGGCACAGGGAGCTGAATTTTGTAACCTGATTGACTGCCTTTTATTGATTATGTTATTCCTCACATTTTCTCATGGATGTTGACTACTCTAATATGGATAGTGTAGGCTGTCTCCCTGGTTACTGCAGAGTCACCACCACCACAAGTGGACAAACAAACTGAAAATAACTTACAGAACATGATGTAACCAGCCACAAAATGGGCAATGGTCTGCATCACAGATCACAACAGTAGTAAAGTCCTAAATATGGAAAACTCAATGGGGCTGAATTTCCTTTGTCCAAATAGTGCCCAAAATAGATTTAATGAAAAGAAAAAATGGGCCCTAATTTCTTTGCTTCCGTTCTGCTCCTGGATTGCATTCCTCTATGGCTTTTTTGGTGTCATCGCCTGACTGTGCCTGAAGAGGGTGTGGCAATGTAAATTACATGCAAATGAATGTCAAAAGTCTTTACACACAGATTCTCTGTATTTGTGGCAGATGTAGATTGGAGCAAACTTCCCCCATAACAACCGAGCGCTACAGCTTCCTAAGCTGCTGTTTAGCATCTCCCAGAGACTCCCCCTCCTATCCCTTGACCAAATGGTTCGGAGAGGGCTGCCACTGTTTAAGGTTTCTTGTATGTAAACTATTTCCATTGGGTTTCTCCCGATTTCCCACCATACTTCGCATTCTGCAGCGAGTGGCTTGCCTCCTGACTCCCCAATGCCTCTCCACCAGCTACAAGCCACAAGTCAGGAGTGTGATAGAATACTCTCCACTTGCCTGAATGGGTACAGCTGCAACAATACTTAAGAAGCTCAACACCATCCAGGACAAACCAGTCTGCTAGATCGGCACCCTATCCACCAGCTTAAACATCCACTCCCTCCACCATCAGTGTACTGTAGCTGCATTGTGTACTTTCTACAGGATTCACTACGACAAATCGACAAGGCTTCTTTGGGAGCACCACCCAAGCCTGCGACCTCCACCATCCAGAAGGACAAGGCCAGCAGGAGCACAGGAACACCAGCACCTCTAGTTCCCCTCGAAGTCACACACCATCCCGACCTGGACATATATCGCCGTTCATTCATTGTTACTGGTTCATAATCCTGGAGTTTCCTACCTGACAGCATTGTGTGACCACCTTCACCACATGGACTGCAATGGTTTAAGAAGAAGGCCCACCACCACCTTCTCAAGGGCAACTTGAGATGGGCAATAAATGCTGGCCTTGCTGGCGATGCCCGTTTCCTGAGACAGAACAAAAAAAACTTGGTGCACTTTTCATCCTTCCTCCCAGCAGGCACCCAAGATGTGTCCATACTAGCACAGATGTCAGCTGAAATTATTTAGATCAGATGATTGTGTCCTGATCGTAGTTAGTCCAGAGAGGTCAGGGGCAGAGGTCAGCAGCAGAGCCAAATTTCTACTACACTTACAGAGGGACAGTGGACCCAAGCATTTTGGGCCCTGCTTTTTTGCGGTCAAACATTAAATAAATACGCTTATAGTTGTGACTCTCAGAAACCATCACCACATCTTAAAACCTTTCTGCTTTAAGTTTGTGTGCAACCAACTGTGGGAGAAAGTAATGTCAGATTGAATAGTTCTGACAGACTCTAGTTTCATCTGATTGGTTGATAAAAACAACTTCCCATCCCATTATAAAAGCTTATTTTTCATGAGAAATACTAAGAAGGTGACACATGGCAGTTGGCATGTATGATTCAACTGCTAATGCCTGGCGGCAGGTCACCCACCTACCATGTTGGCCAGGGAGCATATATAAGCAGAAGAGCAGGAAAGTGAGGAATATTAGCGAATGCTTCTCCACTTAAGAAACTGGAATGCTGTCCAACTCCTGCCAGAAACTTTATACCTTAGCCTGCAATTCTATCATCCTTCCTGGCTGTCCCTCAGCTTGAACCTGACAGTTCAGTAGAAACTCCTGGGAAAGGCCAGGACCTGGCAGATCCAGGCCCAGGGGTAATTTGTGGCCTTTCCACTGGAAGGACCATGGATTTTGGTCCCATGTCTGGACGACAGTTGAGTACAGGACCAGGATTGGTGGTGATATTCCTCCATGGGTGAATTGCTCGTTAACACATGAACTTTAGACTCACGCATGAAGGGAAGGTAGCAGAGAGTTGGTGATTTCAGCAAAAGTCAGTGCCTATGGGAGAGGAGGAAAAAAATGATACAAAACATTTGTTTCAAATTGAGATCAGTTGCAAAGCTCAGCGGTTGGAGCTCTGCTCTTGTAAACTAGGGATTGCAACTTAAAATATCACTGGACCTTCAATACTATTATCAAAACTGATACATGGGGAAGGGAATTTGAACCCACCCCGCCCATCAAGTGTGGGCTGGGAGGCATTTAAAATGGAACATTCAGCCTTACTGCCCTGTTCACGCCTCTCAGGAGCCTCATAAAGTTGTACAAATTGGGGTCCCTTTACGTCAATGGGACCATCATTGGATTTGATCTCAAGTCTGAGCAGGGAAATAGGTACGGTTTTCCCACCAGGTGAAAGCGGGTCATCAGCTGTCGGGAGGACAAAGAGGTCCTCCAAGGTAAGTGGGAATTTTTCCTTTTTGGAGCCAGAATGATCAGGAGTGTACCTCCAGATCCCATGAAGAAAGTTATGACTGATCTTGCATAAGTTTTTTTTTATTCATTCATGGGATGTGGGTGTTGCTGGCAGGGCCAGCATTTATTGCCCATCCCTAATTGCCCTTGAGAAGGTGGTGGTGAGTCGTTTTCTTGAACCGCTGCAGTCCGTGTGGTGAAGGTTCTCCCACAGTGCTGTTAGGAAGGGAGTTCCAGGATTTTGACCCAGCGATGATGAAGGAACGGCGATATATTTCCAAATCGGAATGGTGTGTGACTTGGAGGGGAACGTGCAGGTGGTGGTGTTCCCATGTGCCTGCTGCCCTTGTCCTTCTAGGTGGTAGAGGGTTTGGGAGGTGCTGTCGAAGAATCCTTGGCAGGTTGCTGCAGTGCATCCTGTGGATGGTACACACTGCACCCACAGTACACCGGTGGTGGAGGGTGTGAATGTTTAAGATGGTGGATGAGGTGCCAATCAAGTGGGCTGCTTTGACCTGGATGGTGTCGAGCTTCTTGAGTGTTGTTGGAGCTGCACTCATCCAGGCAAATAGAGGGTATTCCATTACATTCCTGACTTGTAGATGGTAGAAAGGCTTTGGGGATTCAGGAGGTGAGTCACTCGCCACAGAATATCCAGCCTCTGACCTGCTTTTGTAGCCACATTATTTATGTGGCTGGTCCAGTTAAGTTTCTAGTCAATGGTGACCCCCAGGATGTTGATGGTGGGGGATTCGGCGATGGTAATGCCGTTGAATGGCAAGGGGAGGTGGTTAGACTCTCTCTTGTTGGAGATGGTCATTACCTGGCACTTGTCTGGTGTGAATGTTACTTGCCACTTATCAGCCCAAGCCTCAATGCCATGCAGGCATGGACTGCTTCATTATCTGAGGGGTTGCGAATGGAACTGAGCACTGTACAATCATCAGTGAACATCCCCATTTATGACCTTATGATGGAGGGAAGGTCATTGATGAAGCAGCTGAAGATGGTTGGGCCTAGGACACTGCCCTGAGGAACTCCTGCAGCATTATCCTGGGGTTGAGATAATTGGCCTCCAACAACCACTACCATCTTCCTTTGTGCCAGGTATGACTCCAGCCACTGGAGAGTTTTCCCTCTGATACCCATTGACTTCAATTTTACTAGGGCTCCTTGGTGCCACACTCGGTCAAATGCTGCCTAGATGTCAAGGGCAGTCACTCTCACCTCACCTCTGGAATTCAGTTCTTTTGTTCATGTTTGGACCAAGGCTGTAATGAGGTCTGGAGCCGAGTGGTCCTGGCGGAACCCAAACTGAGCATCAGTGAGCAGGTTATTGGTGAGTAAGTGCTGCTTGATAGCAGTGCCTACGACACCTTCCATCACTTTGCTGATGATTGAGAGTAGACTAATGGGGCAGTAATTGGCCGGATAGGGTTTGTCCTGCTTTTTGTGGACAGGACATAACCGGGCAATTTTCCACATTGTTGGGTAGATGCCAGTGTTGTAGCTGTACTGGAACAGTTTGGCTAGAGGCGCGGATAGTTCTGAAGCACAAGTCTTCAGCACTACAACCGAGATGTTGTCGGGGCCCATAGCCTTTGCTGTACCCAGTGCACTCAGCCATTTCTTGCTATCACGCGGATTGGATCGAATTGGCTGAAGACTGGCTTCTGTGATGGTGGGGATATCGGGAGGAGGCCGAGATGGATCAGCCACTCGGCATTTCTGGCTGAAGATGGTTGCAAACCGCTTCAGCCTTGTCTTTTGCACTCACGTACCACCCTCCACCATCATTGAGGATGGGGATGTTCACGGAGCCTCCTCCTCCCGTTAGTTGTTTAATTGTCCACCACCATTCACGACTGGATGTGGCAGGACTGCAGAGCTTTGATCTGATCTGTTGGTTGCTAGTAGTGGCTTGGAAGGATCCAGTGGCGTAAAAATTTAATGCAATACTGATCTACAAACCCACAGGAAGTGATGTAACTGTGGTAAAAGTTGTCTGCAGATTAGATTTCAGGAGAAAGCATAGCTATATGGCAACCAAAACATTTTCTGAGATCTTTTCCCACTGGGCTGGCTTTGCAAGCAGTGGGTGGTCTATCAGAAACCTGTGATTTCCCATCAATTTAAAACAATGGATGCAGGTAGTGCAATTGTGATTTTATGATAAGATATCCACTGGAGGCATGGAGTTCTTAAGAATTGTAACCCATGTATAATGTTCTTTGTAGAATTTAAAAGCCACGGCAGGTTCAACATTATGGATGACCAGCGCCCATTTGTCTGGCTACTAGAAGATGCTCTTTGTTCTTGATATTCAGATTCGGTTGATGTGCTAATTGAGCCAGGAAGGCTTTATTTTGAAGATGCCGACAACTCCACTCGGTGCATCATTCAATGTGGATCTTAGTGTCAAAGAGATAATTAAGCAATCAAGATAGTGAAAGATAAATCTGATTTTCTGGCTGCCTTGAACTCGGAAATGAACCATAAAACAGGGAATTTTAATTCCTGGGCAAAAAGCTGGTGGGTTGCGCAGGCTGCCCATTCAGGAGATGCAGGGGGAGCATAAGAAAATATTAACTAACCAAGAGAATGCATGAGAGACAGTCCTAGCTAGTGAGGAGATTGACCTTTCTAGCTTAATCAGACACTTAAAACAATAGAGAAGCTGCAGAGCCTTAAGTCACTGCCTGGGTCAGCTATTTTGGAGAACCTTTGCTCTGCTTCTGCAAATGTGGTAAGGGAAAAAGGGTAACCTTTAGACTGATTCCATGAATACCCTAACCACTTTCACACTGTTAAGAAATTAGAGGAACTGATACCATTGTATAGCCCCTACCTGCATATGATTATGTGCCAAAGTGCATATTCCTCAGGCAGAAGTAGAGTATATAAAGACTGGCTTTTAGCCCCACAGTCAGAGGAGAAGGAGTGTTAGACATATCCAGGGGATCCATGCTGGCTTCAGGCCTAACCCTGTGTAACTCTCCGAGGAACAACTAGGAACGGGCCATCCGTGCCGGCTGTCCAGTCCATTCCCCAAACGGGTAATATCATGCTTGTTTAAGACTGTTAGTTACTGCTCAATGATTGTTATATAAAATGATCAAACGCTGCCTGTGAACAATAAAAACCTCAATTCTCTAACCAATATGGTGTCAGGTCGGATTAATTGAAAGGAATCACCGTATCGGCATACGGAATCCCAGCAGGAGGCGTGGTGCATTTTATTGGCTGGGCCTTATTTGAATTTAACCAGCCAGCTGCCTGCCCTAAACAGCAATCATGCGTCTCCTGACAGGACCTGCACTGGATGTCCGCCAGGTTTTACTGAGCAGATTGTCCACCACAGATTCCTAATGACATCACAGGAACCCCATTTACATTTGTTCATTGAGCTCTCGACTGAGCCCAAGAAAACAGCAGCATTAATATTGCCGCAGGGCAGTAAATGAACGGTAAGTGTACCATTTGGACTTTAACTCCCGTTCCGCCCAGTTTCCGCTGGGTAGAGGGAGTCAAAATTCCCCCTAAAATATTACATTGAAGCACCTAGCAGGGGGGCTGTGGGAAAGAGAGATTAAACCACGACAAAGGGAGATGCTACGTTGGGTCCTGCCTAAGGGCCAGGGCATGGCAGTCCCTCACTTAGGGAGTCCCTGCCTCTAGCCATGCCCTCTCATGTTGACAGCCTTGTTGGGGTGGTTGGAGGCTCCACCCCCACAAAGTCATACAGGGATCCCAGTGTAAGTCCGGAATCCTGCGTATTTGGGTCATGATTGAGTTTTAAGCAGTTCCAATGGGCGCCTGGGACAGCCGCGGATTTCTAACCTTCCCCGTAACAGGCAATAAAATAGTATAAATAATGATAAACAGGGGATTATTTAAGCATGAGAAATGCTCTGCTCTGAGTTTTTGGGTCTTTTGCACCCTTTTGCATTTTAGATTATTCTCAGAAGTAAGTTCAGCTCCTCACAATCTCAAGAATATCTTCACTGGTCCTGATTTTTAGGTAAGCTTTTGGTAATGAGCCCAGGATCACAAATTGAAAACCTTTCTGTAAACTGCTTTGGCTACTGAATCTATCCTGTCCCTCCACAAGACTTAGGGAGTGGGTCAGAGGTTACCGTGGCAGGGTTGTGTGGCGTCGTGGACGCTGTTCTCTTGAAAGCTAGGTAATTTGCGAACGATGGTCTGTTTGAGGTTGGGTGGCTGTTTAAAGGCGAGTAGTGGAGGTGTGGGGATGGCCATAGCGAGGTGTTTGTCCTCATTGATGACATGTTGAAGGCTGCGGAGAACATGGCGTAGTTTCTCCGCTCCGGGGAAGTACTGGACGACAAAGGGTACTCTGTTGGTTGCGTCCTGTGTTAGTCTCCTGAGGAGGTCTATGCGATTTTTTGCTGTGGCCCGTCGGAACTGTCGATCGATGAGTCGAGCGTCATATCCCGTTCTTACTAGGGCGTCTTTCAGCGTCTGTAGGTGTCCATCGCGTTCCTCCTCGTCTGAGCAGACCCTGTGTATTCGCAGGGCATTCAAAATGAGTCTGCATTATGGTGAGGTCTCCCCAGTTGAAATAAAAAGTGGGTCCTTAATGAGATTTGCGCAAATTTCAAGCATAAGCTTCCACGATGCTACATGCTGGCTGGCCATGTTGGGGAACTCAGAGTGCATTGGATGGAAGGTAGAGTTGAGGCTGAATAAGGACCATTAGCAAAGTGATAAAAGTGTTTCCCCAGGCAAACATAGCATCAGTCACCTCCATTATGCAGGAATGAACTGCAGACTTACCTGTCTGTCAGATATCTTCTGTGCTGGCCTGGGAGGCTCTTGCTTTGGCATTTATCGTTACATGTCTATCATCACAGTTGTAAACAATTTTACAACACCAAGTTATAGTCCAGCAATTTTATTTTAAATTCACAAGCTTTCGGAGATTTTCTCCTTCCTCAGGCAAATGTTTCAAGATCTCCTTGAAGCCTACGCATTTATACGTAGGCTTCAAGGAGATCTTGCGTATAAATGCGTAGGCTTCAAGGAGATCTTGAAACATTTGCCTGAGGAAGGAGAAAATCTCCGAAAGCTTGTGAATTTAAAATAAAATTGCTGGACTATAACTTGGTGTTGTAAAATTGTTTACAATTGTCAACCCCAGTCCATCACCGGCATCTCCACATCATATCATCACAGTAGCCTATCACAGTGCCACCTACAGGTATAACTGGCACTGCATTGAATGTTGTCCCTCACAGAGCAGTTTTAACATATGACTAGTTTATCGTACATGGCATTGCACATGGGGAGTCAAAACCAAATGCAGTATTTAGCTCATGATGTGGAGATGCCGGTGATGGACTGGGGTTGACAATTGTAAACAATTTTACAACACCAATATAACTTGGTGTTGTAAAATTGTTTACAAGTATTTAGCTCAAGTAGAGTTAGAGGGCAGAGGATAATTGGATCAAGGGTGGGAGATAATTAGATCAAGGAGGGAGAGAGGGGAAAGAGGGAGAGGAGAGAGAAAATAATGTATAAGGGGATGGGAGAGTGAGAGGGCAGGGGAGGGGGAGGAGGGGGAACGGGGAGGGGAGATAAGACATGGGAAGAGAGAGAGAGGTCAGTGAGACAGAGGAGGAGTAGGAGGGCAGGACTCGGGGATGGCTGAGGAGATTGGCCGGAATTGGCAAATACTCATGACCTCATGGGGGAAGGGTGTTAATAAAATCTCAGCAGGGGTTGAGTTCCAGGAGACTTTGGTTGCGTCATGCATTAGGCTGTGAAAGACTGTCAGTGGGACATCGGGCAACAGGAGCGATCTTAGCTGGGGTGGGATTTCAGCTGGGCAGCGGTTTGGGCCACTTCAAGAAGACACATGGAACTGAAGGGTGGGAGGGATTTATTTGATATTTAGGCACCAGTGAGGATTTACTTCTGAAGAAGAGATTCACATTCCAGTTTTACATTTCAAGCATAGACTTACCTCTCGTCCTCATAATGAGACCCTGTGATAAGGGCTTAAACATCCCAGCACTGGCACCCAGTGTCTCTGTGGTGGAAGTGCATGCTGACTCTCAGGGCCAAAATACAGCAACAGTCGTGACATTACATGACAATAATACTGTAAAGGCTAAACGCATGTCATGTGCAGGTGTAACAGGTACTGTCATTAAATGTTGACACCTTCATAATGAATTTTGACACCTTCATAATGAATTTAGACAGAGTCTGAAACAAGAGTTTTTAATGCATTTTGAAATGGAATGCTGTGACCCAGTCATCGATTTTAATATTTAATAGATACTTCAGCCTTTTTCTTCAATTTAGTTGACAGTCTGAATCCATGAGAGAGGTAAAGAATATAGAAAGGCCAGAGACACTCCATGGATGCTCAGGAGCAAACAGCTGCATAAGGTTAAGTCAGGGACCTTGATCCAGGTGACGAACCGGATTCTTTCCCCTCAGTCTGGTTCAGCAAGAACTGATTCGAGTACACCGTAAAGTTCAAACAACTTTAATAGCAGATCTTAGTCTGTAGCTTCAATTCAGATTCCTGAGAGAATCCGAACGATTCTAACAGAATAAGGAGAGACAAAGACAAAGACAAAAACTCATACCTTTATACAAATCCATAGAGGTTGGAACATCATTAACACAAAAGTCAACACCAATCATAAGCCGGGCACAGGCTGCCATGCGGGGTTACATTATTTCCGGCCAATCATAGACAATCCATATGCTGACCATGTTGCTATTAGACATCAAAGGGGTTACTTCCTCACTTTCCAACTTGGAAGGTTCTTCCCTGTTCCTTCTATTCCTTATCTCCCAACCTGGAATGTCTTTCAACTTTGGCTAAGCTCGTTCCCTATATTGATCTGCCATAAACATGGAGACATTCAGACCAGTCCTTGACTCACATCAAAGACCTATCATTGATAAGACAATGCAGGCCTGCTGACTAAGCAACCATATGGCCCAGCAGGAGGGCCAGGCCACTTGTATCAATCTCAGTTACTAACTAATTAACCCTTTCTAACCATTTTGCATTCTGCTTCTTTGCCACATAGGCATTTTAATATTTTACTAAAAACTGACCACGTAGGGATTCTCACAGGTACAATTCACATTGAAGTTTATTGCAGCAGATTTTACTTTTTTTTATTGAGGGAGGAAAATTTAAGTCTGTAATTACTGTAAATCTACAGTACATCATTGCTACAGTTCACTTATTTTCTGTTTACTAAAAATCTGTATGGCAGTCTATAGCTTAAGCAACAGCCTAGTGGAGTGTTTATTCTACCACCTTCTGAAGCTAAGGAAGATCTGGAGTAAAAACCCAAAATGTAACACCCATCAATTTTAGTCACATGGCTCTTTAACTACTCCTCTTGAATTGGAAATTAATTCTCATTGCACTTTCCTTATCCTGGTGGCAGGCTTGTAGATGTACAAAAAACTGGATCTGTCACTGGGATAATGGAGATGGATTTGGAGAATAAATGATGCAAGAAAGCTTGCAGACACTTGTCTCCTGAAGGCTGAATTAAAACAAGTCTAATATGATAAAAGCAGCAAGTGCCCCCTACTCCCAATATGGATGAAATGGCCAAGGGAATGGTAAGCCTTATGGGCACTTAGTGCAATCTGGCTTGGTGAGCAGAGGCCAAGAACTGTGTTAGGTGTTAATGGAGGAGTAAAAACACCCAACACAAAAATAAACGGGGCCCAAAAATCTGTGGGCCTTCTGCTGCACTCCCGCCTTAAGTTGGGCAGGAATGCGCTGAAATGCCCACAAATTAGGCTGGAACTCAAATATGCTGAGTCTGTCCACTCCAAACATGGTTCCTGTGTCAGAAGAGGTGTGGCCAGGGGGAGGGGACTTCTAGACTAGGAGTTTTCTCTGTTTCCTGGAGTGGCTTTCCAGTGTCACTTTCTCTGCCTCTCTGCAACGGTGTGTGCCTGAGATATGCTCATAGTGGCGCAGGCGTCTTCCACAAAAATGCAGATTGGTGAACCTCCCTCTGACTCCGGAAAGTCTGGCAGGGTCAGTGGTGGTGGTTGCCGACGGACGCATCCTGGCACTTAGAGCAGGATCACTGACCTCCAGGTATTCAGGCCCAAGCCCTTTAAATAAAATCTTGACCTTCCCTGTTAAGAGTGAGAGCAAGAAAGGACTTGCATTATATACCTACTTCTGATATCTAGACCACTTCATTACTATTTGAGTTACTGAGCCATTTAACTTATTGAATTTAGGGTTCTTTCATACTTACTATTTAGTTTTGCATTAATTTAGACATTAATACAAAGATTTAATTGCACATGTCGGCAAAAATCACCCCTTATTTGCATTGTACTTTCTTTTTGCTATCACTGAAGTAAAGTAATTCACCACAAGATGGTACTGCTGACTGATGCCTCAGCTGTACTGTTGGTAGCAGTATGATACCAATACTATTTTGGAGTGGTGCTAGTGAGCACTGTAGAGTTCGACTACCTGCCTTCACTGTTGTCTAATCAGAGTTCTATCCGCCAGCCTCCATTAGCCAGTGACATTTTTAAAGTTAGAAGAGCCAACGGGACAGTCCTTTTATTTCTATTGTTAAGAATCTTAACAACAGTTCTGGGAAACATTAAATTGATTTTTAAACTTTAAAGGTAAAATAGTAGTGTAGCTAATGTGTAGCAGAAACATTGCACCACTGGGATAAAGTCTAAGAGGACGGAAGGTAAGGATTTACATTTTTAATGGTTTCCTTGTGGGCCGGGAAGAGCAGGAATGTCTTACCCAGTCCCAGACTTCCCTCTTTCCTTGCCTATAGACTCTGTTTTGTGCCTACATTTTGGGTTTGCCTTAACTTTGTTTTTGTTGAGCCCTACTTCCTCGCTTTCCACACCATAGAGCCTTTGAAAAAGCTATTGTTTTAAATCCATTCTAAGACTTTGTAAAGGCTCAAATAATTTTTGCCTCCGTATCCAACCACTTACATGCCTTTAAAATGTTGTGAGATTTCTAGAAATTTATCACTAGAGATAATTTACCCTCACAATCATATGTATATTTGTGTTTATATATATTTATTGTTTAGTTCCTATTTCCTGGTTTTGTATTTATTTGATAAGGTACCACATAACAGACTTATTCGGAAAATAGAAACACATGGTATTAAAGGAACGGTAGTAACTTGGGACATAATTGGCTAAGGGATAGGAGGCAGAGAGTAGTAGTGAACGGATGTTTTTCTGACTGGAGAGAAGTATGCAGTGGGGTCCCTCAGAGATCGGTATTAGGACCATTGCTTTTCTTGTTATATATAAATGACCTGGACTTGAGTATGGGGAGTACAATTTTCAAGTTTGTGGATGATACAAAACTTGGCAAAGTAGTAAATAGTAAGCAGGATAGTAGCAGACTTCAGGAGGACATAGACAGACTGATGAAATGGGTAGACATGTAGCAGATGTAATTTAATGCAGATAAATGTGAAGTGATGCACTTTGGCAGGAACAACATGGAGAGGCAGTATAATCTAAATGGTACTATTTTGAGGGGAGTGCAAGAGCAGAGGGACCTGGGGATGCATATTCACAAATTTTTGAAGGTGACATGGCAAGTTGATAGCCTTTAAGTAAGCATATGGGATCCTTGGCTTTATAATTTTTTTTTTTAAATTCTCTCTCTCTCTCTCTGCCATTTTGAGTTTCTTTCTGCCTGCCTGTGTAATAGACACAATGTATATCGAGTGTACTGGGACGTGCTGTTCTCCGTGACTGGCCTGTTTGAATAACAACGACACCTTTTGATTGGTGTGATGCTGTCCCAACATAGTATAAGATATGCGATTTGAGAACCTTTTCATTCATTCATCTGACGAAGGAGATAATCTCCGAAAGCTTGTGATTTTAAAATAAATTTGTTGGACTATAACCTGGTGTTGTAAGATTCCTTACATTTATAAATAGAGGCATAGAGTACAAAAACAAGGAAGTCATGCTAAACCTTTACAAATCACTGGTTAGGCTTCAGCTGGAGTATTGTGTACAATTCTGGGCACCACACTTTAGGAAGGATGTCAAGGCCTTGGAAAAGGTCCAGAAGAGGTTTACCAGGAAGATACCACGGATGAGGGTCATCATTTATGTGGAGAGATTGGAGAAGTTGGGATTGTTGTCTTTAGAGCAGAGAAGGTTAAGGGGAGACCTAATAGAGGTATTCAAAATTAAGAAGGTTTTGATAGAGCAAGTGGGGAGAAATTGTTTCCTCCGGCAAGTGGGACGGTAACCAGAGATCATAAGTTTTAAAATAATTGGCAAAAGAACTGGAGGGGAAATGAGAAATTTTATCACACAGAGTGTTGTTAAGATCAGGAATGCACTACCTGAAAGGGTGGTGGAAGAAAATTCCACTGGAACTTTCAAAAGGCAATTGGACATGTACTTGAAGAGGACTAATTTGCAGTGGTATGGGGAAAAGGCTGGGGTGTGGGACGAAATTGGACAGTTCTTTCAATGAGCCAGCACAGGCACGACGGGCTGAATGGCCTCCTTCTGTGCTATGATTCAATGATTTTATGTACATTCATATACATAATTTTGATGCAGCAGTTTTCTGCTATTGTACTTGTTCTTAATGCTGACTGATAGTTTCCACTGTTTTGTATTTTTGAAAGTGTTCACTTTTTTAACATCATTCTGTTTGTATGCACCTGTAGGTGATGCTGCGAGGGTCATATTAAATGATTCATTAAGTACAGTGGGGCTGAACTCATGTTACTTGACAGCCCACTGTCTCCCTCCACAAAGGGAGTCAAGATCGCATGTACTCTTTAGGTAAAGTGGGGTTAGAGGGAGGGGAATAATTGGACCTGGGTGTGCTGACATAATAAAGTCCCCAGTTTCGAGTCATACATTCTGTCCTTGTTTTTAGATAATATTTTAATTTTATATTATTAATAGCTGAATCCGCACTTTAAACCATTCTGCAGACCTCCCTGAATTTTATTCTGAAGTAATCATCCAAAAGAATTAACTGCCTCGTTGGCCCCATAGACAAGTATTGGCCAGAAATGAAGATCAGAAACGTGGAGAGCTGCCAGGTGTGAAACTGTGTTTAAATGACCTCGATGAAATTGAAAGTGATCACATGGTCACCACTGACCAATCACATCCCAACAAACAATCCCACAAGAACACACAAAACTATCCAAATGTGGCCATTATTTTTTTTATCATACATACCTATTTTTAATTATCCATTTCTCTTATTACTTCTGTATCATTTTTAGCCTTCTACTTTTTAATCATTTTTAAAATATTCTCTACTCTTTTAAAATTACTTTAGTCCCCCACACAGCCAGTCTTGATCCACTCAGTGTTTGTGCTCTGACCACCCTGACTCCCACTCCCTCCAAATACACATTAAAGTCCAGCATGCCAAGGTCTCTGCTCTCCTAGACCTGACTCAACCTTACTTGATCACTGCCCTTCAATGTGGCCTCAGAGCTGGGCCTGGGAAATTGAACATATAAGGGGCCAAATTTATGAAATCATGTTCTAGGCACGCGAGGCTTGCCTGCAAGGGGTATGCATTTGTGAAATCAACCCTGATGAACAAAATTATACAGCAAATTAGAAGAAGTGAAAATACAGTGTGGAAGTCAAAGGAGGAGGATATCAGAAAGAACAAAGCAAAGCAAATTAAAAGATTAAAACAACACAAAACAATAAAGCAGAATGAAAATAGTGCATGACAGTCACATAGATTGCCTGATATATAGAGAGAAAGACAGAAAAAAAACCATACACAGATACAGAGAAACACATAAACTGTGTGATAGCCATACACAGAGAATGAAAGACACACAGAAGGGAGAGGTTACAGAGGGAATGACAGACTGTCAGAAGGAAGATAGGAGTGAGAAAGTCTTGGAGACAGATAGATACCAGCATAAAAACAAGAGAAAGTGTCTTTGAGCCGTACAAAGAGAGACACAGAATGAGAGAGAGGGAGGCAGAGACAGTGGAAGTCAAGCAGAAAGACAAAGTGTGAAACATAAAGAATTAGAATGTGGGAGAGAAGCGCAGCCACAATTACATAAAGCAGGAAAGAAATTTTCTTTTTTTTTGTCCACGAGCAATGCCTTGGGAGTTCAATTAAGAGGATAAAATAATATTAAACAAATACTATGGTGATGTAATTTTGACCAGAGCCTGGGACCACACACAAGGTGCTCGAGTTTCGCACTCGCGATCGGGTGCATTCCTGGCGGGGGGGCTGTGAAAATCGGGGATTCCTGGCCCGGCTCCAACCCGCCCCATTTCCGGGATCCCCACTGACGCGCTCACATGTGCGCGCAGCCCCCGCATGTGGGACTCCCGCCGGCAATTAAAGCCGGTGGGGTGCCACTTAAAGTACTTAAAAAGGTACTTCAGGTTGTTTGCAGACCTGATTGACCTGTTATTTTAGCAGGGATGGGATTTTGCAACTGACTGGGACTGTTTCCCGTACTGGGGGAAACACTCCCAGTTGAAATGGACGTGTTGCAGCCATCAGCCTGTGACAGCTGCAAAGGTCCATTTGACAGGTGGAGTTGGGGGGAGACCCTCACTCATTGCAGGAGGCCACTCTGTCACTTTGGACAAAGTTTGGCCTCCACCACCCTCCTCCTAACAACAAAATTCACCAAATTACACACTTACCCCAGTGTCCAGACACATTTACCTACCTTGCGGACCCCCTCAGATGTACATCTTCCGGATGGGGGCTGCCGTAGCTGCAGTCATTACCTCCTCGGAGGGCGAACAGCATCACCAGCCTCGCCGGCCACGCCGTCCACCTCTGACACGTGGAGCTCCACAACACAGTGCTGTGACACATCCACCTGCACAGCAGGAGGGAGGGCAACTGCAGAGAGAGATGCGTCGCAGAGGGCACTACCCTCGCCACAGGGTCCACAGACCGAGGCTCAGCTTCCTGGACCTCTCTGAGCAGCAGTGCACACGGAGGCTCGGAGTCACTCGACATGTAGTCGTGGACATCTGCAGCCTCCTTCATGCCGAGCTGCTCCCGGCTGGCCCGAGCACCATCTTCTTACCTGTCGCTGTCAAAGTCACCACTGCCCTCAACAACTTCTCCTCCGCATCCTTCCAGGGTGCCACTGGGACATCGCCGACTTCTCTCAGTCGTCTGCACAAAAGAGCCCTGCAAATACACCTACACCCACTCTGCAGTGACACAATGGGTGGCATCAGTTGTGGGTCTTCATCGTGATCCTCAGGAAAGGGCATTATTGCACAAACCAGACAAGATTCGCAAAGACGTGGCAGTAGTGGTGCCAATACAATATGTAATGTGAATTGATCAGAAATAAATATAAGTAAAAACCATGACAAACCCTCAAGCACCCTTGTGCATCCCCTTCATGCTCACGACACGTTTGCCTTACGCTTCCTACTGCACATATTTGATGCCTGCCCTGTGGCTGCAGCACAGGTAGTGGCAGGTTGAGTGAGGCTGACTGTGAAAGAGATGCATGAGAAGGTGAGTATGAGATAGAGCCATGAGATTGTATGAGGATTGGGTTGAGTGGTAGTGGTGGGATGAGCACTGGCGAGGTGAGTAAGTGCAGGTAAGATGAGGATGAGGTTTGAGTGGGTGTGACGGGTGATGTGACAGAGTCGTGTTGGCAGTGCAGAAGGAGATGTGGGGTGGGGGCGGTGATGTGGCAGACGGAGTGTAGGGGAATGAGTAAGTGTACTCACTTTGGCTGACCTATTTAGGTCATTGCAGCGCCTCCTGCACTGTATGCAGGTGCGCAATATGTTGGCGGTGCAGGTGACCTCCTCTGCCACCTCGAGCCAGGCCTTCTTGGTGGCAGAGGCAGGCCGCTTCCTCCCGCCCGCTGGGGGGAAGATCTCTGTCCTCCCCCTCCTCCTCACCCCATCCAATAAGAGCTGGAGTGAGGCATCTTTAACCTGGGAGCAGCCTTCCCCCTGGGCTGCTCCATGCTGTAATTTTTCCTATTTCTTGCAGCATCAGTCAGTGGAGGACTGCCCCTTTAAATAGGGCTCCTCCAGCTGATAGACCTTACTGCGCATGCGCAGTCCGCCTGCCGCGCAGCTTAGCAGCGGGGAACCCGGAAGCACAGGTAAGTGGATCCAATCAGCCTGTAATTGTGTTCGGAGCGGACTGATTTCACCGGGCGCGTTACCCATCTGCCCAATCGACCCCCGCCGCAAACCCGCCGCCCTGGTAATATCGGGCGCAAGGGTTTTATTTTCTGAGTAAGCAACAAATCATATTGTAATATTTTGGCATTTAATGCATGCATTTACATATATTTCCATAAAATTTGAGAACACTGTTTAACATACAAGTTAACCTAGCAGTTCACATCAGATTTTTGCTATCCTATACTTTAATATTGTTCTCTAATTAATGTATTCCAGAAATTCAATTTAATTATAAATATAAAAGTAATAACAGAAAACATGATATTTATCAATGAAATATACAGAACAATTACTGTGGAAAATCTACATTATTTCCTTCTCAAAACTATTGTGAAACTTGAAAACATAATTGTAAACACTAATGCGTATAACTGCACTTATTTCTAACAATTGTTTAAAGCCTTGTTATCACAGGTACACAAATGCATGCAAAAAACATTGTTAGTTGTAAGGAATAGCTGTAGTTTACATTAAGAAGGAACTGAAATGTATGCTTAGATATATTGTGAGATATATAACAACAGTTGTTTGGAGTTGTTTCTATTTTAATGCTGCAAGGGCTACTTATGCCACTCTAACTGAATGTTGATTTTTATTGAGCATATGGATGACAGCAATGTGGAGATTAAAAACATTTTTCCAACTAATGGTGTGGAAGAGCTGCACTTCAGGGCTCTGACCATTATCGTTCTGGCAATGGATATTGACCCGAGTCTTAGAAGAACAGCCTCTATTGTCACAGTGCAATCTCTTTTTGCTGCCTCTCCGCATGAGATCTGAGCCTAAGAATTAAATTTTAGTTTTAAATTGCCTTGAAATTGTGGCCCTTATCAGGTGTTTGATAGAGACCTTACTCTGTTCTGGCTAGGTTGGAATTCAGACTGAAAGGCCAGAAATTATAATACTCTGGCACACTGCACCATCCAGTTCCACTGATCTAGGACACTGTTTGCACCTGATCGATTTTCCGCTGCATACTGGAGGTAGGAAAATGGTTGGTTAGACGGGTTGTATCTAAGTTAAAAGTAGCAGCATCATATATTTGTAATGCAGAGCTACTTTTATTCTACATGGTGATTTGTACATTGATATTTGCGTTATTATGTTCATCTCTACAGTAACACTTCACAAACACAGTCTTTTTTTTAGAGGCTATTACATCTAATAACTTGACTTCACTGTACTTTCTATGTTAATAATTTCACGTTCAGTCACTTTCATTTGAATCTTTGTGCAGCCAGTTAGCCTCCTTTGGAAATTGCCACTGAGCAATATGTAGAGGAAGGGGTTAATGCTGCTGCTGACATAGCTGAGGCAGATGGAGATGTAATAGCCAATGTAATAAGCAGTGGTTGGCTGAGTGGTTTTGAGATTTACCAGTTGCATCACATGATATGGTGCTGAACTAACCACAAAAACGCCGACTAACACCAGGACCATTTTGGTTAGTCGTTTGAGCCGTGCTCTGGGGATAGTCGTGTTATATCTAAACAGATATAAGAAAACATGATTTATTGAAGTACAGCCTTCATTCATATGAGTCACAACAAGGCTATTCTATTTTTAATATTATGGTTTTCTAGCACATTCTAATACAGGGAAAGTCTTCATGTTTCAATAAAATCAAAAGAGGGTATCAATCGTTCGAACAGCATCAAATAAACAATTATAACAAGATTTGGGATTCTGGGGTTTATTCCTAGAATATATATAATTAAAATTTTTGCATCTGTTGAGTTTCCAATGTGTTGATGGATCATGGGAAATTGTCTGAGATGTCCATGGGGCTTGAAACTGATTGGCACAAATTTCACATTAACTGAAAACGAACCAATCGAAAAACACTTAAAACTCTCACAAATACACAGAGTGCACTTCACTATCTCTCAAAAAATTCTATTCATAAAAAAAGGAAACAATCACATTCCTTAAAAAAGATCCATTTCCCCAACTCATAATTTGCACTCACTGCCATTTAAGGGGATCCTGGCAAGGAAAGGTTGAGTCCCTGAACCGCTCCTATCCATTCCTGTCATATTTCTTCAGGAGCCCTCGTTGGTCTTCCTCCCTTCACGGGCCTCCCATTTCTTACCAGAATTGGCCTTGCTTTTTACTTTCTCCCCAGGGGTCCCGTTATTCATTTGTTGTTCTTTCACTATTATTCTGCGGCATAATGCATGCATAATCTGTTGGTGCCGCATGCCCGTGTAACTTTCCTGGGCTATAACTAACTATTCAATGCCTTCAGCATTAGTTTCTGCTCCCAGACACATCAGTGGAACTTCTGGTGTTGCACTGGAGGCGCAAGAGCTGAAAGTAGGTCATTGAGCGAAAGAACCTAACAGAACCAGCAAGACTAAAGCGAGAAAGAATATCGGAAAGATAGTGGAGGAAAATAATTAACAGAATCGGTAAAGAGAGAATTCAAAGAGCATAGCTGAATAACATATTAAAAGATAGCTCAGGAGAAGTATCTTTGTTGTTTTGATATATTGTGAAAGATAGTAAAGTTTGTAAATTACTGTGAATATAATGCTTTGCAGTGAGTACCATTCATTTATCTGTTCCATGTTAAATACATTGACTGTTAGTTTATAGCCTGAGCCTTGGTCTGATAGTTTATTTAGTCCATCTGAAAATGTGGCAGCACCTGGTACATATCAGTAAGCTGGAGTACAGCGGAGAGGGTTCTCTGTTCAATCTCTGGGTCTTGCTATCAGTTTCCTAGATATTGGGCAGGTAAAGGCACACTCTGGATCGTAAGGAATGTGAGGCCCCCTTACAGAAGTAGTCAATGACGCAGAACCTGATTAGAAATCTGGCACAAACACCCAATAAAGTAACATACATAATCCTGCTCCTTGAAGTCTAAATTTTTCTGAAAAGTTAATGAAATTTTCAGGTATTTCTCAAAATTATTATGTGGCATTGAGGTTGTTAAACATTATCAACTGCATTTCAGATGTTATCATATATTTCAGTTGGTACTTTTTAAAATATTACTGATAAATCATTAAAATCATACACCAATATAACAGATGTTATAACAAAGGTTATGCAAAGACAACAAATTATTATTGGTGAAAATTAGTTTAATTCATCAAATTCAATGGTATAAGAGCAGAAATTATGATATTTACGGAAGAGTTAATGTCCCAGAATTTGTTGTCGAAATAACTGCGAGGCTAACGACGTTCGCTGTTATTTATGCGCAAATCACACAGCAACTTCAGGTGAGGGCAGATGCGCAGATAAATGTGAAAATCCAGAGGTTGTTCTCCAAGAAGTGCCGCTCCGCCGTTAGCTTCGCAAAAACAGCATCTTGCTGTCTGACTCACCATTCAAATGCATTTAACAGGGTGAAGTTCCTGTACTTGTGTAGTAGATATGAATTAAACTCACCACAGAAAGTTAGGGCTTGTCCATTTCAGTCTAAATACCCTTTTTAACGGTGTGATAAGTGTTAATTACTGCCAAACAACCTCTCCGGCACTGAAAATTAACTATTACAAGTGTAGCATCTCATTCCTTCAGGTTTTAATTGTTGTTGGAGGTATAAAAAAATTAATTAATTTTTTTTAACTTTATCTTTCTGTTTCTTTTTTCTCTCTTTCTTAATCCAATCTTTCTTTCCTTCTCTTTATTTAGCTTACTGTACCTGATTTGACATTGAATTCACTATTCTAACTTACACTTCCTTGTTCAGACTGCGCTGTTCATTTAACAATCGTACAATCTGATTGTTTAAGGAGGTGTACAGTTGCTTGCCCTGTTCACTCAGATCCCTGTAGAGGGCATCGCGCTGTTTCCATCTCACATTTCCAGCAACTTGCGGTGCAAAATCTCATGGAAATTTAATGGACAAGGGCAAGTCTAACTAACGGTGGGTGCCATTCGTTGACTGGCTACAGCAAATTCTGGGCCATTATGATGTGAGTTGTGTACATGCACTAAAAGAAACTATCCAAGACGTAGTTTTCAACAGTATAACTGAATAATTCAGGGTGACAGGATCATGATCAAGGCAGGCGTACATTACACTGATGGTTAGTTCAGGGTTACGTTACAACTGTAGAGAGTGTTACTCCCTTACAGTTCTCACATATATGTTACTGTTTTTTTCTATTTCAATGATTTTGTGTTTTCCTCTAAAAGTCTATTTTGAGTGTATTTTCCCTTGTGCTGTTTTGATTATGACTGGCTATCCTACCCCATTCTTGGTAGATTAGCCCATCTGCATGCCGACTGTTTGCGTTTTACACAGACAATCAGTGTCTGCTTGTCCACGTTTGTCGATGAAAATCAGTTGTAAATGCATACTTCCCATGCTTCACTAAGGTCTAGGGACGTTTTACTATGTTAAAGGCGCTACATAAATGCAAGTTGTTGTCAGTTAAAGTCTAATGGTAATGAATATGCTCCTTTCTGCCATTCCTAGATCTTAGTTATACAGTTCTACTTGCGGAACGAAACAAATATGTTGATTATCTTAATCTGCTGATTTTATAAATAAACTTTATTGAATTATCAATATGCCAACTGGAGACGGGGAGTAAGAGTCTTGCAAGATCAAAAAATTTCACACACAGAATTCAACAGAGCTTGATCTCTTGAGAAAAGTGGTGGCATCAAGTAAGATCCAGAAGTAGCAGTGAAAAAAGAATCACACAGCAGGGAAGAGGAGGAAGGGGAGAGAAAAGTGCCAGCATGAAGGTTACATCTCTTTGCCAAAGCCCCTAAAATAAGGATCTGGATTAAGCAGTGATGATGAGTAAGCCTGATATTGCAGCACTAGAACATCAGGGTGGCTAACATATCCCAAGCTACCCAGGGTAGGTCTTTCCATTATGCTGAAAGCAGGTGTTCACCATCTACCTAATGAGGAAACCTTGACATTTGGGGTGGCAGTTGCTGGATAGCATTCACTGGAGGCCAGTTTGAGAATATATGCCTACTAAATGGGGTAGAGGAGCAGAGGGATCTGCACAAATCACTAAAAGTAGCGACGCAAGTTAATAAGGCCATAAAAAAGCAAACAAAGTACTGGGGTTCATTTTTAGAGGGATAGAATTGAAAAGTAGAGAAGTTATATCAAACTTGTATAGAACCTTGGTTAGACCACACTTAAAGTACTGTGCAGAGTTCTGTTCTCCATATTATAAAAAGGATATAGAGGCACTGGAGAAGGTGCAAATAAGATTTACTAGGATGATACCAGAACTGAGAGGTTATACCTATTAGGAAAGATTGAACAGGCTGGGGCTGTTTTCTCTAGAAAAGAGAAGACTGAAGGGCAACTTGATTGAGATCTTTAAGATTATGAAAGGGTTCGATAGGGTAGATGTAGAGAAGATGTTTCCACTTGCGAGGGAGAACCAGAACTAGGGGCCACAAATATAAGATAGTCACTAATAAATCCAATAGGGAACTCAGGAGAACTTCTTTACCCAGAGAGTGGTTAGAATGTGGAACTAGCTACCACAAGGAGTAGTTGAGGTGACTAGCATAGATACATTTAAGGGGAAGCTAGAAAAACACATGAGGGAGAAAGGAATAGAAGGGTATGTTGATGGGGTTAGATGAAGAAGAGTGGAAGGAGGCTCCTGTGGAGCATAAACACCAACATGGACCTGTTGGGCCGAATGGCCTGTTCTGTGCTGTACATTCTATGTAATACTTTGATTGGATTGTAGAAAGGCAATAAATTGCTGCTAAAGCTCTGCACCGCCAACTGATGGAACCGCATTCAACGAGGTATATTTTTATTCATGCCATGGTCAGGAGAATGATGTCAATGAAATCAAGAAGCACAGGAAGTGACTCACCTCCTGACTCCCCAAAGCCTTTCCACCATCTACAAGGCACAAGTCAGGAGTGTGATAGAATACTCTCCACTTGCCTGGATGAGTGCAGCTCCAACAACACTCAAGAAGCTCGACACCTTCCAGGACAAAGCATCCCGCTTGATTGGCACCCCATCCAGCACCCTAAACATTCACTCCCTGAGGCTGCATTGTGTACCAGCCACAGGATGCACTGCAGCAACTCGCCAAGGCTTCTTCGACAGCACCTCCCAAACCCATGACCTCTACCACCTAGAAGGACAAGGGCAGCAGGCACATGGGAACAACACCACCTGCATGTTCCCCTCCAAGTCACACACCATCCCGATTTGGAAATATATTGCCGTTCCTTCATCGTCGTTGGGTCAAAATCCTGGAACTCCCTCCCTAACAACACTGTGGGAGAACCTTCACCACACGGACTGCAGCGGTTCAAGAAGGTGGCTCACCACCACCTTCTCAAGGGCAATTAGGGATGGGCAATAAATGCTGGCCTTACCAGCGACGTCCACATCCCATGAATGAATAAATTTAAAAAAACTTTTTCACACAAAGGATAGTAGAAATCTGGAACTCTCTCCCCCAAAAGTCTGTGGATGCTGGGACAATGGAGCTTTCAAGACTGATATAGATTTTTGTGAGGTCAGGGTATCAATGGATATGGAGAAAAGGCAAGGAAATGGAGTTGAGGTGCAGATTTGCCATGATCTAATTGAATAGTGGAGCAGGCTCAAGGGGTTGAATGGCATACTCCTGTAGTTATGCTTCTATGTGACATACATTTTATGGCTGCTCACTATACTGCTCAGGAGGAATGCCAGGTCCTGCTCTGTCTTGCGAGGGTCCAAACCCATGTTTGTCAGTTCTTAGCAAAGTGGAGGTAAGCTAAATCTCTTTGGGGTCACGTTGGCTCCTGGATGACATTCTTGGCAATGGAAGCTTGAAACTGACTTGACCCCCTGTGGTAGGTTTAGTAATTTGATAACTGAACCAGGCAGGACTATAATACTTTTTAAAAAATGTATTCATGGGATGTGGGCGTCGCTGGCGAGGCCGGCATTTATTGCCCATCCCTAATTGCCCTTGAGAACGTGGTGGTGAGCCGCCTTCTTGAACTTCTGCAGTCCATGTGGTGAAGGTTCTCCCACAGTGCTTTTAGGTAGGGAGTTCCAGGATTTTGACCCAGCGAGATGAAGGAACGGCGATATATTTCCAAAGTCAGGATATTGCATGACTTGGCCAGGAATGTGCAGGTGTTGGTGTTCCCATCCACCTGCTGCCCTTGTCCTTCTAGATGGTAGATTTGGGAGGTTTAATACTTAAGTATAATACTTCAGAATGCTGTCGATGATTGACCAGCCAGCCTGGCTTATTCAAGGTACCTGGAGGAGTAGATCTGTCACTCGGCTCCAGATGACCCTGCAAGCAAAAGTCTTAACAAGACAAGCGGGGGAAGCTTATCAGTGTTCTGTGCTGGTAAGTTGCATACTGTTAGCTGGTTAACCACTGGTAGCACCCCTATGCTTAGGGGAGTCTTGCCAAATCGCCCCTAGGTTCTCTGTGATCTGGTAAGTGCAATTTGTCCCTACGGGTAAAGAGTGTACATTCCATGTCAAGCAAATAGATACCCTATTTATGTAGTTTTCTCAATAATTTGTTTTGGAGACACTTTAGCATGAAGTTAGGTTTTCGTGAGTGTGTCAGACACTTGGCTAACCAAAAAAAAATTACCCATAACATTTTGAGAAAAACAGCTCACCTTTGTTCATTTATTTGTTCTGAATATAACATGCATGATAATTAATTTACCTTCCAGTTCTCTTGTTTTCCTGATAGATGTCCCATGTGTAACATAGAATCAATATGTAGCAAATCAGTATCAGTGGTAAAGGAAAGAAGAAAGAAGTTAAGGTGTGATACAGCGTATACCTGTGAAAGGATAAGAGAGAATATATGTTAATTTTGGCCAGTTATTGATCAGCACTTGAACACTGTGATCTGCATTTTCCACCAGTGGTATTCCACATGGGTCAGTACTAGGGACCACTGTTTTTCTTGATATATATTAATGACTTGGACTTGAATGTACAGGGCACAATTTCAAAATTTGCAGATGACACAAAACGTGGAAGTGTAGTGATAGGGAAGGATAGTAATAGACTTCAAGAGGACATAGACAGGCTGGTGAAATGGGCGGACACGTGGCAGATGAAATTTAACACAGAAAAGTGCTAAGTGATACATTTTGGTAGGAAGAACGAGGAGAGGCAATATAAACTAAAGGGTGCAATTCTAAAGGGGGTGCAGGAATAGAGAGGCCTGGGGATATATGTGCACAGGTCATTGAAGATGGCAGGGCAGGTTGAGAAAGCGGTTAAAAAAGCATAGGGGATCCTGGCTTTATAAATTGAGGCAGAGAGTACAAAAGCAAGGGGGTTATGGTGAACCTTTATAAAACACTGGTTCGGCCACAGTTGGAGTATTGTGTCCAATTCTGGGCACTGCACTTTAGGAAGGATGTGAAGGACTTAGAGAGGGTGCAGAAAAGATTTACTAGAATGATTCCAGGGATGGGGGACTTCAGTTCCGTGGATAGACTGGAGAAGCTGGGGTCATTCTCCTTAGAGCAGAGAAGGTTGAGAGGAAATTTGATAGAGGTATTCAAAATCATGAAGGGTCTGGACAGAGTAGATAGAGAGAAATTGTTCCCATTGGCGGAGGGGTCAAGAACTAGAGGCTACAGATTTAAGGTGATTGGCAAAAGAACCAGAGGCAACATGAGAAGAAGCTCACACAGCGAGTAGCTATGATGTGGAATGCACTGCCTGAAGGGGTGGTGGAGGCAGATTCAATCGTGGCTTTCAAAAGGGAAATGGATAAGTACTTGAAGGGAAAAAATTTGCAGGGCTACGGGGAAAGGGCGGGGGAGTGAGACCAGCTGGATTGCTCTTGCAGAGAGCCGGCACGGGATCAACAGGCCGAATGGCCTCCTTCTGTGCTGTAACCATTCTATGATTCTATGATTCTATGATTGATAATATTATTGCCTTATTTTGAAGTGTTTTGCTTATTGGTAATTGTGGCCATCAAATAAAGCCATTTTTCAGATGGTGCCCAAAATGGCAGCACTGAGAAACTGTGTGGATGGAATAGGGTAATCAGTGGTGAATTAACAGAACCACTGGCTGTGTTTGATTTCCACCTTTTTTTAGTCAACAGCACATAAAGACAAATTGAAACAGCCTTTGTCTGGAAAAATTCAAAATGTACCACTGTTCATAAGAGTGTGACTGCAGTTATATAATCAGCAGCGTACCGCTCTAGCTATATGCTTACATAGAATGGGTTTAAGAATACTTGAAATATTTTTCCCTAACTTGCACTTTCTTTGGCCAGTGTTATACTGCACAAAGTGAACTGAGCGCGATTCACTCTTGAGTTATATGGAAACCAATTTGTATTGGCACTTCAAGGTTGCACTCAGTCCATGATTGATGTCACAGTGGTGCACATTTAAGGAAATTTCAACAGGGGACCATGATCACTGTTCTGACTCTTCATTTAACTTTAGTATTGCAGTGAAGTGGAAACTGCTGTGCTGCAATGCTAATGTTGGAAAGCAATTGAAAGTGGCTAGCAATCGCTACTAAAATTCTCCACCTCCAACTGATAGAACTACTATGTGGTGTGTGTCCATGCTCTGGTCAGGAGGATTCTGGCAATGCACTCGTACATTTTATAGCTGCTTTACCATAACACTTAGGAAGAGCTTCTGGTATTTGCTGTTGGCTTTGCAAGGGCTTACATCCATGTTTGTCAGTTTTCTAATAAGTAGTTCCTAACTATCCTCCTTGAAGAGGAGGTAAAAAGGGGTCTCTTCTTGGTTGAGTTGGCTCCAAAGTAGATCTCTCTCCATCTCTTCTTCAGCTTATTTTTCTGCTGCTAAAATGTCTGTAAACCCCTAGCACAATCTTTACATGTTTAAAATGTGGACCATAATTTCATTATGTTTCTATTGCTCCTCCAAATAACAGCATATGTCACACTCTTAGAGCATATATGAGATGAATTCTATGGAGCATTATTACAAAAATATAAATCAATGACATGCTGCAAATGTGATTTTTGAACATTGTTAAAATCATCAGTGAAAAAGTACGCACTTAGTTTCGTGTAAGCTTAATGTTATGTTGAAACATTCTGGCGCAGACTTCACACTTCAGAAGCAAGAAAAATAAAATCTATGAATATTGTGAAAGTGGAGCCAGGTTTGTTTCCTCACACAGTATTTGATATAATCATTAAAGTGCTGTATGATTCCTTACTGAATAAATTGAGATTCTGCATTAACTTCTTTTCCCCGAGAGTGGTTAGAATGTGGAACTCGCTACCACATGGACTAGTTGAGGCGAATAGCATAGATGAATTTGAGGGGAAGCTAGATAAGTACATGAGGGAGAAAGGAATAGAAGTATATGTTGATAGGGTTAGATGAAAAGGGGTGGGAGGAGGCTTGCGTGGAGCATAAAGACCAGCGTAGACCAATCGGTAAAATGGCCTGTTTCTGTGCTGTAAATTCTATGTAATTTTCAATTAAAAAATAAATAATAAATACTTCTGTATAGTAATGATTACACATTATGAAATTTAAGACAGTGTGAACTCTATAGTAATTGAAAGAAAAATGTGCAACAATCACTTTCCATCCAAAACACTTAGGAGCTTTATTTGAAAATACACTTACCAAAGTATATCCTGGGGTGAAGTCAGATCGAAAGCACAGCTTTCCAAGCCATCCTTAAATTTAATGACTTTCGCATACATCCAGACAGGAAGAACCAATACAAGTGAAATAGCCCAAAGGCATAGATTGATTTTAATGGTTTTTGACCTAGTTCTGAAGCTTGTCAAACGAAATGGATGAACAAGAGCCAGGTACCTATGGACCAAATTTCGAGTTTAGTTTCAAAAACGGTAGATTTATTTTACACAGTTATCATTTTTTATTAGCTTATAGGAGCTGCATTTGTAAATTATATAAAAGATATACAAGGAAATGTGGCTTTAGAGATTTCCTGCCACTACTATTGAGATTATGTTGTGCTGCACCAAAAGTTAAACTGGGATTAAGATAAAGTTGGGGAAATCAGGGCCTGTAAAGGTGAATGAGAATGAAAGAAAGAAAGAACTTGCATTTATAAAGCACCCTTCACAACCTCAAGAAGTCCCAAAGTGCTTTACAGCCAATCAAGTACTTTTGAAGTGTAGTCACTGTTATAATGTAGGGAAACATGGCATCCAATCTACGCACAGCAAGGTCCCACAAACAACAATAAAATAATGACCAGATAATCTGCATTTTAGTTAGATTGATTGCAGGATAAATGTTGGCCAGAACATCGGGAGAACTGCCCTGCTCTTCTTTCAAAAGTGCCATGGGATCTTTTACCTGAGAGGGCAGACAGGGCCTCGGTTTAATATCTCATCCAAAAGATGGCACCCCCAATAGTGCAGCATGATTGAGTAGGATTATTGAACAATGCTTGGACTGGAAAGGGAGTAAGGTTCCAGAGTAATGATGGGACTAGCCAAGGTTGAGAAAATAAGTCATTTGCAGAAGAGGAGTTGGGTTGTCAAATGGGGAGTAATATCTGATTGGATGGTGAATGAGTTAAGTATCAATAGTGGAGTAAGAGCATGTCAGTGAAGTAGGTGGGAACAGTTGTCCCTGAGAGAAATAAAAGATGGTTCAGTTCAAGAGCAGGGAGATTTTGCAGGGGAGTTGAGTACATGATCAATTTTGATTTGATGGAAAACTGAATAAAATCCTGTAAGGAGAATGTGGAATTCTGAATAATGACAGGGATTCACATCAAAATCAAAGTATGATATTTAATTGTTCAAACTCACTCTGAGAAGGATGTGGATTAGAATGCTCTATTTCTACTTGTAACTCCTTACATTTACTTGATAATTTTCAGCATTGACAATGTGGAGAAAAAGTATTTTTGTCAGTTGATGTACAAATATGAAGTGTGAATATTCAGTGCTGAAAGTGTTAAAGGGGCTGGCTGTTTTATTTTTGATACACAAACTACACAGGGAAAAGTGATACAAAAGCAAACAAATGTTCAGAGCCCTGTAGAAATTATTGGATACACATAGCAGGTAGATTACATATAAAAGAGAAAAAAGGTTAAAGTTTTCAGGAACCATCTGACTCCGTGCTCCCAACAGGGAGCCTTTCTCACTGGAAGTGCATGTTGGAAATTCTGGCAAGTGTTGTGCATGATTTTCCAAACCATCTTGGCTGAAAATCATGTGCAGTACATGCTTGAATTGCTGACATATCCTTTCCGACGGCAAGGCTCCCTACTGGGAGCGCATAGTCTGGAAATTACCCCTCTGATGTAATGGTACACTTGAAACCTATCTTTGTCCTTCAGATATTGATTGACTTGTTGCACACTGTAGCATTTTTTGCTTTTATATCAGATTTACATCAGATTTTCAAAATTATAGATTGTTTTTACCCCACAAATACTAAGTTCAACTTACTAGCAATTTTCCTCTATATATCAAATGGACATTATAGTATGAGAGCATCCCTTTTTATACAAGACTATTGATAGGTAAATACTTAAAAAAACAAAAATATATAAAGAGGAAAAAACAGTCTGATCCCTTGTTAATTATATTCATTGAACCACTCATCTTAGATCAATACCATTAAGCCGTATTCTCAAGAAACTGACATTTAATTTTAATCAATTGAAAAGCAAATCAATAGCTCATGAACTGAATATATAATTGAAACAGACTAACAGACCATGAATAAACTGTATGTGTGTGTGTGTGGAATAGGAGGGTCTGTACTGAAATCTGTGGTATTTAATATAATTTGTTTTCAGACCAATGATAATTACTATGTTTTATACTTCCTTTTTATGTAAGTTTATGTTACTTTGTAAATTCTCCTTTTCCTCTGGTCTGCAAGGTGTAGTACCTCTGCTGTCAACAATGGTGTGGAGATGCCGGTGATGGACTGGGGTTGACAATTGTAAACAATTTTACAACACCAAGTTATAGTCCAGCAATTTTATTTTAAATTCACAAGCTTTCGGAGGCTACCTCCTTCCTCAGGTGAACGATGTGGAAATGAAGTCCTCGAAATGAAGTCGCATTTATAATTCACAGAACAATGCTGGTGATAACAGACAGTTTTTTCAACTGCCCGTTGCCAAGGCAATCAGTGTGCAGACAGACAGGTGTTACCTGCCAGGTCTCAGAATATACAAATCACCAAAAAAAACAACAAACAAAAAAAAAACAGAGATAGAGAGGTAGAAACATAGAAAAGACAGCAACTGACCCGTTATCTGCACACTGATTGCCTTGGCAACGGGCAGTTGAAAAAACTGTCTGTTATCACCAAGCATTGTTCTGTGAATTATAAATGCGACTTCATTTCGAGGACTTCATTTCCACATCGTTCACCTGAGGAAGGAGGTAGCCTCCGAAAGCTTGTGAATTTAAAATAAAATTGCTGGACTATAACTTGGTGTTGTAAAATTGTTTACAATTGTCAACAATGGGGTGGTGAATCTGCCCCCAGAATGTTGAAAATACCTCCTGCAGCCAGGTGCCATCAGGTACGACTCTCCCCTTCAAATTTCCTGTTCTTCCTCCTGAAGGGACACTCTGTAGATTCCGCGGCAGCTTCCCTATTCAGGCCTCAGTTAAAATTGCAGTCAGGTTCTGAGGACATCATCAGGACCTGACATGTAAAGAAGGACCCCCCCCCCCCACCACCACCGACTTTGGGTGGGTGTTCTTGCCGCCTGCTTAGGAGCTCAAGTTAAAATCTCAGATGTCGGAATCTTGGTGGCATTCCGGTGGATAAGTAGCCTGGGCAATTTTAACTGTCCACCTGCCCAGTTTCTGGCGGGTGGGTAGGTTAAAATCGCTCCCGAGATTTTATGAATCCTCACTTCCATTGCAGAGTTTTGTGTACCAGGAGAACACATCAGGAATTCTGGCATGGAGAACATCAGGCCCTGCAGGATTTTCTGTCTATTCATTTTAATTTTAATAGACAGAATATCCTGTGGGATTTGGTAACCTCCATTGCCTGAATTCTTGAAATATGCACAAAGCTCGGTGCCAGAAGTACAAATTAGGAACATTTATCCTTCTTTGTACACTTTTGGTAGAGGAAGAGGATAAAGGAAGAAACATTCTGTGTACATTTAGAAAATCATCAATAATTCCTCGTAGTGCTTCAAGCTCTAGTAGTGTCATAATGCATTATAGCACTACATTATTGCATGGAATTTTCACAGCAAATGGATACTAAAATAAAACTATTCACAAGGAAACAAAAATGTAAAGCAGCAACGTCTAAAAATCCCTAATATTGCATCCCTTATGTCCCCCCATTATAAAATCCTAGCTTTATTCTTTCTCACCAAGCACTCTAAATCAACAACTTACATTTATTTGGCACCTACAACGTAGAAAAATCTCCCAAAGCACTGAACAGAAGCATAATGAGAAAAAAATTGCCAGTGTAAACTGTGACATTAGCTCACATTGAACGACTCAACAATTTAATATTAATAGCTGCATATAACAGTGAAGTGGTTTAATTAAAACACATGAAGATGGGTTTTGCAAGGTCCTGTGCTACCGGTGGAGTGTTGCATTCAGCCAGAGCATATCAAGTAATCACGGGCTCACTGCACATGAATTTTCAACTATTGGATTAGACAATATGTGCTGGCTGCATTCAAGGCCCCACTGGTGGTGCAGGACCTCACAAAATTTACTGGTACTATCAGCCAATCTATGCTGTAGCGAGAGCCACAGCTATTTTCCTCCTCTAGCCCCCAAGCGGTGAGCTTTCAAAAGAGAGCGCTAATAGCACTGGGAATCTGCCATGAATATTTTAATCAACATGATCTTGAAAAATTGGCTAGGATCAGAGTGGGGGTCACACCAGAGGGCAGGAGTCACACCCTGACACACTTCCAATGGAAAATGCAACCACAGAGCAAAATTCAAGCTAACATATTATCAGAGGCGGATGTAGTTACGGAGATGGAAGTAGGTGGCCTTTGTGATGGAGATGATATGGGGTCGGAAGATCAGCTCATAGTTGAATAGGACCCTGAGATTGTGAACAGTCTGATTTAGCTTGAGACAATGGCTGGGGAGAGAAATGGAATCGGTGGTGAAGGAATGGAGTTTGTGGTGGGGGCCAAAGTTGATGGCTTCAGTCTTCCCAATGTTCACCTGGAGCAAATTACAGCTTATCCATGACTGGATATCAGCCAAGCAGTCTGACAGCACAGAGGCAGTGGAGGGGTCATGAGAAGTGTTGGAGAGGTAGAGCTGGGTGTCGTTAGAATATATGTGGAAGCTGACCTCACGTCCGTGGATGATGTCACCAAAAGGCAGCACGCAGATGAGCCAGAGGAGGAATACTGGCCAAGGATAGACCCTTGAAGAGCTCTGGAGATAACGGTGCAGGGATGGGAAGAGAAGCCTTTTCTGGAGATGCTTTGGCTATGATTGGATAGGTAAGAGTGTAACCAAGTGAGGACAATCCTGTTAAGCTGGATAATGGAGGAAAGGCATTGAAGGAGAATGGCGTGGTTGAAAATGTCAAAGGTTGCAGAGAAGTTGAGGAGAATGAGGACGGATAATGCACTATAGTCACAATGACAGAGGATATAATTTGTGTCTGTGGTTAGGGTCGTTTCAGTGCTGTGGCAGGAGCAGAAACCTGATTGGAGAGATTCAAACATAGAGTTGTGAAGAAAATGGACACAGATTTGAGAGGAAACGTGTTCACAAACTTGGGAATGGAAAGGGAGGTCAGGGACGGGGCGATATTTTATAAGGATAGGGGAGTGGAGATTGGGTTTAATGGAGGAGAATGATGATGGTGATTTTGAAAGGGAGGGGGAACAGTATCTGAGGAGAGGGAACCATTTACAATGTCAGCTGGCATAGGGGCCAGAAAGGGAAGCTGGGTGGTTAGCAGTTTAGTGGGAGTGGGGTCAAGGGTCTCATGGCCTTGGAGAAGGAATGAAGGGTGATAGGAGGGAAATTAAAGAGAGACATGGGTTCTCTCAGGCCAAGGCATGGCCTGGAGGGAGGTTTGGCTTGGTGGGCCGGTAAAAGGGTGGAAGCAGAGCAGAGACAACCAAATGGACAGTCACAATTTTAGTTACAAAGAAGTCCATAAGCTCCTTGCACTTGTCGTTGGAGGCGAGGGTGGGAAGGGGCAGAGAAGTGGGTGTTTAAGGAGATAGTTGGTAGGGCAGAAAAGAAGCTGAGGGCTATTTTCCTCACCAGGATGATTCTGGAGTAGTGGGCAGTTTTGGCAGGGTAGAGTGAGGCCCAGTAGTGCTTGATGTGGTCCAGCCAGATCTGTTGATGGATAGCTAAACCAATTGTGCACCAGATACAATCAAATTTGTGCTCCTTGGGATTGAGAAAATGAAGATGGGAGCCATAGCAGGGGGGATTGACTAGGACAAGGGTATTATAGGTGCAGGTGAGGTTGAACAGATTGATGGCTGCAGAAGTATTGTGGCAAATTAACGGTTAAAGTCTCAGCATTTTGAAAGTGCAGTTATAAGTGACTTGGGGGAAGAGTTTTTTCCAGAGATGTGCACAGAAGGAAGTGGGTGTGGAAGGTTTAAGCTGAGCAAAACTAGCCACCAAAGTACTAAACTGATCAATATGCAGTAAAGGTAACATCAACTCTCATTAGCAGCACACAAAATGGCCTCCTTGATGTGGTATCTGCCTCAGAGGCTACCTTCCTGCATCTTCCACAGCCACTTTTATAGTGACTAATTATTTGGGATAGGTTTCTGCTGGAAGTTTGGGGAAATGAGTCAGAGAGTTAGCTACGCCCCCTTGACCCTATTTAAATGTGATGGAGTGGGCTCCCGGTGGCCTTAAAGGGGGACTGGCAATCTTTTGGTGGAATTATTCTGATGCAGTTTTTAAGCACCTGATTTGAGGTGGTAGCCTTTAAGAACCCATTTCATACTGTTTTGCATCCCCAGGTGGCAGTAATGCAGAGATGAATCCAGCTCCCCAAGACTATCACTTGGACCTCCTGGATGCTGGACTTTGAGCATTAGCAGAGATCGATAGCCAATCAATGCCTGCCTCTTGCATTGAAGTGATCCAAGGAAAATTGCAGAGTAGAGATAGAAAGAAAATGTAAAAAAGTTAAAAGGGTGAAATTCAACTTCGATGTGGGCACAAATCGGGTGGTAGTGGAGTCAATGGAAAGATAAATCGGGCGGGGTCAATCTGCTACCATCTGCTTTGTGCCCTCGCCAAAGTTGAATTTTCACCCCCCAGACAGGGACTCCTCAGATGACAGAGATGTTTGATAAAGTTTGACAGCCTAAAAATTAATGATAGTATCTTCCTTCTTTTTCCTCTCTGGTGCTGTATTGACAAATCATCATATTTTGAAACAAGAACTCTGTATTGACCCAACTTTTCTTATATCCTGCATTGTGTATCTTAGTGAGACATGATAAAAGCACGTCCTAAGGACATCAAATGGTTATTGTATCTGTATCCTGAGGGCTACTGTCTTATTTGATTAGTTGACTGGAATATTGGAGTTGATTTTCAGTGATGGTTATAGATGGTGGGGGAATTCTGCAGTGTGGGTTTTTCACTCATTTGAGTGATGCACATCTGACCCTGACAAATCTCCTGGAGTCAGACCTAACCGAGTTCTCAGCATGCAATTGCATGGAACTGTCCTTTAACGCCCATATTATGTGGGTGGGTAAGTATACTGTGACGATGGGTTGTTTTTTTAGATTATTTTAAAGATTCATGCTCTTGCTTACCTGTCCAGGCTCATAGCTGTCATAATTGCACAGCAGGCAAACTGATTGCAGCTGTCTAGTGATGTGATAATGGTGCAGAGAGTACTGCCAAAGACCCACTCTCCTCCTCGTGCCCACTGATGAATCAGGAATGGCATTCCAATAATATGAACCAAATCTGCTACTGCCAAATTACAAATATAAATATCTGGGATGGTCTTCCTCACTGATCTGAAACAAATTCAAATTTAATTCAATCAGCATTGTATTATTGCCTGGTACATTGTTTTACCAAAGGCACTTAATGTTATTTAGTATAAAAACAGAAAATGCTGGAGAAGCTCAGCAAGTCAGGCAACATCTGTGGAGAAAGAAACAGAGTTAATGGGCTCGATTTTTGGACGTCCGAGCCGGCGGGTACGTGGCAGGGGGGACTCTGAAAATCGGGGAATCCAGAGCCTGGCTCCAACCCGCCCACTTCCGAGTTCCCCAGTGACGCGCTTAGATGCGCGCGCAGCCTCCGCATGCGGCACTCCCGCTGCCAATTAAAGCCGGCGGGATCCTAAGGCATATTAATGTGATAGTTCAGGTCGTTAGCAGACCTGATTCGTAGGCTATTTTAGGAGGGGTGGGATTTTCATCTCAACTGAGTGTGTTTCCCGTACTGGGGGAAACACTCCCAGTTGAAATGGACATGTTGCAGCCACCAACCTGTGGCAGCTGCAAAGGTCCATTTGACAGGTGGGGGAGTGGGGGGGGAGTGGGGGGGGGTGGGAGACCCTCACCCATTGCAGGAGGCCACACTGTCACTTTGGACAAAGTTTGGCCTCCACCACCCTCCTCCTAACAATAAAATTCACCAACTTGGAACCTCAACCCCGGTGTGCAGAAACATTTACATACCTTGCGGACCCCCTCAACGTACATCTTCCGGATGGGGCCATAGCTGCAGTCATGACCTCCTCGGAGGACGAACAGCTTCACCAGCATCGCTGGCCACGCCGTCCACCTCTGAAACATGGAGCTCCACAACACAGTGCTGGACCTGCACAGCAGGAGGGAGGGCAACCACAGAGAGAGATGCGTCGCAGAAGGCACTACCCTCACCACTGGGTCCACAGACCGAGGCTCAGCTTCCTGGACCTCTCTGAGCAGCAGTGCACACGGAGGCTCAGAGTCACTCGACATGTAGTTGTGGACATCTGCAGCCTCCTTCATGCCGAGCTGCTCCCGGCTGGCCCGATCACCATCTTCTTACCTGTCGCTGTCAAAGTCACCACTGCCCTCAACAACTTCTCCTCCGCATCCTTCCAGGGTGCAACCGGGGACACCGTCAATGTCTCTCAGTCGTCTGCACAAAACAGCCCTGCAAATACACCTACACCCACTCTGCAGTGACACAATGGGTGGCATCAGTTGTGAGTCTTCATTGTGATCCTCAGGAAAGGGCATTATTGCACAAACCAGACAAGATTCGCAAAGACGTGGCAGTAGTGGTGCCAATACAATATGTAATGTGAGTTGATCAGAAATAAATATAAGTAAAAACCATGACAAACCCTCAAGCACCCTCGTGCATCCCCTTCATGCTCATGACACGTTTGCCTTACGCTTCCTACTACACATATGTGATGCATGCCCTGTGGCTGCAGCACAGGTAGTGGCAGGTTGGGTGAGGCTGACCGTGAAAGAAATGCATGAGAGGGTGAGTATGAGACAGAGCCATGAGATTGTATGAGGATTGGGTTGAGTGGTAGTGGCGGGATGAGTACTGGCGAGGTGAGTAAGTGCAGGTAAGATGAGGATGAGATTTAAGTGGGTGTGAGGAGTGATATGATAGAGTAGTGTTGGCAGTGCAGAAGGAGATGTGGGGTGGGGGCGGTGATGTGGCAGACGGAGTGTAGGGGAATGAGTAAGTGTACTCACTTCGGCTGACCTACTGAGGTCATTGAAGCGCCTCCTGCACTGTATGCAGGTGGGCGATATGTTGGTGGTGCCGGTGACCTCCTCTGCCACCCCGACCCAGGCCTTCGTGGTGGCAGAGGCAGGCCCCTTCCTCCCGTCCGCCGGGGAGAAGATCTCTCTCCTCCCCCTCCTCCTCACCCCATCCAGTAGGCCCGGAGTGAGGCATCATTAGACCTGTGAGCAGCCTTCCCCTTGGGCTGCTCCATGCTGTAATTTTGGCTCCTTTCTGCAGCATCAGTCAATGGAGGACTGCCCCTTTAAATAGCCTATGATACGGGTGCGCAGTCCGCCCGCTGTGCAGCTTTCCAGCGCGAATCCCGAAAGCCAAAGTAAGTGGCTTCAATTAGGCTGCGATCGCGTGCGGAGCACCCCGAATTCAATGGGCGCGTTACCCGTGCTTCCAGTCGACCCCCCGCTGGCAATCCGCCTCCCTCCTAATATCGAGCCCAATGTTTCAGGTCGAAGACCTTTCGTCAGAACTGGAAGATGTTAAAAGAGTTAAAGTGTTTGAGCAAGTACAGAACCAGGGAAAGGGGGAAGGGAGGGGAGTGGAGGAAAGAACAAAAGGGAAGGTCTGTGATAGAGTAGAGGGCATGAGTGATTAAATGACAAAAGGGATGATGGTACAAGGCAAGGAAGGTGATAATGGGACAGGTTAAGAAACAAAAGATTGGTCAGGAGTAGCTCTAAATGGCAGCAACAGAACCATTACCAGCACCTGCTGACCGAAAAAATGGGAGCAGTGATTATGATCTGAAGTTATTGAAATCAATGTTGAGTCCAGAAGGTTGTAAAGTGCTTAATCGAAAGATGAGATGCTGTTCCTTGAGCTTACGTTGAGCTTCATTGGAACAGAGTAAGAGGCCGAGGACAGAGAGGTGAGAGTAGGAGTGGGAATTAAAATAGCAAGCACCGGCAGGTCAGGGTCACGCTTGCGGACAGAGCGGAGGTGTTCAGCAAATCGATCACCCAATCTGTGTTTGGTCTCCCCAATGTAGAGGAGACCGTATTGTGAGCAGTGGATTCAGTAAACTAAATTGAAAGAAGTACAAGTAAACCTTGTATATTGTTTCATCTGGAAGGAATATTTGGGGCCCTGGACAGTGCAAAGGGTGGAGTGAAGGGGCAGGTGTTGAATCTCCTGTGCTTGCACAGGAAGGTGCCGTGGGGAGGAGAGTGGGTGTTGGGGGTGATGGAAGAGTGGACTAGGGTGTCGCGGAGGGAGCGGTCCCTTCGGAATGCTGAAAGGGGAGGGGACAGATAGATGCACTGGAGGTGGCGGAAATGGCGGAGGATGATACGTTGAATGTGGAGGCTGATGAGGTGGAAGGTGAGGACAAGGGGGTCCCTATCATGGTTCTGGGAGGGAAGGGAAGGGATGAGAGCAGAAGTGCGGGTAATAGGACTGACATGGTCGAGGGCCCTGTCAACTACAGTTGGACTTGTTCAAATAATGGGGCTATAATATCACATGTAATATTATTACTACTTTGAACAATAAATATTGCTAAATGATAATTAATCACCCTGTTAATAATAACATTTCCTGAGGGATATTTACTCGAGTATTGATTCATTCTTTGTACAAGGGGTAAATTATCTTTGCATTGGAACCAGTGTACTTGTTAAGTGTACATTAAAGGGTAGTAATTTAAGGGGTCATTTTCTAACTTAACACTCCTGGGTAGGGGGGACCCTCGCCTGCCAAAAGTACACATTGGAAATTTAGATGTACACAGTGCATGAATTTCCAATCATTTAAGGTAATGGTCAGAAATGTGGGCACTGTGCATGCCTGAGTTTCTGATGAGTGCTCCCGACAGGCAAGGCTCCACACCAGGGGATCTGCTTTGACTTTTGGGTGACCGACTTTTGGAGCATGCTGGTCGGCCTCCCTTTTCCAGTGCCAAAGAGGCCTCTGTGATTTTGAGACACTGGCCTCATTTAAATCTGGCAGGTGAGATGCGAGACGCAAACAGCTGTCCAGGTGCAGCTCGCTTGATTGAGGCCTCATAATCGGGCCAGTACAGTCACACCCTTTGCTAAAGGGATCAAGGGATATGGGGAAAAAGCGGGAACAGAGTACTAAGTTAGACGATCAGCCATGATCATTTTGAATGGCGGAGCAGGCCCGAAGGGCCGAATGGCCTACTCTTGCTCCTATTTTCTATGTTTCTATGTCACCAGCAAGGTAAGGTGTGGGGGGGAAGAGGGTGTTGCGATTGCGGAGTGTGGGGATGGCAGCTAGCGGTCCAGATTATTTTTGTGGGCCCCGAAGGAGCACTCCTACTCCTCCATGGCCCACAAAAATAATTCAACACTTATCTTTGGCGCGCCTCTTTGGTTCCTTCACCTGTCTGGCCCCAGTTCTGTTAATTTATGAAAAAGATTTACACTGTTCTTTGGCTACCCCAAAGGCAGCAGGCCAAGCTAAGGTGCTTTCAGGGAAGTGTTATCAGACAAAAATTGACACCGAACTAATGAAAGAGATATTAGGAGGGTGACAAAAAGCTTGGTTAAAGAGGTAGGTTTTAAGGAGGGTCCTAAATGAGGAGAGAGATGTGGAGAGGCAGCACGGGAGTTCCAGATCTTAAGGCTTAGATGGCTGAATGTATAGCCACTAATGGTGTGGTGAAGGGAATGGGGATGCGCAAGAGAACAAAGTTGGAGGAATGCAGAGTACTCAGAGGGTTGTAGGGCTGGAGGAGGTCACAGCGATAAGGGGCAAGGACATCGAGGGATTTGAACCGTGAAGTGGATGAGAATTAGTTGACCAGGAGCCAATATAGGTCAGCGAGCACAGAGGTGATGGGTGAGTGGGATGGTGTGGGCAGCAGAGATTTGGATGAGCTGAAGTTTATGGAGGGTGAGGAAGGGAGTTTGACCAGGAAAGCATTAGAATAGTCGTGTCTGGAGGTGTCAAAAGCATGGATGAGGGATTCAGCAGCAGATGAGCTGAGGCAGGAGTAGTGATGGGTGATGTTACAGAGGTGGAAGTAGTCTGTCTTGGTAATGGACAGGATATGGGGTTGGAAGCTCAGCTTGAGATCAAATAAGATGCCAAAACTGCAAACAGTCTGGTTCAGCCTGAGACAGTATCTGGGGAGGGAGACAGAGTTAGTGGGGAGGGAACAGAGTTGGTGGCCGGGGCCAAAGACAATGGCTTCAGCCTTCCCAATGTTTAACTGAAGGAAATTGCGGCCCATCCAGACAAGCTGGCTGAAAATATAGAAGCAGTGGAGGGGTCGAGAGAGTTGGTGGTGAGGTACAGCTGGGTGTCATTAACGTATATGTGGAACCTGACGTCATGTCTGCAGATGATGTCGCCAAGGGGCAGCATATAGATGAGGAATAGGAGGGGACCAAGGATAGAGGACTCCAGAGGTAATGGCACAGGGGCAGGAAGAGAAGCCAATGCTGGAGATTCTCTGGCTACGATTGGCTAGGTAAAAGTGGAACTAAGCGAGGACAATCCTACTAAGCTGGATAATGGAGGAGGAGGCTGGAGGAGGATGGCATGGTCGGCCATGTCAAAGATAGTAGAGGGGTAGAGAAAGATGAGAAGGGATCATGCACCACGGTCACAAGGATGTCACAGAAACCAGATTGGAGAGGTTCAAGCATGGAGTTTGCATGAAAGATGGGCACAGATTTGGGAGGCGCCAACACGTTTAAGGACTTTAGAGAGAAAAGGGAATTTGGAGACGGGGCAGTAGTTTGCAAAGACAGAGGGGTCAAGGGTGGGTTTTTTGATAAGTGGGGGTAATGGTGGCACCTTTGAAAAGGAGGGCACAGAATCTGAGGAGAGGGAACTATTTACAATGTCTTCTCCTTGAGAACATTATTTAAAGCCCACCTATTTAACCAAACATTTTGTCTCCCTTTTTAATATCTCCTTCTTTGGCTTGACATCAATGTTTTTCTTATGCCTCTGTGAAGCACCTTGGGACATTTTTCAACGTTTAGAGGCACTATATAAATGCACTCTGTTGTTGTTGCTGTAGAATTAGTTGCACTGACACTAACGGTATTTAAACATAGAATGCAGATGCAGTCAGATTATCAGGTTGTTTAAGAATATTTTCCTTAGAATTCAAAGATTTCACTTCTTTATGAAATTTGGAGGCTGTTTTCATGATACTAATAGTCAGAATATCTTAGCAAAGTTTGACATATATGAATACAATTTATGACGGGTTTTTCCCCTATTGTGGAAAAGTTGTAAATCCCATTTTCATGAAACTTGAAGAGTTTGTTCATTGTACCAAAAAGGGAAATATAATTAAATATGCCAATTTAATCAATTTTGCACAGGAAATTGATAACCTATATAAGGCTTTTCTGGTGCAAGACATTTCTCAAATTGCATATGCATATCAATGTAGGCTAGAAAAGTGACATTCCTCTCCAACAGATATAAAAATGTCTAATGCACTGCTATAACACTACAGCATTGCTGCCCAAAACTCAGAGGTTCACTTGCTCATTTAATAACATGGCTGTTCAGCACCCTTAATTCTTATTTTAGTTTTTGATGGATGATTTTTTTTAACACCAACTTGTTCAATATCTTTAAAGCCATCTTATTTAATTTTCTTGGAAAGCCTGAACATAAATCTTGTTCTTTCCTTTATACTCCTTGACATCTGATCAATGTAAATATTAGTAAAATGAACAGAAATAAATAGAAACAATAGAATTCTGTATTATCGTGGCACATCTCTAAAAGCTCATGTGTAAAGACAAAACACTGTCATGCTTAAAATAAAATCTAAACATTAATATTCATTAATTCAGTATTTTTTTTACATATTTTGCATACCAATAGCTCAAGTAGTCTTTCAGTTTCTTTCATTTTTATTTTGCTGTACCTGATGATGGTAGATAGGATGAGAATATTTCCAACTAATCCTGTTGAACAGATAATGCCAATAAAAGAAGGAAGGAGAATAGTTTCCATTACATCAATCATTTGATAATGATGTGATGTAGGGCAGGACTCGTTTGTCCAATCAGATCCATTTTTCCAGGCCCAGCATGGTGTCTGGGATCCATTCATTGTTTATATGGTTTAGGTTCTTCCTCCTGCAATAAGAGCAATAAATAGCAATGGTATTTGAGCCATTGAAGAATAGACATTCCAATTAGACAACATAGAAAGGATCAGAGGGCTTACAACACATAATGGTCAAGCCAATACTGATGTTGCCACTTGATATTATTTGTAACTACTGCTCACACATCACCCTATCCTCACTGACCTACATCGGCTCCCGGTCCCCCAATGCCTCACATTTAAAATTCTCATCTTTGTGTTTATATCCGCCCAAGGCCTCACCCCTCCCTATCTCTGTAACCTCCTCCAGTGCTCCAGCCCACCCCCCTCCCCAAATTCTGCATTCCTTTGACTCCAGCCTCTTGTGCATTCATCTCCTCCCTTCATCCCTCTATTTACAGCTGTGCCTTCAGCTGCCTAGGCTCCACATTTTGGAATTTCCTCTTCAAATCCTTCCACCTCTGTTCCTGCCTCTACTCTTTTAAGATCCTCCTTAAAACCCACCTCTTTGACCAAGCTTTCAGTTACTCTCCTATACTAGACATCGTTGGCTATATTAGGAGAGTATGTTTGTTTCCCTTCTGCTTCTGTGAAGTGCTTGGGAAGTTTTTCTGCATTGAAGATGCTATATAAGTGCAACTTGCTGTGTTAAATCGAGTTTATTTCTTTTCAGTTTTTATGTTAATAAAACAAAATCCATTGAAAATTCAAGGCTGGAGAGAAATTGGAAGTAAGATAAAAACTGAGAAAAATGTTTACTCACTTGGTTATTTTCTCTTTTATAGAATCATACAATGGTTACAGCACAGGAGGAGGCACTCGGCCCATCGAGCCCATTCCAGCTCTTTGTAAGAGCAATCCAGTTAGGCCCATTCCTGCACTCTTTCCCCATAGCCCTGCAATTTTTTTTCCTTCAATTATTTATCCAATTCCTTTTTGAAAGTCATGATTGAATCTGCTTCCTCCACCCTTTCAGGCAGCACATTCCAGATCATAATCACTCACTGTGTAAAAAAGTTTTTCCTCATGTCGCCTTTGGTTCTTTTGCCAATCATCTCAAATCAGTGTCCCTTGGTTCTCGACCCTTCCACCAATGGGAACAGTTTCTCTTTATTTACTTTATCTAAGCCCTTCATGATTTTGAACACTTCTATCAAATCTCCTCTTAAACTTCTCCGCTCTAAAGAGAACAACTCCAGCTTCTCCAGTCCATCCATGTAACTGAAGTCCCTCATCCCTGGAGCCATTCTAGTAAATCCTCTCGAAGGCCTCCACATTCTTTCTAAAGTGCAGTGCCCAGAATTGGACACAATACTCCAGTTGTGGCCGAACCAATGTTTTATAAAGGTTCAACATAACTTTCTTGCTTTTGCACTCTCTGCCTCTATTTATAAATTGTAAACAATTTTACAACACCAGGTTATAGTCCAACAATTTTATTTTAAAATTCACAAGCTTTCGGAGGCTTCCTCCTTTCTCAGGTGAATGTCAAGAAACCCTCGAACCTCTCGCATTTATAAATCACAGAACAATACCTGGTGATTACAGATAGTCTTTTCAACTGCCCGTTGCCAAGGCAACCAAAGTGTTCTTCTATTTATAAAGCCCAGGATCCCATATGCTTTTTTAACCACTATCTCAACCTGACCTGCCACCTTCAAAGATTTGTGCACATATACCCCAGGTCTCTCTGATTTTGCATCCCCTTGAGAATTTTCCCATGTACTTTATATTGCCTCTCTTCATTTTTCCTGCCAAAATGTATCACTTCGCACTTCTCTGCGTTAAATTTCATCTGCCACGTGTATGCCCATTCCACCAGCCTGTCTATGTCCGCTTGAAGTCTATCACTAGTGTTGACTACACTTCCAAGTTTTGTGTCATCTGCAAATTTTGAAAATATGCCCTATACACCCAAGCAAAATTCATTTATATCAAAAAAAAGTATTGTCTCTAGCACCGACCCTTGGGGAATGCCACCATATATCTTCCTCCAGTCCGAAAAACAACTGTTCACCACTACTCTGTTTCCTGTCACTTAACCAATTTCGTATCCATGCTGCCACTGCCCCTTTTATTTGATGGGCTTCAATTTTGCTGACAAGCCTATTTTGTGGCACTTTATCAAAAGCCTTTTGAAAGTCCATATACACAACATCAACCGCATTGCCCTCAACAACCCTCTCTGTTACCGCATCAAAAAACTCAATCAAGTTGGTTAAACACGATTTGCCTTTGACAAATCCGTGCTGGCTTTCCTTTATTAATCCACACTTGTTCAAGTGACTGATAATTCTGTCCCGGATTATCGTTTCTAAAAGTTTTCCCAACACCGAAGTTAAACTGACTGGCCTGCAGTTGCCAGGTTTATCCTTGCACCCTTTTTTGAACAAGGGTGTAACATTTACAATTCTCCAGTGCTCTGGCACCACCCCCATATCTAATATCGCCTTCACCTTTGCAATTTCAGCCCTTACTTCCCTCAGCAACCTAGGAGGCATCCCATCTGGACCGGGTGACTTATCTACTTTAGGTACAGCCAGCCTTTCTAGTACTTCCTCGTTATCAATTGGTATTAAGTTTTCAATAAGTAAATTAGAACAACATTTTACATAAATAAACAAAATTAAAGTATAATGACTGCATAACTTGCATAAAATAATAATTTCAATTATTTATGGTGAGCAGTTTATTAAAAATGTTTTATTTTATTTAAAGCAAAATTACCCTACTCGTGGGAAGAGAATTGACCCAGGTGGCCACAGCAGCAGATGCTTTGAATTAGATTGAGCTGGTGCTAAATTCACTTTGGCATAGAAGAGAGAGTGATGCAGCTGAGACATGAAGAGGTTAGGGATGTGGAGTTGACATGAGGAGGTAAGGGAAAAAGAGATGATTGTGGATAGATCATGAACATATTTAAAATATAGTAATTAGCATAATTACTGCTTGTGCTAGTTCTTTCCATGTTATGAATTTAGTTATGTATTTTTAATGCATGGTAATCTTTACTTTTCCCAACTTTTTCCTCTACTTCCCTTCTGAACTTGACACAAAATAGGATATGATTCCAGAGATGCCAAGTTCTCCAGTAGCTCATCCACAAGTGGCTATTCTTTGCATATAAGCCCAGATAGGGAGTGTTGACAGGCTATTTGACTGCATGGAGCATCGCAGCTAAATCTGTTCTTGATCTCATTCAATAGCCACACATGTACACTTTCTAGCAGGAGCCATTAGATAGGGATTAGGTGCAGTAAATCTGGCTGACTGTTTTCCTAGTCTGTGGACACTGAGTGCCCAAAGATTAAATGGGACCTACCTGACTTTGTAACATTTCCCTACATTACAATGGTGACTACACTTCCAAAGTACTTAATTGGCTGTGAAGCACTTTGGGACGTCCTGAGTTTGTAAAAGGTGCCATGTAAATGCAAGCTCTCTCTTTCTATTTGGTACCGCACCACGGAGTGCATTTTAGCCCCTGAGCCCCATTACTTTGTAATCCGTAGGTGGCCGCCTCAAGGCAGAGTTTATAATTCCATATAATTAAATATCAGATATTATAAAGTAACTTATGACTATTTCAATACTGCACCTTTGTTCAATGATAGATTGACTTAACATAAATTACACCAGCTCTGTGAATAGAATTCCAAATATTACTCATGACTGAAATTCAAAACAAGTCAATGCAAAAAATTGTGTTATTCATCAAAAAGGGAAATAAATTCTCCTTGTATAATTAGAAACTAACAATCATGTTGGAGTGGATTACAAAGCTGCAACACAGTCTTGGGCATCAGGGATGTTTATGAACTGCTTTAGCTTTTCTCTGTGCTTTGTGATATCAGGTCTCCTCATAGCCTTTGAACAGACCTCGATTTATCTGTTGTTCTACGTATAACCACACAACATTAGGTCAAGCGAGAAAGTTATTGATATGAATGTTACTTAAGGTATCTGAGGTGAAGAAACACATTGTTTTAGCTGGAACTACCCATGATGGAAACTACTCTGGAGGAAGAAAGACCCACTATGGTTCTGCATGGTGCTGAGAACTAGTTATTCACAAAATTGCAAAAGCAGAGGCTGGATATTTTTGCAATATACTCTGCAGTAACAGTATGCTTTGGCAAGAGAATTATGAATGGCAGGATATGTGTGCTGTATAGTGAAGAATGATATCCTTAGAAGACGGTGGAATAAGTACCAGCTGGGAAAAAGGCATCCTAAAAGGCCAAACTAGGAGTAGTGGAATTGCATATGGATGACCTGTATGAACAGACACTGTAGAAGTTGGAAGCGGGGACAGCGTGATGGCAAGGTTTTGAGTGTCTATAACCAGCTTGCTTATGACAACTAACTGGAGGTATGTGCATGGATATCAAGCACCTTGGGGTTACAGGTGCTATACAAATGCAAGTTTTTGTTGTTGATTTCAACAGAACTAGAAATAACATTGATTCACTCATATTTACTTTATTAACATAAAAAGAACAGGTTTCTGTTTTACAGGATTGAAAACAAATGATCACCACAAGCTGTTTTGACAAGTATTTAAGAGAAAAGTAGTTAGATTTTAAGGGATTTTTGCAGATCAACACAATTTTGTCTTACTGTGTGCCGCTGAGAGTTTCTTGACAGATTCAAGACTTGTTGTAGTTCAATCTTTTTGATTAATTCATATCAGATTCTATCTGCCCTCACGGGTGAATATTTTAGTTCTTGATCAAGATGATTAATGAAAAGCTGCATGACATGGAGCATTCTATATCGAAGAGAGAATTAAAGCTGACACACTCCAAGAAACAACCCTGTAGTTCACTGTTAAAGTACTAATAGCATCTGAGGGGAAAATCCACAAACACACACCCTGGTAGTGGAAGGAAATATAATCGTGAAAAGCTGTGTGGCGGCTGGAGGAAGGAAATATCTCAGAGCTGTGGGGAAAATGAGGTTGAAAAATAATTAAAATTGTTGCACTTCTGCTCTTTCACCAATTGGATCTACTTATCTAAGAAGCTTTTTTATTATGAGTTATGTTTTAGATATGATTCATTGAAATTCTTTCACTTTTGTAATTGTATTACAATTGACAAGACATGACCTTGTCGCAATATATTCATTCAAAAATTCCCTTGTATTTACTGATGTGGAGATGCCGGTGATGGACTGGGGTTGACAATTGTAAACAATTTTACAACACCAAGTTATAGTCCAGCAATTTTATTTTAAATTCACAAGCTTTCGGAGGCTTCCTCCTTCCTCAGGTGAACGATGTGAAAATGAAAACCTCGAAATGTCATTTCGAGGTTTTCATTTTCACATCGTTCACCTGAGGAAGGAGGAAGCCTCCGAAAGCTTGTGAATTTAAAATAAAATTGCTGGACTATAACTTGGTGTTGTAAAATTGTTTACACTTGTATTTACTGTCATTAGATAGAATGTGTAATTAGTATGGAATGACTGAGGTGTGTATTGACCTACTTTCCGGTTAATTGCTTTTGGGAGTTGTTATTTTTCTTCAAAGATATCAATGAGGTGTTTGCATTACTGATTACAAAAAATGCTGATTTTAAGCTCTGTTGGATTCAATTGAGGATAAATTGAGGATATATTTTCTTTATTATATAGCTATTTGATCTCCTGTGGTATCACACATGGGAGTCAAGGACTGTGCATTGTTGAAAAGTTGGGCCAAAGCTGTGCCTGCCATGTAAGCTACCAGTTATTTAAAACTGTTTGATTAGCTTTAAGGCTATTTAACTGTTTAGCCAGCACCAAAACACTAATCACTGAAAACACTAACCACTAAAAAAAAACCACTAACCACTAAAAACATCTTTGATGTTTTGAAAGAATTTGATAACTGTAAATCCTAAAACAGTGAACAACAGAAGTATAATAACATAAAGATTAAAAATTCATGGAATAAACTGGAGAATTTAAAATATAACAACATGCGATGATATAGTGTGTTATTTGATGTTGTAAAATCCCAGCAGAAGAACTCAGCTTACAAAAACCAACAACAAACCACATGCATCACTACTCAGTGACAACACCAAAAAGTTGTTGTTGAGCTTTGCTGCACAGCTTCAGCAGGAAACAGTGAGTTAACAATGCACCAGCAACCAGTGAGTCAATAAATTTAAAAAGCACAGGCACCAGCAAATTAAAAAAATTAAAAGTTAGTGGAGCAGTGGGTAGCAGAAGCAATGGGTAGCAGAAAATAGATGGATAGGTGGGCAGCAGTGAATTAATGAAGCAGAGCAGGCAGGGCCAAAGATAACAAGGAAAAAGGGAGTGAGTAAATACCAAAGTGGGAGCACAGTCCAAAGCTATAGCGAGATGGGAGCATGGGTGGGCAGGCTATTAGGAGGAAGCCTGGCCATGCTTGGCAATGAATGGCTTCAAAATAAAAACAGAAAAGTGGGGTCCTTAAAAAGCAAAGGACCCCAAAAATGAATGAAGCAGACTTAGCATTGGTGAAAATCAAAGGACCTCAAAAAAAGTGAACTGAAAAGCTGAAACCAAACAGCTTAAAAAACAAAAGAACAGGCTGGCCCTAGTGAAAACCCAAAGTGCTCAAAAAAAAGGAGTGGGGTTGGTGTTGTGTGAAAACCAAAGGGCCTCAAAGAATTCCGAGGACTGGGGCTAGACCAAAGTAATGGAGTGAGCAGGAAACCAAAACGAGAGCAAAATTTTAAAATGTAAAAATTTAATGGGGCAAGTGGGTGAACGTGAAGAAGCATGGCTGTGCCCAAGGCTGGAAGGCCTCAAAAAGGATGGAGGACCAGGGCTGGACCAAGCAAGGCTGAAGAAAACCTTTAAAAACTGGCAGTAAAATTCTGTAGAAATAGAATAGAGTACAAAAACAGGTCAAATGGGGGCATGTGGGTTCAAATGAAACAGCTGGTAGGGAACGGAGGCCAGGGTAGAAATTAAAAAAAATATTTAAATTTAATTTATGGGAAACAGCTCAAATTAGTCATAAAGAGCAGCACAGATTATGGATTACAGAGTACAATTATTTTTTTTCAATTTATAGGCACTTTTAAAAGCATAGAAGCAGCAAAGAACTCTGGGTAGTGTAATGGTATGGCTTCGACAAGGTTAACAGCTGAGCCATGGAAGCTGGAGATAGCAGGGAGTGCTATAAAGCCACCATTAGGCAGGGGTGAGCAATTATATTCTGATACACAGTTGTTTACATACAGGATTGCTATTATAAATGTCTACAGGGTTGTTATTATAAATGTAAGTGTTGATATAAAAATGTTAGCCAAAATTGTAACAGAAGGAAGTAAGATTTGTGAACAGGAAAGTGAGAGCATATGCAACATTTTTAATACAAACCAGCAGATTTCCCATGGTCAAAAGCAAAATACTGCAGATGCTGAAAGTCTGATATAAAAACAGAAAATGCTGGAAATACTCAGCAGGTCAGGCAGCATCTGTGGAGAGAGAAACAGAGTTAATGGGCTCGATTTTAGGGTCGGGTTACCTGCGGGTTTCCAGCGGGGGGGCCCCAAAAATCCCGATCTCCGGTCACGTGACCGGATCGCGACGAAATCCCGGCCACTTCCGGGTACCGCGCTAACGTGCGGGGCTGCGCGCGCAAGCCCGCTGGTGGGAATCCCGCAGGCAATTAAAGCCAGCGGGGTTCCACTTGAGAGTACTTAACTTGCTCGTTGTGGTCAGTTAATGAGCTGAAGCAGCTGTCAAAAGAGGAAGTGTGGGATTTTAGGTTCAACGCAGTCAGTTTCCCACACTGGGGGAAACAGTACCTTTCAAAACCAGGCGTGTTGCAGCCAGCAGCCTGTGGCAGGTGCCAAGGTGCGCTCCACGGGGGAGAGCCCTCACCCACGCAGGAGGCCACCGCGTCACATAGGGCAACCCCTGCCCTCCACCACCCCCCGCCAAGCCAGAGGACAGACCGACACGAAACCGCAGCCCCAGTCCGAGGACCCACCCACCTACCCTGCACAACCCCTCAGACCAACACCTGCCAGATGGGTGGTGCGTTGACATCGTCGGAGGACGAACAGGATGACCAGCCCCAGCAGCCTCGCAGTCCACGCCGTCCGCCTCGGAGAGGTGGGGCCCCCCAACACGGTGCTGCGGCACACCCACCTGCACAGCAGGAGGGAGGGCAACCGCAGAGAGAGATGCGTCGCAGGAGGCACTACCCTCCGCACAGGGTGTACAGAGCGAGGCTCAGCTTCATGGACCTCTCCGAGGAGCAGTGCATACGGAGGCTCAGAGTCAATCGCCAGGTAGTCGCCGACATCTGCAGCCTCCTTAACGACGAGCTGCTCCCTGATGGACCAAGCAGCATCTTCTTACCTGTCGCCGTCAAAGTCACCACTGCCCTCAACTTCTTCGCATCCGGTTCCTTCCAGGGTGCCACCGGGGTCTGTCAGTCGTCTGCACACAAGTGCATAAGGCAGGTCACCGATGGGTTGTTCCGCAGGGCCTCCCACTACATCAACTTCGCCATGGACGAGCGCAGCCAGATGGAGAGGGCGGTTGGATTCCATGCCATGGCCGGCTTCCCACGGGTGCAGGGTGTAATCGACTGCACCCACATCGCAATACGGGCACCTCCGCATGAGCCAGGGCTGTTCATCAACAGGAAGGGGTATCACTCCATGAACGCCCAGCTCATCTGTGACCACCGCCAGAGATTCCTACACGTGTGCGCCAGATACCCCGGCAGCTGCCACGATGCCTTCGTCCTCAGGGAGTCCGCCGTCCCGCCCATCCTGCAGGCACCCAACGCCGGCAACGGCTGGCTCCTCGGCGACAAGGGGTATCCCCTCCACACGTGGCTCATGACACCTCTGAGGAACCCCATCACCGAGCCGGAGCGTCGGTACAATGACAGCCACACTGCTACCAGGTCTACAATTGAGCAGACCATAGGGCTTCTCAAGATGCGCTTCAGGTGCCTTGATCGTTCTGGGGGAGCGCTCCAATACACACCATTCAGAGTGGGACGAATCATAGTTGTCTGCTGTGCCCTGCACAACATGGCCCAACAGAGAGGGGTGCCGCTGGAGGAGGCCCCATCCACACCCGCCACCCACATTGAGGAAGGCGAGGGCGAGGAGGAGGAGGAGGAGGAGGAGGAGGCGCCAGAGGATGTTGGACGACCCATGCGCCGAGCCGCGACTCACCGGGATGGTCGCCGGGCCAGGGAGGCACTCATACGTCAACGGTTCTCCTAGAGTCAGACACTGCGATGCGCTCGCATCTCCTCACCTGCACATGCGAGCGGCCATACCAGCCCCCTCCACTGAAGAGTGCTGCCAGTAATCCTGCACCCACAGCAGTGTGCCCAATGGGTGGCAGCAGGTGTTCGCCATCATGATGGCCTCCACGGAACGCAACTATTGCACAAGCCGCGGAAGAATGGACGAGAGGTGGCAGGAGTGGTGAGAATAGACTATTTAATATCTGGAATGTGACATTATATAAGAAACAAATTCCAAATTAAAAAACACCTTGGTGTATTCCCTTTGTGATTATAACGCCTTTGCAATTCTTCTCCGGGAACCCCTACGTGGTGCTACCCCTGTGGCTCCAGCAGAGGTAGTGGCAGGTTGCTCGTCTTCTTGCCTTGACCGGGTAGATGCTTTTGGCGGACGGCCCCTGGGTTTCGGTGCCCGTGACGGCACCTCCACAGACTGCTCCTCCTGCACTGGGGCAGGGGCAGACTCGGCCACCTGGAGAGGAGGCACCATTGCGAGTACTGGTTGAGAGGTGGGCGACGGGTGGGACGTGGGGACGCCTTGAGAGGCGTCCCCGCTTCCATGTCCCCGGTCACCATCATCCCTCTCTTGGCCTCGGCCCACATCACCCCTTCCACCCTGCTGGACGGCAGTTTGGATGGCATGTGTGAGGCCTTGCAAGGCCACCCCTAGTGTATCCCTCAGCCTGTTGGTGGCGTCGGAATGTTGCTCACCCTGAATCCGTACAGACGTTGTCAGGGCCTGCATGGACTCGATCTGGAGCTGTGCGTGACGCTCGAGGGAGGCCAGCCTGTCCTCCACCGCAGACAGTCCCGCACCTACCCGCGACACTGTGTCGCCGGTACCCTCCTGTGCCTGCGCCACCAATGCCCACATGCAGGAGTTGGACTCCTCCATCGCCTGCGCTATTGTGGACAATGCGCGCGGCACCTCTGCCAGTACCTCAGCAATTAGCTGGTGGCCCTCGACGACTCTCCTTTTCACTGGTGGCCCCCTGGGTTCAGCATCTGGGTCCGGCTGAGCAGAGCCTGGAGATGAGTGCTCCCTCCGTCGCGGACCCTCCGCGGCTGCCCCTGCCACCAGGGTCTGCTCATGCTCACTCGTGCGCGGTGACTCACCAAGTGCTACCCCAACTAGTTGGCGAGGGGGACCCACCGAGGTGCGTGTCTCTGCGCTGGTGGATGGTTGGCTCTGATGTGACGATGCACCCTCAGAGACCGCCATGTCCTCTGAGGAATCGCCCTCCACGCTCGCTTGACCCAAAGACGGACCTGCAAGAGAACAGAGGGCACTTTGAGGCATGTGGACCAACTTGACAGTGCGCCTGATGGCAGGTGATGAGACGGTAACTCGCGATCATGGGTGTTGAGTGTCAGCTTTCCCTTACCGGCCGTTTCGGCAGCGACACACTTGCCATCGGCCACCGACAGGCAATGTCGCGTGCGGGCGAGGTCGAGCGCCTCCACCTCTGCGTCGGTGAGCTCCACCACTTGCGGCGGCCCACCTCCGGTGCGTGCCCTTTCCCTATTGTTCTTGCTTCTCTTCTCCTGTGAAGGCAAAACACAGATGTGTGAGTGGGTGCGTCTTGCATCGTGAGACGCATCGAGCATCGGTGTGGTTGGGTTGAGCGTGGCGCGGAACGGATGGGAGGAAGCGTGGGCCACGTGCCCATCCCATTGCATGGGGATTGGGGTGTGTGGTAGTGTTCGGGTGGGGTCAGGGACGGTGGGTACTTGCGTGCACGGCATGGATGGTGAATGAGTGGCTGTGATGATTGCTGATGGAGCGCAGTGGTGGCTGTGCAGGAGGGGGTTGTGATCTGCTTGGCGTGATGGTGGGGACGGGATGTGGGAGGGTGCGTTGGTGTACTCACCTTGCCAGACCTAGTCAGGTCATTGAAGCGCTTGCGGCACTGCTCCCAAGTCCTTGGGGTGTTGCCCCTGCTGCTCACCTCCGCCGCCACCTCTGCCCATGCCTTCCTGGTTGCGGCGGCAGGGAACTTGCGCCCATCTTCTGGGAAGAGTGTTTCCCTCCTCCTCCTCACGCCCTCCAGCATCAGCTGCAGTGCCAGATCTGAAAAACGGGGCGCAGCCTTTCCCCTTTGCTGAGCCATCGTCTCAAACCGCTTGCTTGTAGCAGGAGGGGCTTTGGGAGACTGCCCCTTTAACTGGAGCTCCTACATCGCGTCGACGGTACTGCGCATGCGCAGCCGGCCGGCACGCAGCTGGGGAGCGCAGAACCCGGAAGCAGGGCTTAATCAGTCCAATTATCCCGCGATCGCGTGGGGGACGCACACGATTACCCGTCCGCGTTTTCCACGCTCCCGGAGGACCACCCGCTGGGAACCCGCAGGCCTGCTAAATTCGAGCCCAATGTTTCAGGTTGATGACCTTTCATCAAAAATGCAAGAAGTAAAGATTTAACAGTCTTTAAAGCAAGGTGGGGGGGGGGAAGGGGGGAAGGGAGGGGGGAGGGGGAGGGGAAGAACAAAAGGGAAGGTGTGAGATAGGGTGGAGGACAAGAGTGATTAAATGACAAAAGGGAACATGGTGCAAGGCAAGGAGGGTGGTAATGGGAGAAGTAAAGAAACAAAAGATGGGTCGAGAGGAGCTGTAAATGGCAACAGCAGAACCATCGCCAGCACTGCTAGTCCGAAAAAATGGAAGCAGTGGTTATGATCTGAAGTTATTGAAATCAATGTTGAGTCTGGAAGGTTGTAGAGAGCCTAATCGAAAGATGAGGTGTTGTTCCTTGGGTTTTATTGGAACAGTGTTAGAGGCCGAGGACAGTGAGGTCAGAGTGACAGTGGGACAGAGAATTAAAATGGCAAGTGACTGGAAGCTCATGGTCACGCTCGCGGACTGAGCGGAGGTGTTCGGCAAAGCAATCACCCAATCTGGGTTTGGTCTCTCCAATGTAGAGGAGACCACATCGTGAGCAGCGAATACAGTATAGTAAATTGAAAGAAGTACAAGTAAATTGCTGTTTCACCTGGAAGGAGTGTTTGGGGCCCTGGATGGTGGGAAGGGAGGAGATGAAAGGGCAGGTGTTGGATCTCCTGCGCTTGTATGGAAAGATACTGTGGGAAGGGGATCAGGTACTGGGGTGATGGAAGAGTGGATCAGGGTGGCGCGGAGGGAATGGTCCCTTCGGAATGCTGGAAGGGGAGGGGAGGATGTATTTGGCGGTGGCATTGCACTGGAGGTGGTGGAAATTGTGGAGGATGATCCATTGAATGTGGAGGCTGGTGGGTTGGAAGGTGAGGACGTGGTTCTGAGGGGGTGGGGTGAGAGCAGAAGTGCAGGAAATGGGTTAGACATGGTCGAGGGCCCCGTCAACCAGAGTGGGGCAAATTCTTGCTTGACAAAAAAGGAAGACATATCAGTAGCACTGGTGTGGGAGGTGGCATCGTCAGAACAGATACAACAGAGACAGAGAAACTGGGAGAATGGAATAGAGTCCTTACAGGAAGCGGGGTGCGAGGAAGTGTAATCAAGAGAGCTATGGGAGTCGGTGGGCTTATAATAGATATTGGTTGACAGCCTATCCCCAGAAATGGAGATAGAGAAGTCGAGGAAGTGAAGGAAAGAGTTGGTGATGGACCATGTGAAGGTGAGGGAGAGGTGGAAATTGGAAGCAAAGTTGATAAAATTTTCCAGTTTGGGGCGAGAGTAGGAAGCGGCACTGATACACTCATCAATGTACTGGAAAATGAGGTGAGGGAGGGGCCTGAGTAGGATTGGAACAAAGAATGTATCCCACAAAAAAGCAGGCATAGCTAGGACCCATATGGGTTCCCATAGCAACACCTTTTATTTGGAAGAAGTGAGTGGAGTCAAAGGAGAAGTTGTTCAATGTGAGAACAAGTTCAGCCAGGCGGAGGAGGGTGTGGTGGTTGGGGACTGGTTGGGCCTCCGTTCAAGGAAGAAATGGAGGGCCTGCAGGCTCTCCTGGTGGAGGATTGAGGTGTAGAGGGACTGGATGGCCATGGTGAAAAGGAAACAGTTGGGCCGGGAAACTGGAAATTGTTAAAGTGGCGGAGGGCGTCAGAAGAGTCGTGGATTTTTTTTTTTATTCATTCATGGGATATGGGTGTCGCTGGCGAGGCCGGCATTTATTGCCCATCCCTAATTGCCCTCGAGAAGGTGGTGGTGAGCCATCTTCTTGAACCGCTGCAGTCCGTGTGGTGACGGTTCTCCCACAGTGCTGTAACAGGAAGGGAGTTCCAGGATTTTGACCCAACGATGACTAAGGAACGGCGATATATTTCCAAGTCGGAATGGTGTGTGACTTGGAGGGGAACGTGCAGGTGGTGTTGTTCCCACGTGCCGGCTGCTCTTGTCCTTCTAGGTGGTGGGTTTGGGAGGTGCTGTCGAAGAAGCCTTGCCGAGTTGCTGCAGTGCATCCTGTGGATGGTACACACTGTAGCCACATTGCGCCGGTGGTGAAGGGAGTGAATGTTTAGGGTGGTGGATGGGGTGCCAATCAAGCGGGCTGCTTTGTCCTGGATGGTGTCGAGCTTCTTGAGTGTTGTTGGAGCTGTACTCATCCAGGCAAGTGGAGAGTATTCCATCACACTCTTGACTTGTGCCTAGTAGATGGTGGAAAGGCTTTGGGGAGTCAGGAGGTGAGTCACTTGCCACAGAATACCCAGCCTCTGACCTGCTCTTGTAGCCACAGTATTTATGTGGCTGGTCCAGTTAAGTTTCTGGTCAATGGTGACCCCCAGGATGTTGATGGTGGGGGATTCGGTGATGGTAATGCCGTTGAATGTCAAGGGGAGATGATTAGGCTCTCTCTTGTTGGAGATGATGTGGAGATGCCGGTGATGGACTGGGGTGGACAAATGTAAGGAATCTTACAACACCAGGTTATAGTCCAACAATTTTATTTTAAAATCACAAGCTTTTGGAGATAATCTCCTTCGTCACCTGACGAAGGAGATAATCTCCGAAAGCTTGTGATTTTAAAATAAAATTGTTGGACTATAACCTGGTGTTGTAAGATTCCTTACATTTGTTGGAGATGGTCATTGCCTGGCACTTGTTTGGTGCAAATGTTACTTGCCACTTATGGGCCAAAGCCTGGATGTTGTCTAGGTCTTGCTGCATGCGGGCTTGGACTGCTTCATCATTTGAGGGGTTGCGAATGGAACTGAACACTGTGCAATCATCAGTGAACATCCCCATTTCTGACCTTATGATGGAGGGAAGGTCATTGATGAAGCAGCTGAAGATGGTTGGGCCTAGGATACTGCCCTGAGGAACTCCTGCAGCATTGCCCTGGGGCTGTGATGATTGGCCTCCAACAACCACTACCATCTTCCTTTGTGCTAGGTATGAATCCAGCCACTGGAGAGCTTTCCCCCTGATTCCCATTGACTTCAATTTTATTAGGGCTCCTTGGTGCCACACTCGGTCAAATGCTGCCTTGATGTCAAGGGCAGTCACTCTCACCTCACCTCTGGAATTCAGCTCTTTTGTCCATGTTTGGACCAAGGCTGTAATGATGTCTGGAGCCGAGTGGTCCTGGCGGAACGCAAACCGGGGCATCAGTGAGCAGTTTATTGGTGAGTAAGTGCCGCTTGATAGCACTGTCGACGACACCTTCCATCACTTTGCTGATGATTAAGAGTAGACTGATGGGGCGGTAATTGGCCGGATTGGATTTGTCCTGCTTTTTGTGGACAGGATATACCTGGGCAATTTTCCACATTGTCGGGTAGATGCCAGTGTTGTAGCTGTACTGGAACAGTTTGGCTCGAGTCGTGGATAGTTCTGGAGCACAAGTCTTCAGCACTACAGCCGGGATGTTGTCGGGGCCCATAGCCTTTGCTGTATCCAGTGCACTCAGCCGTTTCTTGATATCACGTGGAGTGAATCAAATTGGCTGAAGACTGGCTTCTGTGATGGTGGGGATATCGGGAGGAGGCCGAGATGGATCATCCACTCGGCACTTCTGGCTGAAGATGGTTGCAAACGCTTCAGCCTTGACTTTTGCACTCACGTACTGGACTCCGCCATCATTAAGGATGGGGATGTTTGCAGAGCCTCCTCCTCCCGTTAATTGTTTAATTGTCCACCACCATTCACGACTGGATGTGGCAGGACTGCAGAGCTTTGATCTGATCCGTCGGTTGTGGAATAGTTTAGCTCTGTCTATAGCAAGTTGCTTCCGCTGTTTAGCATGCATGTCGTCCTGTGTTGTAGCTTCACCAGGTTGGCACCTCATTTTTAGGTACGCCTGGTGCTGCTCCAGGCATGCTCTTCTACACTCCTCATTGAACCACGGTTGATCCCCTGGCTTGTTGGTAATGGTAGAGTGAGGAATATGCCAGGCCATGAGGTTACAGATTGTGCTGGAATACAATTCTGCTACTGCTGATGGCCCACAGCGCCTCCTGGATGCTCCGTTTTGAGTTGCTAGATCTGTTCTGAATCTATCCCATTTAGCACGGTGGTAGTGCCGCAAAACACGTTGGATGGTGTCCTCAGTGCGAAGATGGGACTTCGTCTCCACTAGGACTGTGCGGTGGTCACTCACTCCTACCAATACTGTCATGGACAGATGCATCTGCGACAGGTAGATTGGTGAGGATGAGGTCAAGTAAGTTTTTCCCTCGTGTTGGTTCACTCACCACTTGCCGCAGGCCCAGTCTGGCAGCTATGTCCTTCAGGACTCGGCCAGCTCGGTCAGTAGTGGTGCTACCGAGCCACTCTTCGTGATGGACATTGAAGTCCCCCACCCAGAGTACATTCTGTGCCCTTGCTACCCTCAATGCTTCCTCCAAGTGATGTTCAACATGGAGGAGGACTGATTCATCAGCTCACGGAGGGCGGTAGGTGGTAATCAGCAAGAGATTTCCTTGCCCATGTTTGACCTGATGCCATGAGATTTCTTGGATTCGAGAGTCAATGTTGAGGTCTCCCAGTGCCACTCCCTCCTGACTGTATATCACTGTACCGCCACCTTTGGTCAGTCTGTCCTGCCGATGGGACAGAACATACCCAGGGATGGTGATGGACGAGTCTGGGACATTGGCTGAAAGGTATGATTCTGTGAGTATGGCTATGTCAGGCTGTTGTTTGACTCGTCTGTGGGACAGCTCTCCCAATTTTGGAAGAAGTCCCTAGATGTTAGTGAGGAGGACTTTGCAGGGTCGACTGGGCTTGGTTTAGCTTTTGTCATGTCCGGTGCCTAGTGGTCCGATGCTGGCTGGTCCATCCCGTTTTATTCTTATTATGACTTTTTATGGCGAGATTTTACAACTGAGTGGCTTGCTGGGCCATTTCAGAGGGCAATTAAGAATCAACCACATTGCTGTGGGTCTGGAGTCACATATAGGCCAGACTGGGTAAGGACGGCAGGTTTCCCTCCCTAAAGGACATTAGTGAACCAGATGGGTTTTTAACGACAATCCGGTAGTTTCATGGCCACCATTACTAATACTAGTATTTTAATTCCAGATTTTATTTAATTAATTGAATTTAAATTCCCCAGCTGCCGTGGTGGGATTTGAACTCATAACTCCGAATTATTAGTTCAGGGTCTCTGGATTACTAGTTCAGTAACATAACCACTATGCTACCATACCGTAGGCCGGAAGAGACTGGATAAGGGGAGAAAAAAGAGTCGAGATAGGGAGAAATAAGTTCCGTGGGGCAAGAACAGGCTGAAATGATGGATCTCCCAGGGCAGTCCTGTTTGTGGATTTTGGGAAGGAGGTAGAAGTGGGCTGTGTGGGGTTGGGGGACTATGAGGTTGGAGGCCATGGGGGGAAGATTTCCAGAGGAGATGAGGTCAGTGACGGTCTGGGAAACAATGGCTTGATGTTCGGCGGTGGGGTCATGGTCCGGGGAGGTAGGAGGACGTGTCAGTGAGTTGGCGTTCAGCCTCCACAAGGGAGAGGTCTGTGCACCAAACAACAGCGCTGCCCATGTCAGCAGGTTTAATGACAATGTCAGGTTGGACCTTAGAGAATAGAGTGCTGCAAGTTCAGAGGGAGGTAGGTTAGAGTGAGTGAGGGGAGTAGAGAAATTGAGACGGCCGATATCACGCTGGCAGTTCGCAATGAAAAGATCGAGAGAGTAGGAGGCCAGAGGGAGGGGTCCAGGTGGAACGAGAATTCTGAAGATGGGAAAAAGGCTCCACTGTGCGGGGGGGAGGACTCCAGACCAAAGGAGTGGGTGCAGAGACAAAAGTGACAGAAGAAGAGCTCAGAACGTGTCGAGCTTGAAATTCATTGAGGTGGGGGCATACGGGGATGAAGCTGAGGATTTTGCTGAGAACTGATCATTTGGGGTTAGAGAGGGGAAGGTCAGAGAGGATTGTGAAAACACGACAAAGGGTGAGATTGGAGGAAGGGATGGGGTCAGAGGAAAGTGAAGGGGAAGAAGGATCAGGAGGGGCTTCAGTATGTAAGTGTTGAAGTTATACCGTTTTGGATACTGTTGGGGGAGATCGCTCACGAGGGGAAGGTGACAGCGGCCAGGTTCATGGCACCGTGGCTGGCTCTGCTGCACAGGAGGGCAGGAAAAAGAGTGACAGAGCTATAGTGATAGGGGACTCGATTGTAAGGGGAATAGACAGGCGTTTCTGCGGACGCAACCGAGACTCCAGGATGGCATGTTGCCTCCCTGGTGCAAGGGTCAGGGATGTCTCGGAGCGGCTGCAGGACATTCTGGAGGGGGAGGGTGAACAGCCAGTTGTCGTGGTGCATATAGGTACCAACGATATAGGTATAAAATGGGATGAGGTCCTACAAGCTGAAATTAGGGAGTTAGGAGTTAAACTAAAAAGTAGGACCTCAAAGGTAGTAATCTGAGGATTGCCACCAGTGCCACGGGCTAGTCAGAGTAGGAATGACAGGATAGCTAGGATGAATACGTGGCTTGAGAGATGATGCAAGAGGGAGGGATTCAAATTCCTGGGCCATTGGAACCGGTTCTGGGGGAGGTGGGACCAGTACAAATTGGACGGTCTGCATCTGGGCAGGACTGGAACCAATGTCCTCGGGGGAGTGTTTGCAAGTGCTGTTGGGGAGGGTTTAAACTAATGTGTCAGGGGGATGGGAACCGATGCAGGAAGTCAGTGGGAAGTAAAGTGGTGACAGAAACAAAAGGCAGTAAGGGAGAGTGTACAAAACATGACCGGACAGATGGTCTGAGAAAGCAGGGCAAAGACCAAGGGAAGTCGAGATTAAACTGCATTTATTTCAATGCAAGAAGTCTGATGGGCAAGGCAGATGAACTCAGGGCATGGATGGGTACATGGGACTGGGATGTTATAGCTATTACTGAAACATGGCTAAGGGAGGGGCAGGACTGGCAGCTCAATGTTCCAGGGTACAGATGCAATAGGAAAGATAGAGCAGGAGGTAAGAGAGGAGGGGGAGTTGCGTTCTTGATTCGGGAGAACATCACGGCAGTAGTGAGAGGGGATATATCTGAGGGTTCGCCCATGGAGTCTATATGGGTAGAACTGAAAAATAAGAAGGGAGAGATCACTTTGATAGGATTGTACTACAGACCCCCAAATAGTCAACGGGAAATTGAGGAGCAAATGTGTAAGGAGATTACAGACAGCTGCAAGAAAAATAGGGTGGTAATAGTAGGGGACTTTAACTTTCCCAACATTGACTGGGACAGCCATAGCATTAGGGGCTTGGATGGAGAGAAATTTTTTGAGTGCATTCAGGAGGAATTTCTCATTCAGTATGTGGATGGCCCGACTAGAGAGGGGGCAAAACTTGACCTCCTCTTGGGAAATAAGGAAGGGCAGGTGACAGAAGTGTTAGTGAGGGATCACTTTGGGACCAGTGATCATAATTCCATTAGTTTTAAGATAGCTTTGGAGAATGATAGGTCTGGCCCAAAAGTTAAAATTCTAAATTGGGGAAAGGCCAATTTTGATGGTCTTTCAGAAGTTGATTGGGAGAGTCTGTTGGCAGGCAAAGGGACGTCTGGTAAGTGGGAGGCTTTCAAAAGTGTGTTGACCAGGGTTCAGGGTAAGCACATTCCTTATAAAGTAAAGGGCAAGGCTGGTAGAAGTAGGGAACCTTGAATGACTCGGGAGATTGAGGCCCAAGTCAAAAAGAAGAAGGAGGCATATGACATGCATAGACAGCTGGGATCAAGTGGATCCCTTGAAGAGTATAGAGATTGCCGGAGTAGAGTTAAGAGAGAAATCAGGAGGGCAAAAAGGGGACATGAGATTGCTTTGGCAGATAAGGCAAAGGAGAATCCAAAGAGCTTCTACAAATAAGTAAAGGGCAAAAGAGTAACTAGGGAGAGAGTAGGGCCTCTTAAGGATCAACAAGGTCATCTATGTGCAGAACCACAAGAGATGGGTGAGATCCTAAATGAATATTTCACATCGGTATTTACGGTTGAGAAAGGCATGGATGTTAGGGAACTTGGGGAAATAAATAGTGATGTCTTGAGGAGTGCACATATTACAGAGAGGGAGGCGCTGGAAGTCTTAATGCGCATCAAGGTAGATAAATCTCTGGGACCTGATGAAATGTATCCCAGGACGTTATGGGAGGTTAAGGAGGAAATTGCGGGTCCCCTAGCAGAGATATTTGAATCATCGACAGCTACAGGTGAGGTGCCTGAAGGTTGGAGGGTAGCAAATGTTGTGCCTTTGTTTAAGAAGGGCGGCAGGGAAAAGTCTGGGAACTACAGACCGGTGAGCCTGACATCTGTAGTGGGTAAGTTGTTAGAGGGTATTCTGAGAGACAGGATCTACAGGCATTTGGAGAGGCAGGGACTGATTAGGAACAGTCAGCATGGTTTTGTGAGAGGAAAATCATGTCTCACGAATTTGATTGAGTTTTTTGAAGAGGTAACCAAGAAGATAGATGAGGGCTGTGCAATAGACGTGGTCTACATGGACTTTAGCAAAGCCTTTGACAAGGTACCGCATGGTAGGTTGTTACATCAGGTTAAATCTCACGGGATCCAAGGTGAGGTAGCCAATTGGATACAACATTGGCTTGACGACAGAAGACAGAGGGTGGCTGTAGAGGGTTGTTTTTCAAACTGGAGGCCTGTGATCAGCGGTGTGCCTCAGGGATCGGTGCTGGGTCTGCTGTTATTTGTTATTTATATTAATGATTTGGATGAGAATTTTGGAGGCATGGTTAGTAAGTTTGCAGATGACACCAAGATTGGTGGCATTGTGGACAGTGAAGAAGGTTATCTAGGATTGCAACGGGATCTTGATAAATTGGGCCAGTGGGCCGATGAATGGCAGATGGAGTTTAATTTAGATAAATGTGAGGTGATGCATTTTGGTAGATCGAATCGGGCCAGGACCTACTCCGTTAATGGTAGGGCGTTGGGGAGAGTTATAGAACAAAGAGATCTAGGAGTACAGGTTCATAGCTCCTTGAAAGTGGAGTCACAGGTGGAAAGGGTGGTGAAGAAGGCATTCGGCATGCTTGGTTTCATTGGTCAGAACATTGAATACAGGAGTTGGGATGTCTTGTTGAAGTTGTACAAGACATTAGTAAGGCCACACTTGGAATACTGTGTACAGTTCTGGTCACCCTATTATAGAAAGAGTGCAGAAAAGATTTACTAGGATGCTACCGGGACTTGATGGTTTGACTTACAGGGAGAGGTTAGACAGACTGGGACTTTTTTCCCTGGAGAGCAGGAGGTTAAGGGGTGATCTTATAGAAGTCTATAAAATAATGAGGGGCATCGACAAGGTAGATAGTCAAAATCTTTTCCCAAAGGTAGGGGAGTCTATAACGAGGGGGCATAGATTTAAGGTGAGAGGGGAGAGATACAAAAGGGTCCAGAGGGGCAATTTTTTCACTCAAAGGGTGGTGAGTGTCTGGAACGAGCTGCCAGAGGCAGTAGTAGAGGCGGGTACAATTTTGTCTTTTAAAAAGTATTTGGACAGTTACAAGAGTAAGATGGGTATAGAGGGATATGGGCCAAGTGGAGGCAATTGGGACTAGCTTAGTGGTATAAACTGGGTGACATGGACATGTTGGGCCGAAGGGCCTGTTTCCATGTTGTAAACTTCTGATTCTATGATTCTATGATTCTTGCGGTCCTTGACACCTGAAAGGAAGAAAAAAGTTTGACCTGCTGAGTATTTCCAGCATTTTCTGTTTTTATTTCAGATTTCCCATGCTGTTTCTCATGGCGTGTTGGAGGATGCACTATTTTATAACAATAAGGTTAGATATGCTATGTAGGGAATAATATCAGGCCTCTAATTTACAGTAACTAAATAAGACAAATTCCATGTCAGCACTGTGATGGTGCTCTGGGGTTTTGCTGCATGTTAGGGGAAGAAATGGGATTTGGCAGAACCATGGCAGGGGACCCTGAAGCTTGGCAAACCTATGAGTTGAAATATGTGTTTTAGCTCACTGATGAATCTTGGTATCTATCAGCAATGTGGGAAGCCGATGTGTCTGGGTTTGACAGCACTGGGTTGGGTTGTGGACATCCCAGGTCTGGTAACATTGCATTGTAACTTTCTAAAGGATCTCTGCAAATTTTAAATTTGGTGTTTTGTGATTGATTCCTGAAAATGTATATCTGTATTTGTAGCTCTCGCTCCGTGACTCACAGGTGTCATTAATTAGATTGTTTACATCTTCTAACCATCAACAAAACACAAGTGATAATTAGAAGCTTTCAGTTTATTTTCAAGTTTAAACTTATTTGTTTCTTTAAAAAACAACTCAAATTAGGATGAAGACAAATATTCTGTCTGCTTATCCATTTTTTTCTTTCATTCTGTTGCTCACTTTGCCTCACAGGTGTCAGTAATTAGAGGTGTCGTTGGAACATACAGATTTCTGCTGGGTGATGCAAAACTGAGGCACAGAACCACTATGGCAAGTTTACACAGGCAGCATCCATTATAAATGTGCACCTAGAAATTTATAATGGGAAAATCTGACAACAGGAAATAAGGTTTTTCTATATAGTGCATGCAGACATAAGATTTTAAAATATATTATAAATATAGATGGTTATTACCTCCAGAGCAGTTTCATAATACTAATGTGTTTCTAATATTTTTATAAAGTTAATTTTAGGTCATATCTTGGTAAAATAGGGAGTAAATTGTCAATTAAATTGCAAAACCCAACCATCCCAATAAAACAACATTTTCTATTAAATATGTGGAGACATTGTATAAAAATACCTCCTAAGTACTTGACACTTCCTTGCTTTATGAAGAGCTGACCATGGCTCTCAGCATACCTATACGGCATTCCTCTGTGGTGACACCCATTAAATAATGGAGGTCCTTCATTTACTTTATTATTTATATCAAATAACATTTTTCCAATTCTGATAGCTAACATTCTCTCTCTCTGGCAGTCCCTCAGGGTTAAGGATAACTTGGTGGACGATGCCTGTGTGTGGATTCTTTTAATGTAGGGTGGTCGTTTCATACCAACCACCACACGGTCCCAGTGGAGCGAAGTCTTGGCCAAATGGCAGGGAAATCCAAGACGATTGGAGACTAGGCTCTGCTGTAGGACAGGGACAGTGAAGCACTTCACTGGAGTGTCAGCCTAGATTTTGTGCTCAAGTCTCTGGAGTGGGACAATGAACCCACAAGCTTCTGCCTCAGAGGCGAGAGTGCTACCCACTGAGCCATGGCTGACACTGCACAGCTAACATTACCCATTGTATAAATAGAATGTTCTATAGATATTTTTGTGGTAGAACATTTAAGCAACTTATAAACCTAAACAGACGTGACACACTTGGTACATTGTGGTTTATGCATTATGAGGTTGGGTTTGCCATTGTTTAAATGTCATGTAACACTAAGACGATCAAGGCACCCTCTATTTAAAAAGTAAACAACTGAAAATCTATGAATTGTTTTAATGGGATTATTTAACTTGGATTTAAAAAAATGATTTATAATCTTGATTTCAAATCTTTAACCAGCGGAAAAGACAAAATAATAAAGGAATGTCTTAAATTGCTTAATGGATCCCCATTAGCTATTGTCTTGAATCTGGCCAAAGGAGAAATAGGAATTTGCTTCAAGACTCGGTCAAGGCTCAGAACAAAATAAACATCATGGTGACAACAGCACAGAAGGAGGCCATTTGGATCATCGGCCATTACTTAGGCCATGCCATAATTTTCCAGGACTTGTGTGCTGCTCCGCTGTTTTCCTCGCCAAAAAAGTTGAACAGCTAATTTTCATAGTTCCGACCCCCATTAAAATCAATGGCGATCGCGGGTTTGCTGTGTTGATGCCACTGAGATTGTCATTATCACTTAGGCCATCGCAGAATGGCACTGGTGGGCCTTTGGTAGCAGCATAAGTTGATGAACCTACCATGCTTTACATTAACAATCAAAGCAAATCCATTGCATCAGTTGTACTCGGATTTAAATGTATTGTGTGGTTCACAATTATGTTTTGTGTATTGTAGCACCGTGACTGAAGGCTGGTACATTAGCCATAGGCTGATGAGGGCCCTGAACCCCAAATAAGGCCCTTTAAGAAATCTCACCTTTAAGAGGAACGGCCAGGCCATGGCTCTGAGATTTGAAAGAAGCTGATGAGCTGAAAGACAGTTCAGGGAAGCTGCAAGGGCCTGGGAGTGGAAAAGTGTACTCGGCGTTGCCAAAGGTACTGTGGTGTGATTTTGCATTGTACGAATTGGTCAAGGACTATTGTTTGTCGTACGAAGAAGGTTACATGACGGTAGGACCCTGTGACAGTATATACAAAATAACGCTGACAACACATTTAAAGTCAGTAAAACAGTATTGGATTCATTTGGTTAATCGTATGATCGCTGTGAAGCATTTTATAATTCAAAGTGTCCGACCTGGACAATGTAAAGTAGACAGGTAAAATTATTTAGAAAATATAATGCCTTGCAAAATTGGCACATCTTTGGATAATCAAATAATGCCATTCTATTTTAATTGTCTACCCTTTGAGATTAAAAACTGCTTCATAAAGTCAATCTAGACTTTGCTTTAGGACGGGATAGCACAATTCATTGCCCACAAGCTTCTGCGGTGTTAACTCGCATATCAATGCATTTTGCAAGGGTAATTTTTCGAATTCTCAGGCCATTATTTTCCCAATCAATTTCAAATGTTAAAGGTACTTGCAATGAACAAGTGGCCCATACCTTAGCAGATTGGTGTTCTTTTGCGTGTCTTGATTATAAACGGATTTGACTGAAGTTAAAATAAGAATAACAGGTAAAGGTATAAAGATTTTTAAAACAGGAAAATAGGAAATGTGCACAAATAATTTAGCTCTTTTACTTTTATGAAAACATTAAATAACCTGTTGTTCCATCCTGTGTTGGGCCCCAGCCCCTTGGATGTGTATTGAACATTGGTTGCGAGCATCAGACTTCTGATATTCTCGCTGCGGCGTATTCTAATCCTCCAGCAAATTTTGTCTAAAATTCACCACCAGAGGATTGGGATGCACAACGGTCTAAATTACGATGTCCGTTGCCAATTTCGCCATTCCAGAAAATTCCGGGCCATGTCTGTGCTGACTCATTACCAGAAGAATTGAAGTCAATGGAAATGAAAATCAGGAGAGATGTATTCAGGGCGGCTGAATCGACATCGCCTGTTTTACACTATTATCCAAAGTCAAAATGATCCCCATTGTAATTTTAAAAGGATCTCTGTTAACCCCCACTTAGCCTTTTATGTTACAACATAAATGGTCCCAGTATCACAAGACTCTCCTCATAACTACACTTTCTCATGCTTGGTTTCAGCTCTGGGTAGCTTGATTAATTTAAGCAGGGAAAAAAGTAATTACACAATGTGCAGCAGTGATTACATTTCGAAACCCTGCCCCAGAAACAAAGGAGCCATCATCTGATAGCAAATGTCTCCTGCAAGAAAGTACACGTTTGGATGTTGGTTGAGGATAGGATCATGCTCTGGCTGTGTTGTTCTCCGTGGTTGAATAGTCTACCACACTTACTGTCTAGTCTCACCCTGTCACTTACTTTGTACTATAGGAGAAAAAATGGTCGTGGAGGGAACGGGTTATTAGTTACAATAAAACACGAGTACTCTGGCACTCCTTTTAAGTGATACTCTGCAGGTCTACAAAATGGAATCGATTTCCATTCTCTATTAAAGCAGCGTTTATAAAACGTCTAATTCTTTATAAAACGTTTTGCTCAGGTAACGCTGTTCCTTGAAATCGTTTCTGACCTGATCGATGATCATTTTCTTACCTATGCGGTGGCCTTTTTTCACTGAGTAAATACAATATTCTGTGGGAAGACACTATAAACTATAATACAGAATCCAGCAAACTTGCTGACTGTTGGGTCAGCGTTGGTGCAGCAGTAAGTTCTTGACTTTCTTTACCTTCACGAAAAGCTGCGATTCTGTTTATTACGGCGTAAAGACGGTACAAAGATGTATTTTGTCGCTGTATTTTTTTTAATGAACACAACACATTTATTGGCTTTGGTTTGCTTTCAGGAGGATCCTGATTTTCTTAAACATTACAGAATCGTTAAATGCAGAAGTCTTTGCTTCCTTTAAAAAAATCTGTTGGTCACTGGTCGTGGGGGGTGGGGAGGAGGAAAGTTTAATTTTATCTATTCCTATTGAAGTGTTTAAGGTACTGTAGATTATGAACATCGACGAACAAGTTTACCTGCACATCAGAACCACCAACGTAACCATAACTGAACTTGACTAGTTTTGTTACCAGTAAAATACCACCTGGAAATGAATGGTGTGACACATTGCTCAGCAACAGAAGTGTACTAGCACTGATATATGTCATTCAAATAAAATAATCGAATAAGGAAATACGAACAAACATGAATGGTTATATATATTATAGAAAGGTTCCTAGATATATTCCGTATTTACAGTATATAAAATATTTTTCTTATACTCACTCAAGTATATTGTCTTAATCCAGTTCTTACCTGCTTGATGCTAGTGGAGATATCTTTTAAAAACTCGCACCTACCAAGTCAGCCTTGTATTTTCTTCCCGGCCGTTACATCCGATTGATGTTTGGAAACGTACAGAAGTGGCTTCCAGTTTGCAATTCTGAGTAGCAAGACACCCCACTTTCAGCTCAGCATTGTGTTGTACGGAGTCCGATCTCTGCTACCTTCTCCTTTCACACCTCACCTGTAGTGGTGCTGGTGGTTGGGGGAGTGACGATTTGTCTGTGACCTGTCTGTGGGAAACGAACTGATGAGACTGAACTGTGAATGTGAGAGCACAGCTGGCATCTTCACAAGCTGAGCCGCAAAGAGTGTTGCGACGTCAATGATCGCATCAAGATCGCCCTGCAACAGTTTGCTTTCCCCTCGCATCTACTCCCCGAGTTTGCAAAAGCTCTTTCTATTCACCGAAAATTAATTCTGTCAGGAACATAGCAGCGTCTTTAGACCACAGTGTGAAGATAATTACTTTCAACAATTCTTGCAGACTTTTGACTTTGGACTCATTCATATTATCTCCTTCCATCCTTTTTACAACCAGGACATGTCTACTAATTTTGTCATGGCTATGTATTTCGCCCTGAGGCCATTACTTCTATCACTTTTTTTCTTCTCTTGATCCCTTCACTCCTGACTCCTCCCCTTCCTGTCACCCAGTAATGCCACCTATAATTTATCTCCTCTTGGTTACTTTGTTGCCCACCCCAACTCCAACCCATCACTACTCCTCTGCCTTCCTTCTCTTCTGCTGTGTCCTGGGCTTGAATCCCCGTCGGATAAGCCCACAGTGACCCTCTCTCGACATTCTCCAGAAAGCCCATCGAGGCACCTGTCACTGCCTCCTTACGAGCAGCAACACCAATTGCCCCATCCTCCTATCCCACTCTGGCTCCAGCTGGGGGTTACTCCAGTCAACTTCTTTCCCATCCCACTCACCTCACCTACCACTGCCAGCGGATCAACCATCACCACCACTCTCCACATTTCCCTACAGGACGTCTGTTCACTCTTGAGCAACGCCCTTGCCTTTCACAACCTTGTTGCATTGACATCATGGCTTTGACGGAAACTTGGCTCACTTTGCCCCTTGTGGAAGCCACCATGTCCGACTATACTTTCTACCATCTGCCCTGTTAAAACCGCCACGGTGGTGATATGGCTTTTATCGCCAAATCACATCTTGATCTCTCCCCCTACTCCTCTAGTACATTCTCAAGTACCTCACCTTGTTCTACCACTTTTGCCTCCTTTAAAGTTCTCGTTCTCTACCATCCACAAAAGGAGTGCAGGAACAGAGAGGCCTGGGGGTGTAGGTACAAAAATTTTTGAGGGGGTGGCAGGACAAGTTGAAAAGGCCGTTTAAAAAGCATATGGGATCCTTGGGTTTATTAATACAGGCATAGAATACAAAAGCAAGGAAGTTATGCTAAATCTTTATAAAACGCTGGTTAGGCCTCATCTAGAGTATTGTTTTCAATTCGGGGCACCACACCTTAGGAAGGATGTCAAGGCCTTAGAGAGGGTGCAGAAGAGACTTACGAGAATGATACCAGGGTTGAGGCATTTCAGTTCTGTGAAGGGACTGGAGAAGTTGGGGTTGTTCTCCTTAGAACAGAGAAGGTTAAGAGGAGATTTGATAGAGATATTCAAAATCATCAACGATTTTGACAGAGTAAATAAAGAGAAACTGTTTCCAGTGGCAGAAGGGTCAGTAACCCAGTAACCAGAAGACACAGATTTAAGGTGATTGGAAAAAGAACCACAGGCGACATAAGGAAACATTTTTTTACGCAACGAGTTGTTATGATTGGGAATGCACTGCCTGAAAGGGAGGTGGAAACAGATTCAATAGGAGTTTTCAAAATGGAATTGGATAAATACTTGAAGGGAAAACATTTACAGGGTTTTAGGGAAAGAACGGGGGAGTGAGACTAATTGGATAGCTCTTTCAAAGAGCTGGCACAGGCATGATGGGCCGAATGGCCTCCTTCTGTGCTGTACCATACTATGATACTACTACGACTGTGATACAGGTCCCAACCTGAGTCACTCCTCCCTCCTTTTCCACTGACTTCAATGGAAAGGCAAATTGGTTGGGGTGTACAAAGAGTGGCTGATCACCAACCGTCAGCTTTCTGCCTGAGGCCAAAGTGAAAATTGCCCCCAGAGAGTTCTCAGTGTTTATGGGATTTCTTCTTGTGGGTCCATCATCTCCAATGTGGTGTGGCTGATTGTGTATCCAGATTTAGATTAATGACCCTAAAAAGCCAGAATCAGCTCCCTATCATAAAATTGATGCATGTAATGTGCTTACAGAATTTTACGTAGTAAAAATATTGAAGTGGAAACTGTTTGTCTAATGCATTGTTTTGTTGCAGTGTGGAAATTTAGAGTTGTAAAAAATGGTAAAGCTGCTTAACGGTGGTTATTCTTGTCTTTTTTTAATGCTTCTCTCAATAGTTAGTTAAATCCTGATGTCAATGCACATGTAGCACTTGTACAATTATTTATGACTTAATTGATTTGGATTTTACTGACAATAGTTATTGAAACCTCCTGATTTATAACAACAACAACAACAACAACTCGCTTTTATATAACTCCTTTAATGTAGTAAAATGTCCCACGGCGCTTCACAAGAGCATTATCAAACAAAATTTGACACTGAGCCACATAAGGGGGTATTAGGTCAGGTGATCAAAAGCTTGGTCAAAGAGGTAGGTTTTAAGGACCATCTCAAAGGAGGAGAGAGAGGCAGAGAGGAGGAGAGGTTTAGGGACTGAATTCTAGAGCTTAGGGCCGAGGCAGCTGAAGGCATGGCCGCCAATGGTGGAGCGATTAAAATCGGGGATCTGCATGAGACAAGAATTGCAGGAGCGCAGAGACCTAGGAGGGTTGTAGAGCTGGAGGAGGTTAGAGATAGGGATGGGCGAGGCCATGGAGGGATTTGAAAACAAGGATGAGAATTTTAAAATTGAGACGTCCCCTGACCAGGAGCCAATATAGGTCAGCGAGCACAGGGGTGATGAGTGAACGAGAATTGGTGCGAATTAGGATATGGGCAGCAGAGTTTTGGATGTGTCCAAGTTTATGGAGGGTGGAAGCTGGGAGACCAGCCAGGAGAGCATTGGAATAGTCGAGTCTAGAGGTAACAAAGGCAAGGATGAGGGTTTCAGCAGCAGATGAACTGAGGCAGGGGCAGAGATGGGTGATGTTTTGGAGATAGAAGTAAGTGGTCTTGGTGATGGAGCAGATATGTGGTCAGAAACTCATCTGATGGTCAAATAAGACACCAAGGTTGCAAACAACCTGGTTCAGCCTCAGACAGTGGCCAGGGGAGGGATGGAGTCGGTGGCTAGGGAACGGAGTTTACAACGGGGACGAAAGACAATGGCTTCGGTCTTCCCAATATTTAGTTGGAGGAAATTTTGCTCTGTCGGACAAGCAGTGTGACAAATGAGAGACAGTGGAGGGGTTGAAAGATGTGGTGGTGAGATAGAACTCGGTGTTGTCAGTGTACATGTGGAATCTGATGTTGTGTTTTTGGATGATGTCTATGAGGGACAGCGTGTAGATGAGAAATAGGAAGGGGCCAAGGATAGATCCTTAGGAGACTCCAGTGGTAACGGTGTGGGAGCAGGAAGAGAAGCCATTCCAGGTGATTCTCTGGTTACGACTGGAACGATAAGAATGGAACCAGGTGAGTGCATTCCCACCCAGCTGGACGATGGAGGAGAGGCGTTGGAGGGGGATGGTGTGGTCAACCGTGTCAAAGGTTGCAGACAGATCTAGAAGGATGAGGAGGGATAGTTTACCATGGTCACATTACATAGGATGTCATTTGTGACTTTGATAAGGGCCGTTTCAGTACAGTGGCGGGGCGGAAACCTGATTAGAGGGATACAAACATGGAGTTGCGAGAAAGGTGGGCATGGATTTGGGAGGTGACAACACGTTCAAGGACTTTGGAGAGGAAAGGGAGGTTGGAGATGGGGCGGTAGTTTGCAAGGACAGAGGTGTCAAGGGTTGGTTTTTTGAGGAGGGGGGTAATGACAGCAGATTTGAAGGGGAGGGGGATAGTACCTGAGGAGAGAGAACCGTTAACAATATCAGCTAACATGGGGCCAAGAAGGGATGTTGGGTGGTCAGCAGTTTGGTGGGAATAGGGTCGAGGGAGCAGGAGGTGGGTCTCATGGTCAAGATGAGCTCAGAGAGGGCATGAGGGGAGATATGAAAGAAACTAGAGAAAGGTGCGAGTTCAGAACTAGGGCAAGGGGGAACCTTAAGGGAAGTTTAGCTTTGTGGGCTAGGGGAAGGGAGGGAAGCAGCAGAGGCAGCTGAACGGATGGTCTCAATCTCAGTGGCAAAGAAGTCCATGAGTTCCTCGCACTTTTAGTTGGAGGTGAGCGTGGAGGGGGCATGGGAGAGGGGTATAAGAAGACGGTTTGAAGTGGCGAAGAGAAGCCAGGGGTCATCTTTGCATTCCAGGATCATCCTGGAATAGTGAGCAGTTTTGGCAGAGGAGAGCAGAAGCCGATAGTACTTTATGTGATCCAGCCAGATCTGACAATGAATGGCTAAACCAGTTGTCCGCCATAAATGTTCAAGTCTGCGTCCCTTGGATTTAAGGGAGCAGAGATGAGGGCCATACCAGGGGGACTGACTAGGGTGAGAGAGAGTAATGGTTTTAATGGGGACAAGGGCATCAAAGGTAGAGGTGAGGGTGTGATTGAGCAGATCGGTAGCTGCAGAAATGTCGTGGTGAATGGAGGGCCAAAGGCTTGACAATTGGGAATTTAAAAGTGCAATTGTAAGTGACTTGGGGGAGAGTTTTTTCCAAGGGCGGACACAGAAGGAGGTGGATTTGGGAGATGGAAAAGGGATATGGGTGGAGAGGGATACAAGGAAGTGATTAGAGATAGCCTTATCTGTGATTGACACAATGGGAATAGAGAGGCCGTGTGAGATGGCAAGGTCGAGGGGGTGGCCGTGAATATGGGTAGTGGAGTTTATATGGAGGGAGAAATTAAGGAAGGACAGGAGGGCAGTGAACTCAGAGGAGAGAGGGCATGATGAGTTGAGATGGAGGTTGAAATCACCGAGGATGAGAAGTCGCTTGTTGCAGAGGCTGAGGGAGGAAAGCTGTGAAAAACATGGGTGGGCGGTAGAAAACGAGGATTTTAAAAGAGAGGTGAGAGGGGTGAAACAAAGTGAGATGCTCAAAGGAAGAGAAGGTGCCAGAGGAGTAGGAGGACAGACCAATAGAGTGCATAGGTTGGAGGCCATCCCAAGTTTGTAGCATTTTTACAGATGTATAGTTGTAGTAGGGGGTGGGAATGTATATTATGCTTCTCCAGTGCCAATTATGAAGAATTTTGAAATAAAAATGAAGTTTCCATGACAGCTGCAGAAGTCACCAAGGTGATTATAGTCTTGCAAGGTAACTAGTTGTGATATAGAAATAAGATTTTCCTGTTGAAATATTAGGTATGATGTTTCCCCCACCCCCCACCTGGCGGAACACAACTAAAGTGTGCACCACTTCACATGACCAGAACGCGCCTGTATTTATGGGTTTACATCATTTACACAGGCTGGCGGCTCCCCCCTGGCATAGGCATAATGCCTGAAGGTGGGCAAGGAAAATCAGATGCTGTTGCAGACCTCAGAGCTCTGCAGCAGTGGCAATGGCCAAAAACAGCAGCCAAAAGGTCTCCAGCCTAATCCTCTTCTTCCTGCAAAGAAGGTACTTAGCATCAGTTTGCTCCAACAGGTGGCACCCAGGCTCTGCTCAGAAGGGGGTAAGCCTAAGGCCCACTTCTTCTGGGCACTTCTCCAAATGTTCTGACAGGAGAAAATGTGCCCCTCTCACCTCATTTGAAATGTATAACCCTGACTACACCAGATATGGGTATAGTCATCCTGTGACCCCCCAACCCCTCCTTCTGGAATCTCCAAAAAATTAAATTCCTGGGCAACGTAAAGGAGATAAACCTGGCATAACGGATCTCTTCCCTTGCTCCCTCTGCTTTGCACCCAGGTCCTGAATGTTCCCCAGGTGCATAGCAGAGGAAAATTGGCCTTGTCCACTATTAATATGACATCTCAATACAATTGGAACATGGAACATACAGGACCAGAAGTGACCATTATCCATCAGGCCAATTATGAAGTTCACAAAATTAATTTTCATGTTTTTTAAACTATCTTGAATCAATTATATGATTACGTTTATTCTGACAGCCTGGCTTAATATTAGAAAGCTGAAAATAAATATCCCTCAGTCTGGCACTCAGATATCAATCACAAAGCACAGTCTGTATGAGCTATTATAATGAGTTTAATAATGACCTTTTATTGCTACTGACACCAATATTTGGTTGAATGAGCACATCTTTTACACTGTAAGAGACTGAGAAAAGTAATAAACAACAATATTGTTCTGCAGCATTTTGTGGAGGTAATTTTCAATTTATCAGTGGAGCGTAAAACTGGCATTGCGGGTCAGGTGCCCATTATAGAAACTGCCTGTTTTTTCTTTCATTGAAATCAATGCAAAGGAAAATGTTGTGGTCTCTATAATGGATGCCCGACCTGCAATGCCAGTTTTACGCTCTTGTGGTAAGTTGAAAATTATCTCCCAAGTTTTTTTAATGGTAACCATACTTTCCATGAGATTACATGGCTGTTTGAGGGTGCGGGGTTGCGGGGGGGGGGGCGGTGGGGGGGGGGGGCGGGGGAGGTTGGAAGTTTCTAGTCATGTTGCCCCAGCCATCATGGTGTGTGGGGCAGGCTTAATGGATCAGTTGGTCTTTTCCTGCCCGTCAATTTCGGATGTTCGTATATTTGGTCCTGGAGAAATCATGCAGCAAGTAAGACTGACAAAAGGTGTCAGTTCTGACAGGAAAAAATATGACTGTGAGTGACTGCACAGGATCAGATGAGTTTTCAGCATTTTAATTTCTAAACTTACCGTTGAAACAAAAATAATCATCTTTTAATGGTGAAGATATTGAGTAGCACAGTTGCTCAGCAGACTGTCCTGACATCTCTGTGACATGTCCACATCAATCAAATGAACGTCTCTCTTTTCTGACAGCAGAGTCCTTTTTTTTAATTCATTCTTGGGAATGTGGACGATTACCTACCCCTATTTGCCCATAGAAGGTGGTGGTGAGTCTTGTTCTTGAACCACTGCAGGTACTCCCACAGTGCTATTATTTAGGAAGTTCCGGGATTTTGACCCAGCGACGATGAAGGAACGGCGATATATTTCCAAGTCAGGATGGTGTGTGACTTGGAGGGGAACGTGCAGGTGGTGTTTCCATGCACCTGCTGCCCTTGTCCTTCTAGGTGGTGGAGGTCGTGGGTTTGGGAGGCAAAATAAGTTTGTGCAGTCTCAAACAAGTACTTGTTAGATGCAGGCCCACAAAACAAAACTTTCCACATCTTAGTAGTAATGTGTATAGCAAGCCACATTTATACTGCCAACTCATGCTGCTATAAAGTAAAAGTTGAATAGAGGTATAGGAGATTATCCAATTTTTAAAAATACTAGTAAGGTCCACCATTGCATTGCTCATGGTGAGTCAGACGATTAGCACCCTCCCCTTCACATGTTCTGTCTCTTAATTTTCAGTCCAGTCTGGATTTTTTCCTATGTCAATCTGATCTCTCTCTTTGCCCCATTGTCTTGACCCAGATGTCTTTTACTCTGAGACACAGGATCTGTCTCTCTGAAACTGCCTTAATGAAGAGTTACATACTTCACTTGTGTTATTCACTTAATAAATACAATCAGTTGCTTTTAGTGATGTACAAGTAGAGATTGCAGGTCTTGGTCTCAGGACACTGGTGGTAGTTTGGCCCAAAGTGAGGGCAGTGGTGGGAATTAAAGAGGAGCAGAAGCCGTGGAGCAGGAGAACACAGCTAATACAGAAGATGTTCTGATTTATTTGAAGTACATCACTCTGAGAGCCATGTGGTAGCACGATGTAAGTAAGTAAATTATTTACATATAAGGTAGAACTATGGCATAATGAACTTAATAAATAGTGAACAATTTTAAATGTTTAAGAATGAGTTAGAGATAGTAACCATCCAAGCGACGGAACAGGGAGAGGAGAGTCAGGGGAAAGCAGGGAGAGGCTGGAGTCCAGTACAAGTAAAGAGGAGCAGGTCTGGGGTGGGGTTGTCCGTACTTTTAAACACACTTAACTTTTGAGCTGTAGAATTGGCTTCAGCCGTTGCAGCTTGGTCTGGGACAGGGACAAAAATGGAATAAGAGCCGGAGGCCAGAGACATCAGCAGAGCAGGACCAAGAGCAGCAGGGTCAGGCTGGGGAGCTGACGAGCAGCATGGAAGATCAGAGGGATAAGGCAGGCAAAGGTCATGGAGCCCAATGGGCTTGCTGGAGCCTGACTGATCCTGGCTCGGGCAAAGGAAAAGGGAGAAAAAAATAAAATTTTAAAAATGTAAAAGTAAAGGAGAAATCTATTAAAGAAAAAAGTTATGTAAAAAACTTGTAGATTGGCTGAGAAACAACAATTAATGGAATTGTTAGACACACTTGGGAGTCTCTCCACAGAGCCAACCAGTGACCCGAGCCTGAAACTACATCATTACAGGCAACTGTTTTCATACAGAATTTCAAATCGAAAGCCCTGAACATCCATAGGGGTTCTAGCCTAACATCTGTGGCGGGTAAAATTTTGGAGTCTATTATTAAGGAGACAGTAACGGAACATTTAGATAAACATAATTTAATAGGACAAAGTCAGCATAGCTTTACGAAGGGGAAGTCATGTCTGACAAATTTGCTTGAGTTCTTTGAGGACATAACGTACAGGGTGGATAAAGGGGAACCAGTGGACGTAGTGTATTTAGACTTCCAGAAGGCATTCCAGAAGGTGCCACATAAAAGATTATTGCTCAAGATAAAGAATCACTGGATTGGGGGTAATATTCTGGCATGGGTGGAGGATTGGTTATCTAACAGGAAGCAGAGAGTTGGGATAAATGGTTCATTCTCGGACTGGCAACCAGTAGCCAGTGGTGTTCCGCAGGGGTCGGTGCTGGGTCCCCAACTCTTTACAATCTATATTAACGATTTGGAGGAGGGGACCGAGTGTAACATATCAAAGTTTGCAGATGATACAAAGATGGGAGGGAAAGTAGAGAGTGAGGAGGACATAAAAAACCTACAAGAGGATATAGACAGGTTGGGTGAGTGGGTGGAGATTTGGCAGATGCAATACAATATTGGAAAATGTGAGGTTATGCACTTTGGCAGGAAAAATCAGAGAGCAAGTTATTATCTTAACGGCAAGAAACTGGAAAGTACTGCAGTACAAAGGGATCTGGGGGTCCGAGTGCAAGAAAATCAAAAAGTTAGTATGCAGGTGCAGCAGGTGATCAAGAAGGCCAACGGAATGTTGGCGTTTATTGCTAGGGGGATAGAATATAAAAACAGGGAGGTATTGCTGCAGTTATATTAAGTATTGGTGAGACCGCACCTGGAATACTGCATACAGTTTTGGTGTCCATACTTAAGAAAAGACATACTTGCTCTCGAGGCAGTACAAAGACGGTTCACTCGGTTAATCCCGGGGATGAGGGGGCGGACATATGAGGAGAGGTTGAGTAGATTGGGACTCTACTCATTGGAGTTCAGAAGAATGAGAGGCAATCTTATTGAAACATATAAGATTGTGAAGGGGCTTGATCGGGTGGATGCGGTAAGGATGTTCCCAAGGATGGGTGAAACTAGAACTAGGGGGCATAATCTTAGAATAAGGGGCTGCTCTTTCAAAACTGAGATGAGGAGAAACTTCTTCACTCAGAGTGTAGTAGGTCTGTGGAATTTGCTGCCCCAGGAAGCTGTGGAAGCTACATCATTGAATAAATTTAAAACAGAAATAGACAGTTTCCTAGAAGTAAAGGGAATTTGGGATTACGGGGAGCGGGCAGGAAATTGGACATGAATTTAGATTTGAGGTTAGGATCAGATCAGCCATGATCTTATTGAATGGCGGAGCAGGCTCGTGGGGCTGAATGGCCTACTCCTGCTCCTATTTCTTATGTTCTTATGTTCTACCAGTCTCCCACTGTATCTCCAGCAGAACTCCTAGGGAAACAGCATAAATGGCCATTTTCAACTGTTTAAGCCATCTCCCTGAGGGCTCTTCCTGTCTCCTGCTGGAATTACAGTGGGAGATCGGTAGAACCCCTGTAGAATTTCAGGGCCATAATGTTTACACAGTTTCAATGCTGACATAAAAATGTGAGAAAAAATTGTGACAAACAGAAGTGGTCAGACAAGAAGTGTGCACAAATGCAAGATATTTAACATAATATAGACAAATGAAAAGTGTGTTTTCACTAGTACGTGTGAAGTTAAAACAATATTATCTCATTTACATAATCAGCAATAATTTGGCAATCTTGCTCAGAGGGGTTTGAATGATGGCTGGAGTGGGAGGTGGAAAATTCACATTAGTCCAGTAGGGGATTTTCTTTTGAAGCTGGGATTGTTGCACATTCTTAGTGCAGACTCTGGAATGGTAGTGTCATACCCTGTTTTTGTTGAGGCTGATTGGGTGGTAGTGCCACCAAGACAGCTTCAAGCACCTCCGTTTGCAAGGAGGGCACTACTAATAAATGACAAGTGGGCTGTCCAAACTAATAGTGCGTGTCAGTAAACTTAAATGACATACGGAAATTCCTGTCTACAAAACGTGCCGTTCTGCTTTGCCCATCGGTCATGGAAGGATTATAAAGGACACCGCATTGTCGTACTCCATAGTCAACTGGGTGCAGACAAAAGACTGAAACAGGGGCAAGCTGTTGGAAGGACCCAATGATCTTACACAGCAGATCTTGCCAGGTCCAGGGGGGACCTCCAATTTGTTTACCCTACCTACTGGGTAACCAAAGATAAACAATGTGGGGGAGAAATGCAATCAAAAACTAAGGAGCAGACCCTTTAGATAGTTAAACAGGGACTGCAGCATGGGTTTGTTCTGGGTGTAGAATGGACATTTGGACAGGGTGTCCATGAAGTGGCTCAAATAAATGTTTGATGCCACCATGCCATGCATCATTATCCACCAAATATTTCCAATGGTGTTGGGGAGGATCCCTAAATATCGAGGTGGGGGCCAGGGTTAACGGACCAGTAATTGTCATATAATGTGGCTGATAGGTCCTTTGGCCTGTTTTTGGTTTGCTTGGTGTTCTTTAGAGAAAGACAAGTGTAGGGTCTTCTCACTACTCAACAGCACAGTGTGGAATTTGGTCTCTGGATGGCAGGTCTTCGATATCTGACATTGGTTGCCCTTGACCCACCGAATAAATGGCCTTTGCCCCCTCTCACTTAGGATTAGAATGATCCCTGGGCTATGTTATCATTCACCTAGATATTGTGCAGGAAAAGGTGCACTCCAGATTGTAGGAGATGTGAGGTCCATTTACAAGAGAGACTAGTGATGCTGAACCTGAGAAAATATCTAGTGTAAAAATTCAAAAATCTTACAGGAATAAATGTACACTTGAAATGGAGATAGACTGATGGAGATACCAGAGAGGCTCCAAATAATTTAAAGCACAGAAGAGTTATATAGGAATATATTTTCATCTGATTTAATTGCTTTACAAACTGAAATTAGCAAACAGAATAACAGATATTATGAGCTGTGCTTTCAATGGGGCAATTGTTAAACTAAAGTATAACTTAGGCTTCTCCAATGGTAAATGCACTGTGTGATGTTAGTGTCATATAGACCAGGGAGGACCCAGGTACAATTTTTGATCTGTATTGAGTTAAATAATTTCAACCAATATTAATGTAGTGGTACAACAATGGGCTTTAACGTATTCAGCTAGGCAGTAGAAAAGTCACCTAGGGTTCCTGCACCTGACCAGTGACCCCCTGTTGGAAAATGGATATCTATGGACTTCACAGAGGATCTAGTCTGCTTGGTTGTGATGCCCCAACTCATTTTCTGGGCTCACACATGAAAATTGACGATCTGGACAAGGTACCAGAGGCATATCTCTGCTTGGGGAACTGTAGTACATGGATCAATACTTGCAAGACAGGTAGGGAGAAAAAAAAGCTTTTTAAAAATGCGTGCTAAAAATTTAACGAAAGAGGAAAAGGTTCACTGGTGTTGGTGTTATCTGATACCTGTCATACTAAAAGAAAGGTGAACTTTGCTTCTTGTTATTGATTTGGTCAATGCAGCAGCTGTAGATAGTGCAAATGAAAGCCAAGCAATGATACAATTCAGATAATCCTTTAATAACAGCCTACCTGCTAATCAGCTCATGGTATACCAATTGTCCACTCTTTTTCTTTTTCTCACAATTGGGCCAAGAAATTAGACTTGAAAGTGCAACAATTCAATTTGCAGAGGATACCTTTTCATTGCCCACATCAGATTTGTTTTCTGAACAAGGGACTTGATCTTGACAGCCACAAGTTGTAATTATAAAACAATTCCTGAGCTACACAGTGATAATTGTACTCATGCTTGAGTTGATTTTGGTGGTGTTTAATTACAGGTTATCAAACCCCATGCCATTTACTTTTTTACTTTGATCATTAAATCAAATAACGGGAAGAAATTATTTCCATAATTTTTTATCACAAAAAATAAGCATTTTTAATAAGCGTAGATAGTCCTCCCGCCTCTGAGTAACCCGATTTTAAATCACTGAAAATGACTTAAAAAAACTATACGGAACTATTTACTACTTTTATTGCTGTACACTAGTCAGTTCCTTGGTAAATTAAATATTCATTAATATGTAAAAACATTTAAAACATACTTACTAGTGCCTGTGCGCCTAAGAAAGCGAGTGCAATTTGAAGACCCTCCTTGTATGGCCACAGATGGCGCAATTGGCGAAAACTCGTCATCCTTGTTATTTCGTTCGGGGGCGTGGCCAGTTTTGTGGGCGGGGCCAGCTTCAGCGCAATGATTTTTGACCCAGCGCTAAAGATCGTGTTAGGCTGGGTGTAATTTATATGAATATCGAAATTCCTCGATCTTTTGCGTTGATTCAGCCGGATTGCACTGATAAAACCAACGCAATCTCGCGGAAACTCCACTCCAAGCTATTTAAAATATATTTAGATATACAAGCCTAACAAGACAAAAATTCTATTTAGTGGCCAAAATAATGATCATCAGTTATTTTGAAGGAGTATATTTCATCTTTAGTTAATGAATGATTTGCAATGCAAGAAGCTAATTGTGAAAGTTTAATTGCCAAAACCGATGGGAAACTTAACACTGACAACATCTTTTCAGATTATTATTAAATCAGGTCCCAATCTTAATACTAAATCCAAATCAAATCAACCCTATTCCACCTGTCTTAGTAACATAGGAACATGAGTAGGCCATTTTAACCATTAAGCCGGCTCCATTATTTTGTTAGCCATGGGACCTCTTTATGTTTTTAATCCCATTTCCCCACTCTTTCTTCATATCCCTTAATGTTTTTACTTCCCAATTAAGTATTTATCTCCCTTTTAAACATTTCCTTTTAATCATTTCGACTTCTGACAAATGTAGTTAGGGAGGTGTCGTGTAGCATGTTTATGATTGGCATGCACAGAGTATTCCTGACATTGTACAGCTAGATTATAAGGGGCTTTGTGGCTAACACTGATATTTAATATTTTCTACACTAAATTATCCTATTTTCCCTGTGGATTGGTGGTAGTAGCTATCCCATTTGGCTGCATTTTATATAAGTGGGGCTATAAGTCAGTGGTTTTTAAACTTTTCTGAGCATGGGACTGGCTGCAAATATTGCACAATCCTGAGGACCACCTACAAATACTAACTGAGATCTGGGAACTCCCTGTGCTAATTTCCAAAACATAGTGTCAGCTACTCAAAGAAAACAGTACTCTCATTGCAGAAAACATTTTTCCTTAGTTAAGAGTGAGACAAATAATTTCTTAGTTAACCAAAAATACAGAAATTTAAATGGGCTCTCTTTGTGGGCTCCTTGGGTTCTGGGGATCCAAATGTGAAAATCTATATTCACAGCAAGGTACAGTTTGTAAGTGCCTATGTATGGCTGTGATAGGTTTATTTCATTGTACTAAAAGGAAACAATCATAGTTCCTTTAAAAAAAACAATCCTTTATCTTTGGAATTGGGATTCTAATCCAATTTAAAAAGTTAGGAAGAAAGTCCCGTTATTGATAGCTACTTGGGGATCTTAAGGGTCAGAATGTTATATATTAAATTGAAATAGCATAAAAAAGGCTCTGTAGATTTTAGTACTGCAGAAATATAAAACATTTGCTAATATTAAATTTGTGTCTTGCGTCGGAAGGCAAACTGAGGAACATGCATAGCTAGTTCCGATGGGGGCTAGTGCAGGTGATAGAAAGGTTGCATTGATCCATTGGGTCCGATATTACCATGGCGGCGGGTTTGCGGCAGAGGGGGGATTGGGCGCGTGGGCGACGCACTCGGTGAAATCAGTCTGCTCCGCGCGCAATCGCAGCTGATTGGATCCACTTACCTGTTGTTCCGGGTTCCCCGCTGCTAAGCTGCACGGCGGGCGGGCTGCGCATGCGCAGTAAAGTCTGTCAGCTGGAGGAGCCCTATTTAAAGGGGCAGTCCTCCACTGACTGATGCTGCAAGAAATAGGAAAACTTACAGCATGGAGCAGCCAGGGGGAAGGCTGCTCCCAGGTTTAATGATGCCTCACTCCAGGTCTTACTGGATGGGGTGAGGAGGAGGGGGAGGACAGAGATCATCCCGCCGGCGGGCGGGAGGAAGCGACCTGCCTCTGCCAGCAAGAAAGCCTGGCTTGAGGTGGCAGAGGAGGTCACCTGCACCACCAACATATCGTGCACCTGCATACAATGCAGGAGGCACTGCAATGACCTAAGTAGGTCAGCCAAAGTGAGTTCACTTACTCATTCCCCTACATTCCATCTGCCACATCACCGTCGCCACCCCACATCTCCTTCTGCACTGCCGACACTACTCTATTACATCACTCCTCACACCCACTCAAAGCTCATCCTCATCTTACCTGCACTTACTCACCTTGCCAATACTCATCCCGCCACTACCACTCAACCCAATCCTCATACAATCTCATGGCTCTATCTCATACTCGCCCTCTCATGCATCTCTTTCACAGTCAGCCTCACTCAACCTGCCACTACCTGTGCTGCAGCCACAGGGCATGCATCACACATGTGCAGTAGGCAGCATAAGGCAAACGTGTCATGAGCATGAAGGGGATGCACAAGGGTGTTTGAGGGTTTGTCATGGTTTTTACTTATATTTAATTTCTGACCAACTCACATGACATATTATATTGGCACCACTACTGCCACGTCTTTGCGAATCTTGTCTGGTTTGTGCAATAATGCCCTTTCCTGAGGATCACAATGAAGACCCACAACTGATGCCACCCATTGTGTCACTGCAGAGTGGGAGTAGGTGTATTTGCAGGGCTCTTTTGTGCAGACGACTGAGAGACGTCGGCGATGTCCCCGGTGGCACCCTGGAAGGATGCGGAGGAGAAGTTGTTGAGGGCAGCGGTGACTTTGACAGCGACAAGTAAGAAGATGGTGCTCGGGCCAGCCGGGAGCAGCTCGGCATGAAGGAGGCTGCAGATGTCCACGACTACATGTCGAGTGACTCTGAGCCTCCGTGTGCACTGCTGCTCAGAGAGGTCCAGGAAGCTGAGCCTCGGTCTGTGGACCCTGTGGCGAGGGTAGTGCCCTCTGCGAAGCATCTCTCTCTGCGGTTGCCCTCCCTCCTGCTGTGCAGGTGGATGTGTCACAGCACTGTGTTGTGGAGCTCCACATGTCAGAGGTGGACGGCGTGGCCGGCGAGGCTGGTGATGCTGTTCGTCCTCTGAGGAGGTCATGACTGCAGCTACGGCGGCCCCCATCCGGAAGATGTATATCTGAGGGGGTCCGCAAGGTAGGTACATGTCTCTGGATACTGGGGTAAGTGTGCAAGTTGGTGAATTTGATTGTTAGGAGGAGGATGGTGGAGGCCAAACTTTGTCCAAAGTGACAGAGTGGCCTCCTGCAATGAGTGAGGGTCTCCCCACCACACCTGTCAAATGGACCTTTGTAGCTGCCACAGGCTGATGGCTGCAACACGTCCATTTGAACTGGGAGTGTTTCCCCCAGTACGGGAAACAGTCCCAGTTGTTTGTAAAATCCCAACCCTCCTAAAATATCATGTTAATCAGGTCTGTAAATGACCTGAAATTCCAAAATAAATACTTAAAGTGGCACCCTGCCGGCTTTAATTGCCGACGGGAGTCCCACATGCGGGGGCTGCGCGCACATGTCAGCGCGTCAGTGCGAAACCCGGAAGTGCGCGGGTTGGAGCCGGGCTCCCGACCCGCCCCGGGAATCCCCGATTTTCGTAGCCCCCCCGCCAGGAACGCACCCAATCGTGGGTGCTAAAATAGAGCCCATTTTTTCAGATGAGGGTTGCTGTGGAAATGTGAGGAGAAATAATTTGTTGTTGGTTCATGGTGGCTTAGCCAGTCTGTTGAATGCCCCCTCTAGCAACTATAATTGATATACGTGTTACAAAGAAAGTCTCTTCTCTCTGTTACCTGGGAAAATCCTACGTGAAATTATTTTAGCCATTCTTAACCCGGTTCTTAGTTGGTCTTTTTGAAATGCCTGCAGAGGGGGCATAAAAATGAACATGAATATTTCATGAGGGCCTTATCCTTCTTGTGTGACTGTTTCTGTGTTGCTGTTCATCTGCTATTCTATCTATTTAAAAAAGTTTTTATCTATTTAAAAAAGTTTTTCTGCATTGAAGATGCTATATAAGTGCAACTTGCTGTGTTAAATCGAGTTTATTTCTTTTAAGTTTTTATGTTAATAAAACAAAATCCATTGAAAATTCAAAGCTGGAGAGAAATTGGAAGTAAGATTAAAAACTGAGAAAAATGTTTACTCACTTGGGGCATTTTCTCTTTTATAGAATCATACAATGGTTACAGCATAAAAAGAGGCCATTTGGCCCATCAAGCCCATGCTGGCTCATTGTAAGAGCAATCCAGTTAGGCCCATTCCTGCACTCTTTCCCCATAGCCCTGCAAATTTTTTTCCTTCAATTATTTATCCAATTTCTTTTTGAAAGTCATGATTGAATCTGCTTTTACCGCCCTTTCAGGCAGCACATTCCAGATCATAATACTCGCTGTGTAAAAAAGTTTTTCCTCATGTCGCCTTTGGTTCTTTTGCCAATCATCTTAAATCTATGTCCCTTGGTTCTTAACCCTTCCACCAATGGGAACAGTTTCTCTTTATTTACTTTATCTAAACCCTTCATGATTTTGAACACTTATATCAAATCTCCTCTCAACCTCTGCTCTAAGGAGAACAACCCCAGCTTCTCCAGTCTATCCACGTAACTGAAGTCCTTCATCCCTGGAACCATTCTAGTAAATCCTGTCTCAGGCCTTCACATCCTTCCTAAAGTGCAGTGCCCAGAATTGGACACAATACTGCACTTGTGGCTGAACCAGTGTTTTATAAAGGTTCAACATAACTTCCTTGCTTTTGTGCTCTATGCCTCTATTTATAAAGCCAGGATCCCATATGCTTTTTTAACCACTATCTCAACCTGTCCTGCCAACTTCAAAAATTTGTGCACATATATCCCCAGGTCTCTCTGTTCCTGCACCCCCTTAAATTTCACCTGCCATGTGGCTGCCCATTCCACCAGCCTGTCAATGTCCTCTTGAAGTCTATCACTATCCTCCTCAGTGTTTATTACACTTCCAAGTTTTGTGTCATCTGCAGATTTTGAAATTGTGCTCTGTACACCCAAGTCCAAGTCATTTATATCAAAAAAAGCAGCGGCCCTAGTACTCACCCCTCGGGAACACCACTGCATACCTTCCTCCAGTCCAAAAAACAACTGTTCACTACTACTCTCTGTTTCTTGTCACTTAGCCAATTTCGTATCCATGCTGCCTTTTATTCGATGGGCTTCTATTTTGATGACAGGCCTATTATGTGGCACTTTATCAAACGCCATTTGAAAGTCCACATACATAACATCAACCGCATTGCCTTCATCAATCCTCTCTGTTATGTTACTGCATCAAAAAACTCAATCAGGTTGGTTAAACATGATTTGCCTTTAACAAATCCGTGCTGGCTTTCCTTTATTAATCCACACTTATCCAAGTGGCTATTAATTCTGTCCCGGATTATCGTTTCTAAAAGTTTTCCCACCACCGAGGTTAAACTGACTGGCCTGTAGTTATCAGATATATCCTTACATCCTTTTTTGAATAAGGGTGTAACATTTGCAATTCTCCAGTCCCTTGGCATCACCCCCATATCTAAGAAGGATTGGAAGATTATGGCCAGTACCTCTACAATTTCCACCCTTACTTCCCTCAGCAACCTAGGATACACCCCATCCGGACCGGGTGACTTATCTACTTTAGGTACAGCCAGCCTTTCTAGTACTTCCTCGTTATCAATTGGTATTAAGTTTTCAATAAGTAAATTAGAACAACATTTTACATAAATAAGCAAAATTAAAATATAATGACTGCATAACTTGCATAAAATAATAACTTCATTTATTTATGGTGAGCAGTTTATTAAAAACGTTTTATTTTATTTAAAGCAAAATTACCCTACTCGTGGGAAGAGAATTGACCCAGGTGGCCACAGCAGCAGATGCTTTGAATTAGATTGAGCTGGTGCTAAATTCACTTTGGCATAGAAGAGAGAGTGATGCAGCTGAGACATGAAGAGGTTAGGGATGTGGAGTTGACATGAGGAGGTAAGGGAAAAAGAGATGATTGTGGATAGATCATGAACATATTTAAAATATAGTAATTAGCATAATTACCACTTGTCTGCTTGTGCTAGTTCTTTCCATGTTATGAATTTAGTTATGTATTTTTAATGCATGGTAATCTTTACTTTTCCCAACTTTTTCCTCTACTTCCCTTCTGAACTTGACACAAAATAGGATATGATTCCAGAGATGCCAAGTTCTCCAGTAGCTCATCCACAAGTGGCTATTCTTTGCATATAAGCCCAGATAGGGAGTGTTGACAGGCTATTTGACTGCATGGAGCATCGCAGCTAAATCTGTTCTTGATCTCATCCAATAGCCACTCATGTACACTTTCTAGCAGGAGCCATTAGATAGGGATTAGGTGCAGTAAATCTGGCTGACTGTTATCCTAGCCTGTCCTGAGTTTGTAAAAGGTGCCATGTAAATGCAAGCTCTCTCTTTCTATTTGGTACCGCATCACAGAGTGCATTTTAGCCCCTGAGCCCCATTACTTTGTAATCCGTAGGTGGCCGCCTCAAGGCAGAGTTTATAATTCCATATAATTAAATATCAGATATTATAAAGTAACTTATGACTATTTCAATACTGAACCTTTGTTGAATGATAGATTGACTTTAACATAAATTACACCAGCTCTGTGAATAGAATTCCAAATATTACTCATGACTGAAATTCAAAACAAGTCAATGCAAAAAGTTGTATTATTCATCAAAAAGGGAAAGAAATTCTCCTTGTATAATTAGAAACTAACAATCATGTTGGAGTGGATTACAAAGCTGCAACACAGTCTTGGGCATCAGGGATGTTTATGAACTGCTTTAGCTTTTCTCTGTGCTTTGTGATATCAGGTCTCCTCATAGCCTTTGAACAGACCTCGATTTATCTGTTGTTCTACGTATAACCACACAACATTAGGTCAAGCGAGAAAGTTGTTGATATGAATATTACTTAAGGTAGCTGAGGTGAAGTCTCTCATCCCTGGAACCATTCTAGTAAATCTTTTCTGCACCCTCTCTAAGGCTTTCACAACCTTCCTAAAGTGCAATGCCCAGAATTGGACACAATACTCCAGTTGTGGTCGAATCAATGTTTTATAAAGGTTCATCATAACTTCCTTGCTTTTGTACTCTCTGCCTCTATTTATAAAGCCCAGGATCCCATATGATTTTTTAACCGCTTTCTCAACCTGTCCTGCCACCTTCAAAGATTTGTGCATGTATACCCCAGGTCTCTCTGTTCCTGCACCCCCTTTAGAATTGTAGCCTTTAGTTTATATTGCCTTTCCTCGTTCTTCCTGCCAAAATGTATCACTTCGCACTTCTCTGCATTATATTTCATCTGCCATGTGTCCGCCCATTCCATCTGTGTGTCTATGTCCTCTTGAAGTCTATTACTATCCTCCTCACTGCTTACTACACTTGCAAGTTTTGTGTCATCTGCAAATTTTGAAATTGTATCCTGTACACCCAAGTCCAAGTCATTCATATATATCAAAAAAAGCAGTGGTCCTAGTACCGACCCCTGGGGAACACCACTAAACACCCTCCTCCAGTCCGAAAAACAACCGTTCACGACACTCTCTGTTTTCTGTCACTTAGCCAATTTTGTATCCATGCTGCCACTGCCCATTTTGTTCCATGGGCTTCAATTCTGATGACAAGTCTATTATGGGGCACTTTATCAAAAGCCTTTTTAAAGTCCATATACACGACATCAATCACATTTCCCTCTTTAACCTTCTCTGTTACCTCATCAAAAAACTCAATCAAGTTAGTTAAACACAATTTGCCTTTAACAAATCCGTGCTGGCTTACCTTTATTAATCCACACTTGTCCAAGTGACTATTAATTTTTGTCCTGGATTATCGTTTCTAAAAGCTTCCCCACTACCGAGGTTAAACTGACTGGCCTGAAGTTGCTGGGTTTATCCTTACACCCTTTTTTGAACAAGGTTGTAACATTTCCAATTCTCCAGTCCTCTGGCACCACCCCCATATCTAAAGAGGATTGGAAGATTATGGGCCAGCACCTCTGCAATTTCCACCCTTACTTCTCTCAGCAACCTAGGATGCATCGCATCTGGACCGGGTGACTTAACTGCTTTAAGCACAGCTGGCCTTTCTAGTACCTCCTCTTTACCTATTTTTAGCCCATCCAGTATCTCAAATACCTCCCCTTTTACTGTGACTTTGGCAGCATCTTCTTTCTTGGTAATGACAGATGGAAAGTATTCATTTAGTACCTCAGCCATGCCCTCTGCCTCCAATGCATAGATTTCCTTTTTGGTCCCTAATCAGCCCCATCCCTCCTCTTAATACCTGTTTACTATTTATATGCCTATAGAAGACTATTGGATTCCTTTTTATGTTAGCCGCCAGTCTATTTTCATACTCTTTCTTTGCCCCTCTCATTTCCTTTTTCACTTCTCCGCTGTACTTTCTATATTCAGCCTGATTCTCCCTTGTATTATCAGCCTGACATCTGTCATACACCCCCTTTTTCTGCTTCATCTTACTCTCTTTCATCATCCCGGGAGCTCTGGCTTTGGTTGCCCTACCTTTCTCCCTCATGGGACTGTATCTAGACTGTACCTGACCCATCTCCTCTTTAAAGGCCGTCCATTGTTCAATTACAGTTTTGCCTGCCAATCTTTGATTCCAATTTGCCTGAGCCAGATCCGTTCTCAATCCACTGAAATTGGCCCTCCTCCAATTAAGTATTTTTACTCTAGATTGCTCCTTGTCCTTTTCCATAACGAATCTAAACCTTATGATCACTGTTCCCTAAATGTTCCCCCATTGACACTTGCTCCACTTGACACACCTTATTTCCCAGAACCAATTGCAGCATTGCCTCCTTTCTCGTTGGGCTGGAAACATACTGATGAAGAAAGTTCTCCTGAACACACTTCAGAAATTCCTCCCCCTCTTTGCCCTTTACATTATTACTATCCCAGTCTATATTAGGATAGTTGAAGTCCCCCATTATCACTACCATATAGTTCTTGCACCTCTAGAATACACCCAGTAGTGTAATGGCACCTCTATTGTTTCTTAATTCTAACCAAATAGATTCTGTCTTTGATCCCTCAAGAATGTCCATTCTCTCCAGCACTGCAACATTCTCCTTAATCTATACTGCCACCCCGCCTCCTTTTTTTCCTTCCCTATCTTTCCTGAACACCTTGTATCCAGGAATATTTGGTACCCAATCTTGCCCTTTTTTGAGTCAGGTCTCGCTATCGCTACTACATCATATTCTCATGTGACTAATTGCACCTGCAGCTCGCCAACTTTATTTACCATGCTTCTTGTGTTTACATACATGCACTCTAAACCTATCTTAGACCTTCTCATATTGTCTCTTAGTGCGATCCTACCTAATACTGTACTATTTCTTACTCTAATGCTATCTGTCTCACTCAATCCTTTGTGCATCTTGTTTCCCCTTTCTAATGCTACATGGTGGTGCCCATCCCCCTGCCAAATTAGTTTAAACCCTCCTCCACAGCACTAGTGTACCTCCCCGCGAGTAAATCGGTCCCAGCTCTGGTGAGGTGCACCGCGTTCATCTTGAACAGGTCCCTCCTGCCCCAGAACTGGTCCCAATGCCCCAAGAATCTGAAGCCCTCCCTCCTGCACCATGTCTCTAGCCACGCATTAACCTGCCTTATCTTCCTATTTCTGTACTCACCAGCACGTGGCACTGGGAGCAATCTAGAGATTACTACCTTTGAGGTCCTGCTTTTTACCTTCCTCCCTAGCCCCTGAAACTCTAGCCGCAGGACCTCATCCATTTTCTTTCCTATGTCGCTGTACCCACATGGACCATGACTTTTGGCTGTTCCCCTTCCCGCCCCCGCAGAATGTTCTGTACCCTCTCCGTGATGTTCTTTACCCTCGCACTAGGGAGAAAACATATCATTCGAGACTCACATAGATGGTCACAGAAACGCCTGTCTGTCCCCCTGACTACCGAATCCCCTACGACTACTGCATTTCTACACTTCACTGTGCCCCCCTATGCTGTCCTTTGCCCCATGGTGCCATGCTCAGGACTGCACTCCTTTGAGGTGTCATCACCCTCACTGGTATTCAATGCTGAATACTGGTTTGAGAGTGCTGCACACCCAGAAGATTCCTGGAGTACCTGCCTCTTCCTACCCTTTCAGATGGCCACCCAATGCTATCTTGAACTCTCTGTGGCTGCGGGGTGACCACCTCCTGGAACGTACGATCCAGGAAATCTTCAGCCTCTCTTATGCTCTGCACACATGAAGTGTCCTGAAGTTCCCACATGGAGCAGAAATTGCAGGCAATGGTTCTCAGCTGCCTGTCCATTATATTTAGAAACCTTTTTTTTCTAAACTCACTTTAGATAGAATGGTTTATCTAATTCAAGTTATTCCTTTATATTTTAATGAAATAAAACCAGTAAGCACTGATAGAATCTGATTTAGTGCAACCAGAAAATGATCTAAATAAACATTTAAAAAAATAACCTATTTACAGTGTACTAATTTCAATCCTCCTTTTAGTTTTTAATTATCAGCGTCTTGACATTCTGTCTAAATTGCTGCCCCCACAGACAAGATAAAATATTTCATTGACATTTAAAATTGCTGCAGCTGTGGCCTCAGCTTGTGATTGCTTTTATTGTTGCTTGTTTGTACAAATAAGCTTTGATTTTCTGAGTTTTGGAAAATTGGGGTTACGCATGCTAGTGGCAAGTGAGCGCCTAGGCATGGTAATGGGGGTGGGGGCTGGACTGGATGGATTTTTCAATTTATGCCTCTCCCCTCATTAGATTGGGCTCCCTGCCCCATGGCTGCCCACAACCATAGGGAACAAATGAGGATAGGAATTAAGCCAGCCTCACTCAAGTAGTTGACTAGATAGGATGAGATGGCACTCACCTTACATGGTAGGTATTAATTGTATCCATGTGATTTATATCAATTAGTGTTAATTGTATTCAGGTGTGCGTATCAATTGGAACCTCTCTTGTATCCATTGATAAAAGAACTGGTCTACGTTGTTGTGTGAGTGTGATGTGGAGCTCTGTGAATAAAGGCTTGGAAGCAACAGAAGACTAAGCTCTAGTACTCTATCCTTCACCACCTGGCAATCTAATTTATAACAGTAGGGAAGCTGTATAGGGCATTAGAGAGGGTTCTTTTGGAGTCATGGCACCAGCATATATCCTCCATTTGTTATGATCTTTACATTGTGACTGCCTTGCCAAATCCTCACAACTGGGGCTACAATTGTTGCTCACGTGCATGAAGTACTAAAGTCATACACACCTTACATTTATTGAAAGCCACTGCCTGGGGACTGCATTGTAAATCTTGCACATTTTCCTTTCCTGTAGATACTTCTCAAGCTAAGGAGGCCAGAGGGAGTGATGCCATCAGCAAAACCAGTTTACACAATGTTGCGCCAAGCATTCCTTCTGCCCCTGGTACCAGCACAGATACTAAATCCCCAGGGAGTGAGTTCGGGGAAGTGGCATTGGGTGAAGCATAATGCACTGGTGAGGCGAGCAAGTAGAGATTGCAGGATAGGAAGAAGAAACATCTAACCAGGTCGTGAGCCAATGTCATTTGCCAGATGCATGGATAAGGGATTGGTGGGAAGAGCAACTGTGGTGACAAGTTGATGTGGGGCACTATGACCCTGTTGGGATGGTCATAGACTGGATCTACGGAGTGAGGAGTCATGTAGTGTCCCTTCTTTCATTGTTGATCCATAGCTACACAGTGGCAAAAGGTGTCCTTTACTGAAAGTAGCTGACAATTCAAGCTTCACTCTACTCTACCTGCCTGCACATCAACCCACACTAAGTAGGCCTCCTCCTCCAGGAGGACTGCTGCGGGGTACAGAGCACCCCCCATCCCCACTTGATGTTGATGTTGAATTTCTATCTCGGGAGGTCGGGCTCAGGTGGGAAGCTGACTTTGCAATGGACAAAAAATAGGCCCCAATAAAAGCTGCAGCACATATGTGGAAGGAGGTGACCAGGACAGTTAGAGCCAATTCCAGCATTTGGCACACAGCCATTCAATGCTCCAAAAGCGTAATGATCTTACCAGGTCAGGCAACTAAGAGGAGCCAGCCACACCTTCCAAGAATGCACTGTACTAAGCATGCCTACCACTTACAACCATCCCTCCCTCACACTTTGTTAATATGTTTGAATTGCTCACAGTCAATGCCCAGAATTTAATATGGTTTCTTTGACACCCCCAGCCTTCACCTGAAAGTGTTCACTCACATTATTGCAAGCATTAGCCCTACAAATAATTTGCATGTAATTGATTGGTGTATGCACCTGTCATCACTCTTCTTACACCTATAAGTGAGGTTAAGTGTAAGAAGTCATGTATTACATACTGGCAACAAAAGGAAGCACAGTGGAAAAAAAAATAGACATGCACACAAAAGGATTACATGAAAATGTTGGTTGCACTAAATTTGTTATACATGCAGACATTGGGTTGGATTTTCCTGTGAAAGTAACGGTGCGGCTAACAGCACTCACCATTATTTCTGTGCACCTGGTACAGCAACTTCCAGCGAGCACACATGCGCAGTTAAACACGGAAATCCGGAAGTTGCTGTACAAGATGCCCTGCTCCTCCGTAAACTCCATGAAAACGACATCGCGCCGACTGACTCACCGTTCAAATGAATGGAATAGTGTGAAGTTCCTGCACTGACCTGATGGATACGAACTAATCTCTCTGGCATTGAAAATTAACTTTTACAAGCGTGGAGTCTCATTCCTTCAGATTTTAATTGTTGTTGGACATTTAAAAGAAAATAATTAAAATTTTTCTTTCTTTACTTCTTCTTTCTGTCTTTTTTATCTCTGCCTCTTAATTCGATATTTCTTACCCTCTCTTTATTTCACTTTCTGTACCTGATCTGACTATTCTAACTTACACTTCCTGGTCCTGATTCTTGCCTGTTCATCAGATGCTTTAATCTGATTGGTTAAGGGGATGGAAAGTTGCTTGCCCTGTTGAACAGGTCATAGAATCATAGAAAGTTATGGCACAGAAGGAGGCGATTCGGCCCATTGTGTCCATGCTGGTCCAAAAAGAGCGATCCATCTTAATCCCACTTTCCAGCACTTGGTCTGTAGCCCTGTAGGTTACGTCACTTCAAGTGCACATCCAAGTACTTTTTAAATGAGTTGAGGGTTTCTGCCTCTACCACCCTTTCAGACAGTGAGTCCCAGACCCTTACCATCCTTTGGGTGAAAAAATTTCACCTTAGCTCCCATCTAATCCTTCTACCGATTACTTTAAATCGATGGCCCCTGGTCACTGACCCCTCTGCTGAGGGAAATAGGTCCTTCCTATCCACTCTTTCTAGTCCCGTGATAATTTTATATCCTTCAATTAAATCTCCCCTCAATCTCCTTTGTTCCAAAGAAAACAACCCCAGCCTATCCAATCTTTTCTCCAGCCCTGGCAATATCCTCGTAAATGTCCTCTGTAACCTCTCTAGTAATATGGAAACTGAGACAGAGAAAATCACTTCATTATTACAGTCTCATTTGAATGCACAATTTTGGTACCATACGCTTATGCAGGGCTTAAATCGTAGAATAATATTCAAACACATATAAAGTTACATCACTAATACTAATTACTTTCATTTTATTCTTTTTCTTTAATTGCTATCATAAATAAATATTAGTGACATTTTCATAAGGTTTTGTATTTATTTTACTTTATCTCTTTGAAAATCTATTGTACTTTATAAACTATTACTGTAATATGAATACCACATCCACAAATCTATGGAAAATCTAGGGAACTCACATTTTAGTATATTCACTACTATGCAAATCAGTAATATTGCAATTCCCTATACCCAACTATATTTAGTAACCAAGTCACAATTACAGTCAGCACTAAAAATTGCTTGTGAACAGAATGTTTATTTGTATACATGAACATGATCACATACACATGTATGTTTGACCTGAGAAGTGTGCCCCATGGTAAGACAAAATATTCCTTGGGAATAAATCAATAACCTCTTATTTGAGCACAATTTATTACATTGGATAAAATAACTGAATATTCAACAAGGAGGGCTGTCAAGTTGTCACCTTTAATAAATCATTATTTATGATGGCTCTATCACAGTTTTAAATTAACTATAAATAATGCCCTAAATGACAAGGTCCAATGTAAAAACTTTTTAAAAAATGCATCAAAATCCATCACTGTTCAGTCAGATTATACTAAAATATTCGAGCTTGATTTCTGCTAAAAATAGCATTTTGAGTGTTCGCAGTGTCTTCCTTGGTGTATCCGTGATGTTCAGATAATGTAATTGCTTTTTAAGCTACTTATCCTGTAATTTATGTGCGCTACCTCTGGTTCATCTCATTCCATGATTTCTTGCTGTAAGCCCCCTGCTGATCCCTCTCATGCTGGATTTTCTTGTACGTAAGGGCATAAGAAAGTATGAAATGAAACAGAATCATTTGAACCAGTGAATTTGTTCCTTCCACTGATCATATACAATTTCACCCATATCCAACTTATTTAATCTCCTGAGGGAAAATTTGGCCAAGTTTCCTCCTGCTCCACAAAGGTAATTTTGCACAGCACAAGGATATCTATCAAAACTTTTAACCTGCATTGCTTATCCGGTGGGAGACCAGGGGCATGACTTTAGCATGGCGGCGGGAACTCAGCGGGTGTGTAGTTAGTCAGCGATCGCAACTGAATTGAAGGCACTTAATTTTGCTTCCGAGTTTTACGTCTCCAAACTGCGCTGTGGGCATACTGCGCACCAGCATGACGTGCTATGAACTGGTGTATTTAAAGGACCAGTGCAAAAATGGATTTTGAAGGAGAAAGGAGGAGCAAGGAAAATGGAGCAGCACCCCGGTTCAGCAGTGCTTCCCTTGAGATGCTACTGGCTGGTGTGAGAGTCAAGAGGAACATCCTGTATCCAACTGACAGGAGGAAGAGACCTGCTTCTGCCACTGAGAAGCCGTTGCTGGAGCTGGCAGAGGAGTTCAGCAGCAGGAGCATGGTGCCCAGGTCCAGGGTTCAATGCAGGAACCGATTAAATGACCTAGCCAGGTCAGGAAAAGTGAGTACATTTGCTGATTCACCCATGTAAGAACATAAGAAATAGGAGCAGAAGTAGGCCACATAGTCCCTCGAGCCTGCTCCGCCATTCAATCAGATCGCGGCTGATCTTCGACCTCAACTCCGCTTTCCTGCCCGATCCCCATATCCCTTGATTCCCCTAGAGTCCAGAAATCTGTCTATCTCAGCCTTGAATATATTCAATCTTACAACACCAAGTTATAGTCCAACAATTTTTGGACTATAACTTGGTGTTGTAAGATTGTTTACATTTGTCAACCCCAGTCCATCACCGGCATCTCCACATCTTGAATATATTCAACAACTCAGCATCCACAGCCCTCTGGGGTAGAGAATTCCAAAGATTCACAACCCTCTGAAGAAATTCCTCCTCATCTCAGTCTTAAATGGCCGACCCCATATCCTGTGACTGTGCCCCCTAGTTCTAGACTCTCCAGCCATGGGAAACAACCTCTCAGCATCTACCCTGTCAAACCCCCCTCAGAATCTTACATGTTTCAATTAGATCACCCCTCATTCTTCTAAACTCCAGAGAGTGTAGGCCCATTCTAATCAATCTCTCCTCATAGGACAACCCTCTCATCCCAGGAAATAATTTAGTGAACCTTCGCTGTACCGCCTCCAAGGCAAGTATATCCTTCCTTAGATAAGGAGACCAAAACTGTATGCAGTACTCCAGGTGAGGTCTCACCAAAGCCCTGTACAATTGTAGTAAGACTTCCTTACTTTTGTACTCCGACCCCCTTGCAATAAAGGCCAACATTCCATTTGCTTTCCTAATTGCTTGCTGAACCTACATGCTAACTTTTTGTGTTCCTTGTACGAAGACACCCAAGTCTCTCTGAACACCAACGTTTAATATTTTCTCACCATTTAAAAAATATTCTGTTTTTCTATTCTTCCTACCGAAGTGAATAACCTCACATTTCCCCACATTATACTCCATCTGCCATCTTCTTGTCCACTCAATTAACCTGTCTATATCCCTTTGGAGACTGTTTGTGTCCTCCTCACGGCTTACTTTCCCACCTAGCTTTGTATTGTCAGCAAACTTGGATATATTACACTCGGACCCTTCATGTAAGTCATTAATATAGATTGTAAATAGCTAAGGCCCAAGCACTGATCCTTGTGGCACCCCACTAGTTACAGCCTGCCAGCCTGAAAATGACCCGTTTATCCCTACTCTCTGTTTTCTGTCCTTTAACCAATCTTCTATCCATGCTAATATATTACCCCCAACCCCATGAGCCCTTACCTTGTGTAACAACCTTTAATGTGGCACCTTATCGAATGGCTCTTGAAAATCCAAATATATTACATCCACTTGTTCCCCCTTATCTATCCTGCTAGTTACATCCTCAAAAAACTCTAATAAGTTTGTCAAACATGATTTCCCTTTCATAAAACTATGTTGACTCTGCCTAATCATTATGATTTTCTAAGTGCCCTGTTACCACTTCCTTAATAATGGATTCCAGCATTTTCCCGACTGCTGATGTCAGGCTAACTGGCCTGTAGTTCCCTGTTTTCTCTCTCCCTCCTTCCTTGAAAAGCGGTGTTACATTTGCTACCTTCTAATCCGCTGGGACCATTCTAGAATCTAGGGAATTTTGGAAGATCACAACCAATGCATTCACTATCTCTGCAACCACCTCTTTTAGAACCCTCGGACATAGGCCATCAGGTCCAGGGGATTTATCAGCTTTTAGTCCCATTAGTTTCTCCAGTACTTTTTCTCTGCTGATATTAATCACTTTAAGTTCCTCATTCTCATTAGACCCTTGGTTCCCCACTGTTTCTGGTATGTCATGGACATCCTGTGAAAAGAACCCCCCCCTCCCCCAACTCTCTCACTCTATGCTGGCAAGCCTACTCCATCACATTCCTCCTCACACCCACTTAGGTTTCATCATCAACTAACCTTCACTTTCTACGCACTTCCTCACCTCCCCATTTATACACCCACTACTGCCACTCACCCAATCCTGATGCAATGTCTGATGAATCTGTCTGATAGTCACTCTCTGATGCATCTCTTTCATTGTCAGCCTCACCCAAAGCAATGCATTCATTGGGTGAAGACGTCACCTTCAGCCACTCACAGGTCTGTTCTTTCTCCTCTTGTAGAAGAGAGGACAAAATGCAAGGGAGAGGAGGAGGACTGGAGGTGGACCTCCACAAATAGTCCAGTTGACAGATGCAGAGGAGGAGGCGATGGACATCACTCAGATCGTTGCACGCCTGGCCGTCTGAGATAGAGCAATTGGCAACCCGCAGATGGCTGGTGACAGAACTTTAACATCCTTGACACATATGATGAATTGATTTTATCAGTGATTGACCTGTTGCACACCTCAATATGGTCATTGGAAAGATTGTCACTTCTCCAATGAATAATTAATATTGGTTTATGTTGTCTTCCAGGCCCTTCAGCCGCTATGGAAGAAGGCGATTCCTCAAAGGAGCTCAATCCTCCTGAGGGCGCATCATCACATCACATCCAGCCATGCACCAGCGCAGATACTGACACTTTGGCGGGTCCTGTTAGCCAGCTTGTTGGGTTGTCACCTGGTGATTCACCACTCACAAGTGTGCACGAGGAGACACTGGTCCGGGAGAGGGATGATGGCGAAAGGGGACTTGGAAGTGGGGACTCCACTCAAAGCGCTCCCACCTCTCACCCTTTGCCCCCCCCTCCCAAACCAGTACCCGTAATGCTGCCTCCTCTCCCGATGGCCGAGTCTGCCCTTGCACAGGTGCAGATGGAACATTCTTTGCCGGGGCCCTCACTGGCTCCGAAACCTATAGGTCGTAGGCCGAGAGCATCTCAGCAGTCAGGGCAGGGATCTGAGCAACCTGCCGCTACCTCTGCTGAAGCCACAGGGGTTGCACCATGTAGAAGCGGTAGGAAGAGAAAGGCAAAGGTTTTTTAATTCTCCAAGGGTATGCACAAGGGTCTCTGACGAGCTGTCATGTTGTTAATTTATATAATTTTTTGTTATGACACATTAAATTTAATAGTTATCATCACCACCAATTTTGGCCATTATTGAGCCCCTTTTGTGAATTCACCCTTTCATATGCTTCATCATGAATGCCAAGACATGATGCCACCCATTGGGCGTGTGAGCAATGGGTGTATGCGTGGTTGAAGGGCTTGTTTGTGCTAACGGAGAGGGTGGTGGTGGTTGTTCCAGGCGGTCTGAGTAGTTCAAAGTCTTCAATTTGCAGATCTCATTATGAGAACTTGTTAGAGATGAGGGAATCCCTGGCATCACGGGCAACAATATACGCCGCTGCCTTGGCGATGGGTTCCCCAGGTTCATTTTCCTCTTCGTCCTCGTCCTCCTTCTCCTCCTCATCCTCATCCTCATCCTCTTCTTCAAAGTTGCAGGCAGATGAGGATGCTTCCTGATCGCATTCGACCTCCTCCGCCTGTATCCCTCTCTGCTGAGCGATGTTGTGCAGGACGTAACACACGACGATTATTCTGCACACCTTCACTGGTGAGTACTGAAGGGCTCCCGCAGATCGATCCAGGCACCTGAAGCGCATCTTCAGCAATCCTACGGCTTGTTTAAAGACAGACCTGGTGGTGATGTGACTGTCATTGTACCGCTGCTGTTCCTCGTTGGTGGGGTTTCTCACAGGTGTAATGATCCAAGTCTGCAGGGGGTTTATCCCTTGTCTCCAAGGAGCCAGCCCTTAAGTCTGTCTTGTGTGTGGAAGAGGGCCGGGATGGTGGACTTGCACAAAATGAAGGAATCATGTCAGCTGCCAGGGAATCTGGCACACACCTACAGAAACCTCCTCCAGTGGTCACACACCAGTGGTGCATTGATGGAGCGATATTCTTTTTGAGTTCTGGCTTATGTGGAGGTCCTCGGATTACTACGTGTATACAATCAATTGTGTCCTGTACCCGTGAGAAGCCAGCCAGAGAGTTGAAACCCACTGCCCTCTTAGCCTGGCTGACGTCATCAATGGAGAAGGTGACATGTAGTTGAATGCCCTGGCAAACAAGCCGTCCATCACCTGTCGTATACACTTTTGTGCAGACGACTGAGACACCCTGGAAGGATCCGGAGGTGAAGAAATTGAGGGCAGTGGTGACTTTAACTGCAACGGGCAATGTGTGGCCACCAGGCCCAGCCTGGAGCAGCTCTTCATGTAGGAGCGTGCAGATTTCAGTGACCAGCTGCTGACTCAATCTGAGCCTTTGTAGGCACTGTTCCTCAGAGAGGTCCAGGAAGCTCAGCCTCTGCCTGTACACCCTCTCACGTGGGTAGTGTCTCCTGCGACCTCGGCCCCTCTGTTGGTCCCCTCTCTGCTCTTCTGCAGGTCCTCGTGGCACACCTCTGTCTTATGCACCTGCAGATACCAGTACTGCACGCCATGCCTTCTGCGGATGGTGATGTGCCTCTTCCTCAGATGGAATACATCTGTGCGCCCCCCCATCCTGATCTTGTTAGTTTGAGGGGCTCCAATATGTAGGTAAATTTGTGTGAACACAAGACTCCTCAGTGTGAACGAAGAAATTTCAGCCTAAACACAAAGAACTCCCAGCCAAAGATTTGTCTGAGAGAACTGAGTGCCGAGCTGCAATACCTCACCTTTTATTGAGATATGTCAATCACAGGTCTAAAGGGCCAAATGAGCTTCAGCTGCAACTCGCCTTCATTTCTATGGCGTGCTTCAAACACCACGGGAGACATATTCAGGAGAAGTTAAATTTGATTCTGTTGCAGAATCCACAAAAAGTTAATAACCTTAAGTCTTTAAAGTACCTAAATTGTCCCTTTAAATATCGGCCCACTGGCTTTAAGTGCTGGTGGGACTTTTGGGTGTCAAAAGCACGCGAGCATCCAAGCGTGCCTGGGGCAAACCCGGAAGTGGGCGCGTTGGAGCCGATATGCGGTCTCGCTCCAAAAGGCAGGCATTTTAACCTCCCACCACCCGTTAAAATAATCCCCCAGAACTAGGGGCCATAAATATAAGATAGTCACTTATAAATCCAATGGGGAAATCAGGAGAAATTTCTTTACCCAGAAAGTGGTTAGAATGTGGAACTTGGTACCATAAGGAGTAGTTGAGGCAACTAGCATAATGCATTTAAGGGGAAGCTACGTAAACACATGAGGGAGAAAGGAATAGAAGGATATGCTGATAGGGTTAAATGAAGTATGGAGGTCATGATGTGGAGATGCCGGTGATGGACTGGGGTTGACAATTGTAAACAATTTTACAACACCAAGTTATAGTCCAGCAATTTTATTTTAAATTCACAAGCTTTCGGAGGCTTCCCCCTTCCTCAGGTGAACATCGTTCACCTGAGGAAGGGGGAAGCCTCCGAAAGCTTGTGAATTTAAAATAAAATTGCTGGACTATAACTTGGTGTTGTAAAATTGTTTACAAGAAGTATGGAGGGAGGAGGCTCGTGTGGAGCATAAACACTGGCATGGACCTGTTGGGCCGAATGGCCTGCTTCTGTGCTTTACATTCTATGTAATTCTATGTAATTATCCCTGACTGTTTGATCTGAGCATATGCCATGTGTGTCATGTTTTACAGACTATTGGATGACCATTGTCAATACTGACCTTGTAACAATCAATTCCATTCCAAAGTAGATGATCATGCATAAAAAGTATAAAAGTGCAAGTGCTATTAATCGGAAAGAAAAACAGAAAATGCTGAAAACATCCAGCACCTGAGGAAAGAACAGACAAGTTTCATGTGCAATCTTCATACGTATTTATCCAGCTCTTTTTTGAAGAAATGAATCAACACAGCAGAACTGGTTTTGCTGGAAGTCTGTTCTATATCCACTAAACTGGGAAAAAAATGCTGTAATCATGCTTGAAGTTTGTTAATTTTGCATTTATGTGCTGTAGTTGTTGAATGCAAATAGTCTGCTGACATTTACACAATCCATTATCTCATTAATTTAAAGAGTCGAGGGCTAAGAATCTGTTGGTGGTGGGGATGGCGGGGGGGTGGGGAGGGGAGGTTGAACTCGCTGTTAGGAACACCAGCAACAAAGATTTTATTGAAGAATCTATTTTATTTTCAGTACTCCATCTTATGGTTAAAAGGCAATTTTTGCAGAATCTGTTGAAAGAGGCAATATCTGTCGAACGTCATGACAGATCAAATCATATAGCCTTATAATTGTGATCTTCTAATAGATACATCTATCTGTTTGATGACTGTAAGTTTACCATTGCTGTACATGTAAGCAACATGTGTCTTTGTTATGAGATCCACTCTCTGAAATGCGATGCTGATGTAAGTTAGTGGAAACCAAGAGTGAAGGTCATGGAGGAGGTATGATGTAATGGCCTTTAAGCTATAGGATTAAAAGAGAGACCATTGTACAAGACTTAGGGAAGACCCAGGGGATAATCTCCCTGCGACTGAGGCCTCCCGCAGCCTTCACATCATCATATGTGTTGTCTGTGAGTATCATTCCCTCTAACAAAATCTACAAAGCAAAGACTCTGCATCTGTAACTTTCATTCCCAGCACAGAGACAACAGATCCGAGCTTTTGTCTCTGGCAGTATTAATCTACAACACATGCCAGATTAAAGAGTTAGGTGCGCCCGCCTGAGACCTCAACTACTGACACCACCAAATGTCACAGGAAGGAAGGCAGGGGGGCTTTCCTGTTTTACATGCCAATGGCAGATGCTCACACCATTCGGGATGCAACTAGAAACGGAAAAGTCCAGTGGAGGCTGCCAGGCCAAGGGACTGGGTTGTCGCGGTCCCCCTCAGAGACTAAAGGAAACTGCCTCCAGTAGCTCCCTTTGTGAGGGGATTATATTTACATTTTTAATAAAATACAGTTCCTCTTCAGCAGTCCCCCCATGAAAGAAATTATGGGATGAGAACAATAAATGTAGGTCTGAAACTGATGGACAAGGGTGAGACTGTTAGAGGCAATAAAAGTCATTCTTAGCAACAAATTCTAATAAAAGCATTCAGTGAATCATATTCACTGCTGATGAGAAACCATAGAACAAGAGTGAGACCATTAACAAGAAAATGCATAATGCGAAAGGGATCAGTGTAGGAAACTTCAAATAAGATTACAACTGATAGCAAAAAACTGGGGTCTGAGAATAATCTGGTTGGCACTATCAGCAAAAAACAATTGCATGAATACAAGATTATTAATGGCAAACTGGACAACATCAAGCAACGTAGATCTGATGTCAAAAACAGCAGGACAAAATAAAGGAAAAGAACTCACAGAACAGATGGGTTAAGAAGCTTCATATACTAGAATAAAATACAATAAAGACCATGTGAACACTCAAAACTCTCTACCTTTAATGATGTCACTTTGCTTTTCAACAGAAATGGAGCTTTTCGGTAAGAGATGTGAGTATTCACAAATCCGTTAATGTTTTGGCAAAGTGGTGATGGATTTTAAAATGGTTTATTTTCAAGTAAATATTTAAAGGCTGCTCTGTCCTGTTTTGTAGGTAAACAATGGTATAATGTCACATTCAAATAGCTCTTTAAGGTCAATGGATTTCAATACACACAGCTTTTCTGCACTACATAACAATGGCTTTTGATGGTATTGAATTGAGCATGACTGAATAATTCAGATTTGACTTCTGCTGCATGCGCATTTCTTTAATGTTATAGCTTTAACCTTTTTCAAAACTGGAAAGCAGCACAAATCTTAACAGAAAGACCACCAACTATTTTCAGAACAAAGTTATCAAACGATTCTCTTCACAAAAAGGGAAGTTAAAGCTGAACTGGTTGCTTGACCTTAACTGGTCCCAAACCAATACAGGTGGGAATTGAATAAGAAAATGGACAAAAAGCGGCTTATTCATATGATACTGTTCTGGCATTACAGCCAATGTTAGTAGGTTTGTAAGAGCAATGTATTTTCTTCAATTGGGAGAAAAGAATTGCATTTGTCAGCTGTGGCTCAGTGGTAGCAATCTTGCCTCTGAGTCAGAAAGTTGTGGGTTTAAGTCTCACTCCAGAGACTTTGAGCATAAAATCTAGACTGATGTTCCAGTGCAGTACCGAGGGAGTGCTGCACTGTTGGAGGTGCTGTCTTTCAGCTAAGATATTAAACCGAGGGCCCATCTGTCTTCTCAGGTGGATGTAAAAGATCCCATGGCACTATTTCAAAGAAGATAATTGTAAACAATTTTACAACACCAAGTTATAGTCCAGCAATTTTATTTTAAATTCACAAGCTTTCGGAGGCTACCTCCTTCCTCAGGTGAACGATGTGGAAATGAAATCCTCGAAATGAAGTCGCATTTATAATTCACAGAACAATGCTTGGTGATAACAGACAGTTTTTTCAACTGCCCGTTGCCAAGGCAATCAGTGTGCAGACAGACAGGTGTTACCTGCCAGGTCTCAGAATATACAAATCACAGAATATACAAATGTATATTCTGAGACCTGGCAGGTAACACCTGTCTGTCTGCACACTGATTGCCTTGGCAACGGGCAGTTGAAAAAACTGTCTGTTATCACCAAGCATTGTTCTGTGAATTATAAATGCGACTTCATTTCGAGGATTTCATTTCCACATCGTTCACCTGACGAAGGAGGAAGCCTCCGAAAGCTTGTGAATTTAAAATAAAATTGCTGGACTATAACTTAGTGTTGTAAAATTGTTTACAATTGTCAACCCCAGTCCATCACCGGCATCTCCACATCAAAGAAGATAAGGGGAGTTCATCTGGTGTCCTGGGCAATATTTATCCCTCAACCAACATCACTACAGTTTATCTGGTCATTGTCACATTGCTGTTTGTGGGACCTTGCTGTGCGCAAATTGGCTGCTGCGTTTCCTACATTACAACAGTAACGCTTCAAAAGTACTTCATTGGCTGTAAAGTAGTTGGGATGCCCTGAGGTTGTGAAAGCTGCTATATAAATGCAAGTTCCTTCTTTATACAATGAGGCCTGGTGACTTATCCACATTGCGTTCCGCTAATTTTTCAGAATCAATTCCTTTTTATCAATTAGTTTTATCAATTTCTCCCTATCCTCCTCTACTACACCTTTGTTCTCAATTTCCAACATCATTTGTAAAAATTGGGGATGTTGACTTGTCATGGATTTCTTCATTAATTCCAATTCATTTTTAAGTGAATCTTCTGTAGAACAGAATTTAACTAGGTTCATATTTCTGAGGTTTTGATTGTCTGATGGTTAATATGTTAAGAAACTATGGTCTCCAATTTCCTTGTATGTGCCTACATTTAGACACGTGAACTGCATTTTCTTATTTTGTTAATTCGATTTTAAAAAATTTTCAAATGGGTCTTTTAGCAAGTATCTAAGTTTTCAAACCCCTCCATGGCCCCACTCCTCCCTATCTCTGTAACCTCCTCCAGCCATACAACCCTCCGAGATCTCCGTGTTTCTCCAATTCTTGCCTCTTGTGCATCCCTGATTTTAATCGCTCCACCATTGGCGGCCGTGCCTTCTGTTATTCCTTATATGGGCCTTCCCTAAACCTCTCTGCCTCTCTACCTCTCTCTCTTCCTTTAAGACGCTGCTTAAAACCTACCTCGTCACCTGTCCTAATATCTTCTCATGTGGCTCGGTGTCAAATTTTGTTTGATAACGCTCCTGTGAAGCACCTTGGGATGTTTTACTATATTAAAGGCACTATGTAAATGCAAGTTGTTGTTGTTGTAAGTCTTCCTACATGATTTTGATTTACTTGGAAGAATTTCAATGTGACCATTTTAAGAATTTTTGCCTTTGGTTTTATATTTATTTAAACTTTTGTATAAGTTTAAATTGAGACTGCTCTTCAACTAAATAAACAATAGAAGATCTGAGATGCTCTGTTTGTGACAAACACATAGGATTGCTTATTCATGAGTAATAATTAAAGGTTTCCTTTTGATGGGGATAACTTGATTAAAATATTAATGCTTATAGAATTCAGTAGACTAATATGTAATTTTTGATTGTTTTCATGTCTTAGGATAGTCTAGTGGAAATGCAGAAAGTCTAAGGATGAAAGTACAATTGTTACAAGCTACTGTTTTCTAAGATGTGAAGACTGTTAACTTTTTGTTGCCGTCAGAGAAATTGTTTGAATTTCAAAGGGGGAAAATAACCTTACACTTGAGAATCTTCTAGGATTTAACAGTTTCTGTTCATCGTTGCCATTATACAGATGAAGTTTACAGAACTCTGTTAAAAGTGCTAATGCATTAGAGACTTTGCTGATATTAGCGGCTGAAAGCTTAATGCTCTACTTGCTTTTACCAGATGTCAGTCAAAGGAAGGGTGGGGCCAATTAGGGACCAAAAAGGTGATCTTCTTCTGGAGGCAGAGGGCATGGCTGAGGTCCTAATTGAGTAATTATCACCTGTCTTCACAAGACAAGAGGATGCTGTCACTGTCACAGTAAAGAAGGTGTTAGTTGATAAATTGGATAGAATAAAAATTTAGAGGAGGAACTTAAAAGGTTGGCAGCACTCAAAGTAGAAATGTCACCCGGTCCAGTTGGATGCATCCTAGGTTGCTGTGGGAAGTAAGGGTGGAAATAGTGGAGGTTCTGGCCACAATCTTCCAATGCTCTTTAGATATGAAAGTGGTGTCAGAACATTGGAGGGTTGCAAATGTTACCCCCCTTTTCAAAAAGGGGGGTAACAAATAGACTTGTTAGAAAAATTGAAGCCCACGGGATTAAAGGGATGGTGGCTGCGTGGATATGAAATTAGCTAAGGGACAGAAAGCAGAGAATAGTGGTGAACGGCTGTTTTTCAGACTGGAGGGAAATATAATGTGGTGTCCCCCAGGGGTCATTATTAGGAACATTGCTCTTTTTGATATATATTAATGACCTGGGCTTGGGTATATAGGGCATAATTTCAAAGTTTGAAATGACACGAAACACAGAAATGTAGTAAACAATGAGGAGGATAGTAGCAGACATCAGGAGGACATAGACAGACTGGTGAAATGGGCAGACACATGGCAGATGCAATTTAATGCAGAGAAGTGTGAAGTGATGCATTTTGATAGGAAGAATGAAGGGCGTCAATATAAACTAAATAGTATAACTTTAAAGGGGGTGCAGGAGCAGAGAGACCTGGGGGTTTATGTACACAAATCTTTGAAGGTGGCAGGAAAAGTTGATAAGGCTGTCATAAAACAAGTGATCAATAGAGTTCAGGAGAAGTATATTCCTCTTAAAAGCAAGAACAAACGAGCCAATATTGAAACACCATGGATGAATAAAGATATAAAGATAAAATTGAAACTAAAAAAAAGGCATACTCTAAGTACATAGAAAATAAAGAAGAGGATGACAAAAGGGAATACGAAGGGGTCAGGAAAGAAGTCAAAAAAACAATTAGGAAAGCAAAGAGGAAGTATGAGATTAAACTATCAAGAAATAAGAGATTGAAAAAGATATTAAAACATTTAAGATGGAAAGGGAGGAGATAATTGATAAACTAATCAAACTTAGGGAGGCTAAGACCGCCCGGTCCAGATGGATTGCATCCACGAATATTAAAAGAAGTTAGGGAAGAGATAGCAGCGGCACTATTACATATATTTAAAAATTCACTAGAAAAGGGAATAGTGCCAGAGGACTGGCGGACAGCTAATGTTATTTCTATATTTAACAAGTAGATAGAACAAGTCCAGGGAACTATAGACCAGTTAGCTTAACATCGATGGTAGGAAAGATAATGGAATCTTTACTCAAAGGTGTAATAGAAAAACATCTAGAAAATGAAAATATAATAAAGAATAGTCAGCACAGATTTCAGAAGGGAAAGTCATGCTTGACCAACCTGACTGAATTCTTTGAAAAAGTAACAGGAAGAATAGACAAGGGTAATGTATTAGATGTAATATATTTGGATTTTCAAAAGGCCTTTGATAAAGTACCATATTTTAGATTCATGGCTAAGGTCAGAGCATGTGGAGTCGGGGACAGGTAGCAGAATGGAAAGCAAGTTGGCTATAAAACAGAAAACAGAGAGTAGGGGTTAAGGGTAGCTACGCAGATTGGCAAAAGGTAGGAAGTGGTGCTCCGTAGGGATCGGTGCTTGGACCACTGTTGTTCACAATTTACATTAATGATTTGGATTCGGGAATCGGAAGTCCAATTTCAAAATTTGTGGACGACAACAAATTGGGGGGTATAATTAATACAAAGGAAGAATGCATCAAAATGTAAGAGGACATTAATAAACTTGTCGAATGGGCGTGTAATTGGCAAATTAATTTCATTGGATAAGTGTGAGGTGGTGCATTTTGGTAGGAAGAATAAGAATAAGGAGGCCACATATTGCTTGGATAATAAGTGTCTAAATGGGATAGAAAGAGATCTAGGGGTACAGATACACAAATCACTAAAAGTAGAGACACAGGTTAATCAGGCCATAAAAAAGGCAAATCAAGCTCTAGGGTTCCTTTCTATAGGGATAGAATTGAAAAGTAAAGAAGTTATGTTAAACTTGTACAGAACTTTGATTAGATCACACTTGTCATTGTGCCCAGTTCTGGTCTCCATATTATAGAAAGGATATAAAGGCATTGGGGAGGGTGCAAAAAAAGATTCAAAAGGATGATACCAGAACTGAGAGAATATCCTTATCAGGAAAGGCTGAACAGGCTGGGACTCTTTTCTCTAGAGAAGAGAAGGCTGAGGAGTGATCTGATAGAGGTCTTTAAGATAATAATAGGGTTTGATAGGGTAGACGCAGAGAAAATGTTTCTACTTGTGGGGAAGTCCAAAACTAAAGATCATAAATATAAAATAGTCGCTAATAAATCCAATAGGGAATTCAGGAGAAGCTTCTTTACCCAAAGAGTGGTTAGAATGTGGAATGCGCTACCACAAGGAGTGGTTGAGGCAAATAGCATAGATGCATTTAAGGGGAAATTAGATAAGCACATGAGGGAGAAAGGAATATAAGGGTATCCTGATAGGGTTTGATGAAGTAGGGAGGGAGGAGGCTTGTGTGGAGCATAGATGCTGGCATATACCAGTTGAGCCAAATGGCCTGTTTCTGTGCTGTATTTTCGATGTAACTTGATGTAAAACAATATAGGATCCTTGGCTTTATAAACAGAGGCATAGGCAAGGAAGTCATGCTAAACATTTATTAATCACTGGTTAGGCCTCAGCTGGAGCATTGTGTCCAATTCTGGGTGCCATACTTTAGGATGGACGTCAAGGCCATGGAAAGGATGCAGAGGAGATTTACTAGAATGGTACTAGGGTTGAGAGACTTCAGTTATGTGGAGAGATTAGAAAGACTGGGATTGTTCTCTTTAGATCAGAGAAAGTTAAGGGGAGATTTAATATAAGTGTTCAAAATTTTGAAGGGTTTTGATAAGGTAGGTAGGGTGAAACTGTTTCCACTGGTAGGCGGGTTAGTAACCAAAGGACACAGATTTAAGGTAATTGGCAAAAGAACCAGAGGGGAGATGAGGAGAATTTTTTTACGCAGCGAGTTGTTGTGATCTGGAATGCAGTACCTGAATGGGTGGAGGAAGCAGATTCGATGGTAACTTTCAAAATGGAATTGGATAAATACTGGAAAAGGGAAAATTTGCAGGGCAAGTAGGAAGGGAGAGGGACTAATTGGATTGTTCTTTCAAAGAGCCGGCACAGGCACAATGTGCCGAGTGGCCTCCTTCTGTGCTGTATGATTCTATGTGCAAACCTGTTTATTTCAATATTGCGAATAGTAATTTCTTGCTTTATGTCTTACATAGATAGATAGAAAATAGGAGCAGGAGTAGGTCATTCGGTCCCTCGAGCCTGTTCCGCCATTCAATATGATCATGGCTGATCCTCTATCTCAATACCATATTCCCTCTCTCTCCCCAAACCCCTTGATGCCTTTTGTGTTTAGAAATCTATCTAGCTCCTTTTTAAATACATTCAGTGACTTGGCCTCCACAGCCTTCTGTGGTAGAGAATTCCACAGGTTCACCACCCTCTGAGTGAAGAAATTTCTCCTCATCTCGGTCCTAAATGTCTTACCCTGTATCCTGAGACTATGACCCCTCATTCTGGACCCCCCCAGCCAGGGAAAACATCCTCCCTGCATCCAGTCTGTCTAGCCCTGTCAGAATTTTATATGTTTCAATGAGATCCCCCCTCATTCTTCTAAACTCTAGTGAATACAGGCCTAGTTGACCCAATCTCTCCTCATACGACAGTCCTGCCATCCCAGGGATCAGTCTGGTGAACCTTCGCTGCACTCCCTCTATGGCAAGTATATCCTTTCTTAGGTAAGGAGACCAAAACTGCACACAATACTCCAGGTGTGGTCTCACCAAGGCCCTGTATAACTGCAGTAAGACATCCTTGCTCCTATACTCAAATCCTCTTGCAATGAAGACCTAACTGCTTGCTGCACCTTCATGTTTGCTTTCAGTGACTGATGTACAAGAACACCCAGGTCCCTTTGTACATCAACATTTCCCAATCTATCACCATTTAAATAATAGTCTGCCTTTCTGTTTTTCCTTCCAAAGTGAATAACTTCACATTTATCCATGTTACACTGCATTTGCCATGTATTTGCCCACTCACTCAACTTGTCCAAATCGCCTTGAAGCCTCTTTTCAAAGGTTTGCTGAGAGCAGCTGGAAAAACAAAGGTCTTCCCAATTGTTTGTATTACAAATTACCAATAGTATTTTGCCAATGTTTTTGCTTCTGTGAATCCGTTGTAAATAGATCTAGACAGGAGTTTAGCCGACAGAGTAGTTTAGCATTGTGAATGTTTTCCACCTTCCAAATTGCCAGGAGCCATAAAGGACTGTTTTTCACTAAATAAATTACCATAATTGGTGTTAATTGTTCAACCGGGGCTATGTTGAAAAGAGCAAAAGCACAGGCTGTAGTTTGTTCAAGTTTAAAAAACATTGTCAAGCTGTTTACACGAGAAAAAGTTGTAGAAAAAAGACTGAACTGTAAGAAACACCTTGGGGTAAATTTTAATGCCGAAGAATGGGTGGGTCGGGGGCGGGTGGGGATTAAAAATACTCGTATTTCATAGCGGGACGGCATCCTGGCTCCAACACGCCTGTTTCTGGGTTTAACCCAGGCAGTTTGTCTGTGTGTGGAGAGCAGACACCAGGAACTCCCGCCCCCACTTAAAGCCAGCGGGCTGTTACTTAAAAGGGCAATATACCTAATTGAGATACTTGAGGTACTTAATATTTTGTGTATTGCACTAATAAAATGAATTTAACCTTACCTGTTCGGGTTTCCCATCGCTTCCCATTCACGTCAGGTGAAAGCAGGTGGGAAGGGCTGGATCCATGAGGTGAGTGCTTTTATCGCACTGCTTGTTGGCCCAGAGGAGCAGGAGTGCTTCATCCAGGCCCAACAAGCTCACTTGACCGACAGGACCCCCATGGTCGGCTGATCTCCCCCCCCCACCGATGATGCCCACCCCGATGGTGGACACCACCTACCTCCTGTTCTTCACCCGACCTCCAGCGACCTCCGATCTCTTCCTCAGCCCTCCGATCTCTTCCTCAGCCCCCCACCCTGATCTTCTCCCCTAATCCCCCCCTCCACCCCTGATCTTCTCCCCAACCCAGCCAAATCTTCTCCCTGGCCCCACCCCGATCTTTTCCCCGGCCTATTAATCCTCCCTCCCTCTGATACCCGGCTGCGGCCTGCTGCAGTTGGCCTTCCTGACTGACCTGTCAATCAGGCTGGCTGCCAGGTGCGAAACCTGGAAATGCCATTGATGGGCCTCATTAAGGTTACGATCGCGCCCACTTACCTTCTGGGTTTCACACCCAGAAATCTTCCCCCCAGCTCCCTTCCCGGTTCTCAGTTAAAATTTATCTCCTCCTATGCCTTCAGTGTAAATTTTCCATTCCTATAGCAGGAATGGATATACTGTCTGAATAAGGTGGCAAATTTAGTACCAAATTATGGGGAGTTTTGTGCCCTAGGGCTGCACTCACTACGATCTGGATTAAGTCAGCTAAAAGGTATTTTATGTGGTCCTTAAAACCAGCAGTAAGAAGAGATATTTAACCCATCACTTTAATCTGGATTAGTTTGAATTTGGACTAGGCTATGAAGTGAAAAGACAGCATGCGAGTCACTTTGCACCATGATCCACAGTTTAATAAAATTGTAGAATATAATTTGCAAGCCCGTTTGAATCCTTTTGGTTTTCACCTCATCTCAATCTGTTATACTTGGGTTCAGCTGCTATGCTGTTTTTCCAGCTCTTTCTTTGCATCTCTGATCATCTTCTAACATATTTCTGCAAATTCCTATATTCGTCCCAATCGGTCCCTTCTTCTTGCAGGATTTGTACATGCCATTATCCCTTTCTATCGCACTTTTAATTTGTTTGCTGATCAAATTAGGGTCACATTTGTTTAATGTGAGTTTGTTTGTTTTGGGAGTGTATTTATCCTCAAATCTCAGCATTATACCACCAAATGTATTCCATTTATCTTCAACTGAAGTGTTGTTACATAACCTCCCCAAATCTATTTGCTTGAGTTGATCCCTCATTTCATTGAATTTAGCCCTTTTAAAATTATGAATCCGGCTCCAGGTCTTAAGTAAACTTTATCATTCTGTGGTCACCGTCCTCCAGAGGTGCTATGACTTCCACTTCATGTATATTTTCTGGGTCATTTACGAATACCAGATCAAGATGAGCATTGCCTGTCTTGGCATCCTTGACATCAATAAGCAGTCATAAACGACATCGTCCAACTCTAACTCTAAACAGCTTATGTCTTCCAAGTTCATATTTGGTTGGTTGAAGTTGCCCATAAAAATAACCTTCCTGTTCTCACATACCCTTGCTATCTCTGTGAAAAGAAAACTGTCCTCCTTCTTATGCTGACCTGGTGATCTGTAAAGGTAGCTGATATGAAAGAATACTACAGGTGCACTTTTTTGGAATATGATCTTTGTTAATTTATTTTTTCAAATCTTAATTACTTCTGCTGCGATCTAAAGCAACCTTAATTGTATCTTTTAATTAGAAAAAAAATCATTTTAACAGATACATACATTGTTCTATTGATCATATTGTGCCAAAGACATTTTAAATTTTGGGCATATTGCCCATTTAAACTGAAGGAAATACAAGCCCTCTACAACAAGTCAGGTATCAGATGTGCCATCTGCACAGTACTAGTCAAATATGATGCTCCATCTGTTATTTTTGTGCTTTTCCTACTTTGAATTATTAGATAAATATAAATATAAATAAAATTATTTATGGTCAGTGATTAGCTCCATACATGTAACAGTTACTGTGTGAATGGTCTCAGTTATGTAACTTTTATATAGGAGTTAATACTAGTATAAAGACACTCCGTAAAAATTCAGAACTCAGATAATTACATATCCTTTATTGTTCCACAAATGCAAATTAATTCATTGTAAAACCTTCACAAGCTGTCCATATAAAGAAATCTTAGCCAAATGGCAGCAAATGTTGCCATAGTTACAGAAAGTGACAACTTTGTTTTATAGTAGGCGGTTGTCAGGGAGCTAACAACAAAGTCATACATTTAAAGTCTGCTCTACATTTACATACATTTATATATTGGGCCGGATTTTCCTGTGAGTGCCGAACAAACGGCGCCCACCGTCCAGTAGACTTGAACTTGTCCATTGACTTTTCATGGGCTTTTGCATGGCAAGTTCCTCTCATTGGGCATTCAATCCAATGCGGCGCCCTCTCCCAGGCATCTGGGACCTGTGAATGGGGCAAGCAGCTGTGTATCCCCTTAAAAAGATCAGATTGAAAAATATTAAGCCACATAGAGATTGAACCAGGAAGTGTAAGTTAGAATAATTAATTCAATGTCAAATCAGGTACAGAAAGCATTATAAAGACAGGGTAAGAAATATTGAATTAAGAGACAAGAGATAAAAGAGACAGAAAGAAAAAAGTAAAAATATATTTTTTTAACTATCCAACAACAATTAAAATCTGAAAGAATGAAACTCCTCACTTGTAAAAATTAATTTTCAGTGTCAGAGAGGTTGCTTAGCGGGACATTAAGACTTACCACGCCGTTAACAGGGTGCTTAGACATAAAATGACTTGTTGTACCTTTTTTTGGTGCGATTAGCTCGTATCCATCAGGTCAGTGCAGAAACGTCACGCTGTTCCATTCATTTAAATGGAGAGCCAGCCGGTGAGATGTCGTTCTGGTGGAGTTTACGGAGGAGGGTGGCATCTGGTACAGCAACTTCCAGATTTCCGCGTTTGACTGCACATATGTTGTCGCCGGAAGTTGCTCTACTGTTTGCACAGAAATAATGGTGAGCCCTGTTAGCCCCGCCGTTATTTTCACAGGAAAATCCAGCCCAATATGATCTGGGAGATTGAGATAAAGTCATTACTTGTTTTTTTTAAATGGAGCTTTTATTGCAATTGTGGAAACAAGACTTACAAAACATTTGTGCACTATTACAAATATTCAAAACATTTTCTGTAATACATTTTCCAAAATTGAAAGAGACTCAAAACCAAACCATAATCTATCTGAGATATGATGGAGCATAAAGCTTATCCAAAACAACAACATGAATAAACATAGAACAGTAGTATCAACAGGAAAAATTAAACTTTGGTGTTCCATTTATAGCGGGCAGTTGGGAGATTAAAATAATAGCTTTTTGCAGCGGGACCACATCCCGGCTCCTATTTGTTCACTTTTGGGTTTGACCCAGGCACATTTAGATGTGTGTGCACAACAGACATCAGGAAGCCAGGAAGTCCTGACCTCACTTAAAGCCAGCGGGCCGATACTTAAAGGGCAATGTATCTCATTGAAATACTTGAGGTACTTAATCTTAATCTTTTGTGTATTACTAAAGTAAAATGAATTTAACCTCACCTGTTCAGGTTTCCCGTCGCTTCCGATTCACGTCAGGTGAAAGCAGGCGGTAAGGGTCAAATCCAAGAGGTGAGTGCCTTTATTGCACTGCCTTTGGGCCTGGAGGAGCAACAGTGCTTCATCGAGGCCCGACAAGCTCACCTGACCGACAGGACCCCCGCGATCCGCCGCCTCCCCCATTCCCCCGCCAGACCCCCCCCTCTCTGTGCTGGACCACCTGATCCTGCTGCTGGCTGAACACCTAACACTCCCCCTCCCCCCCGACCTGAACCCAATGCTGGCTGAACCCCACCTGATCCCGGGAAACTCAGAAGCTCAAATACTTACCTTCAATTGAGTTGCGATCCCAGATTGCGACACACTCATTTGGCTTCTGGGTTCCTCATGCAAATATTTAGGGATGGACTGGGTTCCTGGCTCCAAGTTAAAATCATGCCCAGTGAGTCAGAATCAGACTGTCTTAGAAAAAGATAGTTTCATTTCAGTTATACATCTCCTGCAAACTATCATTGATCTTTTTATGATACACCATTCAGAGAAGCCTCAATTTTATCTGGGGATGGGAATTGGGCGGGAAAACCAACCTGACCGCAGCAGCATGAAGATTTTAACTCCTCGGCCTTATCTGCATGCCCCTGGACAGATTCCTGCCCGAAACTGGCTGAAAGCGGCAGCTGAACGGCGAGCAGAGAAGTAGAAGGCCGCCGCTGTGGACCGAAGGAATGGTCCCTGACCCTCAAATAAGTTGATCGGGTTGGCCGATAGCCCGGGTCAGGGGATTCATAAACTTTCCTCGTTGGGCCCGGAGGAATACTCCTGCTCCTTTTGACCTCACAAGGAAAGTAAATAAAAGTAAAAAGACTTACCTTTTGGAGCCTCTTCTGGACTTGGCTCCTCTTCCTACAAGGTGGACCTGGTGGGAAAGCCACAACTGCTTCTTTGCTCAGGCCCATAGTTAAAATAACAGTTGATGACAGGCCCCAATCTGCATATTTAAGAAAGGACCTTGCAGGTCCTACAGGTGATTTCAACTGCTCGCTCACTCTGTTTCCTCCTAGCGAGCAGATTTAAAATTGCCCCTATAAAAATTGCATTGCTATTACATTATTTTGGTTCTATAATTACAATTTTATAAAACTCGGTTGAAAGGGAAGCAATCTGCCTTGCTTAATAGAACTCCTTGTAATCAGAATCTAATCAGATCACATAGATAGGTGGGGTTGGGGTACAATGAGAAGGTGGGTAGCTGGGGTCACATTTGTTTGGCTCGTACATCAGATTTTTGAAATTATCATGTATGTATGTTTGCCACTGTGAAACACAGGAACTCATTGACTATGATTGTGGCAACCATTAAGGGATGAAAATTCCCAAAGGATTTGTTCCAGACTTATTTTAATAAACAACTCTCTAGATAGTGAAGGATCTGTGTTCATATGCCACCCAAGTTAAGCGACAGGTACTTTAATGACCTGCCTATTGAGCAAGAACCTCAGTCAGCTCAACAAAATATACTTAGCGTAAAGGGACTGCTTTGATTGGGGGTGTCAAAAGCTGGCTTAGGGTAGTATAAATATGATTGTTTTTCCTTATTCTCCACTTCCTTTGCTTCCACCATTAGTTTCCACATCACAGTAGTCAGAAAGGACTCTGAGGCAGAAGTACACTCATACCACATTCTTCAAAGACTCAGCTAAAAGATTCTGAAAATAACTCTAAAGTTACAGACACTAATATTTTTGGACAAATGTAAGGACATGCACAACACCAGGTTGTAGTACAACAGTTTTATTTTAAATCACAAGCTTTCGGAGCTTTCCTCCTTCGTCAGGTGAGTGAAGAGATCTAAAAACACATAGCATATATAGTCAGAGAACAATGCCTGGTGATTACAGATAATCTTTCCAACTGCCCCCTATCACACCTCGGCTGGGAGACGATCACAGCAATCAAAGGAGTCGTTGGTGTTCGGACAGGTGAGCCACGGAAAACATTACATCCCAGGATACTGAATATACAATGGGTCAGATCACAAAGACAGAGAGAGAAAGAGACCCGAAAGGCAGAGAGAGAGAGAGAATGTCCAGTTGTATTAAAAACAGATAACTTTTTTTCGCTGGTGGTTTTTTACATGTAGCGTGACATGAACCCAAGATCCCGGTTGAGGCCGTCCTCATGGGTGCGGAACTTGGCTATCAATTTCTGCTCGACGATTTTGCGTTGTCGTGTGTCTCGAAGGCTGCCTTGGAGAACGCTTACCCGAAGATCAGAGGCTGAATGTCCTTGACTGCTGAAGTGTTCCCCGACTGGGAGGGAACCCTCCTGTCTGGCGATTGTTGTGCGGTGTCCGTTCATCCATTGCTGCAGTGTCTGCATGGTCTCGCCGATGTACCATGCTCCGGGGCATCCTTTCCTGCAATGTATGAGGTAGACAACGTTGGCAGAGTCACAGGAGTATGAACCAAGTACCTGGTGGGTGGTGTCCTCTCGTGTGATGGTGGTATCTGTGTCGATGATCTGGCATGTCTTGCAGAGTTTGCCGTGGCAGGGTTGTGTGGTGTCGTGGACGCTGTTCTCCTGAAAGCTGGGTAATTTGCTGCGAACGATGGTCTGTTTGAGGTTAGGTGGCTGTTTGAAGGCGAGTAGTGGAGGCGTGGGGATGGCTTTAGCGAGGTGTTCGTCGTCATCGATGACATGTTGAAGGCTGGGAAGAACATGGCGTAGTTTCGCCGCTCCAGGGAAGTACTGGATGACGAAGGGTACTCTGTTGGTTGTGTCCCGTGTTAGTCTTCTGAGGAGGTCTATGCGATTTTTCGCTGTGGTCCTTCGGGACTGTCGATCGACGAGTTGAGCGTCATATCCCGTTCTTACTAGGGCGTCTTTCAGCGTCTGTAGGTGTCCATCGCGTTCCTCCTCATCTGAGCAGACCCTGTATATTCGCAGGGCCTGTCCATAGGGGATGGCCTCTTTGATGTGGTTAGGGTGGAAGCTGGAAAAGTGGAGCATCGTGAGGTTGTCCGTGGGCTTGCGGTAGAGTGAGGTGCTGAAGTGCCCGTCTTTGATGGAGATTCGTGTGTCCAAGAATGAAACCGATTCTGAGGAGTAGTCCATGGTGAGTTTGATGGTGGGATGGAACTTGTTGATGTTATCGTGTAGTGTCTTCAGTGATTCTTCGCCGTGGGTCCATAGGAAGAAAATGTCGTCAATGTATCTGGTGTATAGCGTTGGTTGGAGGTCCTGTGCAGTGAAGAAGTCCTGCTCGAACTTGAGCATGAAAATGTTGGCGTATTGGGGTGCGAATTTGGACCCCATGGCTGTTCCGTGTGTTTGGGTAAAGAACAGGTTGTCGAAGGTGAAGACATTGTGATCCAGGATGAAGCGGATGAGTTGTAGGATGGCGTCCGGAGATTGGCTGTTGTTGGTGTTAAGTATTGATGCTGTCGCAGCGATGCCGTCATCGTGGAGGATATTGGTGTAGAGTGCCGAGACGTCCATCGTGGTGAGAAGTGTTCCTGGTTCAACTGGTCCGTGGGTGCTGAGTTTTTGTAGGAAGTCTGTAGTGTCGCGACAGAAGCTGGGGGTTCCCTGTACGATGGTTTCAGGATGCCCTCGACGTATCCAGAGAGGTTCTCACACAGGGTTCCGTTGCCTGGTACGATAGGACGTCCGGGTGTGTTGGCTTTGTGTATCTTTGGGAGGCAGTAGAAGTCTCCCACGCGGGGAGTACGTGGGATGAGAGTGCGTAGGATGCTTTGAAGGTCTGGATCGAAGGTCTTGATCAGTTTGTTGAGTTGGTGGGTGTGTTCTTTGGTCAGATCTGTGGGTAACCATCTGTAGTGTTCCTGGTTGTCCAGTTGTCGGTATGCTTCTTTGCAATAGTCCATTCTGTTCTGTATGACGATGGCTCCTCCTTAGTCCGCTGGTTTGATGACGATGTTGCAGTTGGTCTTGAGAGCATCGATGGCGTTGCGTTGTGCTCGGGTGACATTCTGGACTGTCTTGTGAGTGCGGCTGATGAATCTGGCGTTGACGCATCTCCTGACAGCTTGAGCATACATGTCGAGTTTAGGTCAACGACCCTCCGGAGGAGTCCAATTTGACTCTTTCTTCTTCGGTTGCTGTACCGCGGATCCCTCTGTCTGCTGTTCCGGATCGTTGATTGTCTCATGCCAGATCATCGACACAGATACCACCATCACACGAGAGGACACCACCCACCAGGTGCATGGTTCATACTCCTGTGACTCGGCCAACGTTGTCTACCTCATACGTTGCAGGAAAGGATGCCCCAGAGCATGGTACATTGGCGAGACCATGCAGACGCTGCGACAACGGATGAACGGACACCGCGCAACAATCGCCAAACAGGAGGGTTCCCTCCCAGTCGGGGAACACTTCAGCAGTCATGGACATTCATCCACCGACCTTCGGGTAAGCGTACTCCAAGGCGGCCTTCGAGACACACGACAACGCAAAATCGTCGAGCAGAAATTGATAGCCAAGTTCCGCACCCATGAGGACGGCCTCAACCGGGATCTTGGGTTCATGTCACGCTACACGTTACCCCACCAGCGAACAAATGTTATCTGTTTTTAATATAACGGGTCAGTTGCTGTCTTTTCTATGTTTCTACCTCTCTATCTCTGTTTTTTTTTGTTTGTTGTTTTTTTTTGGTGATTTGTATATTCTGTGAGACCTGGCAGGTAACACCTGTCTGTTTGCACACTGATTGCCTTGGCAACGGGTAGTTGAAAAAACTGTCTGTACTCACCAAGCATTGTTCTGTGAATTATAAATGCGATTTCATTTCGAGGATTTCATTTTCACATCGTTCACCTGACGAAGGAGGAAGCCTCCGAAAGCTTGTGAATTTAAAATAAAATTGCTGGACTATAACTTGGTGTTGTAAAATTGTTTACAATTGTCAACCCCAGTCCATCACCGGCATCTCCACATCATGACAAATTGTTTTGGTGGAGGCCATAGTGTGATGATAATGAGCTTGATGGCTTCATGCTTTACCAACAAAATAAATGCTTTCTTCAACTTCTTCTTGCTTGCCCTTGCCCTTGAAACTCACTCAACAGCTCCTAAGTATATCTGGCCAGCAGAAGCCTTGCTACTCTTTACAGACCAACATGCTTCTGGATGTTCCTGAATTCCCAGTGTACACAGCTGCACACGGAGCAGACATATTAATCAGAAGAAGTGCTTTATGCAATCCTTTAAGAATCTTCAGAGATCCCTGCATGGTATGGCAAAGATTATACAGAGTGCAACTCCAATATATGTGCATGCATGCAACAAGCCTGTGGAAAACTGTAGTTCACCAGGAAGTGAGTGGCAACTCCATGATATCTGCACGGAACCTCCAAGTATGGAGGACCAAAGCACAAATGCAGTTTTGTTTGCCATTTCTTTCACAGCCATTGTGGAGACCTTGGGCTCCTATTTACAAGGCTCCCACTTCTGGCCTTGAAAGGCTGGGGAATTGGTTTGAGAGAATCTTGATGGTGGGCTTCACACTCCTTAGTGCTGGCCAAGGGTCTGTTCTCTCACAGATCCTTGGTCATCCACAAGAGGCACTCAGCACCTGGCACATGACAGGCAGAGGCATGGATGGGCATGGAAGAGGCATGGACCTCAGGGTGATGTCCCATCCACCCTGCTGTTCCCTCAGAGCACTGAAGAGGCAGATAGTGGATAGGAACCGCCAGCCAATGCAAGGACCTAAGTGCTGGAAATACTTGTAGGGCCATCTCGTGACTCAGTACAAAGAAGTGAAGTGCCACAGCCATGCCCAGAGGCTGCTGTTGAGAAACAGTAGGTGCCACCACACTTCCTCCTCCTACTGAGGAGCACAAGATTATATACTAGATGGCATAAACCCTACACTGTCACTAAAGAACTATTACTGGGGAAGTAACAGTGAAGACAGACACAGAACTTGAGAAGGGAAGTAAACTGGGTGCACATTTTTGGGATGTGCTGTAGACATTTCTGTCACAAAGGACATATTAATGTTACATGCGGTAGGAAACATGCAAAGGATGATAGGAGGGGCAGTGGTGATTGGGCAGAGAAAAGAGAACAATAAAACTGAGCAACAGTGTTGATTTTAAGTGAAAGTCCAGTCTTCCTGGATACATATTGGTCTTGCCCATTTATGGATAGAAAATCATGGGCTGCTTGCCTGCAGTTTCTTCAGAAGTGGGGGTGTAGTTTCAACTTGCCGCTGGGTGTAAATCTATGGTAGTGGATTGACTGTTCATTATAGAAACCATCCAATTTTCATTTCCATTGATTTAATTGGAAATGAATATCAGGCAGTTCCCATAATGGGCGGACAATCTGCAATGCCAGATTTATGGCTCGGATGGCAAGTTGAAAATGTACCCAGTGATTTCCGCAAGCTCCAATCCCCACTGGGAGTGCCAGATTGCAGACTCAGTCCCATTACCCTACCCTGTCCTCGCCAAGCTCCACTGCCTCCCTATAGCCCAGTATGTTGATTTCAAAATTTGTGTCCTCGGCTTGTTTTCAAATTATTTGATGGTCTTCCCTCCTATCTTAGTGACCGTCTCCTCCCGTAAGTTCCTGCATGCAGCCTCCACACTTCTAACAATGGACTTCTCCTGACCTGATGCTCCACCATTGGCAGCTGTTCGTTCAACCATAACACCCTTACCCTCTGGAATTCTCTGCTTAGTGCCCTCCACCTTGCTAGCTTCCTCCCTGCTTTCAGGAATTTCCTCAAAACTCTTCTCTTCATCCAAGCCTTCAGTTGCCCAGCTTAACCCCTCTATTCCCCTTCAGTTTCCCTACGCTCCATATCCAACGTATCCCTTTTCTCCTTATTGTAAAGCACTTTGAGATATCTTCTGCATGTGAGGCGCATTACATAAATGCAAGATGTTGTAAGATTGGCTGAATTTCTTATTGATGTATTTGGCCTCTATAGCTACGTTTGTTTCTGGATTGCCCCTCTGATTGACTAGTTTTCATTTTTTTTTTAGATGCTCTTGTACACTTCTCAGTGGTTTTTCTATTTCCTTCCTAGAGGCCTTACAGAACTTGTGTTTTTTACTGATTTCACTTTGTATTGTCTTATTCTATTTAGGGTCACTTTACTGTGCTTACTAGTCCTTAGTATGCAATTATACTGCATGCTCAATGGAATGTATTTAGAGGTATTCCATTTGTTGACAACTGAGGTTTTCTTGAGTAACTGCTGAATTCCAACACAAATGGAAGTAATGAGGACTGTTGGGCATTCATTAAGCTGGCTAAAAAAGGATTACTAAAAGATACAAGGAGAAAGAACAAAGCCGATCATTATTCACACGTACACCTACAATTTCAATGCACTCAATTTGCAGTCAATTCGTCTGTCATTTATGGATCCGCACTGGTTCTAGCCATTCTTTGAAAAGAAAAATAATCACTGTGGGAGTGTGACTTCATTGTTATGCATTTTGGTGCAGCATCGTAATATTCAGGTAAACTACGCTTAAAACCATAAACTGTGTTGCTGCCTAAAATACACAATATGAGATTCATTCTATGTTCTCCTTGCAGAAGAATAGAAAGAACCTATGTCAAACAACAGCGGGATACAGCAAACGAAAACACTCACGCACTTCATAGAGGCCATTATGGAGGCCATAGGATAGGAAGCCATATGTGATATGAGCTGCATTTATCTTGTTCTAGTGCTGTGCTAGTGACCTTTGCATCTGATTCTTCAGTCTCCCGGAGGATGTTTCCCCTGACTGGGGGGGGGTCCAGAACGAGGGGTCACAGTCTCAGGATACGGGGTAGGACATTTAGGACTGAGATGAGGAGAAATTTCTTCACTCAGAGGGTGGTGAACCAATGGAATTCTCTACCACAGAAGGCTGTGGAGGCCAAGTCACTGAATACATTTAAGAAGGAACTAAATGGATTTCTAGACACAAAAGGCATCAAGGGGTATGAGGAGAGAGCGGGAATATGGTATTGAGATAGAGGATCAGCCATGATCATGTTGAATGGCGGAGAAGGCTTGAAGGGCCGAATGGCCTACTCCTACTCCTATTTTCTATGTTTCTATGTCTCAAACACCCAGTGGCAACACCAAAGCAAACTTGCAAGATTTCCTGAAGCTGGCAACCAGGAAGACTCAGTATAAAATAAGATCAGGGGAGGAGGGGAAGGGGAAATCAGGAGCAGTACGTGAAGCAGTTGGCAAATTTCTGAAAGACATGACAAGACAGTATGGCCCAGAAATTCGGCTGTGCGGCGCCTTGTTTCAAAGCTCAAAATGGGCTACTAGGCCTCCAATATAGCGGGCAGGAAGCACGCGCTCATTACGAGCTGGAGGTGTGCCGTCCACCATATTGGTAAAGGCCAAAAATTCAGCGTGCAGTGCCCACGTCTGAAACAGGCGTTAGGCCCTTTGCATATGCAAATAAGGGGCTTTACGCCTATTTGAGGGACCCACTGTAAGATTGGTTTGCAGGAGTGCTCCAGAAAGCCCCCCTCCCTCCCGCGACCTGACTTACGCAAGGCCAGCAGCCGCTTCCCATCCACTATCAGCCTGTTCTGGGAAGTGGACTGGCCACGTGCTATTGAGGCCCTGTGTTTAAAATCGCTGTGGCGTCATGCTGCAGAGGGGCAGGTCGAAAACTAACTGACTCTTGTGGTGGTGGAAACCCAGGAGTTAAAGTCAATCCCAAGAGTGAAGAGCCTAACTGGGCAAAAGTTATATTTTTGTCACAGTCAGTCTGCGTGAGCTTTCTTTGAAAGAAAGAACTTTCATTTATATAGCACCTTTCATGACCTCAGGACGTCCCAAAGCACTTTACAGCCAATGAAGTACTTTTGAAGTGTAGTCACTGTTGTAATGTAGGGAAATGCGACAGCCAATTTGCGCACAGTAAGGTCCCACAAACAGCAATGTTATAATGACCAGATCATCTGTTTTTTTAGTGATGTTGGTTAAGGGTAAAAATGTTGGCCAGGACACTAGGGAGGATTCCCCTAATCTTTTTCGAAACGTGCCATGGGATCTTTTAAGCCTATCTGAGAGGGCAGAGAGTGTCTCGGTTTAACATCTCATCTGAAAGACGGCACCTCTAACAGTGCAGCACTCCTTCAGTACTGCACTGAAGATTTTACAAAATCGCCTTTCCCAGATTAGAAATTCAGGGACTGTCCCCATCTGATTTCCATCTATTATAATCACTCCCTTATATTTTTTCAAAATAGTTTGTTTAATATGTGACTTGTAAGATCACCTAAAAGTTTCATTTGTTTTGAGTGTGAAAACATGCAGAAATTATACATCAAGATATAGTGATTTTCTTAATTCACGTTAATAGAGTTATCACATGCTTTAACACATGCATTTTAAAATTGCTCCTGGGAATAAGCATGTTTAACGCATGTTAATGCACAGAACTAGCATTAATGTTTTTTTGCTTATTGGGTGCTTTCTCAGCAGCAATTAACCGGAGACATGCAAATTTACTTAGGATTTACCTGCTTTGCACATCACATTATTTTGCTGAATTAAAGATTGCATAAAAGCACCTAAGGGAGAAACAGACTTTGAGGGGTTAGGAAAGAACTAGTTAGAATTCTTATTCTGTTACCTCCCCTCACTTCCTTCGCAATTCTGTATGCCTGGAATGTATTCCTGTCATTACTGTATAATTTACAAATTAGTGAATGTGCGTATTCATCCAGATGAAGGATTTCCATGCTGGGGAATGCACAACCTGTCACTTTTTACACCCAACATCATGGGCTCAATTTTAAAAGGGTGGCGTGATAGCAGTGGGGGGGGGTCAATGGGCACGCGGCAAACCCGACTAATAAAAACGTACCTTTCCCCACGCGATCGTGACTTAATTGATGGCCCTTAACGTGGCTGCTGGGTTTGCCGTCCGAAGCTGTGCGGAGGGCGGACTGAGCACCCACATGACAGGCTGTCAGCTGGAGAGTCTAGATTTAAAGGGCCATTGCTCCAATGGATTTTGGTGGAGCAAAGAGCAAGAAGACCCAATGGAGCAGCACAGGGGCAAGGCTGCTTCAAGATTTAACGATGCCTCACTTGAGGTGCTACTGGCCGGGGTGAGGAGGAGGCAGTGCCCTGCCTTTGCCATTAAGAAGGCCTGGCTCAAGGTGGCAGAGGAGGTCATCAGCAGCAGCAACATATCCCGCATCTGGGTCCAGTGCAGGAAGCACTTCAATGACTTAACTAGATCTGCAAAAGTGAGTACACTTACTGATTCTCCTGCATTCTGTGTCGCACATCACCGTCCCCAACCCCCATTCTGCACTGCCAAGACTACTCTTTCACATCACTCCTCACACCCACTTAAGGCTCATCCTCAATTTACCTTCACTTCCTGAGCACTTCCTCACCTCCCCATTTGTGACCCCACCACTACCACTCAACCCAATCCTGATCCAACGTGATGTCTCTGTCACATACTCACCCTCTGAAGCACTTCTTTCATGGTCAGCCTCACCCAAACCAGCGCATTCATCAGCTGACCACTTCACCCTCACTCACTCATACATCTGTACTTTCTCCCCTTCCAAGAGAAGAGAGCACAAAATGCACGTGAGAGGGCAAGGACTAGAGGGGGCCACAACAAATAGTGGTCCTAACAGACGAGGAGGAGGAGGCCTTGGAGATCAGCGACACCCTCAAGTGCCTGTCCGTCGGGGACGCCGAGACTGGCACCCCACAAACGTCTGGTGACACAACTTTAACATTCATCACACACAATATGAATTGATGTTAACAATGATTGGCATGTTCAACACCTCAGTATGCTTATTGCAACATGACACATCTGTGATGATGCTCAATATTACCTTCTGTTCTCTTCCAGGCCCTTCAGCGACCGCAATGACTGGAGAGGGAGATTCCTCAGAGGAGCTCCAGGCCTCTGAGGGTCGCCGTCACATCTTAGCGAGCCATCCACCAGCACAGATACTCACACCTCGGTGGGTCCTAGTAGTCAGTTAGTTGGGTTGGCACCTGGTGAGTCACCATACACATGTGAGTACAAGCAGACACTGGTGGCAGGGGCAGCTATGGAGAGTCTGCATTGGTGGGAGCACTCTTCTCCAGGCTCTGCTCAGTGGACGCGGATGCTGAACCCCAGGGGCCATCCTTTAAAAGGAGAATGATCGAGGGACAGCAGCAAATCTGCAAGTTACTGGAACAGGTGCCACACACACTCTATACAACAGCAGCGAGGATGGAGGAGTCCACCTCCTGCATGAGTGGAATAGTGGCACAGGTACTTGAGGAAATCTCTGACATACTGTCTCAGGGACGTGAAGGAATCTCTGAGATACCGTCACGGGGACGTGAAGGAATCTCTAAGATACCGTCACGGGGACGTGAGCAACTATCTGAGGTAATGTCGCAGGTAAGCGCGGGAATGTCTGTGATGGAGTGAAGGCTAGCCTCCATTGAATTTCAAGCACGGCTCACAAATGAGTCCATTCAGGCCCTGACAATGGCCGTTAGGACCCAGGGTGAACAACATTCTGCTGCTTAAACAGGCTGACAGATACTTTACAACTGGGCTTCCAAGGCATCACACATGTCCTCCAAGCTATTGTCCAGCAGGGCGGTAGGAGTGATGTGGGCCTGGTCCAGGAGAAGGATGATGCCGAAAGGGGACATGGAAGTGGGGGCGCCACTCAAAGTGCGCTCAAGTCTCACCCATTGCACCCTTCTCAACCAGTACTCACAATGCTGCCTCCTCTCCAGATGGCCGAGTCTGCCCCTGCACAGGTGCAGGTGGAGCAGTCTTTGGAGGGGCCCTCACTGGCCCCAAAACCCAGAAGACATAGGCTGAAATCATTTAAGCAGTCAGGGCATGAACATAAACAACCTGCCTCTACCTCTGCTGCAGCCACAGGGGATGCATCTCGTAAAAGCGGTCGGAAGAGAAAGGCTAAGGATTTGTGATCACGAAGGGGTTGCACAAGGGTGTCTGACAGACTGTTATGCTTTTCATTTATATTTGGTTTCTGTTAAAGTCACATTAAATGTTATCATTCTCATCACTACGGCCACGTCTTGCCCATTCATAAGAACATAAGAACATAAGAAATAGGAGCAGGAGTAGGCCAATCGGCCCCTCGAGCCTGCTCCGCCATTCAATAAGATCATGGCTGATCTGATCCTAACCTCAAATTTAAATTCATGTCCAATTTCCTGCCCGCTCCCCGTAACCCCTAATTCCCTTTACTTCTAGGAAACTGTTTATTTCTGTTTTAAATTTATTTAATGATGTAGCTTCCACAGCTTCCTGGGGCAGCAAATTCCACAGACCTACTACCCTCTGAGTGAAGAAGTTTCTCCTCATCTCAGTTTTGAAAGAGCAGCCCCTTATTCTAAGATTATGTCCCCTAGTTCTAGTTTCACCCATCCTTGGGAACATCCTTACCGCATCCACCCGATCAAGCCCCTTCACAATCTTATATGTTTCAATAAGATCGCCTCTCATTCTCTCCTCATATGTCCACCCCTTCATCCCTGGGATTAACCGAGTGAACCTTCTTTGTACTGCCTCGAGAGCAAGTATGTCTTTTCTTAAGTATGGACTGGCTTTTGTGATAGCGCCCTTTCATGTGCTTCATCATGAACGGCGATACTTGATGCCAACCAGTGAGTCACTTTACAGTGGGTGTATGAGTAGTTGCAGGACTATTTTGTGCGGGGAGGGTGCGGCTGGTATTGGCGCTGGTCTTTCCAGGTGGTGTGAGGACCGGACTCTTCTCACTTTCTGATCTTACGAGAACCTTTCACATATGAGTGACTCCCTGGCCAGGTGACCCGCTGCTCTGCCCATGGGTTCATCCTCCTCCTCCTCCTCCTCCTCAATGTGGATGGCAGATGTGGATGGTGGATGAGGGGATGGGGCTTCCTCAACCGGTACCCCTCTCTGTTGCATCATGTTGTTGACCGGTTCAGTTCAAAAGTTGCTTTTGCCTGTGTGTCGGCAACTGATGTCTCAGGTTACTGCAGCCCCTGGCCAACAATGTTGTGTAGGACACAACACGCTACTATAATGCGACCCACTCTCGCTGGTGCGTATTGAAGTGCTCCCCCAGAACGATCGAGGCACCGAAATCGCATCTTCAGCAGTCCTATCACATGTTCAATTATAGACCTGGTGGCGATGTGGCTGTCGTTTTATTGACGCTGTTGCTTGCTGAAGGGGTTCCTCAGAGGTGTCATGAGCCACATGTGCAGGGGGATCCCTTGTCCCTGAGGAGCCAGCCCTTAAGGGTGTTCGGTGCGTGGAAGAGACCCAGGATGTTGGATTCCCACATTTACCTGAGGAAGGAGGAAGCCTCCGAAAGCTTGTAAATTTCAAATAAAATCGTTGGACTATAACTTGGTGTTGTAAAATTGTTTACAAATGAAGGGTCTAGACAGAGTAGATAGAGAGAACTGTTCCCATCGGCAGAAGGGTCAAGAAGCAGAGGACATAGATTTAAGACGATTGGCAAAAGAACGAAAGGTGACATGTGGAACAACTTTTTCACACAGCGAGTGGTTAAGATCTGGAATGCACTGCCTGAGGGGTGGTGGAGGCAGATTCAATCATGGCCTTCAAAAGGAAATTGGATAAGTACTTGTAGGGAAAAAATATGCAGGGCTACAGGGATTAGGCAGGGGAGTGGGACTATCTGGATTGCTCTTGCAAGGAACAGGCACGGACTCAACGGGCCGAATGGCCTCCTTCCATGCTGTAACCATTCTATGGTTCTATGAATCGTGGACATCTAGACCATTTGAACTTCTCATTAAATATAATGAGCTTACTGGAGCTTCTCCATTTAAACCTCACGAGCCTCATGTAGCTGTGAAACCCACTCCACTGCACTGCTAGTTGAACAGGACATTGGAACTTCAGGTCCAAAGCACTTAATGTCATATTATTGAGTTTACTGACTTATACTGTCTTTAGTAATGCAATCTCATTTTTTTCATCTATGGACCTTACACCCCGACATATCTTTGTGCCATTGGGGGGATAGTTCCCCTAATGCCTTCATCTTCATCATTGATAAAGATGGTGAAAAGCAACAGCACTAACACCTGTCTCTGCACAGCTCCACTAGTGACAGGCTCCCAAACAGAACCTGTGCTATTAATGATTACATTCTGTCTACAAGAATGCAACATTCCTTATCCGACCCAAAATCTACCCGCCAATATTGCAATACTCACTACCCTTGGTACCTTTTGTGTGGCCCTTTGTGAAGGGCTTTTTGAAAATCTAGATACACAATGCCAACTGGGTTTCCAACATCCATCAACTTTGTAACTTCTTCAAAAAATTCAACCCGGTGCGACAGGAACTTCTTTTCTAGAAGTCATGCTGAGATTGCGCAATAAACAGTTCTCTTTCAAGATGGATCACTAATGATGCCTTCTAGAAAATTCCTTATAACTAAAGTCAAAATGATGGGCCTATAGAGTCATAGAGAGTCATAGAGTTATACAGCACGGATAGAGGCCCTTCGGCCCATCGTGTCCGCGCCGGCCATCAGCCCTGTCTACTCTAATCCCATATTCCAGCATTTGGTCCGTAGCCTTGTATGCTATGGCATTTCAAGTGCTCATCCAAATGCTTCTTGAATGTTGTGAGGGTTCCTGCCTCCACAACCCTTTCAGACAGTGAGTTCCAGACTCCAACCACCCTCTGGGTGAAAAAGTTCTTTCTCAAATCCCCTCTAAACCTCCCGCCTTTTACCTTGAATCTATGTCCCCTTGTTATAGAACCCTCAACGAAGGGAAAACGCTCCTTAGTATCCATCCTATCTGTGCCCCTCATAATTTTGTACACCTCAATCATGTCCCCCCTCAGCCTCCTCTGCTCCAAGGAAAACAAACCCAATCTTCCCAGTCTCTCTTCATAGCTGAAGCGCTCCAGCCCTGGTAACATCCTGGTGAATCTCCTCTGCACCCTCTCCAAAGCGATCACATCCTTCCTGTAGTGTGGCGACCAGAACTGCACACAGTACTCCAGCTGTGGCCTAACCAGTGTTTTATACAGCTCCATCATAACCTCCTTGCTCTTATACTCTATGCCTCGGCTAATAAAGGCAAGTATCCCATATGCCGCCTTTACCACCTTATCTACCTGTTCTGCCGCCATCAGGGATCTGTGAACTTGCACACCAAGATCCCTCTGACCCTCTGTCTTGCCTAGGGTCCTCCCATTCACGTCCTTTTTAGATAGTGTCCTTTTTAGATATTGGTACCAAATGGGCCTCTCTCCAGTACATGGGAATAATCCCAGATCCCAGTGAACTATTAAATATTTGAGCAAGTGGCTCAGAGAGCATAGTCCCTAGTTGAGCACCCTAGGGTGAATGCTGGTAGGGCCAGCAGCTCAATCCATTTTGAGATCTCAAATTCTAAGCAGATCTATATATACAGTTCTTAATGGCCTACTGGCTCATAATATAGCTGAAAAAGACATTGCTATTACTACCACACCTATCAATTAAACTCTTCTCCAGTGTCCTTTTGGCTGCTCTGATATCAGCTTCCGCTGCTTTCAGCTCAGTTTGATATTTATCCCTGTCTTATTGAGAGTTCTTTTGCTTAAACTTGTAACAATATTTCTGCTTTAGTCTAATTTGCCTTTGGACATGACCAATTAGCCAATTTTGTTTTGTTTTACCATGTTCCCCTTTAATCCTAGGGATATACATGGCTTCCTTCTGCAAAAGGATGATATTAAAAACACTATATTTTTCTTTAGTATTGCTATTATTCCCATCTAAACAGGACTACCCAATCAATCTTACTCAAGTTGTTTGTCATCTTTGCAAATTTATTCCTCTTATCATCTGGTACTTGCATTACATTTTCAGCAGCTTTGGTTTGGTTGAACAATTTAAATCAATAATATTATGGTCACTGTTGCCCAGATGTTCCTTCACATAGAGGTCCAATACCACATCAGGGTCACTGCTAAAAACTGGGTCCAGTTTCTTCCCTAAATCTGTTGTGTAAGGAAACAATAATTTAAAATAAAGAGAAAGAAAGAACTTACATTTATATTGTGCCTTTCATGACCTCAGGATGTCCTAAAGTGCTTTACAACCAATGAAGTACTTTTGAAGTGTAATCACTGTTGCAATGTAGGAAATGCAGCAGCCAATTTGCACACAAAGTCCATCAAAATATAATGAGACAATGGCCAGATAATCTGTTTCATTGATATTGGTTGAGGGATAAACATTGACCTGGACACCAGGGAGAACTCCCCTGCTCTTCTTCGAAACGCGCCATGTGATCTTTCAAGTCCGTCGGAGAGGACAGATATCTCATCTAAAGGGCGACATCTCCAACAGTGCAGCACTCCTTCAGTACTGCACTGAAATGTCAGCCTAGATTAAGTGCTCAAGTTTTGAACTCACAACCTTCTGTCTCAGATGCGAGAGTGCTACCACTGAGCCAAGGCTGACACATCTATCAATATTTCACCCAACCTGACCTCATACTAGATGGATAGCTAATGGATCATTGAATACCTGGGAAATATAAATGTCAATTTTGTTGCTCTTGTAATTTGTGCCCAAAGTGCCTCATCTTGATGAGCCCCCTGACCAAGAGGATAGGGACAAGGCAAAAAATTGATCCTTGTAGGATTCCTGAGGTGAAACTGCAGGATGGGAAGAGAAGCCAGGAGGAATATAATAATTCAAACACTTTCCAGATGGGCATATATCACATGGTAAAACAAGCTGAGATCCCTTTTCAATCTATCAACGGAAAAAAAAATGTTGATAAGCAATCTCTTTATTTTGTTTTCTTTCTGTCAACAACAATACTACAGAAGCTCTGATGATAGATATTGTGTGTCAATGAACGGTACATAATAAAAAGCAGCAGTTGTTAATACATTTAAATGTCATAACTTGCCTGAAATAAAGCTTTGAGAATTCAATTTCCAGTTTGCTGCAGTCTATTGAAAACAACAAATAAACTCTCAAATCCTCAAGGGGGAGCAGATATAGCTTTCTACATCAACGCATGCTGAGTGGGGGTGGAGGGGGGGTGAGTTTTTAATGGGGACAAGCTTTTAGCTGTCAGCCAACAGCGCCTTTTAATGGATGAATTCATCATACAAAATGAACAACATGTAAACATGTTGGAATGCTGCACTGATAAAACCTTTATGAACTAATCACAACAGACCGGTGATTAGTTATCACCGTATCAAACAGGAAATGCAGCTCTTAACCCATATACAAAATAAACCCATTACAAATAAAAATACGCTTTTCAGTCACCGAAAACTCTTCAAAAGGGCCTTTTTCCAACTCGGAAGTGTCTTCGAATGTAGAAAAGGTATTGGGTAGAATGGTGAAATATTGCTTTCAACTACACATACCCAGGCTATTTCTGGGTGTTGCAAAACTTTCGGCAAAATTTTCAACATTTGAAATATTAACTTCTGTGTCTTTTGAAAGAAAAGAAAAGCAAGTTTGATGGCTGATTAACATAATAATAGAATGGGAAATTTTGCAACTTCACTCTGACTGTGTGTGAGGCCCATTACTAAAAGCCTGAAGTTGAAAATGAGGAATTAATGATTTAAAGCTCCAGTGGAAAATTATCTACCATACTGGCTTTTACTATTAACTTTGGTACTGATTAAATGATTCATACATTTTCTGTTCCTGTTGCTCCAGCACAATAGTTTCTCAATTTTGTCAATGCTTCTCTTGTAATGGCTCAGCTAGGATTCATTTTTTGTTCATGAAAAGTACCTTGAAATAGCATTGTGTGATATTTGTAAAAGGTGTTAGCACATTCATATTCAATTCCTTTGTGTGGCATTTTGAGACACTGGTACTGTATTTAAGATACTGGGACTATTTCCATTGGAGGAGAAAAGGCAAAGAGGAGATATAATTGAGGGGTTTTAAAATTCTGAAGGGTTTTAATAGGGTAAATGGGGAAAAACTACTTCCCCTGATTGGGGAATCAGTGACGAGGGATCATGAATTTAAAAGAGTGAGAACAGAGGTTAGGAGAAATTCCTATATGCAGAGGGTAGTTGGAGCATAGAATGATCTGCGACAGAGAATGGTTGAGTAAGAGACCTTTAAGGGAAAAGTGGATAAATATTTGAAGCGGAAGATGATGCAGAAAGCATGGCAGTGCGTCGAGTTTGGACTGCTTCAGCGAAGAGCTGGCACAGTCATAACAGACCAAATGGCCTCCTTCCGTGTTATACATTTAGCACGGGAGAAGCGGCTGAGCGGAGCTTTATAAAGCGGGAAGCAAGTGGCTGAGAAGAGCACTATAAAGCACAGGAGAAGCGGTTGAGAGGAGCACTATAAAGCACAGGAGAAGCGGTTGAGAGGAGCACTATAAAGCAGAGGAGAAGCGGTTGAGAGGAGCAATATAAAGCACAGGAGAAGCGTTTGAGAGGAGCACTATAAAGTGCGGGAGAAGCGGTTGAGAGGAGCACTATAAAGCACAGGAGAAGCGGTTGAGAGGAGCACTATAAAGCACAGGAGAAGCGTTTGAGAGGAGCTCTATAAAGTGCGGGAGAAGCGGTTGAGAGGAGCTCTATAAAGTGCGGGAGAAGCGGTTGAGAGGAGCTCTATAAAGTGCGGGAGAAGCGGTTGAGAGGAGCACTATAAAGTGCGGGAGAAGCGGTTGAGAGGAGCACTATAAAGTGCGGGAGAAGCGGTTGAGAGGAGCTCTATAAAGCACAGGAGAAGCGGTTGAGAGGAGCTCTATAAAGTGCGGGAGAAGGGGTTGAGAGGAGCACTATAAAGCACAGGAGAAGCGGTTGAGAGGAGCACTATAAAGCACAGGAGAAGCGTTTGAGAGGAGCTCTATAAAGTGCGGGAGAAGCGGTTGAGAGGAGCTCTATAAAGTGCGGGAGAAGCGGTTGAGAGGAGCACTATAAAGTGCGGGAGAAGCAGTTGAGAGGAGCTCTATAAAGTGCGGGAGAAGCGGTTGAGAGGAGCTCTATAAAGTGCGGGAGAAGCGGTTGAGAGGAGCTCTATAAAGTGCGGGAGAAGCGGTTGAGAGGAGCTCTATAAAGTGCGGGAGAAGCGGTTGAGAGGAGCTCTATAAAGTGCGGGAGAAGCGGTTGAGAGGAGCACTATAAAGTGCGGGAGAAGCGGTTGAGAGGAGCACTATAAAGTGCGGGAGAAGCGGTTGAGAGGAGCACTATAAAGTGCGGGAGAAGCGGTTGAGAGGAGCACTATAAAGTGCGGGAGAAGCGGTTGAGAGGAGCACTATAAAGTGCGGGAGAAGCGGTTGAGAGGAGCACTATAAAGTGCGGGAGAAGCGGTTGAGAGGAGCACTATAAAGTGCGGGAGAAGCGGTTGAGAGGAGCACTATAAAGCGCGGGAGAAGCGGTTGAGAGGAGCACTATAAAGTGCGGGAGAAGCGGTTGAGAGGAGCTCTATAAAGTGCGGGAGAAGCGATTGAGAGGAGCACTATAAAGTGCGGGAGAAGCTGATGAGAGGAGCACTATAAAGTGCGGGAGAAGCGGTTGAGAGGAGCACTATAAAGTGCGGGAGAAGCGGTTGAGAGGAGCACTATAAAGCGCGGGAGAAGCGGTTGAGAGGAGCACTATAAAGTGCGGGAGAAGCGGTTGAGAGGAGCTCTATAAAGTGCGGGAGAAGCGATTGAGAGGAGCACTATAAAGTGCGGGAGAAGCTGATGAGAGGAGCACTATAAAGTGTGGGAGAAGCTGATGAGAGGAGCACTATAAAGTGTGGGAGAAGCTGATGAGAGGAGCATTATAAAGTGCGGGAGAAGCGGTTGAGAGGAGCACTATAAAGTGCGGGAGAAGCGGTTGAGAGGAGCTCTATAAAGTGCAGGAGAAGCGGTTGAGAGGAGCTCTATAAAGTGCGGGAGAAGCGGTTGAGAGGAGCTCTATAAAGTGCGGGAGAAGCGGTTGAGAGGAGCACTATAAAGTGCGGGAGAAGCGGTTGAGAGGAGCTCTATAAAGTGCGGGAGAAGCGGTTGAGAGGAGCTCTATAATGTGCAGGAGAAGCGGTTGAGAGGAGCTCTATAAAGTGCGGGAGAAGCGGTTGAGAGGAGCTCTATAAAGTGCGGGAGAAGCGGTTGGGAGGAGCTCTATAATGTGCAGGAGAAGCGGTTGAGAGGAGCTCTATAAAGTGCGGGAGAAGCGGTTGAGAGGAGCTCTATAAAGTGCGGGAGAAGCGGTTGAGAGGAGCACTATAAAGTGCGGGAGAAGCGGTTGAGAGGAGCTCTATAAAGTGCGGGAGAAGCGGTTGAGAGGAGCTCTATAAAGTGCGGGAGAAGCGGTTGAGAGGAGCACTATAAAGTGCGGGAGAAGCGGTTGAGAGGAGCACTATAAAGTGCGGGAGAAGCGGTTGAGAGGAGCTCTATAAAGTGCGGGAGAAGCGGTTGAGAGGAGCTCTATAAAGTGCGGGAGAAGCGGTTGAGAGGAGCACTATAAAGTGCGGGAGAAGCGGTTGAGAGGAGCGCTATAAAGTGCGGGAGAAGCGGTTGAGAGGAGCTCTATAAAGTGCGGGAGAAGCGGTTGAGAGGAGCTCAATAAAGTGCGGGAGAAGCGGTTGAGAGGAGCGCTATAAAGTGCGGGAGAAGCGGTTGAGAGGAGCGCTATAAAGTGCGGGAGAAGCGGTTGAGAGGAGCACTATAAAGTGCAGGAGAAGCGGTTGAGAGGAGCTCTATAAAGTGCGGGAGAAGCGGTTGAGAGGAGTTCTATAAAGTGCAGGAGAAGCGGTTGAGAGGAGCACTATAAAGTGCGGGAGAAGCGGTTGAGAGGAGCACTATAAAGTGCGGGAGAAGCGGTTGAGAGGAGCTCTATAAAGTGCGGGAGAAGCGGTTGAGAGGAGCTCTATAAAGTGCAGGAGAAGCGGTTGAGAGGAGCTCTATAAAGTGCAGGAGAAGCGGTTGAGAGGAGCTCTATAAAGTGCAGGAGAAGCGGTTGAGAGGAGCTCTATAAAGTGCAGGAGAAGCGGTTGAGAGGAGCTCTATAAAGTGCGGGAGAAGCGGTTGAGCGGAGCTCTATAAAGTGCAGGAGAAGCGGTTGAGAGGAGCTCTATAAAGTGCGGGAGAAGCGGTTGAGAGGAGCTCTATAAAGTGCGGGAGAAGCGGTTGAGAGGAGCTCTATAAAGTGCGGGAGAAGCGGTTGAGAGGAGCACTATAAAGTGCGGGAGAAGCGGTTGAGAGGAGCTCTATAAAGTGCGGGAGAAGCGGTTGAGAGGAGCTCTATAAAGTGCGGGAGAAGCGGTTGAGAGGAGCACTATAAAGTGCGGGAGAAGCGGTTGAGAGGAGCACTATAAAGTGCGGGAGAAGCGGTTGAGAGGAGCGTTATAAAGTGCGGGAGAAGCGGTTGAGAGGAGCTCTATAAAGTGCGGGAGAAGCGGTTGAGAGGAGCGCTATAAAGTGCGGGAGAAGCGGTTGAGAGGAGCGCTATAAAGTGCGGGAGAAGCGGTTGAGAGGAGCGCTATAAAGTGCGGGAGAAGCGGTTGAGAGGAGCACTATAAAGTGCGGGAGAAGCGGTTGAGAGGAGCGCTATAAAGTGCGGGAGAAGCGGTTGAGAGGAGCACTATAAAGTGCGGGAGAAGCGGTTGAGAGGAGCTCTATAAAGTGCGGGAGAAGCGGTTGAGAGGAGCTCTATAAAGTGCGGGAGAAGCGGTTGAGAGGAGCTCTATAAAGTGCGGGAGAAGCGATTGAGAGGAGCACATATACAAATGCAGTGAACAATCTGAAAACAAAAATTTGAATCTGCAAAAATGATGTCAGAGCACAGGGAGGAGCGATGGAACCCGAGGAATTGACAGCTAAGTGTTTAATTTATTGTAGAATTATGTTAAGTGTTTAATTTAATATATAAATAAGCGAAGTGCTTAATTTACTATATAATTGAGCTAAATGTTTAGTTTATTATATAATTAAACTAAGTGTTTCATTAATTAATCAGATCTAAAGGGATAAAATTAAAATTAACTAAATAGAGTATACTAACATTAAAAAGTTCCGAATGTCATTAAATTAAAATCTGGTATATATAAATAATAAGTAGGAGTTAAGAAAATAATAAAATAAAGAAGTTAATAATCAAAAGATAAGGCTAATTAGCTACGAATTAATCTGAAACCAAGCTAAATCCATCTACTAAATATAATCTAGCTCTCAAGTAATTGTATTATATCCAGAACTAAATTAATACTAATAAATAAATATATTAATTAAAAATAAATTTAGAAACTAGAAATGGCAGTGCAGGCTATGTGTTGGGACTATAATAATGGGAGTTTGTGGACAGTAAGAATGTCCCGGATTGCCACATCTATAGTAAATGTCTCTGGCTTGAGACGCTCTGGCTCAGAGTCCTTGAGCTGGAGTGCGAGTTAGAGACACTTCGACACATAAGGGAGGGTGAGGAATTTTTGGATAGTTTTCACCAGAGTATAGTCACATCTCAGAGAAAAGCACGGGTACAGGAATGGGAGAGTGTGACTGTCAGTCAGCAGGGTAAGGGGAACCAAGGGGAGGTAGAGAAGGAGGTCCCACAGACACTGGTCCTGTCCAACAGGTACAATGTACTTGCTACCTGTGAGGATAAAGATGCAGGCTGCGGGGTGGATGGCCAGAATGATAACCATGGCACCATGGAGCAGGAGACAGTCCAAGGTTGTAGTCATAGGGGTTCGATAATCAGGGGGATAGATGATGTTCCGCGACCAAGAGTCCAGAAGGGTGTGTTGCCTTGCTGGTGCAAAGATAAAGGATATCATGGAGCAACTGGAGAGCAACTTGGAAAGGAAGGAGGGAGATCCAATTGTTGTGGTTCAGTTGTCATGGTCCATGTTGGGACCAATGACGTAGGGAAGAAAAGGGAGGAGGTCCAGATAAGGGAATATCAGAAGTTAGGAACTAAATTAAAAAGCAGGACCTCATGGGTGATAATCTCAGGATTACTACCCAAGCCACATGCTAATTAGTATAGGGATAGGCAGATAAGGAAGGTGAATACACGGCTGAAAGTCTGGCGTGGGAAGGAGGGGTTCCATTTCATGGGACACTGGCACCAGTACTGGGACAGGAAGGAGCTGTACCGCTGGGACGGGCTCCACCTGAACTGGAATGGGACCAGTGTCCTAGCGGAAAGGAGTGATGTGGTGTATTTGGATTTTCAGAAGGCTTTCGATAAGGTCCCACACAGGAGGTTGGTGAACAAAGTTACAGCACATGGAATTGGGGGTAATAAACTGGCATGGATTGAGAATTGGTTAACAGACAGAAAACAGAGAGTAGGAATAAATGGGTCTTTTTCAGGTTGGCAGACTGACTAGTGGGGTACCACAGAGATCGGTGCTTGGGCCCCAGCTATTCACAATCTATATCAATGATTTGGATGAGGGGACCAAATATAATATTTCCAAGTTTGCTGATGACACAAAACTAGACAGGAATGTGAGTTGTGAGAAGGATGCAAAGAGGCTTCAAGGGGATATAGACAGACTAAGTGAGTGGGCAAGAAAATGGCAGGTGGAATATAATGTGGAAAAATGTGAAGTTATCCACTTTAGTAGGAAAAACAGAAATGCAGAGTATTTTTTAAATGGTGAGAGATTGGGAAATGTTGATGTTCAAAGGGACCTGGGTGTCCTTGTACACTGCAGGTGCAGCAAGCAATTAGGAAGGCAAATGGTATGTTGGCCATTATTTCAAGAGGAGTAAATATGTCTTACTGCAATTATATAGGGCCTTGGTGAGACGGCACCTGGAGTATTATGTATAATTTTGGTCTCCTTACCTAAGAAAGGATATACTTGTCATAGAGGCAGTGAAACGAAGGTTCACCAGACTGATTCCTGGGATGGCGGGATTGTCGTATGAGGAGAGATTGAGTAGACTAGGCCTGTTTCTCTAGAGCTTAGAAGAATGAGAGGTGATCTCATTGAAACATACAAAATTCTTACAGGGCTCAACAGGATAGATGCAGGGAGGATGTTTCCCCTGGCTGGGGAGTCTAGAACCAGGGGTCACAGTCTCAGAATAAGGGGTAGGCCATTTAGGACTGAGATGAGGAGAAATTTCCTAACTCAGAGGGTGGTGAATCTTTGGAATTTTCTACCCCAGAGGGCTGTGGAGGCGTAGTCATTGGGTACATTCAAAACAGAGATCGATAGATTTCTAGATATTAAAGGCATCAAGGGATATGGGGATAGTGCAGGAAAATGGCGTTGAGTAGAAGATCAGCCATGATCTTATTGAATGGCAGAACAGGCTCGAGGGGTCAGATGGCCTCCTCCTGCTCCTATTTCTTATGTTCTTATAAATAGGGCTGTCAATAGGACTTTAAACTCGTAAGATGGGGGGAGGGTTCTGGTGAAAATAACACAAGTTTGAAGATGAAAGAAATAGAAAATAAGAGTTAAGGTCAGACCAAGGTAAGGAACAAGGGTTACAGAAACGGTTGGGGAACAAACATGAGTACAAAATGACTGTTAAAAATAAAGTGAGGGGAACAATTATTAAAAACAAATTAAATTGCCCGTACAGCAATATGCACAGCATCCGAAACAAAACGAGGGAACTGGAGGCAATAATTCGTAGCGAGGAGCCACAAATAGTAGGGATAACTGGAACATGACTACATAAAGAACAGGACTGGCAGTTACATATTGCAGGATATAACATATTTAGAAAGGATAGGGAAGGAAGAAGGGGGGTGGGGTAACTGTACTAATTAGGGACAACATAATGGCAACAGAAAAAGGGACTTGAGTGATATTAAGATAGAAACAAAATCCATATGGATTGAGACAAAGGATAAGAAGGGATCAATCACATTAGGCATGTTATACAGACCACCTAATAGTGGAAGGGAAGTGGAGGATGAAATATGTAGGCAAATCTATGAAATGAGTAAAAACCATCGAATAATAATCATGGGAGTTTTAAACTACCCCGAAATAAACTGGCAAGAAGAGGTAGGGAAAAGGGAATGGAGATTTTACATTGTCTACATGACTCCTTTCTTACCCAATATGTGAGAAGCTCAATAAGAGAGGAAGCACCGCTGGGTCTAGTAATGGGGAATAAACCAGAGCAGATAAGAGAGGTAAGCGGAGGGGAACATCTAGGCAATAGCGATCATAACACAATAAGTTTTAAAATAATGATTGAGAAAGACATAAGTAAGACAAAGACAAAGTAATAGATTGGAAAAAAGTTAATTTTGAGGGGATGAGAATGGAACTAGGGAAGGCAAACTGGAAAAAAAATTGACAGACAAAGGGATAGAACAGCAAAGGGAAATATTTAAAACAGTGATCAATAGAGTTCAGGAGAAATATATTCCTTTATAAAACAAGAACAAACTAGCCAATAATGAAACGACATGGATGAATAAAGAGATAAGGGTAAAATTGAAACTAAAAGAAAAGGCATACTCTAAATACACAGGCAATAAAGGTGAGGGTGACACATAATAAACTCGCAGGTAATGACAGCGAAATTTCAGAAATATTGAATGGCTGCTTTGCGTCAGTATTTACTGGAAGACTAACAAGGTGGGCATGACATTAGAAGAGGAGATGAAAAAAGGTGTAAAGACATCTAAGATAAAAAGGGGGAAGATAATTGATAAACTAATTAAAATTAGAGAGGATAAAACCTCTGGTGCGGATGGATTGCATCCACGAATATTAAAAAAAGCTAGGGAGGAGATAGCAGAGGCACCATTACATATATATAAAAAATCACTAGAAAAGGGAATAGTGCCAGAGGACTGGTGGTCAGCTGATATTATTCCTATATTTAGAAAGGGAGATAGAACAAGTCCAGGGAAGTATAGACCAGTTAGCTTAAAATCGGTGGTAGGAAAGATAATGGAATCTTTACCCAAAGATGTAATAGAAAAACATCTAGAAAATGAAAATATAATAAAGAATAGTCAGTATGGATTTCAGAAGGGAAAGTCTTGCTTGACCAACTTTATTGAATTCTTTGAAGAAGTAACAGAAAGAGCAGACAAGGGTTATGTATTAGATGTAATATATTTGGATTTTCAAAAGGCCTTCGATAAGGTACCACATTGTAGACTCATGACTAAGGTCAGAGCATGTGGAGTCAGGGGCAGGTAGCAGAATGGATAGCAAGTTGGCTACAAAACTGAAAACAGAGAAGTAGGGGTTAAGGGTAACTACTCAAACTGGCAAAAGGTGGGAAGTGGTGTTCCACAGGGATCAGTGCTGGGACCACCCCTGTTCACAATTTACATCAACAAATTGGACCAGGGAATAAGAAGTACAATTTCAAAATTTGCAGACGACACAAAATTAGGGGGTGCAGTTACTACAAAGGAAGAGTTAAAATGCAAGAAGACATTAATAAATTTGCAGAATGGGCATGTAATTGGCTAATGAATTGCAGTATAGATAAGTGTGAGGTGTGCATTTTGGTCGGAAGAATAAGGAGGCCACATACTGCTTGGATAATAAGATTCTAAATGGGTTTAGAGATACACAAATCACTAAAAGTAGCAACATAGGTTAATAAGGCCATAAAAAAGGCAAACCAAGCACTGGGGTTCATTTCTAAAGGGATAGAATTGAAAAGTAAGAAGTTATGTTAAACTTGTATAGAACCGTGGTTAGACTACACTTGGAGTACTGTGCACAGTTCTGGTCTCCATACTATAAAAAGGATAGAGAGACACTGGAGAAGGTGGAAAAAAGATTCACAAGGATGATACCAGAACTGAGAGGATATACTTATCGGGAAAGAATAAACAGGCTGGGGTTGTTTTCTCTAGAAAAGAGAAGGCTGAGGGAGTGACCTGATAGAGATTTTTAAGATAATGAAAGGGTTTGATAGGATAGATGTACAGAAAATGTTTCCACTTGTCGGGGAGTCCAAAACTAGAGGTCATCAATATAAGATAGCCACTAATAAATCCAATAGGGAATTCAGGAGAAACTTCTTTACAAAAAGAATGGTAAGAATGTGGAACGCGCTACCACAAGGAATAGTTGAGGCAAATAACATAAATGCATTTAAGGGGAAGCTAGATAAGCACCCAAAGGAGAAAGGAATAGAAGGATATGCTGATAGGAGTAGATGAAGTAGGGAGGGAGGAGGCTCGTGTGGACCATAAATGCCAGCATAGACCAGTTGGGCCTAATGGCCTGTTTCTGTGCTGTAGACTCAATGGGCTCAATTTTACAATGGTGGCAGGTTGGCAGTTGGGGTGGTTGAAGGTGCGCGTGGCAAACCCGCATGAACAAAACTTACTGTTTCCGACGTGATCGCACGTTGATTGATAGTGGTTAACGTCCTCTCCGGGTTTTGCGCTTGGCAGCTCGTCTGATTGACAGGCTGGCTGCCGTCAGGAGCTGCAACATGAGGGAGGGGGCAAGAAAGAGAGAGAGCGAGAATGGAAGACTGGAGGAGGAGAACGGAAGACCGGGGAGTGGGGGGGAGAATGGAAGATCCGGCGTTGGACTTGAAGACCGGGGGAGGGGGGAGAGGGGAAGATCGGGGCGGGGAAGGGGAAGATCGGGGGGGGGAGAGGGGAGGATGGAGGTGGAGAGGGGAAGATCGGGGAGGGTAGAGGGGAAGATCAGGGCGGGGAAGGGGAAGATCGGGGGGGAGAGGGGAAGATAGAGGTGGAGAGGGGAAGATCGGGGGGGGGGGGGTAGAGGGGAAGATCGGGGGAAGATAGGGACGACATTGGGGGCAGATCGGGGGGGGGGGGGTGGTGAAGAGGGGGACATCGGAACGGGAGACATCAGGCGTCGGAGCAGGTTTCAAAGGTAGGTTCATTTAGTATTTTCACTTCCTTCCATGGTTTCTTTTTGCCTGATCCGGCCCTTCACGCCTGGTTTCATGGTGGACAAGCCACCCAGGTAAGTTAAAAATCGTTCTAATCCCTTCATCTGTCACAAGTAAAGTGCCTTAAGTACCTCAGTGAGGTACATTTGGCTCTTTAACTGCTCATCCCACGGCTTTAATTGCCGGCGGGACTTCCATTTTTGGGTCGCCCGTGTGCTCACAGGTGGGTCACTGGGAAACAAGGAAGTCAGCGGGTTGGAGCCCCAACGGGATTTTCGGAGGCCCCCCCGCCCCCAACGCACCTGCAACTGGCTCCTAAAATCACCCCCAATGCAACTCAATGTAATATTTCATGTTTTAAAAAAGAATGGATGGACTGGCAAGAGGTCATAGGAGGGGGTAGACTGGGGCGGGGGGTAACAGTACAGGCACTTAAGGTGAAGGTGGAAAGAGCAGCACAGCCAGCAGGCGAGTTTGGTCCTGGTAGGATGGGGGATTTCTTAAAAGTGTTTCCCCAGCAGTGACTAATGAAACCTGTATTATTTGAAATAAATGCTGCTGTTGAAGAAGTGCATACACAGTGACAGACAACTGTCCATCTGCAGCCCATCCTGTGGCAGTAAGTCACCCATCATGCCACTAGGTTGTGTTACAAGCGTTTTATATGTAAAGCCCTTTGAAGATGAGAGTCTGCCAAGGCTTTCAATTGTAAGGAATCTTACAACACCAGGTTATAGTCCAACAGTTTTATTTGAAAATCAATTTTTTCAAATAAAACTGTTGGACTATAACCTGGTGTTGTAAGATTCCTTACATTTGTACACCCCAGTCCATCACTGGCATCTCCACATCAAAGCTTTCAATTGTAAGCTACAGCTAGAATCTGTGCCCTGCTGAAGTATGGGTATGCATGATCAACAATGAAAGAACTTGTGTGAGGGCTTAGCATGGGCTAGCAGTAAACGTGCCTGGATTTTCTGCTTTTGCAAAGTCTCGAGCCGAAGTTGGGTGGAGCACAGTTTTCACCTTCTCGACGTGAAGTGGGCTGACCCTGCTGTAATTTCTGGGGTCAGCCTAATTTGAATGTTCAAAATTAACTCCAGGCAACACCACTCACTGAGAGCTCACCCATTGGGACGCAGGTGCTAGTAAGATGCTGCAGGTTTCATCCACCAAAATGTCTTGGGAGCTGAGGTTCAAAGTTTTTACATTATAAATGTCCACAAGGTCTATAGGAGGACAGAGAGTACTGAGCCTGCAAAGGAAGTGCTGTAGGAGGTGTCAGCCATGGCTCAGAGGTAGCACTCTCACCTCTGAGTCATGAAGGTTGTGACATCAAGTCCCTCTCCACAGACTTAAGCACAAAATCTAGGTTGACACACCCAGTGCCAGTACTGAGAGAGTACTGCACTGTCGGAGGTGCCATGTTTCAGATGAGACATTAAACCAAGTCTGCCCTCTCAGGTGGACGTAAAAGATCCCATGGTACAATCATGAAGAAGATTTTGTGCAAATTGGCTGCCATGTTTCCTACATTACAATGGTGACTACACTTCAGAAGTACTTCACTAGCTGTAAACCCCTTTGACCTGTTTGGGACACAATAGCCAAGGCCCATGGGAAGAGTTTCCCAGAGGCCAGGGCAGTTGGTGCAAACTGCAACAACACATACATGGCCACTCGGTGCCTGAAGACATTTAATGACCTTACCAGGTCAGGCAAGGTAAGAGGAACGAGCCTTACCTCTCAAGAGTGCATAATACTAAGCACATTTGTCCCATCCAATAACCTCCCCTCACAACATGTGAAAGTGCTGAATTGCTCACATCAATGCTCAGGAGGCATTATGGTGCCTTTTACATTCCCATCATTCATCTGTAAGTGTTCCTACATTCATATTTTTACATGCGTTCACCCCACTGGAACATAATTGTTTGCTGCATACACTTTGATCATATCTCCTTATGGATTGCATGCTGATACCTAGGTTTACTGCAAGTCATGGTAAAATTATTTCTCACTTTGTGCATTCTTTTCTAAAAGATAAAACAACCCATAACACCTTAGAGAGAGCTGCAATATGTGTCCACCCCCCCCCCCCCCACCCCGCCCCGATCTCCTCCCTTTCACCTCCAAATGAGAACAAATTGTGGGGTGGAGTCAGTCTCACATTAAAAGCCCTTCTTTTCTGATTCCCTCATATGGGTACCTGGATTATGCAGTCAGTAAATAGGCCAGGCACGTAGCACTGAACCTGGATGGCTGCACAATGCAAACTGAGGTGGAATGCAGAGGGAAATTGGCCATAGAAGCACAACAGTTTCCTAAGTCACTTCAACTGATGGAAATGTGTAAAACTATCAGAGCAACATCATTTGGTATTTTAATGCTATCTGTTGGGAAAAATGTTGAGATTGAATTTCTCAATGAATGAGAAAACAACACCAGAAAATATATCGAACATTAGAACCTAACAGATGTGCTAATCTGTCGACTGTATTTTAGATTTGAATTGTCAAATATGAAATAAAGAAATAAAGGTCAGTAAATAAGGACAGTTGATTATCTCAGAAATTGCCTAAAACCAGACTTCACCTATTTCATTTTTTCAGAACTGAATAATTTTTTTTTTCGTTCATGGGATGTGGGCATTGCTGGCAAGGCCAGCATTTATTGCCCTTGAGAAGGTGGTGGTGAGCCGCCTTCTTGAACCGCTGCAGTCCGTGTGGTGAAGGTTCTCCCACAGTGCTGTTAGAAAGGGAGTTCCAGGATTTTGACCCAGCGACGATGAAGGAACGGCGATATATTTCCAAGTCGGGATGGTGTGTGACTTGGAGGGGAAAGTGCAGGTGATGTTGTTCCCATGTGTCTGCTGCTCTTGTCCTTCTAGGTGGTAGAGGTCGTGGGTTTGGGAGGTGCTGTCGAAGAAGCCTTGGTGAGTTGCTGCAGTGGATGGTACACACTGCAGCCACGGTGCGCCAGTGGTGAAGGGAGTGAATGTTTAGGGTGGTGGATGGGGTACCAATCAAGCGGGCTGCTTTGTCCTGGATGGTGTCGAGCTTCTTGAGTGTTGTTGGAGCTGCACTCATCCAGGCAAGTGGAGAGTACTCCATCACACTCCTGATTTGTGCCTTGTAAATGGTGGAAAGGCTTTGTGGAGTCAGGAAGTGAGTCACTCGCCACAGAATACCCAGCCTCTGACCTGCTCTTGTAGCCACAGTATTTATATGGCTGGTCCAGTTAAGTTTCTGGTCAATGATGACCCCCAGGATGTTGATAGCGGGGGATTCGGCGATGGTAATGCCGTTGAATGTCAAAGGGAGGTGGTTAGACTCTCTCTTGTTGGAGATGGTCATTGCCTGACACTTGTCTGGCACGAATGTTACTTGCCACTTATGAGCCCAAGCCTGGATGTTGTCTAGGTCTTGCTGCATGCGGGCTCGGACTGCTTCATTATTTGAGGGGTTGCGATTGGAACTGAACACTGTGCAATCATCAGCGAACATCCCCATTTCTGACCTTATGCTGGAGGGAAGGTCATTGATGAAGCAGATGACGATGTTGGGCCTAGGACACTGCCCTGAGGAACTCCTGCAGCAATGTCCTGGGGCTGAGATGATTGGCCTCCAACAACCACAACCATCTTCCTTTGTGCTAGGTATGATTCCAGCCATTGGAGAGTTTTCTCCCTGATTCCCATTGACTTCAATTTTACTAGGGCTCCTTGGTGCCACACTCGTTCAAATGCTGCCTTGATGTCAAGGGCAGAGACTCTCACCTCACCTCTGGAATTCAGCTCTTTTGTCCATGTTTGAGGTCTGGAGCCGAGTGGTCTTGGTGGAACCCAAACTGAGCATCAGTAAACAGGTTATTGGTGAGTAAGTGTCGCTTGATAGCACTGTCGACGACACCTTCCATCACTTTGCTGATGATTGAGAGTAGACTGATGGGGCGGTAATTGGCCGGATTGGATTTGTTCTGCTTATTGCGGACAGAACATACCTGGGGCAATTTTCCAGATTGTCAGCTAGATGCCAATGTTGTAGTTGTACTGGAATAGCTTGGCTAGAGGCGCAGCTAGTTCTGGAGCACAAGTCTTCAGCACTACAGCCGGGATGTTGTCGGGGCCCATAGCCTTTGCTGTATGCAGTGCACTCAGCCGTTTCTTGATATCACGTGGAGTGAATCAAATTGGCTGAAGACTGGCTTCTGTGAGGGTGGGGATATCGGGAGGAGGCCGAGATGGATCATCCACTCGGCACTTCTGGCTGAAGATGGTTGCAAAAGCTTTGGCCTTGTCTTTTTCACTCACTCTATCAGAAGAATAACAACAACAACTTGCATTTATATAGTGCCTTTAACATTGTAAAATGTCCCAAGGTGCTTCACAGGTGCATTATTAGACAAAATTTGATAGAATAACTATTTACAAAATATATTTTAGCTGAATTGAACAAAAATGTAAAATTGACAGAATAGCATTTGACAAATTAAGTGCAGAGGGATGGGCACCAGGATGTAGCATTAGAAAGGAGAAACAAGATGCACAAAGGATTGGGAGAGAAAGATATCACTAGAATAAGAAATAGTACAGTAATAGGTGGGATCAGACTAAGAGAGAATATGAAGGGTCTAGAGCGCATGTATGTAAACGCACAAAGCGTGGTAAATGAAGTTGGTGAGCTGTGCATCATGTAGTGGTGATAACGGAGACCTGGTTCAAAAAAGGACAAGATTGGGTACTAAATATTCCTGGATACAAGGTTTTCAGGAAAGATAGGGAAGGAAAAAACGGAGGGGGACAGCAGTATTAATTAAAGAGAATATTGCAGTACCAGAGAGAGAGGGTGTCCTTGAGGGAATCTATTTGGTTAGAGGTAAGAAACAATAGAGGCACTATTACACTACTGGGTGCATACTACAGCCACCAACTAGTGGGAAGGATAAAGAGGAGCAAATTTGCAGAGAAATTACAGAGAGGTGCAAGAACTATAGAGTAGTGGCAATGGGGGACTTCAACTATCCTAATATAGACTGGGATAGTAATAGTGTAAAAGGCAAAGAGGGGGAGGAATTTCTGAAGTGTGTTCAGGAGAACTTTCTTGATCAGTATGTTTCTGGCCCAACGAGGAAGGAGGCATTGCTTGATCTAGTTCTGGGGAATGAAGTGGGTCAAGTGGAGTAAGTGTCAGTGGAGGAACATTTAGGGAACTGTGATCATAGTATCATAAGGTTTAGACTAGTTATGGAAAAGGACAAGGAGCAATCTAGAGTAAAAATACTTAATTGGAGGAGGGCCAATTTCACTGGGTTGAGAATGGATCTGGCCCGGGTAAATTGGAATCAAAGATTGACAGGCAAAACGGTAATTGAACAATGGGCAGCCTTTAAAGAGGAGATGGTTCAGCTACAGTCTAGGTACATTCCCATGAGGGGAAAAGGTAGGGCAACGAAAGCCAGAGATCCATGAATGACGAAAGAGATATAGTGCAAGACGAACATAGGAACGTAGGAACAGGAGTAGGCCATTCAGCCCCTTGACCCCGCTCTGCCATTTGATAAGATCATGGCTGATCCGTTATCTAACTCCATATACCTGTCTTTGGCCCATATCCCTTAATGCCTTTGGTTGCCAAAAAGCTATCTATCTCAGATTTAAAATTAGCAGTTGAGCCAGCATCAATTGCTGTTTGTGGAAGAGAGTTCCAAACTTCTACCACCCTTTGTGTGTAGAAGTGTTTTCTAATCTCACTCCTGAAAGGTCTGGCTCTAATTTTTACACTGTGCCCCCAAGTCCGAGAAACCCCAAACAGCGGAAATAGTTTCTCTCTATCCACCCTATCTGTTCCGCTTAATAGCTTATAAACTTCGATCAGATCACCCCTTAACCTTCTAAACTCTAGAGAATACAACCCCAATTTGTGTAATCTCTCCTCGTAACTTAACCGTTGAAATCCGGGTATCATTCTAGTAAACCTACGCTGCAGTCTCTCCAAGGCCAATATGTCCTTCTGAAGGTGCGGTGCCCAGAACTGCTCACAGTACTCCACGTGGGTATAACCAGGGTTTTGTATAGCTGCAGCATAACTTCTGCCCCCTTGTACTCTAGTCCTCTAGAAAAAAGGCCAGCATTCCATTCGCCTTATTGATTATTTTCTGCACCTGTTCATGACACTTCAATGATCTATGTACCTGAACCCCTAAGTCCCTTTGAACATCCACTGTTTTTAACTTTTTGCCATTTAGAAAGTAACCTGTTCTATCCTTTTTTGATCCAAAGTGGATGACCTCACATTTGTCTACACTGAATTCCATTTGCCACAGTTTTGCCCATTCACCTAATTTATCAATATCCCTTTGTAATTTTATGTTTTCATCTACACTGCTTACAATGCCACCAATCTTTGTGCCATCGGCAAACTTAGATATGAGACTTTCTATGCCTTCAGCTACGTCATTAATAAATATTGTGAATAATTGAGGCTCCAAGACAGATCCCTGAGGGACTCCACTAGTCACATCCTGCCAATGTGAGTACCTACCCATTATCCCTACTCTCTGTCGCCTTTCGCTCAGCCAACTTCCCAACCAAATCCGTACTTTTCCCTCGATTCCATGGGCTTCTATCTTAGGTAACAGTCTCTTATGTGGGACTTTATCAAATGCCTTCTGAAAGTCCATATAAATAACATCCATTGACATTCCCCTGTCCACTACTTTAGTCACCTCTTCAAAAAATTCAATCAGGTTTGACAGGCACGACCTACCTTTCACAAATCCATGCTGGCTCTCTCTGATTAACTGAAAATTCTCGAGGTGTTCAGTCACCCTATCCTTAATTATAGACTCCAGCATTTTCCCCACAACAGATGTTAGGCTAACTGGTCTATAATTCCCTGGTTTCCCTCTCTCTCCTTTCTTAAAAAGCAGAGTGACATGTGCAGTTTTCCAATCTGGAGGGACGGTTCCTGAATCTAGAGAACTTCGAAAGATTATAGTTAGGGCATCCGCAATGTGCTCACCTACTTCCTTTAAAACCTTGGGATGGAAACCATCTGGTCCTGGGATTTGTCACTCTTTAGTGCTATTATTTTCTTCTTAACTGTTGTTTTACTTATGTTAATTTTATTGAGTCCCTGTCCCGATTTAATATTAGTTTTCTTGGGATTTCCGGCATGCTATCCTCTTTTTCTACTGTAAATACTGACGCAAAGTAATTATTCAACATGTCCGCCATTTCCCCACTGTCAATGACAATATCCCCACTTTCAGTTTTTAAGGGGCCAACACTGCTCCTGACCACCCTCTTTTTCCTACTGTAACTATAAAAGTTCTTCCTATTGTTTTTGATATACCATGCAAGTTTCTTTTCATACTCTCTTTTTGCTGCTCTTACTATCTGTTTTGTGACCCTTTGTTGATCTTTATATCTTTCCCATTCACCAGGATCTGTGCCATTTTTTGCCTTTTTGTATGCCCTTTCCTTATGTCTTATACTGTCCCTTACCTCTTTAGTTGTTCATGGCTGTTTTTTTTAGCAAGTAGAGTTCTTGCCCCTCAGGGGTATAAACCAATTCTGTATCACATTAAATGTTTCCTTAAACATTTCCCACTGATCATCAGTCGTTTTACCCATTAACAGATTTGCCCAATTTATTGTGGAAGTCTCTGTCTCATCCCATTGAAGTCGGCCTTACCCAAGTCTAGAATTTTAGCAGCTGATTCACTTTTTTCCCTTTCAAACACTACCTTGAACTCAATCATGTTATGATCGCTATTGGATAGATGTTCACACACAGTTGAGCTGTTAACTAAATCTGGTTCATTACTCATTACTAAATCTAGTATGGCTTGCCCCCTTGTTGCCTCTAGGACATACTGCTGTAGAAAACTATCCCGGACACACTCAAGAAATTCACTATCTTTCTGACAGTTGCTAGTCTGCTTTCCCCAATCTATGTGAAGGTTAAAGTCCCCCATTAAGATCACTATGCCTTTGTTACACGCTTGTCTAATCTCTGCATTTATACAATCTAGCACTTCAGAACTGCTGCCAGGGGTCCTATACACAACTCCCACTATAGTCTTAGATCCTTTCCTATTTCTCAATTCAACCCATAAGGTCTCTGTTGGCTGCTTACCTCTAGCTATATCCTCCTTTATCATTGAAGTGATTTCATCTCTAATCACTAAGGCTACTCCTTCCCCTCTTCCATTTTCCCTATCTCTCCTGTAGACCTTATAACCTGGTATATTTAGTTCCCAATCCTGACCATCATGCAGCCGTGTCTCGGTAATAGCTATCATGTCATACCCTCCAATTTGAATTTGTGTCTGTAGTTCATTTAATTTATTCCTTATACTCCGTGCATTTGTATATAGAACTCTTAATTGGGCCACACACCCTAGCCTGACCTTCAGCTTTGATGCCGGCTTAATTGCTTTACACCTTCTAGTTTTCACTTTATCTCTAGTGCCTAAAGTACCCTTTCTTTCTGCTGCTCTATACTTTTCCCTTTCACTTGTTCTTGAACAACTGTTTGGACTATTTGTATTGTAAATTTCCCCTGGGTCCTCCCCTCTCTTGCTGCTTTCAACTTTACTCTCTTCTGACTCCCCGCTCAGGTTCCCATCCCCCTGCCACTCTAGTTTAAACCCTCCCCAACAGTAGTAGCAAACCCCCCTGCGAAGATATTAGTCCCGGACCTGTTGAGGTGTAACCCATCCAGCTTGTACAGGTCCCACCTTCCCCAGAAATGGTCCCAATTCCTCAGGAATCTAAATCCCTCCCTCCTGCACCAACCCTCCAGCCACGCATTCATCTGGTCTATCCTCCTATTCCTATACTCGCTAGCACGTGGTACTGGGAGTAATCCTGAGATTACTACCCTTGAGGTCCTGTTTTTTAACTTATTTCCTAACTCCTTATATTCTGCTTGCAGGACCTCATCCCTCTTTTTATCTATGTCGTTGGTACCGATATGGACCATGACCTCTGGCTGTTCACCCTCCCTCTTCAGAATGTCCTGCAGCCGCTCAGTGACATCTATGACCCTGCCAACATACCTTCCTGGAATCACGTTTGCAGCCGCAGAAACGCCTGTCTGCTCCCCTAACTATAGAATCCCCTATCACAATTGCTCTCTCGACCTTTCTCCTCCCCCACTGTACAGCTGAGCCACCCATGGTGCTTTGGACTTGGCTCTGGCTGCACTCCCCAGAGGAACCCTCTCCCCCACCAGTACCCAGAACTGAATACTGGTTGGAGATTGAGATGCCCTCAGGGGACTCCTTGTCTGTCTGGCGGTCACCCAGTCCCTCTCTGCATGCACTCTCTTAATCTGCGGGGTGACCACTTCCTGAAACGTGCTATCCACAAAACTCTCAGCCTCGCGGATGCACTACAGTGATGCCAGCTGCTGCTCAAGGTCCGAAACCCGGAGCTCGGGCTCCAGCAGCTGATGACACTTCCTGCACATGTGGTTGTCCAGGACACGGGAGGCGTCCTGAAGTTCCCACATGGCACAGGTCGTGCATTCCATGGGTCTGAGCTGCCCTGCCATGCCTTAATTTGTTAGATTAACTTAAATCAAGCAAAAACAAATTAAGCCTTAAATACAGACAAAGGGGGCGTATGACAGATGTCAGGTTGATAATACAAGTGAGAATCAGGCTGAATATAAAAAGTACAGAGGAGAAGTGAAAAAGGAAATAAATTGGGCAAAAGAGAAAGTGTGAGAATAGACTGGCGGCTAACAGAAAAGGGAATCTAAAAGTCTTCTATAGGCATATAAATAGTAAATGGATAGTAATAGGAGGGATGGGGCCGATTAGGGACTAAAAAGGAGATCTACCCATGGAGGCAGAGGGAATTGCTGAGGCACTAAATGAGTACTTTGCATCTGTCTTTACCAAGGAAGAAGATGCTGCCAGAGTCATAGTAAAAGGGGAGGTCATTGAGATACTGGATGGGCTAAAAATTGATCAAGGAGGTAGAAAGGCTGGCAGTACTTAAAGTACCCTGGTCCAGATGGGATGCATCCTAAGTTGCTGAGGGAAGTAAGGGTGGAAATTGCAGAGATGCTGGCAATAATCTTCCAATCCTCCTTAGATAGGGGGGTGGTGCCAGAGTACTGGAGAATTGCAAATGTTACACCCTTGTTCAAAAAAGGGTGTAAGGATAAACCCAGCAACTTCAGGCCAGTCAGTTTAACCTCGGTGGTGTGGAAGCTTTTAGAAACAATAATCCGGGAAAAAATTAATAGTCACTTGGAGAAGTGTGGATTAATAAAGGAAAGCCAGCATGGATTTGTTAAAGGCAAATTGTGTTTAACTAACTTGATTGAGTTTTTTGATGAGGTAACAGAGAGGGTTGATGAGGGCAATTTGGTTGATGTTGTGCATATGGACTTTCAAAAGGTGTTTGATTAAGTGTCACACAGTAGGCTTGTCAGCAAAATTGAAGCCCATGGAATGAAAGGGGCAGTGGCAGCATGGATACGAAATTGGCTAAGTGACAGGAATAGAGCATAGTGGTGAACGGTTGTTTTTTGGACTGGAGGAAGGTATACAGTGGGGTTCCCCAGGGGTCGGTACTAAGACCACAGCTTTTTTTGATATGTATTAATAACTTGAACTTAGATGTACAGGGCACAATTTCAAAATTTGCAGATAACACAACACTTGGACATGTAATAAATAGTGAGGAGTATAGTAATAGACTTCAAGAGGACATAGACAGGTTGGTGGAATGGGTGGGCACATGGCAGATGAAATTTAATGCAGAGAAGTGTGAAGTGATACATTTTGACAGGTAGAATGAGGAGAGGTAATATAAACTAAATGGTACAATTCTAAAGGGGGTGCAGCAACAGAGAGACTTAGGGGTAAATGTGCACAGATCTTTGAAGGTGGCAGGACAGGTTGAGAAAGCGGTTAAAAAAGCGTATGGGATCCTGGATTGCTTACAAAGAGCCGGCTCGAGCTCGATGAGCCGAATGGCCTCCTTCTTTGCTGTAACCATTCTATGATTCTAAGTACTGATTGTGTTAACAAAGGCAAAAAACTTGAATGGTACATTAAATGTCAAGGATTAACAGTAGGCCCATGTAGATTCCTAAAAGGCCCAATTAAATTTGACATTTTGGCATTCATTCAATTACATCAGAATCTTCAGTGCATTATTAAATTAAAATAAGAAAGCAGTACCACAATGAATTAATGACAGAACAAAAATGTAATGAGTATACTGACAATATTAAGAAAGTATAGACATGTAACAAAAGGCTTCCCTTTCTTTTACACGTCAACGTTGCTAACTTTCAAAGGGGAAAAATACCATAGGAATGTGAATTGTCTTCTTCCGCAAAACTGAAAAATCAGTTGCTTTGCTTTTTAGTAGTTTGCTATTATACCTTCACGTTAGGCCAATCAATTCAATAATTCAATTTTATTATAGGAATGTCTTCTTTCATCAAATATCAATCCCTAACAATCTTACAAAAGAAAGTTCCATTTCATTGGGGTACATTCAGTCTAGTACAATGCTTCTTTCTTTAGAACTCAAACAGACAAATCCAGTCGATTCAGGGAATAACTAAGTGAAACTGCATTTACTTCAAATGATATTCAAGAATCAAAAGAATATTGTATGCCATGATATACAAAATGCTTATCTGGCCATTTTTTGAATTATATTTTAAAAAGATATATTCATAGCAACACAGGAGTGTACAGGACCGAAAATACCACTGAGGTCCAGCCGGCTCACTTCAGAGCTGGATTGTCCTTTAAATTGCTGACCATTAAGGGCTTAGGCTGCAAAACAGAGTGAAATGGATTCTTAAAGGCTATTGCCTCAAATCTGCTGCTGAAACTCTACACTTCCAAAAATCCCTTTCAAAGCCTGCTGGGATACCTCTAGATTGCATCTAAATGGCATCAAGGGGGCACAGCTAACCTGTCTGACCCACTTCTCCCAACTCCCACCCTAAATCTGCCCCAACTAATTACTACCACTATATAATTGGCAGGATGAGCTGCAGTAAGGTATCCCTTTAGGATACCACATTGAGGAGGTCATTTTGTGTGCTGCTACTGAAGATTGGCGTTATTTTGCCTACGTATCAATCTTTTTAATACTTTGAAGGTTCAGTCAGAGCTTTTGCTGCTAGTTTTATTCAACTTTGCTCAAAGATACATGGATTACCAGTGGGAATCCCTCTATTCTTATGCTATGAAGAGAAGGAAAATGAGGATATGGAAGAGGCTAGACTGGAAGCTCTTTATGTTGCTTCATAGTACTGAACATAATGGAACATAATTATGGAGATTTTGTAGGTGGAATATTCGATTGTGGTTACATTTGGATTTCCTCATTGCACATTCTAGATTTTTGCAGCTTTTGGAATAACTATTCTCTGAATCAAGCCGAAATAAATTCTATATTGAAATCAACTTTGAATTTCCTTTTGCTTTCATTATATTTGAAATATAAGGCATCAGTAGATAGATAGTCAAATGTATGCTACAACTTCAAATAATATGAGCCTGTAATTGCTGAGGCAGATATGTCAGCTTTTTTAAATTATAGCTGCTATATTTGCTGTCTTCCAGTTCTACAAAACTCTATGAATGCTTAGCACTTCTTCCATGAATATTGCCAGTGCATCACAAATCAGCATTCTAGGATATTCATTTAATATTTCATATATTATTTAACTAACTATTCAGTTTCATAGCCTCTTTCTTTGATGGCACTAATTACTCTCATTTTTTTTACTATTCTGATACTGGAAGAACTTTTTGATATTATTTTAACATCTATGCTCATCTCTAAAGTGCTCTTTACAGAGTATCCTTTTTAACTACTTTAGACAGTTCCTATATTCCTCCAAGTTTTTTCCCTCCCTTTTCCTTGTAGGATGCCATTTTATTCTCATTTTCCTAGTCATCCATAAACAGGATGTGGAGATGCCGGTGATGGACTGGGGTTGACAATTGTAAACAATTTTACAACACCAAGTTATAGTCCAACAAATTTATTTTAAATTCCACAAGCTTTCGGAGGCTTCCTCCTTCCTCAGGTGGTGTGGAAATGAAATTTTCGAATCCTTCGCATTTGAAAATCACAGAACAATGCTTGGTGATTACTGCCTGTTACCAAGGCAATCACAGTGAGCAGACAGAGAGGTGTCACCTAAAAGGCCACCGAATATACAAACCCCCTCAAAAAAAAAGAGAGAGAGAAGGAAGACAGTCAATGACCCGTTATATTAAAAACAGATCACATTTGTTCGCTGGTGGGGTTACGTGTAGTGTGACATGAACCCAAGATCCCGGTTGAGGTTGTCCTTAATCCATAAACAGGACAGTTTTAACAGTAGATGAGAAATAATTCAGTTTTTGTGCAGACCATTTGGACATAGGGTTCCCTACAGTGGCAAAATAAGGGATGTGACTCATCCAAAGGGACCTTGTGAAGCAGGCACACCGGCTCAAAATAAAATAAAATGGGGCTGCATGGTAAATTCTGTTTTGCAGGAAACAAAAGGCTGGAAATTATTGATGGCAATGTTATTGTAACATTGGTGCTTAGTGTCCATATCAAATTCCTTTGTTCTCTGTTTTAACGGAAGCATTTACACATTTTGAAAAAAGCAATAGGTGTTTATAAGGTTTTGCATCATTTTGTAATTGCCCCTGGATTTTATTTGTATCAAGAAGAAATCCATTCATCATATGAGTGATGTTACCATAGAGTCCCACTGAATTCAATATAGGACAGTTTAATCTGTTTGTTACAGCCAGGGATTAGTTAAAGCAAGTACATAGGAGCAAGTAAGCAGGAGCCAATGTATTATTTTTTAGTCTTGTCTCTTTGTCCTGCATGTATTCCCCAAGTTACTGGTCACTGTCACTTTGAGAGGGTCTGCCTGGCCACTCCATGCTTGTAATTCCATAGTGAACATTCAGTATTCCTCCCAACGTGTTTTGGCATGTAGTATACTGGGAAATTGACACCACTATCGCCTATACACAAATTGGAAGTTTATTTTAAATTTTTCCATTGCCAGGCTGTATTGGATTTTTAATGTGTTTTGCGATGCATCTATCAAACTACAGGTGGCACACATGCAAATTTCTGTGTCACAATTTTTTTTTAAAAAGAGGAAGAAATTTTATCTTTTATAATATTCAGCGACACGGGGGCGGGGGGGGGGGTAATTTTGACTTTGCGCGATAGCGCAAAATGGGTGATAGTGAATCATCAGTCCGTTTTAGATCATCCCTGATTTTTATTTTCAGTGACTTCAACGGAAATAAAAATCAGGAGAGATGAAATACAAGCTGCCGATTTGCTATCGCCCGTTTTACACTATTGCACAAAGTTAAGATCTTCCCCACTTCCCCAACAACTGTAAGTGGCTTTTAATTGCCTCTAGAATTAACACTTTAAAGAAGTATGATAAAAAGAAAGCTGCTCTGATCTCTATTTGACCCCAGCATCTGAAGATGAACAACAAGCTTACATAATAATATAGTAACAATTTGAGGCAGGAGAAGACCTTTGGTCCATGTACCCACCTATCCACAATATTCCCTTGTGCATTTCTAATAACTTTCAAACCCATTTGTTGGCAAGAACCTGTCTAGTTCCTTCTTGAAACCCATTAAGGTTTCTTGTTCCACCACCAGTGCTGGTAAACTGTTCCACATACTTACCAGTCCCTTCACTAAAAAAGTTCCTCCTGCATTTCCTATTTTCTTTATGTGTCCTTAATTGTAAATATGACCCCTTGTGCTTAACATCTGTGCACGGCAGAAAAGCTTACTTAGATCCAATTTGTCCTTTCATAGTTTTAAACACTTCTTTCATATCCCTTCTCAGAGAGAAAAGACCAAGGGTAGTCGATCTTTCCTCATAGGTCATTTCCTTAAGTTTTGGGATCAGCCATGCAGCCTTCTCTGTACCCCCTCCAATAACAGAATAACCTTTTTGAAATAGGGATGCCAAAACTGCACACAGTACTCCAAATGTGGTCTCACCAGGGCCAAATATAGTTTTTTAAAATGACCTCTCTGGATTTATATGTTATACACTTTGCTATGCATCTCAATATTCCGTTTGCTTTTTTAACAGCCTGGGAACATTGTGTTGATGATTGTAGTGACCTGTTCACTGAAACGCCAAGATCTTTCTCCTGCTCCAATACCTCAAGTACAATACCATTTAGCATATAATCCACATCAAACTTCCCGATACCATATCCCATTACCTTACAGTTCACTTCTCCCAATTTGGTATTGTCTGCAAATTTGATATAATTCCTTCATCTAAATAATTTATAATTATAAACAGCGGCCCCAACACTGGTAGTTGGCTGCTAACCAGATACCTGCCCATGCGCTACCACTTTTGGTTTCTACCAGCCAGCCATTTCCCAATCCACTTTAATACATTGCCATCTTTTCCATGGGCTTGGACCTTATGCAGTGGGACAGTGTCAAATGCCTTCCTGAAATCCAGGTAGATAACATACACTGTCTCTCTCCTACCTACTGGGTCTGTCATCTCCTCAAAGAAATCCAATAAATTAGTCAAGACAGTTTCTTTATAGATCTCCCTATCCTATTCCTTTCCTGAACATTTAAACATTTTGTATGCTTTCTTTTTCTACCTAATGCCTTTCACAGCTTTGTTCGCAAACCAAACTGGTCTTACTCCTTTATTGTGTCCCTGACCTATTTCAGGGATAAATTCTTTTGTATCTTAACAAACCAGTCCTTTGAAATTATTCAACTTTCCTTCCACATCTTTTCTTTCTAGTATCTATTCCCATTTTACCATTCACATGTAATCTCATATCCTTAAAATTTAGCTTTTTAATTTACTTCCTTTTGATATCCAACCTGAATGTCAGAACATTATGGTCACTAGATCTCAAAAGTTCCCTTGCTTCTACTTTGCTAAGGCCAATTAGAGGTTAATTATTGGTAAAGGAAGTTTGAATTGTGAATGAGAAAGCAGGTGGATGAATATTTTCATCATAATATCCTAGTAGTATCATAGCATGGTATAGCACAGGAGAAGGCCATTCAGCCCATTGTATCTGTGCCAGCTCTTTAAAAGAGCAATCCAATTAGTCCCAGTCCCCTGCTCTTCCCCCCTAGCCCTGTCATTTTTTTTCCCTTCAAGTATTTATCCGATTCCCTTTTGAAAGTTAATAATGAATCTGTTTCCACCACCCTTTCAGGCAGTACATTCCAGATCATAACAACTCGCTCCATAAAAAAATATTTCCTCATGTCTCCTCTGGTTCTTCTGCCAATCACCTTAAATCTGTGACCTCTGGTTATTGACCGTTCTGCTACTGGAAACAGTTTTTCCTTATTCACTCTATCAAAACCATTCATGATTTTGAACACCTCTATCAAATCTCCCCTTAACAAATCCCCTCAAATCTTCCCCAGCTTCTCCAATCTATCCACATAACTGAAGTCCCTCATCCCTGGTACCATTCTAATAAATCTCTTCTGCACCCTCGCTAAGGCCTTGACATCCTTCCTAAAGTGTGGTGCTCAGAATTGGACACAATACTCCAGCAGAGGCCTAACCAGTGTTTTATAAAGGTGTAGCATAACTTCCTTGCTTTTGTACTCTATGGGGGTAATTTTAAACCCCAAGAACGGGTGGGTTGGAGGCGGGTGGGAGTTGAAAATAGTTGTTTTTTGGGTCACGACCGCATCCCCGCTTTATTTCCGGGATTAACGTTGGTGCATAAAAGTACCGGCTTCCCGCTGGGAATGCCAAGTCCAAAGATTTTGCGGTTGCGACCCAAAAAAAACTATTTTCAACTCCCACCCGCCCCCACCCCACCCATTCTTGGGGTTTAAAATCACCCCCATGTCTCTATTTATAAAGCCAAAGATCACATATGCTTTTTTAACGGTCTTCTCAACTTGTCCTGCCACCTTCAAAGATTTGTGTACATACACCCCCAGGTCTCTCTGTTTCTGCACTCCTTTTAAAATTGTACCATTTAGTTTAGATTGCCTCTCCTCTTTCTTCCTACCAAAATGTATCAGTCCACACTTCTCTGTGTTAAATGTCATCTGCTATGTGTCTGCCCATTTCACCCATCTGTCAATATCCTCCCGAAGTCTGATACTATCCTCCAAGTTGTTTACTATATTTCCGAGTTTCGTGTCATCTGCAAACTTTGAAATTATACCCTCTATACTCAAGTCCAGGTCATTAATATATATCAAAAAGAGCAGTGGTCCTAATACTGACCCCTGGGGTACACCATTGTATACTTCCCACCAGGTTGAAAAACAACTGTTAACCACTACTCTCCGCTTTCTGTCCCTTAGCCAATTTTGTATCCACACTGCCACTGTCCCTTTAATCCCATGGGCTTTAATTTTGCTAACAAGTCTATTATGTGGTACTTTATCAAATGCCTCGTGAAAGTCCACACGCATATCAACCGCACTACCCTGTTGCATGAAAACTGTACTCCCACTCCCTCCAGTATACCCAAAGTCTTTCCCGCGCACGCTAACCCATCCACTCCCGTATAATACAAATTTAAATCCTCTCTTTTCCCTTTGTCTGAGTTCAGTCGCTGGCCTGAGCTGGCTGGAACCGGTTTGAATTAGCTAAGTTTTGTGAAAGACAAATGGGATGTGATAAGACACAAGTCCTTATTTAGAAAAGGAGTAATGAGGTAATGCTACCTTGGGACAGAGCCAATGAGGAGAAGACATAGGGTAACCAAGCAAGCCTAAGCCAACGAAAGAGACAGACAACACAGCTTGAAGAGATAAGATTCGGAATAAGAATGAAGGATCAGGGACGTAAAGACGACATATATTCTGTGACCACTCAGGGAGTGTCAGAGAAACCTCGAAAGAGAGAGAGCGAAGACTCCGGAGACCAACCATCGCGGAAGTGGAAGAACCTACGTCAGGGACGTAGAGATGACGTCGAGAGAGAGAGAGAACGGAACGCCTGGCCAGCGTCATCTCTCCTTTTTGGGTATTATCCTTTATATTCTGTGACCACTCAGGGAGTGTCAGAGAAACCTAGTGGGTGTGCGTTTAGATCTTAGTTTGGGTATAAAACTGTATAACCTGGTGTAAACTGCATGTCTATATCTAACCAGACATATAAGCTATATTTATATGATCTAATGGTGTGAATAAAGTGAGTTGAGAGTTAAGAGAGAATTGACTCTTCTCCTCCTTGTACTAAGCCAATAACCGTAACCATCAACCCTCTCCGTTACTTCATCAAAGAACTTAGTCAAGTTAGTCAAACACGATTTTCCATTAACAAATTCGTGCTGACTTTCATTTATTAGCCCAAGTGCCATTTCATTTTGTCCCAGATTATTGTCTCTAAAAGTTTCCCCACCACCAACATCAGGCTAACTGGCCTCTCATTGCTGGGTTTATCCCTCTTCCCTTTTTTGAACAGAGGTGTAACATTTGCAATCCTCCAGGCCTCTAGCACCACTCCCATATCTAAGGGGGATTGGAAGATTGTGGCCAGAACCTCCGCAATTTCCACCCTTACTTCCCTCAGTAACCTAGGTTGCATCCCATCTGGACCAGGTGACTTTTCTACTAGATCATCTTTTACTATTTATATTTAAAAATACTATATATGTAAAAATATTTAACTGGAGGAGGGCTAATTTCAGTGAGTTAAAAATTACGGGGTAGGACATTTAGGACTGAGATGAGGGGAGATTTCTTTACTCAGAGGGTGGTGAACTGGTGGAATTCTCTACCACAGAAGGCTGTGGAAGCCAAGTCACTGAATATATTTAAGAAGGAGCTAGATAGATTTCTAGACGCAAAAGGCATCAAGGGGTATGGGGAGAGTGCGGGAATATAGTATTGAGATAGAGGATCAGCCATGATCATAATGAATGGCGGAGCAGGCTCGAAGGGACGAATGGCCTACTCCTGCTCCTATTTTCTATGTTTCTATGTATCTTGCCCAGGTGGATTGGAATAAGAAATTGTTAGGCAAAACAATAATTGAACAATGGGAGGCCTTCAAGTAGGAGATAATAGACTTTTGGATTCCCTTTTATGTTAGCCACTAATCTATTCTCATACTCTCTCTTTGCCTCATTCCCTTTTTTAGATCTCCTCTGCACTTTCTGTATTCAGCTTGGTTCTCTGCTATATTATGAATCTTACTTTTATCATAAGCATCCTTTTTCTGTTTCATTTTAATCTCTATATCTTTAGTCATTCAGGGAGCTCTAGCTTTGGATGCCCTTCCTTTCCCCCTCATGGGAATGTGTCTACATTTCCGAACCATTTCCCCCTGAAGGCCTCCCATTGTTCAATTACTGTTTTGCCTAACAATTTCTTATTCCAGTCCACCTGGGCAAGACCCTTTTTTATCTCACTGAAATTAGCCCTCCTCCAGTTGTTTGTTGTCTTTTTTCATAACTATTCTAAACCTGATGATATTATGATGACTGTTTCCCAAATGCTCCCCCACTGAAACATGCTCCAGTTGCCCCACTTCATTTCCCAGAACTAGATCCAGTGCTGCTTCCTTCCTCGTTGGGCTGGAAATAAACTGACCAAGAAAGTTCTCAAGAAGGTTCTCTTGTACTGTCCTCAACAGCTTTCTGAGTTTGGATGTATTTTCACACATCAAGGATCCACCTGGCTGCATCTAATGGCCAGATGTAGGGTTTGAAGCTCAGCTCAGTGTCAAACAGGACACTGTGGTGTGTATTTTCAGGTTCAGCCTGAGTAGGTGAGGAAAAAGATGGAATCAATGTCTGTGGTGCAAAGTCTCTGAACAGAACCGAATAGGATGGCTTCAGTCTTGCTGATGTTAAGCTGAAGAAAATTCAGGAATGAAGAATTTGAAGTCAGACAGGTAGTCAGACACCACGTTGCCAGTAATGGAATCAAGGAAAGTAGCAGAGAGGTATAATTAGGTATTGTTGGTGTACCTATGTCCACATGTTTTTAAATGATGTTGCCATGAGCTAGTATATAGATGAGGAACAAGAGGGGGCTGAATGGAATTCTTTGACATCCTCGAGATGACCATTTAGGCAGGGCAGGAGAAATAGTTTGAAGAGATGTACTGACTATACTGGGAGAGGTAGAAATGGGAGCAGGAGAGGATGGTGCTGAGGAGAAGAGGAGATGGAGGGGGACAAAATGGTTGATGGTATCAAAAGCTGTGGAGTAGTTAAGGAGAAGATGGAAGGATACTAGTTGGTAAAAGAGTAAAATTAAAATCAAAATAGAGTAGGATAGAGAAACCAAATAAAAGAAGAGATAATAGCAGGAAAATTAAGAAGTTAGGATCAGATCAGCCATGATCTTATTAAATGGCGGAGCAGGCTCGAAGGGCCGATTGGCCTACTCCTGCTCCTATTTCTTATGTTCTTTTGTTCTAAGAACAGGTTAAAAGCCCTGATTTTAACCCAATCCAACTTTAATGGAAAGAAAAATCAGATGAGGTGTAAAAGAGGCAGCCAACCTGAACCTGCCCTGTTCCCACCGGGCGGGTAGATTAACATCAATGCTAAAGTGTTTAATGGCTTTTATTTCCATGTATTCATGAAATTGAATTTTACGAGTTTAATTTATTAATTTTGTAAAACTATTTCTGATGCTTGTGTAGCTTTATCATAGCTATATTATTTTATTTATCTTGAGCATCGCAGCGTATGAGTTGAAAACAAACTAAACTGTCAACCCAGGAATAGGAGAATTTCCTTGAACCTGCCCACCAAATAAGTGTTAAACTGGAGTTATGCTCCAGGTTCTGAGTTGTTGTGATGTGAAAACCAAGTCAATCTTATGAGAATTCTGCAGTGTAATAAATATAATATATGATTGTTATAATGCTTGGTGGAATAGTCTTAGCTTTGGTTATAGAGTGCCACCTTGAGGATTTTCTGCATGTCAAAACTCTTATTGAAGATTTTAATAAATTTGAGATCGAAGAAGGGGAAGAACTGTTGTTATCATTGACTTGATAGACTCCTAAAAAGAATACAAATGCACTTCTAAAATGCATCATACATTGTGGATCATAAGGGCTACTTTCTATGCTGTAAAAGATGGTGCTAAATTCATTTCAAACAGAGTCAAATAAAATATACCAGGCTAAATATTCTGCTATTGCAGTATTAGGGCTCCGACCCCGGTGGATTTTCCTGCCTCAGTGACATTTAAATAATTTTGTTGGCCTTGCAGGCCTTCTGCATCATAATGTGGCTGTCAGCCTCTGTACAACCGTCTGAAAATGTAAAAAATATTAACATGTTTAACAATTGCACCAAAACCTGTGGAATTGATTGCCCTATGATCAACTGAAGAGGGTTTCAAGACTTCAAATCTAAAATCACCCCCCCCCCCACCACCCCAATCCCACTATAGCAACACTGAGTGGCAGTGCTGAGCAGGTATCTCCTGAGTCCTCTGATTCTTTCGTGCAAATGACGAGAAATAAGTTAGATGATGCATTTCCATCATCTGAATATCATTACAATACCCCCCTATCTGTATATGGGCAGATGTATTGTATGTCATCAGGCACTTCCAACAGGAAATAGGATGGTCTTTAAAATGAGCAGAGACCTAACACCATTAGTCCCTGACCTATTTCCTGCCCTGCCCACCATAGTTTTGCTGAAAAATTGATGGAGGGAGGACGGAGAATTTCTGCCCATGGAGTCGAGCACTAAAGCGGGTTATCGTCCCTTTTTTTGACCGAGGAGAGCTACAATCTCAACATGAATAGGGTTCCTGAAAACCTGGGATTCAGAAGGAAGATGCTATCTTGTAATCCGAAATGATTCAATCTTTTACTCAAAAACTATGCCTTTTTAATGCCAAGTATCACTCTAAACCCTGTACAGATTGAGTGAAATTACACTCAACAATATTCGTATCACACTTTTGTATGAAGCTCCTTTACCCATTATTTTAACAGAGGGGCTATCCTATTTAAATTTAATGGGCTAGCACCTCCGTTAAAGTAGCAAATGCAAACATACAGGCACACGAAAAGACAGACAGGAAAAGACCAGCTGGTCCATCAATTTGATACTTGTCAGCCGAAGCTCGAATGTGCATCAGTCACAGGCAACGCGTATTATCAGCCACTGAGGCCTGAGATGTGCCTGTTGTGCATAGCACTGTATTAATACAGTGGGGAAGCATCGGTGATGCTGATAGCCTATGCACCAAGCATGCACTAGGCTCATTGAAACCTCAGAAAAATTTTAATGAGGTCCTTGCCCCATAACATGGCCTGAATCTGAACAATGCTACTGCAGCAATGTTGGTTCCTGTTTCAAAAGGAAATTCTTTGGTCATTGCATCAAATAGCTGCATATTGATCTAGCAACATCATGGTTTATTTCATGTTCTCCTTGGGTTTCTCTGATATGTGGATGTTAGCGCAGGGAACTGTAATTGAACTCTATCTAAAAAGGGCCCAAGGGCATTCTGGTGACCATCTCTCTCTTTTTGCTGGTTCTGGAGGGAGAAAGTCAGGATCAGAGGAGTACAGTACAGCTTGGTCAAGGTGTCCAAAATTATTGTTGCCTGCTGCATCTTACAAAACTTCATTCTGCAAAGGAGCCTTGTCATGGAAAAGGCGGGAAAATTCAAGCCCAGTGGTAGAAAATGACGCAGACCAAGAAACAGAAGACTTGTCTGTGCAAGAAACTGGACAGTCAGCAAGAGAAATAGGGCAGGATGGAACAGACGAGACATTTAGTTAAGAGCCTGAAACATCCAAGGCACAACAGACATCTATGTCAGCCCAGTTCCTTTGCCAAATAAAACAGTATTCCATTGGCCTCAGCCATACATCAAAACCGGTATGGGCTCGATGGGCCGAATGGCTTCTTTCTGTGCTGTAAACATTCTATGATTCTATGAAACCAGTGAATAAAGCAGCATTTCTCCCTAACTACCTTAATCTGACACATACCGAAAGTACAGTCAGCATATGTTCCAGTATTAATCATACCAACTTTTATTTACATACAGTGCATGGTGCAGCTTTGTTCAGTGTGTTTTGCCCCAGTGTTTCTCCTTAGTCCCACAGTCCCATTAACTCCTCCCGCCCCCTCCCCCACCCCCACTTTCCAAGCTCCACAGTCTCCCCATGCTCCAGTATATTGATTTCAAAATTCTCATCCTTGTTTTCAATTCTCCCCATCCTGCCTAGCTGTCAGCCTTGGCTCAGCGGCAGCAATCGTACTGTCAGATATGCTGTCTGATGATCAGAGGTTCATGTCCCACTCCAGAAGCTTGAGTATGTAACATAGGCTGATACTTCTATGTAGTACTGAGGGAGGTCCTGTCTTTCAGATGAGATGTTAAACTGAAGTACTGCCTCCCCTCACAGATGGAAATGAAAATCCCACGGCACTATTTGAAGAAGTGGAATTGTCCTGGCAAATATTTAACCAACACCACAATCTCATTCCTGCTTGTGGAACCTTGCTGTGCACAAATTAGCTGCTGAATTTCCCTATATTGCAACAATAATTACACCTCAAGAGTACTTCATTGGCTCTGAAGTGCTTTTCGGTGTCCCGAGGTTGTGAAAGGCGCTATACAAATGCAAGCTCTTTTTTTTTCTTTACCTTCATGATCTCCTATCTTACATTCCCGTATGCGTCCACCACTCCTTGGACCCTGAACTTCCCCTTGCTCCCACCACTCCACGATTGTCAGCCATTTGTTCAACCAGTTAGCACTGGCCTTCTGGAATTTTCTACCCAGTTATTTCCACTTCACCATCTTCCTCCTTGCTTTCATAAACCTCCTCAAAAACCTTCTTCTGTGACCATGCGTTTGGTTCCTCATTTGGCCTATCTAGTCCTCTTCCTTTTCCCATGTTTGATGTCCAACATTTTCCTTTTCTCCTCATTATGAAGCATTCCGAGACATTGTTAATGCAAGTAAAGTGAAAACGAAAAGGAGAGATTTGAAAACAAGGATGAGGATTTTAAAATCGAGGTGTTGCCGGACTGGAAGCCAAAGTAGGTCAGCGAGCACAGGGGTGATGGATGAACGGAACTTGGTCTCAAAGAATGATTCTTGTGTGATGCCTCCGACCTCATCTTTCCTCTGACTTCTTTTATTGCCTCCTTTCCTAAGATCTTCAGGGTCCTCACCTCAAGGATTATATGTCAGGTGACCCGTCCCTCCGGTCTTCACAGGTTGCCTCGTTATGTGTAGCCTACTCCTGCAAGCAGATAAATAAGTGGCATAGGTTGAAAAGAGGAATCTGAGAGAAGATGTGTACCACACAAGTGTTCAGGTCAGCACCCACCTTATACATCTGTGAACTTCCAACACGCAGATATCTTGTGTTGGCAGCGTGCTTGGTATTTGTTGCTTGCCACATGTAATGGTCCACAGAGTAAATGCAATGCCATGGCAGCAATACCCAAACCCTGGTAAAATATGTGAACTCCTGTACATTTAGGAAGTACAAGAACAATTGCCAGAGTGCTGCGAATTCTCCTCTGTGATGCTGCCCCAAACTTAAACTGAAGTGCTGTTAAGCCAAATGTGAGTAGAGTTTACCTTGATAATCTTCCTGAGACCAGCAGATTCCTTCCTGACCTGCTTCTAGTATTGGTACACAGATGAGACTGCACTCACTCCTTCAGCCACCTCCATGCAGATTGTCCTGTCACCACAGTACCAAGTCTGCATTATCCGCCACCTAGAACAAGTTTTTCCCCACATTAGTTGATATGTGGAACAGATCCTCAGAGAAAGAAATTAAGATTGGAGATTTTGGAATAGATATGGACAAGATCATTACAAACTACAGGATATGAATGTTCTAGTATTGCTGGGCCAGGGAAGGCGGGGGGGTGGAAGAAATGTTGAATGTGCCAGACAGCAGGCTTATGTTGAATCATGGAGCTGTGGGGTTGAATTAATATTCTTTAATGTTGCCTGATATCCTCTGGGGATTGTGGAGTATTTATGCACAACTTTCCGTCAGAAGAAGAAATTAGTGGAGTAAGGTCCATGATGAGGTGGAGTGCACATAGTATGCAGAAGGAGCAAGCTTGTTGGCTAAATGGTCTTTTTACGTTCTGTGTGTTCACAAGTTATCTTAAACATCAAACCTAAAATATGCTGTAAGGCATTGCTATAGAAAGAAAAAAATAAGGCTGTGGCTAACATAAGAAATCAAAGCCTTTTGAATTTATTTAATTCTAAATCAATTATGATTTCACTATTTTATAGGTGCTAGTTAATAGATAATAATTACTTAAAGAGAAAATGTTGGAAATACTACAGGCACACAAAACCCCTGATTCAATTGCTTTGGTTCCTGGTATCACATCTACTAAACGTGATTGCTGTGAGATACTTATGAGGAATACTGCATTATTCTAGGAGCTCACAGCAGATGGTGCTGTGGGACAGCAAGCAAATGCACAAACAATCCAATCTAACCAAAGACAGCCACCATTAACATCGCATTTTTCAAGAGGCAAAGCTTACAAGTTAACTTATTTGAAATAAAGCACAAGATTATTAGTTAAGAACATTACATTTACATAACAAAAGTGTATGGCAATGTTACAATGCTCTAATATCAAAATGTAGAATAAAAGTGTCAACACACCAATACCACAGTAAGAGTTATGGGATGTCACACTAATGGCAAGCACCCTACATCTAAACTATCAATGTCATCCAACCACAGATTTACCATCAGTTTCTGCTCACAAAATTAACCAGTGGCACACCTGCAAAATATTCCTGTTTTGTCTGTTGAATTATGGCCTGCAACTGATGGAAGAACTGATGAACTGATGTGATCATTTATATGACGATTAATAAGTGATACAGAATATTCTCAGAGTGTACTCATCAATTGGGACATTCTTCTACTACCCCCTCTGTTGAAACAACTTGGCATTACATACAGCAAAAATATAACCTAGTACATTCGGGGTTGCAAGGAATTCAGGGTTTGCATATTACATGTAATATAATCTTCATAAAAAATAAGTTTAGAAGTCTAAATATTAAATTATTAGTTATTTTGCCCCCATTTCTATACTATTCCCCGCCTGAGAGATTTTGCAAATTGCTTATACCTCTATGACATTCTTGACTGAATCATTGAAAACTAACATGAGACTTGCCCTATTATTGGGGTTGATTTTCATGTGACCCCTTTAATCGGGCAGGCGATGGACAAAGAGAGTCCACTGTCCGTCTGATGAAGTTCCCCGGAGGCCCGAGCCGTTTTCACGGTCAGGTCTCATTAAAATAAAATTGACGAGCTGCCAGAGCTAAACAAGTGCTGAGAGGCAGCTTGCCGATCGAGGGGGGAGGTGGAAATTCTGCAGCTACTCCACGGAGCCAAGCCAGCTGTTGTGATTTAAAGGGGAAGGCTAGGTGTTCGGGGCAGGGCACGGAAGGACTCGTGGTAGACGGGAATATTTTTGTGGAGGCGCAGGAAGGGGATTCATGCTCTTCCTGGCCCCACAACATTTTTAAAAACACTCACCTGCAGCAGTTTAGAAGTAGCCTCCAGCAGATCACTGGTTAGGCTGCTTTATGTACAGGCCATATGGGAAATAGAGAGATTTTGTGAGTGCCCACGTGAAAGGTTCCACAGCATATTATCGCGCCCCCTTTTTCTGTGAGAATTCTAAAGAATTCCGCACCCTTTCGGGGAACCAATCCACCCCTGTTTACATAAAGTCCCAGTGGGCAGGGCTTGCTCAGCACGGGCACCAATGCGTTCGAGTTCCAAAATTGCATTGGGGTCCTATGTACATCATAGGACTCCAATTTGCATACATTAATCAGGCTCCCACCTGTTTCCAGTGGGAGCCCCGGCGCCTATTTTCTGGCCTGCTCCAAGATTATGATGGGCTGGACATCTGTGGGAATGGAGTGGTAAGTCCTACACTTTGATTTTGGTCTTGGTAACCCCCCATGCCCGCTGAAAAACAGGGCAGCAGAGAGATCAAAATCAGCCCTATTTTCTCTTACTCCTTGATTGTTGGGCTTTTCCCTGTTTATCACAAACTCCTGATGACTCCTTTGAAATTAACAGTAGCAGGCCTGAACCAACATCCAATTTTCCTGTGGTGCAGTATAAACACATAAATGCCCTACACCAGTCCAGAATCATTTTTAGCTCATGTACATGACTTCTCTTGTAAATAAAAAGAAACGCTTTTTTCTATTTCTTTCATCTTAGCAATATTTTTAAAGCAAAAATTGATGATTTGGAAACAATTATGGTTGTGATATCTCCTTTGGTTTGCATCCATTTTCTCCTTATGCCTCTTAAGTGCCATGGGATGTTTTTCTATGTTAAAGGCGCTATATAAATGCCAAAATATTGTTGTTGGTAGTTTGCACATAATCATCCCTATTAGGAGTTGATTAGTTGTGAACTATCTTTGAACATTTGGAATAATTCATGAGTCCTGTGAAAGTCACTAGTGTGTTAATGAAAGGAATTAAGATGAAAACAAATGTAAGAGGAAAAAGACTAATCCAACAATAACTGATGCTTTTGTTTGCTGTGAAGTTTGCACTTTTCAGCTATATTTTGCATAGTAATGATTGGATTATCTATTTTGTTCTTAAGACTTTTTTCTTCCACATGTTCTGGAAATTATGGGACTGATGGTGCGATGTCTGATGCCTGCAGTGCTGCTGCTTGTCGTGTACTCATGTCCTGTCTTATGGGGTTCTGAGGTCAATATCTTTAGAGGTTCAGTCGTAGTGATCATTAAGGAGAAAGCAAGGGCTTGTGTTTAGAACTTTGGTCAAAGGGCCATCCACTGCAGAAGGTTATGGAGTATCCATACTCTCCATGGTAGTCTGCATCTCAGTCAGGTGGTCATGCAGCATGGAACAACTCTGGGTTGTGGACTTCTCTACAGATGTTTTCAAACTGTACAGGTTGTTTGGCACACTCTGAAATGACTGCATAAGCTACCACAGTGCATTTGTAGGCAGGCACTGTGAGGTCTGAATTCCTGGACTCAGCAGTTAAAGGAACTCTTGAGCTGGCCATCCGCGTAGCAGATTTCAGCTTCTGCAAATCCACATGCACATCCTCCTCCTTGCTCATGCTCTGTGCTTCACCAATTGCCCTCTCCAACAATTCACTAACTGACCACACCCCCCACGCCCCCTCCCCCTCATCAAACCAGGTATGTATATATCTGTGCTGGTGCTTGTCACTGTAAGAGTAGGTGATAGAAAATGCTCAGTTGAAGCTGTACATTTGGCTAAAATACCTCCTTCTTTTGGGTACCTAGAAGAGCAGGAGAACGTATTTTAGACTGCTGGTAGTAAGATACCCGTTTAAACAGAACTTTGAGCGGCAAGACATTGTAGTGTGCTTTGCTTTGGTGAGCTGAGCCTGTTCCACCATTCAATTAGATCATGGCTGACCTGTACCTGAACTCCATTTGCCTGACTTTGTTCCATATCCCTTGATACGCTTACCTAACAAAAATCTATCGATCTCAGTCTTGAAAATTTCAATTAACCCAGCATCCACATTCTTTTGGGGGAGCAAGTTCCAGATTTCCACTACCCTTTGTGTGAAGAAGTGTTTCCTGATTTCACTCCTAAAAAGCTGAGCTCTAATTTTAAGATCATGCTCTCATGTTCTGGATTCCGCCCCCAGAGCAAATGGGTTCTCTGTGTCTACCTCATCGAATCTCTTAATCATTTTAAATACTTTGATTAGACCACCCCTCAACCTTCTAAACTCAAGGGAACACAAGTCAAATTTATGCAACCTGTCCTAATAAACTAACCATTTAAGCCCTGGTATCATTCTGGTGAATCTTCCCTGTACCCCTTCCAAGGACAATTTTCTCTTTTGTTCCAAATACTTCTTTTCCCTTGAACAACTTTTCACTTTCTATAATGCCTGAGACCAACACTTGAATACTGCACCCATATCTACTGGTGGCCTTCTAGCAGCTTGTTACATACTAGACAATCCCTCTCTGACCTCCAGCCCATATCTCTCTTCTTGTCTTTCTCTATTTTATCAATGCTGCTATGGTCACACTCCTCTGAAGCTCCTACACTTGCTTTTTCTAAGTGCCCAATATGTCATCCTACATACTCTTCCCCTACCCTACATCATCACTGTGTTGAAATTAAGACAATCAACATTCTGATACACTAAATCATTCTTTCAAAGGACCTCAGAACTGTGGAACTCCTTACCTCCTTCAGTCTTTCCTTCCTTGTATGATCTTCAGGCAGAAGAATAGGCCCTGCATCCAATCCCTCTTCATTTGGAGGATCAGAGAAGTGCAGGAACCAAAGACTAGAGGACCCAAAGTTATTCCATTTTTTTCTTCCAGGGACATAATCGGCGCTGGCAGCCTGCTGGCAGCAGTCCAGAAAAAGCAGCCAGAAGGCCTTGGCGCTGGTGGCCATTCTTGCTGCTGCAGGTTGCTCAGGCTTTCAGCAAGAGCAGTATTCACAGCCGTTTCCCAGCGCAAGGCCCTGTCAGAGACCACACCTCATGTGTACACCACCTGCCTGGTGCCCAGGCGCAGGGGACAAGGAAAGTTGGCCCTGATAGGTCTGAGAAATCTGGGGTCAATTTAAGTTCACCAGTTTCAACTAAATGAGTAGAAATTTAGGAAACTATATTACTCATTTACTTTATTCTGCCCATATTTTAAATGTCTTTTAAGTTAATCAAAGCATGAACATTAACATGAATTTATTTAAACAATGCAATCTATTTTTTGGCATAGGTACTCTCATTAATTTGAAGCTGGTATTTGTTCATGATTTTAAGACACAATGCATCTGCTATTATTCTGAACATCAAAGACAGTTTAAAAACAAAACCTATTAAATTAATATGCATAAAGCATCTTACATCTGAAAATACAACCAATGAATAGAGATGGTTTAGAAAAAAAGAGCCAACATTAGCAGGAAAATGCAATATAAAAATACTTGCATGGGCTTGTCTTTAGTCAGAGAGGCTGAGTTTGAGATGGAAATGCAGTGTGTGGTGCACTTTAGTTTCAGTTAATAGACGGACCTGCTTTCATCTTGCTGCTTTATGCACGGTGGCTTCTTTCTCTGCTTCACTTGTGGCACGTAAGTGCCCACTGTATTTTATCTCCTTACCTGTTCGAGAGCTCCAAGGAAGTGTGCCTCAGCAGTCGGCCTGTTTACAGAACATGATGCAAATGATAAATTAGGTACATTTGCAAAACTGCGTAAATAAAAAAGTGCAATCATTGATCTGGAAACTGTGGAGGAGAATTAGAGAGGTGCATAAAATATTAATACATTCTTTTGTGCTCGTTTGAATGTTTATTTAATCAGTTCGAAGAGCACACACTTATCCATGCAGGAATAGAGTGTAAGGGTGGCTGTTAGACTGTACTGGATAGAGTTCTTGTGTTCTGCACTGAAAAATTGCAAGTCTCAACATTTTAACCAGGAATGGTGATGGAGACATTTAAAGTATTTTGAAGAGAAGATAGGATCTTAAGTGTTACATTACAAAAGTTCTGAAAACTTGACAGTTGTGTGGCATCCTATTATTGGTCTCATTATGTACCGAACAGCAGCATCGCCTTTACCAGTTTAAATTTTATTTATGACTAATGCAAGTGTCAGCCTTGGCTCAGTGGTAGCTCTCTCATATCTGAGTCAGAAGATCGTGGGTTCAAGCTCCACTTCAAAGACTCACCCTGTCGCAAATGCATCTGTCCATGACAGTATTGGGAGGAGTGACCACCGCACAGTTCTCATGGAGACGAAGTCCTGTCTTCGCACTGAGGACACCATGCAACGTGCTGTGTGGCACTATCACCGTGCAAAATGGGATAGATTCAGAACAGATCTAGCAGCTCAAAACTGGGCATCCATGAGGCGCTGTGGGCCATCAGCAGCAGCAGAATTTATTCCAGCACAATCGGTAACCTCATGGCCCGGCATATTCCTCATTCTACCATTACCAACAAGCCAGGGGATCAACCCTAGTTCAATGAGGAGTGTAGAAGAGCATGCCAGGAGCAGCACCAGGCATACCTAAAAATGAGGTGCCAAACTGGTGAAGCTACAACTCAGGACTACATGAATGCTAAACAGCGGAAGCAACATGCTATAGCCAGAGCTAAGCGATTCCACAACCAACGGATCAGATCAAAGCTCTGCAGTCCTGCCACATCCAGTCATGAATGGTGGTGGACAATTAAACAACTAACGGGAGGAGGAGGCTTGACAAACATCCCCATCCTCAATGATGGCAGAGTCCAGCACGTGAGTGCAAAAGACAAGGCTGAAGCGTTTGCAACCATCTTCAGCCAGAAGTGCCGAGTGGATGATCCATCTCGGCCTCCTCCCGATATCCCCACCATCACAGAAGCCAGTAACATTAGTGCCAGGCAATGACCATCTCCAACAATGTGGAAATGCCGGTGATGGACTGGGGTTGACAATTGTAAACAATTTTACAACACCAAGTTATAGTCCAACAAATTTATTTTAAATTTCACAAGCTTTCGGAGGCTTCCTCCTTCCTCAGATTTCCACAACATTCACCTGAGGAAGGAGGAAGCCTCCGAAAGCTTGTGAAATTTAAAATAAATTTGTTGGACTATAACTTGGTGTTGTAAAATTGTTTACAAACATCTCCAACAAGAGAGAGTCTAACCACCTCCCCTTGACATTCAACGGCATTACCATCAACATCCTGGGGGTTACTATTGACCAGAAACTTAACTGGACCAGCCATATAAATACTGTGGCTACAAGAGCAGGTCAGAGGCTGGGTATCCCGTGGCGAGTGACTCACCTCCTGACTCCCCAAAGCCTTTCCACCATCTACAAGGCACAAGTCAGGAGTGTGATGGAATACTCTCCACTTGCCTGGATGAGTGCAGCTCCAACAACACTCAAGAAGCTCGACACCATCCAGGACAAAGCAGCCCGTTTGATTGGCACCCCTTCCACCACCCTAAACATTCACTCCCTTCACCACCGGCGCACCGTGGCTGCAGTGTGTACCATCCACAGGATGCACTGCAGCACCTCGCCAAGGCTTCTTCAACAGCACCTCCCAAAGCCGCGACCTCTACCACCTAGAAGGACAAGGGCAGCAGGCAAATGGGAACAACACCACCTGCACGTTCCCCTCCAAGTCACACACCATCCCGACTTGGAAATATATCGCCGTTCCTTCATCGCCGCTGGGTCAAAATCCTGGAACTCCCTTCCTAACAGCACTGTGGGAGAACCTTCACCACACAGACTGCAGCGGTTCAAGAAAGCGGCTCACCACCACCTTCTCAAGGGCAATTAGGGATGGGTAATAAATGCTGGCCTCGCCAGCAACGCTCACATCCCATGAACGAATAAAAAAAAAAGTCTTCAGCCAATTCGATTCACTCCACGTGATATCAAGAAACGGCTGAGTGCACTGGATACAGCAAAGGCTATGGGCCCCAACAACATCCCGGCTGTAGTGCTGAAGACTTGTGCTCCAGAACTAGCTGCGCCTCTAGCCAAGCTGTTCCAGTACAGCTACAACACTGGCATCTACCCAACAATGTGGAAAATTGCCCAGGTATGTCCTGTCCACAAAAAGCAGGACAAATCCAATCCGGCCAATTACCACCCCATCAGTCTACTCTCAATCATCAGCAAAGTGATGGAAGGTGTCGTCGACAGTGCTATCAAGCGGCACTTACTCACCAATAACCTGGTCACCGACGCTCGGTTTGGGTTCCGCCAGGACCACTCGGCTCCAGACCTCATTACAGCCTTGGTCCAAACATGGACAAAAGAGCTGAATTCCAGAGGTGAGGTGGGAGTGACTGCACTTGACATCAAGGCAGCATTTGACCGAGTGTGGCACCAAGGAGTCCCAGTAAAATTCAAGTCAATGGGAATCAGGGGAAAAACTCTCCAGTGGCTGGAGTCATACCTAGCACAAAGGAAGATGGTGGTGGTTGTTGGAGGCCAATCATCTCAGCCCCAGGACATTGCTGCAGGAGTTCCTCAGGGCAGTGTCCTCGGCCCAACCATCTTCAGCTGCTTCATCAATGACCTTCCCTCCATCATAAAGTCAGAAATGGGGATGTTCGCTGATGATTGCACAGTATTCAGTTCCATTTGCAACCCCTCAAATAATGAAGCAGTCCGAGCCCACATGCAGCAAGACCTGGACAACATCCAGGCTTGGGCTGATAAGTGGCAAGTAAAATTCGCGCCAGACAAGTGCCAAGCAATGACCATCTCCAACAAGAGAGAGTCTAACCACCTCCCCTTGACATTCAACGGCATTACCATCGCTGAATCCCCCACCATCAACATCCTGGGGGTCACCATTGACCAGAAACTTAACTGGACCAGCCATATAAATACTGTGGCTACAAGAGCAGGTCAGAGGCTGGGTATTCTGCGGCGAGTGACTCATCTCCTGACTCGCCAAAGTCTTTCCACCATCTACAAGGCACAAGTCAGGAGTGTGATGGAATACTCTCCACTTGCCTGGATGAGTGCAGCTCCAACAACACTCAAGAAGCTCGACACCATCCAGGACAAAGCAGCCCGCTTGATTGGCACCCCATCCACCACCCTAAATATTCACTCCCTTCACCACCGCGCACTGTGGCTACAGTGTGTACCATCCACAGGATGCACTGCAGCAACTCACCAAGGCTTCTTCGACAGCACCTCCCAAACCCGCGACCTCTACCACCTAGAAGGACAACAGCAGCAGGTACATGGGAACAACACCACCTGCACTTTCCCCTCCAAGTAACACACCATCCTGACTTGGAAATATATCGCCATTCCTTCATCGTCACTTGGTCAAAATCCTGGAACTCCCTTCCTAACAGCACTGTGGGAGAACTTTCACCTCACGGACTGCAGCGGTTCAATAAGGCGGCTCACCACCACCTTCTCAAGGTCAATTAGGGATGGGCAATAAATGCCAGCCTCGCCAGCGACGTCCACATCCCATGAACGAATAAAAAAAAACACTTGGTCTCGGCTTACATGAAAAATAGCATTAATGTATTCATTAGGTCAAAGCAAGCCATTTTAAAGTTGGTATGGACATAAGTATATTTTGCTAGACATTAAGGACTATATTTTCCTCTTTTTAAAAAAAATGTTGAATGCCTTTTATTCATGGATTTTTAGAATCCACAAATAAACTGGTATGTGCCTGATTTTAAAACTGTTGGGTGACATGCAGTAGGATTTCATTTGCAGAAATGTCAGATAATCAGTTAATCACAATGTAATTGTAAATAGTCAAAGGACAATAGTGTCGATCATGGCCTGGACCCCTGAAGAATAAAGTTTATAATTTTTTTTTTAATGCAGCCCTCTTACCAAGGGATGTGATTAGGGTCATTTGGCTTTCTATCCTGGGGGGTGCGGGAAAGGCTGGCATCCCCTCCAGATCTGGCAATGGACGGCTGATTTTCCAGCCTTTGGGAGTGGTGGGCACTCTCAATGTGCCCCTAATGGCATGGGCGCCTGCCATCCATGTATTAATAAAAAGACCTCTCCATGACCCCTCAAACCTTGGCAGTGTCAGCAGTGGAGGTACATCTTGGCAAGGAGGCGTCCACTGTCGATTTTCAGCCCAATCAGTGTCAAATACTGTGAAGATCTCGACTGAGATCTAGAAGAATTTGCACAACTTGCAAAATAAAAAGCAAGAATCTGACTGCTAAGTTGCGGCACAGAACTAATATAGTAATGAAGGAGAGTGATAAATATAGATAGTTGCAGAATGGCTGTACTTACCCAGAGAAACATTACCAAGGAAATAGCAAGGAAGATAGTGCAAGTGAAAATGGTAGGCTGATGTAAATTTTAATGCACATACATATCTTGATGGCAAAGAGAACTTACTACAAAAAGATTTTCCATGGACCAAATCATCATGTTTTACTTTATGCTGCCTTTATATTTAAAGACATAGATCATAAACAGGGGGGCAAAAACTGGAACAAGTGATGGACTCTACCAGAAGAGATCTTTAAGTAAACAGAGAATTGTGGGATTATTAGGAAGGAAGACTCACAAAGATATTAAACCTGGTCTGTGTTATGTTAATCCTAGATTCCATAATTTGTATCATGTTACATCAAAATGGCCGTGCATGGTAATTATGCACAACTGATCATTAGTTCATGTAATAGCAATACAACACTCAAATTAATAATTATGTTAAAAGCAAAATGCTGCAGATGCTGGAAATCTGAAATAAAAACAGTAAATGCTGGAGAAGCTCAGCAAGTCAGGCAGCATCTGTGGAGAGGTCTTCGACCAGAAATGTTAACTCTATTTCTTTCTCCACAGATGCTGCCTGACTTGCTGAACTTCTCCAGCATTTTCTGTTTTTATATTAATAATTATGTTTATGTATTCATTGGGACTCTGAGGCCTGAGGTCTACCCTGCGCCCAATGGCTGGGAATTATATGGCCATTGAGGGAGTGCAATGAAGGTTCACCAGATTGATTCCTGGGATGGCGGGATTGTCGTATGAGGAGAGATTGAGTAAACAAGGCCTGTATTCTCTCGAGTTTAGAAGAATGAGAGGTGATCTCATTGAAACATACAAAATTCTTACAGGGCTCGACATGGTAGAAGCAAGGAGGATGTTTCCCCTGGCTGGGGTATCTAGAACCAGAGGTCATAGTCTCAGAATAAAGGGTAGGACATTTAGGACTGAGATGAAGAGAAATTTCTTCACTCAGAGGGTGGTGAATCTTTGGAATTCTCTACCCCAGAGGGCTGTGGAGGCTCAGTCATTGAGTATGTTCAAAACAGAGTTCGATAGATTTCTAGATATTAAAGGCATCAAGGGATATGGGGATGGTGCAGGAAAATGGTATTGAGGTAGAAGATCAGCCATGATCTTGTTGAATGGCAGAGCAGGCTCGAGGGGCCGGATGACCTACTCCTGCTCCTATTTCTTATGTTCTTATGATTCTCCTGATTCTCCTGATCTCTTGTTGTAACTTCAGAGGAAGACCGGCAGAACCCAGAGAAATGGTGTTAATGCGTTTAGCCATTTATGCTGTTTCTCTGGGGGTTTCGCTAATCACCTGCCACAATTATGCCAGGAGACTGGAAGAATCCCCACAAAATTTCAGGGCCAATGTGTAATGTGCCATAATGAGAAAGAAAGAAAGAGCAAACAAACAAACTTGCATTGATATAGCACTTTTCACAACCTCAGGACATCCCAAAGCGCTCTACAGCCAATGAAGTACCTTTGTAATGTAGGAAACACGGCAGCCAATTTGCGCACAGCAAGGTCCCACAAGTAGCAACAAGATAATGACCAGATAATCTGTTTTTTTAGTGATGTTGGTTGAGGGATAAATATTGGCAAGGACACCAAGGAGAACTCCCCTGCTCTTCTTTGAAATAGTGCCAGGGGATCATTTACATCCACCCGAGAGAGCAAATGGGGCATCATTTTAACATCTCATGCTAAAGACTGCACCTCTGTCAGTGTAACACTCCCTCAGTACTGCACTGGAGTGTCAACCTAGATTTTGTGTTCAAGTCTCTGGACTGGGACTTGAACTCACAACCTTCTAACTCAGAGGCAAATTGGCTACCAATAGATCCATGGCTTACATGAGTAGTGTATGCTTGCTGCCTTCACATTAGCTGTGCACAAAGCTCATTATTATCTAGAGTTTTATATTAATAAAGGGGCCTCTCCATAATATGATCGGATGCTGCTCAGAAGGCCTGTTCCCTTCAGCTGGATCCTTGTTTTTAAAGGAATATTTCTGTTAGTATCTCTGATTGTTTATATAGTGTTTTTGGTCTATAACACAAAGGAAGTTTTTCAAACTTATTGGAAAGCTGCTGATAGCTACTTAGAATCATAGAATGGGTAAGGCATAGAAGGAGGCTGTTCGGCCCATTGAGCCTGCAAGAACAATCCAGCTAGTCCCACTCCCTCGCTCTTTTCCCATAGCCCTGCAAATCTTTCTCCTTCAGGTACCTATGTAATTCCTTTTTGAAAGCCACAATTGACCCTGCTTCCATCACCCTTTCAAGCAGTGCATTCCAAATCATAACCACTCGCTGCGTAAAGAAGTTTTTCCTCATGTTGCCTTTGGTTCTTTTGCCAATCACCTTAAACCTGTGTCCTCTTGTTTGCGACCCTCCCGCCAGTGGGAACAGTTTTTCTTTATTTGCTTTGTCTAGACCCTTCGTGATTTTGGACATGTAGTGAATGGTGAGTAGGATAGTAATAGACTTCAAGAGGACATAGACAGGTTGGTGGATTGGGCAGATACGCGGCAGATGAAATTTAACGCTGAGAAGTGTGAGGTGATACATTTTGGTAGGAAGATCGAGGACAGGCAGTATAAATTAAAGAGTACAACTCTAAAGGGGATGCAGGAACAGAGAGACTTGGGAGTATGTGTACACAGGTTGTTGAAGGTGGCATGATTTTGAACACCTCTATCAAATCTCCTCTCAACCTTCTCTGCTAGAGAACAATCCCAGCTTTTCCAGTCTATCCACGTAACTGAGGTCCCTCATCCCTGGAACCATTCTAGTAAATCTTTTCTGCACCCTCTCTAAGGCTTCACATCCTTTCTGAAGTGTGGTGCCCAGAATTGGACACAATATTCTAATTATGGCCGAACCAGTGTTCCTTAAAGGTTCAGCATGACATCCTCGCTTTTGTACTCTATGCCTCTATTTATAAAGCACAGAATCCCATATGCTTTCTTAACCCGCTTTCTCAACCTGTCCTGTCACCTTCAATGACCTGTGTACACATACCCCCAGGTCTCTCTGTTCCTGTACCCCTTTTAGGGTTTTACCCTTTAATTTATACTGCCTGTCCTTGTTCTTCCTACCAAAATGTATCACCTCACACTTCTCCGCGTTAAATTTCATCTGCCGCGTGTCTGCCCATTCCATCAGCCTATCTATGTCCTCTTGAAGTCTATCACTATCCTCCTCACAGTTCACACGTCCAAGTTTTGTGCCATCTGCAAATTTTGAAATTATGCCCTGTACACCCATGTTCAAGTCATTAATATGTATCAAGAAAAGCAGCGGTCCCAGTACCGACCCGTGGGGAATACCACTGCATACTTTCCTCCAGTCTGAAAAACAGCCGTTCACCACTGCCCTCTGTTCCCTATTACTTAGGCAATTTCGTATCTACGTTGCCACTGCTTCTTTTATTCTGTGGGCCTCAATTTTATTGACAAGCCTATTATGTGGCACTTTATCAAACGCCTTTTGGAAGTCCTTGTACACAACATCAACCGTATTGCCCTCATCGACCCTCTCTGTTACCTCATCAAAAAACTCAACCAAGTTAGTCAAACACGATTTGCCTTTAACAAATCCGTGCTGGCTTTCCTTTATTAATCCATGCTTGTCCCGGATTATTGTTTCTAAAAGTTTCCCCACCACCGAGGTTAAATTGACTGGCCTGTAGTTGCTGGGTTTATCTTTACATCCTTTTTTGAACAAGGGTGTAACATTTGCAATTCTCCAGTCCTCCGGTACCACCCCTGTTTCAAAGGAGGATTGGAAGATTATGGCCAGTACTTACGCAATTTCCACTCTTACTTACCTCAGCAACCTAGGATGCATCCCATCCGGACCTGGTGACTTATCTATTTTAAGTACAGCCAGCCTTTCTAGTACCTCCTTTTTATCAATTCTTATCCCATCCAGTATCTCAACTACCGTCTCTTTTACTGTGGCTTTGGCCGTTTCTTCTTCCTTGGTAAAAACAGCTGCAAAATATTCATTTAGTGCCTCTGCCATGGCCTCTGCCTCCATGCGTATATCTCCTTTTTGGTTCCTAATCCGCCCCACTATCCGTTTACTATTTACATGCCTTAAAAATTTTTTTGGATTCCTTCTATGTTAGTTGCCAGTCTATTCTCATACTCTCTCTTTGCCTCTCTTATTTCCTTTTTAACTCCCCTTCTGTACTTTCTATATTCAGCCTGGTTCTCACTTATATTAACATCCTGGCATCTGTCTCTATCTCTCTATCATCTTGCTCTCTATCTCTTTCGTCATCCAGGGAGGTCTGGCTTTGGTTGTCCTACCTTTCCCCCTCCTGGGAATGTACCTAGACTGTACGCGAACCATCTCTTCTTTAAAGGCCGCTCATTGTTCAATTACAATTTTTAAGCTGTACTGCATCTATTGTCACTGTTGGAGAGCTGATTATCTTCCAGGTATCGATATTCCTATTTGCAGCTTCTGGAGGAGGAATTTGGGGATCATAATCAAAAATGATATAGGCCTGTAGGAAGAGAGTAGGGCAGTGGGATTTGTTTTGGATTGCTCTCGCAAAGAACCAACATAGACATGTTGGGTCAAGTTGTCTTTTTCTATGCAGTAAACTTCTATGGCTGTATCACGGGAGGCATAAAAGGCAGGTGAAATTACACCTTGGATATTTCATTCAAACAAATGTATGGATCCCGAAATTCCACGCACCCACCAGTGCTCTCCATCAACCACATTGTGCAGTGTCAGTGAGAGGACACCTAGCCATTCGGAGGGGCTGTTGGGGGGGGGGGATTCCCAGCCGCACCCCCCCCCAACCTTGCCACTTCTCCTATCGAGACCTGAACAACGGGACTGATCTGGGAAATTATAACTTTTCCCCCCTTGAGGATCCAGACCACTTGCCAAGCTGAGACCCCACTGGTGGAGCCCACGTGGAGGCCAATAGACCTCATCTTTCTGATGCTCTGGCTCCCCAGGCAGGGCCAGGCTTAGGGAGTCCTCATCTCTGACAACCCCCCGAGATGATCAATTGCCTTGCAAAGGGCCGACAGAAGCTCTACCCCTCGTGAGTTAAATTCCTGGCAGAAATGGCAGGGACCTGATGTGACCGGGTCTTCCCGTTCCTTTGGGGGATTCCGCCAATCTCCCACTGAAAATATTTGTGAATCAAAACCTCAGGCTGCAAGTCAGAAAGAAAAGTGAGGAAGTGGTGAACTGCACACTGGGTCAGCCAGGAAAGGCAAGTCAAAGTTTAAGGTTTTGCTAAAGGGTTCAGAGACTTTAACTTGTCTTTCCCTTTCAAATGCTGTTCAGCCTATTATGTATTCCAACATTTCTGTTTTATACACAAGATAGTTTGTTACCTGCAAAATTTTACATGACAAAACTTCAGCGGAGGTTCAACAAAAAGCCCCATTTATGTGTGTGAATAGGGTTTTCGCTGAAGTTACGATGGCGAAGCAGGAGAAGCCCCAAGGAAATTCCCGGCAATACATTTTCAAATTCTGTTAATTTTGATCTGGAGCAAACACCGATGGTGCCTACCATTTATAGGAACAGGAGTAGGCCATTCAGCCCCTCGAGACTGTTCTGCCATTCAATTAGATCATGGATGATCTGTATCTTAACTCCATCTACCCGCCTTGGTTCCGTAACCCTTAATACCTTTGCCTAACAAAAATCTATCAACCTCAGTTTTGAAATTTTCAATTGACCTAGCCTCAACAGCTTTTTGGGGGAAAGAGTTCCACATTTCTCTTCTGTTGTTTATTAAGTTGGGGGATATTGGCCAACTCAGGTTTTATGGGATTGCATTGGTGCGGACCACTCCATTTCAAGTCAATCCACCATTTTTGATATTTTCCTGTTCTTCTTTATATGGGATTAAGATTCAGTTATTAATGGTATTTTGCCAAATTTTAGAGGTTACTTTTCACTGAATCTTTCTTCCTTTTTTGAACTAAGGACAGTTTTTGTATTCAATTCAGCAATAATCAATTCTAACTCACAAACTGGGAAATCTCTCCTTTTTAAGACACTCATTGCTTCTTTGCTTGCGTTGTCCTCTGCTGGCTTACAGCCAATACTGCCTATTTATTATGCCATGAGCATCATCTGCATTCATTATACATTCATTATCACCTCATTAACTTGTCTTATGCAACAGACAAGCAAATACGTGTACTGGAGGTGTGTGCCGTGAACCGGGTAATAAAATATAAAATACGTGTTGTGGCACATAAATCTGCATTGTGCCCCATGATAGCAAACACCACATTTAGATTTTTCTAAAACAATAAAAACATTAGCTAAACATTAACTCACAGAGACAGTCTCCCTATTCCTACTAGCCAATATATGATTTGTGTTTTTAAAAAAGATATGAGCAATCATCAAATCCCATATAGCTATAAATTTAATGTGGCGTTATACTTTATCTCTTTAAGTATGAAACCTTTTCAACATTCATTTTAATCAGGAAATACATTGCAAATCATAATATATTTATCAGTACACTGATAGTGTGTAGTACCAGCCTCGTTTACATTTTATGAAATGTGATGAGAGTGCTGGTTTCAGCAGTTCTGCCCTGTCTGTTGATCGCAACAGAACGCAATATAAAGGAACGGATTGTTTAGACAGATGAATCTTCATCTCATTCTGTACAGCCCACTCAGGATGGTTGCAGTTGGCTGCAGCAGCTCAAACATTGTGTGCAGTGACCTCAGCAGATCCCCACCATCATCTTGCTTGACAAGAGAGGATTTATCTTGAACGTGGGCCAGAAATAAAATATTAAATGGAAATAAATGTGAAAATTTATGCACTAATAAATGCGATTATTGCAAGAGAAGCATGGTGAATGAGATATTTTTTCAAATAAAAGACAATATGATATGGGCTGATTTATTTGGTCGAAATATCAAGTTTTGGCTTGGCTCAGTTGATTTGGGTTTGGATATGCTTGTTAGGAATGCTAGTTCAGGTTCCTTTAGGAATTGACTAAAATCCATGGGATCGATTTTATCTTTTGGGCAGCTAACTGGTGGAACGCACCACCAGCCTTCACGCTCTGGCAGCAACGAGGCTCGAGCTATTTCAAGGCCGGGACATCATATAAATAAAACCAGCGAACATTTGGGTACCAAAGGACATCCTGATGCAGCTCATTGGATTCAGGCCAGCGCCCAGGTCAGATGGCCCAGAAATCGCCCGGCTGGCAGCAAGGTAAGTCCGGTGGTGGGGGGGGGTGGTTGCGATCGTGGAAGTATCGGCCCAAATTATTTTTGTGGGGCATGGAGGAGCATTTCTTCTCCTCCGGCCCCATAAAAGTAATTCTAAGCTTATCTCTCAAGGCCTCTTCAGCTCTATCACCTCTGAAACTGGTCGGAGAGTGCAGGGCGCAAGCTTTGACCAGTTATATCCTAAAATGGCAATTTTCAATCACTCAGTGTGTAATGCGACTAAAGCATGACACAGTTTGAGCATGACTTCCTCTGACTGGTGCTCTGCTGCTATATATTTCATCTTCCTACTGGCCATGTTGACTGCTGTTCCACAGTGAACTTACTAAAACCTCGAGATTGTTTTCAACTTCTTCGTCAGCTTTTTCAACACCTTTTATGGAGTACATGGGGATGCATTTCCACTGGAATTCTCCCGCTCACTTGCTGTATCTTTGGCAAAAGAGCTGCATAAACCATGGAAAATGGCGTTAATAGTGTAAATGCACTTAATGGCATTTTTCTGGAGTTTCTGCGGCTTTTCCACTAAAGTTAAGGCAGATGAGCAGGGGAACCCGCTGTGAAAATTCAACCCCCTGTGTGTTTCATATTTTCTTTTCCTATGTGCTGTACTCTACACTTTTTGCATTAAATTTCATCTGCCATTGTTTTGCCCTCTTACATATCTTGTTCAACTCGTTTTGTGGTTCTCAAGCTACCTCAGATTCAAATGTTTCTTTTAGTTTGGCATCAACTGCAAATTTGACCAATTTACATTGCGTTTCTGAATCCAAGTCGGTAATATAAAGTAGAAATAATGCTGGTCCCAATGCTGATGCCAAGGGTACATCAGTAAGCACTTCCTCCCAACTTAAGTCTCCTAACAATTACCCATTGGTTTCTACCCTTCTGCCAACTTCTTATCCAATCCCAAGGTTTACCCTGGATTCTCATTGTTTTGAGCTCAAATAATAAACATTTCTACAGACCCTTGCTTTTTGAAATTCTAGATATATCGGGCTAGAAATTCGGCCGTGTAGCGCCTGTTTCTCAGGTGCTTCACGGCCACCTAAGGTTCCAAAATGGCATCCAGAGTCCGCCGCACGTGCACTGGATGCCTTAATGGGAAAGGGGTTTGCGCAGGCACAGGTAACGATTGCCAGTACCATGTAAAGTAAGGAGAATATGCGTTAAATCAGTGTGCAGTGCTGATTTAAAGGGATAGATACCATTTTGGCACTCAACGCTCCAGCCAATGAATTGTCTTAACCACGAACAGCTGAACATGTCATAGACAGGCTGGAGGACCCCCCCCCACCAGTTCTATTTAAAGGGACCATGCAGGATTTACAGGTTAGCTGATGGATTATTGCATTTGAATGCTGATGCATTTGTGCCTGTTTTTGGAGGTCTCCTATACTTGAATACTACGACTAGGGGACATAGGCTAAAATTTAGAGCCACGACTTGCAGGAGTGAAGTTAGGAAACGCTTCTACACGCAAAGGGTGGTAGAAGTTTGGAACGCTTTTCTGCAAATGCCAGTTGACGCTAGCTCAATTGTGAATTTTAAACCTAAGATTGATAGATTTCTGTGAACCAAGGGTAGTAAGGGATATGGGGCTAAGGCGGGTAAATAGAGTTAGGTCATAGATCAACCATAATCTCATTGAACAGGCTCGAGGGGTTAAATGCCACCGCCACTTGCTGCCTCCTGTTATGCACCACCTTCTCCTGCAAGAAAGCGAGAAGTGTGTCAGTGAGTGTCCTGCAGGATGTCTGGGTGATGTGCCCGTCATGGTTGAATAGCTGCCAATGTGTGTGAGACCCATGAGTTGTGGGTGTGCGGCTTGCAATAGTGGTAATGTGTGAGGGTGAGAAGAAGCATCTGATTGGAAGATTAATATTGATTGAAAGAGTTTGTTGGTGTGTGGGTGATGGGGGGGTGTAGTGCGTGAAACAGTGGATATGGCTAGTGGTGCAGTTTGTAGGAGATGCCACTTGACAGTTGACTTCAGTCATCTTGACCACTCGTGTCAAAGCATTGAACGTCTTCCTGCACTGCATCCATGTTCATGGTGCTATGCAACTGGCATTGACTTTGTCCCCTACTGCCTCTTGAGCATATGTTCGGTGGGCCTCTTGCCCCCCTGCAGATATAGGATGCCCCTTCTTTTGTCCACGTCTTGCACCAAGGCCTCTAGTGCATCATCAGAGAACCTTGGTGCACGCTCTCTCGCAGGCCCGGTACAAACTCAGATTGGTGAAGTCTGGCGTGCAGATCGGAGGATGTGGGGTTTAGTAGTGCGCAACCTTTATTCAATGTTAGGGACAGGATCTGCATCTGTGTTTTACGTGTGCGATGTCTGATCTCCGTTCAGACTCCATGCGGACCCGTAGCTTTTTTTTGCAAATAAGATGTGCAGGCTGCCTTTGAGAGGTGCGAACAAATCACGTGATATCAGGGCCCCCCTGCTGGTGAGAACGTCGCAGCTCGGCCTGATTGCTGTGCTACCATCAGGTAAGTGAGGAGGCAGCACAAATGTTTCGTGCTGCCTGCATCAGAACCACCAGGCGCAGGTTAATCGGGCACCGCGATGCCAGTATCCAGATTTGGGGGTTAACCAATTTAACCCCCATCACATTGTAGGGTTTTACACTGTTCATTTGGGATGTCATTTCGTCAAAAATGTCAAAGGCCCCAATATTAGTGAGGAGGCGGGATGGCAGCGGAGGGGGGATTGGGCGGGTGGTTAACCCGCCCAATAAAAAATATCTGTTTCCAATGCGATCACGGGTAAATTGGAGCCACTTAACCTGCCTTGCCGTCCAAAAGCTGCACAGCGGGCAGACTGCGCACCTGCATCACAGGCTGTCAGCTGGAGCAGCTCTATTTAAAGGGTCAGTCCTCCAATGGCCGCTCCTGGAGCAAACACCCACAAACCACAATGGAACAGCACAGGGGAAAGGCTGCTCCTAGATTTAGCGATGCCTCACTCCAGGAGCTACTGGATGGGGTGAGGAGGAGGAAGGATGTCTTCTACCTGGCAGACGGGAGGAAGTGGCCTGCCTCTGCCACCAAGATGGCCTGGCTCGAGGTGGCAAAGGAGGTCACCAGTAGCAGCAACATCTTCCGCACTTGGATCTAGTGCAGGAAACGCTTCAATGACCTAACTAGGTCAGCCAAAGTGAGTACATCAATCATTCTCCTACATTCCGTCTTCCACATCATCGCCCCCACCCCCCAGCTCATTCTGCACTGCCAACACTACTCTATCACATCACTCCTCACACCTATTCAAAGCTCATCCTCAACTTACCTGCACTTCCTCACCTCCCCAGTTCTCACCCCACCACTACCACTCAACCCAATCCTCATACAATGTCATGGCTCTGTCTCACACTCACCCTCTGATGCATCTCTTTCACGGTCAGCCGCACCCAAGCCAATGCATTCATCGGTTGGCCACGTCACCATCACTCACTCACGCGTCTCTACTTTCTCTCCTTGTAGTAGAGGAGAGCCCAGAATGCACGGGAGAGGGCGAGAACCAGAGGGGGGTCGCAACAAATCGTCGTGCTCACAGACGCGGTGCAGGAGGCGCTGGAGCTGAGCCACACCCTCGAGTGCCTGTCCGTCGGGAATGCCAAGACTGGCACCCGACAAACGTCGGGTGACAGAACTTTAACATTCAGCACACACAATATGAATTGACGTTAACATGCCTTGCCATCTTCAGCACCTCAGTATGCTCATTGCAACATGATACATGCTTAATATTGACTTCTGTTCTCTTACAGGGCCTTCAGCGACCGTTGTGATGGCAGAGGGCGATTCCTCAGAGGATCTGCCAGATTCTGAGGGTGCACCGTCACATCTGAGCGAGCCATCCACCAGCGCGGATACTCACACCTCGGTGGGTCCTAGTCCGCAATTAGTTGGGGTCGCACATGGCGAGTTACCACACACACGAGCACGAGCAGACACTGGTGGTAGGGGCAGCTGTGGAGAGGCCGCGTCGGTGGGACCACTCCTCTCCAGGCTCTGCTCAGCTGGACACATGGGTTGCTGTTAAACTGCTCCTGCTCCCGTTCCCGCTCCATGTGGGTGGTAGATGTGGATGGGGCCTCCTCAAGCGGCACACCCCTCTCTGTTGTGCCATGTTGTACACAGTACAACACATGTCTATAATGTGTCCCACTCTGTCTGGTGCGTATTGAAGCGCTCCCCCAGAATGATCAAGACACCTGAATCGCATCTCGAGCAGCCCTATAGCATGCTCAATTGTAGACCTGGTGGCGATATGGCTGTCGTTATATCGACGCTGTTGCTCGGTGGTGGGGTTCCTCAGAGGTGTCATGAGCCACATGTGCAGGGGGTATCCCTTGTTCCTGAGGAGCCAGCCCTTACGGGTGTTCGGTGCATGGAAAAGGGGCGGGATGTTGGATTCCCAGAGGATGAAGGAATCGTGGCAGCTGCCAGGGAATCTGGTGCACACATGAAGGAATCTTTTGCGGTGATGACAAACGAGCTGAATGTTGATTGAGTGATACCCCTTCCTGTTGGTGAACAGTCCTGGTTCGTGTGGAGGTGCTCGTATTGCTATATGGGTGCAATCGATTACACCCTGCACCCGTGGGAAGTCGGCCACAGCGTGGAATCCCACTGCCTTCTCCATCTGACTGAAGTCGTACATGGGGAAGTTGACGTAGTGCGAGGCCCTGCAAAACAAGCAGCCGGTGACCTGCCTTATGAACTTGTGTGCAGACGACAGAGACCCCGGCAATGTCCCCAGTGGCACCCTGGAATGATCTGGAGGTGAAGTTGAGGGCAGTGGTGACTTTGACAGCGGCAGGTAAGGAGATGCTGCTCGGCCCAGCCGGGAGCAGCTCGGCATGAAGGAGGCTGCAGATGTCTGCGACTACCTGGCGACTGACTCTGAGCCTCCGTATGCACTGCTCCTCAGAGAGGTCCAGGAAGCTGAGCCTCGGGCTGTAGTCCCTGTTGCGAGGGTAGTGCCTCCTGCGACGTCGCTCTCTCTGTTGTTGCCCTCTGTGCTCTTGTGCAGGTGCCTGTGGCACAGCACTGTGTTGTGGAGCTCCACGTGGCGGAGGTGGACGCCGTGCCTGGCGAGGTGGCTGATGTTGCTCATCCTCGGATGTAGTGGTGAATGCAGCCATGATGGCCCTCATCCTGAGAGGGTTTGAGAGGGTCCGCAAAGTAGTTAAATATGTTTGAACAGCAGAGTTTTGGGTGGAAAGTAAGAATTTTGAGTGAAAACACAAAGATGTTGCAGCCAAATCTTTGTCTGAAGTGACAGAGTGCCCTGCTGCAATAAATGACATTTTCTCTCCACCTGTCAAATAAGCATTTGCATCTCCCGCTGGCTGCTGGCTGAAACATGTCTGTTGCAACAGGGAGTGTTTCCCACATCATGGGAAACACGTTGAGGATACTTCAAAATCGCACCCCTGCCAAAATGTCAAGACAATTAAGTACTTCAACTAGCTGACAAACTATGCAAAGTATCATCCCACCGGCTTTAATTGCCGGTGGGACTTCTGCATTCGGGAGGCGCTCGCGCACCCTGACGTGTCACTGGGGAACCCGGAAGTTGGCCGGGTTGGAGCCAGGATACGAACCCACTCGGGATTTCAGCGATTTTCGGAGACCCCCCCCCCCAGCAACGCACCCGCTCCTTCGTCCAAAAATCGAGCCCAAAGAGTTTGGTCAGGCAGGACCTTCCCCTTCTCAATCCATGTTGGTGCTGTTTACAATATTATCATTGTACAGACAATCCTTAAATTTACTCCTGATAATTGATTCTATTATTTTATACAGCATTCAAGTAAAGCCAATTGGTTTGTAATTACTTTGTGTCTGCTTTGTTGCTCTTGTTGAAAATGGGTTACACATTAGACTGCTTCCAATCTTCTTGTATCACCCCAGTGTTTATGAATAATGATTGTCCGTGCTTCACAAATCTCCCCCCTTCTCTCACTTAGTACTCTGGGATAAATACTATCAAACCACTCAGCTGAAATTCCTGTCAACAACATTGAGCTGTTTGAAAGAGATGGGGTTACAACTTCATTAAAATAGTGTTCAAAGGAATTTCACACAAACACTCCAAAGTTGGGATAAAGTATTTTCAATAATTTTGTAACAAAAAAGACCATTTTTTTTAATTCCAAAAACTTTCTCCCTCCCCCCCACCACACATCTTTCCACCTTGATGTCATACCGTAGGGTCAACAGAATTTATGCCTGCATGATACAGATGTACTTTGCAGTATATGTATCATATGTGTGATCCACAATGCCATTTCCCAACAACAGTCTCAGGGAGATGATTGCCATTAATAAAGTAGTAAATCAATAAAGAAGTAGCTCTTTAGTTAATCACCATGGCAGACTGGTGGCAGTGTGGCTGCCCAACTGGAATTTCTAGCCTAACATCACTTTTTGTGCACTCATTTGCAAATGTCGGCATCGAGTGTTAGTAGCCTATCTGACCACAGGGGCAGTGAGGCTGAGTCTGATCTTTTCCAACTCATACAAGTTGACAGATATAAATGGTGGCTCCAACATATATCATTGTATCATGATATACATTATGAAATGTTCTATCAGCTTCAATGACTCATCACTTTGCATAGGCATCAGACGAGTCAACAGTCTCTGCTTTGGATTGACAGCTCTCTACTATGATTTTTTTGCTGGATTTATGCTACAACAAGCTTAAATGAGCCACATAAATCTTAACAAGGTAAATGTGTGAAATATATACTCCCTTCCCGACCCCATCTGGAACTACAGGTCTTTGGGCAGATAATATTAAACTAGAATAAAAAGCAACCAATTAACTCTTATTAATAGTAACTTCCTTCCATTCAGTACAAGCACCAGCCCATAGAACCTTCCCTAAACCTCCAACTAGGTACTACACTTGCTCAGAAGAGAATAGTCACCATACGTTAGTGTCTACCTGTTGTAATATTAAAACAAAATTGGAATTCAGAACAGTGGGAAAAAATGGACCTTACTTGAATATAATAAGGCCAGTTTCAGTTCAGTGCACATTCCTGTCTTCACATTCTTGCCAAAGAAATGACCTTAAATAATGAACATAAGTAACATTAACCTTGTGAATGATAAGAATATAAAAATTATATAAAAAGAAGCTGCAAATGCTAGAAATGCTAAAAAACCAAAATACGCAGCAGGTCTATTTTAAGAGAAAAGACAGGTTAGCAGTTCAATTGTGGGCCTTTGTAGTGTCAGAAAATGCTGAGCTATGGTTATACAAAATGTTGCCCTTCAAAGATCACATTAAAAGGAGATTTTCAGACACAGCATTTTTAAAAAACGTGTCAGATCCTCACACACAAAGCAACAATCACAGCTTATCATGCACACAAATAGTGGTTGGATCTTCAAAGCATCTCAATAATTCTTACCCCACTTCATCGTGAAGTGGTGACAAATCCAAAGGATCATACACAACATAATATTCCTGAATACCCCCCGGGAGCATGAAATAAAAAATCAGTAACAAACTCAGTTTCTATAGCACTTAAGCCTGGGTCAATTATATTTATATAAAAGTAAGATCCCCTGTGTAATTCCAACCGAATAACCTCATTGAATGATTGAGAAGATATAAAACGAAGAAAAAGTGCAATAATTCATGACCATTATCAGAGCTCTGAGTTGAGCTTACAACCTGGAAATCACTTTCATCTATCTGTGATGCTATATGACATGCACTTATGGAGTTTGTGGGTTATTTTTCCTTCTTTTAGGCCAATATAATTTGCCAACAGCAGATGGTGTTGTGGTTGTAGACGCAGTACATATTTGATGCAACTGGTATCTACACTGAAGGATTAAGGAATGTGATATAATCAGTGTAATTTATCAAGAAATGACCCACAGTTTAATATCAGAAAGTATTAGGCAGTATATATCATAATAAGTTAAATCAAAGACTAATTTACATGCAATAAGTTAATATGGTGACAGTTAACTCTCAAACCACACTATGCTTACATAGATTTAAATTCCAGAGGCTGAAATTTATTAGATTACAAAGCATCCTATTGAAAAGTTATTACGAACTACAATCCTGAGAACGCCGTTAGTGTTTCTGTCTTTTTATCAAGGTATTGATGGAGTGTTATGTAAATAAAAAGTTTATTAAAACATAGAAAAACTAATATTTCTTTTAATAAAATGCTCTTAAAACAGTGCCACGAATCTTTAATGTAATCATGTGTTAAAGGAACTTCACTAAACAATGTTCAGAAAATATACAGATTGTAAGTGCTTTAAGAATGTGTAAACTATGCTTTCTACAGGCAAGATGATCTAATGACATATATATGATGCTTACAAAATAACAAATAACAATGAAGTTATATAGTTCAAAAATGTATCTCACAAATCTCATAGCTGTGTTTTTATTATTATTTATTTTCCCATAAATAATCTATAGTCCTTCTACCTTACTTTCAGAATTGGTGCAAATTTACACTTCAAAAATGTGAAGAATAAATGTGCAGTATTATTTGATGTCTAAATGAAAAAAAAAGACTTCAAAGGCAGCACAATACTCAGGCTAATTTCACTATTCCGAACCCTAGCAGAAAATGATTGCACTGTTGATTGCCTCTTGCCTATTGTGCTGACAGCCTCATCCACAGCTTCGAGAAATTAATCATTGTCTTTTATCCATGAGCTTTTCTGTAGCAGCGACCAGCACAATAGCACAGTGAGCTTGCAATATGTATGTAACAGCTCCACACAATACCTGTAAGTAACAGCCAGTTTAATTGAAAAATAGACCAAACCTACCAGGCTTTTGTCACGAATAACTATATGGACAAAAAAAATCAAATGTCATCAATAGCTGGATGTGCATTGTTACTTTGAAGTTGTTCCCAGCTACCACCATCATCTGGCCTAAGTGGAAGCTACCACCCACTACTGTGAATCACTATTGAAGTACTTGTACTACTTTTTAATGTAGAAATCATTTTACCCCACTTCATATTTTAATTAATTCTATAATAAAGCAGTTGCAGTATGACACTTCTGCTTACTATTGACAGTCTACTGACTAAGATGGATATTAAACAAAAGACGCAGACATAATAGAGTAATTATATTTTAGTTTTCAATTGGATCACAAGACCAATTTTGGATGGAGAAGACCCTTTGGCACATTTGATCTGATCCTTCCAGAATATCAGCCTTACCACTTTCCTACTGCAGCCTGAATGTTCAACTGAACAGGCAGTCAGGGGCACAGCATAATATGTCATTCAAAGGACAATACTTCTGACAAAGCAGCACTCCCTCAGTCCTCCAATGGAGTTTTGGCCGGGATCTATGCTGAATGTTTAATGCAGTCCTGAGAGAGTGCTGCTTTGTCAGTGGGACTCAAACCTACAACCTTTTGACTCAGAAGCAAGTGGATGGTAGCTTTGCCCACAACTTTACGATCCCTAATAGCTGTGTACGAAACAACCACCAGAAGCGGGAGGGGTCTTGCAAAATATATTCTTGGAACTAAATTAATAGAAGCTGATATTAACAATCATTAGGATGGAGCCTTGCCCACCACATGTGCATAGCTGGAAATTATGGGCTCAATATTACCAGGGCGGCGGGTTGGTGGCGGGGGGGGCTATTGGGCGGGTGGGTAACGCGCCCAGTGAAATCAGTCTGCCCCGCGCGCAATCGCAGGCTAATTGGATCCACTTACCTGGTCTTCCGGGTTCCCCGCTGCTGAGCTGCGCGTCGGGCGGACTGCGCATGCGCAGTAAGCTCTGTCAGCTGGAGGAGCTCTATTTAAAGGGGCAGTCCTCCACTGACTGATGCTGCAAGAAATAGGAAAAATTACAGCATGGAGCAGCTCAGGGGGAAGGCTGCTCCCAGGTTTAATGATGCCTCACTCCAGGTATCATTGGATGGGGTGAGGAGGAGGGGGAGGACAGAGATCTTCCCCCCTCCGGGCAGGAGGAAGCAGCCTGCCTCTGCCACCAAGAAGGCCTGGCTCGAGGTGGCAGAGGAGGTCACCTGCACCACCAACATATCGCCCACCTGCATACAGTGCAGGAGGCGCTGCAATGACCTAAGTAGGTTAGCCAAAGTGAGTACACTTATTCATTCCCCTACACTCCGTCTGCCACATCACCGCCCCCACCCCACATCTCCTTCTGCACTACCAACACTACTCCATCACATCACGCCTCACACCCACTCAAACATCATCCTCATCTTACCTGCAATTACTCACCTCGCCAGTACTCATCCCGCCACTACCACTCAACACAATCCTCATACAATCTCATGGATCTATCTCATACTCACCCTCTCGTGCATCTCTTTCACAGTCAGCCTCACTCAACCTGCCACTACCTGTGCTGCAGCCACAGGGCATGCATCACACATGTGCAGTAGGCAGCATAAGGCAAACGTGTCGTGAGCATGAAGGGGATGCACAAGGGTGTTTGAGGGTTTGTCATGGTTTTTACTTATATTTAATTTCTGACCAACTCACATCACATATTATATTTTCACCACTACTGCCACGTCTTTGCGAATCTTGTCTGGTTTGTGCAATAATGCCCTTTCCTGAGGATCACAATGAAGACCCACAACTGATGACACCCATTGTGTCACTGCAGAGTGGGTGTAGGTGTATTTGCAGGGCTCTTTTGCGCAGACGACTGAGAGACATCGGCCATGTCCCCGGTGGCACCCTGGAAGGATGCGGAGGAGAAGTTGTTGAGGGCAGTGGTGACTTTGACAGCGACAAGTAAGAAGATGATGCTCGGGCCCAGCCGGGAGCAGCTCGACATGAAGGAGGCTGCAGATGTCCACGACTATATGTCGAGTGACTCTGAGCCTCCGTGTGCACTGCTGCTCAGAGAGGTCCAGGAAGCTGAGCCTCAGTCTGTGGACCCTGTGGCGAGGGTAGTGCCCTCTGCGACGCATCTCTCTCTGCGGTAGCCCTCCCTCCTGCTGTGCAGGTGGATGTGTCACAGCACTGTGTTGTGGAGCTCCACGTGTCAGAGGTGGACGGCGTGGCCGGCGAGGCTGGTGATGCTGTTTGCCCTCCGAGGAGGTCATGACTGCAGCTACGGCAGCCCCCATCCGGAAGATGTACATCTGAGGGGGTCCGCAAGGTAGGTACATGTCTCTGGACCCCGGGGTAAGTGTGCAAGTTGGTGAATTTTATTGTTAGGAGGAGGGTGGTGGAGGCCAAACTTTGTCCCAAGTGACAGAGTGGCCTCCTGCAATGAGTGAGGGTCTCCCCCCCCACCCCACCTGTCAAATGGACCTTTGCAGCCCCCACAGGCTGATGGCTGCAACTTGTCCATTTGAACTGGAAGTGTTTCCCCCAGTACGGGAAACAGTCCCAGTTGTTTGCAAAATCCCACTCAATGTAAAATATCTCCTTAATCAGGTCTGTAAACGACCTGAAATACCTAAATAAATACTTTAAGTGGCACCCCGCTGGCTTTAATTGCCGGCGGGAGTTCCACATGCGGGGGCTGCACGCGCACGTCAGCGCATCACTGGGGAACCCGGAAGTGGGCGGGTTGGAGCCGGGCTCCCGACCCGCCCCGGGATTCCCCGATTTTCGGAGCCCCCCCCCGCCAGGAACGCACCCGATAGCGGGTGCTAATATCGAGCCCTATGTATTCGCAGCCACAATCTTCCAGCCATTGACCATGGGCAGTGCCTGCATAATTTTCCAATATCACACCGGGTGAAGCTTCATGCTAGGAGCATGCAAGTGGAAAAGTTACCCTCCTTCATATGTTCGGAAAAATGGGAGCTGAATTTCCGTGAGAAGCAATTTGGGGCAAATCATACAACAACTATTTGTGTCCCACTTTCCAGGGTCAGAAACATATACACGGACCAGTGGGCATCCACATCATTATTAGTGCAACCTGAAGGTGCCCATCTCAGGAAACCTACTGCAGGCCCAGCGACAGTGTAATGGTACCAGTGCAAAGATATTAAAAAATTGCTCCATTTTCTTGAGACTGGTTCCTCTACTGCAATTGAATGGTCTTTATAAATTTGAAATGCCCCAAATGCTCGAGCAACACTAGATGCCAGGGATACACAGGTGTTGCTAAGGGCACAAATGTGGGAATGATATTGTAAACGTCCCACAATAGCTTGCAACTGTCCAAGTGTGCCAGAAATTTCAATGGGTCGAAAAGGGAGGGATAATTGTGCTAAATGCAGTTATTATAACAAAACTATGAGGAAATTCACCCCCATGAACTCTACTCACTGTAGTAGTCAGCCTCGGGTTTTTAAAAATTTTGTTTTTAATTTATATTTTCAAAGTATGGTTCTAGAGGTGACAAGGTACTCCATTTGCTTTATCTATAATTTAATAAAATGGACAAGTTATGGGCAATATTAATTAGGAAACCATACTTAAAAATAGAGTAACATTAGAAAATATTGATGATACAAAATGAGAAAGAAAATATATAGGTCCAGAAATTCATGTGGAGGTTCTCCTGTCATAAGGTGGCTAGCAAAACCCTCAGGGAAATGGCAAAGATGGCCATTTGCACCATTTCCCCAAGGTTCCACTGGTCTCCCATCTAAGTTATTGTGGAAGACCAGGAAAACCCCTGTGGAATTTCAGGAACATCTGTTTAGAAAATGTGGAGGTATAGATTAATTTTGAAAAATGCTGACCAAGATGGATCAGGTAAAAGATCTGGGAGTCATAGCAAATAGGTCTCTGAAGCAATCAAGCCAATGTCTGGCTGTCAAAAATCTAATGGGATATTTGATTTTGTACAAAAGGAGGAATAGAATGTAGATCAGAGGAAGTCCACACCTGGAGTATTGTGTGCCGTTCTGGAACCTACACTACAGAAAAGAGATTGGCGGGTTTTACCTACGAAAATTTGGATGAGCATTTTAGGGGGGCAATTGTAGTGGTAAACCACACCATTTTACTTTTTTTTACATTGCAGAAATGTCCAAACCCAAGCATTTTCAGGAAGGAAAATCCAACCTTTGGTGTTTCAGGTATCTGATTTGTGTTGACTCTTTTTTCACTCATAATAGTTATAAAATTGTCTTTTATTGTTGGTTAAGACTAGAGTTTTATTTGTGTGTTGACTCACAATCAGTTTTTTGATGTGCTTGCTGAATTTTTGCAGGCACACAAAAGCATCAAGTGATACAGATTTGTTTCAGAACTCCCTTTAATGTAAGAAAAGACAATCCACAATTTTGTTTCAAAAAATAAGCAGACGATTTTGTTCTTGAAATTAATAAAATAACTTGTACAACCCGATTAACAATATTTTAAACTTGGTCATTCTTTTGGAATTATAAATATTGTTTTATCCATTATCTATTCATCTGATTACTTATGGTGTTAATTCAAACAATTCAACTGTTATAAAGTATAAGGGGAGCTATTATTAAACTATTTGACAATCAAGAATACCATAAACTTTATCTTTTTTCATTCAGAATGTGGGCATCACTGGCAAGGCTGGCATTTATTACCCATCTCTAGTTGCCCACATATTAAAAGTCATACATATGTAAACTACTTTATTTATATAGGCACAAAGAAAAATAAGGAAAAATGTAGAAAATGCTTGAAATGCACGGAAGGTGAATCAGCATCTGAAAGGAGAAGTGTTTGTACATTGAGGGTAGGATTATTATACAAGGCATTGGTTTGTCATGAGGAAAACCAAAGTTTATTCTAATATAGTAAACAAATATTGATATGTGCACACCTTAATCGTCCATTAGGTCATTTACCCTGTTTATTGCTCTTTAAGCACAAATTAATTATAACTTTAAAATAAAAATATTACAACATTTTTAATTAAAACTGATTTCAACCTGAACTGACACAGAAATCAAATTAGTTGCACCAGCAACAGAGAAAATCTTCATGCACAAGCATACCCGAGCTTGAACAATGCTGAGATAGCTAATCATAATGATATTGATGGGTGCAACACAGTATATTGGATCTAAATAGATTACATAAACCAACTGTATTACAGCATATAAATATCAGATATTAGAATAGGAATGCTCAATGTATAGAGTCTGAAAAATTGCCACAATAAGTGTTATCTTCAGATTCAATGCTGAACTCTGTCTGAGTCTTCAAACAATGATTCAGCAAAGACTACTGCTTTAATTAATGTTCATCAGGAAACATCCTATTGTTTAGGTGCAGGATTGAAATACATACGGAACAAAAGAATGAACAAATATTATGGCTCAGTGAATAAGAATGGAGATAAAATGATGTCAATTATATAATTATCAGGAAAACATTTAATAATGTGTTTACCTAATTAGAACTGTTATGACAATTATTGCTTTTATAATTTGTATGGATGAGTAGTCAATTGTTTTAAAATTCAAACTAGTTCAAAATTTAGATAGTTGAGTAAACTGAATCTTCAGTTACTTTGAACTATTTAGATTTTGAATTATCCGGTTGAAGAAATCGCATCACACGGGGCATTTTTTGTCATGGTCTGCACATGTATAAATCAACTTTGTTAGTTGCATGGTTTTATGGTTTCAAGTTCTTTTGCACCATTTTCCCATTCAATGGTCTTGTAATAGCTTCTGTAAGCACACAGTGTCCCTTTCACTCTGAAATCTGCATCTTTTTGCTTTCTGGTGCTGCAGATTTGGAGATTCCCACTACATCTATAGTCTATTCAAGCAAATAGACGAGAGGTTTGACAAGCCAAAACAAGTGTACAAAATTATGAGGGGCACAGATAGGATGGATACTAAGGAGCTTTTTCCCTTCATTGAGGGTTCTATAACAAGGGGGCATAGATTCAAGGTAAAAGGCGGGAGGTTTAGAGGGGATTTGAGAAAGAACTTTTTCACCCAGAGGGTGGTTGGAGTCTGGAACTCACTGCCTGAAAGGGTTGTGGAGGCAGGAACCCTCACAACATTCAAGAAGCATTTGGATGAGCACTTGAAATGCCATAGCATACAAGGCTACGGACCAAATGCTGGAATATGGGATTAGAGTAGACAGGGCTTGATGGCCGGCGCGGACACGATGGGCCGAAGGGCCTCTATCCGTGCTGTATAACTCTAAGAGGAAAAACAACAAAAATTAGAGCAATCTATAAAACACAGCAAGGTAGGGAGTTTCACATAAGGCATATGAGCCATACGTTGACAATTCATTTTGGTCTGAATATTCTCCAGAATCCCACAAGAATTAAAGATTAGGCAGACAGATTCTGTTTTTATGGAGTTAAATTTTTGAAGAACTAAAGCAAATTAGTTTTAAGGATATTAAATGCAATAATACAACATTTCATAGCTTTAGGACAGTTCATAGCCACTTTCATGCACTTGAGTTTTAATACGTAACCACATGTGAAAACTACATTTGAACCTGATGTTATGCAATGAAGAAATGCATATAAACATTTTGTGATTCTGAATTGAATGTCTGGGACCAATTTACAGAACTACATTCCATTAATACTCAAAACAAAAGGACCTGTCATTTACACTTAAGGAGTTAATATAATTAACTAAACTCATTTCCATAGAACAAAAGTGACTAACCCACTTCAAAGTAAAGAAAACATAGTATCCTGCTTTTAACCCTTGGTTGGACAAATGCTGCTTTTTAAATATACATTAAAAATTTAACAGCATAAATGTAACAACTTGTGACATTTACTAAACATAATTTCTTTCACTTTGGTGTTCCTGAGCTTGACTGATTTACTGCAATAATAGTGAGACCCTGAAACATGGGTTTTGGTAGCTTGCTGACTTACATTGGCTCCCGGTCCCTGAATGTCTCCAATTTAAAATTTTCATCCTCATGTTCAAAGCCCTTCATGTCATCACCCCTCCCTATCTCTGTAACCTCCTCAATCTCAACAACCCTCTGAGAACTCTATGTTCCTCCAACTCAGTCCTCTTACGCATCCCCCACTCCCTTCGCCCCACTACTGGCGTGCCTCCAGCCATTTAGGCCTCAAGCTCCGAAAATCCCTCCACAAATTCCTGTGCCTCTTCTCCTGCCTTTCCTCCTTTAAGACCACCCTTAAAATCTATCTCTTTGATCCAGCTTTAAGTTACCCCTCGTACAATCTCCTTCTTGGCTTCGTGTCAATTGTTGTCTAAATATGCTTCTGCACAGTGCCTTGGGATATTTTCCTGTGCTATATAAATACAAATTGTTGTTGAGGTTGTAGGGAAAAAAAGTGGTCCTTAGTGGTTCTGTTCCTAGGTCTCCTCAGCACCTCTTCTGTCTCCATCCGAAAGTATAGGTGCCCAGATTTACTCTGTAGCTAATTCATGCTGTAGCTGCCCTGGGATTGGCTCCTGGGCTGGAAATGCCTTGATTTTAAAATCCTCATCCTTGTTTTCAAATCGCTCCACGGCCTCACCCCCTCCCTATCTCTGTAACCACCTCCAGCCCGCTGAGATCTCTGCATTCCTCCAATTCTGGTCTCTTGCACAACCCAGATTTTAATTGCTTCACCATTGGCGGCTGTGCCTTCAGCTGGCTAGGCCCTAAACTCTGGAATTCCCTCCCTAAACCTCTCTATCTCTCTTTCCTCCTTTAAGATGCTCCTTAAAACCTACCTTTTTGACCAAGCTTTTGGTCACCTGTCCTAATATCTCCTTATGTTGCTCAGTGTCAAATTTTGTTTGAATCCTGGCCTTGGGATGTTTTACTACGTTAAAGGTGCTATATAAATGCAAGTTGTTGTTGTTTGATGGGACAGTGTAGACGGAGCTTTACTTTGTATCTAACCCATGCTGTACCTGCCCTGGGAGTGTTTGATGGGTCAGTGCAAAGGGAGCTTTACTCTGTGTCTAATCCATACTGTACTTGAATTGGGAATGTTTGATGGGCCAGTGTAGAGGGAGCTTTACTCTGCATGAGGTGAGAATGTGGAACTCGCTTCCACAAGAGTAATTGAGGCGAATAGCATAGATGCATTTAAGGGGAAGCTAGATAAGTATATGAGGGAGAAAGGAATAGAAGCTTATGCTGATGGGGTGAGATGAAGTAGGCTGGGAGGAGGCTCATGTGGAGCATGAAAACTGGCATAGACCTGTTGGGCCGAATGGTTTGTTTTGTGCTGTACATTCCATGTAATTCTATGTATCCATTTTGCCAATCACTTCTGCTTACCCCATCCCATCGTGACCTCTACCCTTTCACCTTCCCAATGCCCAGCCCCCTTCCTACTAATCCCATCCCTACCCTTCCTCTTCAAACTCTGCTTAGTTCCTGCATCCTACCTTCTTCCACTGTCAGTCACCTCACCTTTAACACTAGACTCCCCCAAAGGACAGGTAGTGAGAGGCCAGAAGCCCACCCCACTCAACCTGCTCCCCTCCTTCCCTTCCCTTGACCCGTCCTTCCTACCTGTTTCTCTTAAAGAGGCTTTGTTTGCTTTCAAAATTAAACTTTGTCTCTCTTTGTCTGTGTATCTCTATCTTTTGGTTTCATGCACACTAGCAACTGTCTTACAGGTGGAAACAATCAGTAGTTAGCTTTATTAACTGTCAAAATACACAGGTGAGATAGATAATTAGTTGACCTCAAAATCCAACTAATGTTTTATTTAAATTGAACTAACATTTCCCTGAAGAAAAAAAGCAGTCTCTCTTTCCCCTTTCTCATTCTCTCTCTCTTGGACCAAGTCTCTCTCAATGTCACACTCTCTTCCTCTGCTTAATACAATTTCTGAAGTTTATAGAACACAAAGCAAAGGCTACAACAGGTATGCAATCTGTACAGTGTTGTTTTACACACTCGTTCACATACAATATATATATATATATATATATATTCACACCTTTGCTTAAAAAAATGCACTATAAACTTTATTAGGCTCTTGAAAAGCAACCAGGCAGAAACTGCTAGAAGCTAAAGAAAAATATTCCAACAGTATAGCTAGTTAAACAGTATTGATACATCATGAGAAATAGGCACACTGCAATGCTTAGACTGCACAATCCAAATTCAGGTCACAGCATCACAGCTCTGGGCAAAGTCAAGTCCAAGCCCAAGCCCAAGCCGTTGGAAGAGGCAGAAGCCTTCAAGTAAAACTTTAATGAAGGCATTATAAGGCATAAAAAAAGGATAAATTTAATCATGTTATTGTGAATTCATGCAATTTTTTGATTTTTAATTTTGTTTAACCCTTATTTTGGATATTAGAAGTCTCAGTTACTGTGAAAAAAAATGCTTGACAAAAATATTTAGATGAAAATTTTTCACAAAGCATTTTGAGCAATTTGTGGGGAAATGCCACCCAGTGGCCAGGTTGGTCAATTGCAGGGTGATTTCAGCTCACTGGCAGTCATATATTTAACAGAAAAGTCCTTTTATAAATGTGACAAGCATCATAGGAAATTGTTTACATATAATCATTACAGGTAGGTATGATCTCATTTAAAATGGGAAATCTCAGAGGGAGGTTTTTAAATAGGAGTTGTCAATGGAAGACACAACATATGTTCTGATTTTAATAATTACAGATTTTCATTTTATTGGAGGGGGTATCATTTTAATATTTCTTTCCTATGTTATGCTAGTTTGGATTTAGTTGGCTACTTTACATGATGTGTCCATTTTTCCTTAGCAGTTTAGTCTGTGTTTGTATTTGTATGCTGGAGGCGGGGGAGGGGCAGAAGATGGATATGCATCTATTTTCCCTAGTCATCAAGTGGAGAGGGAGTTAATACCTCCTGGTCTAGGATGATGTATATTTCCAAACTCTTGCACAGTAGTGATGGTATAACTCGAGTGTTTGCAAGTACCCGTTTTCTCCTTTCCCATTACGTCAAACATTGAAACTTAAATTTTGTATTCAAGGGATCAGCAAATCTAATAAATTTAATCACTTGGTGAAAGAGAAGGTAGATCAGAGTTTGAGATTTGTTTACCTCTCATTAGCTCGTATCAGAGTAATGGGTTTTCAGTGTAACAGCTGTCCCCTCTGGTTACTCGTTTTATTGCACCTGGATTCAAGCAGCATACACTGAAGCTCATCCCTCTGATCTCTTGTTTGTCAGAATAAATAAGAATTTTCATCTCTTTTCACCAGATGAGCCTCATCGCTTTCTTGGCTTCTGTAGAATGCAAATAAGAATTAGGAAATGAAGGAGACACCAGGACAAATAGTATCATTCGCTTATGGGAAAGGATATCTCTGAGAACAAACTTAGTTAAAGCATTCAAAAAAAAAGAGAGACTTACATCTATGAAGTGTCTTATCATGTTTCAAAAATTAACCAAAGTGCTTCAGTAACAATGAATTATGTTGAAATGTAGTAACTGTTGTGATATAAAATGAAATAGGAGTTATTATGCACATAGCAAGATCACTCTAACAGTAATGAGATGATTTAGTAGGCAATCCATTTTTGGTGATTTTGATTGAGGAAAAAACATTGACCAAGGCACCAGGAGATTTCCTGCTCTTCAACATCCATCTGAACCAGTAGAACAGGCTTGGTTTCATATCTCATCTGAAGGATTCCTCAGCACTGTCAGCTCAGTTATGAGCTCAAGCAGGGCGTGAACTCACAATCTTCTGACTCAGAGAGAAAGAAATACCAACTGAGCCAAGCTGACAAAAAAGAGGAAGATTTTATGTATGAGTGCTCTCAGCATGGACATCAACTGCCATTGTCATAATTTTGTAAAATTAAAAATAGAAGATTTGAGAAGAAACTTGCATTCCTACAGCACCTTATCACAGCTTCAGGGTGTCATCGACTGAATAACTTAAGTGTAGTTACTGTTGTAGTGTAGGTAAACACAGTAGCTAATTTGCACAGAGCAAAAGATAGCAGACAGCAAAAGAGATAAAGGACCAGATAATCTGTTTTTTGGTAGTATTGGATGAGAGGGGAATATTGGCCAGGACATTGGGAGAACACCCTGCAGATCTTCAAACAGTGTCTTCGGATCTTTTACATCCACCAGAACAGAGAGATGGGGCCTCCGTGTAACTTTTCATTCAAAAGTTGAAAACTGCAGCAATACAGCATTCCCTTAGTTCTGCAACAAAATGCCAGCTTAAATTATTTGCTCAAGTCCTGGCATGGAACTTAAATCTACAACCTTCTAATTTTGAGGCAAAAATGCTACTAACTCAGCCAAGTTGATGCTAGACAGCCTGGCATTCAACTAGTTCCCTGGCTCAACAGAGAACAGAACAGGCCTTAACAGATGATGGGAAGAGCAAGATTTGTGGTGCAGATTTGCAAGAAATATTGGGGGAGCAGGACTGAGTAAGGCTCGTTAAATGAGCATGTTTACAAACATATCTTTGTTATAAATTCGATAGCCAGGTGGTGAAGGATAGAATACTAGAGCCTAGTCTTCAGTTGCTTCCAAGCCTTTATCCACAGAGCTCCACATCACACCCACACCACACCCGAGATCAACTCTCTTATAAATGGATACAAGAGAGTTCCCAATTGATATGCACCACCGGAATACAATTAACACTAATTGATGTAAATCACATGGATACAATTAACAGAGTCCCTTCTCTCTAAATAAAAAGAAACTTTATATACACACAATACAAACAAAAATTGCAAAAATCAAAAACTTCCATACTGTGTTCAACTTATACTATTCAAAGCATTATATTGTGAGGCGACCCTTCTCCTGGACCCCTAATAATTTCTTCGTACATGTATTTCTCTTAGTAAAACAATCCGACAGTTGATGACTTGAATCCACCCATTTAATTTTAGAGATTTCCTTTCTCTCCAGCTTTTATTTCAAGCCAGCAAGGTCAATCCGTAATCTTTTCTCACTCACATTTTTCGTAAAGTGTACATTATCCCACAATGAACGATTGTCTACATAACATTCAGTGGTATATTATCTTCAGTACTCCCATTGTATAGTACATCACTCAAAATATTTGCCAAATAGAATCCCATAACCGCTGCGTAGACAAGAGCCTTTCAGCAGCCAGAGTACTTTTACAACCCTTTTTATTTCCTTAGCTTCCCACTATGAAACCAGCTGCGCTAGAATACCCATCAGGAAGATTAACACGTGAAGCATCGCTAAAGATAACTAGCTTCATTTTCTTTGGGTTACCTAAGAATGGGAACTTAAGTACGCATTTATCTATATTTATTTTTTTCCTTCCTTAAAGCATTCTCTACTACAGGGTGTTTCATTGAAGTACTTAACTCCAACACATCAAAACTAGCATCTGGTCTAGTCTAAGTGCACAACCAGTTCAACTGACTAATCAAGCTTCGTAATTGCTCTGTCTCTTCTTTAGATATAACATCACCTTTCTGTGATGTCCTAGTACGATTAACTGGGATGGGAGTAACACTCTCTCGAGTATGTTGCCAAAAGAGCCAAAAAGATTTTTAAGATTACCTTTCCAGCAGTGGGAGAATCCACTCAAATATCTGTATCATCCAATTTCTCTTCAATACCCCTAGCTACCAACTTAGTTTTAGCCTTATAAGTCCCATCTGCAAGGACTTTTTCAGTACAAACTCATCTATGCAACAAAGCTGATTGACCCTTATCTGTGACCTCAGAATAAACTCCAAATTCTTTCCAACTATCTAACTCCCTTTGTTTTGCCTCTCTTACTCATTTATCCTCAAGTTTATTGTCAGCCACCACAACTTCACGATCATGAGGACTCCTGCTCCTAGTTCTGTTACTTCACTGTTCTGTGGTCTTTGTTTCATTGTCTGACCTAGTCAAGCTACGTGTTCTACTTCCACTATTATGTCTGCAGGGACTACTACTGCGAGATCTCCCTCTTTCATCTCTAGTTCACGATGGTTTTCTGACGAGAGATTCACTTCCGGACTCCCTATCACTACTTATACTCTGCTTTTGTACTCTCCACTCTTATACCCCATTTTGCCAGTCCATGGACCTCGCTGCATGACTATCATCCTGAACATTCAACCAAAATTTAAACCTACCAGTATCGTTGCCTGCACATCCCAAAATTGTTCCATCCCTCCATTCATTAGTCCCTTCTGGAACATATGTCACCCATGTACCCACTTTGGGTACTTGTTCTATGGATGTGATAGCTCTGTCATGTGTTTCTTGATCATTGATATTACCACTGTCCAGCCCTTGATCTACCCCATTCTGTACCTGAGGAACCTCAGCAAAAAAATCATGAATATCAGGGACACAAGGTGCCTCGTTTACTTCTATCAACTGCTCAGAGTCTGAGATTTTATAATTAATTCCAATTAATCGTGAGGAATGAATCTTAACAGTTTGATTGCCATGTTGGACAATTACTCTCTTATCACCATGACCTATTACCTTACCAGGGCCTTTCCATTTCCTATGACCCTCTCTTTTATAGTATACCAAATCTTCTGAATTGCTAAAGCACAGAGCGAACGGAGTGGAATGCGAACAGAGTGCGAACTTGAGAATTTGGTGAGGGGGGAATTAGGTATAGAGGGGGAAGGTCAGTGTACAGAGAGGAAGAGCTCGGAGAGCAGCAGAGGTGGGAGCGGGGACTGGAGCAGCAGAGGCAAGTAAATAAAAGTCAGGGATCGAAGGCCTAAAGTCTCTTGGAGCAGCGGGGGCGATAAATCTTCAGGATGAAGTCAGTGGGATCGAAAAAACAATCAAGTAGTCATGTCACAGGACAGCAGGTAGGTGATTGGCTGGCAGAAGGCCTGAGTGGAAAGCGGGAGCGGGAGGCGACAAAGCCCGAGCGTAGAGCGGGAGGCGACAGAGCCTGAGCGTAGAGAGAGAATGGGAGCGGGAGGCGACAAAGCCCGAGCGTAGAGCGGGAGGCGACAGAGCCCGAGCGTAGAGCGGGAGGCGACAGAGCCCGAGCGTAGAGCGGGAGGCGACAGAGCCCGAGCGTAGAGCGGGAGGCGACAGAGCCCGAGCGTAGAGCGGGAGGCGACAGAGCCCGAGCGTAGAGCGGGAGGCGACAGAGCCCGAGCGTAGAGCGGGAGGCGACAGAGCCCGAGCGTAGAGCGGGAGGCGACAGAGCCCGAGCGTAGAGAGAGAACGGGAGCGGGAGGCGACAAAGCCCGAGCGTAGAGCGGGAGGCGACAGAGCCCGAGCGTAGAGCGGGAGGCGACAGAGCCCGAGCGTAGAGCGGGAGGCGACAGAGCCCGAGCGTAGAGCGGGAGGCGACAGAGCCCGAGCGTAGAGCGGGAGGCGACAGAGCCCGAGCGTAGAGAGAGAACGGGAGCGGGAGGCGACAGAGCCCGAGCGTAGAGCGGGAGGCGACAGAGCCCGAGCGTAGAGCGGGAGGCGACAGAGCCCGAGCGTAGAGCGGGAGGCGACAGAGCCCGAGCGTAGAGCGGGAGGCGACAGAGCCCGAGCGTAGAGAGAGAGCGGGAGCGGGAGGCGACAGAGCCCGAGCGTAGAGAGCGGGAGCGGGAGGCGACAGAGCCCGAGCGGAGAGTGAGAGCGGGAGCGGGAGGCGATAAAGCCCGAGCGGAGAGTGAGAGTGAGAGCGGGAGGTGATAAAGCCCGAGCGGAGAGTGAGAGCGGGAGCGGGAGTGAGAGCGGGAGTGAGAGCGGGAGCGGGAGTGAGTGAGAGCGGGAGCGGGAGGTGATAAAGCCCGAGCGGAGAGTGAGAGCGGGAGTGAGAGCGGGAGCGGGAGTGAGAGCGGGAGCGGGAGTGAGAGCGGGAGTGAGAGCGGGAGTGAGAGCGGGAGCGGGAGTGAGTGAGAGCGGGAGCGGGAGGTGATAGAGTGAGAGCGGGAGTGAGAGCGGGAGCGGGAGTGAGAGCGGGAGCGGGAGTGAGAGCGGGAGCGTGAGTGAGAGCGGGAGCGGGAGTGAGAGCGTGAGTGAGAGCGGGAGTGAGAGCGGGAGCGGGAGCGGGAGCGAGAGCGGGAGCGGGAGTGAGTGAGAGCGGGAGTGAGAGCGGGAGTGAGTGAGAGCGGGAGCGGGAGTGAGCGGGAGTGAGCGGGAGTGAGAGCGGGAGCGGGAGTGAGTGAGAGCGGGAGCGGGAGTGACAGCGGGAGTGAGAGCGTGAGTGAGAGCGGGAGCGGGAGCGGGAGTGAGAGCGGGAGCGGGAGCGGGAGCGAGAGCGGGAGCGGGAGTGAGTGAGAGCGGGAGTGAGAGCGGGAGTGAGTGAGAGCGGGAGCGGGAGTGAGCGGGAGTGAGCGGGAGTGAGAGCGGGAGCGGGAGTGAGTGAGAGCGGGAGCGGGAGTGAGTGAGAGCGGGAGCGGGAGTGAGAGTGGGAGTGAGAGTGGGAGCGGGAGTGAGAGTGGGAGTGAGAGTGGGAGTGAGTGAGACACAGTTGGAGTCAATTCATCACTGGCAGAAAGTGGAAGAGTGATGTCACAGGACAGCAGGCAGGTGATTGGTTGGTGAATATTACTGTTTATTTTCTAAGTCAGGGCAGGGGTTTATCTAAGAACTTAAATCAATAACTTAAACTACATAAATTAATTAGTAATAAAACTAAGAATAGCAAGAGATTAAAAACACTAATAAAGTAAATAAATTCTGCTTCGACAAGCGATGGCAGGGCAGGTGATGTGTCGTAACTGCAGCATGTGGGAGTTGGTGGAGACCAGCGTGATCCCCGGCAAACACATCAGCAGTGAGTGTCTACAGCTCGAAGAATTTCAGATCAGAGTTGTTGAGCTGGAGTCTGAGCTGCAGACATTGCGATGAATCCGGGAGGAGGAGAGTTACCTGGACACTTTGATCCAGGAGGCAGTCACACCCCTTGGATTAGGTAGAAGTTTAGATTCGTTCAGTTTTCAGGGAGAGGAGGGTGTGACTGCGAGTCAGGCTGGTATGGGGACCCAGGATCTAGTGATGGAGGAGCCTCAGCCCTTCACCTTGTCCAACAGGAAAGAGGTGCTTGCTACCTGTATGGATGAGAGCAAAGACTGCAGTTTGGATGAGCAAACTGACCACTGCACCGGTGGGGGCCATTCAAGTGGGGGGAGTAAAAAGGAATGTGGTAGTGGTAGGGGATAGTATAGTTAGGGGGACAGACACTGTTCTCTGCAGTCGCAATCGGGAGTCCCGAAGGCTGTGTTGCCTGCCTGGGTTAAGGACATCTCCTCGCAGCTGGAAAAGAACTTGGAGCATGAGGGGGAGGAGCCAGTTGTCATGGTCCACGTAGGAACAGACGACATAGGTAGAACTAAGAATGGGGTACTGCAACGACAGTTTGAGAAGCTGGGGTCTAAATTAAAAAGCAGAACCTCAAAAAGGTAATAATCTCTGGATTACTATCTGAGCCACATGCAAATTGACATAGGGACAAACAGATCAGAGAGTTAAATGCGTGGCTCAAAGACTGGTGTGGGAGGATGGGGTTTCGATTCATGGGGAACTGGCACCAGTACTGGGGAAGGAGGGAGCTCTACCATTGGGACAGACTCCACTTAAACCAGGCTGGGACAAGGGTGCTGGCAAATCGAATAACTAGAGCAGTAGATAGGGCTTTAAACTACAAGGGGGGGGGGGGGGATGGGGTCAGGTGAGGGGAAATTTAGAAATCTAATGAGAAAAGTCAAAGCAAGAAAGCAGTGTAGTGATTTGGGTAAAGATAAGCAGAGTGTGGCAGGAAGGGACAGAAATTTTACCAATAGTAGAGCATCAACAAGTAAGGTCAAAGCAGGAAAAAATGGTAAAAAGTCAAAATTAAAGGCTCTTTATCCGAATGCATGGAGCATTCGTAACAAGATACATGAATTAGTTGCACAAATAGAGATAAATGGGTTTGATCTAATAGCCATTACAGAAACGTGGTTGCAAAGTGAACAAGATTGGGAACTAAATGTTCCTGAGTACATGACGTTTAGAAAAGACAGGCAGAATGGAAAAGGAGGGGTTGTAGCCCCAACAATAAAGGATGACATAAGGACAGTGGTGAGACAGGCCCTTGGCTCGGAAGATCAGGAATTAGAATCAGTATGAGTGGAAATAAGAAACAACAAAGGGCAGAAAACACTGGTGGGAGTAGTTTATAGGCCCCATAATTGTAGCTATACTGTTGGACAGAGTATTAATCATGAAATAATAGGAGCTTGTAACAAAGGTAATACCATAATCGTGGGGGATTTTAATCTTCATATGGACTGGGCAAATCAAATTGGCAAAGGTAGTTTGGAGGACGAGTTCATGGAATGCATTCGAGACGGTTTCCTAGGGCAATACATCATGGAACAAACCAGGAAACAGGCTATTTTATATAATGAGACAGGGTTAATTAGTAATCTCACAGTAAAGGATCCTCTGGGGAAGAGTGATCATAATATGATAAATTTCACACTGAGTTTGAGAGTGATGTAGTTAAGTCTGAAACTAGAGTCTTAAACTTGAATAAAGCCAATTATATAGGTATGAGGGGCGAGTTCCCTAAGGTAGATTGGGAAATTAAATTAAAGGGTATGATGGTTGAAAAACAATGGCAAACATATAAAGAAATATTTCAATATTCTCAACAAATATACATTCCATTGAGAAATAAAAACTCCATTGGAAAAGTGATCCACCCATGGCTAACTAAAGAAGTTAAGGACAGTATTAGATTAAAAGAAGACGCCTATAATGTTGCCATGAAGAGTAATAAACCTGAGGATTGGGAGAGTTTTAGAAACCAAAGGACAACCAAAAAATTGATTAAAAAAAGGGAGAAAATAGAATATGAAAGTAAACTACCAAGAAATATAAAAATGCATTGTAAGAGCTTCTACAAGTATGTAAAAAGGAAGAGAGTAGCTAAAGTAAATGTTGCTCCCCTAGAGGTGTCGAAAACTTAAACTTAATATTACCTATTATATACAATGCATTAACTCCCAAACACTTAATTCAGACAAGCAAGAATTTATTATGAAAACTTGTACAAGTGGAAGTGTACCCCAAGCAATGGTTGGGGATACGTCTTTGCTGAGTTCAAGAAACAGCTCACGTTTATACAGTTCATTAACAACGCCCACCTGTCATAGAATATGGGCGTACATATACATTCTTTATTGGTTCAGGTAGTTAGTCAATCAAAAATAGGCAACCCACCCTCTGGCTCCCATGACCGTCTCGTGATGTTGGACACAGGCCTGGGAAAGTGCTTTTCCCTAAGAAACTGTCTTTATTATCAGTAAGTCTGTACCCAGTCTCAAGGCTATATGGTCATTCATTTCTGTTAGTCATACAGTTATCAGCATGAGAGAACTTGAAGTAACTATACAATTGTGCTTCTGTGTGTCTTTCATGAGAAACTAAAATGTGAGCTTTAAATTGAATTAGCTGGTCAGTTAATATGGTCAAATATCCATCATGCATTTCTACATTTATGGGTTAGGTGTATTAGAAAGAGTTAATATGGTCAGGTATCTCTTTATGCATTTCCACAGAGGCTGAGACAGGAGAAATTAATAAATGGGGAAAAAAAATAAGAAAATGGCAGATGTGTTAAACAAATATTTTATATCTCTCTTCAGAGTAGAAGACACAAAGAGCATACCAGAAATAGTGGGTAACCAAGGGGCTAATGAGAGTGAGGAACTTAAAGTAATTACTATCAGTAGAGAAAAAAGTACTTGAGAAACTAATGGGACGAAAAGCCGGTAAATCCTCTGGACCAGATGGCCTACATCCGAGGGTTAAAAGAGGTGGCTGCAGAGATAGTGGATGCATTGGTTGTGATCTTCCAAAATTCCCTAGATTCTAGAACGGTCCCAGTGGATTGGAAGGTAGTAAATGTAACATAGCTATTCAAGAAAGGAGGGAGAGAGAAAACAGGCCAGTTAGCCGGACATCAGTCGTCAGAAAAAATGCTGGAATCCATTATTAAGGAAATGGTAACAGGGCACTTAGAACATCACAATATGATTAGGCAGAGTCAATATGGTTTTATGAAAGGGAAATCCTGTTTCACAAATTTATTAGGGTTTTTTGAGGGCGTAACTAATAGGGTAGATAAAGGGGAACTTGTGGATGTAGTATACTTGGATTTTGAAACGTCATTCAATAAGTTGCCATATAAAAGGCTGATACCCCAAACCCCATAAGCCCTTATCTTGTGTAACATATTACCAATGGATAGAGGATTGGTTAACAGACAGAAAACAGCAAGTAGGGATATGCGGGTCATTCTCAGGTTGACAGGCTGTAGCTAATGGGGTACCAATGGATTGCAGTGTTCAGTTCCATTCACAACCCCTCAAATAATGAAGCAGTCCGAGCCCGCATGCAGCAATGCCTGGACAACATCCAGGCTTGGGCTCATAAGTGGCAAGTAACATGCGTGCCAGACAAGTGCCAGGTAATAACCATCTCCAACAAGAGAGAGTCTAACCACCTCCCCTTGACATTCAACGGCATTACCATCGCCCCAACAACATCCTGGGGGTCACCATTGACCAGAAACTTAACTGAACCAGCCAGATAAATACTGTGGCTACAAGAGCAGGTCAGAGGCTGGGTATTCTGCAGCGAGTGACTCACTTCCTGACTCCCCAAAGCCTTTTCACCATCTACAAGGCAGAAGCCAGGTGTTTGATGGAATACTCTCCACTTGCCAGGACGAGTGCAGCTCCAACAACACTCAAGAAGCTCGACACCATCCAGGACAAAGCAGCCCGCTTGATTGGCAACCAATCCACCACCCTAAACATTCACTCCTTCCACCACCGGCGCACAGTGGCTGCAGTGTGTACCATCCACAGGATGCACTGCAGCAACTCGCCAAGGCTTCTTCGACAGCACCTCCCAAACCCGCGACCTCTACCACCTAGAAGGACAAGAGCAGCAGGCACATGGGATCAACACCACCTGCATGTTCCCCTCCAAGTCACACACCATCCCAACTTGGAAATATATCGCCGTTCCTTCATCGTCGCTGGGTCAAAATCCTGGAACTCCCTTCCTAACAGCACTGTGGGAGAACCTTCACCACACGGACTGCAGCGGTTCAAGAAGGCGGCTCACCACCACCTTCTCAAGGGCAATTAGGGATGGGCAATAAATGTTGGCCTCGCCAGCGACGCCCACATCCCAAGAACGAATAAAAAAAACCGCAAGAAACGGTGCTTGGGCCTCAACTATTTACAATTTATATTAATGACTTGGATGAAGGGACAGAGTGTAATGTATCCAAGTTCGCTGACGATACAAAGCTAGGTGGAAGAGTAAGCTGTGAGGAGGACAGAAAGAGTCTGCAAAGCGATATAGACAGGGTAAGTAAGTGGGCAAGAAGGTAGCAGATGGAGTATAATGTGGGGAAATGTGAGGCTATTCACCTTTGTAGGAAAAATAGAAGAACAGAATATTTTTTAAATGGTGAGAAACTATTAAATGTTGGTGCCCAGAGAGACTTGGGTGTCCTCGTACAAGAACCACAAAAGTTTTGCATGCAGGTACAGCAAGCAATTAGGAAGGCAAATGGCATGTTGGTCTTTATTGCAAGGGGGTTGGAGTGCAAGAGTAAGGAAGTCTTACTAGAATTGTACAGGGCTTTGGTGAGATCTCACCTGGAGTACTGCATACAATTTTGGTCTCCTTATCTAAAGGAAGGATATACTTGCCTTGGAGGCTATGCAACGAAGGTTCACTAGATTAATTCCTGGGGTGAGAGGGTTGTCATATGAGGAGAGATTGAGTAGAATGGGCCTATACTCTCTGGAGTTTAGAAGAATGAGAGGTGATCACATTGCAACATATTAGACTCTGAGGGGGCTTGACAGGGTAGAGGCTGAGAGGTTGTTTCCCCTGGCTGGAGAATCTAGAACGAGAGGACATAGTCACAAGATAAATGGTCGGCCATTTAAGACTGAGATGCTTTTCTTGATGTATATTGATGACTTGGACTTGGGTGTACAGGGCACAATTTCAAAATTTGCAGATAATACAAAACTTGAAAGTGTTGTGAACAGTGAGGAGGATAGTGATAGACTTCAAGAGGATATAGACAGGCTGGTGGAATCGACGGACACGCGGCAGATGAAATTTAACACAGAAAAATGCGAAATGATACATTTCGCTTGGAAGAACCAGGAGAGGCAATATAAAATAAAGGGCACAATTCTAAAAGGGGTACAGGAACAGAGAGATCTGGGGGTATATGTGCATAAATCGTTGAATGTGGCAGGGCAGGTTGAGAAAGTGGTTAAAAAAGCATACGGGATCCTGGGATTTATAAATAGAGGCATAGAGTACAAAAACAAGGAAGTCATGATGAACTTTTATAAAACACTGTTTCGGCCACAACTGGAGTATTGTTTCCAGTTCTGGGCAACGCACTTTAGGAAGGATTTGAAGGCCTTTGAGAGGGTGCAGAAAAGATTTACTAGAATGATTCCAGGGATGAGGGACTTTAGTTACTCTGGATAGACTGGAGAAGCTGGGGTTGTTCTCCTTGGAACAGAGAAGGTTCAGAGGAGATTTGATAGAGGTATTCAAAATCATGAAGGGTCTAGGCAGAGTAGATAGAGAGAAACTGTTCCATTGGTGGAAGGGTCAAGGACCAGAGGACACAGATTTAAGGTGATTGGCAAAAGAACCAAAGGTGACATGAGGAAAAACTTTTTTTACACAGCGAGTGGTTAGGATCTGGAATGCACTGTCAGGGTGGGTGGTTGGGGCAGATTCAATCATAGCCTTCAAAAGGGAACTGGATAAGTATGTGAAAGGAAAATATTTGCAGGGCTACAGTTATAGGGTGGGGGAGTGAGACTAGCTGATTGCTCTTGAATAGAGCTGGCATGGACTCGATGGGCCAAATGGCCTCCTGTGCTGTAACCTTTCTGTGATTCTAAGAGAAGGAATGTCTTCACTCAGAGGGTTGTGAATCTTTGGAATTCTCTACCCCAGAGGGCTGTGGATGCTGAGTCATTCAATATATTCAAGACTGAGATAGATAGATTTTTGGACTCTAGGTGAATCAAGGGATATGCAGATCAAGCAGGAAAGTGGAGTTGAGGTTGAAGTTCAGCCATGATCTGATTGAATGGCGGAGCAAGCTCGAGGGGCCATATGGGCTACTTCTGCTCCTATTTCATATGTTCTTATGAACTTTGTCTCAGATGGTCTAATACGATGCCTTCGTGCTTTACGATTTTTCTCTGATACCTCAGCCTCGATAAATTCCTGTCGCTCTGTACGCATAGCATTTAAATGCTCAGAAAAAATGGCACTAACTATAGTACCTTCTAGAGCCGGACGATTATCACAAAGAACAGAAAGCAATTGGGATTGTGCCCATAGACTAGTTGGTAAGGACTATATCGTCCAAACATCTGAAGAGAATTCTTTGCATGAACTGCCCACGCTGGGGCAGTTGACAATTTACACTCTGGGCGATCAGCCAAAATTTTATGCACCATGCGATCAATCACAGCATGATTCCTTTCCCAAAGACCATTGCTAAAAGGGCATTCAGCTGCATTATTCATGACAATTATATTCATATTCTCACGCATATCTCTGAACTTGCGTTAACGAATTCACCTTCATTATCGATCAAAAACTTTGCTGGTGTCCCAAGTCCAGTCCCTATCCATTTTTCCATAATTTTATCGAGAATAACCTTCTTCTCGTTACTATGTATTAGCATAAAAATACTAAATCCCATAGCCAAGTGAATAAAATGTAAGATGAAAACACTTCTGTCTTTATCCCATATCTTTAGATCCATGGTAACTACCTCATTAAAGTCACGTGCTACTGGAACACTTACAATGGCACATGGGGGCGTCCGTATATACTTCTTACAGATTGCACAGTTCTCACTAATCTATTCTATGAGCCTCGTATATTCCTTATCAACCTCACCTGCATCTTTTAGCAGGATCTTTAAACGTTGACAAGTAGGGTGGGTAAATTGTCTATGTAACTTCAAGACAATTTTTTTTTCTCTCTTATCCTTATCACCTGATGCCATTAATCCTTGCCTAACACACCAATGAGAAACATCAGGTTTTATTAAGGGGATACAATAATGCCCTGACTGGGTAAACTGAAAATCAATCGGTTTCCCAAAAATGATTGCCTCATTGTGTTCCATGGCAAGTTTCATTTTTGCCTTTTTCATGGAAGGTTTACCCAAAAGCAGAGGTATCTCACTAAAGACTATATCTGTACTTATAAAATGGCTTACTCCAGTTATCTTACGTGGAATTACCACTCTCGAGTGACCTCAAGGTGTTGTCATCTCCAAACCTAAAACATGTAGAACTTTTATATTCCTTAACCTTGCATCGATCCTCACTACTTAGCGAATCAAGATAACATTTTAACCAATCTACCCCGCATACAGTTGAAGTACATGCACTATCTAACACCAGACAATCAAAGGAATCCACAGCTAATACATTCATCATAGGATTAAAAAAACCTTGTGACCAGTATAATCTGTTCATAGTCATCATTATCTTCAACCTCTTCCTCATTATCTTTATTCTCTTCCTTAGAACTACTCTCTTCTTGCATCATTTCAAAGACCCTGGGTCTTTACTCTGGGCAATTTGTCTCATAATGAGACTTAGTCACATCTAAAGCATCCACTGATTTTTCCTTGGCATTCCTGGGATTCATTCGCCTGTTATTACTTTCCCAATTTTGTCATCTGTTGATATAACTGGATTTGCTGTACCTGCTTTCATCACCAATCACTGTCTTTAATCCTTTCCTTATATCAATGCCTACATCCGGTCTCTTGAAAATTTTGAAACTGGACTGATGCCTGCATTTAGTATCTGGAACGTTTCGAAACCTGGTAACCATCGAATCTCCCATTCTTTGGGTCACAGCAGAAGACGCTATTTGTTCCATGAAGGCTGAAGGGAATGATTGTTTCCCCATAAATTTCTTTAAGGCAGCTGACATTTGATCCAACAGAGTCTTCTTTTCTGAGAACTGGATGCCAGTTAGGACCAGTTGCCTGTCCATATGAGACACCTTAGCACAATCTAGTAATTTAAATGCTAGTACTGATCCAGGAATTCCCAATTGGAACTTTGTCAACCTTTTGTACAATTTGTTAAAGTCCACGATATATTCTTCCGTTGAATGACCATCCGTTTTCTGAAATCTATCAGATGCTGACCAGGCCTCTTAGGCACTTAACAGGTCAACTTTCTTGTAGATTTGATCCAAATATTCTGTTGGAAAGGTAAAACCTTCATCATTATCCAAAAAAATCTGCATCCCAGAAAATACCTTACTTCTGATTTTACTTTGTTCAGGAAGTGACAATGCCAAGGCCATGCCTTGTTTTCTTTTTGGCAGAATAGTAACCAGTGTCCACATATCAACCTCATTCTTCCACTGGTCACACGGCTCAAACTCTGAGAATATTGGAGGGGGTCATACCTCGACAAATTAAACTTGCTTTCTGCTATTTTCCACGATAGCCACTAGGCCTTCAATTTTTGATTTAAGTCCAAAAAAAATCATAGTTTCCAACTTCTATCTTTAGGCAACCACCCTCTGCCACCATGTTATAAATTGGATAGCCAGGTGGTGAGGGATAGAATACTAGAGTCTGGTCTTCAGTTGCTTCCAACCCTTTATTCACAGGGCTCCAAATTACTCCCACACCACACCCGAGATCAGCTCTCTTATAAATGGATACAAGAAAGTTCCCAATTGATATGCACACCTGAATACAATTAACACTAATTGATATAAATCACATGGATACAATGAACAATCTTTCCCTCTTTAGTTGATAATGTTTCGTTTTTAGTGTTAGTTTGATTCTCTTTTTTTAGTTTTCCTGCTGGATAATTTGTTTATTCCAGTTGCTTTTAATAACAGAAGCAGCCCTACCTTTCAGTCCACTCTCCTCCCTAGGAGTGATTCCCAGAGTGCAGGAAATTTGAATTCACGGATTTTATTGTGTATGTGGCCAATAACTCTCTGAAGAGTCCCTCTCTCCCTGATGGTGCCTTTGCCCAAAAAGAAGACAAGTGAATTTCTGAACAATTTCTACCTGCTAGAGAACATTGAACTTCTGTGACTCAAACCTAAAACTCTCCTTTGCTTTTTTGAAGGAACCAGGGAGAGAAGGGGACAAGCACTATTGGCTATCCATGAACCTTCCATGATTGAAGCAAAAGTAGCCGTCTCATAAGGAGGGTGAATGATATCAACATTAGCATTGGGGGAACAGTTGCATCCACTGATTTCCCAAAATTGGAGCCAATGATTGAATTATGAGTTCAAGTAATAGAATTAAGTCAATTTTAAATTTATTTATAAAGACCCTGGCCCTGAATTTCTGCAGGTACAGCAATGTACTCCCGCATAAGTCAGCAGAAAATCGGCCAGATACGCTGAGTCCTAATTTCCTGGGTCTTCCACCAGACTTACAGTGGAATTGCACAAGAAGGTCACTGGAAATGGAGGGCTATGTTTTCTATCTTGATGATGAAGAAATCCATGAGCTCCTCATAGTTGCTGTCAGAATTGAGAGCGGAGAGGAGACATGTTAAAGGGAGCAGTTGGCAGTAAAGAAATTGATCCTGGAGCTACCTTTGCCCTCCAGGATGATCTAAAGTAGCAGGGTGTTTTAGCAGATGCGGGCAAGGCCTGGTAGATCTTGATGTGGTCAAGCCAGGTTTGGTGATAGATGGCTAAGCCAGTTGCGTATTAGGTGTGTTCAAGTTTGTGCCACTAGCTTGCAAGATTAAGTCGCTGAAGAATTTGAAAGTCCAACATAAGTAAGATGGAGTGTCACAGCAGAACAGCCAGATTCTGTGGTGCAGCAGCAGAGGTGCGCGCAGGGAGGACTTCCCTGTTTGGATCTCCAAGGCATTTCCCTCTTCCCCCAGAGGAGAGGCGTGTGCAATGCCTGGGAGAAATTGTCACAAGAGTTAATGCAGTCTCCAGTACCTGCAGAACCTGGATCCAAATAAGCAAGAGGGTGTTAGACTTGAGAAGAGTTTTGTAGGTAAGCCGAAAAGCTTTACTGCAAGTAGCTGGGCCATGTATGCTGATTCCTCTCAACTTGTTACACCTGTACTGTTGCTCCATGCAAAGAGACGATTCTAACAGCTCATACAATATATATTTGTGCCTTAACAGCACCATTTTTCATTTCTTGCCTTGAATTTCTCTGCTGTAATTGTGGGTGAGAAGCAAGTGATATGATACTGGAGAAATGAATACCGGGTGCTCCACCAATACTGGTTGTCTGTAGTGGTGGAGATACAGCTTCCCCAGTTTTGCTGCACATAAACACAAGACTTGACACTGAGACATTAGATGCACACTACCAGATGTGAGTGACATATTGCCCAGTGTGGAGTGTCTGCAACAGCAATTGTTTGAGCTTGAACTTAAAAGTAACACAAGCGACGCTAAACTGCATAGTGGGCAGGATGTAGTGACATTAGAAACAGATGTGGATGCTGAGCCCATCTCAACTGACAGTAGTTGCATTAAGTCTGTCATGACAGAAATTGTACCTGCTTGAATAGGAATTTAATTTTGTTTTAAATAAAAACCTTTCTAACATAGTTTCTTGACACATGGAAATAAAGTTGAAGTTTCTATGGCAAATTCGTCACAAGCACGGTGTCCTGTTTAAGATCCACTCATCTGGTCTGAACTGGGAAGACAGCAAAGAACCCTAAGGGTCCAGCTTGTCAAATTCTAACAGAAATTTACAATGTTTGAGGTTAGCTGGCTATTCAAATCACTCTTCAAGTTTTAAGCCATTAACTAAGTAAATCCTCTGTTTGTTTTTACAAAATACATGAAGGAGTGATATTCATGAACTGTACTGCATGATGAAAACAGCATTGTGTTCCCTGTGACTCAAGGTATTTGTTTATAAGGCAGCATTTCCATTCCTATACTCAACAGTAATTGCTCACTGGCCAGTCCACAGATCCGAAAAAAACACAGGCAAAATGGACAGGATTATTCAGGTTTCATAAGGACAGCATCACTTCTGCAAACTCACAATACCCTACTATTTCTTCACTGGTTGGAAGTGGAGTCGATAAATAATGCAATTAAATCCATTTTCAGATTTGTATGGTTTGACTAAAAATAACTATGATGAGATGTGTGCAACTGCTACTTAAGACCTCAGCCAATACATCAGTTGTTTCAGCAACCCAAATTATATTCTTATACAACACAAATAATGTTATGTGCATATCTAATAACTAGTACAAAGACCTGCATACATCTTTTATCAGCTAATCTTAAAAATGCCACAGACAACTTCATCCTCATTACTCCAGAGGATGTCATGCATATGAAATGAATACTTCTAACGATGCAATTAAAACCTACCACCAAGCAAATAAAGAGTGTCACTATACAACTTGTCCAAGGTTTGAGAACAGTTAAATTATAGAAATGGTGTCATGTTCAATCATGTCCCCAAGGATGTGGCCCCATTAGTATTATATCTGCGGGTTCAGTTACCAATAGTAATCATGTTGTTTCATTGGTATGGTGATTGAATGTGGCACCAGCACAAGTTTGGCTTTACACATATTCTTAAATCTTGGGAATACATCTTCCTTACTTCAGTGCTGTTTTGGAAATAAGTGAAAGTTCAGGGTTCTTTATGATGACCTAATCAGACTGATTTTATATCTTTGTATTACTTTTGTGGTTAGTTTATATAATAAATCACACAGCCATTTATTCATTTAGGTTTGGCTTTGGTGGAGCGAATCTAGGAAAAAGCCACAGCAGTGGGGAACTCTAGGATTTTGTCTCCTGGAATAAATTGCAAAATATTACTGACTTGATAAAATCCTGTTAACTATCTGAACAGGTGCATGCATATGTCACCAGGGAAGGTTGTTCAGATCTGAATTTTGTTAGGTTAAAATGCAGGATGTCAAAAAAGGCTACTACAGCTGTCAAAGATTAAGGAGCTTACAGTGCATTTTTGTAGTTTGACCTTTAATCAAATTGCCGTGAAATGGTTCACCCTGTTTTTTCCTGGGGTAACCACCAAGTACTGAATTTATTTTGTATGAACAGTATGGACCAGCATGCTTTTCGCTGCGTAATGAAGTGAAATGACTGAAGAGAGGATAATTTATATTTGGGAGTATCCTATACCATGAAAGTGAATTTGTATAGTTCATAACCATCATTAGAAACTTCCAGTTCAGGTTACAGTAACGAGTGCAGAGTTTCCAATTGGGCATCAACCCAACTGGAAGTTGGGCAGTGAGTGAATCACACCCGCCCAACATGCCTAATTTGAATATGATGGGTGAACTCCAAATGTATCGGGTCATTTACTACCCCATTTATGCTGGTGCTTCGGCTGCTCCTATCTTGGTTAGGGCTCTGAGAAGGGTGGCCAGAGCGCCATCCGGTTCAGGCGGAAGGCCACTTTTAATATGCAAATTGAGCTCCTATGATGTAGATCTCAATTGTAATTTGGAGGTACAAACAGCCAGAGAGTGCGTCTTAAAAGCTCCGCAATTGTATCGGTGTTGAGCAGCCTAACCAGTGGTCCTAATATCGGCGCAAAATTCTTTTAAACTTTCATTTCTGTGTTGCTAGGAGCTCAGGAATTCTTCTCTTGGTCCCTCAAAAATACTCCTGTCTGCTGTCGACCAATGTGTGCCCCTCCACCATCCCCACCACCACCTTAAGCTCTGACAGTCCATGTAGGAGCTGTTTGATTCCTGCCTTCCCCAACTGGCAAGCTGCCTGGGAGCTCTGGTTTGGTGCACGCAGCTCATGCAAATGCTCCAAAATGGCTCAGGCCTCACAGCGGTTATGAGGGGCAGGCAGCAGACATGATCTACTCAGTGACCACCTGTTGTGAACCTAAATTGAAAAACTGGCCTCCATTGTTTTGAAAGCTGCAGAGCGGCTAGACTCAGATCTTAAAGAAAGTGTAATTTTGTGACTTCACTCTCCCAGTGTGAAGCCTCTCCCACCAGGAATACATATTGGTAATTCAGGCACCCTCACAATCTTCCATCCATTAATTCGTGATATGCCCTCCTGGTGGACAAAGCTTTGATCCAGGAGTGTAATCCCTCTACTCCTAATGTGTATACCGAGTGGAGTAGACCACAGAGCGACTTGGTTCAGCAATGGGACCATGGAGATTTTTTTCAAGGAAGCGAGGCACAGAAGGGCCCTCAGTGATTGAATATAATACCTCTTCCACAACACCATGCACATGGAAGCAGTGGAGAAAAATAAAAATCAATGGACCTTCCCGCCTCAGCCAAGCTAGAAGAACCCACCATTAATGCATTGCATTAAACATTCATGGCACTCATAATTACCTCCCCCTCACATTGGGGGTGAACTTCCTCTCCACTTTCAATGCTTTAGAAGTGCATAAAAGGCACAGGAACTTTTTTAGGCTGTAAAATCAGGCTGTTTTCACATGATTTTCACCATTTGAACACTGCCCCCCCACCCAAAGTTCCCTCGCGCTTTTTGAACCTTCCCTCAATCCGTCCACTGACCCCCTGCTGACTGCATTTGCATATGTCACAATGAGGAGCGGTGGTGCAGTAGCAATGAGTTTCCTCTTAATCGACTTTGGGTAATAGACTGATTTAGAAGGTGCAGCAGCGTGAATAGTGTATAAACTCAGTAACTACTCAATTAGTGCCAGGTGCAGGCTTCACAACAGAGCATATTATATGTTTGTCCTCAGGTTGCTAATTACCTTCCATATGGTAACAATTGAGCCACATTTAACCTCTGATATTGGAGACCTAGAAATATTGCAGACTGACCTCATTAAATCTAGTCACAACAGTTACTGACAATCAGTGACCATTCTGCCAAATTTTGACAGCCGGTTTAACTCCAGGGTATAGTGTTCTGATCAAAATATTTACATTAATTTAGATCAAACTGGTGGCTGGTAAATCAAAACTGTATACCTGGTATCCCAGTGAGGGGAACTATTTCTTGTGTGGCCTCTAGGTGAGCTGAATGGCCATGAAAAATAATTAACCATTTGAGTACTGCAAGTCATTATAAATTTTCCAAATAGACAAAGCATGCATGTTGTACAACCTCTGCAAAGGTAGGCCTGCATCTTCCACCTGTCCCCTGCCAATTTTTCAGTAAATATGGGGTGGCTGGACGGTGGAAAATTGCTCTGGGATGTGCTCCGCTGCATTCCTACCTCTTGTTGTACCCTTCGCCCATTCAAGCGACTGCCACAGCATTTCCTTACACAGGTCAGGAAAGAGGCTGCAAATCCTTCCCTCACAGTTGTTTCTCTGTAGCCTCCCAGAACATTAAAGCTGCCTGATAGAGCACCTTTCAGATTTGAGCCCAAGATTTCTATACCAACAATGTGTGCATTCATGAGAGAGGCTTCTACTGCACTTATCACTTGAACCACTGAGGACTCTGCTGCAGATAACACACGAGTTACCATGTACTCCATTGCAGACTGCATTGCAGACAATTGTTCATTGATCTATGTGCAGATCTGGTTAGTGAACTTCTCCATACTGTTCACCAAACCTTGCAATGTATTCTGCATGGATACAAGTGACTCATGTAGACAATCCTTCTCAGGTAGCAATCTCTATTTGTAAACAGGCCCTGTAAGGTCAGAATCTCTAGATGCTGCAGCAGAGGCAGAAGCTGTGCTGGGTTTCTGGTCAGCAGGTACCTGGCCTTCAGCAGTCTCTGCACCTGTGCGACATTATTTATGGATTTATGGATTTAAGAAACAGAAATTGTGTTTGGCAAACCTACTGGAGTTTTTGGAGGATGTAACTGGTAGAATAGATAAGGGAGAACCAGTGGATGTGGTTTATTTGAATTTTCAGAAGGCCTTTGATAAAGTCCCACATAAAAGGTTAGTTTGCAAAATTAAAGCACATGGGATTGGGGGTAATATACTAGCATGGTTTGAAAATTGGCTAACAGACAGGAAACAGAGAGTAGGAATAAATGGGTCTTTTTTGGGGTGGCAGGCGGTGATCCGCAGGGATCAGTGCTTGGGCCCCAGCTATTCACAATATATATCAATGATTTGGATCAGGGAACCAAATATAATATTTCCGAGTTTGCTGACAACACAAAACTAGGTGGGATTGTGAGTTGTGAGGAGGATGCAAGGAGGCTTCAAGGCAATTTAGACAAGTTGAATGAGTGGGCAAATACATGGCAGATGCAGTATAACATGAATAAATGTGAAGTTATCCACTTCAGAAGGAAAAACAGAAAGGCAGAGTATTATTTAAATGGTGATAGATTGGGAAATGTTGATGTACAAAGGGACCTGGGTGTCCTTATACACCAATCACTGAAAGCAAACATGCAGGTGCAGCAAGCAGTTAGGAAGGCAAATGGTATGTTGGCCTTCATTGCAAGAGGATTTGAGTACAGGAGCAAGGATATCTTACTGCAGTTATACAGGGCCTTGGTGAGACCACACCTGGAGTATTGTGTGCAGTTTTGGTCTCCTTACCTGAGAAAGGATATACTTGCCATAGAGGGAGTGCAGCGAAGGTTCACCAGACTGATTCCTGGATGGCAGGACTGTCGTATGAGGAGAGATTGGGTCGACTAGGCCTGTATTCACTAGAGTTTAGAAGAATGAGAGGGAATCTCATTGAAACTTATAAAATTCTGACAGGGCTAGACAGATTGGATGCAGGGAGGATGTTTCCCCTGGCTGGGGGAGTCCAGAACGAGGGGTCACAGTCTCAAGATATGAGGTAGGACATTTAGGACTGAGATGAGGAGAAATTTCTTCACTCAGAGGGTGGTGAACCTACGGAATTCTCTACCACAGAAGGCTGTGGAGGCTCAGTCACTGAATATATTTAAGAAGCAGATAGATAGATTTCTAGACACAAAAGGCATCAAGCGGTATGGGGAGAGCGCGGGAATATGGTATTGAGATAGAGGATCAGCCATGATCATATTGAATGGCGGAGCAGGCTCGAAGGGTCAAATGGCCTACTCCTGCTCCTATTTTCTATGTTTCTATGTTTCTATTACTTACCCTGTGCTACTTCTTCAACCTTGCTATCTGCATCCTCTGGTTCGTGTTAGATGTATTTGGTAGAAGTGATGGTGACCTAAGATTCGGTGAGGTGCAGGTTTCCTTGGGTCTGCTGTGCGGCAGGAGTCTGTTTTCTAAGAAAACAGAAGAAAACAAAAGTCAAAATGCTGCCTCGGGTAACCCTCTTTATTGATTAAATTGAATGATGCTCTCTGTGATATTACTGAAGTTGGGTGTGTGCCTGTGCGGCAGTCACTCAGCAGGAAAACACTATATGATACTATGGTACTAGCCATGAGTTCAGATGATGCCTCTGACTCCACCATCTCCTATTCCCTTGAGACTTTCCCAACCTATGTTTTCCATGGTAACCTCCTTGAAAGCGATCAGAGCTTAAAAATATTTGGGGCATCCAGCTGTGCGAGACCATTCCTGCTGATTATATAAAACTTGTCCTGCAAGCAGATATTGAAACTACATAGAGCAGTAAGAATCTCAGACAGCTGCATAACTCTCGAGGCATAATGCAAAAACTTTACGATGTAGATTCCTGTAAGGATTGTGCACTTGGCAATCGTAAGTAGACCAGGCATCCTTAATGTCCCCATTCATATATTGCATTCCTTGGTCTGCTTTTACTATGACAGGACTGAATCTGGGTAACTTCCTGTTATAGCTTAATATTTTACATCATGGAAGAATGAAATATTAAGGAGAACTATCTTGCATGTCGACTTGTCCCTGATGCTTGTCACACATAACAGTATTGGTAGCACGTCTTTTTCTTATGTGTTCTTGGGATGTGGGCAACACTGGCAAGACCACATTTATCTTTCTATCCCTAGTTTTTGTTTAAGGCCATCATGAACCTAAGTACGAACCTGGTGAGGAAATTACACAGATCTACCTGCATGCTAAGCATCAAAAGAAGCAGGCTATGGACAGAGCTAAGCAGTGTCACAACCAAAGGATCAGACCAAAGCTCTGTAAGCCCTACCACATCCAGTCAAGAATGGTGAACAACCTGGCAACTACCAGGAGGAAGAGACTCCATGAACATCCCCATCTTCAACCATGATGGAGCCCAGCACGTGAGTGCAAGAAACAAAGCTGAAGTGTTTACAATTGTCTTCAGCCAAAAATGCTGAGGGGTGATCCTACTCGGCCTCCTTCTGAGATCCCCACCATCATAGTGTTAAGGCAATTTGACATTAAGATGCAACTGAGTGCACTGGGCACTGCAAAAGTTATGGGCCCTAACAACATCCTGGCTATAGTATTGGAGACCTGTGCACTAGGGCCAGTCACTTCCCTAGCCAAGCTGTTTTAGTATAGCTATGACACTGGTATCTATCTGACAATGTGGAAGATTGCTAAGATATGTCCTATCCATTAAAAACAGAACAAATCTAACCCTACTAATTGCTAGCCTATCAGCCTTTTCCTGATCATCAGTAAAGCGATGGAAGGAATCATGAATCGTGGCATTGAGAAACACCAATAACGTGTTCACTGACACTGTTTGGATTTCACCAGAACCACGCAGCTCCAGCCCTCTTCTCAACCTTGATCCAGACATTGACACAGGAAGTGAATGCCACAGAAGAGGCGAGAGTAATTGCCGTCAACAATGTAACATTTGACTGAGTATGACACCAAGGAGTCCTAGGGAAACTGAAACCCTGTAGTGGCTGGAGTCATACCTAATGCAAAGGAAGATGGATGTGGTTGTCAGAAGCCAGTCATCACAGTCCCAGAACATTGTTGCAGGAGTTCCTCAGAGAAGCGTCCTTGTTCTGCTCATCTTCAGCTGACTCATCAATTACCTTTTGTTTGCCCATAAGGTCAAGAGTGGGGCTATTTGCAGATGATTCCAAATTGTTCAGCTCCATTCACCACTCCTCCAATAATGAAGCAGCCCATGCCAGCTTACAGCAGGATTTGGATAACATGCAGGCTTGGGCCAACAAATGGCAAGTAACAAAAGTGCCGGGTAATGACCATCTCAAACAAGAGGGAGCTTAGCCACTTCCCTTTAACCTTCAATGGCACCTCCATTACAAGTTCTCCCACTATCAACATCCTGACCACTGACCAGAAGCTGAACTGGACCAGCCATGTCAACACCATAGCTACAAGAGCCGGACAGAGGTTGGATACTCTGTGATGAGTAGATCACCGCCTGACCCCTCAAAGCTTCTCCACCATCTACAAGGCTCGAGTCAGGAGTGTGAGCCAGGGTGTTTTTCAGGTTTTGCGGTAGGCTGGCATGAGCTGCTTCATTAGCAGAGGACTGGTGATTAGAACTGAACAGTTATTTATTTATCTACCTGTGGTTCTTAAGGAAAATACTATTCATTTATTTATTTTCTAGAAACCAATCAAAAAACACTTCACAGTCTCTTGGGGAAATATCTTACAAACCTTTTTCCAAATTCTTTTGTTGGAACCGTTCATTTCCCCACTTCCACATCCTAACACCCTCCCCCTTGTAACAGCATAACGGTGAGCAACACCACAAGAGATTTGCTAGTATAACAAATAGATTTACAGCTAGATATCATTAAAAAAATTAATTCAGCATTTATCTTTTTAACTCTGTAATTTATATTTGTATTATTTTCACACAATATTAAACCTGTACTGCATGAAAATATTATTAACAAAATAATGTATTAAATCAGAGATCTCATTTTATCCATGAAAGTTATGGCTTCTGAAAAAATAATTGAACACAATTATATCTTTGAATGATTCAACAAAAATCTTGGGAGACATTCCATCATCATTTACTATTTGCTATTCAATCTTATTTTTTGTTTTATACTACAATGACTTTTAATATCAAAATACTATCATCATTACTGATACAGTTTCTGAAGGATTTTAAACCAGAGTTCCTTGAGATAAACCTATGGCCTTATTGTATCATCTCAATATTACAATTGAGATATATTATTTAAACTATTTGCACAAATAATCACCTGTGTCGGTACATCTCCATCTATAAGTGTAGATAGGCATGAAGACAGAAGAATAGATTATAAATATAGAATTGAGGCATAATAACACTTTTGAATATACCTTTGGTTCAAACATTTATGATTATTAGGCAGCTATTCCACTGTACACATAATTTTAGACATCGCTTCAATAATAGTTTAAAAAGTTACAGTAAAATCATTATGAAGACAAAAGAATGTTACTATAATAACAGTAAACAATCAAGTTCTGTATATATACAAAGATTGTCTCTCAGTAGCAGAAACAAGATAGGGCAAATAATTCCATACGTGACTAACAGTTAACCTTAAAAATACAGTTATTTATCATAACTAATTTCTTCTATGACATAATTATATTTACACTGTACATTCAATACACTTTTCAACAAATATATATCCATTTAGGCTTCTGATATGTGTGTTAGATATTCTCAGCTCTCAGACCATGTATGTGATTTGTTGCTTACATTCTGAATGCATTATGATTTTGATATGTCGATGATGGCTTCCTTCATTTTAAGCCACAGATGTTATCTTTATTTTTTGATTCACTGAAACAATATTTATTAAACAACTGTAACAATCTATTAAATAATACTGTTCAAAACAGAAAGTGGTTAATTTTGACTTTGGGCGATAGTGTGAAACGGGCGATATCAGTCGCCTGTTATACATCTCTCCCGATTTTCATCTGCACTGACTTCAAAGGAAATGAAAATTGGGAGAGATGCATAATGAGCGACTGAATCAATATCGCCCATTTTACACTATCACCCAAAGTCAAAATTACACCCAAAGACTTTTAAAGTAAATTCTATTAAAGTGTACATCTCTATGTAAGTGCTGTGCACAGCACATGTCCTAGCACCTAAAACCGTATTCTCTCCTAACAAAGTTTTTTTAAAGTTTAATTAAAACTTATAAGAACAAATCCACTTAAAGAATGTTTTAAGGGTTTAAACAACAGCAATTAAAGTAAAACACAAAGATTTCTTGTCGATTTAGAAATGATTCAGAGAAAATCTTTTTGTTATAATGCCCAGGTAATAATAATTGAGTGCACAAAATGTAAAAGTCAATATCCTTTGTACATATATGGTTTATTAAATCAAATTGCCTACATCAGTGTTTATTCCAACATATAATACATTTAAACAGTCTTACATTGAAATGTAGCTAAATATCTAACAATATTTTTACTCTAAATTGTTAATGTCTGGCATCTGCAAAATCTCATACCACTCTCCTAATCCAGGACAAACCCATGTAAATGTAAACAACCAAATAACAGGCAAAAAGAGGTACAGCCTGATGAGTCTAGTCTGCTAACACCCTGTTAGGCGACTACACTGTTTACATGTATTTATTTTTTTTAAATCTAGAATTACACTTCTTGCCCATTCATTTATATGGAAATTGGCATTGTTCACCTATATTATTAAAGGGAATTTTCAGCGTAGTTTAATGGTTCACACATGCAATGCACACCTAAGCAGCAGATTAATAACTCAAATCTGTGTGTTGTAAATGCTAATCTATCAATTATTTCTCCATACAGACTGCAATTCAACAAAATGCCACAATAAATACATTTATGTATATTCATGCTTTTTCATTAATGGTATGTTCTTGCTGATTTGTTAGAAGTCATTAGTTTTGTGAAATACATACCAAAACAATATATCTCCAGAACATAAAGTCAATCTGATTTGTTGATGACAATAATGATTATGGTATGTAAAGGTCTACATCCTGTTTATGTTTGAAGTATGACACTTTCAGGAATGAAGGTGATACAATTAACTTTAATGTACCTATATTATTCTTTCTAAAGTTACTTGTGTTTTTCTAAATTACCATTATATCAGAATAAACCAGAAATATACTGACCTTGAAGCTTGTATTTTTCACCTGGCAATGTGTGGAACTCATTTCATATATTCCAATTCTGATTTTAGTAATGTAATGAATGTTGGTTAATGAAATTGGAATTAACAGTATATTTTCACATCTCTCATTCCATTTTTTAAATCCACTTCTATTTGCAAATTACAGTAAGCATGAGTTTCCTCACATCTTGCACTGGTTGTTTTATCTTGTCACTCTTTTCAAAAAAAGTTCAAAGGGTCAAAAGACATCAAAGTCAATGAGATGTTACTGTGGTGTATTTGTAAACTACAACATTATAACATAATAACTGCAAACTATGAAAGCATCAAAGAAACAAAATGATTCAAAATTATGATTAAATATGATTATGTACTTTATATAGTGCAGATCGCTTAAGTTTTTACAATAGGATGAACACTTTTGCACTTCAAGTACCATGCATTTTCAATGTTTAATTATCAAGAATCAAAATGATTTTTTTATTACAAAAGCAACGAATGTTATTTTATAATTAATGAATTTTATGTAATATATAATGAATAATTTTTATTTTGTGCAATATGATAATTTAAGCTAACAATTCTCAAAAGTATAGTTAAATATTAAGGAATTCCGATTATATCCTCAAATATTAATATAACATTTATACTATAAACACAAAAAAATTAGACATAAACAATCAACAATTTTTTGCTGAAACTGAATACATAAGATGATGGAACAGAAAAAGACAACACATTTTTAAAATAAATTGTACATTTTAAATTTTTTTTTAATAGTTATGGAACTAGACAGGTATAATGCATCAATCAGTCCATTTTAGGTTATTTAATTAAGTATGTTATCTGAAGATAATGATTCAAATTAGGAAATCTTGAATGATGATAAATGTGTTTAAATCAGACACGTTGTCCTTATACTAATTATATAATTGCTATTTATTCCAGTGAATACTTAATGATAAATATTTCCTTCTTCTCGTGAACACATCCATATGAGACTAGAGGTTCTAAAAACATTTTCTATTTGATTTTTTTTTGCTCTGCGAGAGGAACAGGCCATTTCTCTGCCATTTGGGATTTAGATACAAAAGTGAGTTCTGCATCTTTACTGCAAATGGCTATAAAAACTGTTTCTAAGAATCTCAACCTAACCCATTTGGGCCAAAAAAGCATGAGGGAAGAAGAAATAAATAAATAACATTAACATACCTGGGATTTCAATTCTACTCTTACGTCTATGGCTGGCAAACAGAACTCAGCAGAACAAAAAAGCCCTCAATCATGTATCATATATATAACTATTGTATGCCATAGATAGATACAGATAAATTGGAAGATAATGAAAAGGTAAAACAGGATGTTCAACTGCAAATTCACTCTGCTCCTAAGAAAGTTGGATTTACAATGGTATTGACAATATTTCTTTTTTTTTGGTGTCCTGTTCAGTTTGTAATCTTCTGCTTAAATCTCAAACCTATTATTTTTAAAGATCCATTATGGATTATGAACTTTGATGGGATTTTATATCATTATGCTCTTCAGTATCATAAATCACGAGCAACATATCTATATTTCTTTCAATATATAGTATAACATCAAAACTGAAATATTAAGTGTGCTAACGTGATGATTTCCTAGTACAATTTTTACAAGGTACACCTATTTCTCCTTTCTTCTCTGTACAGGTATATATATGCATATATATAAAACCCATGGAAGAAGAGGAAAATATATTTTGTAATATCATAAGCAATTAGAAGAAACAATACATCCTTGAAGTCATCCAGTAAAATTATAATTAAAAACTAAACTTTTAACATACTTTGACTTTACTGCAGAAAGGTTGATATATTTTCAGTTCCAACACTCAATATTAATATTGAAAATCCTTGAAAATGTGATGAGATGTTTAGTGGTATTGTCATTTGTGATTCAATGTAAGACGAATAAACTAAATGGCATAATTGGAAAGTAAAGAAACTGCCACAATAATTTAAAAGAAAAATCCATAAAATTCTTGATCCATTTTTTTTATTAGACATTTTGGCTTAAGACCAGCCATGCTGCAGAGTGAACTTTGTGCCCTCCTTTTCAGTTTATGTATTTTTTTCAAATGTTAAATATTTAAAACATTCTATCAATCCTATTGCAAAGCACTGACCAACATGGATTATAAAAACAGTTGTCTTGCTGTGATTTTTCCATGCATTCTCGTGCCTTGGTTTCTCACTCTAAATTGGTCTGCTCAACAATTCGCACTTTGTTTTACTTCAACACACACATTAAATAAATCATAAATATCATTATATAATTATAATTATTTTGATTGATTTTGATAAAGTTTGCATTAACATACCTCTCATCCTGGAATATCGGACATAATTGTTTTTTGTTTCTCTTCACCTTCCCATCCATCAGAGTTACACTGGACATACAACATACTGCATGTGAAAATATCATGCTATTGTCTAACGTAGTTTCCTGTAATTTACAACTAATCATCACAATACACCATAACAGGAATAAAGTATGGGGAACAAGAAGTGTACTTTGAATAATCTCCATGCTGTGACTGTCCAACAATGAATGCTTGAAAGGGCCTAATTTTATGTTACCATTTCATGTGAATAAAATTGCACTCTGTCATCAAGTTCAAAAGGTATTTCCAAATTGCTAACATTAATAAATTACTAGAAATTTGAAGGGGATCTAACCATCATGCAATAGTCTTTTCATTATGTATAATCACCATCATCCTCATTATCATAAACTGTAGGTGAATGGCTTACAAACTCCTAGCAAGATTATTTAAATGATATTCTTGATACTCAAAACCCATTCTGCTGTAAAATACCTTAGTTCATTAGTATGGTCTTCCTGAGATCAGGAAAAAAAATAGGAAAATGCTGCCATAAGTAATTATCAATGGCCAAGATGTCAGTTAGTCAGATCAACTAAAAGACCAATTATTCTGATGATACACAGGTTGTAAAGCTGGTTAGAGTAGATTTCAGTACTGACATTAACCCTGCCCAGTGACTGGAATTTCTACAGTATCGCAGACCCAATTAGTATAATAAAGGCCTTTTGGATTTTGCATGCATATGGGTACACACATTCATTTGTCCTTACCTGTTCTGCCTGACCTAATCTTTTTTTACATTTTTGTACAAATGAGAGCCTAACAGACAGTCAATGTGAAGCTGGATTAAACCTCAGCATTTGAAAGAAAAATGGTGCTTTGCGGCAATATGAAAATTAGAAGATCAAAAACTAACACTGTTGGACTGATTTAAAAGATGAGGTACTTTACTTTATTTGAAGGGCAATATGTGTCTTACAAGACTATCTTTGATTTAGTTTAAATAATGTTAATAAGAAAAAGAAGCTAGACTTAAGAGCTATCAAAATCATAATGTAGAAACCTTCGCTCTATATTGCACACCACTCATAAGAAGTTGATTTATTTTTCAACATGGCAGCAAAAGCATTGAAAATGATGGCTGCTTTTATTTATTTATCTTTAAGAATTCATTAGCAATGTTCGGACATAATTCCTACTGAGCTTGTGGTGCATCACATTCATAACAGTCTGGAGTAGTTCTATTTAACTATAAATAATAATATAAATCAAAGTACAATATATAAACATAAGGGCAGAATGTATGACTTCAAAATGGGGACTGAATAGATGAGCTCGTGACAGCTCCTCTGTCTGTCTCCCAGCAATATCTACTATCTAGTTTTTAGTCCTCAAATTTGTGAATCTGCCCGGTGCTGCTGCAGCTTTCTCTTTTTAAAAAAAAAATCCTACCTCTTCTTTAATTGTTAACTGTGCCTCTTTTTGTAAAATTCTCAATGATCTCTTTAATCCCCCATCTCCCTTTTTCTCTTTAATACCCAACCTGTTCTTCAAGTACTGTGGGCAATATGATGGGGGATTTACCAGTATATACATATTGCTGGGCACACTAGAATATAATGCCAAACACCTTGCATGCTGCAGTTAGAAAATTATATTCCTTACTTTAACATTTCCAGTTCTATTTGTACATAAAGATTGTTCACGAATATTGTTATCAGCTGGTGCTTTGCATGTGGAAGAGAGCCTTTGGCTTAGTGGCAGTATTCCCTCCGCTGAGTCAGAAGATGCAGGGTTCAAACCCTGCTCCAGACAGTCCCGGCGAGTGGAGATTGGAGATCTGGCTCTGAATTCTGGGTTGACACCCAGCGGGGATACTTGTGTCTGTTGGGTGTGAGTGTGCCCCCTCCACCTCCGTCATCGTACGGGTTGTGGGAGCCCACAAAACCCTCCAGCCATATAGGACTAACCATCCTATCGGCAGGTTATAAAGATGGTTATGGCCATGGAAGGAACGTTCATGTTGCCGCCTGTCAAGACTGTTAATCAGCCTGTGAATCCTTCCACTACCTCACACTGTTCTCCAAAGAAAGAGTATGAAGATACAAAAACAACAACAACTTTGCATGTCTGCTTTTCGTAGCCTGTTGTATGGTGTGTTCCTTTCTAAAGTTGAAGTACACAGCAATCTGGTGTGGTGCTTCTCTTGTGTACCAATTGCCATTTTCAACAATTCCAGATCTTCATTTACTCCAGTAGCTTGCTTAATCTTGGTTATTCCATCTATAGATAGGGGTAAATGTTACAGCAAATTGATGTTTTTGATCTCTATTTTTCCATCTCTACATGCATCAATTGACACGGCTTCCTCACTGTCTACTTTTCTGGTCATATGGGTAGATACGTTTTGCTCCGTCTGCCAGCAAGGAACACATCTTGCCTTTCTAGTAAGCAACATTAAATTTGCACTTTTGAAAACATAAAATCATTCTCTTGGGGCCTTTTGGGCATACCAATCAGAGACTCTTTTTTCAAAATGGCTTCAAGCGGTTTGTGGCCACGTTCCACAGTGACTTTCCTTTCAAATACACACCAGTCGAACTTCTCCAAACTACAAACAGTGCCTAAGAGCTGTTTTTGTTCTAAGCAAAACTTATCTCCATCCCAGTTAGGGACCTTGGCCCCGAAATTCCACAGGGCCATTTATATGTGTGTTGCAGCCTTAAGTTGGGACTCGCGCTCACCAAAGCTGAACCTGCCATAAATTGGGGGTCAGTTCACTTAGATATCCATTGGTGGTTCAGTAACACAACTCCTATGTAACATGGGAGCAGTACACTGGAACAAGGAGCTTGGAAATTAGAGTGTTTCCTTTAAAAAAACAAGAATGGCTGAAGATTGCATCAGCAGGCTGAGCAAACAGCAAGTGAGTAGGAATGTGTTTGACACAGTGAATAGATTATCAGGTAGCTGTAACGGATGACTCATGTGTGATTTTGTGCCACTTTTAAAGCATGGGGCTAAAATTCACAGGGTTTCCACTGGTCTTACGTTGTGACTTCAGCTGGAAACCAGCGGAACTCTCGGGGAAATGGTAGAAATGGCACAAAGTTTTAATGAGATCTATCTTCACTCATGGATCAGATGGAGCAAAGAAAAGAAAGAAAGCCACATGGGAAGAAACCTCAGAAAAGCGTCCTGCTTGTCAAATGAAGGGAGGTGGCAAGAAGGATGATGAAGAGGAGGAAGAAGACACTGATTATGAGAATGATGCTAGGAACTGGATTTTATTAGGTTAGAGTGAGTTTCCACTGTTTAGCTAAAAGTACACAGTGTTGTAGGAAGCTGCTTTTCAGGCTTCAAGTGTTCTCCTTCTTCCTTCCATATAACCTTGTGGTAGATTCAGAGTAAGTTATTTTTATTCTGACACCATGTGGTATTTGTTATTAAGTTTTATTAGTGACAAACTACAAAAGACATCAGAGCTTCAAGAGCCCAGAAGTTGTGCAATCTTCCCAGTTAAATTCCAGGGTAATTCTGTTGAGTGGGTGGAAAACCAGGCGAATGAGGCATGCAGAATGGGCGTGTATTCATCAGGTCTTTACAAGGGTAAACCAAATTCTGGTTTGGATCCTAAAACAGGTGTAAGGCCCTTTATTAGCATATTCAAAGGGTGAAACACCTGTTTTAGGTGGCCGCCGGGGATACCTCTACAGCACCCAAACAAATGTGGCGTCGGACGTGTTTCCAACGCTGTTTGGATGCAGGAGGTCAGCCCCCAAAAATTGGACCTCTTTACTCCCATTAGGTCCAATTTCACCCCCACAAGTCATTACTAATCTGAGCAATGATGTGGAGATGCCGGTGATGGACTGGGGTTGACAATTGTAAACAATTTTACAACACCAAGTTATAGTCCAGCAATTTTATTTTAAATTCACAAGCTTTCGGAGGCTTCCTCCTTCCTCAGGTAAATGAGGAAGGAGGAAGCCTCCGAAAGCTTGTGAATTTAAAATAAAATTGCTGGACTATAACTTGGTGTTGTAAAATTGTTTACAATAATCTGAGCAAGGCATAGGAATTTCAGCACTCTGTTGATTACAACCGATTAAACTAAATGCAATAGTTTAAATGGATAACTAGACATTGATTTCTGTTGTACAGAATGACTGACTCTAGCCTATAGTGCTTATTTTCCATGATGTGGAGATGCCAGTGATGGACTGGGGTTGACAAATGTAAGGAATCTTACAACACCAGGTTATAGTCCAACTGTTTTATTTGAAAATCACAAGCTTTCGGAGGCTTTCTCCTTCATGACTCAGTCACCTGACGAAGGAGAAAGCCTCCGAAAGCTTGTGATTTTCAAATAAAACAGTCGGACTATAACCTGGCGTTGTAAGATTCCTTATTTTCCATGGCTTTGAATATGACAAAATGTGACATAAAAGTGCCAGAAAAATTTCCTTGAAAAATAATCCACATGTAACAGAAGAAATGCAGTGATGCTCTTTAACTGTTAACATTACAGCAAATGAAATGTATCCATATTTACAATGATGTTCATACTGGACTTTTTTTTAACAGAGGAAGCATAGGCTTTCCCAGGCTTCAGCTTATAAAATGTAAGAAAGATGGTGTTGTCAAAAGACACCAATTATGCTGCATTATAGAATGTGCATTTTATTCCCTTTTTACTCATTTGGTGCAGCTCGCATATCATAGAATCATAGAATGACACAGCACTGAAGGAGTCCATTAGTCCCACTCTCCTGCTCTTTCCCCATAGTCCTGCAAATTTTTCCCCTTCAAGTATTTATCCAGTTCCCTTTTGAAAGTTGTTATTGAATCTGCTTCTGCCAGGCAATGACCATCTCCAACAAGAGAGAGTCTAACCACCTCCCTTTGACATTCAACTGCATTACCATCGCCGATTCCCCCACCATCAACATCCTGGGGGTCACCATTGACCAGAAACTTAACTGGACCAGCCACATAAATACTGTGGCTACAAGAGCAGGTCAGAGGCTGGGTATTCTGTGGCAAGTGACTCATCTCCTGACTCCCCAAAGCCTTTCCAGCAAGGACAAGGGCAGCAGGCACATGGGAACAACACCACTTGCACGTTCCCCTCCAAGTCACACATCATCCCGACTTGGAAATATATCGCCGTTCCTTCATTGTCGCTGGGTCAAAATCCTGGAACTCTCTACCTAACAGCACTGTGGGAGAACCTTCACCACACAGACTGCAGCAGTTCAAGAAGGCGGCTCACCACCACCTTCTCAAGGGCAATTAGGGATAGGCAATAAATGCTGGCCTTGCCAGCGATGCCCACATCCCATGAACGAATAAAAAAGAAACACCCTTTCAGGCAGCGCATTCCAGATCATAACAACTCGCTACGTAAAAAAATTTCTCCTAATTTCGCCTCTGGTTCTTTTGCTAATTACCTTAAATCTGTGTCCTCTGATTACCGACCCTTCTGCCACTGGAAACAGTTTCTCCTTATTTACTATATCAAAACCGTTCTTGGTTTTGAACAGCTGCTCTGTCTTCCTAATGCTGTCATGTTTTAACTCAGTCGATATAGACGCTGGTCTTTATGGGTACTTTACTGTTACTGTTGGTAAACAATGTCACAACAATTCTTAAGGCAGCAACAATGAAATTAACGTGATGTTCTTCCATTCCTCTCTTTCCTTCCCCCCATTAAAATTGTTGATATATCTCAAAATGAGTCCAATTGCTGCTGTACTCTCCATTAGATTCCATAAGTTGCTTTACTCATGTAGGTTCTTCAACCATCACAGCAATAAAACTTTGCAAATGTTTTGGAAAGGTCAGACCCAAATGACTACAAACTAATTGCATATTGCTATTTCATAAGTGAATCAATAGTCAAAGAACTAAGAAAGACTCTTAACTAAAGTAAGTCAGCTTCCTGTTCATTTATCTTAAGATGGAACTTAAAGGTTATTAGAAATCCTATTATTAGTCTAGTTATTACAGAGAGAATAATAAATAACTTCTAGTGCTTACAAGGTAGTAAAGTCATTGAGGTGTTCAGTTGACATAAACAGTAAGACTGAATCCTGAGATAAAACAACAGCCTCACCAGCCCCTCCATAATATTTGTTATTTTCAGAATATATATATAGCAGAGCTAAAGTAATTTATTTCATATAGTTTTCATAGAATAATAGAATGATTCAGCACAGAAGGAGGCCAGTCAGCCCATCTCGCTGCATAAACATTTTTTTCCTCATGTCGCCTCAAGTTCTTTTGCCAATTACCTTAAATCTGTGTCCTCTGATTACTAACCCTTTTGCCACTGGAAACAGTTTCTCCTTCAGAATTTTGAGCACCTCTATCAAATCTCCCCTTATCCTTCTCTGCTCTAAAGAGAACAAACCCAGATTCTCCAGTCTTTCCACATAACTGAAGTCTTTCATCCCTGGTACCATTCTAGTAAATATCCTCTGCACCCTTGACATCCTTCCTAAAGTGTGGTGTCCAGAATTGGACACAATACACCAGCTGGGGCCTAAGTAGTGTTTTATAAAGGTTTAGCATAACTTCTTTGCCCTTTTGTTTTGTTAGCAATAGCCAACATGGTAGATATTGACTACCAATGCACTCTAAGATGCGTTTGATGCATAATGATGCCCTTCTTTCAGTCCCAAACTAGCACACTGAGCTCCTCAGCTTTTTAAAGTGGCAGTAAGTGCCAGGTTGCATTCTGCTCAGAGTATCAGTCTGAGACTGAATGAAGCATGTAAAAAGGCACTGTTACAGAATTAAGAGCACTTACATTCTGAGCCACACATTGGGAGGAGAAGTTGAGGTACTTTAATGAGGTTCCCTTAATGAGCTTCTTACTTAGCTTAAGCTGGCAAGGTATAAACTTCTGTAATCTTTCCTCATAGCTCATCCCCTTTACACTTGGTTCTCTCTAAGGACACCTTAATATTACCCCCAGTCATTCTCTCACCTTTGCCTTTCTCCACTCTATCCCGCTGTATCTCTCTGATTCTGGTCCCTCTCTGCTCTCAGCCAGGATTTCTTTCCTTTTCCTTCACCCCACTGTTCCCTTGAATTGTGACCCCTTTTACCCGTTCATCTATAGCTCAACCCCTCTGTCCACCATCTGGCTTCCCCTCGTCTTTGCCTAATCATTAGAAACATGGCAGGCAGCACTGCCCCAGCAATTTGGTGAACTTTGTTCTTATTGTTTTGTCACTTCTACAAACAACAACAACAACAACAACAACTTGTATTTATATAGCACATTTAACGTAATAAAATGCCCCAAGGTACTTCACAGGAGTGTTATCAAACAAAATTTGAAACTGAGCCACTTAAGGAGATATAAAGACAGGTGACCAAAAACATGGTGAAAGAGGTAGGTTTTAAGGAGCATATTAAAGGAGGAGAAAGAGATAGAGAGGTGGAGAGGTTTAGGGAAGGAATTCCAGAGCTTAGGACCTAGGCAGCTAAAGGCACGACCGCCAATTGTGGAGCGATGAAAATCAGGAATGTGCAAGAGGCCAGAATTAGAGGAGTGCAGAGATCTCAAAGGTTGTAGGGCTGGAGAAGGTTCAAGGATAGGTAGGGGTGAGACCATGGCGGGATTTGAAAACAAGGATGAGAATTTTAAAATCGAGGTGTTGCCAAACCGGGAGCCAATGTAGGTCAGCGAACACAGGGGTGAGGGGAGAACGGGACTTGGTGTGAGTCTAACCACCTCCCCTTGACATTCAACGGCATTACCATCGCCGAATCCCCCACCATCAACATCCTGGGGGTCACCATTGACCAGAAATTTAACTGGACCAGCAACATAAATACTATGGCTACAAGAGCAGGTCAGAGGCTGGGTATTCTGCGGTGAGTGACTCACCTCCTGACTCCCCAAAGACTTTCCACCATCTACAAGGCACAAGTCAGGAGTGTGATGGAATACTCTCCACTTGCCTGGATGAGTGCAGCTCCAACAACACTCAAGAAGCTCGACACCATCCAGAACAAAGCAGCCCGCTTGATTGGCACCCCATCCACCACCCTAAACATTCACTCCCTTCACCACCGGCACACTGTGGCTGCAGTGTATACCATCTACAGGATGCACTGCAGCAACTCGCCAAGGCTTCTTCGACAGCACCTCCCAAACCCACGACCTCTACCACCTAAAAGGACAAGGGCAGCAGGCATATGGGAACAACACCACCTGCACGTTCCCCTCCAATTCACACACCATCCCGACTTGGAAATATATCCTTCATTGTCGCTGGATCAAAGTCCTGGAACTCCCTTCCTAACAGCACTGTGGGAGAACCTTCACCACACGGACTGCAGCAGTTCAAGAAGGCGGCTCATCACCACCTTCTCAAGGGCAATTAGGGATGGGTAATAAATGCTGGCCTCGCCAGCGACACCCACATCCCATGAACGAATAAAAAAAAGAGTTAGGATACGGGCAGCAGAGATTTGGATGAGCTCAAGTTTACGGAAGGAGCAAAGTGGGATGCCGGCCAGGAGAGCATTGGAATAGGTGAGTGTTAAGGTAACAAAGACATAGAAGAGGGTTTCAGCAGCAGATAAGCTGAGGTAGGGATGGAGACAGGCGATGTTACGGAAGGTAGTTTTGGTGATGGAGAGGATATGGGGTCGCAAGCTCAGCTTAGGATCAAATAGGATGCCAAGGTTGCGAACAGCCTAGTTCAGCCTCAGGCAGTGGCCAAAGAGAGGGATGGAGTCCATCCTGAAATCCTGGGATTTCTAGCTGTAAATTCCACAATTGTGGGGTTGCTAAAATGGCTGGCGTCCTGAGATACAGAGTCTTGCATTCGCAAACACTAATTCATTAGAATTGTGCCCTTTTAAAAGCACAATATATTTGGCCCAGTCCTCACTGCTGTTGATTGCCATATAATTTCAATTTAATTATATTGTGGTTCACTGGTCCTCAGAGTTGATACTTCTATAAGAATATAAGAACATAAGAAATAGGAGCGGGATTAGGCCATACGGCCCCTCGATCCTGCTCCGCCATTCAATCAGATCATGGCAGATCTTCAACCTCAACTCCACTTTCCTGCCCGATTCCCATATCCCATGATTCCCCTAAAGTCCAAAAATCTATCTATCTCAGCCTTGAATATACTCAATGACTCAGCATCCACAGCCCTCTGGGGTAGAGAATTCCAAAGATTCACAACGCACTGAGTGAAGAAATGCCTCCTCATCTCAGTCTTAAATAGCCAACCCCTTATCCTGCGACTATGCCCTCCAGTTCTAGACTCTCCAGCCGGGGGAAACAACCTCTCGGCATCTACCCTGTCAAGCCTCCTCAGAATTTTATATGTTTCAATGAGATCACCTTTCATTTTTCTAAACTCCAGACAGTATAGGCCCATTCTACTCAACCTCTCCTCATAGGACAACCCTCTCATCCAAGGAATTAATCTAGTGAACCTTCGTTGCACCGCCTCTAAGGCAAGTATATCCTTCCTTAGATAAGGAGATCAAAACTGTATGCAGTACTCCAGGTAAGGTCTCACCAAAGCCCAGTACAATTGTAGTAAGACTTCCTTACTCTTGTACTCCAACTCCCTTGCAATAAAAACTAATATGCTATTTGCCTTCCAAATTGCTTGCTGAACCTACATGCTAACCTTTTGTGTTTCTTGTGCCAGGACACCCAAGTTTCTCTGGACACCGACATTTAATAGTTTCTCACCATTTAAAAAATATTCTGTTTTTCTATTCTTCCTACCAAAGTGAATAACCTCACATTTCCTCACATTATACTCCATCTGCCACCTTCTTGCCCACTCACTTAACCTGTCTATATCCCTTTGCAGACTCTTTGTGTCCTCCTCACAGCTTACTTTCCCACCTAGCTTTGTATCATCAGCAAACTTGGACACACTACACTCAGTCCCTTCATCGAAATCATTGATATAGATCATAAATAGCTGAGGCCCAAGCAACGATCCTTGCGGCACCCCACTAGTTACAGCCTGCCAACCTGAAAATGACCCGGTTATCGCTACTCTCTGTTTTCTGTCCATTAACAAATCCTCTATCCATGCTAATATGTTACCTGCAACCCCATGAGCCCTTATGTAACAACCTTTTATGTGGCACCTTAACGAATGCCTTTTCAAAAGCCAAATATACTGCATCCATTGGTTCCCCTTTACCATCAAAAAACTCTAATAAATTTGTGAAACACGATTTCCCTTTCATAAAACCACGTTGACTCTGACTAATCATATTACAATGTTCTAAGTGCCCTGTTACCACTTCCTTAATAATGGATTCCAGCATTTTTCTGCCAACTGATGCCAGGCTAACTGGCCTATAGTTCCCTGTTTTCTCGCTCCCTCCTTTCTTGAAAAGTGGGGTTACATTTGCTACCTTCCAATCCTTGGGGACCGTTCTAGAATCTAGGGAATTTTGGAAGATCACAATCAATGCATCCACTATCTCTGCAGACACCACTTTTAGAACCCTCGGATGTAGGCCATCAGGTCCAGGGGATTTATTGGTTTTTAGTCCCATTAGTTTCTCAAGTACTTTTTCACTACTGATAATGATTACTTTAACTTTGTTACTCTCATTAGCCCCTTGGTTCCCCACCATTTCTGGTATGTTTTTTGTGTCTTCTACTGTGAAGACGGATACAAAATATTTGTTTAACGTCTCTGCTATTTCCTGATTCCCCATTTATTCATTTCTCCTGTCTCAGCCTCTAGGGGACCAACATTTACTTTGGCTACTCTCTTCTTTTTTACATACTTGTAGAAGCTCTTACAATCTGTTTTTATATTTCTTGCTGGATACTAAACTCTTCCAATCCTCAGGCAATATCATAGGCTTCTTCTCTTAATCTAATACTATCCTTAACTTCTTTAGTTAGCCACAGGTGGATCACTTTTCCCATGGAGTTTTTGGGCCCGATTTAAGGAGGGAGGCAGGTTGGCAGCGGGGTTCGACTGGACGTGTGGGTAACGCGCCCAGTGAAATCGGTGGGTTTGGCACGCGATCGTAAGTAAATTGAAACCACTTACGTTGGCTTCTGGGTTTCACGCTGGAAAGCTATGCAGTGGGTGGACTGCGCACCCGCATCATCGGCTGTCAGCTGGAGGAGCCCTATTTAAAGGGGCAATCCTCCACTGACTGATGCTACAGAAATTAGGCAAAATTACAGCATGGAGCAGCCCAGGGGGAAGGCTGCTCCCAGGTTTAATGATGCCTCACTCCAGGTCTTACTGGATGGGGTGAGGAGGAGGAGGAGGGGAGGGAGATCTTCCACCCGGCGGATGGGAGGAAGTGGCCTGCCTCTGACACCACGAAGGCCTGGCTCGAGGTGGCAGAGGAGGTCACCAGCACCACCAACGTATCACACACCTGCATATGGGTTGTAGAAGTTTGGAACTCTCTTCCACAAACGGCAATTGATACTAGCTCAATTGCTAAATTTAAATCTGAGATAGATAGCTTTTTGGCAACCAAAGGTATTAAGGGATATGGGCCAAAGGCAGGTATATGGAGTTAGATCTTATCAAATGGCGGAGCAGGCAAGAGGGGCTGAATGACCTACTCCTGTTCCTATGTTCCTATACAGTGCAGGAAGCGCTTCAATGACCTAACCAGGTAAGCCGAAGTGAGTACTCTTACTCATTCCCCTACACTCTGTCTGCCACATCACCGCCCCCACCCCACATCTCCTTCTGCACTGCCAACACTACTCTATCACATCACTCCTCACACCCACTGAACCCTCATCCTCATCTTACTTGCACTTCCTCACCTCGCCAGTACTCATCCCACCACTACCACTCAACCCAATCCTTATACAATGTCATGGTTCTGTCTCATACTCACCCTCTCATGCATCTCTTTCATGGTCAGCCTCACCCCACCTGCCACTACCTGTGCTGCAGCCACAGGGCATGCATCACGTATGTGCAGTAGGAAGCGTAAAGCAAACGTGTCGTGAGCATGAAGGGGATACACAAGGATGTTTGAGGTTTTGTCATGATTTTTACTTATATTTGATTTCTGATCAACTCACATTACATATTATATTGTCACCACTACTGCCAAGTCTTGGCCATTCTTGACTGGCTTGTGCAATAATGCCCTTTCATGAGGTTCTCCATGAACACCCTTGATGCCACCCATTGGGTCACCCTACAGTGGGTGTATGTGTAGTTGCATGACTACTTTGTGCAGGTGCCTGTTGCGTGGCACTGTGTTGTGTAGCTCCAGGTGGCAGAGGTGGACGGCGTGCCTGATGAGGCTGGTGATGTTGCTCATCCTCCAGTAGAGTGACGAATGCAGCTGTGGAATCCCCCCCCCCCGCCTTCATCCTGATGGTGTGAGTGTGAGGGGGTCCGCAAAGTAGGTAAATGTGTTTGGACAGCAGAGTTTAGAGTACGATGTAATAATTTTGAATGTGGAGACAACGGTGTGGCAAACAAAACTTTGTTTAAGGTGACAGAGTGCCCTGCTGCAATGAATGAGGTATTCCCCCCAACTGTCAAGGAATCCTCTGCATCTCCCAATAGCTGCTGACTGAAACATGTCTGCAACAACAGGGAGTGTTTCCCACAGCATGGGAAACACGCTGAGGAGAGTCCAAAATCACATCCCTGCTAAAATCTCTTCCCAATGAGGTCTGTCAACAACCTCAAGTACCTCCCTAACTATCTAAACTGTCATCCCGCCAGCTTTAATTGCTGGTGGGAGTCCCGCATGCGGGGGCTGTGAGCGCACCGATTCGTGTCATTGGGGAACCCGGAAGTGAGCGGGTTGGAGCCGGGCTCCGGATCCGCTCCGGGATTCCCCAATTTTAGGAAACCCCCCGGCCACGAACGCACCCGTTCATCCATCCTAAAATTGACCCCTCGGTGTCAGAAAACTGAGCCTCCAGAGCAGAGGATATGTGTGCTCAAGGATCAATTGGCCTTCTCTTTGGCAGAAGATCAGCGGAAACCCCAAAGGAAATAACGTAATCGGCCATTTACACTGTTTCTCTGGGGTATCTGCTCTAGTTCAAGAAACCCTGTGGAAATTCTAAGCGGCTATTTTTATTTTTCACTACCTCAAAGCTGCTTTCTGTCCCTTTCTCCTGTGATTATATTTTCTCATTATTTATTTCAGCTAAGCATTCTGTTTCTACAAGCTTACAACCAGTTTCCTGTTCAGTCTAATATCTGACTATCAATTTCAAATAATGAAATCTCTTCCGAGAGGCATCAGTGCAACACTTTATTGAAAGCCTTCCTGCAGACTTCATGGATATCCTTGAATGGAAGTAGTGTGGTCAAAACTTTTTTGATGCCATTGCCTCTTTAAGCTGCTACAGGTCTTTAAATCTAACAGCAGTATGCAATCCACCCCTGCCTCCCCCCCCCCATGGCGCATTCCCAATCAGAGGCAGTACTAGTGCCAGGAGCTTGCCTGCAAAACTAGCCCGGAAAATTCAGTGGGATCAGCCCACTTCTCATACTGCTGGTGGTGATACATTTTAGTATGTTTCCAGTCACCATGGCTGATGGTGCTAGAGAGGAATGGGTGATTGGGGACAGGGAAATTTGGAAGAGATCGCTCTTGCTGGATCTCTGCCCATTGTGAGCCATATATGCTGAACCAGCCAACTTTTTTGGACAGCCTGAAGTACTCTCACACAAACATGTCAGAGTTTTATTTTAATATTACAATGCATAATAATCATATGGAAATCAATGGAGGCATGATTCCTCCATTTGTTCATGGCGATTGCATTGTGTGCTCAGATCACCCTGGAAAATGGGCAATCAGGGTTCGGTATGTTCTGAACTGACAGGATGCCAGTGTTTAAAGTGGGACCAGCTGTATCCTTATTTGGAGCATACATGAAAGTGGACTCTCATTTTGGGTTTGTGAATTTTTCAGTGTTTTTTTTATTTGGCAGGTTGCCTATTTTGGAGTTTTTTCCCCAAGATTTCTGGTAGCTAGTTTTTAATTTCTATTATCTAAATCTGGAAATTGAAATTTTAGTGGTTATTCCTCTCTTGTTGTTATTTGGTGGAAGAGGAAGGTGGCGAAAGGAGGATAGTCCTTACTCACCTTACCCACGCAGCCGTGTTTATAGACGCAGTCATGCAATCTACTTAAACCTGGCCTGCAGACATCCACCACCACAGGGACTGCACTACCAATAGCAGTCAAGGTCACCACTGCCCTGAATGTTTGTGCCTCACACTGATTCTAAGTTACCACAGGGGACATGAAAAACATCAGTCATTCTGCAGTCACAGAAATATCAAGCAAGTCATCGATCTGTTGTTAACAGGGCAAACAACTTTATAATCTTTCTAAGGAAACCTTATAGCAGAATGTGAGGGCCTATAATTTGTTTCATATTATAGGATGCCCCAAAGTCTAGGGTGTCATTGATGGCATCCTTGTGGACATCTGAGCTCCTCCTTACAATCCTTAGCTTCATGAAGCACAGGGCATCCATTCCCTCAATGTATAGGTGGTCATTGACCAGCAACACAGAATTATGCAGGTCAATTCCTGCTTGCTGGGCAGCATTCTTGATGTCTTCATCTTAAGACTATTTGTGGCTGGGCTAATTGAAGGGGACGGCAGACAATAATAATAAGAGATCAATTGGAGCATGCAGCAGTTCTGATCCAGTCCAACAGTTTGGAAATTTTACCTGGGCCTTAGGTACTGGAGACTTCCAGCTCATGTTAACAAATTCTTTTTGCGTAGGAAAGATGCACAATGGGAAATATACTTTCCACACTGCTCTTGGGGCCTACAATAACCACAATGCACCTTAATTATGACAGACAGAAAATTTACAAATTTAGAAATAATAATTCCATAGAATTACATAGAATTTACAGCACAGAAACAGGCCATTCGGCCCAACTGGTCTGAACCAGTGTTTATGCTCCACCTCTCTTCATCTAACTCTATCAGTATAACCTTCTATTCCTTTCTCCCCAATCTGTTTATCTAGCTTCCCCTTAAAAAATAATGTGAGGCATAAGCAGTGAAAAAACATAAAAAGGTTTTCTTTTCATATTTTATACAATTTTATGCCATTAAATGAAACTCTGAGCTTATAGTATTGTTTGGGGTTGAAGTTTTGTGTGTCACTGAAGGGCCTGATGGTTGTCTGGCAACTGAAAGACTGAAAGAGGTTCTTATGAGGTGCTTTGATGTTGAGCTCGAACAGTATGCCCAAAGCTAGTCAATCAGTCAGGCCCTGAGCATGGTGACTGACCAGCTATTCAAAATGTTGGCCACTTAATACCAATGGGAGAAAACACCTCTGTGTGCAGCACCGTGCCAATGACAGCCTTACAAGAACTACAAATCCACTGAGGGAAAAAGGGGAGACATAACTTTTATGATCATTTAAATAACTGAAAAAGGGAGCTTTTGAGTAGGGAGGAGAGAAGAATAAACAAATTAGTAAGGTACTTGCATATTAAGTAAATAACAAAAATCTGAAGTGTGAGGTAGAGCTAAAAATTGTAATATAATAAAAATAAGACATTATGAGGGGGCAAGAACAAAGTTTTGTAAAGGGGTAGAAAAATAGTATTACAAATGTTATATCTGTGAGCTGTATCAATAACGTCCAACATTTATATTTCATGCTAATCATGTAATTTTGCTTCAGCTAATATGCTGTATTACGATAGGCAAACTACTGCCAAATTTTGGTTGCAATGGGACTACAGTAAATATCAGAAACTGCTCTCCAGGTCCTGGTTACCCATAGGCAAAACCGCAGGAAAACTTAATTTATATCTATTAGATATATTCATAATAATGTACAATTACACAGATATAATAGATACACATTATTAAACGATTAACTATATTTAAAATTAGCATTTTAATAGCTATCATCACATATATTTATATCTAATAATGTGATATATTTATATATTCTGCTATATAATGATAAAATTTGATCCATTAGGTAAAATTGGATATATATTTTATTGGAATATATTATATATAAGTCCAATATTTATTTATAATTTGATAAGTAATATATTCTGCAGGAATGGGTGAACACCATTGATTTATTGATTTATGTTAGTTGTGAGAGTGAGTGGCACAGGTTGATTGATTGATTGATGTATGTAACTGGGGTGATTAAGGATATCTATTTATTTAAGTAGAGTAGATGAGGGGGCACTGATTTATTTATTTATTTATGCACACAATTATTCTTTTTTTTAACCCATCAGCAATGCCAGACGAGATCCATTAGTACATTATCAAAATAATTCTATTCAAATCTCAATTTGTATTTATCTCTAACCACCCTGATAGAGAGCAATGTACATCCATTCAGAAGATTTAGAGTTTGAATACGAACCTAAACTCTCTTTATAAATCAATTCACCTCACTGAGAGAAATTGGCCAGGTCTTGGCTCAGCATGTGATTTTAAATTACTTCATCTTAGCATCAAGAAAAGTTAACATTAGCAGTACCACCTCATTGAAATGTACCTCCTGTTGGATATTCATTGGGTGGTATTAAATAGGTCCAGTTATAAGTCTGTATGCCAGTCCAGGACAGCTCAGTGGCACAGAGTATTAGACAACATTAACACTGTCTCAATGGGGGAGGGTGGGGGGGGAGTGGAAATAAGTCATTGTTGTGCCCATTTTCAGCTGTAAAAAAGTGGCAATGAGGACTGATTCTGGATACAAAATGCCCAATCTGAGCCTGGGGTACAGGCGCCGGCATATTTGTAAAGGCGGCTTCCCAGGTGTCCATGGCGTCCGTCTGAAATAGGAGTTAGGCCCCTTGCGTATGTAAATCAGGGGCCTAACGCATGTTTCGGGCCCCCTCGTAAGAACATGAGAAATAGGAGCAGGAGTAGGCCATATGACCCTCAAGCCTGCTCCTCCATTCAATAAGATCATGGCTGATCTTCGACCTCAACTCCTCTTTCCCACCCGATCCCCATACCCCTTGATTCCCTTAGAGTACAAAAATTTATCGATCTCAGTCTTGAATATACTCAACGACTGAGCATCCACAGCCCTCTGGGGTAGAGAATTCCGACGATTCACTACCTTCACCTCAGTCTTAAATGTCCGACCTTTATCCTAAGACTATGCCCCCTAGTTCTAGATTCTCCAGCCAGGGGAATTAGCCTCTCAGCATCTACCCTGTCAAGCCCTCTCAGAATCTTATATGTTTCAATGAGATCACCTCTCATTCTTCTAAACTCCAGTCAGTATAAGCTCATTCTACTCAATCTCTCCTCATAGGACACCCCTCTCATCCCAGGAATCAATCTAGTGAACCTTCATTGCACAACCTCTAAGGTAAGTATATCCTTCCTTAGATAAAGAGACCAAAACTATATACAGTACTCCAGATGTGATCTTGCCAATTGTAGCAAGACTTCCTTACTTTTGTACTCCAACCCCCTTGCAATAAAGGCCAACATACCATTTGCCTTCCTAATTGCTTGCTGTACCTGCATGTTAACTTGCTGTGATTCGTGTACAAGGACACCCAAATCTCTCTGAACCCCAACATTTAATAGTTTCTCACCATTTAAAAAATATTCTGTTTTTCTATTCTTCCGACCAAAGTAAATAACCTCACATTTCCCCACATTATACCCCATCTGCCACCTTCTTGCCCACTCACTTAACCTGCCTATATCCTTTTGCAGATTCTTTGGGCTCGAATTTAGCAGGCCTGCGGGTTCCCAGCGGGTGGTCCTCCGGGAGCATGGAAAACGCGGACGGCTAATCGTATGCGTCCCCCACGCGATCGCGGGATAATTGACCTGATTAAGCCCTGCTTCCGGGTTCTCCGCTCCCCAGCTGCGTGCCGGCCGGCTGCGCATGCGCAGTACCGTCGACGCAATGTAGGAGCTCCACTTAAAGGGGCAGTCTCCCAAAGCCCCTCCTGCTGCAAGCAAGAGGTTTGAGACGATGGCTCAGCAAAGGGGAAAGGCTGCGCCCCGTTTTTCAGACCTGGCACTGCAGCTGATGCTGGAGGGCGTGAGGAGGAGGAGGGAAACGCTCTTCCCAGAAGATGGACGCAAGTTCCCTGCCGCCGCCACCAGGAAGGCATGGGCAGAGGTGGCGGCGGAGGTGAGCAGCAGGGGCAAGACCCCAAGGACTTGGGAGCAGTGCCGCAAGCGCTTCAATGACCTGACTAGGTCTGGCAAGGTGAGTACACCAACGCACCCTCCCACATCCCGTCCCCACCATCACGCCAAACAGATCACAACCCCTCCTGCACAGCCACCACTGCGCTCCATCAGCAATCCTCACAGCCACTCATTCACCATCCTCGCCGTGCACGCAAGTACCCACCGTCCCTGACCCCACCCGAACACTACCACACACCCCAATCCCCATGCAATGGGATGGGCACGTGGCCCACGCATCCTCCCATCCATCTGCGCCACGCTCAACCCAACCACACCGATGCTCGATGCGTCTCACGATGCAATACGCACCCACTCACACATCTGTGTTTTGCCTTCACAGGAGAAGAGAAGCAAGAACAATAGGGAAAGGGCACGCACCGGAGGTGGGCCGCCGCAAGTGGTGGAGCTCACCGACGCCGAGGTGGAGGCGCTCGACCTTGCCCGCACGCGACATTGCCTGTCGGTGGCTGATGGCGAGTGTGTCGCTGCCGAAACGGCCGGTAAGGGAAAGCTGACACTCAACACCCATGATCGCGAGTTACCGTATCATCACCTGCCATCAGGCGCACTGTCAAGTTGGTCCACATGCCTCAAAGTGCCCTCTTGCAGGTCCGTCTGTGTGTGAAGCGATCGTGGAGGGCGATTCCTCAGAGGACATGGCGGTCTCTGAGGGTGCATCGTCACATCAGAGCCAACCATCCACCAGCGCAGAGACACGCACCTCGGTGGGTCCCCCTCGCCAACTAGTTGGGGTAGCACTTGGTGAGTCACCGCGCACGAGTGAGCATGAGCAGACCCTGGTGGCAGGGGCAGCCGCGGAGGGTCCGCGACGGAGGGAGCACTCATCTCCAGGCTCTGCTCAGCCGGACCCAGATGCTGAACCGAGGGGGCCACCAGTGAAAAGGAGAGTCGTCGAGGGGCATCAGCTAATTGCCGAGGTACTGGGAGAGGTGCCGCGCGCATTGTCCACAATTGCGCAGGCGATGGAGGAGTCCAACTCCTGCATGTGGGCATTGGTGGCGCAGGCACAGGAGGGTACCGGCGACACAGTGTCGCGGGTCGGTGCGGGACTGTCTGCGGTGGAGGACAGGCTGGCCTCCCTCGAGCGTCACGCACAGCTCCAGATCGAGTCCATGCAGGCCCTGACAACGTCTGTACGGATTCAGGGTGAGCAACATTCCGCCGCCATCAACAGGCTGACGGATACACTAGGGGTGGCCTTGCAAGGCCTCACACATGCCATCCAAACTGCCGTCCAGCAGAGTGGAAGGGGTGATGTGGGCCGAGGCCAAGAGAGGGATGATGGTGACCGGGGACATGGAAGCGGGGACGCTTCTCAAGGCGCCCCCACGTCCCACCCGTTGCCCACCTCTCAACCAGTACCCGCAATGGTGCCTCCTCTCCAGGTGGCCAAGTCTGCCCCTGCCCCGGTGCAGGAGGAGCAGTCTGTGGAGGTGCCGTCACGGGCACCGAAACCCAGGGGCCGTCCGCCAAAAGCATCTACCCGGTCAAGGCAAGAACACGAGCCACAGGGGTAGCACCACGGAGGGGTTCCCGGAAAAGAATTGCAAAGGCATTATAATCACAAAGGGAATACACCAAGGTGTTTATTAATTTGTACATTTTTTTTTATATTATGTCACATTGGAGATATTAGATACTCTATTCTCACCACTCCTGCCACCTCTCGTCCATTCTTCCGCGGCTTGTGCAATAGGTGCGTTCCGTGGAGGCCATCATGACGGCGAACACCTGCTGCCACCCATTGGGCACACTGCTGTGGGTGCAGGATTACTGGCAGCACTCTTCAGTGGAGGGGGCTGGTATGGCCGCTCGCATGTGCAGGTGAGGAGATGCGAGCGCCTCGCAGTGTCTGACTCTAGGAGAACCGTTGACGTATGAGTGCCTCCCTGGCCCGGCGACCATCCCGGTGAGTCGCGGTTCGGCGCATGGGTCGTCCAACATCCTCTGGCGCGTCCTCCTCCTCCTCCTCCTCCACCTCCTCCTCCTCCTCCTCCTCCTCCTCCTCGCCCTCGCCTTCCTCAATGTGGGTGGCGGGTGTGGATGGGGCTTCCTCCAGCGGCACCCCTCTATGTTGGGCCATGTTGTGCAGGGCACAGCAGACAACTATGATTCGTCCCACTCTGAATGGTGTGTATTGGAGCGCTCCCCCAGAACGATCAAGGCACCTGAAGCGCATCTTGAGAAGCCCTATGGTCTGCTCAATTGTGGACCTGGTAGCAGTGTGGCTGTCATTATATCGACGCTCCGGCTCGGTGATGGGGTTCCTCAGAGGTGTCATGAGCCACGTGTGTAGGGGATACCCCTTGTCGCCGAGGAGCCAGCCGTTGCCGGCGTTGGGTGCCTGCAGGATGGGCGGGACGGCAGACTCCCTGAGGACGAAGGCATCGTGGCAGCTGCCGGGGTATCTGGCGCACACGTGTAGGAATCTCTGGCGGTGGTCACAGATGAGCTGGGCGTTCATGGAGTGATACCCCTTCCTGTTGATGAACAGCCCTGGCTCATGCGGAGGTGCCCGTATTGCGATGTGGGTGCAGTCGATTACACCCTGCACCCGTGGGAAGCCGGCCATGGCATGGAATCCAACCGCCCTCTCCATCTGGCTGCGCTCGTCCATGGCGAAGTTGATGTAGTGCGAGGCCCTGCGGAACAACCCATCAGTGACCTGCCTTATGCACTTGTGTGCAGAGGACTGACAGACCCCGGTGATGTCCCCGGTGGCACCCTGGAAGGAACCAGATGCGAAGAAGTTGAGGGCAGTGGTGACTTTGACGGCGACAGGTAGGAAGATGCTGCTTGGTCCATCAGGGAGCACCTCGTCGTTAAGGAGGCTGCAGATGTCGGCGACTACCTGGCGATTGACTCTGAGCCGACGTATGCACTGCTCCTCGGAGAGGTCCATGAAGCTGAGCCTCGCTCTGTACACCCTGTGCGGAAGGTAGTGCCTCCTGCGACGCATCTCTCTCTGCGGTTGCCCTCCCTCCTGCTGTGCAGGTGGGTGTGCCGCAGCACCGTGTTGGGGGGCCCCACGTCTCCGAGGCGGACGGCGTGGACTGCGAGGCTGCTGGGGCTGGTCATCCTGTTCGTCCTCCGACGATGTCAACGCACCACCCATCTGGCAGGTGTTGGTCTGAGGGGTTGTGCAGGGTAGGTGGGTGGGTCCTCGGACTGGGGCTGCGGTTTCGTGTCGGTCTGTCCTCTGGCTTGGCGGGGGGTGGTGGAGGGCAGGGGTTGCCCTATGTGATGCGGTGGCCTCCTGCGTGGGTGAGGACTCTCCCCCGTGGAGCGCACCTTGGCACCTGCCACAGGCTGCTGGCTGCAACACGCCTGGTTGGAGAGGGACAGTTTCCCCCAGTGTGTGAAACTCACTGCCTTGAACCTAAAATCCCACACTTCCTCTTTTGACAGCTGCTTCAGCTCATTAACTGACCACAACGAGCAAGGTAAGTACTCTCAAGTGGAACCCCGCTGGCTTTAATTGCCTGCGGGATTCCCACCAGCGGGGCTTGCGCGCGCAGCCCCGCACGTCAGTGCGGTACCCGGAAGTGGCCGGGATTTCGTCACGATCCAGTCACGTGACCGGATATCGGGATTTTTGGGGCCGCCCCGCTGGGAACCCGCCGGAAACGCGATCCCAAAATCGAGCCCCTTGTGTCCTCCTCACAGCTAACTTTCTCACTGTCAGTAAACTTGGATACATTACACTTGGTCTCTTCATCTAAGTCATTAATATAGTTTGTAAATAGATGAGGCCCAAGCACTGATCTTTACGGCACCCCACTAGTTACAGCCTGCCAACCTGATAATGACCCATTTATTCCTACACTCTGTTTTCTGTCTGTTAACCAATCCTCTATCCATGCTAACATATTACTCCCAACTCCATGAGCCCTTATCTGTGTAACAACCTTTTGTGTGGCACCTTATCAAATGCCTTTTGAAAATCCAAATAAACTACATTCACTGGCTTCCCTTTATCTATCCTGCTATTTACATCCTCAAAAAACTCTAATAAATTTGTCAAACATGATTTCCCTTTCATAAAACCTTGTTGACTCTGCCTAATCGTATTATGATTTTCTAAGTGCCCTGTTACCACGTCCTTAATAATAGATTCCAGCATTTTCCCCACTACTGCTGTCAGGCTAATTGGCCTCTAGTTCCCTATTTTCTCTCTCCCTCCTTTCTTGAATAGCGCAGTTACATTTTCTACCTTCCAATCCGCTGGGACCATTCTAAAATCTAGGGAATTCTGGAAGATGAAAACCAATGCATCCACTATCTCTGCAGCCACCTCTTTTAGAACCCTAGGATGTAGGCCATCAGGTCTAGGGGATGTGTCGGCTTTTAATCCCATTAATTTCTCCAGTACATTTTCTTTACTAATCTTAATTACTTTAAGTTCCTCACTCTCATTAGCCCCTTGGTTCCCCATTATTTTTGGTATGCTTTTTATGTCGTCTACTGTGAAGACAGATGCAAAATATTTGTTTAACGTCTCTGCCATTTCCTTATTCCCCATAATAATTTCTCTTGTCTCAGCCTCTAAGGAACACACATTTACTTTCGCTACTCTCTTCCTTTTTACATACTTGTAGAAGCTCTTACAATCTATTTTTATATTTCTTGCTAGTTTAGTCTCATATTTTATTTTCTCCCTCTTTATCAATATTTTGGTCATGCTTTGCTGGTTTCTAAACCTCTCCCAATCCTCAGGCTTACTACTCTTCTTGACAACATTATAAACCTCTTCTTTTAATCTAATACTATCCTTAACTTCTTTAGTTAGCCACAGGTGGATCACTTTTCCCGTGGAGTTTTTATTCCTCAATGCAATGTATATTCATTGAGAATTATGAAATATTTCTTTAAATGTTTACTATTGCTTACCTACTGTCATCTTTTAACCTAATTTCCCAAGCAACCTTAACCAACTCGCCCCTCATACCTATGTAATTGTCTTTGTTTAACTTTAAGACTCTAGTTTCGGACTTAAGTACGTCACTCTCGAACTCAATGTGAAATTCCAAAATATTATGATCACTTGGCCCGGAGGATCCCTTACTCCTGGAAATTGGTCTGAAACTTGTTTTTTCCAGCTCAAAAGAGGCGAAACCAGCAGTTCTTAAAGGGACCACTGGAGGCCACCAAAGAAAAAAGGTAGGCAAACTTTTTTTTAAAAAACTTACCTTCCTGTGATGCCAGGATGAGCAGGAGTGTGAGCTGCCTCTGGAGGTGCGACAGGCATCCACAGCTTGCTGGTAATATTACAGTGAGGCCTGAAGTTGAGCCTCGGGCCTCCTGGTTCGGGTAGGTATTCGAAATGCGCTGTCAGTTATGCACCCAAAAATGGGTCCTAGCAAATTTCCAGCCCACAATCATGGGTTTCTCTGGACAAATGACAATAGAGGTCCTTCCTCAAAGAGAGGGAGGGGAAGTTCTTGTTGCACCTTTATCAAGAGCTTAGACTGTCATTGGAAGACACTTGGAAATAAGTTGCTTGTATTTTTGGGAGCAGTTGCTGTGTAGTATGGGTAGACTAAGACTGTCTCAGCCTGCTACCTGAAAGAGCAATAGTTGGTGATATCAATAGGAATATAACAGGGATAAAATATGATTGAGAAAATGTAGTTGGAAATAATTTTAACAATGTGCATTCAGCTAGTCGAGTGTAGTGAATTATAACGTATTACATGGTAAGCATTAATATGTTTGAAGACCTTGCAAATAATGTAAAGGTCAATAAAACATAAATTGTTGAAACATTAAAGACTAGAAATTATTGCTGATGATATTAGCAAACTAACAGTTAAGGCATTTGTATGGCATTCCTCTATGTGCTATTTTAACACAGAGTTTAACCCATTTATTTGAAGAATTTGGATTTGAATATTGTTAACAGTAATTTGCATCCTTACGTCAGTAGAATGGCAATTAATAAATCTAATACAAAATATAAGCACTAATACAGTGAGTGAGAAGCCTTTGTGTCTGAGAGTCAGTGGAGAGGAAGGGCTCGATTTTAACTCCAATGCGGGAATGCAGCCTAGCGAGCAGAGGGCCCATCTGGGAGCAGCAGTGAGGAGGCCCAGTTGATTTTAACGGCCTCATTAATATTTGACATTGGTGGGAAGCGACTGCCAGCCCGTCAAAATCGGACGGCAGGAAGCCGCCACCGGGGACCAGAAGGAATGGTCCACGGTGCTAAGGTACGTTATCAAGTGGGAGGATCAGGGGGGAATCACAGTTGAGGGTGGGGACGGGAAGCCCGGGGCCCAAGATTTCCTTGTGGGCCCCAGAGAAGCACTCCTGCTCTTCCATAAGGAAACTACAAAAAATTAAAAGAATAACTTACCTCTTCTAGCCCTGGATCCACTTCTCGAAAGGTTTGGCTAGGTGGAGAATCCACCAAGACTTCCCCGCACAGGCCTGGGGCTAAGATTGCAGTTGGGCCCCGATGACATCATTGGAACCGATCTGCATATTTAAACAAGGACCCCGCCGGCTTTGGACGGGTGTCATTGGCGGCTAGCAGAATCAGGACGGAAGGCCAACGGCTAAGTCTCCCGTTCCATTTTAACTCCCCCTCCCTGCTTTCTGCCAGGCAGGGAAGTTAAAATTCCCCCTGAAATGTCAAGAAGGGAATTTACTCCACCAACCTCTAGCTTTTAAGAGTCAGATGATGAAGGAGTGTGAGCCTGTGTGTCTAGAACTGTCCCTCATCAGTCCCAAAATAGAAGCATGAACACTCACCTAGAAGGACCCCCCTCCACCTATCCCAGTGTATGAGGTCTGAGGAAAATATGGGACTCTGCTTCTTGGAGATCTGAGAAAGTACAAGTAAGTTTTCATCTGAAAGCGGGCCCAAGGAAGCTAGGTGGCCAACTATGCCTGAGAGGGCTTGAAGGGAAACCCTGTATTTGAAAGGATGGTTTGGGTATTCCACATAGTTGAAAGACTGGGCCTGATCAGGACAAGAACATTGACTGCAATGAGTTACACTTGATCCTCAGCAGCAGCAAACACATCTGACAGACTTCGCTGTGAGGCAAATATAATAGGAAACAAACATGACTGAAACATGTGGTAAGATTTTCAGTCAGAAAGGTCATAATGTTCTCTATGTAGATTTAACATTTCTTGCTGCTATAGTTTTTGTTGAACTAATGCCATGACACATGAGCCCTAACATCAGCCTGCAGTATCCAGGCAACACTTAAATATGGTCGGAACCAGTTCAGAAATAGTCTCCTATAGCCTTAGCAAACATGCTGTGTTGATAAGTCCATTTTATAATAGAACAGTAGGGCAAGTCTGACCATATTACACAAAAAATAATCACTGTGCCAATATTATTCTTGTCAAGTAGTTTGGTGCATTTTATTTTTATCACTATATGAAATAAATGGGCTATATTGCCACCACACTGCTGGATCTGCACTATTTTGCAGCCAAAAACTAAAATGCAAAACCAAGACTAAGTCTGATTGGACTGAAGTAATGTGACCACAACTATTTTTAAATACATCAGAAGTCCATGACCCTATCACTATTAAGTGTCCCTTCTTGATGCAGTGTGCATCTCACATTTGAAAGCGTCAACAATTTCTGGCTGGCTGACTTGATATTCAGGCATGTTCTATTTTCTTTCCAAAAGGCCATGTCATTCTTATACAACTTAATCAGTGGTTACATACAGAAAAGCAAAAGAGAACACTGCAGCATTCCTGATCATTTTAATGAGGACCCCTGGCTATTCAGTCATTGAGGTATAATTGACTTGCTCTTCTCTTATTTTCATAATAGACACTCCAACCTAGACCACGATTATTTTGCTATAAGAAATGTCAAGAAAAATTTGAAGTTTTCTGAGTATTCCCATTAAAACTGAAAAGATGCCACCCTGTCTTTTTCATGAGCTGCACTCGTAGGGTTTTTGGAACTCATTATGCAGATTGGAGATGCAAATAACAGCATACCTACCATGGTGTGTGCCCCCTCCCCTTATATGCATATCCCATTGGACAAAGAAAATTATGTCATTACAGAAACATGCACATAGGTTGTTTGATGCACTCAGCGTTGGCGACATGATGGCTTTTGTAGTTGGTGTCAAATTTAACAACCCCGTAACATTTGAAAAATTCTCCAAATTTTGAACTTTTGTATCATTTTCATGACTAAATGAGGTAAAATAAAATTTATGTGCCAAGCAATTGATATTCAATTAAGATGAGGGGTGGATCCTGAATTGAAAATGATTTGGTCCATAAAATGGTACAAAATTGAACGGACTATACAATCACGTAGGTAAGTAAGTGGAGGCACGTTCGACTGTAACCAGCTTTCAATCTATTTTATTTAGTATGAAAATTGAGACAGAGAAATGAATAAAGGAAGAAAATACTTTGTTTCAGAATCTAGCCAGCTCAAGAATGTTTATTTTTGATGACTTCAGTCATGCCTATGTTGTTTTATGCCATATTAAAATGCTGCAAGTTCTATAGTTCTACTAATGACATCATCATTTCACTGCATATTACAACAAATAAGAGGTGAGTTCATTTATTCCTTGGCTCCTAACGAGATTTTCAGCCTGTCTCCTATGTTTCTAACTTTTTTTCTCAGTCTTTGACTAATCGTGGCATAGATTTTACAATGTGAGACCATCATTAAAGTAATTACTACAAGCTCTAGTAGTTGCAGGCCAATTCCTGTGTAGGCAGATTGAATTTGATAATTTTATTTTCAGTACAGGACTGAAATTACTCTGTTACTAACGGCCATGTTCATATTGTGACAACGGTCAAAGCCCATAACATTATTCTTTGTGAATATTCATGGATGTAATATTGGACTGAGAAAAAGCACAAATTTCAGCTCCCAATGTCAACTGCACTTTCACCTTTTGTGATTATTAATCTTTAGGAACAAAATTCAACAGCCTGGAGTTTCCGATTTGGGCGCAATTGGCATTTGGGTGCAAATTGCCCCCAAAAATTGCGCTGGTGCATTTTATGGTGAATTACGCTGAGTTTCCGCTGAAATGTATAAACATAATCACTGACGTAAAATCTGCCATGAATCAGCGCAATTCAGCAGCTTAAAATGGCGTAATCGTTTTTTTTTGCAATCAAAAATATTCATTGACGTATTTAAGACATGTATTTAAGAGTGGTAACCTGGTGCAATTTTATTAATGCAGCTGAAAATGGATTTATCACTAAGTCCTCTGCCTGTGAGTAACCTGATTTAATATCACTGAAAATGACTCAAAAAAAACTATATTGAAGCATTTACTACTTTCATTGGTGTACATTAGTCAATTTCTTGCTAAATTGACATCTTTTAATATTTAAAAACATTTAAACCGTGCGTTTGCACCTAAGAAAACAAGCTTAATTTTAAAACCCTCCTCAAACGGCTGCAGACGGGTGTAATCGGCAGAAACTCACTATCCTCATTGTTTTGAGTGGGGGGGTGTGGCCAGTTTTGTTGGGGGGGGCTAGTTTCAGCACTTTTTTTTAGCCAGTGTAAAACATCATGAAAACTCGAATTATGCTGGGCGTAAGCGTAAAATCAAAATTTCACGATGTTTTGCACTGATTCAGCCGGATTGCACTGAAAAAGCCAACGCAATTTAGCGGAAACTTTGGGCCAATATTTGTAACTACAAAATTTAGTTTGAGAGTGCCCTATGGTCAACAGCTGTGATGTCATCTTTCACCATTAATAAACCTTTAATTAAAACTATAATATCTCTGCACCTCCAATATTTTGATTACAGGTCCTTTCCATTTGGACTTTGGAAAGTTGAATGAATAGACCAACACTGTATGTTTCTAATTAATGATATACAGAGAATCAGGTCAATTTAACAAATAGTGGTTGGTTAGACCAATCCAGTGTTGGGTCAAACATTGAGATCAAATGTTCTACTTGGAAAAATCCCAATTAGGCTGCTGATGTACACAACATAAGCAATTGACATTCATAAGGTCCATCAATATTTCTCTGTTTGAAATGAATATGCAGAAAGAGGGAAGGACTGTATAAAACTTAAAGTTCTTATCAAATGTTTCTGCCATTCAACAATCAACTTTACTAATCAATGAAGGAGGAGCTTTCTAAATTTTTGAACTTTGAAACAAGTCCTGTGCTTCATATATTTTTTGCTTACTTATTAAGCCCTTAATAGCCTTAAAGGTATCAGTTGGATGCAATGGCGAAACAACACTTTTATATGGCACCTTTCACAACCGTAGGAAGTTCCAAAGTGCTTTACAATCATTGAAGTGCTTTTGAAGTTTAGTTACTGTTGTAATGTAGGTAAGCTGGCAGCCAATTTGAGCACAGCAAGCTTCCACAAACAGCAGTGAAATAAATGACCAGATCATCAGTTTTTAGCCAGCTCTTCTTCGAATAGTGCCATGACTGACACTTAAATTATTTTTAAGATCCTTGACATCTTTTCTTTGCTTCCTTTTATCAGCTAATTTTCTGTGGCTTTTTGCCTAAACCTGTACCTACCATTTTTCCGAGCTAGATTATCTCACTGCAGTAATCTGTTGCCTTCCCAAGTGAATTTCGATATAACCTTTGCTTTCAATTGCTATTTGGCACTAGTTCAGGTAAAAAAATAAAAATCTAGTTGATATGATATTTCTAATTTCATACTATTGTAAAGCAGAAGCTATTTGAAATTGAATCTATTTTTTATTCGTTCGTGGGATGTGGGCGTCACTGGCAAGGCCAGAATTTATTGCCCATCCCCGATCTGTCGAAATATTTATCATAATTTAGTACTTGTTTTGTATGTGTTGTTGGCTGGAAAACCCTCCATTGTTCTACCAATGGGGGATATACACGATTAGTTTACATTGGGACATAGATTTCATGAGAAGACATAGTGGGGGTTAAATTGGTTAATCCCCAAACACGGGCATGGGGATCACGGTGCGTGATTAACCCACACCCAGTCGTTGAGATGCAGGCAGCATGTAGCATTCATGCTAGCTGTTAATCTACGTGATTGCTGCGAGCAGCCAGGCTGACCTTTTTTTTTATTCGTTCATGGGATGTGGGCGTTGCTGGCAAGGCCAGCATTTATTGCTCATCCCTAATACCTGTGCTGTGAGTGAATGTACGCATCAGCAGGGGGCCCCGATATCAGGAGCGGCTAGAACTACTTAAATGCACCCTGCACCTCTTAAAGGAGAGGTGTACTGTGGCTGCAGGAAGTGGTGTGAGAAGTGATTCCTGGGCTGGAACATATTGAAGAATGGCTGCACCTGCAAGAGAACGTGCAGCAAAGTCCTTAGACAGTGCACTGGAGGCCTTGGTGGAAAAGGTGGACAGATGGAAGGGCATCCTTTATGCGCAGGGGGGCAGGAGGCCATCCAGACATATGCTCAAGAGGCAGTGGGAGGCTGTGGCAGACGAGGTCAAAGCCAGGAGCACCGCTCCATGCATATGCATGCAGTGCAGGAAGAAATTCAATGATTTGACACGCATGATTAAGGTAGGTGAGTTCAACTGTCACAAAGCATATCCTATCAATTGCACCCCTAGCTTCATCCACTGCTCCACGCACAACACCCCCTGTCACCCATCTACAAATTAACTCCTTCAATTAGTAGGCAATCCTGCAAATCAGATGCTGCATCTCACCCTCACACATTACCACACTTGCAAGCTGCACACCCATAACTCAAGGTCACACACACTGGCAGCTATTCAACCATGACAGCCACATCACCCAAACATCTTGCAGGACATTCACTGATGGCGCATAACAGGAGGCAGCAGAAAGACCTGGGGAGGACGGGCGCGCCTACACGTCCTCACTCCCATGGAGGACACCGTGCTGGCGATCATTGGGCCATCTGTCGCTTCGGCCATGGCCAATGCTGGCGGTATCGATGATGACGGTCTCCCCATATCTAATCCTCCTTCTCCCTCATCCCACAATCTTTTCTGACTCGTGCTACAGATGGTGTGAACACGCACGTCTTACTTTCTCCTCTCCCCTCACCACAACTCAACCCATGTCCCTTTGTCATTTTGGATACCAAGACCTGGAACCGGCACACTCAAAAGAGGCAGAGGCAGACGACAGTGATGATGAAGACACCACCGTCACTCGATTTTACACTCGCAGCCACCAGCTCAGATACTGACACTGCACATACTTTAGACGCTAGGATAGAGGAGGGATCTGCACATGGTGAGATATCGGGCACAAGTGCACAAGAACCGGGGCAGAGGGATCGGATACCACAGGTGCCAGCACACAGGAGGGCGATGTCGCACACCAATTCTGCTGCAGAAGAGTCAAATGATGACTTCGATAGGCCAGGCTACAGAAGAAGGCTGATGGGTGTACACAACCAAATGCTTGGTGCACAATAAACCTGCCAGAAAGCCTGCGCATAATGTCAAGGGGCATGGAGGAGTCCAGCTCCAACTTAGCACAGGGCTTTGCACAGAGCTTGGAGCCCATCCTTTGCAATATGGAATGGGTGATCACCTCCATCAGCACACCTGTGGAACCCACCATGACACAACGTCTGATGACCGATGTCTCAGCTTCCATTGCAGCACAAACAGCTGCCATCCAAGGTTTGCATGCTGCATTTGGAGCTCAGACTGCTGCTTTGGAAGCTCAGACTGCTGCGTTACAAGCTCAAACTGCAGCTATTGTGGCTCTGGGTACCATTGTGGAACAGGGCTTCCAAGGCTTCACAGCATTCCAGTAATCTGTTCTACAGCAGATCAACAGGAGTGCTGAGGCGCTGCTTCAGAAGAGTGGCAGTGACGCCATGGCAGACTAACCTGCTGTCCTCTCTCAGGATGATAGTATTCCTGTTCCCACCCCTGTCACTTTGCCAGTCCCCTTGCTGTTGTCTGTCAGCCAGCCAGCCGGAATGCTGAAGCACAGGCCAAGATGGTGCAGTCTGAAGCCGGGCTCTCCCAACCCAGAGCTGCTCGAGGTCGTCCTCCAAGACCATCTGCAGTCTCCTCAATTGAAAATTGACAGCCTTCCACCACCCATGCTCCAGCCACTGGGGATGGACCTCGTAGGTGCACCAGGATAGGTAAAGGCACACGAACAACAGGCACTAAAGCAATGCACAAGGTTGAATAGTCTCATTTTGTTTGCTTCATTGCATATGTTAAGATAAATTTGGATTTGCATTTGCATTTGGTGTTGGCTTTCACTTCTGCAATGAGCTGAGGGCGGAAACAATGTGTAATCATAAGGAGACGATTTGATGGAAATGTGGGACACCATCCAACATGTTGTGTGGCACTACCACTGTGCTAAATGGGATATGATGTGGAGATGCTGGTGATGGACTGGGGTGGACAAATGTAAGGAATCTTACAACACCAGGTTATAGTCCAACAGTTTTATTTGAAAATCACAAGCTTTCGGAGCTTTCCTCACCATCTCGGCCTCCTCCCGATATCTCCACCATCACAGAAGCCAGTCTTCAGCCAATTCCATTCACTCCACGTGATATCAAGAAACAGCTGAGTGCACTGGATAAAACAAAAGCTATGGGCCCCGACAACATCTCGGCTGCAGTGCTGAAGACATATGTTCCAGGACTACCCGCGCCTCAAGCCAAACTGTTCCATTACAGCTGCAACAATGGCATCTACCCAACAATGTGGAAAATTGCCTAGGTATGTCCTGTCCACAAAAAGCAGGACAAATCCAATCCAGCCAATTACCGCCCCATCAGTCTACTCTCAATCATCAGCAAAGTGATGGAAGGTGTTGTCGACAGTACGATCAAGTGGCACTTACTCACCAATAACCTGCTCACTGATGCTCAGTTTGGGTTCCGCCAGGACCTCTCGGCTCCAGACCTCATTACAGCCTTGGTCCAAACATGGACAAAAGAGCTGAATTCCAGAGGTGAGCTGAGAGTGACTGCCCTTGACATCAAGGCAGCATTTGACCAAGTGTGGCACCAAGGAGCTCTAGTAAAATTGAAGTCAATGGTAATCAGGGGGAAAACTCTCCAGTGGCTGGAGTCATACCTAGCACAAAGGAAGATGGTAGGGGTTGTTGGAGGGGCCAATCATTTCAGCCCGAGGACATTGCTGCAGGAGGTCCTCAGGGCAGTGTCCTAGGCCCAACCATCTTCAGCTGCTTCATCAATGACCTTCCCTCCATCATAAGGTCAGAAATGGGGATATTCGCTGACAATTGCACAGTGTTCAGTTCCATTTGCAACCCCTCAGATAATGAAGCAGTCCGAGCCCGCATGCAACAAGACCTGGACAACATCAAGGCTTGGGCTCATAAGTGGAAAGTAACATTCGCGCCACACAAGTGCCAGGCAATGACCATCTCCAACAAGAGAGTGTCTAACCACCTCCCCTTGACATTCATCACCGAATCCCCCACCATCAACATCCTGGGGGTCACCATTGACCAGAAACTTAACTCTACCAGCCACATAAATACTGTGGCTACAAGAGCAGGTCAGAGGCTGGGTATTCTGCAGTGAATGACTCACCTCCTGACTCCCCAAAGCCTTTCCACCATCTACAAGTCACAAGTCAGGAAAGTGATGGAATACTCTCCACTTGCCTGGATGAGTGCAGCTCGAACAACACTTAAGAAGCTCGGCACCATCCAGAACAAAGCAGCCCGCTTGACTGGCACCCCATCCACCACCCTAAACATTCACTCCCTTCACCATCGGCGCACAGTGGCTGCTGTGTGTACCATCCATAGGATGCACTGCAACAACTCGCCAAGGCTTCTTCAACAGCACCTCCCAAACCCGAGACCTCCACCACCTAGAAGGACAAGGGCAGCAGGCACATGGGAACAACACCACCTGCACGTTCCCCTCCAAGTCACACACCACCCTGACTTGGAAATATATCGCCGTTCCTTCATCGTCGCTGGGTCAAAATCCTGGCACTCCCTACCTAACAGCACTGTGGGAGAACCTTCACCACAGTGGCGGCAGCGGTTCAAGAAGGCGGCTCACCACCACCTTCTCAAGGGCAATTAGGGATGGGCAATAAATGCTGGCCTCGCCAGTGACGCGCACATCCCATGAACGAATAAAACAAAAAGTTAATGAGTGTGGGACTGTTACATAGGAACAAGGAACAGGAGTAGGCCTTTCAGCCCCACGAGCCCGCTCTGCCACTTGATAAGATCATGGCTGATCTGTGATCTAACTCCATATACCTGCCTTTGGCCCATATCCCTTAATACCTTTGGTTGCCAAAAAGCTATCTATCTCAGATTTAAAATTAGCAATTGAGCTAACATCAATTGCCGTTTGCGGAAGAGAGTTCCAAACTTCTACCACCCTTTGTGTGAAGAAATGTTTTCTAATGTCACTCCTGAAAATTCTGGCTCTAATTTTTAGACTGTGCCCCCTAGTCCGAGAATCCCCAAACAGCGGAAATAGAGTGGATAGAGAGAAACTATCTGTTCCCCTTAATATCTTATAAACTTCGATCAGATCACCCCTTAACCTTCAAAACTCTAGAGAATACAACCCCAATTTGTGTAATCTCTCCTTGTAACTTAACCCTTGAAGTCCGGGTATCATTCTAGTAAACCTACGCTGCACTCCCTCCAAGGCCAATATGTCCTTCCGAAGGTGCGGTGCCCAAAACTGCTCACAGTACTCCAGGTGCGGTCTAACCAGGGTTTTGCATAGCTGCAGCATAACTTCTGCCCCCTTGTACTTTAGTCCTCCAGATATAAAGGCCAGCAATCCAATAGGCTGTTTGATTATTTTCTGCACCTGTTCATGACACTTCAATGATCTATATACCTGAACCCCTAAGTCCCTTTGGACATCCACTGTTTTTAATTTTTTACCATTTAGAAAGTACCCTGTTCTATCCTTTCTTGGTCCAAAATTTGCCTCTATTGAATTCCATTTGCCACAGTTTTGCCCATTCACCTAATCTATCAATAACCCTTTGTAATTTTATGTTTTCATCAACGCTGCTGACAATGCCACCAATCTTTTTGTCATCGGCAAACTTAGATATGAGAATTTCTATGCCTTCATCTAAGTCGTGAATAAATATTGTGAATAATTGAGGCCCCAAGACAGATCCCTGCGGGACTCCACTAGTCACATCCTGCCAATGTGAGTACCTACCCATTATCCCTACTCTCTGTCGCCTTTCGCTCAGCCAACTTCCTAACCAAGTCCGTACTTTTCCCTCGATTCCAAGGGCTTCTATCTTAGCGAACAGTCTCTTATGTGGGTGAATGGGGAGGTAACCGTAAGGTTACTGGTATCTCTCATTCATAATCTGATCGTGCAGAGCCCTGGCAGACAGGGCCTGTCTACCGTGTTGCCTGCCTGCCCCTTCTTCCACTTCCCGCTGCACTTCCTCCTCCATCTCCTCCTCCTCCACCTCTGGTTCAGGTTCTCACCGGATAGGCGGTGGCAAAGGCAGTTCCCTCATAACGGCGAGGTTGTGCAGCATGCAACATTCAACAATAAATCTTGATACCTGCTCAGCTGAATACTGCAGGGCTCCACTGGAGCGGTCCAGGCAGCAGAAGCGTTACTTGAGGATGCCTATGGTGTGCTCTATGATGTTCCATGTGATAGCATGGTCCTCATTGTATGCCTGCTCTCCAAACCGGAGCCATGAGCCACTTCATGAGGGGATAACCCTTGTCGCCCAGTAGTCAGCCTTTGACTTGCCATGCTAGTTGAAATATAGGTGGCATGTTGGACTGCTGCAGATTGAAGGAATCATGACTGCTGCCAGGATAGCGGGCATTGACCTGCATGATGCGCCGCATGTGATCGCACACCAGCTGCGCGTTGAGAGAGTGGAATCCCTTTCTGTGCATGTATATGGCCGAGCTCAGATGTGGAGCACGGATGGCAATATGCGTGCAGTCAATGGCACCCTGCGTCACTGGGAAGCCTGCAATATGAGCAAACCCTCGTGTTCGCTCATGCTGCTTGTCTCTGTCAAGAGGGAACGTGATGAATTTGTTTCGGAGTGTATACAGAGCCTCAGTGACCGCCTCCCCCTCCACCCCTGCATTATACAGCAGTGCACAGCAAAGTGTGGGATGTTGCTTATATCTCCAGCAGCAGCCTGAAAGGAGCCAGAGCCATAAAAATTAGGCACCACGGTTACCTTGACAGTCACAGGCAATGCCGTCCTTGCCCTGCTATGAAGCTGTAGTTGTTGTTGCAGCAGTTGACAAATCTCAGTCACAACCTCCTTAGTGATCTGAAGCCTTCAGATGCACTGGTCGTCGCTGAAGTTGAGGTAGGAGAATTGGTCCCTGAAGACCCTCGCTGAATATGCCCCCTGCTGAGTGCCCTGCGCCTCCTCCTCCTCCTCCTCCTCCCTCTTCTAGCAGCTTGTCCTGCTCTGCGTGGCCTCTCTGCATGCTCCCCGTCATGTTCAATTCCCAGAGGAAGCTCTAGCAGGCCACCCATGTCTGGAAGCAACCTTGTTCAGCACATTATTTTAAATGCCACGAGCAGTACTGCAAGACCAGCCAGACCACTCTCTATATAATATTGTGACTTCCTCCAAGTACAGGAAACTTCCACAAAGACGTACAATTGTACCAGCAGCCAGAATAATTAATCCAGCAAATAACCTGTGACTCCTGTATTATCCCTTTAAATAGCGCTGGTGGGGGGGCGGGAGGGTCGTCCTTGTCCGTTAACTCCTGTTCAGCTGTGTACGGTTAGGACAGTGCGTTGGCTGGAACAGGGAGTTCGAAAATGGCGCCGGCTGGTTTAAATCAGCAGTGCATGTTAATTTACGTCATAATCTCTCTACTCTACATGCTTCCGGCCAGAAGTGTGCGCGGGTATCTCAGACGCCATTTTCTGTGCTTAGGAGTCCGCATGGCGCCTGCACGACGGGCACTATGCATCCTAATTTAGCCTGAAATTTCTTTTAAAAAAATATTTTCCATGGACATTTGATAAAAAGCCAATTGCAATTTTTATCTTGTCCTGTGGAGAATACCCAGCCTCTGGCCTGCTCTTGTAGCCACAGTATTTATATGGCTGGTCCAGTTAAGTTTCTGGTCAATGGTGACCCCCAGGATGTTGATGGTGGGGGATTCGGCGATGGTAATGCCGTTGAATGTCCAGAGGAGGTGGTTAGACTCTCTCTTGTTGGAGATGGTCATTGCCTGGCACTTGTCTGGGGCGAATGTTACTTGCCACTTATGAGCCCAAGCCTGGATGTTGTCCAGGTCTTGCTGCATGCGGGCTCAGACTGCTTCATTATTTGAAGGGTTGCAAATGGAACTGAACACTGTGCAATCATCAGCGAACATCCCCACTTCTGACCTTTTGATGCAGGGAAAGTCATTGATGAAGCAGCTGAAGATGGTTGGGCCTAGGACACTGCCCTGAGGTTGTCGGGTTTATCCCGCTTCCCTTTTTTGAACAGGGTTGTAACGTTTGTAATCCTCCAATCCTCTGACACCATTCCCATATCTAAGGAGGATTGGAAGATTGTGGCCAGATCCTCCGCATTTTCCACCCTTACCTCCCTCAGCAACCTAGGATGCATCCCATCTGGACCAGCTGACTTTTCTACTTTGAGCACTGCCAACCTTTTCAGTATCTCCTCTTTATCTATTTTTCTCCTGTCCAATTTCTCTACAACTTACTCCATTACTGAGACATCAGCAGCATCCTCTTCTCTAGTGAGACAGATGCAAAGTATTTAGTACCTCAGCCACGCCCTTTGCCTCCATAATATCATCTCCTTTTTGGTCCCTAATCGGTCCCACCCTTCCTTTGACTACCATTTTACTATATATATGTTTATAAAATACTTTTGGATTGCCATTTATGTTACCTGTTAATCTATTCTCATGCACTCTCTTTGCCCCTCTTATTTTCTTTTTTAGATCTCCCCTTTTTGTACTTTTTGTGTTCAACTTGGTTCTCTACTGATTTATGAACCTAACAGTTATCATAAGCCTCCTTTTCCTGTTTCATTTTAATCTCTATGGGGGAAAAATTGGATAGGTCTCGTTTTTGGGCGGGAGTAGCACAATCCGCTATTACCCCGCGCCCACTGGTCCCTGCGCAGGCAGGACAAGATTTTCATCAGGCCTGAGGACTCATTTGCAATCTGCATTGGAAAACAGCGTTCAATGAGGATTCCATGCAATTTGCACTTTCCACCAGCAGGGGGAGCTCCAATCTCTTAAAGGCAGGCTGTCTGTTAGAAATCTCTTAAAGGTAGCTGGTACCTGTTATTTGCTGAACATAACAGCCTGCTGTCTGCATGGAGTCTGAATGGTGATCAGACATCACACACGTAAAGCACAGATGCAGGTCCCATTCCTATGTTTACATACTGATGAATTATGTTAAAACATTGAATGAAGGTTGCGCACCACTAAATCCCAAATCCTCCAATCTGCATGCCAGACCTCGCCAATCTGCTGATCTGAGAGTCCGTGCAAGAGATGGACAGAAGGAGGGGCATCCTATATCCGCGAGGGTGGGGGGGTGGAGGGAAGCAAGAGGCTCTCCAGACATACACCCAAAAGGCAGTAGGAGGCAATAGGGGATGAAGTCAATGCCAGGCACACAGCATCATGAACATGGATGCAGTACAGGAAGAAGTTCAATGCTTTCACATGAGTGGTCAAGGTGAGTGAGGTCAACTGACAAGTGGCATCTCATACCAACTGCACCACTAGCCACATCCACTCCTCCACGCACTAAACCCCCCAACACCTACCTACCAACAAACTCTTTCCATCAGTACTCAACTCTTCCAATCAGATGCTTCCTCTCACCCTCACACATTTCCACTGTTGCAAGCCGCCAACCCACAACTCACAGGCCTCACACACTGGCAGCTATTCATACATGACAGGCACATTGCCCAGACACACGTCCCGATTTCATACAGTAGAAGGTAACGCATATCAGTTGGCAGCAAGTGGCAATGGCATTCAGCCCCTCGAGCCTGTTCCTCCATTCAATGAGATCATAGTGGGCCTGTGACTTAATTCCATATTTCCGCCTTAGCCCCATATCCCTTAATATCCTTGGTTCACAGAAATCTATCGGTCTCAGATTTAGAATTAACAATTCATAGAATCATAGAAGTTTACAACATGGAAACAGGCCCTTCGGCCCAACATGTCCATGTCGCCCAGTTTATACCACTAAGCTAGTCCCAATTGCCTGCACTTGGCCCATATCCCTCTATACCCATCTTACCCATGTAACTGTCCAAATGCTTTTTAAAAGACAAAATTGTACCCGCCTCTACTACTGCCTCTGGCAGCTCGTTCCAGACACTCACCACCCTTTGAGTGAAAAAATTGCCCCTCTGGACCCTTTTGTATCTCTCCCCTCTCACCTTAAATCTATGCCCCCTCGTTATAGACTCCTCTACCTTTGGGAAAAGATTTTGACTATCTACCTTATCTATGCCCCTCATTATTTTATAGACTTCTATAAGATCACCCCTAAACCTCCTACTCTCCAGGGAAAAAAGTCTCAGTCTATCCAACCTCTCCCTATAAGTCAAACCATCAAGTCCCGGTAGCATCCTAGTAAATCTTTTCTGCACTCTTTCTAGTTTAATAATATCCTTTCTATAATAGGGTGACCGGAACTGTACACAGTATTCCAAGTGTGGCCTTACTAATGTCTTGTACAACTTCAACAAGACATCCCAACTCCTGTATTCAATGTTCTGACCAATGAAACCAAGCATGCTGAATGCCTTCTTCACCACCCTATCCACCTGTGACTCCACTTTCAAGGAGCTATGAACCTGTACTCCTAGATCTCTTTGTTCTATAACTCTCCCCAACGCCCTACCATTAACGGAGTAGGTCCTGGCCCGATTCGATCTACCAAAATGCATCACCTCACATTTATCTAAATTAAACTCCATCTGCCATTCATCGGCCCACTGGCCCAATTTATCAAGATCCCGTTGCAATCCTAGATAACCTTCTTCACTGTCCACAATGCCACCAATCTTGGTGTCATCTGCAAACTTACTAACCATGCCTTCTAAATTCTCATCCAAATCATTAATATAAATAACAAATAACAGCGGACCCAGCACCGATCCCTGAGGCACACCGCTGGTCACAGGCCTCCAGTTTGAAAAACAACCCTCTACAACCACCCTCTGTCTTCCGTCGTCAATCCAATTTTGTATCCAATTGGCTACCTCACCTTGGATCCCGTGAGATTTAACCTTATGTAACAACCTACCAGGCGGTACCTTGTCAAAGGCTTTGCTAAAGTTGAGCTAGCATCAACTGCCATTTGCAGAAGAGCTTCCCAAACTTCTCCCAACCTTTGCATGTAGAAGCATTTCCTAACTTCACTCCTGTTCGTCCTGGCTCTAAATGCTAGGTTATGCCCCCTAGTCCTAGTATTCAAGTATAGGAGACCTCCAAAACAGTTTCAAATGTCTCGGCAGCCAGAAGCAATAATCCAGCCACTAACCTGTGAATCCTGCATGGTCCCTTTAAAGAGCGCTGGTGAGGGGGTCCTCCAGGCACTCTAAGACACGTTCAGATGGTCAGGGTTAAGACTGTGCGTTGAGTTGAGCGTTAAGTCCCAAAATGGTGTCTATCACTTTAAATCAGCGTTGTACATTGATTGATGCCATTTTCTCCCTACTTTACATGACTCTATCTTGGATGTCGGAGAGGCTGTGTAGTGCCGAAACAACGGGCGCTACACGGCCCAATTTAGCGCCCTATATCTCTAGTCATCCAGGGAGCTCTAGGTTTGGATGCCCTTCCTTTCCCCCTCGTGGAAATATATCTAATCTGTACCCAAACTATCTCCTCTTTAAAGGCTTCCCATTGCTCATTTACTGCTTTACCTACCAATCTTTGATTCCAATCCACGTGGGCCAGATCCTTTTTCAACTCACTGAAATTAGCCCTCCTCCAGTTGAGTATTTTCACATTTTATTTTTCCTTGTCCTTTTCCATAACTACTCTAAACCTAATGAAATTATGAACAATTTTACAACACCAAGTTATAGTCCAACAATTTTATTTGAAATTCACAAGCTTTCGGAGGCTTCCTCCTTCCTCAGGTGAATGTTGTGGAAAACATTTCCACAACATTCACCTGAGGAAGGAGGAAGCCTCCAAAAGCTTGTGAATTTCAAATAAAATTGTTGGACTATAACTTGGTGTTGTAAAATTGTTTACAATTGTCAACCCCAGTCCATCACCGGCATCTCCACATAATGAAATTATGATCACTGTTCCCCAAATGCTCCCCCACTGAAACATGCTCCACCTGCCCCATTTCATGCCCCAGAACTAGATCCAGCGCTGCTTCCTTCCTCGTTAGGCTGGAAACATACTGTTCAGGAAAATTTTCTTGTACTCATTTCAGGAATTCCTCCCCATCATTGCCCTTTACGCTGTTATTTTCCCAGTCTATATTCGAATAATTGAAGTTCCCTATTATCACTACTCTAAAGTTCTTGCATCTTTCTGCAATTTGTCAGCAAATTTGCTCCTCTACCTCCTTCCCACTATTTGGTGGCCTATAGTATACACCCAGCAACATAATAGCTCCTTTATTGTTCCTTAATTCTAACCAAATGGATTCTGTCTTTGAACCCTCAAGTACATTGTCTGTTTCTAGTGCTGTAACAGTATCTTTGATCAATACTGCCATCCCCACAACCCCCCCACCAAGCCTTTTTTTCCTTCCTTATCTTTCCTGAATACATTGTAGCCAGGAATATTGAGTGCCCATTTCTCCCCTTGTTTGAGCCAGGTCTCTGTTATTGCCACTACATCATAATCCCATGTGGCTACTTGTTTCCTGCAGCTCACCAACCTTATTTACCACGCTCCGTGCATTTCCACAAATCCACTAAACCCATCTTAGTCTGCCTCACATCTCCCTCCTGTCTGATCCTTCCTATTCTTCAAAATAGTGTCATGGGATATTTTATATCCACCTGAGAGGACAAACGGGGCCTCAATTTAATGTCTCATCTGAAAAACGGATGAAAAGTATCATCATGTCACTTGCATGTAAATCTTTATGATGGCAATAATCCAAGGCTCTCCTCCCTCATGAAAGAAATAGATTTGCCCAGTACATTTCCATGAAGACAGGGCCCCTTTAAATTACAGTACACCTCTTACTGACAAGAAATGGTTAACTAGATAAGAAATGTGCCTGATAGCTCAAATATTATTAAAGAACACTTATAAGCAGGATTGAGTCATAGAAAAATGTACACTTTTTTTCTCATGAAGCTTGTTAGGTTCAAAACGAGTTGAAGTTGAAAACCTAATACAGTACATCCTTACTTCACCCCTATCACATGCTGGCCCCAGAAGACTGTTCCTGCACAGTCACCAGTCTCCAATAAGATTGAATCAGAAAGGGTTTACAGAGTGTCAGCTTCAGTCAGTTCTTAACATCAAGATCAGTGATGCAACATTCTCACGGTCTAGCGCCTGAACATTTCATCAAAGTTTCAGTAATAATACTATTCATAAAAATAAACTTTTTCTTCAGCATTGTCTTTAAATAATTTGTTCTTTTAAAGTTAACTTACCCTCATCAGTACTGGATTTAGAAGAGTCAACTGGGGCACTTGTGCTGGATCCAATGTTCGAGGTGTTCCATGTACATTTACGTTAATGGCTCCTTTAAAAAAAGTGAATATTGCCATAACCTGGACCGGTAAGTTAGTTTAAACCTCTGCTAACCTCCTCAAAACATATGGTAAAAGGCGAGAAGTGTCTGAAACTACATATAGATTGGAAGAATCTGATTGGCAAAGGTAGCCTGGAATATAAGTTCATGGAGTGCTTTCGGGACAGTTTCTTAGAGAAGCACGTTCTGGAGCCAACCAGAGAGCAGGCTATTCTAGATCTGGTAATGTGTAATGAGACAGGATTAATGAATGACTTCATTGTAAAGGAGCCTCTAGGTAGCAGTGATCACAATATGATTGAATTTCGCATTCAGTTTGAGGGAGAGAAGAGTAAGTCTAAGACTAGTGTTTTAAGCTTAAATAAGGGAAATTATGAGGTCATGAAGACAGAGCTGGCTAAAGTGAACTGGGAACTTAGGTTAAGGGATATATCAATAGAGATGCAGTGGCAGACATTTAATGAGATATTTCATTACACTCAGCAAAGATACATTCCAGTGAGAAAGAAAGACTTTAGGGGAAGGACGTACCATCCGTGGCTAACTAAGGAAGTTAAAGATAGAATCACAAAAAGTTAGTGTGCAGGTACAGCAAGTGATTAGGAAGGCAAATGGAATGTTGTCATTTATTGCAAGGGCAATGAAATATAAAAGTAGAGATGTTTTGCTACAGTTGTACAGGGCATTGGTGAGACCACATCTAGAATATTGTGTGCAGTTTTTGGTCTCCTTATTTAAAAAGGACATAATTGCTTTGGAGGCGGTTCAGAGACGGTTCACTCGACTGATTCCTGGGATAAGGGGTTTATCTTATGAGGAAAGGTTGGACAAGTTGGGCCTGTATACACTGGAGTTTAGAAGAATGAGAGGTGGTCTTATTGAAGCATATAAGATCCTGAGGGGACTAGAAGGGGTAGATGCTGAGAGGATGTTTTCCCTTGTGGGAGAGACTAGAACTAGGGGACACAGTTTAAAAATAAGGGGTCTCCCATTTAAGAAGGAGATGAGGAGAAATTTTTTCTCTCAGAGGGTCATGAGTCTGTGGAACACCCTTCCCCAGAGAGCGGTGGAGGCAGGGTCATTGAATATTTTTAAAGCTGAGTTAGATCGATTCCTGATTAACAAGGGAGTCAAAGGTTATAGTAGGTAGACGGGAAAGTAGGGTTGAGGTCGCAGTCAGATCAGCCATGATCTTATCAAATGGCAGAGCAGGCTCAAGGGGCCGAATGGCCTATGCCTGCTCTTAATGCGTATGTTTGTATGTTCGTATGTTTGTACTATAAATAATGCAGTAAATTCATGCAAGCTAATACTCCCAGAATAGCGCCTCTTACGAAAGGAAAGCATATTAGACAATCGAGTGTGGAGATCCATCTGCTCTCTCCTCTGATCGAGTGGGGTTCTGGGCCAGGAGCACTCGCACATACAATTTACCCCCATAATGTTAAAGACAAATATTTGTGCACATTGGCGAAGGAGGAGAGTAATAATTCCTCTAGTTACTGTATAACGACATTATGAATGCATTTGTGAAGATTTCTCCTATTCGCTGCTTCTAGTGAAATCATAAACATATTCTAAAAGAACACGTTTATGATTTTACCAGTAATAGAATGAATTTCCAATGTTGCTACACAGAGACCAGAGGAATTTTTATGTCAGCTGTGTTCTATATCATATGGTTTCCAACAGCATGCAATGTTCAGCCACTTTTGATGAGATGGGAATGGCCATCACACAGATGAAAAACAGCAAAGTGTCCAGTCCCAATGGAATGCTGTCAGGAATCTACAAGTGTGGCGGGAGCAAGCTTCTTAACCGACTTCATTCATTCAGACCAAAAGGAAAAATGAAGTGCTGTGGGATCTCAAAGATGTGATCATCATCATCATGTACAAGCACAAAGGTGGGAAATGTGACTGCAGCATCTCACTGTTAACAATCTCTGAAATATTCTCACCATATGCTTTGGGATCATCTAATCGTGAATACTGCAGACAATGTCCAAGCTGAAGGATTACAATGGAGTGATGCTTTCAACACTTCAGTATGGTTCTCAGGCTTGAAAGAACTCAACAAATTCCACATGGAACACTTGTGATTGATATTATGCATCAAAAGAGAAGGTCACCTGTGAGAAATTCTTATCATGAGCCAATACAACTGGTAATGAAGCAATGCTTAACAAAGCACAGCTTTGCCAGATTGGCCATGTCTTTCAAACGCCTGTGCAAGCTGAGCAAAAGCAAGGAATCCACAAAAGCATACAACAAAAAATTAACTCCAACCAGACCATCAAATACTGTGGCTGGTGCATGATAACCTGTGATTCCCACATCATGTTTATTATTCACTAACAAACTTTTAAGGATCTAATCATCCTTAATATGGGGACAGCCATTTAATGAGGTGCTGATCATCTTGAAAATCACATTTCTTGCAATATCTCTTGGGCACTTTAATAGGTTTCTAACATACTTCTGGGGGTGAATAATGCAATGGAAGAAAATCAAGCCCTGAAGCCTGAGACTCACAAAGTGCCCAAAGCATTTAAAGTGCATCAATACTACCAGTGAGTGCAAAGAGGACAATAAACCTGTGCGGAAGTTGAGCTTTAGGCTCATTAAACCTCCGAGTTCTACTAAAATGAGATAGCGGTCCGTAGTCTAGCTAGCGTACCTAAGCAGCACTCCAGTCGTTCAGCATCCAGTGGCACTTTCAAGGTACATTTGGGAAACTTGATGCTTAGGACAGTAGATATCACTACCACTGACAGTGCTGTTCTTTATGACCTTATCTGCAGATCATTTTGCACAGAGCAACACAACTCGATCTGCTTCTGTACACAGCCTCAGTAAACTGCTCTTCAGTAAGCACTATGAAGCTGTGGTTTGCGCTAAAGTGCCTGTCGACATATGGAATTCCAAATAAGATTTGGAGGCTCAAGTGAGTTTATTGTTACACATCCAAGCACTACGTTTGGTTATTTACAAATGGAATACCCATCAGGAATTTTCCAAGAACCAAAGACTGCCTTCTTTCCATTATGTGCTCAGCATGCGAACAGTGCATGTTCTCTTTACAGCAAACCGCACATTGATTTTAACCTATTTGATGCCAACATTCCCCACTTTGAAACTCTAGGATTCTTCGTAGGATTTCCCCTTATCTAAAGACTGTCTCATGGTTCTCGGGCCTTTGCCACCCTGATGGTTCTGCTCGCTATGCCCTACATATTCCTTACTAACACTATAAGAACATAAGAATAGGAGCAGGAGTAGTCCATATGGCCTCACGAGCCTGCTCTGCCATTCAATAAGATCACGGCTGATCTTCTACCTCAACTCCACTTTCCTGTCCTTTCCTCATATCCCTTGATTCCCTTAGTGCCCAAAAAACTAGTTGCCATGACACTCTTCCTATACCTAATTTGTCTCAGGGTCTGTTTAACTAGATGAATCAGGACTGTAATGACCACCATCATAACTCCCTCGGCAATGATAAACACCATACACATGATTCTGATCAAAAGGTGCCATCCCACATTATAATCTATCTCCTACCATTCATGATTTCCTAATACACTGATACCTTTCTCTATCTTCTCATTTTGTTGCTGCATGTGTATCAAGTGTTTTTGAGATGTGCTGGACCTTTGCAAAATAGAAGATAATTTTGAAGCAAACGGTGGGATTGGATGCCCAAACCTCACCATCAACCGTAATGCCTCTGCCTGAAGGATTATATTCACCTGAACTTCAGTGATATTATGCGCCCGAACTGGCGTTAAAATGTTACCTCCAAATTGTGACATCTCTGTTGGGGTGAGACATACCATAAAGTCTGAAAGATGGCAGGTGGCAGTGCCATGCTTGTACTCTGATGCCGTAGAAATCATGCAGTATTTTCCTTGTTCCATACAAGCAAAATTAGTCCTTATGTTAGGCTAGTTGGTTATTTGGATAGTGCAATTGGGAGATTCTTAATCCAGGGTGAAGCCACAAGCTAGTAATGGGTTTTGCAACACATCACAGCGGCATAGCCATGTTTGACCTTTCCTGGAACAACATGAGGTATTTGGGGCTTTCCAGACTTCCTACACTCCTGTTATTAGAGTTCTTGGAAATTCAAATATTCCTTCAGCATATTCGATCGGTATCCAGGCTCAATAACTCTCATCCACTCGATGTTAAAAAACCTTCATAGGTCTGTGTTCCTCCAACTGCGGTACTGCCACCACAACATGTATTACCCCCCATTGTATTCTCAGATTGGTTACTTGGCTTTCTGATGTAATAAACTGAACAGTAGCGTCTTACTTTACACCAATCCTGAATTTTACTGCCCAGATACTTACTGATTAAATGGCTTTCCTTCATAAAACTAGGCTGTTTATTATTATTATATCATTTAACCCCTATGGATCTGATTCAATAAAAACCCTCCATACATGGCACATGTAATTGCTTTTGACACCTTCTGGTCCCGATATTTTGCGTTGGTCAGATTAATCATTTCATTCATTTTCTCCTGCTCCTTATACATGGCATCTACTATTTCCCCCACTGATAACACTATTTTTAATCCTTCACTAATAAGGTCACCACTTTGAGTGTTCATCCCCTTCAGCATCCCTTTAACTCTTTCCTCATTGCCTCATCATGCTCCGAGAATGATTCAATGTCGACTCATTTCCAGGCTGCAGTTCCTGCTGTAGCTGCTATATGTAATAGGGTCGCCAAATCTGATTGGACCTATTACTGGAGGTTTCATCACATGACCTCCCATCTCTAACAGCCCTGCACAGTCAAGCAGCCTTTTTTTCCATTTAAAATATTTCTACAACTAATAAACAAAAATGTTCAAAGAATCTGAAAAAAAAATCATTTTTTTAATGCTCCTATGATTAATCTCCTGGGTTGCTCGCAGGAGTGTCCAGGAAATTAACCTTCAATTCCTGGGGACTTCAGGGCAATCCTGGAGGGTTGGCAACCCTAATACATAACCACTCTCCTAACTCCCTCTTATTTGGTTTCCATTCCAAATTGGAGACAATGATTCATCTAAATTTCTACCTGCATTTCTTTGATTTAATTCATGCACGATTTTCAGAATCATAACAGAATACAGTTACAGTTGATAGGTTAAAAATTACAATCTCATGACCCACATTATACAAAGTTTGGTGGATTCTGAAAACCACAAGTCCATTCTGTGGGCCACTTTCTATACAGTCCAGGCACTCCAGTTCATCGGGCTCGCCCTCAGTCTCACTTCTGTTGCTAGATTTTCTCTTTATCTTCACTTCCATGAGATCAGAAGTGGATGCCGAGGATGATCCCTACTCTTTTCTTTTTTTTTATTCGTTCATGGGATGTGGACGTCGCTGGCGAGGCCGGCATTTATTGCCCATCCCTAAATGCCCTTGAGAAGGTGGTGGTGAGCCGCTTTCTTGAACTGCTGCAGTCCGTGTGGTGAAGGTTCTCCCATAGTCCTGTTAGGAAGGGAGTTCCAGGATTTCGACCCTGCGACGATGAAGGAACGGCGATATATTTCCAATTCGGGATGGTGTGTGACTTGGAGGGGAACGTGCAGGTGGTGTTGTTCCCATGTAACTGCTGCTCTTGTCCTTCTAGGTGGTAGAGGTCGCGGGTTTGGGAGGTGCTGTCGAAGAAGCCTTGGCGAGTTGCTGCAATGCATCCTGTGGATGGTACACACTGCAGCCACTGTGCGCCGGTGGTGAAGGGGGTGAATGTTTAGGGTGGTGGATGGGGTGCCAATCAAGCGGGCTGCTTTGTCCTGGATGGTGTCGAGCTTCTTGAGTGTTGTTGGAGCTGCACTCATCCAGGCAAGTGGAGAGTATTCCATCACTGGCCGGTCCAGTTAAGTTTCTGGTCAATGGTGACCCCCAGGATGTTGATGGTGGGGGATTCGGCGATGGTAATGCCGTTGAATGTCAAGGGGAGGTGGTTAGACTCTCTCTTGTTGGAGATGGTCATTGCCTGGCACTTGTCTGGCGCGAATGTTACTTGCCACTTATCAGCCCAAGCCTGGATGTTGTCCAGGTCTTGCAGCATGCGGGCTCGGACTGCTTCATTATCTGAGGGGTTGCGAATGGAACTGAACACTGTGCAATCATCAGCGAACATCCCCATTTCTGACCTTATGATGGAGGGAAGGTCATTGATGAAGCAGCTGAAGATAGTTGGGCCTAGGACACTGCCCTGAGAAACTCCTGCAGCAATGTCCTGGGGCTGAGATGATTGGCCTCCAACAACCCCTACCATCTTCCTTTGTGCTAGGTATGACTCCAGCCACTGGAGAGTTTTCCCCCTGATTACCATTGACTTCAATTTGACTAGGGCTCCTTGGTGTCACACTCGGTCAAATGCTGCCTTGATGTCAAGGGCAGTCACTCTCACCTCACCTCTGAAATTCAGCTCTTTTGTCCATGTTTGGGCCAAGGCTGTAATGAGGTCTGGAGCAGAGTGGTCCTGGCGGAACCCAAACTGAGCATTGGTGAGCAGGTTATTGGTGAGTAAGTGCCGCTTGATAGCACTGTCGACGACACCTTCCATCACTTTGCTGATGATTGAGAGTAGACTGATGGGGCGGTAATTGGCCGGATTGGATTTGTCCTGCTTTTTGTGGACAGGACATACCTGGGCAATTTTCCACATTGTTGGGTAGATCCCAGTGTTGTAGCTGTACTGGAACAGCTTGGCTAGAGGTGCAGCTAGTTCTGGAGCACAAGTCTTCAGCACTACAGCCAGGATGTTGTCGGGGCCCATAGCCTTTGCTGTATCCAGTGCACTCAGCCGTTTCTTGATATCACGTGGAGTGAATCGAATTGGCCGAAGACTGGCTTCCGTGATGTTGGGGATATCGGGAGAAGGTCGAGATGGATCATCCACTCGGCACTTCTGGCTGAAGATGGTTGCAAACGCTTCAGCCTTGTCTTTTGCACTCATGTGCTGGACTCCGCCATCGTTGAGGATGGGGATGTTTGCAGAGCCTCCTCCTCCCGTTAGTTGTTTAATTATCCACCACCATTCACGACTGGATGTGACAGGACTGCAGAGCTTTGATCTGATCCGTTGGTTGTGGAATCGCTTAGCTCTGTCTATAGCATGTTGCTTCCGCTGTTTTAGCATGCATGTAGTCCTGTGTTGTAGCTTCACCAGGTTGGCATCTCTTTTTTTGGTATGCCTGGTGCTGCTCCTGGCATGCTCTTCTACACTCCTCGTTGAACCAGGGTTGATCCCCTCACTTGTTGGTAATGGTAGAGTGAGGAATATGCCGGGCCATGAGGTTACAGATTGTGACTGGAATACAATTCTGCTGCTGCTGATGGGCCACAGCGCCTCATGGAGGCCCAGTTTTGAGCTGCTAGATTTGTTCTGAATCTATCCCATTTAGCACGGTGGTAATGCCACACAACACGTTGGATGATGTCCTCAGTGCGAAGACGGGACTTCGTCTCCACAAGGACTGTGCGGTGGTCACTCCTACCAATACTGTTATGGACAGATGCATCTGTGACAGGTAGATTGGTGAGGATGAGGTCAAATAGGTTTTTCCCTCGTGTTGGTTCGCTCACCACCTGCCGCAGGCCCGGTCTGACAGCAATGTGCTTCAGGACTCGGCCAGTCATTGTGCTACCGAGCCAATACTTGGTGATGGACATTGAAGTCCCCCACCCAGAGCACATTCTGTGCCCTTGCTACCCTCAGTGCTTCCTCCAAGTGGTGTTCAACATGGAGAAGGACTGATTCATCAGCTGAGAGGAAGGACGGTCGGTGGTAATCAGCAGAAGGTTTCCTTGCCCATGTTTGACTTGATGCGTCCAGAGTCAATGTTGAGGACTCCCAGGGCCATTCCCTCCTGACTGTATATCACTGCACCGCCACCTCTGGTGGGTCTGTCCTGCCGGTGGGAGGTGGGACAGGACATACACAGGGATGGTGATGGAAGATTCTGGGATGTTGGCTGAAAGGTGTGGCTATGTCAGACTGTTGCTTAACTCATCTGTGGGACAGCTCTCCCAATTTTGGCACAAGTCCCCAGATGTTCGTGAGGAGGAATTTGCAGGGTCGACTGGGCTTGGTTTGCCTTTGTTGTGTCCGGTGCCTAGTGGTCTGTTTGGTTTCATTCTTATTGTGACTTTTTTTAAGGAAGATTTTACAACTGAGTGGCTTGCTAGGCCTTTTCAGAGGGCAATTCAGAATCAACCACATTGCTGGGGGTCTGGAGTTTAAGCTAGACCGGGTAAGGACGGCACGTTTCCTTCCCTAAAGGGCATTAATGAACCAGATGGGTTTTTACGACAATCCAGTAGTTTTATGGCCACCATTACTGATACCAGCATTTAATTCCAGATTTAATTTAATTAATTGAATTTAAATTCCCCAGCTGCTGTAGCAGGATTTGAACTCATGACTCCGGATTATTAGTCCAGGCCTCTGGGTTACTAGTCCAGTAATGTAACCACTATGACAACACGAGTAATTGCCTACCACCTCCAAAACTGTGAGGTCACTTGGACTAGTCCTTTTATAAAAGACCAGTCCCATTACAAAATGTGTTCAGCATCATCGGATTTCTGGGCCCCTATCTCCCTGTCTCTATTGCTCACCACAAATGACTGGAAGTCTTCCAAGGCCTCCGAGTGCAGCCAGAGCAGAACATTGGTGTGCTGCTACTGGCCTTCTCCGCACATCCTGTCGATGGTCATCGTATCTGCCGCAACCTCAGAGGGACTAACCTGGGACGTTAGTGAAACAGGCGCCCTGCTATCTAATAACATTAACCGTCGATTGCACCCTATTCCAGATATAATCTGGGGACGTCCCCTCCCATCCAAACTGAACACGGATATCAGTCTGGGGAGGTGCTAGAGGGCTTGGTGTTCCTAGGCCGAGGTCAGTGGCCCAGACTCCGTGGTCGGATTCTCGGCCTGCTGCCTTTGCAGCTGGTCACACCCTCATCTGAGATCTTCCAACTGACTCCGCCTCTCAGAGAACGAGAGCTACGCTCGCCCCCTGCCTCGTCCTCTCTGACCTCCCTGCCTCCTGAGTCTCCCTCTATAACTATTCTCTTGTCAATCCGGCAGACTCTGGCCATCAGCTTCCACACAAAAGGCCCGGGCCTCATCCACTGAGTTTCTATCTTTGCTCTCCATCCAAGACTTGTAGGCAGTCTCTGCCTTCTGTAACAAATCCCCCACTTCACCTCCTCTCTCCCACACTAGCACCACGGTACACTTTATCTCCTTCAAGAAACCCTTGAAAACCATGTCAGAGTGACTGGCATCGTCGCGATCCGTGGCACTTTATAGGGCCTCAAGGAGTACTCAAAATACATCTCTTCCTCGCACTCCGCAAGGGACTCGCGAACCTTCTGTCTCACAGAAGAGAGCACAGGGGTCGAAGAGTGAACATCGCACGTGGTCTGGAGGAGATCATCACAGGTGGAACGCCAGTCAGAACCAGCTCTGAAGTCCGGATCCAGCTGCATCCGGACCCCTGGACTGACCGCCATTTGCACCATGCACTTCCAATCCTCTGTTGTCCAACTCCTGAACTCCTGCAGCTGCCTAGTCCACCACAATCACCTCAAGAGTTCCTTGGGTCCCTTATTTCCGGGGCATGGGCCTACGGCTTGTATAGCTGTAATCTATTCTGCTATTTTCATGAGCCTGGAATTAATAGTGGTGGTGGTTCATTGAGTATTTGGGTCCATTACAGAGGAAGTGATGAATGGCTCCACCGGACCAGGTTCCAGCGGTGCTGTTTGTGAAAGGAAGGGGTGTGGCAATGTAGAGTAGGGGAGGGAAGAGGGCGCTGGGGAACCAGCCGAGAGTCCCAATCCCTTTTTCGGTTTACCTTTCAGAACCGCTAACACTACCTATCTCCCTGCTGGTCCCATATCCTGTAATGTACTTAGGGTTTGGCTAAACATGTCTCTGAACTCCACCACTTGCATTTTCCATTCCTCTGGACTATGTCTAAGCTCCTCACATTCTTTCTCTAGCTGTTCTTGCTGCTGCACCTCTCTGGTTAGGGCCTCTCCTGTACTACTACACTGAGCCCTAAGATCAGTATTCTTGTCCTTTAGTTCTTGCATCTCGCTGTCCCTAACCGACTTCAGTTCAGTTTTCACTCTATGGCATTCCTTTTCTAGGCATTTCTCTCAGCCAAAGTCTTGGCTACTGTAAATAAACCCTGGATCACTGCTGCCTTTTTCTTGTCCTTTCCTGTGTTGTGATTGCCGAATAAATCCCTCTCGAGGACCTGAACTAACTTAAACAGCAGGCCTCCTTCTCCTACAAGTGATTCCACCTTCAGGGTGCCTCCCCCGTGCCAGGAGAGGTATTCATCCATGAACTCTCTAACTTTCTCCATGTCCTGAAACAAATTGATATACTATTTAGATCTGTGGTCTAGGTCGCAATTCCTGGCGTTAGACAAACTCACTAAGCCTCCTGGAATGTGGAATTCCAAAAAAAGTTTGGAGGCTGAAGTGATTTTCTACAAGATTCTATTAAGTTAAGCAATAGCACTTTACACACATCTAAGCACTGCATCCAGTTATTAACAAATGGAATATCCAACAGGAATTTTTCAAGAATCTTCTTTCAAGTTTTTTACAATACAGTCTGCTGCTGACCCTTATAGGCTTCACATACTTATAGTACAAACATTAGCATTTTCATTAAGATTGATTATTATGATGTATTGTAGTCCCTCATGAATGTTAGGTCTCCTCCTTTACCAAAACTAGTCAATTCTAGTTCTAAAGTCTGTTTTTTGCACAGTACTTGAGCCTTATCTTGTTTTTCACATTCTTAACCCTTTTCCATTGGCTCTGGCTTCTCCATCCCTCATAGATGACAGGGTGCTCATCCCTGTTATACATGAGAGTTGACGGTTCCTAGCCACTATTGTCCAACAGTACTCAGTATTTTTCCATTATGTGCCCAACATGAGAACAATGCATTACTTTTTACAGCAAACCACATATTGATTTTAACCCATTTGTTATCATTGGTGCCCAATCTGCTGCTATCAAGTCTGTACTGGCAAATACCTGTCAGACCAAAATCCTCAGCTTGACCAGCTAAAAATCAGAAGAGCTGCACCAAACTGTGCTTTGTGCTAAAAATAGCAATGCTGTCCAAATAAAGAGAGAGTGATTTAAGAATTGATTATATGAGTCAAAATATGCAGAAAACATCTTTTGAAAACTATGTCACAAATTGTGTTCCTTTCTATTGCCAAATGCTTTTAATGTCACATGCACACTCAATCATTTTTAAAATCTTTGCACTGAGAAATTCACTATAATGTATTAGGAAATGTAAATATTATTAAAGTGACATAGAAATCATAGAATCATAGAAAGGTTACAGCATGGAAGGAGGCCATTCGGCCCATCGAGTCCACACCGGCTCTATGCGAGAGCAATTCAGCTAGTTCCACTCCCCCGCCCTATCCCCGTAGCCCTGCATTTTTTTTTCCTTTCAAGTACTTATCCAGTTCCCTTCTAAAGGCCACGATTGAATCTGCCTCCACCATCCTTTCAGGCAGTGAATTCCAGATCCTAACCACTCGCTGCGTAAAAAAGTTTTTCCTCATGTCACCTTTGGTTCTTTTGCCAATCACCTTAAATCTATGTCCTCTGGTTCTTGATCCTTCCACCAATGGGAACAGTTTCTCTCTATCTATTCTGTCTAGACCCTTCATGATTTTAAATACCTCTATCAAATTTCCTCTCAATCTTCTCTGTTCCAAGGAGCACAACCCCAGCTTCTCCAGTCTAGCCACGTAATTAAAGTCCCTCATCCACGGAATCATTCTAGTAAATCTTTTCTGCACCCTCTCTAAGGCCTTCACATTTTTCCTAAAGTGTGGTGCCTAGAACTGGACACAATACTCCAGTTGTGGTCGAACCAGTGTTTTATAAAGGTTCATCATGACTTCCTTGCTTTTGTACTCTATGCCTCTATTTATAAAGCCCAAGATCCTGTATGCTTTTTTAACCGCTTTCTCAACCAGCCCTGTCACCTTCAACAATTTGTGCCCCCAGATCTCTCTGTTCCTGTACCCCTTTTAGAATTGTGCCCTTTAGTTTATATTGCCTCTCCTCGTTCTCCCTACCATGCATCTACATTACTCGTAGTTGCAACACCTCCACTAAAGGAAAAATGTCTGGAGTACATTCAGTGCCTGCAAGCAGTGCCATTGAGGTACATTAGCTTGTCATTAGATTATTCATAGTTAATTTTCAAGTGTGATCAGCTTTTTCATGAATGTGTTCAGCTTCTGTTGCTGTTAATTATTCAATGTCTTGTCAATGAATACGGTACCTTTGCAGTACAATCGCTTCCCAGGTGTTTGTTTCTTTCAGCTGATACACGACTGCTGCTTCCCACAGATGAACAGCATTTGTAAGTAACTGCAGGTCATTTACCAGGAACACAACACAATCTGTATGAACCAGTGAACAGGGAAATAATTAGTCTTTTCCTCCCATGAAAAGCAGACCTTATGTTTATCAGGAATTATTGCAAAGGTTGTAAATCAGCTGTGGAAGTGGGAGAGGAGGAGATGGGGAGATGGTGAGAGGGGGGAAAGGGGGAGTAGGGGAGAGAGGTGCATCTCTCCACTGAAAGAATTTGGAAAGAAAATTTGTAAGAAATCTGGCAGGAGCTAGTGAAACAAATACTTTTTGATTGGATCCTGAAAAATATATAAAATGGTGTTTCCTTGCCCTCTGCAAATGCATGAATAAATAACTGCCACAGTTAGTTACCTATATAAATCTATTTGTATGAACGATCATTTTTTTTGCATTTTTGGTATAAGCAAAAGGGAGGAGTCATAATCATTTAGAATGCAATACCCAATTTAAAGATTTCTCTATGAAATTTGTCACACATGTAACATAATGGGCCAGATTTTGTGGTCAAAATAATGATGAGACTAATGGCACTTGCCGTTATTTATGTGTAAATAGTACAGCAACTTCAGGTGAGGGGCCAACCCGACCCCATTCCCGCCCCTTTAAGTTTTAAAGTACAGGGATCAGGCCATGAACTGTGAAACATGCAACTAGTGCATTCTGCATTTCCCACTGTAGGGCGAAAGTGCAGCCAATGTTCAGTGCAGAGCATAAACTGTGCACTAGGCTCATTGGGCCCTAAAAATTAATTAAATGGGGGAGTCTTCCCTGAGTAATACTTCAGATATGCAGCTTCCATTCCCAATGGGTGCTGAAGGGGAAGTCCACCTCAACATTTTTCTTGGATCTATGATGGCCCTCTCCTTATAGCACCAGATATCTTATTTGTCCCTTTTATAGTGGCCTTCAACAGCCAATACATGCAATGAGACCCATCACATTTGTAGCCAAAAAAATGCTCACACTTCAAAGACAGCTATCAGCCCTACACTGGCTGACATCCTGGCCACAAACCTCCATGTTGTTCCACATTCTGGTTCAAAGTCAGCTCAGTTGAGCATAGGCACAGCCAATATCAACTCCAATAATTAAAGTTCTAGCCAAGCATTCCATACTGAGCTTCAGATTTGTGACACTGAGTAAACCTCCCTGAAAAACATTACAACATCATATTTGAGTAAGAAATATTTTATGCAGAATTGTTTAATTTTGATGTTAAAAATGTTGCTTTTTACCATAAGTTTTCAGCTGTGGGAAAATTCCAAATAGCAACTGGAACAAACTTCACCAGAGCTTTGGAGTGCTTTGACAGGTTTGGTTTCACCTTTCTTTCATTGGTAGTGTTGCTGACTACCCTTTTTTGATTCATGGGTCCTGATTTTAGCTCTAGACAGGTATTGGGCAGATGGATAACAACCCATTCCGGGTAGGAAGTCGGCAGGAAGTTAACGGAAAATCACATGGCCTGGAGACCACCCACCATCACAAGGTAGGTGGCGGGATCGGCTTCTTGGGCCATCGCACGAGGGGGAGTCTCACATTCCATAAGTGGGGTGGGTCCTGGGCAGGGGAAGCCTAAGCTTTCCTTGTGGGGCTTGGGGGAGCAGAAGTTTTAATGGGAAAGAAAAAGAAAACTTACCTGTTTGGGCCTCTTCTGTCCCTGCTTCCTCTTCCCGCTGACTTCACCTGGTAGAAAAGTCAAGGCGGCTTCCTCGCTCAGGTTATCAGTCAAAATTGTAGTCCGATCCTGTTGACATCATTGGGTCCCAACATGCATATGTAAAGAAGATGGCATTGGGCAGGTGTCCTTGCTGCCTGCTTGGCAGGTTAAAATTTAGAACGATGGGTTCCTGGCAGCTTTCTGGCAGGTAAACTTTCAGCCAGAAGTGTCAAGTGGATGATCCATCTTCACCTCCTCCCGATATCCCCACCATCACAGAAGCCAGTCTTCAGCCAATTCGATTCACTCCATGTGATATGAAGAAACGGCTGAGTGCACTGGATACAACAAAGGCTATGGGCCCCGACAACATCTCAGCTGTAGTGCTGAAGACTTGTGCTCCAGAACTAGCTGCGCCTCTAGCCAAGCTGTTCCAGTACAGCTACAACACTGGCAACTACCCAACAATGTGGAAAATTGCCCAGGTATGTCCTGTCCACAAAAAGCAGGACAAATTCAATCTGGCCAATTATTGCCCCATCAGTCTACTCTCAATCATCAGCAAAGTGATGGAAGGTGTCGTCGACAGTGCTATCAAGCGGCACTTACTCACCAATAACTTGCTCAGCAATGCTCAGTTTGGGTTCTGCCAGGACTACTCTGCTCCAGACAACATTACAGCCTTGGTCCAAACATGGACAAAAGAGCTGAATTCCAGAGATGAGGTGAGAGTGACTGCCCTTGACATCAAGCAGCATTTGACCGAGTGTGGCACCAAGGAGCCCTAGTAAAATTGAAGTCAATGGGAATCAGGGGGAAAACTCTCCAGTGGCTGGAGTCATGCCTAGCATAAAGGAAGATGGTAGTGGTTGTTGGAGGCCAATCATCTCAGCCCCAGGACATTGCTGCAGGAGTTCTTCAGGGCAGTGTCCTTGGCCCAACCATCTTCAGCTGCTTCATCAATGACCTTCCCTCCATCATAAGGTCAGAAATGGGGATGCTCACTTATGATTGCACAGTGTTCAGTTCCATTCGCAACCCCTCAAATAATGAAGCAGTCCGAGCCCGCATGCTGCAAGACCTGGACAACATCCAGGCTTGGGCTGATAAGTGGCAAGTAACATTCATGCCAGACAAGTGCCAGGCAATGACCATCTCCAACAAGAGAGAGTCTAACCACCTCCCCTTGACATTCAACGGCATTACCATCACCAAATCCCCCACCATCAACACCCTGGGGGTCACCATTGACCAGAAACCTAACTGGACTTGCCACATAAATACTGTGGCTACAAGAGCAGGTCAGAGGCTGGGTATTCTGTGGCGAGTGACTCATCTCTTGACTCCCCAAAGCCTTTCCACCATCTACAAGGCACAAGTCTGGACTGTGATGGTATACTCTCCACTTGCCTGGATGAGTGCAGCTCCAACAACACTCATGAAGCTTGACACCATCCAGGACAAAGCAGCCCGCTTGATTGGCACCCCATCCACCACCCTAAACATTCACTCCCTTCATCACTGGCGCACCGTGGCTGCAATGTGTACCATCCACAGGATGCATTGCAGCAACTCGCCAAGGCTTCTTCGACAGCACCTCCCAAACCCGCGACCTCTACCACCTAGAAGGACAAGGGCAGCAGGCACATGGGAACAACACCACCTGCACGTTCCCCTCCAAGTCACATACCATCCCAACTTGGAAGTATATCACCGTTACTTCATCGTCGCTGGGTCAAAATCCTGGAATTCCCTACCTAACAGCACTGTGGGAGAACCTTCACCATTTCAAGAAGGCGGCTCACCACCACCTTCTCAAGGGCAATTAGGGATGGGCAATAAATGCTGGCCTTGCCAGCTACGCCCACATTCCATGAACAAATTTTTAAAAAGTAAGCTGGACAATTTTAACTGCTCACACCATCACCCCCACCCCCCCACCAAGTTTCCGCTGGGCAGGGTTAAAGTCGCCACCATAGTTTTGGAATTTCGTAATAGATTGTTTTCATTGGTGCTTTCCACTTGCTGTTTGGTGTGATGCCTATGTATTCAGTTGTGTGTCAATTAGCTGCAAGACATTTGCACAAAGGAAAGTGTGATGCTGAAGTGTGATACAAAAAGCATGATGAAAACATGTGCTGATATTTACCTGAAGGGGGTGGATTTTACCCCAGAACAGAATCTGGGGTGCTTGCTAGTTCTTTCAGGAGGCCCGGTCAAGTTTGAGGACCGGGCTTCATTTGCATGTGGCTGACAGGCTGCGGTGGAAACCAAGCACCCCGTCGGCTTTGTGTCACTGCTATCAGCCGGCCCTGATATACATAGCTTACTGCATTTTTAATCTATACAGGAAAAAATGCTTCATGATTTTCAATCTGCATTTCTAATAGATTTATATATGCACAATATATTTAAATGTGATAAAACCTGAGTATCTTGCAGAGCATGGTGATATTTTCAACAAAGGTCTCCTTTTAATTCAATGTCCCTTATTTTGAAATAGCCATTAATTCAAATTTTTTTAAGCACAAAAAATGGTAAGTTCAGTTTTAATTAAGTTACTTAATTCAAATTACTGGATAGTTTGATTTTTTTTGTGCAAAAATGACTGAATTAACAGGAGTAGACTTTATTGCAATCATGAGCTACTCACTATTCAGTTTTTACCACTCTTTATTACTTTAAAATACTGAGGACTTCTAAACCTAAATCATATAAGAGTGTTTACTCAGATTTTGAAAGCCATGTGCAAAATATGGTTTAATTTTTTTTAAGATTAGATTATCTTAATAATGCTTACATACTCTTGAAAAGTAAAACAGCAAAGCTGGACAGCTTGTGACAGAATCAGTAACCAGATCCCATGGTAGAATATTACTGTAACACCAGACATATTATAATAGTATACCCAGAAATTGATCAACAAAGACCAATTCGAAAAGCTGTATGCAATACAAGGCCATTGTTATAAGAGACATCGAATTTGATATTCTGTACAAATTAACACATAAGCTAGACTTTTGTCACTGACCCTTGTCTTCCTTTTTTATGATAACACTGTTTGTGATGCTTTCTGTGGCAACCTGTGCTCTGGAGGCACAACAGCAACCTTTATGGCTGTGCATCCTAATTAGGAAGCGAGATCATGACACACAACCTCTCCAAGCAGGATTAGAGTGGTAGGTCAATGTAGTGGAGCAGAACAAGCTTTTGTAGCTGGTAATTTAATGAGCAGCAACAGGGTAATGTGCAGCCAAGGGAGGGTGCAGCATGTGGTGTGGTTCTCAGAAGAGCAGCAAGCCCATAATGAGACCTAGCACTGGATAGCAGCTGGTAAACTCTGTACCGGAGAATAGGTGGGCTTAGGCGGCCTTTATCTCCACACAAAAACATGCAAATTACTTTAAAAGACCAAGTGAGCACTGAGAACATGCTCATATGGTGAACTATCTCTCTTTTAACCTATACATTCTCAAAATAAATTATAGCGAACAGTAAAATTTATACAGAGACAAAGGACAAGAGAGAATATTGCCATCCTGCAGCATATCACCGAGACATTACAAGGGCTACTTTACCTATCTATTGCTGAATGCAACATATCAACAGGCCCAGAAGAATGTTGTTTTGAATGGTTTGAACGCAACATATGTTAACAATTCTCCTTCCAAACATTAGAAACATGTTTCCTCACCTGAAACATGTTTATTTAATCATAAAGGATAGGATTAAAAAAGGATTATTAAAAAAGAAAAAGTGATAAGTGTTTCTATACTCATGCCTTAATTTCTACCTTCGAAGATCCAGAAGCAGTGAAGATAGGATTTTTGTCCAAAAGGTGATATAAGAAGTATGATCACCCCTGTGAAGGTAATATGCAGCTAAATCCATTTAGGTAACTATCTGACAAATGGATATATTACATAAAAGTTAAAATATTTTTCCATGTTGACCATTTAAATAAGTTCAGGTAAACTCACATACTGGACTAGAATTTCGCTGTTGTCTCAAATCACATGACACTTACAGTTTCGGCTTTTCCCTCCAACACTTACTTTTGTGTTCATGGCTCGATGGCAGTTTCCACAAATAGATCGAGTCCCTTATGTGCTGAAACATGCGTTTTATTCACTGTGTAGGAAAGTGTGCCCAGGTTTATCAGTTAACCCTAATTACAAAGGGAGTGATTTTCTGTCCGCCTATTGCCCTGTTGATGCTGAAAAACGGGGCAGTAAGCAGATGAAAATTTAAAAATAGGACCAACCACTCACTGGCCGCCCAAGGCCCACTCGATACGTTTTTTGAACAGGCCACAAAATTAAGCCTGAGGAAATTATTTAAATTAGGGTCGTACGCAGTTTGTAAGACCCATGTGCAATTTTCAATTGCTAATGGGTGGAACACCCATTGGGTACTGGTCATAGATCGGCCTAACTAATGGTTCTTAAAGGGACCGCTGCAGGCCCCTCCAAAAATAGCAAAAAAGCTCGTTGTGGTGGGGCCGGGAGGAGCGTGAATAGTCCCATAAAAATCTACTCACCTGTTGCCAATTGCTCAGTGGCCCACCTCCCTTTAAGAGAGTAATTCTGGCTCAGCTCCATGGAGCAGCCCTTGGACTTCCCACACACCTCTCCACTAATTAGTGAGCTGCCTGTCAAAGCTCGTTGAGCGCTGGCAGCTCGCTGAAATTATGCACAACTGGCATGCCCAAATTCTCCATATCATAGAGATATAGAATCATACAGCACAAGTGAAGGTCACTCAGCCTATCATGCCTGTACCGGCTCTTTGAAAGAAGCCCTATCGTGCACAGCTCTGTGCAGAAACACTAACTTGCAAAATTTATTTTAATATTATTTCTTATGAAATATTGTGATTCAATTCTGGCATCACTGGGGTAGATTTTCAACTTGCCACCTGTGTGTAAAACTGGCGTTGAGGATCAGCCGCTCATTATAGAAACCACCCAAATGTCCTTTCCGTTGAAATCAATGGAAATGAGGATCATTGAACACGTATTTCTTGTCTCCTCACAAACTCCTCTTTTCCATCTTAATTATGCACCACATTCAGAACTCCCCAAAGGAATATCCAGTCTTCCCGCTTTATTAAGTGCAACACCAAAGCCAGCAGCAACCAAGAATAAAACTGAATGGTTAGCTAATCGGGTGAGTGAGGTTGTATGTCTGATTTTATGACCTTTGACCTCTGCGTGCGCAGCCCCGCCTAGGTTTTTAATTGGCTTTCCCAGATAAAGTGGTGTTCTGAAATGCATTAGCATTTTAGAAACGCACAAGCGATTTAACCTGAAGTTAATCTTTTATTTATTTGAAGACATTCAAGGAGCGAAGTGGCAATGCAATATACTACACAGAATTTCATAGAAATTACAATACAGAAACAGGTCATTCAGCCCAATCAGTCTGCGTTAGTGTTTATTCACCAGACAATAAAGTATTCTTCCCTTCAACTACCTCCCTAACCTATTCTTAAATGTTGACACGGTCTCTGCTTCAATCACTAACTCTGGTAGTGTATTCCAAAACTTCACAACCCTCTGCATAAAAAAGAATTTTCCTACTGTCTTAAACCTCCGTCATTTAATCTTATATCTATGTCCCCTTGTTCTAGGCCCCTGGAAACAGTCTGCCTCTATCTACTCTGTCCCATCCCTGATTAATTTTAAACACCACTATCAAATCACCCCATAATTTCCTCTGTTCTAATGAAAGCAAACACAGTTTTTCAAGTCATTCTTTGTATTTGTATATCCTTATAGCGGGCGGCATCCTGATGATGCTGTATCCTCGCCATTATCTCAACATCCTTCCTATTGTGTGGAGCCTGAAACTGTACGCCGTACTCCGACTGTGGTCCTACTACGGCTTTATATAGGCTCATCATTACCCCTTGGCTTTTATATTCTATACCATATGCCATAAAACCCAGTATTCTGTTTTATGGCCTTATCCACTTGAGGTGGTGCTTTCAATGTTTTGAGAATCTGAACCCCCAATTCTCTACAGCACCAGTTCACAGAGACACATCATTGGGGGCAACAAATTCCACACTCCAAATCACTCAGCTGCCAAACTCAGACATGTTGCTGTCAGAAAGTACCTGAGGAATGGACCGTCAAAAGGATGGTCTTAACCAGAGGCTGAACAAATCATTCATCCATGACTTCCCTGCTGGTTCAGTGAGCTTATGCCAGTGAATAGTCCGATCCCTGCTCTGTGCTGTTAGCTGATTAGTTGATCATAGCTGGGCCTTAGCACTCCTAGGATAGGGAGGGCAACAACTGCCAGGGGTCACTCCTGATCACTATCCAGTGACCTCTGCTGGAGGTACGTATGTGGATATTAGGTGAGGACAGAATTGGACTTGCTGTGATACCCCTGTAGTTGAGCAACCTGCCAACACTCAAGACTGGATTTTTTTTTTTCTTATTACTTGAAATAGGATGGGTATCCATTACGCCAGATCTCCGCCGACTTCATCACCTGCCCAATTTCCATTATCATTTTTGGCAGAAGCACCTGCCATAAAATGGGCGGTTGTATGTAAAGGAGTTAAGTTTTGCAGAATTTTTGAGGGTGATTTTCACCCTATTGGGCACTTGGGCAGTTAAAATCAACCAAGTTACCTAACCGCCCTGCCGAAAGCTCACAAGTTCCAATTTTCACCTGCTCTCCTGCCCAAAACCGGCAGCATACTTTTTAAATTTTGCATGTCGGGTTCCAACTCCAATTTTTACTCGGCAGCCTGAACGGGAAGCAGCAGTGAGTTTCCAGGCCAACCCAGTGGTGAAGAGTATTAAGGCCAAATAATTTTTTTTTAGTTTCCTTGTGGGAACAGGAGGAGCAGGAGACAGAGAGTAGGGATAAAAGGTTCCTTCTCTCTGTGGTGCGATGTGACAAGTGGTGATTTCCAGGGATCTGTACAGGGGCCTTATCTTTTCACCATTATATTAATGACTTGGATGAAGGAATAGAGAGTTGAATATCCAAGTTTGCAGATAATATTAAGTTAGGAGGCACCATAAGTGGTGTGGATAGGAGCAGGCAGATGCAAAGGGATTTAGACAGATTAAGTGAGTGGGCAAAACTATGGCAGATGAAGTTCAATGTAGGTACTGCTTGACTGGTAGGAGTGTGTGAAGTTGCTGGTGCTATGTGTCAAAACAAACCACTTGAATTGAGGTTGTCTTCATCTCACGGCAGCTAAGTCCTGAGACGGAAGTGCTGCAGACTGCACTTCCCCTGCTGCTGCATGGGCAGCCAGGACCCGCCTTCTTTCTGCCACATGTGCCGGCATTTGTGGAGAGCGAGCGGAGGGCACACATGTGCTGTTATCTTAAGAGACAGCAGCATCAAGTGAGTGAACTCCTGCTATTCCACTAATGTTGGACAGTGACTGTGCACGGCGACTGATTTGCAGGAAAGCAGGCTTAATTGTACCACTGAGATCAGGGAAGCCCTGAGAGATATTTGTCTGTGTCATAGCCCCAAACATTAGAAGGCCAGAAAAATCTGTCCCCTCCAATCTGGGGCTCCAGACCTCCATGGCACCAGAGGTGGCAGTAAAGTGATATACAGTCGGGAGGCAGTGGCCCTGGGAGTCCTCAACATTGACTCCGGACCCCATGAAATCTCATGGCATCAGGTCAAACATGGGCAAGGAAACCGCCCTCCCTCAGCTGTTGAATCAGTCCTCCTCCATGTTGAACACCACTTGGAGGAAACACTGAGGGTAGCAAAGGCACAGAATGTACTCTGGGTGGGGGACTTCAATGACCTTCACCAAGAGTGGCTCAGTAGCACCACTACTGACCGAGCTGGCCGAGTCCTGAAGGACATAGCTGCCAGACTGGGCCTACGGCAGGTGGTGAGCGAACCAACACGAGGGAAAAACTTACTTGACCTCGTCCTCACCAAACTACCTGTTGCAAATGCATCTGTCCATGACACAGTATTGGTAGGATTGACCAGCGCACAGTCCTTGTGGAGATGAAGTCCTATCTTCGCACTGAGGACACCATCCAACGTGTTGCGTGGCATTACCACCGTGCTAAATGGGATAGATTCAGAACAGATCTAGCAGCTCAAAACTGGGCATCCATGAGGCGCTGTGGGCCATCAGCAGCAGCAGAATTGTATTCCAGCACAATCTGTAACCTCATGGCCCAGCATATTCCTCACTCTACCATTACCAACAAGCCAGGGGATCAACCCTGGTTCAATGAGGAGTGCAGAAGAGCATGCCAGGAGCAGCACCAGGCGTACCAAAAATGAGGTGCCAACCTGGTGAAGCTACAACTCAGGACGACATGCATGCTAAACAGCGGAAGCAACATGCTATAGACAGAGCTAAGCGATTCCACAACCAACAGATCAGATCAAAGCTCTGCAGTCCTGCCACATCCAATCGTGAATGGTGGTGGACAATTATACAACTAACGGGAGGAGGAGGCTCTGCAAACATCCACATCCTCAATGATGGCGGAGTCCAGCACGTGAGTGCAAAAGACAAGGCTGAAGCGTTTGTAACCATCTTCAGCCAGAAGTGCCGAGTGGATGATCCATCTCAGCCTCCTCCCGATATCCCCACAATCACAGAAGCCAGTCTTCGGCCAATTCGATTCACCCCACATGATATCAAGAAACAGCTCTGTGCACTGGATACAGCAAAGGCTATGGGCCCCGACAACATCCTGGCTGTAGTGCTAAAGACTTGTGCTACAGAACTAGCCGTGCCTCTAGCCAAGCTGTTCCAGTACAGCTACAACACTGAAATCTACCCAACAATGTGGAAAATTGCCCAGGTATGTCCTGTCCACAAAAAGCAGGACAAATCCAATACGGCCAATTACCGCCCCATCATTCTACTCTCAATCATCAGCAAAGTGATGGAAGGTGTCGTCGACAGTGCTATCAAGTGGCACTTACTCACCAATAACTTGCTCACCGATGCTCAGTTTGGGTTCCGCCAGGACCACTCGGCTCCAGACCTCATCACAGCCTTGGTCCAAACATGGACAAAAGAGTTGAATTCCAGAGGTGAGGTGAGAGTGACTGCCCTTGACATCAAGGCAGCATTTGACTGAGTGTGGCACCAAGGAGCCCTAGTAAAATTGAAGTCAATGGGAATCGGGGGAAAACTCTCCAGTGGCTGGAGTCATACCTAGCACAAAGGAAGACGGTAGTGGTTGTTGGAGGCCAACCATCTCAGCCCCAGGAGTTCCTCAGGGCAGTGTCCTAGGCCCAACCATCTTCAGCTGCTTCATCAATGACCTTCCCTCCATCATAAGGTCAGAAATGGGGATGTTCACTGATGATTGCACAGTGTTCAGTTCCATTCGCAACCCCTCAGATAATGAAGCAGTCTGTGCCCGCATGCAGCAAGACCCGGACAACATCCAGGCTTGAGCTCATAAGTGGCAAGTAACATTCACGCCAGACAAGTGCCAACCAATGACCATCTCCAACAAGAGAGAGTCTAACCACCTCCCCTTGACATTCAACGGCATTACCATCACTAAATCCCCCACCATCAACATCCTGGGGGGTCACCATTGACCAGAAACTTATCTGGACCAGCCATATAAATACTGTGGCTACAAGAGCAGGTCAGAGGCTGGGTATTCTGCGGCGAGTCACTCACCTCCTGACTCCCCAAAGACTTTCCACCATCTACAAGGCACAAGTCAGGAGTGTGATGGAATATTCTCCACTTAGCTGGATGAGTGCAGCTCCAACAACACTCAAGAAGCTCAACATCATCCAGGACAAAGCAGCCCGCTTGATTGGCATCACATCCACCACCCTAAACATTCACTCCCTTCACCACCGGCGCACAGTGGCTGCAGTGTGTACCATCCACAGGATGCACTGCAGCAACTCACCAAGGCTTCTTCGACAGCACTTCCCAAACCCCCGACCTCTACCACCTAAAAGGACAAGAACATCAGGTATATGGGAGCAACACCACCTGCACGTTCCCCTCCAAGTCACACACCATCCCAACTTGGAAATATATCGCCGTTCCTTCATCGTTGCTGGGTCAAGATCCTGGAACTCCCTTCCTAACAGCACTGTGGGAGAACCTTCACCACACGGACTGCAGCGGTTCAATAAGGCGGCTCACCACCACCTTCTCAAGGGCAATTAGGGTTGGGCAATAAATGCTGGCCTCTCCAGCGACGCCCACATCCATGAACGAATAAAGAAAATAAAAGTCTGGCCATCCATGGTGGAAGTATAGACTGTCCTTAGGCCTGCTCTTTGCCTCCACTACCAATCTGCCTGAAACTGCCACATTCTCCAGGGTGGACAGACGTGCTAAGAAGCTCTCGAATAGGGTACCACATATGTTGGTCGTAGACTCCTCCTATTTTTTAATACATTCTTGGGGTGTGGGTGTCACTCGCAAGGCCAGTATTTAGCCCATCCCTGGTTGGCCCACCATCTGCTGCACAGTGTCTGACACTATCCCCAGGGCCCGCACTTATACTTGGTTCTCTGCAAACATCCTGATTTAAAAGCAGGAACCCATGAGATCTTGGTTACCAGGCTCTTCAACCGAAAGACGATATCTCTTCAGTCAGCATCATCTTCCTCCTTATGTTCCACGCCCAGCTGCTCTCATTAGCTCAATCTCTTGGGTGTCCCCTAGTGAACTTCCTACTGGCTCACTCGCTAAGTCCCCTGGGCAGATATCTCTGGACTGGTCCCTGAGAGGGAAAGAGTGAGTGATCGTGTGTGGTCTGAAGTACTGGTGGGGCTGGATGCAGAGGGGTCTATTTCTTGTTTTGCCTCTGCTTATTTTTTTTTTAAATGTTACCATGATTTTTGCTTCCCTAACCCACAATGCTGACTCCAGTCTTTGCACTCTACTGCTGAGATCACCCAACTTTGCACAGGGAATTGAACCTAGGACCATCACGATCTGCAAGACTCAGCCATTCATTGGAAAAATTTGCTCAGCCCTTACATCTGAGGAGGAGAGAGAATGAGAGATTAGAATGTGTTGCTGAGGTGCAGAGTTCATGGTGGAAATTTTAACTGCCTTGCGGGAAAAGGGCCAAACGAGTGGCCGAACCATTGGGAACTTGCAGCCGATGGCAATGACCGGGCCTTGTTAACGTGCTGCTGGCCGACTTCTCCACCAAAACGGCCAGAAAATTAGAGGAAAGAGGCAGAAAGGCGGGCAGTATGGAGGTCACCCACCGGCACATTGTAAGTGTGGAAATGGGCAGGAGAACGGGGGTTCTGGGGCAGTCAGTGATTCGGGAAGGGGAGGGGGTAGGGAAGTCTGGAAAGGGGAGGCTTACAATTCCCTTGTGGGACCTGGAGGATCTTAAAGGAAAGTTTTAAACATATCTTACAGGGCCTCTTCAATGATCTGACTAAGTTCTTGCTGTCAGGGCGACCGCAGACTTCCTGGTTGAGATGGTGTTGGAGTCCTAGTGATGTAATAGGACCTTGATTTGCATAAATGGATGATGCTCCTGCCTGACTCTGGATTTTTAAAATTGCAACAGATCAGGGACAGAGCGAGTAATTCACCCCATTCCTTTTTAACTGTCCCCCGCCTGGTTTCTGCTGAGTGGGAAGAGTTAAAATATCCCCCCATTGATGTCACATGGAAGGCTTCCAGATTTTGCACTTGATACATTAATAACAGGTGACAAATTCATTACTGCAATCACAAAAAAGGTGTAAAACTTGACAACAGCTGATCGAACCAACTGATGTGACTCACAGCAGCAGGAATGCTTGGAGGACTATACGAATACTCAGCACTGGCTCTACAAAATTGAAACCCACACTAAAATGTTACAGCAGATTGAGCTGCCCAGCAGCTTCTCCTAAATGGTCAAGGAAGTTCCAACTGTACTGCTGAAAAGTCCAAAATACCGAGACTCTTTGCTTCTCAGATATCTAACCCTGGGCTTACTAGACCATTTACCTATGTCTGAACTTGTAGATAGTATCAAGATATTGAAGAACAATAAAGCAGCTGGCCTCGATGACATCTAATGTGCAAGCATGTTGAAATTAGGGAAATTAGAGCAAGTAGAGGTTAAGAGTAGAAAAAGGAAGGAGGAATCGGAAGAAATAGGAATGTGAGGAATAGAGGTAAGTGTCTTAAAATAATGTATGCAAATACTAGGAGCATTAAGATGATTCTGCGTATGGAAAAAGGGCACGGAAATGGGTTTAAGTGGAATTGTTCTTTCAGAGAGACGGCGCAGGAGCCATGGGACAAATGAGTAAAATTCTTTGATTCTAAATGTGCCTCTTTTTGCTGTGCCGCCTCTTTTGAGCAGCTGTAGGCCTTTAAATCCTGCAGCAGCACTCAATTTTCCACCTCTAATGGTGAGCTCCCAATGACTAGTGTTCACTACCATAATGTAAACTTCACCCTTGAAGCTCGGGTGAGGTTCCCTCCTTCTTGACGGGTAGTCATAAATCATGCTCTGCCATTTTATCTAGGCTTCATTATCAAGACCCACACATGAATATTTCATGTATTAATGTCAGAAATTTATGAATAATGGTCACTTCGGCAAGGTACCAGAGGATAACCAGTGCCTGTGGAACTGAATCCCAACAATAAGTCGAAATTTTCAGGAGTAGAGGGATGAAAATTGACATGAAAAAAAAAATCCATGCATGAGGTTTCAGAAATTATGGAGCTGTATTCTGTCTTAGCACCTTACCCTCAACATCGCATCCTCAAGTTTGCAATGAAGAGATGGTGTAATTAATGCGTCCGCTATCATTAGTAAATCAACAGAGCAGAGGCTTAAACTTAAGTTTTTGACAAAGGAGCAAGTTGCTCGTAATGAGGGTGGCGCTCTGCCCACCATATTGGAGGCTTAGGCACCTGTTTCATGCCTGGAAAACAGGTGCGGTGCCATTGAATTTCTAGGCCTGTGACTTTGTTGCTTGCATTTAAAATCACTTAGTTGCAAATTGCAACCAGTGCTTAAAGAAGCAAATAAAATAGGTGCAAGAATGTATCCTGCTCTTGAGATTGGCAAAACCTTTCAAGTCATTTAAAACATTTGAATAAATATATATTACAAACCATTCATCTGTCACAACCATGTACAAATGTACTGCGTTTTGACAAAAGCAAATAAATTGACACAAGTAACATGATGAAAATAAGGTAAGATAGCATTGGGTGATGGATTAATATTAGAGTTTTTATCAATTTGCAGTGTTACAGCGTGTTTCACTGTGCTGACTCCCAGTGCAACATATATTAATGTCAGATCTTCATGACTCGTAGTGCTTGTGCCACGTATTAACCTTTGCCTTTGAATGGAGTTTAGGAAAAGCAGTACCTGATTATTCACTGTCAGTTCAGAGACGCACTGATTTCAGCCAGCGGCCAATCTGAAGGACCTGGCTGTGCAAGTGTATCTGACACTCTCGGGGAAGTGCTCAGGCCTAGCATGGCACCGGCATCTGCTCTATGTGTGTGTGTGCAGACTGGCGTAAGTGAGTGTGGGAAAGCAGCAACTGCAGAGCAGGGCTGCCAGAAGGCACAAACCAGTGCTCGGCTTTCTAGAGATTCACACACAGCACACAGATGGAAACAAATAAAAGAGTCATCACAGGGTAGGGGGCCTCCTTCATGCCAAATTGCACACACAAACCAGCATAGACAGTGTTCCAAACATTCTCTTCCTTTTGAAAATTTAAAAAAATGTTTCACTTGATCAACGGTTATTCTGCACCAAATTAAATTATCTGAGTGTAGCTTTGAGAGGTAATCAAGTCCCCACGACATGCATTTTCTTTTACCTTCACTCTTTAATGAGAGTTCAAACATGCCCACTGTTTACCTGGAATATCCATTGCTTCATTCTCAATCACTATTCAAATTGACTCAGGCACATTGGCCCTGATATTTACGGGGAGGCGGGGAGGTCAGCGACCAGGAAACCTGGAAATACCAGGAAGGCGGAGATCCTGCTGAATTTAATGGCAGGAGCTCGTTAGAATTTTTTGCTCCATTTCCCATCCGGCAGGCAGTAGAAGGCAGCAGCCGGGGACCCTCTCTCACCCGTCTTGGGGGGTTAAAAGTCCCCCATTCTTTCTCCTGTTTGCCACAGCATTCTCCTTCCTTTTCCCACTCAAGCAGATTTAACAATTGAGTGCTTTACTTTCCCCTGAGTGTCATGTTAAAGAATATTCATTAACACGGGATTGTTTACTCGGAGAAGAGAAGGCTCAGGAGAGATATTATTTAAGGTACTCAAGATTCTTAAGGGAATAGATAAAATGAACCCCAATAATATGTTCAAGATTGCCACTAACTCTCCAAACAGGAAACCTGGGATCAAGCTTAGAAGAGGGAAGGTGCACAGGCAGTTTAGATGTAATTAATTTATGCAGAGGGTGATGAATGTGTGGAATGGGCTGCCCAGGGATGCTGTGTAGCCAGATAATGTAGAAAAAATTAAACCTGATGGATATTTGAGAGTCATGATGTGGAGATGCCGGTGATGGACTGGGGTTGACAATTGTAAACAATTTTACAACACCAAGTTATAGTCCATCAATTTTATTTTAAATTCACAAGCTTTCGGAGGCTTCCTCCTTCGTCAGGTGAACGATGTGAAAATTTTCACATCGTTCACCTGACGAAGGAGGAAGCCTCAGAAAGCTTGTGAATTTAAAATAAAATTGCTGGACTATAACTTGGTGTTGTAAAATTGTTTACAGATATTTGAGAGAGTGGGCTATCGAGGGCCATGAATTTTTGAGACTGGACAAATGGACGGCAGAGTCTTTTCCAGTGTTGTACTTCACTGTATTTTTATGTTATCAACTGACCCACCTCCACATGTCACAGGTCCCCACATAATGTTCTCATTTTGTGAAGATCAGCATTCGTGGCTAAAGATATTTTTGCAACTGCTACTCAAGCTGCTTTGCGATCAACACACAGAAAGAGAAATCTAACAAAAAAATCAGAGGGAGCATAATTCCTGGATACTCCTACACACCTCCTATTTGCTGGTGTAGCACAGCATTGGCAATGGTTATGGCCCTGCCTTGTCAATCACAGCAGGTGCAAGGCCTGCCAACAGAAACATGGGGAGAAGGAATGAAAAATAAAGGGATTTCTTGTCTTCATTGAAAATGGCCACACGGGAATATAAGAGCATTGAAATGAGGATAAGCAGAACTAAGTGAACAAGATAGAGTTACATAGAGTTTACAGCACAGAAACAGGCCATTCGGTCCTACTGGTCTATGCTAGCGTTTAAGCACGAGCCTCCTCCTCACACCCTTCTTCATCTAACCCTATCAGCATATCCTTCTAGTCCTTTCTTCCTCATGTGTCTATTTAGCTTCCCCTTAAATGTATCTATGCTATTCGCCTCAACTACTCCTCGTAGTAGAGAGTTCCACATTCTTATTACTCTTTCGGCAAAGAAGTTTCTCCTGAATTCCCTATTGATTTATTGGTGACGACCTTATATTTATGGCCACTAGTTTTGGACTCCCCTACAAGTGGAAATATCTTCTCCATGTCCACCCTATCAAACCCTTTCATAATCTTAAAGACCTCTTTCAAGTCACCCCTGAGCTTTCTCTTTTCTAGAGAAAAGAGCCCCAGCTTGTTCACCCTTTCCTGATAAGTATATCCTTTCAGTTCTGGTATCATCCTTGTGAATCTTTTTTTGCACTTTCTCCAGTGCCTTTGTATCCTTATCCTTTGTATAATGTGGAGACCAGAACTGTGCACAGTACTCCAAGTGTGGTCTAACCAAGGTTCAATACAAGGTTAACATAACTTCTCTGCTTTTTCAATTCTATTCCTCTAGAAATGAACTCCAGTGCTTAGTTTGCTTTTTTATGGCCTTATTAACCTATGCCGCTACTTTTAGTGATTTGTACATCGGTACCCCTTTGATCCTGTACCCCATTTAAACTCTTATTATCAAAGCAGTATGTGGCCTCCTTATTTTTCCTACCTAAATGTAACACCTCACACTTATCTATATTGAAATCAATTTGCCAATTACATGCCCATTATGCAAGTTTCTCAATACCTTCTTATATTTGGTCGCAGTCCTCCTCAGTATTTACTATACCCCCCAATTTGGTGTGGTCCACAAATTTTGAAATTGTACTTCCGATTCCTGAGTCCAAATCGTTTATGTAAATTGTGAACAACGGTGGTCCCAGCACCGATCCTTGTGGAACACCACTTCCCACCTTTTGTCAGTCTGAGTAGCTACCCTTAACCCCTACTCTCTAATTTCTGTTCTCTAGTCAACTTGCTATCCACTCTGCTACTTGTCACTTGTCTCCACATGCCCTGGACTTAGTCATGAGTCTACTATGCTGTACCTTATCGAAGGCATTTTGAAAATTACATCTACTGCATTATCCTTGTCTAATTTTTTATTACTTCTTCAAAGAATTCAATAAGGTTGGTCAAGCATGATCTTCCCTTCTGAAATCAGTGCTGACTGCTGTATTACATTTTCAATTTCTAGATTTTTTTATTACATTTTTGAGTAAAGATCCCATTATCTTTCTACCACCGACGTTAAGCTAACTGGCCTATAGTTCCCTGGACTTGATGGGGGTTATATTGGATAACCCCCGAAGCCAGGTGCAGGAGTCGCGGTGAGCGATTAACACGCGCCTGATCGTTGAGATGCAGGCAGCAAGTAACATTCGCGCTGCCTGGTGATTTACCTGATAGCTGTGAGCAGCCAGGCCTAGCTGCGCTGTTGAGTGGCTGCTAACCAGGAGGGGGCCCAGATAGCACAAGTGCCGAGCACTGCTTAAAGGCAGCCTACACCTCTTTTTGCAAAATATAAGATACAGGTCTGCACGGAGTCTGAATGGAGAGCAGGTATCGCACACGTAAAACACAGATGCAGGTCCCGCCCCTATGTTTACAAACTGTTGAGTTATGTTAAAACATTGAATAAAGGTTGTGCACTACTAAATCCTACATCCTCCAATCTGCATGCCAGACCTCACCAATCTGCCGATCTGAGTTTGTACCAGGCCTGCGAGAGAGTGTGCACCAAGGTTCTCTGCTGATACACTGGAGGCCTTGGTGCAAGAGGTGAACAGAAAGAGGGGCATCCAAATCCGCAGGGGGGCAACAGGACCTCTAGACATATTCTCCTAAGGCAGTGGGAGGCAGTAAGAAACAAAGTTAATGCCAGGCGCATAGAACCACCAGAGTGGATGCAGTGCAGGAAGAAGTTCAATGCTTTGACATGAGTGGTCAAAGTGAGTGAGGTCAACTGTCAAGTGGTGTCTCCTACCAACTGCACCATTAGCTGCATCCACTGCTCCATACACTAAACCCCCATCACCCACATACCAACAAACTCTTTCAATCAGCACTTAACTCTTCCAATCAGATGCTTCATCTCACCCTCACACATTACCACTGTTGCAAGTCGCACACCCACAACTCACAGGTCACACAAACTGACAGCTATTCAACCATGACAGGCACATCACCCAAACATGTTGCAGGACACTCACCGACACACCTCCCGCTTTCTTGCAGGAGAAGGTGGCGCATAACAGGAGGCAGCAAGTGGCAGTGGTTCCATGGAACATGAACCTGCTGTCCTCTCTCAGGATGACAGCATTCCTGTCCCACCCCTGCCACTCTGCCAGTGCCCTTGCTGTTGCCTGTCAGTAGCCAGCCCACTCCCTGTAGAGTAATGAAACTTTATTATAGAAACATAGGAAGATAGGAACAGGAATAGGCCATTTAGCCCCTTGAGCCTGTTCTGCCATTCAATGAGATCATGGTTAATCTGTGACCTAACTCCAAATACCTGCTTTAGCCTAATATCCCTTAATACCTTTGGTTAACAAAAATCTATCAATCTCAGATTTAAAATTAATAATTGAGCTAGCATCAACTGCCATTTTAGTTTTATTCATTCATGGGATGTGGGCGTTGCTGGCACGGCCAGCATTTATTCTCCATTCTGTTTGTAGACAAGCGTTCCATACTTCTACCTACCTTTGCATGTAGAAGTGTTTCCTAACTTCACTCCTGCAAGTCCTGGCTCTAGTTTTCAGGCTATGTTCCCTAGTCCTGGTGTTCAAGTATAGGAGACCTCCAAAAACAGGTACAAATGCATCAGCAACCAGAAGCAATAGTCCAGCAACTAACATGTAACTCCTGCATGATCCTTTTAAATAGCATTGGTGGTGGGGGGGGGGGGGGGCTTCCATGCTGTTTATGACCTGTTCAGCTGTGCGAGGTTAAGATAGCACGATGGCTGGAGCGTTGAGTTCCAAAATCGCATCTGTCCCTTTAAATCAGTGTTACACACTGATCTACCACAAATTCTCCCCACTTTACATGCTGCTGGCATTCGTTATCTGCATGTGTGCAAACGTCTTTACCAAGATGGCGTCCAGCGCACGTCACACTAGAAGGCTGCATAGCACCTACAAAACGGGCACCAGGTGGCCCAATTTATAGCCCATTCTATCTCCCTTTTTAAATATAGGAATCACATTAGCTGTCCGCTAATCCTCTGGCACTATTCCCTTTTCTAATGAATTTTTACATATATGTAATAGTGCCTCTACTTTCTCTTCCCTAACTTCTTTTAGCATGCGTGGATGCAATCCGTCCAGACCAGGGGCTTCATCCTTTCTGAGTTTGATTAGTTTATCAATTATCTCCCCCCTTTCTATCTTAAATGTCTTTATATCTTTTTTTGATCTCCTCTTCTAATGTCATGCCCACCATGTTAGTCTCCCTGGTAAATACTGAGGCAAAGTAATTATTTAATATTTCTACCATTTCGCTTCCTTACCTGTGAGTTTATCTTGTACATTCGTTAGTGACCCTAAACCTATCCTGATTTTTCTTTTGTTATTTATGTGTCTGGAATACTTCACTATTTCTTTTTATGTTCCTTGATAATTTAATTTCATAGTTCCTCTTTTTTAACTGTTTTTTGACTTTCCTAACCTCTTCGTATTTCCTTTTGTCATCCTCTCCTTTATTGTCTATGTATTTAAAATATGCCTTTTTCTTTAGTTTCAATTTTACCCTTATCTCTTTATTCATCCATAGTGTTTCATTATTGGTTAGTTTGAACTTTTTTTTTTGACGGGATTTATTTCCCCTGAACTCTATTGATCACTATTTTAAATATTTCTCACTGCTGTTCTATCTCTTTGTCTGTCAATTTTTTTTCCAGTTTATTTTCCTTAGTTTCATTCTCATCTGCTTAAAATTAGCTTTTTTTCAATCTATTACTTTGGTCTTTGAATTATGTCTTTCTCAATCATTATTTTAAACTTTATTAATTATGATCACTATTGCATATGTGTTCCCCTACACTTACTTCTCTTATCTGGTCTGGTTCATTTCCCATTACTAGACTCAGTAGTGATTCCTCTCTTGTTGCATGGCTGACAAATGAGGCCATGACAACAGCCGTGCAGACTCTGGATGCCAATATGTCTGCCGCCTTAAACTAGTAAACAGATACTTTAGCCATGGCCTTAGAAAGCGCCACATCTGCTCACCAACCTGACGTCCAGCAGAGTGGTCGGAGTGATGTTGTGATGGCCCCAGAGAGGGATGATGGCAAAAGGGGACATGGAAGTGGGGACTCCGCTCAAAGAGCTCCCACGTCTCACCCATTTCCCCCTCCTCAACCGGTACCCGCAAGGCTGTCTCCTCTCCCGATGGCCGAGTCTGACCCTGCACAGGTACAGGTGGAGCATTCTTTGTTGGAGCCCTCACAAGCTCCAAAACCCAGAGTTCTTAGGCTGAGAGCATCTCAGCAGTCAGGGCAGGGATCTGAGCAGCCTGCCAATACCTCTGCTGAAGCCACAGGTGATATACCACATAGAAATGGTAGAAAGAGAAAGGCTAAGCAATTGTAATTCATCAAAGGTATACATAAGTGTGTTTGATGAGCTGTCATGTTGTTAATTTTCTATTCCACCTTGTCCTCCTTCTCTTCCTCCTCATCCTCTTCCTTTTCTTCAATGTTGCCACCAGATAAGGGTGCTTGATGAGCGCATTCGACCTCCTCCACCTGTAACCCTCTCTGCTGCGCAACGTTGTGCAAAACACAATACACGACGATTATTCTGGACACCTTCACTGGTGAGTACTGAAGGGCTCCTCCAAATCGATGCAGGCACTTGAAGTGCATCTTCAACATTCCTGTGGATTACTCGATGACTAGACCTGGTGGTGATGTGGCTCTGGTTGTACTGCTGCTGTGCCTTATTGGTGGGGTTTTTCACTGGGGTCATGAGCCACGTCTGCAGGGGGTATCCCTGTCTCCAAGGAGCCAGCCCTTAAGTCTGTCTTGTTTGTGGAAGAGGGCCGGGATGTTGGACTCGTGCAAAATGAAGGAATCATGACAACTACCAGGGAATCTGGCACACACCTGCAGACACCTCTACAGGTGGTCACACACCAGCTGTGCATTGATGGAGTGATATCCCCTTCGGTTTATGAACAATCCTGGCTCATGTGAAGGTCCTCGGATTGCTATATGTGTGCAATCAATTGTGCCCTGCACCCGTGGGAAGCCAGCCAGAGAGTTGAAACCCGCTGCCCTCTCAGTCTGGCTGATTTCGTTGCAGGGGAAGTTAACGTAGTCGGATGCCCTGACAAACAAGCCACCGTCGGGTGTTGTATACACTAATGTGTAGACGACTGAGACACCCTGGTGATGTTACTGGTGGCCCCCGGAGGTGAAGAAATTGGGGCAGTGGTGACTTTAACTGCAACGGGCAATGAGTGGCCACCAGGCCCAGCCAGGGGCAGCTCCTCATGAAGGAGCATCCTGATGTCTGCGACTACCTGCTGACTCAATCTGAGCCTGGTAGGCACTGCTCCTCGGAGAGGTCCAGGAAGCTCACCCTCTACCTGTACACCCTCTCACACGGGTAGTGCCTCCTGCGACCTCGGCCCTCCATCTCCTCTCTGCCGTCCTCCAGGTCCTCGTTGCGCACCTCTGCCTTATGCAACCGCAGATCCCAGAACAGGACGACATACCTGCCACGGATGGTGATGTGCCTCTTCCTCGGATGTACTTTGGAATACATCCATTGTGCCCCCCCCATCCTGATCTTGTTAGTTTGAGGGGCTACAAAATGTAGGTAAATTTGTCTGAACACAAGAATTCGCAGTCTCAACAAAGAAATCTCAGACTAAACACAAAGAACTCGCAGCCAAACATTTGTTTGAGAGAATTGAGTGCTGAGCTGCAATACCTCACCTTTTATTGAGATGTGTCAATCACTGATTTAAAGGGCCAAATGAGCTTTGGCTGCAACTCGCCTCCGTTTCAATGGCGTGTTTCAAAAGCCAGGGAGGCACGTTCAGGAGTAGTCAAGTCCGTTTCTGTTGCAGAATCCACAAAAAGTTAAGTACCTAAAGTGTTTCAACTACCTGAGTTGGCCTTTTAAATATCGGCCAGCTGGCTTTAAGTGGGGATGGGACTTCTAGGTTTCTGTTGTGCACCCGCATCCTAACACGCCTGGAGGTTTCTAATTTCTAAAGTGCTGTACGTTACAGGAATGTTTGTCTAAACAGAGGTTTCATCCATTTACATTATTTAATGTTACTTTATAGTAATATAGGGTTCTTACACAATGGATTTTGTCTAACAAAGTGTGGTAGAAACTATTAAAGGATTATTGACTTTTGATCTTCTAAGACATTTTACTCAGTTTTCAACAAAGGAAGGCACAGTGATTTGATTGGTAACCTAACAATGCCATTGAATTCTTTTTTGTGTCTGTCACCAAATATTTAAAGATTATTATTTTGATCTTGTGTAAGCTAAATTAATAACATGAAATACGCATTTCAAAAATTTGCATGGCAGAAAATATAGCATTTACCATAGTGCACCTTGAGTTTAGTGTTCAACATTGCATGTGTGAGCAAAGTTTTCCATGCTGACCATCCCTGGCTCTGGTCCATGAATATGGCTACCTAAACATTTCTGAAAGGGATGATAATGATGCTCCTTTAAGAGTTCAGTACAACATACAATGTATGATACAGGAACTCTAATGCTGTATACATAATGATTTCTTCTTGTGAAGAACAAGAATGAAAGACTTGCAGATTGTGGAGTGAGTTTAAGTCTTGTCCTGAAGGAACTAACTATGCCCATTATCACACACCTGGCACTTCTGATAAGGACTTTGTCTCTCAAAGAAAATTGAGACTTCAATGGAGCTCCACTAAACAGACTATAATTATACTTCATGAAAATAATTTGCAGAAGAGAATTCAACAGGACAGTCTATTTGGAGAATCATTGTGAGGAGTTCAAGCAGATCTTCAGAATGCTACAAGACAAAAACCTCATTACATATAATTATTGCTTACCAATACCAGAGCTTGATAGCAAGGTTCTGCTGTCAAAATGAGTCTGCTACTACAAGAAGAGGCAATTAGGTTGATTCTGTACCACACAGAGCTTTTGACCATCAGACTAACCTGCGTCAGTTGATCATTGTAACAAATCAGTAAACCAGAGCTTAAAAGAAGTGAAACATCAGGGTAATGTGTTACACACAATGTAGATTGACCAGTAAATTTCGAAACTGACCAGGAGATTTCTAAAATATGGTACATCACAAAAATGTTTGTCTATATAAAAGCTCCCGCTATACATTGTTTGTAGATTCCTTGAGACACCATTTGTACTGCAACAAAAATGCATCCTATTTGAAAAAGAATGCTTTATGCCGCAATATAATCATAGAATCATAGAATGGTTACAGCACAGAAGGAGGCCATTCAGCCCATTGAGCCCATGCCGGCTTTTTGTAAGAGCAATCCAGTTATCCCATTCCCCCGCTCTTTCCCCATAGTCCTGCAAATTTTTTCCCTTCAAGTATTTATCCAGTTCCTGTTTGAAAGCCACAATTGAATTTGCTTTCACCAACCTTTCAGGCAGGGCATTCCAGATCATAACTAATCGCTGCATAAAAAAGTTTTTCCTCATGCTGACGTTGGTTCTTTTGCCAATCACTTTAAATCTGTGTCCTCTGGTTCTCGACGTTCCACCAATGGGAACAGTTTCTCTTTATTTGCATTATCTAAACCAGTCATGATTTTGAACACTTCTATTAAATCTCCTCTCGACCATCTCTGCTCTAAGGAGAACAACCCCAGCTTCTCCAGTCCATCCGCGTAACTGAAGTAGACATGGATATGAAGTGTACCTGAAACACAATAGTCCTCTAGAGCTGAGCTTTTCTCAGACTCACTTCGAAAAAAATCTCAAAAAAAATTTCTGTGCCAGGGTAATCAGAAGCAGAATACCAAAGAGGTGCAATTGTTTTGATATGTAACCAATGAGCTATTTTACAACTTTCATGGTTAAATTAAAAATTCTAATTTACTTGACAATACACTTTATTAATGGAGCTAAATAAATAGAGGAAAGGCTCTGGTCTGCCATATGATATGTTAAATATCTCTATATGTGTGCTTAACTAAATAACTCACAGTTCTCGTGGTAAAAATTGGTTAGTTTTCCCTGTGGAGATAGTTACCACTTAATGTTGCTGTCTAAGACAGATTCATTGGCCCCGATATTAACAGGGAGGCGGGACGGGTGCAGGGGAGCCTGGTAGCTGACGATGAACCCAGCAAGGCTGGGGACATGGAGGCCCTACCAATCTTAATGGCACGGCCTCATTTAAATAAATCACTGCAGACTCCTGCCCAACAGCCGACCAGATTGATTGCCTGGCCAATGGGTGGGAGCAGAAATTAGCGGCAGGAGGCTGCAGCCGAGGACCAGTGGGATTGGGTGCCCAGCAGTCAGTGGAGGGGGGAAGGCTCCGGGATCGCCTGAGAGATCGGGGCCGAAGGCTTCCTTTTGAGACCTGGGGAAGCATTTCTGCTCCTCCTGGAACACAAGGAGCTTAAAACAGGCAAAGTTGTAAAACTTACCTGGGTCTCTTCTGGCCAGCCTTCTCTTCCCATCGTATTGCTGCTGTCGTGGGGGTCTCATGTTTTTGAAGGGGGGGGGGGGGGAGTCCGTGATAGGGGAAGCCTAAGTTTTGCTTGTGGGGCACAGAGGAGCACTGCAGCTGCTTCTGGTCCCACAAGGAAAGCTACAGAGGCTCAGTTGGTAGCACTCTTGCCTCTGAGTCAGAAGGACAAGGGCTCAAGTCCCACTCCAGAGACTCGAGCACAAAATCTAGGCTGACACTCCAGTGCAGTACTGAGGGAGTGCTGCATTGTTGGAGGTGACATCTTTCAGATGAGACGTTAAACCGAGGTCCCATCTGCCCTCTCAGGTGGACATTAAAGATCCCATGGCACTATTTTGAAGAAGAGTAGGGGAGTTCTCCCCGGTGTCCTGGTCAATATTTATCTCTCAACCGACATCACTAAAAAACAGATTATCTGGTCATTATCACATTGCTGTTTGTGGGACCTTGCTGTGTGCAAAGTGGCTGCCGCATTTCCTACATTACAACAGTGACTACACTTCAAAAGTATTTCATTGGCTTTTAAGTGTTTGGGACATCCTGAGGTCGTGAAAGGCGCTATATAAATGCAAGTCTTTCTTTCTATCTTTCCCCACTCAGGCCACCAATGAAAATTGCAGTTGGGTACCGATGAGGTCACTGGAACTGACATGCATATGGGATGGTAAACTCCTGGCAGCTTTCCGGTCGGTAAATAACCTGGGCGATTTTAACTGCCCACCCGTCCGGTTTCTGCCTGGCAGGTAGGGTTAAAATTGCTGTCAATGTGTTGTTTTATATGATGTTGGTTCAGGGATAAACATTGGCTAGAACATCAGAAGCCCCCTGCTCTTCTTTGAATAGTGCCAAGGGATCCTTCACACCTATCTGAGAGGACAAATGGGACCTCAGTTTAATGTCTCACCTAAAAAACAGCACCTCCAGCAGTGCTGCACTGAATTGTCAGTCTAGATTACGTACTCAAGTTTTTGGAGTGGGGCTTGAGCCCACAACCTCCTGATTCAGAGGCGAAATGCTACCATTGAGCTAAAAGAGAATAATTTTAAAGGCTGTCTCTCATACTAACAAAACAGGAAGCCCAATATGCACATAAATCTTTACTAACAGTCAGAGCCAGGAGCCAGTATAATAAAGGCACATTTAAAAGAATAATCCTCCTCCAACTATAGGCATCAGAATTGCATTGCATAACACCTTGTCTAACAGTCCGTTTTAAATATGACATGTTGTAATATAAATAGTAAAGAAACAAGGGAATCTCATCTAACTCATATTGAAAAGAACATCAACATCAGTAGCAAGTGAACTTAACTGGGCCTAAATAACAATAAGACGAAACAACAGCTTTTAAAAATAAGCTGCTTGGCAGCCATTCCATTGCCACTGATCTGAACTTATGTCAAATATATTACAAAAGCCCTAGTGTAAATGAGACAAGGAGATTCATTTTAACCCTACCCGCTCAGCGGAAGCTGGGCAGTTGAAAATGTGCAGGTTGCTTACCCGCTCAGATACCAATTCTTGCCGGTGTTAACCTTCAGGGTTTTGCAGGCGGATAGAACACCCACCTAAAGCAGCCTTATAAATTTATGTTAATTGGAGCCCTTTTATGTCAACAGCATCCCGATGCAATTTTAACCGAGGCTTGAGCACGGAAGTTGCTGTGACTTTCCCGCTAGGCAGAAGAAGGCCTGCAGCTAGTCTAAAGACAGAACTTTTGGTTAGTGTAAAACTTTCCTTTGGCTCCTTCTAGCTCTCAGGCTACCCCACATCCCTCCCACGAGACCCTCCCGAACTCCTTCTCTACAACTTACCTGGAAGCTGAAGGCTGCCCAATATTTTTCTACTGGCAGTTGCTCTGTTCTGGGCGGGAATTGGACCGGTGGCGTTTAACTGAAGCCCGGTGGTTAAAATTGCCATGGCCTCCTGCTGCCTCTGCCAGGTGGGAAATCAACTTGGCAGAGTGGTTTCCCGCCGGAAACTTATTCCGAGTTAAAATCCACCCCAAAGATTTAGACAGACACCTGAAAGCGTCAATGGTGCTGATTTAAACTTGACCAAATCGGCGTTAACGCGGCAGTAATAGCCTCAAAATGGGGTCAGTGGGCTTACCATCCCATTAATGCCAGCACTCCGGCTGCTGCCATTTTTAAAAGGGCCTACCGGATAAAAGTTAAAATTACTCCCACTTAATGCTTGTATGTCCATTAGGGCTGATTTTCACACTAACTCAGTTCAGCTCTTACTCAGTATTTATATATAACTACTTAGATTCTCTTTACTGCATTAGTTTTAAATATAGGAATAAAGTCCAATCCAAACATTGAATCAAAATTAAGCCAACTATACAATATTTTGGGTAAAAATCTGATATTTGGCCCAATTCTGATGATTCAGATTGGGGTGGTGCAATAGAAGCATATATATTTAATATGGTTCCTGAAGACAATCTTAAAGAGAGTCTAATGAAGTTGAATTTGAATCTATAACTAAATCATGTAATGATTATATAATTTGTATCTATTGACATGCAATAAATAGTAAGCACTACGTCTTTAAGAATTGCACTGAATTTTCAGCAATCCTGTTTAATTCCCATTTGCTTTTCTCACTAATAAGTGCTGCTTTACAAACATTTTTCATAATGTTTGTTTGTAGTGTTATATTTTTATGAAGTTCATCAGCAATGTAGCAACAATGACAAAGGCAAAGCCTTGAGAGAAAATTAAAATCATCCACACAACAGTGAAAGCAAAATTGTTCCTGAAAATTGTGTATCTGTAACAGTATTTCAGTCTGTTGTTTTGATGTCACCCAAACAAAAATGAATGTAAATCCCAAACACTGACAAGTACCTTGGTTTTATTATTCTTTTTTAATTAAATGCTTTATTTGCAAAAATTCATGCTTAACTCTTCAGGACTTGAGCTGCACCTGTCTACAACATTAAAAAGGCACTTGGAACATCTCCAATTTAATAATAGGAGCATAATATATGAAATGAATGACTCACAGTCTTTTAGCTGCAAGCTTTTTGTAAGATTCATAAAGTTGTTACAAGTCATTCACCCATCATTGCCACTCCAAAGCTGTTACTGTTTAGTGCATTCTTTAATTTCTGAAGGTTCAGTTTGATGCTTTACTTTGCAGATTCTTTCAGCCAAAAACATATTTATAACTGCATAATATTGTCCAAATCAACAATCTTTGATTGTGGAATAGTCCCATCCCATAAGTAGCAACCTTCTTACTATTCAGAAAAATCTTATCATTACAGAAATGGGAGTGCAACAATTAAATAAAATGGTAACTCACCTCTGTTTTTTTAAATGGTTGAATTTGTGGGAAATGAATTAGCAATTATTAACACTGAAATTCTTGCATACATGCAATAATCCCGTTTTATCACAACTAAACTAGCTTAGTGGGCATTTAATCACTGAAACCACTTCGCGTGGGAGCTTGGGAGGTGGTCACTGATCTTGTGAATTTTTTTTAACCACCATATGTACCAGAAGGAGGTGCTCAATAAGTTTTAAGAAGAGCACCAAGGTAAACCAATAAGAATTCAAGGACAAATAGGAATAAGTTGGCCACATATGACTAGCTAATGGAAATGTCTGCATTCTATTATTTCAATGACATGCGGCTTAAACATTTTTACTGTTCAAATGTTGCAGCTGACGTTCTGTGGATGATGCTCGCATGTGGCTATCAACAATGCTACTAGTGCATGTGAACAGTAAGCACATACATGGTTTGTGGAGCCAAACACCCATTTTTCAGAGACCAGTGGGAAAAATATCACAATGAATGATTCTACACAATTGGGGTTAAATTCAACTTCGGCAGAGGTGCAAAATGGGCGTTAATAGATCGTCCACCCATTATACACCCGATTTTCCCTTCCATTGAATTCAATGCCGAAAGAAGTTCATTGACCTCACCAGAATTGTCAAGGTAAGAATCTTACCTTTCCTATGAATTATGGTCTCTTTACACCTGCACTTCCTGCAGCCACACTACTCCCCCGCTTCCCTTCATTCTCCTACAATCACTACACCATACTTCACTACACCTGTTTCTCCTCCTACTCACTTACACTGGCCCTCTGCATCTCGTATACTCTTACCATTATTGCAACCCTCAATTCCCCACACCTCACATCTTCCATACAATATTTGAACTATCCACCTTGACAGTCACATTCTCACAAGGCTGTCTCTAAAACATTTACTTCTTTCTTGCAGGAGACGGAAAAGGTACAACATGATCACATTTCTAGGCCAATGTATTTGACTGACCTTTGAGATATTACAAAGTTAACATTTCTTTATTTAAGCACAAAAGGTAGCACCAGTTAATCAGGCAAATACTTATATAGTCTGATGGTGATCTTTATCTAAAGACCTCAAGTTAGACAGAAGGTGCTGCAGAAATTGTGCATATGTCTGATACTAAGCCATATGTCCTAAGATTGGTGTTCATTGGACGATACTGTCACTCAATTCCTGACATCTCTGGCTGCTCTACACCTTTGTCTACTTGCTTTTTTTATGGTTTGCTGCTGCTTCTGCCAGGGTTGTGGAGCATCCGACACAAGGTCACAATTTTGCCCATCTTTTATGGACCAGATTGTATGGAGCTGCCTGAAAGATCCAGGCACCTAAAGAGTTGCCTGAGCACCCCGAATATTTGCTCAATATAATCGTTTGTTTGCATGTATGCATTGTTGTATTTGCTTACTGACATGTTACAGGTGTTGTGCAGAGGTGACAAGAGCCATGATAGCATCATTTAGTCCATATCAACAAGAAGCGAGATTTACATCCTTCCTTTTCCTTTGAAGAATTCAATGATGCTGGACTGCTTTAGAATGTAAGTATCATCAATGCTCACACTCATTGGTGTACATGATTTTTGCTGGTGGCAACATCTCACGTGCACATTGATAGAACATTAGGGGTAGATTTTCCCTCTGTGTGGTTTTTGGGCGGCTGATAGTGCCAGCAGAAGGTCCGGTCCATCTTAAGGGCCAGGCCTCATTAACATACAGCCAGCGGGCTACAGGCAGAAAACAAGTTCAATGAGGCAGCCCATCAACTCCAGGCCACCACAATTGCGGGAGTTGAGGGGTGGGTGGGGGGGGGGTCCGTTCTCAGGAGGAGGAAGAATTTTGTGCGGCAGTGACCCGGATTGTTTTTATGGAATTCGGAGGAGCAGCCCTGCTCCTCCAGGCCCCTCAAAAATAGAAATTTACCTTCTGGGCTCCTCTACGGCTGGACCTCCAGCTGAAACTGTGCGGAGTGTGCATGGCGCATGCTCTGCCCAGTTGAGTCCTAAAATGGCAACTGGGGCCTTATGTACATCATAGGACTCCGATTTGCATATTAAAAAGGTCTACCACCTGACCTAGGCGGGTTCTCCAGCTGCCCAGTGGCAGAGCCTTGGGAATATAACATTGGTCACATCGTCGGGGGCAACAGGGTGATGAGTCACACTCCACCATTTTCGGGATGCTACTGCCCCATACCTGCTGGCCGGGAGGCCTCAAACTTTCACCTCATAATCCTTCTTGTTCCCATGTACCATAGGATTGTTGTGAGGTGCTTGAATGCCTGTGCAGGTATAGTGAATGATCCCCTGCACCTTGGAAAAACAAGCAATCTTAAAATGCTGATGTTGCTTTTCAACCTTATTCTTCTGGTCATTGCTGAACTTGATTTATTTGTGTTGATGGCAAAACAGTGCATCAGTGACATCCCTAATGTAGTGGTAGATGTCACAGCAGCTAACTTGAGTGATGTCTCATGTGCCTGTCTGGAAACTTCCTGCGGCATAGACATTGAGGGCAGTGGTGACCTTTACTGCTGCTGGAAGTGCGGTGAAAATACTTGATTGATCCTGCAGGTCTTGGTGCACCAGATGGTACAACTCAGGCACAGCTGCCCTTGTGAGTCTGAGTCTCATCAGGCATTGCTCCTTCACGAGGTCAAGGAAGCTGCCTCTGCCCCCCACTGAACAATTCCCTGCGATAGTTTGTGTTCTCTGTGGTTGTTACTTACTGAAAGCTGACCTGTTCCCTGTTGTCACTGATTACACTTTGTGAGGTAGCCTTAAATGGGCAATTCACCTGTTTTCCAAATCTCCATAGATCACTTTCTGAATGTTCTAATGATACTTGGTGCTTTTGATGTCCCATCAGGGTCAGCTTGGTTTACTTAGTGGCAATCTCACCTCTGAACCAGAAAGTTATGGGTTCAAGTTCCAATATACATAGAATTACATAGAACGTTTAGCACAGAAACAGGCTATTCAGCCCAACAGGTCCATGCTGGTGTTTGTGCTTCACATGAGCCGCCTCCCACCTGGACTTAAGTACACTGTGGGGGGGGGGGTGCCTCAAAAATCTCGCCATGGGGCTTGCGCTGGGATCCTTCACAGAGTCACAGTTCTTCAGGGGTCCTGGAAGCTCCCTCAAGACAGAGATGGCTGAAGGGACGTTTATTTCCTTACCCATTTTTCCTCTTACAGGTGAATCTTTGGGCCCAGGGGCCAGCGGAGCAGCTGGAGGCCTCTCAACCGACAGCCCTGCCAGGTGAAGGGCCTACATCGCGAGGACACATGTAATGGCCTAGGCCAGGAAAGTTGTCCACACCACTCCCCCATCAGGCACAACATGCCTCTGATATGCTGCACCTGTCTGGTATCTGGCAGGGAGTTCAAGAGGAAAATTGGTCCTATTATCTGGTCATTCATTCATTTGCTGTTTGTGGGACTTTACTATGTGCAAATTAGCTGCCACTGCACTTCAAAGAGCATCCATTGGTTGTGATGCCCTTTGGGATGTGCTGAAGACATGACAAAAAGCGATATAAATGCAAATTCTTTCCTTCTTTACATTAGCTCTAGCTGAGCACAAGATATTCTGACCTGGTCATTATTATTTCACCCAGTGGAAAACTGTACCAAATGTTTACTTTTTTCTCTGATTTTTTTTGAATATTCACACTCAGTGTTTGGAAATAATGGAAAACTCTGACCAGCATTAATGCTCCAGGACGCTGTTGTTGCATTGTGCCTGGTTTTCACCATTCTTGATGCAATATTCCATGCTTGCTAACTCCAACACCCAGCAGAAAATATAGACCAGACATTTACTCAGAGCTGCTCCCACTCCGTCAGTGTTACTTAGCCGACAGTGTGGTGGAAACACCGAACCAACGCCGACGGAGCAGTAGCAGTTCCAAGGAATTTCCAGGCCGTGGTCATTTGGTTCTGGGCTGCCTATTCGATCTCGCAGTGGAGTATTGGACTCCTGCCACAAAGTTGCAAATGTGAACTTTAGTACTGACTGACAGTCAAGTTCAGCTGGCGTGAACTTTGAAAGTTGGAAGCTTCCGATTCCTGGTGACCTAGTGGCAAATATATATCTAATTTCCCTGTCAATCTATCCAGTGGAGGTGAGAAGGTAGAATAGTAGGGATGTGATTGTTCCCTGGTGACCCAAAATGATCTTTCCCCTGCTCATATACCAACCTCAGCTTTTGAACTTTGTTTTTTGAAAAATTCAAATGATGGAGTTCCAAAATGTAAACATAAAGTAATAATTCATCAAAATACTCATACAGTAGAGGATTTTGCTAAATTGTCTTACAATATGTTAAAATAATGTTCCAAATATTGTGCAAATTCAATTGGATATGTAAAGGGTATGGTAGCATAGTGGTTATGTTACTGGACTAATAATCTAGAGACCTGGACTAAAATAAGTTCAAATCCCGCCACGGCAGCTGGCGAATTTAAATTCAATTAATTAATTAAATAAAAATCTGGAATTAAAATACTAGTATCAGTAATGATGGCCATGAAACTACCGGATTGTCGTAAAAACCCATCTGGTTCACTAATGTCCTTTAGGGAAAGAAACCTGCCGTCCTTACCCGGACTGGCCTATATGTGACTCCAGACCCACAGCAATGTGGTTGATTCTGAAATGGCCCAGCAAGCCACTCAGTTGTAAAATCTCGCTACGAAAAGTCATAATAAGAATAAAACCGGACGGACCACCCGGCATCGGACCTCTAGGCACTGGACACGGCAACAGCAAACCAAGCCCAGTCGACCCTGCAAGGACCTCCTTACTAACATCTGGGGACTTGTGCCAAAATTGGGAGAGCTGTCCCACAGACTAGTCAAGCAACAGCCTGACATAGCCATACTCACAGAATCATACCTTTCAGCCAATGTCCCAGACTCTTCCATCACCATCCCTGGGTATGTCCTGTCCCACCGGCAGGACAGGCCCACCAGAGGTGGCGGTACAGTGATATACAGTCAGGAGGGAGTGGCCCTGGGAGCCCTCAACATTGACTCTGGACCCCATGAAATCTCATGGCATCAGGTCAAACATGGGCAAGGAAACCTCCTGCTGATTACCACCTACCGTCCTCCCTCAGCTGATGAATCTAGTCCTCCTCCATGTTGGAGGAAGCACTGAGGGTAGCAAGGGCACAAAATGTACTCTGGGTGGGGGACTTCAATGTCCATCAGCAAGAGTGGCTCGGTAGCACCACAGCTGGTGGAGTCCTGAAGGACATAGCTGCTAGACTGGGCCTGCGGCAGGTGGTGAGCGAACCAACACGAGGGAAAAACTTACTTGACCTCGTCCTCACCAATCTACCTGTCGCAAATGCATCTGTCCACGACAGTATTGGTAGGAGTGACCACCACACAGTCCTCGTGGAGATGAAGTCCCGTCTTCGCACTGAGGACACCATCCAACGTGTTGTGTGGCACTACCACCGTGCTAAATGGGATAGATTCAGAACAGATCTAGCAGCTCAAAACTGGGCATCCATGAGGCACTGTGGGCCATCAGCAGCAGAATTGTATTCCAGCACAATCTGTAACCTCACGGCCCGGCATATTCCTCACTCTACCATTACCAACAAGCCAGGTTCAATGAGGAGTGTAGAAGAGCAAGCCAGGAGCAGCACCAGGCGTACCTAAAAATGAGGTGCCAACCTGGTGAAGCTACAACTCAGGACGACATGCATGCTAAACTGCGGAAGCAACATGCTATAGACAGAGCCAAGCGATTCCACAACCAACGGTTCAGAGCAAAGCTCTGCAGTCCTGCCACATCCAGTCGTGAATGGTGGTGGACAATTAAACAACTAATGGGAGGAGGAGGCTCTGCAAACATCCCCATCCTCAATGATGGCGGAGTCCAGCACGTGAGTGCAAAAGACAAGGCTGAAGCGTTTGCAACCATCTTCAGCCAGAAGTGCCGAGTGGATGATCCATCTCTGCCTCCTCCCGATATCCCCACCATCACGGAAGCCAGTCTTCGGCCAATTCGATTCACTCCACGTGATATCAAGTAATGGCTGAGTGCACTGGATACAGCAAAGGCTATGGGCCCCGACAACCTCCCAGCTGTAGTGCTGAAGACTTGTGCTCCAGAACTAGCTGCGCCTCTAGCCAAGCTGTTCCAGTACAGCTACAACACTGGCAACTACCCGACAATGTGGAAAATTGCCCAGGTATGTCCTGTCCACAAAAAGCAGGACAAATCCAATCCGGCCAATTACCGCCCCATCAGTCTACTCTCAATCATCAGCAAAGTGATGGAAGGTGTCGTCGACAGGGCTATCAAGCGGCACTTACTCACCAATAACCTGCTCACCAATGCTCAGTTTGGGTTCCGCCAGGACCACTCTGCTCCAGACCTCATTACAGCCTTGGTCCAAACATGGACAAAAGAGCTGAATTCCAGAGGTGAGCTGAGAGTGACTGCCCTTGACATCGAGGCAGCATTTGACAGAGTGTGGCACCAAGGAGCCCTAGTAAAATTGAAGTCAATGGGAATCAGGGGGAAAACTCTCCAGTGGCTGGAGTCATACCTAGCCCAAAGGAAGATGGTAGTGGTTGTTGGAGGCCAATCATCTCAGCCCCAGGACATTGCTGCAGGAGTTCCACAGGGCAGTGTCCTAGGCCCAACCATCTTCAGCTGCTTCATCAATGACCTTCCCTCCATCATAAGGTCAGAAATGGGGATGTTTGCTGATGACTGCACAGTGTTCAGTTCCATTCACAACCCCTCAAATAATGAAGCTGTCCGTGCCCGTATGCTGCAAGACCTGGACAACATCCAGGCTTGGGCTGATAAGTGGCAAGTAACATTCGCGCCAGATAAGTGCCAGGCAATGACCATCTCCAACAAGAGAGAGTCTAACCATCTCCCCTTGACATTCAAAGGCATTACCATCGCCGAATCCCCCACCATCAACATCCTGGGGGTCACCATTGACCAGAAACTTAACTGGACCAGCCATATAAATACTGTGGCTACGAGAGCAGGTCAGAGGCTGGGTATTCTGCGGCGAGTGACTCACCTCCTGACTCCCCAAAGCCTTTCCACCATCTACAAGGCACAAGTCAGGAGTGTGATGGAATACTCTCCACTTGCTTGGATGAGTGCAGCTCCAACAACACTCAAGAAGCTCGACACCATCCAGGACAAAGCAGCCCGCTTGATTGGCACTCCATCCACCACTGGCGCACTGTGGCTGCACTGTGTACCATCCACAGGACGCACTGCAGCAACTCGCCAAGGCTTCTTCGACAGCACCTCCCAAACCCGCGACCTCTACCAGCTAGAAGGACAAGAGCAGCAGGCACATGGGAACAACACCACCTGCACGTTCCCCTCCAAGTCACACACCATCCCGACTTGGAAATATATCGCCGTTCCTTCATTGTCGCTGGGTCAAAATCCTGGAACTCCCTTCCTAACAGCACAGTGGGAGAACCGTCACCACACGGACTGCAGCGGTTCAAGAAGGCGGCTCACCGCCACCTTCTCGAGGGCAATTAGGGATGGGCAATAAATGCTGGCCTTGCCAGCGACGCTCACATCCCATGAACGAATAAAAAAAAAAGTTAATTGAGTTTATATAATATATAGAAATTTGAGCAACAGTGCAGGACCTAAAGCCCCATTGAATGATAATGTTAACCTTTTGTTTTGATAAAAATTAAGAAAGGCACATTAGTTTGTCATCTTAAAACATAAAGCACCTAAATTTCTGAGTGAACAAAAGCAAAATACTGTGGAAATCTGAAATAAAAACAGAAAATGCTGGAAATACTCAGCAGGTCAGGCAGCATCCGTGGAGAGAGAAACAGAGTTAACGTTTCAGGTCGATGACCTTTCATTAGAACTGATAAGGGATTGCTGAGGGATTTGAGTAACTGTTCACTGATACGTATGGCACTTGTAACTATAATGGTTTGTCCTCATAAAATTATTTCTAAAATTCATTTCTTTCCAAAATCTGTAATCTAATTAAATGAAAACAAATGAAGGTTTTAGATCTAATTAAAATCATTTCTTCTACCTCAAGAAGCAAATACGGAAATGAAAAATTGACTAGAGCTATTGAAGAAAATTCTTTCTTCAGATTTCCTTTGCTTTTTTTTTATTCGTTCATGGGATGTGGACGTTACTGGCGAGGCCAGAATTTATTGCCAATCCTTAATTGCCCTTGAGAATGTGGTGGTGAGCTGCGTTCTTCAACCGCTGCAGTCCGTCTGGTGAAGGTTCTCCCACAGTGCTGTCAGGAAGGGAGTTCCAGGATTTTGACCCAGCAACAACGAAGGAACAGCGATATATTTCCAAGTCGGGATGGTGTGTGACTTGGAGGGGAACGTGCAGGTGGTGTTTTTCCCATGTGCCTGCTGCTCTTGTCCTTTTAGTTGGTAGAGGTCGCGGGTTTGGGAAGTGCTGTCAAAGAAGCCTTGGCGAGTTACTACAGTGCATCCTGTGAATGGTACACGCTGCAGCCACAGTGCGCCGGTGGTGAAGGGAGTGAATGTTTCGGGTGGTGGATGGGGTGCCAATCAAGCGGGCTGCTTTGTCCTGGATGGTGTCGAGCTTCGTGAATGTTGTTGGAGCTGCACTCATCCAGGCAAGTGGAGAGTATTCCATCACACTCCTGACTTGTGCCTTGTAGATGGTGGAAAGGCTTTGGGGAGTCAGGAGGTGAGTCACTCACCACAGAATACCCAGCCTCTGACCAGGTCTTGTAGCCACAGTATTTATGTGGCTGGTCCAGTTAGGTTTCTGGTCAATGGTGACCCCCAAGATATTGATGGTGGGGGATTCGGCGATGGTAATGCCTTTGAATGTCAAAGGGAGGTGGTTAGACTCTCTCTTGTTGGAGATGGTCATTGCCTGACACTTGTCTGGCGCGAATGCTACTTGCCACTTATGAGCCCAAGCCTGGATGTTGTCCAGGTCTTGCTGCAGGTGGGCTCGGACTGCTTCATTATTTGAGGGGTTGTGAATGGAACTGAACACTGTGCAATCATCAGTGAACATCCCCATTTCTGATCTTATGATGGAGGGAAGGTCATTGATGAAGCAGCTGAAGATGGTTGGGCCTAGGACACTGCCCTGAGAAACTCCTGCAGCAATGCCCTGGGGCTGAGATGATTGGCCTCCAACAACCACTACCATCTTCCTTTGTGCAAACGCTTCAGCCTTGTCTTTTGCACTCACGTGCTGGACTCCGCCACCATTGAGGATGGGGATGTTTACAGAGCGTCCTCCTCCCGTTAGTTGTTTAATTGTCCACCACCATCTTCAGCCAGAAGTGCCAAGTGGATGATCCATCTTCGCCTCCTCCCAATATCCCCACCATCACAGAAGCCTGTCTTCAGCCAATTCGATTCACTCCACGTGATATCAAGAAACGGCTGAGTGCACTGGATACAGCAAAGGCTATGGGCCCTGACAACATCCCGGCTGTAGTGCTGAAGATTTGTGCTCCAGAACTAGCTGCACCTCTAGCCAAGCTGTTCCAGTACAGCTACAACACTGGCATCTACCCGACAATGTGGTTGATGTGGCAGGACTGCAGATCTTTGATCTGATCCGTTGGTTGTGGAATCGCTTAGCTCTGTCTATAGCATGGTGCTTGTGCTGTTTAGTATGCATGTAGTCCTGTGTTGTAGCTTCACCAGGTTGGCACTTCATTTTTAGCTACGCCTGGTGCAGTTTCTGGCATGCTCTTCTACACTCCTCATTGAACCAGGGTTGATCCCCTGGCTTTTTGGTAATGGTAGAATGAGGAATATGCCGGGCCATGAGGTTACAGATTGTGCTGGAATACAATTCTACTGCTGCTGATGGCCCACAGCACCTCATGGATGCCCAGTTTTGAGCTGCCAGATCTGTTCTGAATCTATCCCATTTAGCACGGTAGTAGTGCCACACAACACATTGGAGGGTATCCTCAGTGCGAAGACGGGACTTCGTCTCCACGAGGACTGTGCAATGGTCACTCCTACCAATACTTTCATGGACAGATGCATTTGCGACAGGTAGATTGGTGAGGACGAGGTCAAGTAAGTTTTTCCTTCGTGTTGGTTCGCTCACCACTTGCCGCAGGCCCAGTCTGGCAGCTATGTCCTTCAGGACTCGGCCAGCTCGGTCAGTAGTGGTGCTACCGAGCCACTCTTGGTGATGGACATTGAAGTCCCCCACCCAGAGTATGTTCTGTGCCCTTGCTACCCTCAGTGCTTCCTCCAAGTGGTGTTCAACATGGAGGAGGACTGATTCATCAGCTGAGGAAGGGCGGTAGGTGGTAATCAGCAGGAGGTTTCCTTGCCCATGTTTGACCTGATGCCATGAGATTTCATGGGGTCCAGAGTCAATGTTGAGAACTCCCAGGGTCACTCCCTCCTGACTGTATATCACTGTACCGCCACCTCTGGTGGGTCTGTCCTGCCAGTGGGACAGGACATACCCAGGGATGGTGATGGATGATTCTGGGACGTTGGCTGCAAGGTATGATCCTGTGAGTATGGCTATGTCAGGCTGTTGCTTGACTAGTCTGTGGGACAGCTCTCCCAATTTTGGCACAAGTCCCCAGATGTTCATGAGGAGGACTTTGCAGGGTCGACTGGGCTTGGTTTGCCTTTGTCGTGTCCGGTGCCTAGTGGTCCCATGCCGGGTGGTCCGTCTGTTTTTATTTTTATTATGACTTTTTTTAGCGAGATTTTACAACTGAGTGGCTGGCTAGGCCATTTCAGAGGGCAATTAAGAATCAACCACATTGCTGTGGGTCTAGTTCAGCTCCATATAAGGTGCAATATAAGGGTAATGAAATGGTTCTAGTCCCGCTTTAAAGGAGTCTGTAGAAGGCCAGCAGTCTGAGATAGAACTGGCATATGTGATCTCTCCATCACCATCAGCAGGTTTGGTCCCCATTGTTCCATCAACTGCTACATGAGTTGTTTCTCATGCTGACACAGCTGCTGGGCCTTTAGCTTCCTCAACTCCTTCAGGATGTCCTACTTCATATCAACGCTACCCTGCTGGAATGTGCATCGCTCCCGTAGGAAATTGACTGAGCCACCAGAGCCACAATCAACAGCTGGGCACTCCCCCAGGAAGGCTGAGATGATGGAATTTGTATTTTGAAAAAGAATTAATCCATCTCAAAAATATTTCTTGAAAATTACAAATTACATGTTTATATTTATATTAGAATCTTTCTGCACATAAATATATATAAAAAGATACTAATTGTAATGGTTTAAAAATACTTACCTATAGAATATATTCCAATAAATATGACTTCAAATAAAAGTAATATTTTCTATTTTCTGATAGATCTGTGAGTAGGTTAACCATACACAGCAGAAGGTCCCAGGTTTGATCCACAGTCTGTGTTTAATCATCTGATCTCAGCATGTGCAGTGGTCGGAACATTACAATTAGCCCCAGCGTCCAGATGTTGGGAGTGGAAAATCAGACAAGATTCCTTTTTCTGATCCAGCAATGCCTGCTGGCTGTACATATGTGTGGGCATTATAGGCTCAGCTCTGAGTCCCCCTTTGATTGAATAGCCTGTCAAGGCTCACAAATGAATAATGGCTAACTAAGTAAGGTATTGGAGGGTTACTTATAAATTCATATAAACAAGGTACACCGTCAGGAGAGAATAAATGCTGGGGGATAAAGACATCTTCTCTTTTTTTTTAGTAGCCAGAAAAATAATTTATTTAATGTCTCTCAACTCTTATATTGGGCAGTAAAACTGATTGAATTGGCATGTAGAACCATAAAATGTTACAGTACAGAAAAAGGCCATTCAGTCAATCAAGTCTGTTCCAGTGTTTTTCTCCACCTACGCCACCTAATGCAATCCCAATTTTATCACTATTTACCTTATCATAACATTTCTTGAAAACTGCAATCAGGTCACCGCTTAACCTTCTCAGCTCTAGTGAAAAAGACCTAACTTTTCAAATCTCTTTTCATAAGTGGAACCCCTCCTCCCTAGTAACATCCAAATGAATCCATTCAACACCTTTTAATTGCTTTTATATACTTCCTAAACAGGGATCTCAAAAATGCATGTAATACACCAACTGTGGCTTAAGGTTCAAAATTAACACCTTGCTTTTGTATTTTATGCTTCTAGATACAAAACAAAGGATCGTTTACTTGTTTATGGTCTTATCGACTTGGGCTGCCACCTATAATGACCTGCACACCAAGGTTTCTTTGTTCCTCTGTTCCAATTAAAATCTTACCATTTAAGGTGTTTTTCCTTTCCCAATTCTTACTTCCAAAATGTTTTATTTAGCATTTTTCAACATCCGCTTATCTGGCCATCCTGCTAGCTAACCTATCTATGTCTCCCTGCAGTCTTTTACAGTTCTTGGCACATTTGCCACATCCCCAATTTAGTGTTGTTTAGGCACTACACTCTGGGCTTTGTCCTCTTCTGGCCTCATTGGTGGAGGCTAACTAGGCTATCTGATGGACCTTGCCTTTTACAATTCTTTCAGAGCCAAGAGTGAACTACAAGGATAGAAAATTTTCATTCATGATTCTAAAAAATATGAACATTTATAAATCAATTTGACAAAATGATTAATAAAAAATACACAATACTTTAAAATAGCAAACTTTAAGGCATCTGTGAGAAATTAGTGCAGTAGGATTCGCCACTAGAAAATAAAACACAAGAGAAATTAAGACTTTTAGGAACATTGTAAGTGATATGAAAGGAAGTGTATCTCTATGAAAATAATGAGGAATAAAAACAAAACATAGACCATACTAGCTGCATAGAGAAGGTACAAATGACATAAAGAATAATAAGAATTACATTAAAACTTAAAGAGAATCCAAAGGTAATGAGAGTGACCAGATAAGACACTGGCTTAGCATATTGTCCTTTCACCATTAAGACTGAAGATGAAAAATCTTCTTTCTCTGCCTCCAATATGAAATGAGATTGGCAGTATCAACCCAGTTCCTAATGAATATAGGCCTTACAGCACAAAACTGGCTTTACTTGGCAATCTAATTCAGAGACGATTGATGCAGCAAATAAAAATATAATCCTGGTACATTATGGTCATTCTTCCAAAGTTGGGGTAAGAGGACAAAATAGGTCAAAGTGGAGGTAGGTTTACTGTCCAATCCCCAACCTGGGCTACTGATACTGAGGGCTCGATTTCGGCACCCGCGATCGGGTGCGTTAGTGGCGGGGGGGGCTGCGAAAATCCAGGATTCCCGGGGCGGGTCTGGAGCCCGGCTCCAACCCGCCCACTTCCGGGTTCCCCAGTGACGCGCTGACATGCGCGCGCAGCCCCCGCATGTGGGACTCCTGCCGGCAATTAAAGCCGGCGGGGTGCCACTTAAAGTAATTAAACAGGTACTTCAAGTTGTTTACAGACCTGGGGCTCGATTTTCGCGTCGGGTTACCTGCGGGTTTCCAGCGGGGGGGCCCCGAAAATCCCGATATCCGGTCACGTGACCGGATCGCGCCGAAATCCCGCCCACTTCCGGGTACCGCGCTGACGTGCGGGGCTGCGCGCGCAAGCCCCGCTGGTGGGAATCCCGCAGGCAATTAAAGCCAGCGGGGTTCCACTTGAGTGTACTTACCTTGCTTGTTGAGGTCAGTTAATGAGCTGAATCAGCTGTCAAAAGAGGAAGTGTGGGATTTTAGGTTCAAGGCAGTGAGCTTCACACACTGGGGGAAACAGTCTCTCTCCAACCAGGCGTGTTGCAGCCAGCAGCCTGTGGCAGGTGCCAAGGTGCACTCCACGGGGGACAGCCCTCACCCACGCAGGAGGCCACCGCGTCACATAGGGCAACCCCTGCCTTCCACCACCCCCCGCCAAGCCAGAGGACAGACCGACACGAAACCGCAGCCCTAGTGCGAGGAACCACCCACCTACCCTGCACAACCCCTCAGACCAACACCTGCCAGATGGGTGGTGCGTGGACACCCTTGGAGGACGAACAGCATGACCAGCCCCAGCAGCCTCGCAGTCCACGCCGTCCGCCGCAGAGACGTGGAGCCCCCCAACACGGTGTTGTTGCACGCCCACCTGCACAGCAGGAGGGAGGGCTACCGCAGGGAGAGACGCATCGCAGAGGGCACTACCCTCGCCGCAGGGTCCACAGACCGAGGCGCAGCTCCCCGGAACTCTCCGAGCAGCAGTGCACAGGGAGGCGCAGATTCGCTCGACATGTAGTCGTGGAGATCTGTAGGCTCTTTCATGCCGAGCTGCTCCTGGCTGGCCCCAGCACCAACTGCTTACCTGTCGCTGTCAAAGTCACCACTGCCCTCCACAACTTCTCCTCCGCATCCTTCCAGGGTGCAGCCGGCTACACCGCCGATGTCTCTCAGTCGTCTGCGCGGAAGAGCCCTGCAAATACACCTGCACCTACTCTGCAGTAACACGATGGGTGGCATCAGTGGTGGGTCCTCATAGTGATACCCAGGAGCGGGCATTATTGGACACAACGGACAGGATTCGCAGAGACATGGCAGTGGTGGTGTCAATATAATGTGTGCTGTTTGTTGCTCTGAAATTCAATATAGGTAACACCCAGGACAAACCCTCAGACACCCTTGTGCACCCCCTTCATGCTCACGACACGTTTGCCTTACGCTGCCTACTGCACATATGTGATGCATGCCCTGTGGCTGCAGCACAGGTGGTGGCAGGTTGAGTGAGGCTGGTCGTGAGGGAAATGCACGAGAGGGTGAGTATGGGATGGAGCAATGAGATTGTATGAGGATTGGGTTGCGTGTTAGTGGCAGGATGAGTACTGGCGAGGTGAGTAGGTGGAGGTAAGATGAGGATGGGGTTTGAGTGGGTATGAAGGGTGATGTGACAGAGTAGTGTTGGCGGTGCCGAAGGAGATGTGGGGTGGGGGCAGTGTTGTGGCAGACGGAGTGTAGGGGAAAGACTTCGTGTTCTCACTGTGGCTGACGTACTGCGGTCATTGCAGCGCCTCCTGCACTGTATGCAGGTGGGCAATATGTTGGTGGCGCAGGTGACCCCCTCTGCCACCTCGAGCCAGGCCTCCTTGGTGGCAGAGGCAGGCCGCTTCCTCCCGCCCGCCAGGGGGAAGATCTGTGTCCTCCCCCTCCTCCTCACCCCATCTGAGGATACCTGGGGTGAGGCATCATTAAACTGGGAGCAGCCTTCCCCCTGGGGTGCTCCATGCTGCAATTTGTTCCATTGGTTGCAGCATCTGTCAGTGGAGGACTGCCCCTTTAACTAGAGAGCCTCCAGCTGACAGATCATACTGCGCATGCGCAGCCCACCCGACGCGCAGACCAGCAGCGTGGACCCCGGAGGAGCAGGTAATTGATTCCTATTAGTGTGTTGCCTGCTACGATCGCGCGGGCAACCCACTAATTTCGCCGAGCGTGTTGACCACGCTTCCGGAGGACCACCCGCTGGGAACCCGCAGGCCTGCTAAATTCGAGCCCCTGATATTTTAGGAGGGATGGAATTTTGAAATGAACTGAGACTGTTTCCCGTACTGGGGGAAGCACTCCCAGTTCAAATGGACGTGTTGCAGCCATTAGCCTGTGGCAGCTGCAAAGGTCCATTTGACAGGTGCGGGTGGTGGGGAGACCCTCACTCATTGCAGGAGGCCACTCTGTCACTTTGGGCAAAGTTTGGCCTCCACCACCCTCCTCCTAACAATAAAATTCATCAACTTGCACACTTACCCCGGGGTCCAGACACATGTACCTACCTTGCGGACCCCCTCAAATGTACATCTTCCGGATGGGGGCCACCATAGCTGCAGTCATGACCTCCTCGGAGGGCAAACAGCATCACCAGCCTCGCCGGCCACGCCGTCCACCTCTGACACGTGGAGCTCCACAACACAGTGCTGTGACACATCCACCTGCATAGTAGGAGGGAGGGCAACTGCAGAGAGAGATGCGTCGCAGAGGGCACTACCCTCACCACAGGGTCTACAGACCAAGGCTCAGCTTCCTGGACCTCTCTGAGCAGTGCACACGGAGGCTCAGAGTCACTCGACATGTAGTTGTGGACATCTGCAGCCTCCTTCATGCCGAGCTGCTCCCGGCTGGCCCGAGCACCATCTTCCTACCTGTCGCTGTCAAAGTCACCACTGCCCTCAACAACTTCTCCTCCGCATCCTTCCAGGGTGCCACTGGGGACATCGCCGACGTCTCTCAGTCGTCTGCACAAAAGAGCCCTGCAAATACACCTACACCCACTCTGCAGTGACACATTGGGTGGCATCAATGTGGGTCTTCATAGTGATCCTCAGGAAAGGGCATTATTGCACAAACCAGACAGGATTCGCAAAGACGTGGCAGTAGTGGTGCCAATATAATATGTTATGTGAGTTGATCAGAAATTAAATATAGGTAAACACCATCACAAACCCTCAAACACTCTTTATGCTCACGATACATTTGCCTTACGCTTCCTGCTGCACATATGTGATGCATGCCCTGTGGCTGCAGCACAGGTAGTGGCAGTTTGAGTGAGGCTGACCGTGAAAGAGATGCATGAGAGGGTGAGTATGAGATAGAGCCATGAGATTGTATGAAGATTGGGTTGAGTGGTAGTGGTGGGATGAGTACTGGTGAGGTGAGTAAGTGCAGGTAAGATGAGGATAAACTTTGAGTGGGTGTGAGGGGTGATGTGCCAGAGTAGTGTTGGCAGTGCAGAAGGAGATGTAGGGTGGGGGCGGTGATGTGGCAGACGGAGTGTAGGGGAATGAGTAAGTGTACTCACTTCGGCTGACCTACTTAGGCCACAGTGCGTATGCAGGTGCGCGATATGTTGGTGGTGCAGGTGACCTCCTCTGCCACCTCGAGCCAGGCCTTCTTGGTGGCAGAGGCAGGCCGCTTCCTCCCGCCCGCCGGGGGGAAGATCTCTGTCCTCCCCCTCCTCCTCACCCCATCCAATGATACCTGGAGTGAGGCATCATTAAACCTGGGAGCAGCCTTCCCCCTGGCTACTCCATGCTGTAATTTTAGCTATTTTCTGCAGCATCAGTCAGTGGAGGACTGCCCCTTTAAATAGAGCTCCTCCAGCTGACAGACTTTGCTGTGTATGCGCAGTCCGCCCGCCGCGCAGCTTACCAGCGGGAAACCCGAAAGCATAAGTAAGTGGCTCCAATTAGCCTGCGATTCGGCGCCCAGTCGACCCCCCGCTGAGAACCCACCGCCCTCCTAATATCGGGCCCTGAGTGTTTGAACTGCATAAGCGTTCCATTACCCCGTGCTAAAATCTCTTGCCTTGGTGAGCACAAATATTTACCAAAATGTTCTTCTCAAATGTGGACTGGAAGTTGCAGAAAAATTAACTGAGGACAACTTTAAGGGGAAAGAGAAAATAGAAGAGAGAGCTGCAGATAGTAACATAGATAAAAACATGCAATGTTTTCTCCTTCAGTAAGTTTTATCTCTGATTATTCATGACCTTAGGAAATTAAGGAGTTAGAGTATTTGTGATAATGCAGTAGTCTATATGAAACATATTTTGAAACATGCACTTCTTAGGAATACAATTTCACTAGTAATAATAGAAAAAAATCATTCAATACTGCAATAATGATTCTCAAACAGTAAACCAGCCATGTAACTGGCATAAATGTTGAAAAGTCCATTTATTGAGCTGTGAAGTATGCATCTGCATTATAAAATAATTCAACACCAGCTTGTCATCAAAGTTGAAGCCCATGAATAAAGCGGGCAGTGGCAGCATGAATACAGAATTGGCTACGTAATAGGAAACAGAGAGTAGTGGTGAACGGTTGTTTTTCGGATTGGAGGGAGGTATACAGTGGTGTTCCCCAGGGGTCGGTTCTAGGACCATTGCTTTTTTTGATATAAATAACTAGGACTTGGGTGTACAGGGCACAACTTCAAAATTTGCAGATGATACAAAACTTGGAAGGGTATTGAACAGTGAGGAGGATAGTGATAGACTTCAAGAGGACATAGACAGGCTGGTGGAATGGGCAGACACATGGCAGATGAAATTCAATGCAGAAAAGTGTGAAGTGATACATTTTGGTAGGAAGAACGAGGAGAAGCAATATAAACTAAAAAGTACAATTCTAAAAACGGTGCAGGAACAAAGAGATCTGGGGGTATATGTGCACAAATCATTGAAGGTGGCAGGGCAGGTTGAGAAAGCAGTTAAGAAAGCATACGGGATCCTGGGCTTTATAAATAGAGACATAGGGCTTGATTTTCGCACCCCCGAGCGGGTGCGTTCATGGCGGGGGGGCTGCAAAAATTGGGGATTCCCACTTCTGGGTTCCCCAGTGACGCGCTAACATGCGCGCGCAGCCCCCACATGTGGGACTCCTGCCGGCAATTAAAGCCGGTGGGGTGCCACTTAAGGTAATCATTTAGGTACTTCAGGTCGTTTAGAGACCTGATTAACATGATATTTTAGGAGGGGTGGGATTTTGCAAACAACTGGCACTGTTTCCCATACTGGGGGAAACACTCCCAGTTCAAATGGACGTGTTGCAGCTATCAGCCTGTGGCAGCTGCAAAGGTCCATTTGACAGGTGGGGTGAGGGGAGACCCTCACTCATTGCAGGAGGCCACTCTGTCACTTGGGACAAAGATTGGCCTCCACCACCCTCCTCCTAACAATAAAATTCACCAACTTGCACACTTACCCCGGGGTCCAGACACGTACCTACCTTGCGGACCCCCTCAAATGTACATCTTCCGGATGGGGGCCGCCGTAGCTGCAGTCATGACCTCCTTGGGGTTATATTTGCTCCCTTCCAATCCACAAGGACTGTTCTAGAATCTAGGGAACTCTGGAAGATGAAAAACAATGCATCCACTAACACTGTAGCCACCTCTTTTAAAACCCTAGGATGTAGGCCATCAGGTCCAGAGGATTTGTCGGCTTTTAGTCCCATTAATTTCTCCAGTACTTTTTCTTCACTAATCTTAATTACTTTACGTTCCTCACTCTCATTTGACCCTTCGTTTCCCATCATTTCCAATATGTTTTTGTGTCTTCTACTATGAAGACAGATACAAAATATTTGTTTAATGTCTCTGCCATTTCCTTAATCCCCATTATAATTTCTCCTGTCTCTTTCTCTAAGGGACCCATGTTTACTTTCGCTAATCTCTTCCTTTTTTACATACTTGTAGAAGGTCTTACAATCTGTTTTTATATTCCTTGTCAGTTTACTCTCATATTAAATTTTCTCTCTCTATCAATTTCTTGGTCATCCTTGCTGATTTCTAAAACCCTCCCAATCCTTAGGCTTACTGCTCTTTTTGGCAACATTGTAAGCATCCTCTTTTAATCTAATACTATCCTTAACTTCTCGAGTTAGCCCCGGTTGCATCATTTAGCCCATGGAGTTTTTATTCCTTAAGAAAATGTATATTCATTGAGAATGTTTGCCATTGCTTATCTACCGTCATATCTTTTCATCTAATTTCCCAATCTACCTTAACCAACTCACCCCTCAAACCTATGTAATTGGTTTTGTTTAAATTTAAGACCCTAGTTTCGGACTTAACCACATCACTCAAACCCAATATGAAATTCTATCATATTATTATCACACGATTCCAAAGAATCCTTAATTATAAGATTACTAATTAACCCTGTCTCATTACACAATACTAGATCTAAAATAGGATCTATTTGGTTCCTCAACTTATTGTTCTAGAAAATTGTCTTGAATGTATTTCATGAGCTCCTCCTCCAAACTACCTTTGCCAATTTGTTTTGCCCAGTCTACATGAAGATTAAAGTCCCCCATGATTATTGCATTACCCTTGTTACATGCTCCTCTAATTTCCTGATTTATACTTTGTCCAACACTATAACCATTGTTAGGGGGCCTATAAACTACTCCCACCAGTGTTTTCTGCCCCATGTTATCTCTTAGCTCCACCCATACTAATTCTATGGGGGATATACTGGATAACGCCCGAAACCAGGCGCGGGGATCGTGATATGCGATAAACCTGCGCCTGGTTGTAGAGATGCAGGCAGCACGTAACATTCGTGCTGCTTGGTGACTTACCTGATTGCTGTGAGCAGCCAGGCCTACCTGCGCTGTTGAGTGGATGCTCACCAGCAGGGGGCCCAGATAGTGCGAGTAGCTAGCACCTCTTACAGGCAGACTGCACCACTTAAAGGCAGCGTGCACCTCTTATTTGCACAATATAAGATATGGGTCCGCACAGAGTCTAAACAGAGATCAGACATCGCACATGTAAAACACAGATGCAGGTCCCATCCCTAGGTTTACAAACTGTTGAGTTATTTTAAAACATTGAATAAAGGTTGCACACTGCTAAATCCCACATCCCCCAATCTGCACACCAGACCTCACCAATCTCGCAATCTGAGTTTGTACCAGGCCTGCGAGAGAGCGTGCACCAAGGTTCTCTGATGATGCACTAGAGGCCTTGGTGCAAGAGGTGGACAGAAGGAGGGGCATCCAAATCCGCAGGGGGGCAAGAGGCCCTCCAAACATATGCTCAAGAGGCAGTGGGAGGCAGTAGGGACGAAGTCAATGCCAGGGGCATAGCACCACAAATATGGACGCAGTGCAGGAAGAAGTTCAGTGCTTTGACACGAGTGGTCAAGGTGAGTGAGGTCAACTGTCAAGTAACGTCTCCTACCAACTGCACCATTAGTCGCATCCACTGCTCCACGCACTACACCCCCATCACCCACATACCAACAAACTCTTTCAACCAGTACTCAATTCTTCCAATCAGATGCTTGCCCTCACCCTTACACATTATCACTGTTGCAAGCCACACACCCACAATTCACAGGTCACACATACTAGCAGCTATTCAACCATGACAGCCACACAGCCCAGACATCTTGCAGGACACTCACCGACATACGTCTTGCCTTCTTGCAGGAGAAGGTCGTGCATAACAGGAGGCAACAAGTGGCAGTGGCTCCTTAGAACATGAACCTGCTGTCCTCTCTCAGGATGACAGCATTCCTGTCCCACCCCTGCCACTCTGCCAGTGCCCTTGCTGTTGCCTGTCAGCTAGCCAGCCCACTCCCTGTAGAGTATTGAAACTTTATTATAGGAACATAGGAAGATAGGAACAGGAGTAGGCCATTTAGACCCTCGAGCCTGTTCCGCCATGCTATGAGATCATGGTTGATCTGTGACCTAACTCCATATACCCGCCTTAGCCCCACATCCACTAATACCTTTGGTTAACAAAAATCTATCAACCTCAGATTTAAAATTAACAATTGAGCTAGCATCAGCTGCTGTTTGCGGAACAGCGTTCCAAACTTCTACCTACCTTTGCGTGTAGAAGCGTTTCCTAACTTCACTCTTTCAAGTCCTAATTTTTAGGCTATATCCCCTAGTCCTAATATTCAAGTATAGAAGACCTTCAAAAACAGGTACAAATGCATCAGCAGCCAGAAGCAATAATCCAACAACTAACCTGTAAATCCTGCATGATCCCTTTAAATAGCACTGGGTGGGGGGGGGTTCTCCATGCTGTTCACGACCTGTTCAGCTGTGTGAGGTTAAGCATTGGCTGAAACGTTGGGTTCCAAAATTGCATCTGTCCCTTTAAATCAGCGTTGCACACTGATCTACCACATATTCTCCCCACTTTACATGGTGCCGGCGTTCGTTATCTGTGGGTGCACAAACGCCTTTACCATTATGGTGTCCGGCTCATGTCACGCTAGAAGTGTGTGCGTGCATTCCGGACACCATTTTGGGTCCTTAAGAGTTTGTGTAGCACCTAGAAAACGAGCGGTACTTGGCCTAATTTAGCCCCCTCCATCTGGTTTTCTAAGCTAAAATCCTTTCTCATCCTTTATCTCATCCTTTATTATCAAGGCTACCACCTCCAACCCCCACCCCACCCACCACTTCCTTTTCCATTTTGCCTATCCTTTCTAAAAGTCAAGTACCCTGGAATATTTAGTTCCCAGTCTTGGTCACCCTGTAACCACGTCTCAGTAATGGCTACTGGATCAAACCCATGTAACTCTATTTGTACCATTAATTCATCTATCTTGTTATGAATGCTTTGTGCATACATATATAGCGCCTTTAATTTTATGTGATCTTAGTCACAAATGCCCTATTACCTTTGTTAAACCCTCTGTCCTTCCTGAGACACTCTGCTTGTCTTTGCCCAAATTGCTACTCCGCTTTACAGCCTTGACTTTTCTCTTTAGGCTTATAAATTTACCCTTACCTGAACCCATCCCCCTCCCCCCCGCTTATTAGTTGAAAGTCCTAGCTTTTCTAAAAGAAAGACTGACAATTATTCACATTATAATGTAATCAATCAGCTCTTAAACCATTCTCAAATTTTCTGTTGTGAAGGTACTTTACAATAAGCTATTGACAAAGCTGTGCTGTAGCCTAAGACGCACCACACAAAAAAAATCTATGATTCAATGCACATTATTTGTCTCTTCACAAGAAAAGACAGCATACAATGGAAAGTAGACAGGCGGATAGTCTTAGCAAGCCAGACCCTCATTACCCCCCCCCCAACTTTGAAAAGTTGAGAGGCACTACATAAGGTGAGTAATGTTCAAGCTGGAGGAAGGCAAAATGCTCCTGTATTGAACAATTGAAATCACAAACCTTATCTGTTTGATTCTGCTTCGACAAATGCGAAACAATACATGTGGCATTCCAGAAAACGTGTCATGCATTGCCTATACTCCTACGAATTGGCAAAATTTTGCACATATATTTACCATGTGCCCTTGTTACAGATATATGCTAGAACCACCATAAAACCAGCAAGCTAGACCCTCTTAGCAACAGGTCTCACCATAGCACTCTGCATAGTCATTACTTAAAGCAGACACCATATCAGAAATAGAAGCCCTGAGGCTTCAGACATTATGGCACTGGTATTTTCCTTTCCTGGGAAGTTTGCTGTACATTGCGAATGGAGGCAATTTATTTGCATATAATTAGCCTATGCTATGTGTGACTTGGGCAGTGGAATACCAGAGTATGATGTTGACGTGACAGGGAGCAGTACAAGCACCAAACAGATTAGTAGCCTAAGCAAAGGCAACAGAATAAGAATTACAGTGGTAGATTTTAAAGGCTGTATTTTTCTCCAAATTGCCGCCCAGTCTAGCAATGAAGAAAGGCTTGCTACTTACGGAACCTGAAGGTGATGATGATGAAGGAGGCTGGAATTACCTCCCTCCCCACAGCATGTGGAGAGAGCTTATGAAGGAGAGGACATGGGACAGGACAACGAGCAGCTAGAGAAAGGAACTCAGTGCTTTCAATAAATAAAGGTTGACTCACCAAATAAAGTCACTTCACTCTAGACCTTCACAAAGTCCCCCACCGCCAAAGATTTCTGCCAAGTTGCAGTCTCAATGGCATTCTGCAGGTTGTGGGAAATTTGCTTTAATGTTTTGTAGATGCAGGTATTGGACTCCTCCCATTTGTCCATCATCTCAAACATATGAGTGGAAACAATCTCCACTGCATGCACATTAAATGGATGTTCCCTAATCATAGCTCTTTTGGACTGGGCTGACCCTCCCCAGCGTGGAGCTATGGCAGTGTCCATCTCTTCCATTTCCAGCTCCTCATTCTCACTAGTTCTTAGTGCCTCACCCGATAAAAGCCCTTCTGACTTACTAGCTACTTCTTCCTGAATTGGTGTCTCTGTGCTGGTGCTTGCACAATTAAGATGCCATGATGGAGTTGGTGAGGAAATGGCAGCAGTGGAGGTTGTAGATCTGGCATCAGATTCCTTAGTGGAAGTACCTGGGTGGTCATCGTCATGGTTGACCTCTTCAATGCAAGCCTCCCCCCCACTCCTCCCCATGATATGCAACACAGAAGAGCTTATTTTAGCTGTGCACACAGTGACATCTTCCCTTGAGGAAATAACCAACTGAGTATAAGGGCACCCTTGCACCGCAGCAACTCACCAAGGCTTCTTCGACAGCACCTCCCAAACCCGCGACCTCTACCACCTGGAAGGACAAGGGCAGCAGGCACATGGGAACAACACCACCTGCACGTTCCCCTCCAAGTCACACACCACCCCTACTTGGAAATATATCGCCATTCCTTCATCGTCGCTGGGTCAAAATCCTGGAACTCCCTTCCTAACAGCACTGTGGGAGAACCTTCACCACACTGACTGCAGTGGTTCAAGAAGGCGGCTCACCACCACCTTCTCTAGGGCAATTAGGGATGGGCAATAAATGCTCGCCTTGTCAGCGATGCCCACATCCCGTGAATGAACAAAAAAAAGACGGACAATAATCTCACATGGGTGGTCAATATAAATCAAGGCACTGTTGCCAATATACTATACTTCCCTCATAGATCCTTTATTCAGTTCCTTATATACCACACTCTTTCTCTCAGAATTTGTATGTCAGGGAAACTCACTTCCACACACTCAAGCGCCTTCTTTACTCAAAACCATGCTGGCAACCTCACATTGCCTGCCACCAGGGCCAATGCTCATCTTCCAGGACACTTGATTTACAAGCGACAGCCCAGCTCCATATTTTATCATGATGGGATGCATGCAACCAGATGGGGGAAAATGCGTATGCCATTCACATTATTAAATTATTTTACACTTCTTTCTAATGGATCATTAAAGGCCTAAAGACCACAGGAAGAAGCTTGCCAAAGCTGGATAATTCTTAGGATCTGGCAAGGAAATTCAAACTCACATTTGGGTAGAGGACAAAGGTCAGCACCACTTCTAGGCTCAGTTTAATGGCAAAGTTACCATTAAATCAAGGCCAAAGGGACCACAATAATTAGGCAAAATGAATTATAAATTTATAAGATAAAAGTGATTCCATTTCCTAAATCTTTTAGATTTTATACATAGACGAAAGGAGACAACATTGCACATTTCAAATTTATATCAATGCATCAGTGCACTGAAAACAATGTAAGTAGTCAATGTAACAAGATAAATACAAAAGCATCCAAAATTAAAGCCTGGCAGAGTCTCAGGAAGTAGATAGATATTGTTTTGTTCAGCAGAATGTACATATATCACAGTATCATAGTAGGTACAGCACAGGAGGAGGCCACTCGGCCCATCGTGCCTATGCCGGTTCTTTGAAAGAGTAATCCAATTATTCCCATTCCTCTGCTCTTTCCCCATAGCCCTGTAATTTTTTTCCCTTCAAATATTTATCTAATTCCCTTTTGAAAGTTATTATTGAATCTGCTTCCACCACCCTTTCAGGCAGTGCATTCTAGATCATTACAACTCGCTGCATAAACAAATGTTTCCTCATGTCACCTCTGACTCTTTTGCCGATCACCTTAAATCTGTGTCCTCTGCCACTGGAAACAGTTTCTCTTTATTTACTCTGTCAAAACCATTCATGATTTTGAACACCTCTACCAAATCTCCCCTTAACTTTCTCTGTTCTAAGGAGAACAACCCCAGATTCTCCAGTCTCTCCACATTATTGAAATCTCCCATCCCTGTTGCCATTCTGGTAAATCTCTTCTGCACCCTCTCTAAGGCCTTGACATCTTTCCTAAAGTGTGGTACCCACAATTGAACACAATATTCCAGATGAGGCCTAACCAGTGCGTTGTAAAGGTTTAGCATATCTTCCTTGCTTTTTTTGTTCTATGCCTCTATTAATAAATGTAAACAATTTTACAACACCAAGTTATAGTCCAGCAATTTTATTTTAAATTCACAAGCTTTCGGAGGCTTCCTCCTTCGTCAGGTGAACGATGTGAAAATGAAATCCTCGAGATGAAATCGCATTTATAATTCACAGAACAATGCTTGGTGAGTACAGACAGTTTTTTCAACTGCCCGTTGCCAAGGCAATCAGTGTGCAGACAGACAGGTGTTACCTGCCAGGTCTCACAGAATATACAAATCACCAAAAAAAAACAACAAACAAAAAAAAAACAGAGATAGAGAGGTAGAAACATAGAAAAGACAGCAACTGACCCGTTATATTAAAAACAGATAACATTTGTTCGCTGGTGGGGTAACGTGTAGCGTGACATGAACCCAAGATCCCGGTTGAGGCCGTCCTCATGGGTGCGGAACTTGGCTATCAATTTCTGCTCGACGATTTTGCGTTGTCGTGTGTCTCGAAGGCCGCCTTGGAGTACGCTTACCCGAAGGTCGGTGGATGAATGTCCATGACTGCTGAAGTGTTCTCCGACTGGGAGGGAACCCTCCTGTTTGGCGATTGTTGCGCGGTGTCCGTTCATCCGTTGTCGCAGCGTCTGCATGGTCTCGCCAATGTACCATGCTCTGGGGCATCCTTTCCTGCAACGTATGAGGTAGACAACGTTGGCCGAGTCACAGGAGTATGAACCATGCACCTGGTGGGTAGTGTCCTCTCGTGTGATGGTGGTATCTGTGTCGATGATCTGGCATGTCTTGCAGAGGTTACCGTGGCAGGGTTGTGTGATGTCGTGGACGCTGTTCTCTTGAAAGCTAGGTAATTTGCTGCGAACGATGGTCTGTTTGAGGTTGGGTGGCTGTTTAAAGGCGAGTAGTGGAGGTGTGGGGATGGCCATAGTGAGGTGTTTGTCCTCATTGATGACATGTTGAAGGCTGCGGAGAACATGGCATAGTTTCTCCGCTCCGGGGAAGTACTGGACGACAAAGGGTACTCTGTTGGTTGCGTCCCGTGTTAGTCTCCTGAGGAGGTCTATGCGATTTTTTGCTGTGGCCCGTCGGAACTGTCGATCGATGAGTCGAGCGTCATATCCCGTTCTTACTAGGGCGTCTTTCAGCGTCTGTAGGTGTCCATCGCGTTCCTCCTCGTCTGAGCAGACCCTGTGTATTCGCAGGGCCTGTCCATAGGGGATGGCCTCTTTGACGTGGTTAGGGTGGAAGCTGGAAAAGTGGAGCATCGTGAGGTTGTCCGTGGAAGGAGGAAGCCTCCGAAAGCTTGTGAATTTAAAATAAAATTGCTGGACTATAACTTGGTGTTGTAAAATTGTTTACAATTGTCAACCCCAGTCCATCACCGGCATCTCCACATCTATTAATAAAGCCCAGGATCCCAAATGCTTTTTTAACAGCCTTCTCAACTTGTCCTGCCACCTTCAAAGATTTGTAAATGTGGTCTCTCCAATTCTGCACCAGCTTTAAAATTGTACCATTTAGTTTATATTGACTCTCCTCATTCTTCTTGCCAAAATGCATTACTTCACACTTCTCTGAGTTAAATTTTATCTGCCATGTGTCTGCCCATTTCACCAGTCTGTCGATGTCCTCCTAAAGTCTGTTACTATCCTTCTCATTGTTTACTACATTTCCCAGTTTTGTGTCATCTGCAAACTTTGAAATTATACCCTCTATATCCAAGTCCAGGTCTTTAATATATATCAAAAAGAGCAGTGGTCCTAATACTGACCGTTGGGGGATACCACTGGAGGGAATATACTTCCCTCCAGTCTGAAAAACAACTGTTCACCACTACTCTCTGCTTCCTGTCCCCTAGCCAATTTTGTATCCACACAAGTTAGTCAAACATGATTTTCCTTTAACAAATCCATGCTGACTTTCATTTATTAGCCTATACTTTCCCAAGTGCCAATTTATTTTGACCCGGATTATTGTCTCTAAAAGTTTCCCTACCATCAACGTTAGGCTGACTGGCCTGCAATTGCCACATTTATCCCTCTCCCCTTTTTTGAACAGGGGTGTAACATTTGCAATCGTCCAGTCCTCTGGCACTATCCCCATATCTAAGGAGGATTGGAAGATTGTGGCCAGAGCCTCCACAATTTCCATCCTTACTACCCTCAGTAACCTAGAAGGCATCACATCTGGACCAGGTGACTTTTCTACTTTGAGTAATGCCAATCTTTTAAGTACCTCCTCTTTATCTATTTTTATCATATTCAATATCGCTACTGCCTTCTCCTTCACTGATACAATGGCAGCATCCTCTTCTCTAGTGAACACGGATGCAAAGTATTCACTTATTACCTGAGCCATGCCCGCTGCCTCCACAAGAAGATCTCCATTTTTGTCCCTAATTGATTCCACAATTCTTTCAACTACCCTTTTACTATTTATATGCTTTTAAAAGACTTTTGGGTTCCCTTTTATGTTAGCCGCTAATCTATTCTCATACTCTTTGCCCGTCTTATTCCCTTTTTTAGATCTCCTCTATACTTTCTACATTCAGCCTGGTTCTCCACTGTATTATGAATCATGCATTTATCATAAGCCTCCTATTTCTGTTTCAGTTTAATCTCTATACCTTTAATCATCCAAGGGGCCCTAGTTTTGGATACCCTTCCTTTCCCCCTCATAGGGATGTGTCTACTCTGTACCCGAACCAACTCCTCCTTGAAGGCCTCCTATTGTTTAATTACTGGTTTGCCTGCCAATTTTTGATTCCGATCCACCCGGACAAGATCCCTTTTTAACTCACTGAAATTTGCCCTTCTCCAGTTAAGTATTTTCACATTTGATTGTTCCTTTTCACTTTCCATAACTATTCTAAACCTAATGATATTATGATCACTGTTCGCTAAATGCTGCCCCACTGAAACATGCTCCACCTGCCCCATTTCATTCCCCAAAACTAGATCCAGCATTGTTTCCCTCCTGAGCTGGAAACACACTGGGCACTAAATTGAGCCGTGTAGCGCCGGTTGTTTCGGCGCCACACGGCCCCTCCTACATCCAAAATGGCGTCTTGGATGCGCACGCACGTTTCCTGTGTGACGTGCGCCAGACGCCATCTTGGTATAGGAGTTAGCGCACCCTGAACGCTGGAAGCATGTAAAGTAGGGAGAAAATGGCTGCAATCAGTGTGCAACATTGATTTAAAGTGATACACACAATTTTGGACCTTAACGCTCAACTCAACGCACAGTCTTAACCCCAACCATCTAAACATTTCTTACAGTGCCTGAAGGACTCCCCACCAGTGCTATTTAAAGGGCCATGCAGGTGTTGCAGGTTAGTTGCTGGAGGAGTAGGAAGTGTTTTTTAAAGCTCCATATTCTTATTGAGAGTTCCTACACTACTTTTGATTGTGCTTTGGCAGGTATTGCCTTATGGGTTGGAAAGTTACAACCCTGGTGGAACAACAATCCTGCCAACCATGGGCGGTCTGCTAGGGCTCCTGTTTGGCATTGAGCATGACTGGGAGCATGCAGAGAGGCCACGCCCAGCAGGTCGAGCTGCGAGGAGACGGCGGACAAGGAGGCGCAGGGCACTGAGCAGGCGGCCCTACCCAATGAGGACCTTCAGGGATCAATTCTCTTACTCAACATGACCGAGGAGGATTGCATCCTACGCCTGAGGTTCACCAAGGAAGCCATCATTGAGATCTGTCAACTGGTGCGGCCACAACTGCAGCCTCAGAGCAGGGCGAGGACAGCATTGCCTGTGGCTGTGAAGGTCACCGTGGCACTGAATTTCTAGGGCTCAGGAGCGTTTCAGGCCTCTGCTGGTGACATGTGCAACATCTCGCAGTATGCAGTACACTGCTGCATAAGGGAGGTCACAGATGCACTGTACCACATAAGGAACAGGTTCATCACCTTCCCTCTTGACAGAGACAATCAGAACGAGCGAGCATGGGGGTTCGCCCACATTGCTGGCTTCCTCATGGTGCAGGGTGCCATTGACTGCACACATATTGCCCTGCGTGCCCCGCACATCAACTCGGCTCTCTTCGTCAACCAAACGGGCTTCCACTCCCTCAACGTGCAGCTGGTGTGCGACCACACGCATCGCATCTTGGAGTTCGATGCCCACTACCCTGGGAGCAGTCACGACGCCTTTGTCATGTGGCAGTCCAACGTGCCAGCTATCTTCCATCCGACTCGGCAAGTCAAAGGCTGGCTACTGGGTGACAAGGGCTATCCCCTCACGACGTTTCTCATGACACCGGTCAGGAATCCATGCACACGTGCACAGCAGGCCTATAATGGGAGCCATGCTGCCACATGCAACATCGTGGAGCACACCATAGGCCTCCTCAAACAACGCTTCCACTGCCTGGACCGGTCTGGAGGAGCCCTGCAGTACTCCCCCGAGTGGGTGGGCAGATTCGTGGTGGTCTGCTGCATGCTGCACAACCTCGCCATCATGAGGGATCAGCCTTTGCCACCAATGACTGCAGAAGATCCTGAGCCAGAGGTGGAGGAGGAGGAGGAAGAGGCAGAGGAGCAGAAGGAGGAAGAGGCTGAGGAGGAGCAGGAGGAGGGGGTGGAGCCGGAAGAGGAGGTGGAGGAAGATGCAAGGTTGTAGCAGGAACCAAGGGTTGTGCGTGCTCGCCTGATCCGTGCCCGCTATCAATAATGGGAAATACATCCCCCAACTCACCAACAGTCCGACATTCCCTACCTTTCCCCTCTCACAAGACAATCAAATCGCCCTCTCAGCTCATTGCATGAATAAAAACCACCACCAAATGCAAAATCAAACTCTCATTTATGGATGAATAAATTAAATTATACAAACATAACAGAACTATTCACCCTTGTGCATTCCCTTAGTGCCTGTTGTCCGTGTGCCTTTATCTATCCTAGTGCTCCTACGAGGTGCTTCCCCAGTGACTGGAGCATGGGTGGTGGAAGGCTGCTGGCTTTCAATGGAGGAGCGTCCAGATGGCCTTGGAGGACGACCTCGAGCAGCTCTGGGCCGGGAGGGCCCGGCTTCAGACTGCACCATCTCAGCATGGGCTGCAGCAGTCTGGTCTGGCTGGCCGACAGGCAACAACAGGGGCACTGGTGGAGTGGTAGGGGTGGGAGCAGGAATGCTGTTGTCCTGAGAGAGGACAGCAGGTCCGATTGCCATTGCGCCACTGCCACTCTCCCGGGGCAGTGCCTCAGCAATCCTGCTGATCGGCTGGAGAACGGATTGCTGGAGTGCTGTGACGACCTGAAAGCCCCGTTCCACAGTGGTCCCCAGAGCCACGATAGCAGCAGTCTGAGCTTCAAATGCAGCAGTCTGAGCTGCAAATGCGGCAGTCAGACCTTGGATGGCAGATGTTTGTGCTGCAATGGATGCTGTGACATCAGTCATCAGACTCTACATCATGGTGGGTTCCACAAGTGTGCAGATGGAGGTGACCACCTGTTCCATATTGGAAAGGATGGGCTCCAACCTCTGCGCCAAGTTGGAGCTGGACTCCTCCATGCCCCTCCTCATTATGCGCAGGCTTTCCAGTGCCCCAAGCATTTGTTGGTGTACGTCCATCAGTCGTCTTCTATAGCCTGGCACATCGAAGTCCTCATCTGACTCCTCTGCAGCAGAACTAGTGAGTGACCTCACCCTCCGGCCCGGCTCCTGCGGTATCCGTTCCCCCCCGCCCCGGCTCCTGCGCACTAGTGCTCGGTGTCTCACCACGTGCAGATCCCTCCTCTAACCCAACCTCTAAAGGACGTGCAGTGTCAGTCTCTGAGCTGGTGGAAGCAAGTGTCAGATTGACTGACGGTGTGGCTTCAGTGTCCTCCTCTTCCTCCTCCTCCCTGGGTGCCGCCACGTGTTCTTGGGTATCTGCAATAATAAAGGGAAACATGTTGAGTTGTGGAGTGGGGAGAGGAGCAATTAAGAGGTGCGTGCTGGCTGCATGTGCAGCACGTGAATCAGAAAAGATTATGAGAGGAGGGAGATGTGGAAAAGGAGAAGGATCATTAGATATGCAGAGACGCCCTCCCCCCCCCCCTTGACCGGGACCTCCAGCGCGGCACGTTATAATGGCTGCAACAATGGCCTGCCCTATGATCCTGAGCACCGTCTCCTCTAGGGGGGTGAGGACGTGTAGACGTACCCGTCCAGCTTCAGGTCCCTCCTGCTGGCGGGTGTTATACGGCATCTTCTCCTGCAAGATAGAGGACTGTGTGTCAATGAGTGTCCTGCAAGGTGTGTGGGTGATGTGCTTGTCATGGTCGAATAGCTGCCAGTTTGTGTGACTTGAATGGTGGTTGTGTGGCCTGCAAGTGTGGTATTATGTGCGGGTGAGATGCAGCATTGCGTATGGATGGCAGTGTTTGTTGGTGGGTGGGTGGGTGATGGGAGGTGTCGTGCATGGAGTATTGGTGCAGTTGGTAGGATGTATCACTTGACACTTGTATTCACTCACCTTGACCACTCGTGTCAAATCATTAAATTTCTTACGGCACTGCACCCAATTGCGTGGTGCAATGCTCCTCGCATTCACCTGCTGTGCCACGGCCTGCCAATGCCTACGCAGCTGTAGTCTCCGGCCACCCTGTGGGTACATGGCTGCCCTCCTCTGGTCCACACCTTCCACCAGGGCCTCCAGAGCATCGTCGGAGAATCTTGGTGCCCGCTCTCGCTGGTGCAGCTACTAGTGATGCCATTCTCCCTTCTCCTCCTTGGCTGTGTACCTGCCATTGGAAATGTGCCTGCACCTTGAAGTAGTGCAGGCAGCTGATGATCTGCACTGTCCACGTCCCATTTCCAACTTCCTCATTCTCCCTGCAGCCTCTCAGCAGCGAGGGCTGCACTTGCTGCACTAAGATTTCAGGGTAAGTAGCAGGCAGCTCGAAGTTCATGTACTGCCTGCGTAGGGTCCGTTGGGCGCGGGGTGGTAGCTCATCGTGCAACCATCGCCCAGAACGTACCATTATCCAATTTTTCCCCCACTGTTCCAGAAAGTTCTCTTGAACACATTTCAGGAATTCTTCCGCCTCTTTGCCGCTTATACTGTTACTGTCCCAGTCTATATTGGGATAATTGAAGTCCCCCATTGTCACTACTCTATAGTTCTTTCATCTTTCTGTAATTTGCCTGCAAATGTTCTCCTCTATCTCCTTCCTTCCCACTATTTGGTGGCCTACAGTATGCACCCAGCAGCGTAATAGCTCCTCCATTTTTCTTTACTTCTAACCAAATAGATATATATATAAAATCTTTATAAAAATAAAATGCAAACTGGGACAGGTAAATTAGGGTTGCTTTTTTCACATTCTCACAATACCTCAGTCCTCACATTGCTTTCAATGCATTAAAAAAATGTCTACTCACTTTTAACAAGACCCTTACTGAAGCAACAATAAATGTCCAGTAATTACTGATGAAAAATAATTAAAAGAGCACATTGTAATAACATCTAATATAATCTGTATTTAGAGGCTAATTTGCTCAGTGGGAGGAAAGAAAAAGCCTTTTGTAAAAGAGAAATCACTGACCGAAATTGCGCAGGAGGAAATTAAACATCTTGTCTGTTTTTAACTCAATTAAATGAAGTATAGTATTAATATAAATGTCCTAAAGGGTTGTGTGTTCATTTATTTTACCTGAATTGTAAGACATTTTTATTTTTAAGCTTGCTCTATCACTTTTTATGAGCTGATTTCAAAACTTATGATGCAAAAGATTCAACTCATCTTCATTAATCTTATACACAAATCTCAAAATATTTATGATCTCACAATTTTTTTGTATTCTATAATTTTGTCAAAATTATTATTTGAGACTGATCTGTGACTACAACAGACATATTTTCATACTGGAATTTTTGATCATTTCAAGCAACAAAACTAAAATATTTTCTAATGTGTTTGCCTGGATTTTGGAGACGGTCCCTCTTAATTCTGGTCCATCTCAAATGCAATGAGAAACATAGAGGGCATCTACGACGGTTCACCAAAGCCTTTAAAGGAAAAATTGGCTTGGGCCTTTCATATGCCCCCTCCCACCACACCCCTCTCAATTGGGATGCATCTCTGGCAGTCTGGGTTTGCCATCAGTCCCTGGTACTGGCCTTAATTCTGCACCCAGGGTCATTAACATATGGGAGGTGGCCTGCCCTAGCAGGAAAAGAGATGGCCATCAATTAAAAAAATATTTGCAACCAAAGGTCTCTTTTACCAGATAAGGCCTGCATTGGATCATGCTGTCAGAGTGCTTGCGCAGACCCCTCCTCAAGTTTTGCCCTGGTGCACTCTCTAGTGACCTTTGAACACTGGTCACTGGGTCCTAACAGGTGGCCCCGTGTTCAATATTCAAAGAGCGCAACTGGCAGGAAACACAGCAGAGACTGTTTATCTCTCGTTTGCATGTCTTTAGCAGTCACGTGCCAACGTATGTGCGGGTGCAGATTCATCTGGCCAGACCAACCACCAGAAGGCAACAGGATTGTGGAGATGCAGTTGAACACACCCCTGAATTGCTTTCTTCTGCCCTCTCAGATCTACCACGTAATGGGCGGGGATGTGGAAAGCCTAGGCCAGAGGGTCCTTGTTCAACGTTTCCCCTGTTATGATTTTTAAAAAATCATTAGAAATATATTCTTTGTTATTTAAAATAAAACTTCACATTTCCCCTCTCCCTAGTCACAATGGGAACATTGGTATCCCTCCTGGCTGCTTTGGTGACTTCATTAATGGGTGAGAACTGCCTGTGTCCTGGAGCAACTCCATTCACTTCAACATGGATTACAAATTTCCAACTAGCCTGAGAATGAATGTGGAGCTACCCAAACATAGGTCCTGAATTTCCTTAATGAGGGAAGAGAGCAAAGCACTACAGGAAAGCAAAAGGCAGGTGTCAGTAATTTTAAAATGTGAAGGGGTTAAAAATATTTCTTTGAAGCCTGTAATCAGTAAGTGAAGTTGGTGTCCTCGTCAGCTCACCAACTCCTCGATTACACTCGTCTGAAGTGCGAGGGGGAGCTGTTAAGCCGTTTTTTTCTGGGTGTAAAGTTACACAAATTACAGGAGAAGCCTAAACCCAGGAAAATGGAACAGTGGAACTATGCAAATGAGCTCCGGGGGGCTTTGAAGGCCTAAGATTTGCATTGTTAAAAATATCAAGGAAATTTGTATTTAGCACAGTAATGGAGCATAAGCAACGTAATGCACTAAAGTGCAAATTTCCATGATCTTTTTAGTGCAATAATGGCATAACAACAGCATAAGTGCTGAAGAGGAGGAAATTCAGGATTAATGTACTATCGTGGTACTCTGCATTATGGTAATAGAAAGCTAAGATGAAACGAATATACGTCATAGGACTCCGATTTGCATTTTAAAAGGGGCTTACTGCCTGAAACAGACAAACATTTCGGCTGACCAGAGTAGGCCCTATCAAAGTAGCAGTAGGCGATTGTCAGTGTTAACGGGGCAATAAGTCTACCAACTCCATTTTGAGGCCATGACCACTCTCTCAATGCCAATTTTGGCAAGTTTAAATGAAGCCAATGTTCTTCTGCAAATAATGATGGGAGGAGGAGAGAAAATTTCTGCAGAGTTCTCCCGATCTCCTGACGTAACTTCAGCTGAAGATCAGCGGAAAACCCAGAAAAAATGGCATAAATGACAGTTTTTTAGCCATCGCATCGTTTTTCCAGGGGTTTTGCCAATCTTCCACCAGAGAACTCTCATGGAAATTCCAGGCAAAGATCTACAACATCCACCTGAACAAACAGACAAAGCCTCGGCTCAATGTTTCATTGAAAGAGCAGTACCTTCAAATGCAGTGCTGCCTCAGTGCTGCACTGAAGAGTCATCCAGTGTTATGGTTTCAAATTCAGGTATGGGATTGAATACAGAATCTGTTGATTCAGAAGCAAGAGCGCTACCAACTAAGCCAAAATGCTGAAATTAAATAACCTTAATTCTTGTATTTGCTGTTAAAACCCCAAAGTCAGAGCATCTAGCCTTTTATTTATTGAACATCTGGCAATCTAGTTTTATTTTCCTTTCTTTACTAAATATTTCAGCATGTGTGGACCTTTAGTTTGAGGTCCCTAAACACAAAGCTTTTAGTGATCTGCTAAAAAGCCGCCACCCGTGGGAAAAAATTCCATAATTACCATTTTGTTAAATCAGTTTTATTTGACAGAAATTTCATTCCTTCATAATGCAAATCAATAGATCTTTTTTGGACTAACATATCTGAGCAGAGAGTATTAGGGCAATTTATCAGGACTCAAAAGTGAATAACCCCAAAGAATCAAAAGGATATTTTTGCTCAGTGACAAATAAAATGGGTAACCTGTTTTCACCCAACACCAACTTCATTCTAACAATGAGTGAAACACACAAGAATTGACTCTTAAATAAGAACAAGGCTCGCTATTATTGTGGTATTGAAAGAAAGAAAAACTTGTCTTTACGTAGTGCTTTATCACCTCTCTGAGAAACATCTCAAAGCTTTTTGCACAAGTTACTTTTGTTATGCAGCCAATTTCTGCACAACAAGGTCTCACAAATAGCAATGAGATGAATGACCAATTAATTTGTTTTTGATGGTGTTGCTTGAGAAATTAATGTTGGCCAGGACATGATGAGAACGGCATGCTATTCGTCCAATACATCTCTTTTGCGACCATCTGAACAGGCAGGCAGAGGTTTTGTCTTATCCGGAACCTCTGATAATGTAGCACTCCTTCAGGACTGCACTGAAGGAGTGCTACATTATATGCTCAAACTCTGAAGTGGAATTTGACCTGACAACTTTCTATCTCAAAATTGAGAGTGCAACCAACTGCGCCAAGCTGAGAAATTACAATATTAGCAATATTACATTGAGCCCATTATAATACTCATTTAGACATGATTTTTCTCAGGATTTCTGCCTGTCTTTCAGCAGCATCATCCCATTATTACCACCACCCACATTGAATATTCCCATTTAGGCGGACATGTTCACTGACCATCATCACTTTTGGCGACATGGTTCTCCAGCTTTCTGTCCCGGATTCGCCCAAAATCAGGTGAATGGGAATGTGAATTTTTTTAATTCTCATCCTTGTTTTCAAATCGCTCCATGGCCTCACCCCTCTCTATCTCTGTAACCTCCATCAGGCCTTCACCCCTCAGATCTCTGCACTCCTCCAATTCTGGCCTCTTGCACATCCCCGATTTTCATCGCTCCACCATTGGCGGCCATGCCTTCAGCTGCCTAGGCCCTAAGCTCTGGAATTCCGTCCCATGACCTCTCCGCCTCTCTACCTCTCTGTCCTGCTTTAAGACACTCCTTAAAACCTACCTCTTTGACCAAGCTTTTGGTCACCTGTCCTAATATCTCCTTATGTTGCTCGGTGTCACATTTTGTTTGATAACACTCCTGTGAAGCGCCTTGGGACGTTTTACTACGTTAAATGCGCTATATAAATGCTTCTTGTTGTGGTGGTGGTGGTGGTAGTAAATTTGGGGTTTTTATGTCCAAATTGCATTTCTGTCAAGTTTGCAATCTTTGCCATAGGTACATATGCAAATTATATACTATTACATCACTGGCATTAATAGGATATAATTAGCCATTTTCAGTGCACCATTTTTAGAATAACCAAGGTCAAAGCTGTATGACAACATGCTGACCATAAGGAAGATAGATAGTACTCAAATAAAAACATAGGAACAGGAGTAGGCCATTTAGCCCCTCGAGCCTATTCCGCCATTCAATGAGATCATGGCTGATCTGTGACCTAACTCCATATACACACCTTAACCAAAAGTATTAAGGGATATGGGGCTAACAAAAATCTATCAATCTCAAATTTAAAATTAACAATTGAGGGAGCATCAACTGCAGTTTGCGAAAGATAGTTCCAAACTTCTACCACCCTTTGTGTGTAGAAGTGTTTCCTAACTTCACTCCTGAAAGCCCTGGCTCTAATTTTTAGGCTATGTCCCCTAGTCCTAGACTCCCCAACCAGCGGAAATAGTTTCTCTCTATCTACCCTATCAGTTCCCCTTAATATCTTGAAAGCTTTGATCAAATCACCCCTTAATCTTCTAAATTCCAGGGAATATGACCCTAGTTTGTGTAATCTCTCCTTTAATTTAACCCTTGGAGTCCAGGTACCATTCTAGTAAGTCTACGCCGCACTCCCTCCAAGGCCAATATATCCTTCCTACAGTGCGGTGCCCAGAACGGAACACAGTACTCCAGATGTGGTCTAACCAGGGTTTTGTACAGCTGTAGCATAAATTCTACCCCCTTGTATTCTAGTCCTCCTGCTATAAAGGCCAGCATTCCATTAGCCTTTTTGATTATTTTCTGTACCATGACATTTTAATGGTCTATGTACATGGACCCCTAAGTCTCTTTGGACCTTCACTGTTTCAAGCTTTTCACCATTTAGAAAGTACTCTGATCTATCCTTTTTAGGTCCAAAGTGGATGACTTGCCTACATTGAAATCCATTTGCCACAGTTTTGCCCATTCACTTAATCTATTAATAGCTCTCTGTTGTTTTATGCTTCCATCTACACTGCTCCAAATTACTTTACAGGAAGATCTAGACTGAATAGTATTAGGAACATAGGAATTGCTAGATGAAAAAAAACAACTACTTCGCCTTCTACCAACCTGGTCGCCGTATGATACAACAATGACAGAGTTGCTGACTAATCATAACAATCAATCTCTATCATGTCGCCTACAACAGACCCAGACATGGTGGAAAGCTTTAGATATCATGGGCATGAGTTTAACTTGGAGCCGGGAACTCAACGGGTGGGTGGATTTGCGTGTGGAGAACACGGAAGTCAAGTGTGCGCGTTTAAATTTGCAATCGCATCTTGATTTCAGTCAATTACCATTGCTTCCGGGTTTCGCTTCTCCAAGCTGCACAACAGGCCTACCCTGCATACCCGAATGATGCAATTTAAAGCCCACTATTTAAAGGGCTAGTCCAAGAATCGATTTTGAAGGAGAAATGGAGTCCAGGAAAGCAAAGGCTGCACCAAGGTTTACTGATGCTTCACTGGAAATACTGCTGGGTGCAGTGAGAACCAGGAGGGAGGTAATTTACCCAAGCGATGGGAGGAAGAAACCTGGTTCTGCCACTAAGGCAGCGTGGCTGGAGGTGACTGAGGAAGTGAGCAGCAGGAGCACAGTGCCCCGGACTTGGCTGCAGTGCAGAGAGCGGTTTAATGACCTAATTAGGTCAAGAAAAGTGAGTATATTTGCTGATTCACCCACATCCTGTGAAAAGCAACTCCCCACTCTCATTCTGTGTTGGCATGCCTATTCCGTCACATTACTCCTCACATCCACGTTTTGGCAGCAACCATCCTTCACTTTCTATGCACTTCCTCACCTCCCCATTTATACACCCACTACTGCCACACACCCCAATCCTGATGCAATGTGATGCATCTGTCTGATAGTCACTCTCTGATGCATCTCTTTCATTGTCAGTCTCACCCAAAGCAATGCATGCATCAGGTGAATACATCACCTTCAGTCACTCACAGGTCTGTTCTTCCTCCCCTTGTAGAAGAAGAGAGCGCAAAATGCAAGGGAGGAGGAGGAGGACTGAAGGTGGACCTCCACAAATAGTCCAGCTCACCGATGCGGAGGAGGAGACCATGGAGGTAAATTGAACCATTGCATGCCTATCTGTTGGAGATGGAGAGACTGGGAACCCACAAACTGTAATAAATTGGATAGCCAGGTGGTGAAGGATAGAATACTAGAGCCTGATCTTCAGTTGCTTCCAAGTCTTTATTCACAGAGATCCACATTACCCACTGGGTAACCCCTAGATAAACTCGCATATAAATGGATACAAGAGAGCCCCCAATTGATACACACCACCTGAGTACAATTAACATTAATTGATATAAATCATATGGATACAATTAACACATTCCCATCTCTTTAAATAAAAAAACAAATTAAACTTTATATCTACAATACAAACAAAAGTTTCAAATATCAAAAACTTCCATACTCTGTACAACTTATACTATTCAAAGCATTATATTGTGAGCCGACCCTTCTCCAGGATCCCTAATAATTTTTTCGTAAATGTACTTTTTACTAAAACAATCCGACAGCTGATGGCGTGAATCCACCCATTTAATTTTAGAGATTTCCTTTCTCTCCAGCATTTATTTCAAGCCAGCAAGGTCAATCCGTAATCTTTTCTCACTCACATTTTTCGTAAAGTGTACATTATCCCACAATGAACGATTGTCTACATAACATTCAATGGGTAAACTATCTTCAGTACTCCCATTGTACAGGGTGTCACTCAAAATATTTGCCAAATAGAATCCCATATCCACTGCGTCGACAAGAGCCAGTGTTTCAGCAGCCAGGGTACTTTTAACAACCCTTTTTATTTTCTTAGCTTCCCAAGCTAAAGGACAACATTTCTCATTCTCACCCATAAGAAACACTATGAAACCAGCTGCACTAGAATATCCATCAGGAAGATTAACACGTGAAGCATCGCTAAAGATAACTAGCTTCATTTTCTTTGGGTCACCTAAGAATGGGAACTTAAGTACACATTTATCTATATTTAATTTTCTTTGGGGGAGAAATTCGATAAGGGTCTGTTTTGGGCCGTGGTAACACGATGCGCTACCAACCCGCAGCCGACGGACCCTACACAGGCAGGACACAAGTTTGGACCCAAGGGAGCAGTTACCTGCAATCAGCATTCCTTTCCAGGCTTGCACGTGGAATCAATGCAATTTGTACTTTCCACCACCAGAGGGAGCACAATCTCTTAAAGGGAGGATGTCTCTTCGAAATCTCTTAAAGGTAGCTGGTGCCTGTTATTTGCTGAAAATAACAGTCTACTGTCTATACGGAGTTTGAATAGAGATCAGACATCGCACACGTAAAACACAGATGCAGGTCCCATCCCTACGTTTACACACTGATGAGTTATGTTAAAAGATTGAATAAAGGTTGCGCACTATTAAATCCCACATCCTCCAATCTGCACACCAGACCTCACCAAACTGCTGATATGAGTTGGTACCAGGCCTGCGAGAGTGCGTGCACCAAGGTTCTCTGCTGATGCACTAGAGACCTTGGGTGCAAGAGGTGGACAGAAGGAGGGACATCCTATATCCGCAGTGGGGGCAAGACATATACTCAAAAGGCAGTGGGAGGCAGCGGGGGACGAAGTCAATGCCAGGCGCACAGCATCATGAACATGGATGCAGTGCAGGAAGAAGTTCAATGCTTTGACATGAGTGGCTGAGGTGAGTGAGGTCAACTGTCAAGTGGCGTCTCCTACCAACTACACCAGGCACTACACCCCACATACCAATAAACTCTTTCCATCAGTACTGAACTCTTCCAATCAGATGCTTCCTCTCACCCTTACACATTACCATTGTTTCAAGCCGCCCATCCACAACTCACAGGCCAAACATACTGGCAGCAATTCAGCCATGACAGGCACATCACCCAGGCACACATCCGCTTTCTTGCAGGAGAAGGTGGCGCATATCAAGAGGCAGCAAGTGGTTGTGGCATTTAGCCCCTCGAGCCTGTTCCACCATTCAATGAGATCATGGTGGACCTGTGACCTAACTCCATATACCCATTTTAGCCCCATATCCCTTAATCCCTTAAAGATGGAGTGGCCATGTAGCGCCGAAACAACGGGTGCTACACAGCCCAATTTAGCGCCCATAATGTTTTATTTGCCCTTAAAACATTCTCTACTATGGGATGTTTCATTAAAGTACTTAACTCCAACACATCAAAACTAGCATCTGGTCTAATCTGAGTACACAACCAGTTCAACTGACCAATCAAGCTTCATAATTGCACGGTCTCTTCTTTAGATATAACTTCACCTTTCTGTGATGACCTAGTACGATTAACCAGGTTAGGAGTAACAGTCTCTAAACAGGACTGTTGATTTAAAGTTATACCAGACCCACTATGCTTAATATCTAAACCAATATATTTAAAAGTCTCACAGGCCTGACTCCCAATTTTAAATTCTACTCAAATCTTATTAATGATGAATTCCACAAATTCCGCAGTACCAATAAAACATTGTAGGATCTGATTTTAGTTGAACACAACCTATTTTCAGCGAAACAGATCTCACCGAAAAATATCATATTCTGGAAGTATCATTCAGGCCATAGACGCATTTCTTTAGTTTCCATAGTTTTCTTTATGCATCTGCTGCCTCTTTAGGCGGTTTCAGAAACACTCTCTCTGAGAAGTATTACTATGCAGAAATGCAGCTTTTATGTCAATTGACCTACACTCCCTTAAATATGTTGCCAAAAGAGCCAAAAAGATTTTTAAGATTACCTTTCCAGCAGTGGGAGAATCCACTCGAACATCTGTATCATCCAGTTTCTCTTCAAAACCCATGGTGTCCAACTTCCCTTTAGCCTTATAAGTCCCATCCGCAAGGACTTTTTCAGTACAAACCCATCTATGCAACAAAGCTGGTTGACCCTTCTCTGTTACCTCAGAATAAACTCCAAATTCTTTCCAACTATCTAACTCCCTTTGTTTTGCCTCTCTTACTCAGTTATCCTCAAGTTTATTGGCAGCCACCAAAACTTCATGATCATGAGGACTCCTGCTTCTAGTTCTGTTACGTGATTGTTCTGTGGCCTTTGTTTCATTGTCTGACCAAGTCAAGCTATGTCTTCTACTTCCACTACTATGTCTGTAGGGACTACTACTGCGAGATCTCTTTCTTTCATCTCTAGTTCATGATCATTTTCTGATGTGAGATTCACTTTCAGATTCCCTATCACTACTTGTACTCTCCACATTTTTACCCCATTTTGCCAGTCCATGGACCTTGCTTCATGATCATCATCCTGAACATTCAACCAAAATTTAAACCTACCTTTGCCTGCATGTCCCAAAATTGTTCCATCCCTCCATTCATTCATTAGTCCCTTCTGGAACATATGTCACCTGTGTACCCACTTTGGGTAATTGTTCTATGGATGTGATAGCTCTGTCATATGTTTCTTGATCTACCCCATTCTGTACCTCAGGAACCTAATCAAAAAAATCCTGAATATCAGGGACACAAGGTGCCTCGTTTACTTCTATCAACTGCTCAGAGTCCAAGATTTTATAATTAATTCCAATTAATCGTGAGGAATGAAGCTTAACAGTTTAAATGCCATGTTGGACAATTACTCTCTTACATCATGACCTATTGCCTTACCAGGGCCTTTCCATTCCCAATGACCCTTTCTTTTATAGTATACTAAATCTCCTGAATTGAACTCTGTCTCAGATGATCTAATACGATGCCTCAGTGGTCCACGAATTTTCTCTGATACCTCAGCCTAGATAAAAGCCTATCGCTCTGTATGCACAGCATTTAAATGCACAGAAAAAAATGGAACTAATTGTAGTACCTTTTAGAGCAGGAGGGCTATCACAAAGAACAGAAGGTAATTTGGGATTGCACCCATAGACTAGTTGGTACGGATTATATCCTCCAACCATCCAAAGAGAATTCTTTGCATGAACTGCCCAGGTTAGGGCAGTTGACAAATTACAATCTGTTCGATCAGCCAAACTTTTATGCACCATGCTATCAATCACAGCATGATTCCTTTCACAAAGACCATTGCTAAAAGGGCTATCAGCTGCTGTATTCATGACAATTATATTCATATTCTCACACATATCTCTGAACTCCACATTCGCGAATTCACCTCCCTTATTGGTTAGAAACTTTGCTGGTGTCCCAAGGCTAGTCCCTATTCATTTTTCCATAATTTTATCTAGAATAATCTTCTTCTCCTTACTATATATTAGTGTAGAAATACTAAATCTCGTTGCCAGGTCAATAAAATGTAAGATGAAAACATTTGTGTCTTTGTCCCATACCTTTAGATCCATGGCAACTAGCTCTTTAAATTCACATGCTAATGGAACACTTACAATGGGATGTGGGGCCATCCATCTATAATTCTTACAGATGTCACAGTTCTCACTAATCTCCTCTATTAGCCTCGTATACTGCTCATCAACTACACCTGTATCTTTTAGCAGGATTTTTAAACATTGGCAAGTAGGGTGGGTAAATTGCCTATGTAACTTTAAGACAATTTGTGTTTTTTCTCTCCTATCCTTATCACCTGATGCCATTAATTCTTTTCTAATACACTGATGAGAAACATCAGGTTTTATTAAAGTATACCTGACTGCGTAAACTGCGGATCAATTGATTTCCCAAAAATTATTGCCACATCATGTTCCATGTCAAATTTCATTTTTGCCTTTTTCATGGAAGGTTTACCCAAAAGCAGAGGTATCTCACTAGAGACTACATCTGTACTTATAAAAAAATGTTTTTAATTCATTTGTGGGATGCGGGCGTCGCTGGCAAGGCCAGCATTTATTGCCCATCCCTAATTGCCCTTGAGAAGGTGGCAGTGAGCCGCCTTCTTGAACCACTGCAGTCCGTGTGTTGAAGGTTCTCCCACAGTGCTGTTAGTTAGGGAGTTACAGGATTTTGACCCAATGACGATGAATGAATGGCGATATATTTCCAAGTCGGGATGATATGTGACTTGGAGGGCAACATGCAGGTGGTGGTGTTCTCATGCGCCTGCTGCCCTTATCCTTCTAGGTGGTAGAGGTTGCGGGTTTGGGAGGTGTTGTCAAAGAAGTCTTGGCGAGTTACTGCAGTGCATCCTGTAGATGATACACACTGCAGCCACAGTGCGCCGGTGGTGGAGGGAGTGAATATTTAAGGTGGTGGATGGGGGTGCCAATCAAGCGGGTTGCTTTGTCCTGGATGGTATCGAGCTTCTTGAGTGTTGTTGGAGCTGCATTCATCCAGGCAAGTGGAGAGTATTCCATCACACTCCTGACTTGTGCCTTGTAGATGGTGGAAAGTCTTTGGGGAGTCAGGAGGTGAGTCACTCGCCACAGAATACCCAGCCTTTGACCGGCTCTTGTAGCCACATGGCTTACTCCAGCTATTTTACATGGAATTACCACTCTCTTGAGTGACCTCAAGGTGTTGTCATCTCCAAAGCTAAAACATGTAGAACTTTTATATTCCTTAACCTTGCGTCGATCCTCACTACTTAGTGAATCAAGATAGCATTTTAACCAATCTACCCCGCATACAGTTGAAGTACATGCACTATCTGACACCGCACAAATAAAGGAATCCGCGACTAATACATTTATCACAGGATTACAACTCCTTGTGACTAGTATAATCTGTTCATATTAATCATTATCTTCATCCTCTACCTCAGAACTACTTCCTTCATGCGTCATTTCAAAGACCCTGCATCTTTGCTCTGGGCAATTCGTCTCATAATGAGACTTGGAATCACATCTAAAGCATCTACTAATTCTTTTCCTTGGGCATTCCTGGAATTGTCTTCTGTTGATATAACCGGATTTGCTGTACCTGCTTTCATCATCAATCTGGCTGTCTTTAATCCTTCCGTTATATTGACACCTGCATCCGGTCTCTTGAAAATTTTGAAACCTGGTCTGGTGCCTGCGTTTAGTATCTGGAACATTTCGAAACCTGGTAACCATCGAATCTTCTATCCTTTGTGTCACAGCGGAAGGCCTCATTTGTCCCATGAAGGCTGAAGGGAATGAATACTTCCCCAGGAATTTTTTAAGGCAGCAGACCTTTGATCCAATAGGGTCTCCTTTTCCGAGAACTGGACGCCAGTTAGGACCAGTTACCTATCCATATGAGACACCTTAGCACAATCTAGTAATTTAAATACTAGTACCGATCCAGGGATTCCCAATTGGAACTTTGTCAACCAATTTGTTAAAGTCCACGATATATTCTTCCATTGAATGACCGTCCGTTTTCTGAAATCTATCAAATGCTGATCAGGCCTCATAGATGGCCTTAACAGGTCATTTTTCTTGTAGATTTGATCCAGAAATTCTATTAGAAAGGTAAAACCTTCATCATTATCCCATAGATCTGCATCCTCCTCAGAAAATACCTTACTTTTGATTTTACTTTGTTCAGGAAGTGACAATGCCAAGGCCATGCCTTGTTTTCTTTTTGGCAGAATCGTAACCAGTGTCCACATATCAACCTCATTCTTCCACTAGTCACACGGCTCAAACTCCGAGAACATCGGAGGGGATCATACCTCGACAAATTAAACTTGCTTTCTGCTATTTTCCACAATGGCCACTAGGCTTTCAAATGTTATTTTTATGTAAAAAAAAAACATTGTTTCCAACCTTCACCTTGAGGCCGTGGCCATGCAACACGGCACATCTGCTCATCAACCTGTTGGCCAGCAGAGTGATGGGAATGATGTTGCACTGGCCCGGAAGAGGGATGATAACCTTTTAATATATCCCCAACATCTGATTTGCTTTACTCACTACCACCGAACATTGTTGCTTCAATTTATTGTGAATCAGGACCCTCGGATCTCTTTAATTTGCCATACACATTATTTTTTTCACATGAAATCAATTGTCCCTTCTTGGAGTTTTTGTCCCCACGTGAAGCTCTTTACATTTCTCTACACTGAATTTCATCTGCCACCTGTCTGCCCAATTCCCAAGTATATTCAAATCCTCCTGTAGCTTATCCTGTTCAGCTTTGCTGTCTACTACCTTCATTAGCTTTATATCACCTGCAAATTTAGCCATAGTGCTTGTCGTTCCTAGCTCCAAATAATTTGTGAAGACGTTAAACAAAAGTGATCCCAAAAAGACCCCTGTGGAACCCCACTGGTAACATTCTCCGAGGCTGACAACCCCTGTACTACTACCCTCTGGATTCTATCGGTCAACCAATTATGTATCCATTGTAAAATATTTGCACTGTTTCCCGCTTTCCTTATTTTCAGTACCAGCCTTTCCAGAGGAATTGTATCAAAAGTCTCACTGAAATCCGCTGCCTTACTCCTCTCAAGCTTCTTTGTCACACCCTGAAAGAAAACCAGTAAATTAGATTGGCAAGGCCACCCCTTCATGAACTCATATTGGCTATCTTTTTTGATTTTATTTCTATCCAAATGCTCTATGATCTTATTTTTAATAAAGATTTACCCACAACACACATCAAACTCATTGGTCTGTAGTTTCCTAGGTCACTTTTACCACTTTTTTTAAAAATAGGAGTAACGTCTGCCTTTCTCCAGTCCCCAGGCACCTCTTCAGTATTCAGTGATTTCTGGAAGATTTGTGCCGGAGTTCGTCCAATTTCCTCTCTTCATTTCTTAAGGTTCCTTGGATGCTCCTTATCCAGCTCCTGAGATTTATTTACCTTAATTTTTCACAGCTGTTTGGCAATCGTGCTAGTGGTAATTAACAGAAACCTGGCTGCAAACTGAACAAGAATGGAAAATAAACATGGGAAATAATGGGCCAGATTTTGCTGAAAAAATAACGGCATCTGAATGACACACACCGTTATTAATATGCAAATTGGCTTTTAGTGCACAGAAGAAACTTGATTTGATAAAAAAAATTGCAGGTCAAAAGGAAGGCACAGAGCCCCCAGATTCTTTGATGCAGTTGCAAAAGTGCTCCTGATAAAGGTCAGGCACAAGAGGAAGGCCCTCTTTTGCACCTAGCTACCCAGGGGCAATGGAAAGAATTGACCAGGGCAGTGAGTGTGAACCCAACCATCCCATGTACAGGCACTCGGTGCAGGAAAATGCTTAATGACCCTCCTAGGTCAGGCAAGGTAAAACAAGCGAGTCATACCTTCCAAGAATGCACTAGAATAGGTGCATCTTCCTCTTCCAATGACCTTACTCCTAACACTGTGTACGAACTTTGAGACACTAGCAGAATTATTTGCAGGACACACCAGATCGATCCAAACATCTGAAGCCTGCCTTCAACATGCCAGTTGTGTACTCTATTATGATTCTGGTGCATGAATGGACTTCATTATTCTGGTGCTCAACTCACGTCATGGGAAACCACACTTGTGTCATTAACTATGTTTGCACAAAATAGCCTTGATCTCCCAGAAGGCATGTGGACATTTGCCTTTCTGGGTCAGAGTATTAGCATGGAGAACTGCCTTAAAATAAAAATATCGTGGCAATATACAGAGAAGTGAGCATTCACTTACATGATGTGGTGCTGCTGGTCACAAATGAGCTGGACTTTGAAAGTGTTGAACCCATTCCTGTTGATGCAGGTAGTGGCATTGAGCAAAAGAGCATGTATGGCCAAGTGAGTGTAATCTATGACTCCTTGCACCTTCAGGCATCCTGCCATTCTGTAAAATTGCAGAGCCCTGTCATGCTGCTGCCAATTGTCCATTGGGAAAGAGATTAAATTACTTGCTTCAGCAAACAATGCATCTGTGACTTGCTTAATGAATTTGTGCACAGCTGATTGGCAAATGTTAGTGATGTCTTTACTGGCAGCCTGGAATGATCCCATTGCATAAAAATTAAGCACAGTTGTGACCTTATCAGCCACTTGTAGTGCAGTGTTTGTTGGTGGAAGTAGGCTGTGGGTCTGCCTGCAGCAAATGGTATTAACACATTGAAGGCTTCCTTGATAAAGCAAAGCTTCTACAGGCACTGTTCCTCACACAGACGCAGGTATGTGCACCTCTGCATATATGTACTGGCATACAGGTGCTGGCAGGTGGATGCCTGAGCAGCCTGGCATCCCTCCATTGTTCTTCCTTATCTTCTATAGAGCAAAAATATAGGGAAATACCCAATGAGAAATCTATTGTGTCCAGTCTGAAATGGTGGGTGGAAAATGGCAGCTCTACTTCAAATGGCAGAAAGGCAGATGTTAAAGTGGTTGCCAATGGCAAAAATCTAAAAAAAACTTTAAACTGATGCTATCAATGTAAATGCTATGCTCCTTAAATTCTCTTCTGCCATCTCCCCAGCAACCCTGGATGTCCATTTTAAATGTGCAAGTAAAGGAAACAGTGCAAATGAGGTGGACAAGACAAAAAAAAGTGAGGTGTCTGACGCCATGACATCATTTCCACCTCATTTGCATCGGACTGCCCAAAAATGGGTGGCACTTCATGCATCCGCTGGGCAGGCACAAAAGATAACAGCGTAACAGAACTACTTTTCCGATCCTGTCCACCAATTTACGCTGGTTAATTAGGTGGAAATTGTCAGAAAATGTAGGCTAGAATCTCTGAAAAAGTAATGCTAGTTTTGTTGTTTCAAGAACTTTTTGTTTTAGTGTAAGTAGACCGATCAAACTGTTAATATTACACAAACTGACAAGAGTTTTTACCATTAAAAACCTCAATTTGAAGGTACAAATTAACATAACACACTGTTATTGTTTGCCTGGTCTATGACTATCACATTTCAGTAACTCTTCATTTGTATCAGTCAACTTTGAAGGAAACAACTACAGAGAGTGAAACTGAAAGGAAACTTTTAAAGCTCATTAATATTCTATTCGCTCTGAGTTAATGGAGTATGGTGTTAAAGGTCAAGGGATGGGATACGCCCAGCCTACTGTATTGGAATGACTTTGTAACGGTGTGTGCAAGGCTACAGCAACCAGGGAAACGGCAGTAATACCAATCATGGTGCTTTGTACACAGAACAAAATGGATTTGTTGCATACCCATTTTAGGCTTCTAATTAATTCTTTTAACTGTTTTGTGCTGCGAGCCATCACAATAAACAGCTGTAGCACAAGAGCATCATTATATTCATTTGTGCAAGGGTTGGTTTTAAGCAAACACATAAAGGCTGACAGTATCATTTAAAGTGACTTCATCCGCCACATGCTTCCCCATGAATGTATTTAGCATTTGTGATGCATTTTTTCACAAGGAAGGCGAGTAGGCCCAACATCCTCCCTTGTCCTGGAGTCAATCTCCGCTAATGAATTATTTAATGTCCACCCAAAAAAAATACAAATATCTAAATATTCTTCAGTTAAAAAAAGAGAGGTATTACACGTGTTTTGACCAGTATAATTACATTTATCACAGTATCATAGTATCAGAGCAGTTACAGCATAGGAGGAGACCATTCAGCCCATCTTGCCTGTGCTGGCTCTTTGAAAGAGCTATCCAATTAGTCCCATTTCCCTGCTCTTTCCCCATAGCCCTGTAAATTTTTTTCCCTTCAAGTATTTATCAAATTCCCTTTTAAAAGTCACTATTAAATCTGCTTCCACCACCCTTTCAGGTAGTGCATTCCAGATCGTTACAATTCACTGTCTAAAAAAGTGTTTCCTCATGTCACCTCTGGCTCTTTTGCCGATCACCTTAAATCTGTGTCCTCTGGTTACTGACCCTTCTGCCACTGGAAACAGTGTCTCCTTATTTACTGTATTGAAACCATTCATGATTTTGAACACCTCTATCAAATCTTCCCTTAACCCTCTCTGTTCTAAGGAGAACAACCCCAGCTTCTCCAGTCTCTCCACATAACAGAAGTCCCTCATCCCTGGTACCATTCTAGTAAATCTCTTCTGCACCCTTTCTAAGGTCTTCACATCCTTCCTAAAGTGTGGTGCCCAGAAGTGAAACACAATACTCCAGCTGAGGCCTAACCAGTGCTTTACAAAGTTTTAGCATAACCTCCTTGCTTTTGTACTCTATTCCCCTATTAATAAAGCCCATGATCCCATATTAACATCCTTCTCAACTTGTCCTGCCACCTTCAAAAATTTGTGTATGTGCATCCCCAGGTCTCTCTGTTGCTGCACCCCCTTTAAAATTGTACCATTTAGTTTATATTGCCTCTCCTCATTCTTCCTACCAAAATGCATCACTTCACACTTTTCTGCTTTAGATTTCACCTGTCATGTGTCTGTCCATTTCACCAGACTGTCTATGTCCTCCTGAAGTCTGTTACTATCCTCCACATTGTTTACTATATTTCCGAGTTTTGTGTCATCTGCAAACTTTGCTTATTCATTTTGAGTTACAGGCCAGACTAACTTTTTTAAAAGATTAACAGCGAATACATTTAGGGGCAGAAATTCCTTTAGGCCCGTTTTCAGCCTGTTGCATCTCCGCAGGCAGTTTGCCCATTTTAGAAGTACGAATGTCGTGCTGCTTGCTTCCCCGACGGCAGCCTGAAGGTAAGTTCCGGAGGTGGAGGAAAATGGGAAGAGGGCCATCGGGAGTGCTGTGCAGCCTGAAGAATCACTCCTGCTCCTCCAGGTTGCACGACAAACTTAAGAAAAAATAACTTGCCTTCTTGGTGTTGGCCACATCCATAGCTGGAAAACCTGAGCGGAGCAGGCCCAATGTCTGCTCCGCTCAGGACAGCCTAATATCCCAAGGGATCTTAAAAGAGGCGATAGGCCCTTTATTAGCATATGCTAGTTAGTTAGACTTTCCGCTGCACCCTTCAGCTAAAAATTATTTTGCTCCGTAACTTGCTGGAAGTGCGAGCTGATAACAGCATATCGAGGGTGACAGGGCACCTGGGACCTTGGTGCACAGCGGAACCAAAAGGTCTATCTCATTAACCAATGAGGTTTAAGGATTGAGAAAGAAACGGAGGAATGACAGATAAAGATGGTGAATTAGAGTCAAATCAGATACAGAAAGAGAAATATAGAGCGGGAAAGAAAGATTGGATTAAGAGAGAGAGAAAAAAAAGAGACAGAAAGGAAAAGTAAGAAAAAAAAATTAAAAATTTTAAATTTGACATTTTTGAAATCTCTAACAATAATTGACTACATGCAGGAATGAGATTGAACAGTTTAATTGTTCCCTTTCTGGGCCAAAGAGATTGATTGGCAGTCATTAACAATTATCACGTTAAAAAGGTACTTACGCTCTTAATTA